>NC_141166.1:20552500-21802500 GCF_055505025.1 Bos grunniens
GTAGACAATGCTTTATAATGGAAAAACCCCAGGCGTGGAATTGGAAGACAGAGTTGAAATCATATCTTTCGGTATACTGTGTGATGTCAGCAAAATTGTTTACCTATCTTGAAGTTGTCTATTCATGTTTCCTGACCTGATTCTCATTATTTGTGTGAAGGAAAAAAAAACCTAGGCAACCTAAATGAAAATATTCACTATATAAAATAAACATTTAAATATTTTTAGTCTCTTACATATTTTTAATTTTATATTTTACTTTTTTCTTTCTTCTCCAATACAACATAAACTCCATGAAAGTGAGGATTTTTTTGTCCATTTTATTACTGCAAGTGCTCAGTAGTTATCTGTTGAAAGAATAAAAGTGTGAATTCAGTTCTCTGCTTAGTTTTATAATTGCTCAGAAAGTATACTTCTCCCGCTTTTTCTACTTACAGAGTGGTTAGTGGAACTGTTAATAATATCTTGTTAGAAAGAGCTTATTTTGATTGAATTTCAGAAGAAATGAAACATTTGTGTTTCTAGATCTTGCCTTAGAAAATGAGAAGCTCAGAAGTAAATCTGAATCAATGACCAGAAGGTCTGAGATATATATCTATGACTATTTATTGGTGTTAATCCTTGCACTTGTAATTTTTGTTGGAGGGATAAACTTAATTCTGTCTTCAGTGGAGAAGACAATTGTTGTTTAGTTGCTAAGTAGTATCCAACTCTTTGCGATCCAATGGATTGTAGCTCGCCAGACTCCTCTGTCCATGGGATTGCCGTTTCCTTCTCCAAGGGATCTTCTAACCCAGGGATCGAAACCACGTCTCCTGTACTGCAGGCAGATTCTTAACTACTGAGTCAGCAGAGAACACCAGAAATACTGATATAAATAAAGCTTTTTCATGATTCCTGTTTGTAGTTCTCCCATAGCTTCTGTTCAGTTGCTAAGTCATAACCACCTCTGCGACCCCATGAACTGCAGCACGCCCGGTTTCCCTGTCCGTCACTATCTACCAGAGTTTACTCAAAGTCATGTCCATTCAATCGAGAATGGCATCCAACCATCTCATCCTCTGCTGCCCCTTTCTCCTTTTGCTCTCAATCTTCCCTAGCGTCAGGGTCTTTTCCAGTGAGTTGGCTCTTTTCATCAGGTGGCCAAAATACTGGAGCTTCAGCTTCAGCATGAGTCCTTCCAATGAATATTCAGGGTTGATTTCCTTTAGGACTGACTGGTTTGACACATTTGAGACATGCATATCAGATTTCAGGGGTAATCCTATAGACATTATGAGAATAGAGATAAAAGTAACCTTATTTCAAAGAAGGTCTTGATGAAGGGGAAGGAGTCTTATTCTCTTAGTTGGCATATCTTAGCTTAATTCTTTCACAAGGGAAGGTATTCCTCACCATGGTAATCTTCTATATAGGACACAGTCTGTTCTCTTCCGCCAAGAAACTGGCTAATGAATTAGATGGCCTGCTGCGTGCCCTCCCTGAGCCAAGATTAACGTTTCCCAAACTTTGAGGCATTGCCTGCCCTCTTTGCCTGTGCTGCACAGAAGCTCTATTTCCTGTGCGCAATGATAATTTGCTATAAATATTAAATTTATGAGATTTCTCTCAGAAATATGCTTTTTTAGCCCTCTTGAACACTGAAATAAGGGAATAATTGTTTTAAGCCCTTAAGCAGCCTGGATGTCTCTACATAATCCCTCCAGTGGGATTTGCTCACTGTCTGCTCTCAGCTCACCTTTCTCAGTGGCATCTCATGAGGCAATAAGATAAAATCTCCTGTGCGAATGGATATATTGTCCTAATAATGAGGAAACATGTTCATCTGCTCAGCCTCACTAAAATTCTCTGCTCTGCTTCACCTAGAAAGGATGAAATGTGATTTCCAAGAACAAATGACAGTTTCCTGAATCTTGGTGATGTGGGCATCCATAGAGTTATAAAATCTTAAGTGTATATTTATATCATATTTATGTTATGGCCTTTTTAGCGAACATTTTTCTGTTGCTATAATTCATATGTGGCCTAATACTTAAAGTTCTCATTAATAATAGTTGCATATAGATTATGGTATTTAATAATTTGGGTTCTAGCTGCATTTTAGAAAGTAAAGAAGTTTTACTCTTACCAGGTCTTATCTTAGAAAGAGCTACTGCTGAATGGGTGAAAGGAGTACTCACTGCTAAACTTCCAACAGACATGCTGGTATAATTGGCTTAAAATTTTATCTATAAATTATACAAAGATATAAATTAGCTAATAATATCTGTTATTACGATTTCTGAAATGTTGCTCAAATTAAAGTATCATTTTTAACAAAAAAATTTCCCCTTTAATATAAAAGCTTAGAGGAGTACTATAAAATCTCCCTAATATTCTTTGCACTTTGAAAATGTTTTATGTGTGCCTTGACTCACATGCTTTTTTCATGAAGTGGAAAATATAGAGGTATTTATTTTTTGGCTTAAAAGCCAATGTACTTAAGCATTATAGCTTAGGACCTAGTATGATAAGCTGGTTTGTCTGTCTTTTTATTAATTTATTCACTTATTGTTTAGTTGAATAAATTCATGAAAAAAGAGAAAATAAATGTTTATTTCCATTTTTACAGCTCATTCTAAAACCTAATAGTTGTAAAGTTATTTTTTTTAACTGAACTAGAATAAGAGTCATAGAAAAATTGGCCATTCTACCTGCTTCTCTAATATGTTGGATTGTGCTACTCAACTTCCATTAGGGTAAAAATGTTTTTGTAGGGAAAACAATTTAGAACTGGCAGGGAGAAAGCATGGATCCTACTTGAATTTTGTACATGAGTTATTTATTTAAGGTTTTTCTGAAAATGAGACCTACATACACAATGACAAAATATTGGTATAATGAATTTATAACACACAAAAAATAAGATTTAATAAGATTATTAACAAGTCCACATAATATGTGTTCTTTGCATGGGCATTTTGATATATTACCTAGAGGTAAACTTCTTCAAAAGTATACTGCTTTTCAAGAAAGACATTGAGTGCTATTTATTGGTGTGATTCAGTCACTCAGTCATGTCCAGCTCTCTGCAATCCATGGACTGCAGTGTGCCAGGTTTCCCTGTCCATCACCATCACCATCTTCCAGAGTTTGCTCACACTCGTGTCCATTGGGTTGGTGATGACATTCAACTATCTCATCCTCTGTTGTCCCCTTCTCCTCCTGCCTTCAATCTTTCCCAACATCAGGGTCTTTTCCACTGACTCATATCTTCGAATCAGGTGGCCAAAGTACTGGAGTTTCAGCTTCAGCACCAGTCCTTCCAATGGATATTCAGGATTGATTTCCTTTAGGATTGACTGGTTTGATCTCCTAGCTGTCCAAGAGATTCTCAAGTCTCCTCCAGCACCACAGTTTGAAGACATCAATTCTTTGGCCCTCAGTCTTTTTTATTGTCCAGGTCTCACATCCATGTATGACTACTGGAAAAACCATAGCTTTGACTATACAGACCTTTGGAGGCAAAGTAATATTTCTACTTTTTTATATGCTGTCTAGGTTTGTCATTTGGAGAAGGCAATGGCACCCCACTCCAGTACTCTTGCCTGGAAAATCCCATGGATGGTGAAGTCTGGTGGGCTACAGTCCATGGGGTCGCTAAGAGTCAGACACAACTGAGTGACTTCCCTTTCACTTTTCACTTTCATGCATTGGAGAAGGAAATGGCAACCCACTCCAGTGTTCTTGCCTGGAGAATCCCAGGGACAGGGGAGCCTGGTGGGCTACCGTCTATGGGGTCGCACAGAGTCAGACACGACTGAAGTGACTTAGCAGTAGCAGCAGCAGGTTTGCCATTGCTTTTCTTCCAAGGAGCAAGCATCTTTTAGTTTCATGGCTGCAGTCACTGTCCATAGTGATTTTGGATCCCCAAAAAATAAAGTTTGTCACTGTTTCCATTGTTTCCCCATGTATTTGCCATGAAGTGATGGGACCAGATGCCATGATCTTCATTTTTTGAATGTTGAGTTTTAAGACAGCTTTTTTATTCTTCTCTTTCACCTTCATCAAGAGGCTCTTTAATTCCTCTTCACTTTCTGCCATAAGTGTGGTGTCATCTTCATATCTGAGGTTATTGATATTTCTCCAGGCAATCTTGATTCCAGCTTGTGCTTCATCCAGCCTGGCGTTTCTCATGATGTACTCTGCATATAAGTTAAATGAGCAAGGTATCAATATATAGCCTTGATGTACTCCATTACCAATTTGGGTCCATTGTTTCATGTCTGGTTCTAACTGTTGCTTCTTAACCTGCATACAGGTTTCTCAGGAGGCAGGTAAGGTGATCTGATATTCCCACCACCTTAAGAACTTCCCAGTTTGTTGTGATCTATGCAGTCAAAGGCTTTTGTGTAGTAAATGAAGCAGATGTTTTTCTGGAATTCTCTTGCTTTTTATATGATCCAGCAGATGTTGGCAATTTGATCCCTGGTTCCTCTGCCTTTTCTAAATCCAGCGTGAACTTCTGAAAGTTCTCGATTCACATACTGTTGAATCCTAACTTGAAGGATTTTGAGCATTACTTTGCTAGCATGTAAGACGAGTGCAAGTGTGCAGTAGTTTGAACATTCTTTGGCATATCCTTTCTTTGGGATTGGAATGAAAACTGCCCTTTTCCAGTCCTGTGGCCATTGCTGAGTTTTCCAAATTTGTTGGCATATTGAGTGCTGCACTTTCACACCATCATCTTTTAGGATTTGAAATAGCTCACCTGGAATTCCATTACTTCCATTAGCTTTGTTCATAGTGATGCTTTCTAAGGCCCATTTGATTTCACACTGTTCATAACTATATATAAATACTTTATTAATTCCCTAGGATAGTTCTTTTCAAAATGGGGTTGAAGAACAAAAACAATGTAGGAATGAAAAAAAGTGAACATCACTACATATATCACAGACAAATTATGATAATATTGTAAAACATTATGCCAACACATAAACACTCAACTTAGAGTAAATGGACAATTTTGACTAAAAATATAGTTTACCAAAGTAGCTCAAGAAAAAATAGAAACCATGGTAAACATCAAAGATATTTATTCTGTGATCAAAACCCTTCCAATAGAAAAGCTTCATCTCCCTTTGTTAGATTTCTGCCAAACATTTGACAATAGATAATTTCCATATTACACAAACTCATCCAGCAAACAGAAACAAAGGAATAGCTTTAATATATTTTATGAGACTGGCATAACTTTGATACCAACATGACAGAAGAAGAAAGGAAACACAGTCTATCTCATTCATGATCACAAAGGGAAAAAAACCCCAAGGAAATTATCAGCAATCTAGGTCTTACAACATATAAAAATGTTAATTATTACTATGAAGTTAAATTGAGCTCAGGAATTCAAGACTGATTTAACATTATAATTCAATTTTTATAATCCATCAAATTAGTAATCTAAAGGGCAAAAATGTGGTTATATCAATAAATGTAAAAAAGCATTCAATAAAAAGCAACACCCTTTTCCAATTAATTGAAAAAAAAACAAACTAGAAAAATAACAAATAGGCAAAACTTCCTTAGTAAAACTCTATAGCAAATATAATACACATTGGTGTAACACTATGGATTTTTTTTTTCATTACTTTATTCAGCATTTCTCTGAAGATCCTAGCCAAGGCAGGAAGACAATAATGAGAAACAAAAAGTAAAAGATATGGAAGTCATGTGTGACTGTTTGTGACCCATTGGACTGTAGCCTGCCAGGCTCGCCGGTGTGTGGATTTCTCCAGGCAAGAATATCAGAGTGGGTTGCCATTTCCTTCTCCAGGGGATCTTCCAGACCCAGGGATAGAATCTGGGTCTCCTGCATTGGCAGGTGGATTCTTTACCACTGAGCCACCAGGGAAGCCCAGATTGGACTTTATATGACCACAAATGGTCACTTATTGACACATGGTGCTCTACCCTATGCCTCTAAATCAAGTGTCTCCTGATTTGATATCTCTGATATTTTACTGCCCTACTTTTCTGACATCTTCATCCATAAAGTAAAATTTTCCTGAATTCTAATGATGCATAGGGCTTCCCTGATGGCTCAGTTGATAAATCCACCTGCAATTCAGGAGACCTGGGTTTAATCCTTGGGTCAGGGAGATCCCTGGTGGAGAAGGAAATGGCAACCCACTCCAGTAATCTTGCTTGGGAAATCCCATGGACAGAGGAACCTGGTGGGCTACAGTCCATGGGATTGAAAGAATCAGACACGACTTAGTGACTAAGCCACCAATGATGTGTAAGTAACTACCAGCAGTGGAGGTGTGATGATAATTTCGCTGACTTCTCATTTATTTTGTGCTCCAATATATATTGATATTGTTAGTTTTTCATAGCTATAATGACTTTATAGCCTTTGAAGTTTGAGGTAATGTACCATTCATTTTGACTGAAAAAAAGGTGCCAGAGCATGCTTACAGGCAAGTGTTGTATAGAAAATTAATTACAAGGCATTCAAAGAAGCTGTAACAAATGTCTGTAAAAATCTGTTGCCCTACTGTTCTCTTAATATTAACTTTAATATTAAAATAGTAAGTTTGAGTAGCACATACTGAGCTCCTCACCTGTACACACCCATAGACCAGGTTGGAAGGCTGTGGAATTCTTATCTACTAGATGTAATTTGCCTTTTGATGCATCAAAGATGTGGAACCCAATCTCAGTTACAAATCCAGCATATTACCCAAGACAGGCACTATCTGCATGCAACTTTTGAACACATTTTTGAGTTTTTAAAAATGATCACAGTTTCTTGTTTAGCTGTTCTTGTTCTTTTTAAAGACAGCCTGCTGTGAGTATGTCTTTCTCCTTGAATGATACTAAAACTTGTTTCTTCCCCACTCTACCCTTCTCCTCTCCCATGTCCTCTCCAAATCTGCTGGTGTATGTAAGTCCTTTATTGTGGGTGTGGTCCTCTCCATGAGCCATGTGGGTAGTTGAACCAAACTCACCTACCTGCCTCTCTGCTGCCTTGTCTGCCAGGAGACCCTCCCAGAAATCCAGGTTGGTCATGGGGTGTGGGGTCCTGGGAAATATACAGCCAAGTCGTGACCAGGACCCCTTCTCTCATGCCAGCATTCCATTGGTGCCCTGGTTCCCAACCCCCCAGATTTTGACCCTGACTCTGAAGGCTTCTTGGTTCACGGAACCACTTTTGACAAAACGCAAATTGTGCTATGCACCTGACCTCTTTTTTGAACTGTCAAATTTTACCCTTTCTATGCTCCATCCCTTTGGGGTCCTTCTACCCCCTTCTAGTTTAAATGACTGACTCCAAGTCATTAGTAGGGATTCCATCATGACGATTAGACAGGCTTAGTTAGTTTTCCTCATTCTTTCAATCAAAAAAGAAGGATGTTTTCCTATTTCATTTTCATGCAGATCTAGGCCTGGTAGTGTGGTTGGCAATGCTCCTCTATGATTCAAGTCCCCTCTTTCCTCCATAGGAGCACCCATCCAGTCTGGTGCAGCAGCAATGTCTCCTCCTACAAACCTTCACCCTTGTCTGCATTGCTCTTCTCTGGGCTCCAGGATCCCCATAAAATGGAAGACCTTAAGGAAAACACAGTTCTTGAGAAATTTAGCATGTTTTCTAGGGGAAGGTTTTCTAAGGGAAAGAGCACAGACTGAGGGCAGATTCACCTAGGCTTGAATCCCAAATTACGCCACTTAATTAACTGTGTAACTCCTAGCAAACTCCAAACCCCTGAGTCTCAGTCTTCTTCTGAATACAATAGGGCAATAGCATCTCTCCTACTCTGAAGCTATGAAGTGACAAAGGTAAAGGTCCTATCACAGCAACTAAGGTAGAGTGGGTGCTTGGCCGAGTGTGTCTATTAACATTAACCGAGACTCCCTTCGTTAACAGCAAATCTTGTAGATAGTATTGGCCCCATTTAACAGATGAGAAAGTGGAGGCTCAGGGACATAAAGTAACTTTCCCAAGATCGAGCTAGTAAAAGTGACTCAAACTCAAATCTTCTAACTTCCAGTACACAGCAATATTGTTACTAGATCACATTACAAGAATGCTTTTTTTTTATTTTGACATATATATTTATATTAATTGTAATGCTTCTCATGGCCTATTGTTTAGTGTATGGATGTTATACATTTCTCCATTCTACTGGTTTCAAATATTGCAAATATAATTTACATGAGTTTTTTGTTGATTTTTGAAAAACAGTTCTACTTACAGCTTATTTGTACTATTTCTAGCTAAATGTTGGTTTTACTAACATTTGTATTTCAGGACTATAGATTCTCACAGACAAAGACATGGAGATAAAATTAAAAGACCGTGTTCACCTTTATCTGACAATTGCGGATGGATCACTACAATGTCTATGGTGCCATTCTTGGATCCTATCATTTTTATTGAGTGCTGCCTAATTGGCAGACATTGTGCCAAGTGTTTTGTATGGTTCAGTAGCGAATCAGATGCTCCTTTTCACCTCAAGAACTGAAGAACAAATTTGGAAATAAAATCTGGCAGTTTAAATTTAACCTCAGCTAAATTGGAAATTCCTTCTTCATTCAATAGAAAATATAATTATGTCATAAAATGGAGATTCATGTACATTAACATTTATAGGTAAAGTTTACTTACTTGCTTGAGGTATGTCTTGACTCTTTGTGACCCCCCTGGATTGTAGCCCACGAGGCTTCTCTGGCCATGGAATTTCCCCAGGCAAGAATACTGGAGCAGGTTGCCATTTCCTACTCCAGGATGTCTTCCTGACCCAGTGATCGAAACTGGGTCTCCTGCGTCTCCTGCAGGCAGGAGAAATTCTTTACCTGCTGAGCCATCAGGGAAGCTGATACACACACAAATATATATATATAATATTGTCTGAATTGGGATTTCTCCAGATACTCTCTCCAAGAAAATACAAACCCAACTCTTTGTTAGTTGTAAAAGTAGCCTGCTGGATAGTTTATGAAATCTCTGCTATGACAGGAGAAAAGACTTCTTCAAACTCTAATAAAAGTGTGTATCAGAGTGTTCTATTTCAAAATGCAAAAATAATTTAAAAAATAAATAAATCTAAGAGCAATGGTAACTCAAGGCATAGTTTTACAATTCTAAAAATCTGAGGGAAGAAAATCTGAGGCAAAAAATATGTCAAGAATGTTTTTTATTCTGAAGTCGCATGATCAAATATTTTCCAGGCTGACACTTGTAATGAAAATGAGTGCAACAGCGTGCTCACAAAGCATGCTGAAATTATTTTTTAATTTTAAATTTAATATTGGAGTGTAGTTGATTTGCAGTGTGTATGGGATCACTTTGCTATACACTTGAAACTAAAAAAGCATGCTGAATTTAAACAGGTCCCAAGCTCAACAAGTTCTGCCAGGGTAGCCTGATTTATGTATTTCAAGAGGAGACAAAAGTCAAACCTTTTAAGGCGCATTCTTCCAGTTTTCAAGAGTTGGCAACTAGTTTAAAATAGTTTAATACTGCACAGTTTGTGAATTCTATTTAAACTCTCTCATGGCTAAATGTTTGGGATGTAAAATTACCTCAATTTTAAATTTATTTTGTTCTATTCATAAATTTTTGACATTTAACAAGCTGTACCTTTTAAAGCCATAAAATGAAAATACATTCATCTCTAAGGAATTAAGTTAATTGGACTCTATGAAAATAATCTATAATTGTAGTAATACAAATTCCAGGTTCACTTAGAAGATCCATTTATTAAATCCAAATGTATTTGCAGCAAGTCTGAGGACAGAAATGATCTGGGAAAGGTTATCCCTCTACCCTTTGAAAGGAATGTTATTCAGTGTTATTCTAACACATGAAAGGCTTCCTACAGGCTTTAGATATTTTAAAAGACAATCTGGTATACCCAATAAAGAGTTCAATACAAAACCATTAGACTATTCTGATGGTTTCAGAGAAATGAAGCCATTAGCATTGGCTGTCCTCACCGATCAGGAGAACAGGAGCTACTTCTTTTGAGAGGATCTGTATTTTGGCATGATGGTGCTCTTTTAACCTGTGTAGGCAACTCCATCCAGCAGCTTCCAACATCTTCTGCTCCTGATCTAAATCTCATTATCCAGAATCAGTGAAGCGTTCCATAGGGTTGTCTAAGTTTAATTTCATTTTGCCAGTTATCTACGTAGACAACTATGAAACCGTTCAACATCTTCATCCCCCAGAGATGTAAGGAAAACAAGATGTAGGCTCAAACCCAGTCATCCGTGATAAAGGGTTCTTCTGCATAAAAACTTTGCCATGGAATTTACCTTTGGTTAAGGGCAGCATTTGCTGGTTCTACCAGTCACATTAGTTCATTTTAACTGTAATAGCTGGATTGTCTGTTACCTTTGATGGGACCCATGAGAACTTACTACTAAAATAGTAACCTATATGCTAAAATGGAAAATTTCATTTATTTTGAAGGAAAAAAAGTTTACTAACCAGATAAATTCCTTATGAGTGTAGATATAATACAATTTTGCATCTCCATTTTTTTTTCAGAAGCTCTGGGTTTTCAGAGCTTACAGAGATCACACATTTTTTTTTTTTAGAATTTTTTAAAATTTAAATTTATTTATTTTAATTGGAGGCTAATTACTTTACAATATTGTATTGGTTTTGCCATACATCAACATGAATCCACCACGGGTTAAAATAGAGAATTCTTTTGAGTCACACACACACGTACACATGTGTATGTAAAGAATGTAAAGAATCTAGAAAATGTAGCAAAGAACAACAAAGAAAATGTCACAAGTCATCCCATAAGCCAAAGATAAGTTCTGTTTACATTTTCAGGGGCTTCCTGATGGCTCAATAAAGAATCCTCCTCCAGTGCAGAAGATACAAGAAACATGGGTTCATCCCTGGGTGGGGAAGATCCCCTGGAGTAGGAAATGGCAACCCACTCCAGTATGTTTCCATGTATATTAAACTATGTATACATTTGTTTTAAGTAGCTCATTGATTCCACAAACATTGACTGAGCTCTTACTATACTCCAGATGTTATGCTTGGACTGAGAATGCATCATGAAAAATCAACAAATATCCCCACATTTTTTAGAATTTACAGCCAGCAGGGTGGAGTGAGGGAGGACAGGGAGGAGAGACCTGTAATAAATAATAAATATAGTAAATAATACATCCTATAGAATGTTAGAAGATGAGATTGATACTGAGAAAAATAGAACAAAGTAGGAGAGATTGGGAAGTCCAGTGTAGGGAGGTCTGGGTGATAACAAAAGAGATCAGGAAAAGCCACATTGAGAAGGGGCATTTGGGAAAGACCTGAAGGAGGTGATGAAGGGATTTTGCAGACAAAGACCATTCCAGGCAAGGGGACAGCCGGGGAAGGGACTAAGACAGCAGTGTGCCTGTCCTGTTCTCGGAATAGCAAGAGTGGAGAGAGAAAGAGTGTGAAGGACACAAGGCCTCAGAGGTGATGAGATTCCAAGCATGTAGAACTGTGTGGTCCATGGCAATGACTTACAGTTTTACTCAAAGTGAAACACAAACCCACAGCAAAGTTTTAAGCATAAAGATAACTTGATCAAGCTTACATTCTAGAAGGATGCCACCTATGTCAATAGTCATATTGTATAACATTTTGTGTTCGACTGTGGTCATTCAACAGGGGAGCATCTCCCCAAGTTATTTTGTATTTATGGGGAAGAGGCATACTGGTTCAATCAAAGTACCCATTAGTGAATGTATTCTTTATTTCAGTTTTCCCTATTCATAATGTTGAATGGAAACCTCAATACACGAGTCTTTGTCTCAGACATTACTGTCAGTCCTCTAGCGTAAATCCTTTTAAGCGGCAGTACTGAGTAACACGTAAGAAGAAGAGTCATGAAATGTGCATCCAGATTGTTTTCCAAAAGTGTCATATACATTTATGCCCTCAGAAGCAACTTGTAAAAGATGACATTATTTTGATCAACAGAATAATATGTCAGCTTTTAAACTTGAGACTAACAAATAGGAAACTCACTTATTTATCAAAAAAGACTTCTTAAAATCCATACAACAATCAGAATCAGAATGATGGAGGCCCATATTTTTCACACACACACCTACATTTCTTACCTTTCTTCTTTTACTCCTTTTTTCTTCATTAACCCACTTTCACAGAAGAGACCTGATTTTCTTTAGTGAATCATTGTTGTGTTTATTTATTGGCTTCACGGCACAGCATGTGGGATCTTAGTTCCTCAACCAAAGATCAAGTCTGTACCCACTACACTGGCATTGCAGAGTCTCAACCACTGGACCTACCAGGGAAGTCCAGATATAACTGACTTTCAATGTAAATAAACAACATGCATGACTCAAGCCAGCTCTGGCTTGAGTCCATGACCCCTCTCCTCCCTCTCCTAATGTCTCTCTTTCTCTCTCTCTCTCTCTTTAATTGGAGGATAATTGCTTTACTTTAACGTGCTGTTTTCTGCCATACATCAACATGAATCAGCCATAGGTATACACATGTCCCTTTCCTCTTGAACCTCCCATCCACCCTCCACCCCATCCCACCCCTCTACGTTGTCACCGAGCACCAGATTTGAACTCCTTCTGTCATACAGTAAATTCCGATGATACCTGAAGCAAAGGCTTCACAGAAGCGTAACTCCCAGTATCTCAGAAGAAAGGGTTTGCCAAGCAAATGAAGAAGGCAAACAGAGGAAAATACACATAAAATGTCTTAGAAAAATAATTCTTTTTTTATCTTTTAAATTATGAAAACATGAAAACACATGTATAGGAGATTTAGAAAATACAGAACAAAGTTACATGTAGTTCCACTGTAGAGAAAAGTTATTCTTGTGTATTAAAGTATTCATTTTTTTTCTATTAGAATAGTAATACCTCTTTCCTCAAGAAACACTTTCAATTCAAATTTTCACTGAAGTCATATTAGTCCTCTGTAAGCTTGAATATTCCCCCTGTTGACAAATAAAAGACTGTGTGTCTGAACTGGCCATGTATTTGTACAGCTTTAGACTCATTGAATCAATTCTATGTTTCCTTGGATTTAAAAGCGGTTAATTGCTCTTTATTTTATAATTTCATGGTGACAGTCAAGAGACAGCATAAGTATGTATATATTTTAGAAACTCAGGTCTGAGAACAGAAAAGGGAACTGTCACTACAATGAGTATTTATTTCTCTTTTTGAGTTACTTCTCTCTGTATGACCACCTCTGCGTATTAACGCATGTATGTGGAACCTAGAACAATGATACAGATGAACCTATTTTCAAGGCAGAAATAGAGACACAGATGTAAAAAATAAATGTATGGACACCAAGGAGGAAAAGGGGAGGTTGGGATGAATTGGAAGATTGGGATTGACATATACACACTGCCGTGTATAAAACAGACAACTAGTGAGAACCTAGTGCATAGCACACGGAACTCTACTCAGTGTTCTGTGGTGACCAAATGGGAAGGAAATCCTAAAAAGAGGGGATATATGTATATGTATAGCTCACTCACTTTACAACAGAAACTAACACAATATTGTAAAGCAACTATACTCCAATAAAAATGAAAAGAAAACAAGAAAATCACAAGTATTAAATGTTTATGCATTTATTCAAAAGGTCTGCACATACTCTGTTTAATTTATTATCAAAATATGCTTAAAATCTGATAAGGAGAATCTTGAGAATAAGTCAATTTATGGAGCTTAACATGGTATCATTCCTCAATTTAATATCTAGTGCTTTCCCTGTGCCAGCATTATGCTACTGCTTTACAAGACAATAACCCCATTTAACCACCAGAACAGTTCCATGACTCAGCTTCTATTATAATCTGCATGTTACAGATGAGGAAATGAATGCTTAAGGAGGTTTAAGTCACATGTCCAATTTCACCCAGCTAATAAGTACTAAAGTAGAAACTTGAACCTAGACTTTCTCAAATACCAGAGCACTAGGATTTGGCTACACTGGGGCTCATTTAGAGGACACGGTCATGGAAGCCAAGGATTAGAGGGGAAATTAGAAGTTACAATGGAAAAAAGCATGATGTAGAGATAAGAGAAGCAGAGCAAATCACAGAGCAGTTATTTACCAGGGATATAAACTTGGATTACGTTAACCTCTAACTCCTGATCTATAAAAGGGGTATAATTAAAAGACAGTGTAAAATAGTCCATAGATACGAAGCATCTGCTATGCATTAAATGGTGGCAATAAGTTTAGGAGCAATGTAGATAAGATTACAGAACGAAGCACTTGCCCAGGTGGTTTGGTGAGTTGGGAATGGAGGTGGATACTACACCATACTATATATTACTAATGTATCTGAACTAAAATCTAGATGCAGCAGAATGCAGTGACATACATGATGTGTTTTGACCATCCAAACAAATATCACCTGAAGACATAAAGAACTTTGGGATAAGTATGTCAATAGTCATCATCTAATGGCCTTCATGGTGCATATTCATGCAACTCTAACTTAGCAATGATAGGTACCTTTTGTCTGACATTAAAATAATATTTTCCATATACCATTTGTAGGACATATGTTTTCAAAAGTTTCCCATAGCTCTTGTTAACAAAAAGGGGGAAAAAGCTAAACTATATTGTTCTTTGGCTTGATCCTCTTTTCTGAGTAAGGAGTTATATTTTCAAGGTTAATTCTTGGGGTGTTGGTGCAGGCTGAGATTGTGAAACTGAGTTTAAAGGTACAAAAATAAACCCCTATGGTAGTGATGAAATTCCTGAGGCCATTACTTGCTGCCATCTATCTACTCAGAGATAGTATATGAATTTTCAAAGCACAGCATCTGACACACAGACTATCATTCAATAAATGCTTTTGTATTATGTATATGATCATCAATACACTCCTTTCTACACTACAGTTCTTGTATTATATTAAGCAGTTATTATTTACTTTTTCTATTATAATCTAGTTATTGTGCATAATATCTACTTATGATGGGCTATCAGGCTTTCACTGGATATGTCTGATGGATTTAAGGGTTGCCTGAATGAAAAAGTCTTCATTGAACAGTGTTTGATATAATTTAACACTGCAAATAAAAAAAAAAAAAAACAACTACCAACCATTGGTGTTTACAAATTATATCCCACATGCAGTAATAATTCTATTTTTAAATGATCAATATTGATTTCAGTTCAGTTCAGTTGCACAGTCATGTCTGACTCTTTGCGACCCAGTGAATCACAGCACGCCAGGCCTCCCTGTCCATCACCAACTTCCGGAGTTCACTCAAACTCACGTCCATCGAGTAGGTGATGCCATCCAACCATCTCATCCTCTGTCATCCCCTTCTCCTCCTGCCCCCAATCCCTCCTAGAATCAGAGTCTTTTCCAATGAGTCAATTCTTCACATGAGGTGGCCAGAGTATTGGGGTTTCAGCTTCAGCATCAGTCCCTCCAATGAACACCCAGGACTGATCTCCTTTAGGATGGACTGGTTGGATCTCCTTGCAGTTCAAAGGATTCTCAAGAGTCTTCTCCAACACCACAGCTCAAAAGCATAAATTCTTCAGTGCTCGGCTTTCTTCACAGTCCAACTCTCACATCCATACATGACCACTGGAAAAACCATAGCCTTGACTAGACAGACCTTTGTTGGCAAAGTAATGTCTCTGCTTTTCAATATGCTATCTAGGTTGGTCATAACTTTCCTTTCAAGGAGTAAGCGTCTTTTAATTTCATGGCTGTAATCACCATCTGCAGTGATTTTGGATCCCCAAAAAATAAAGTTTGACACTGTTTCCACTGTCTCCTGATCTATTTCCCATGAAACAATGGGACCAGATGCCATGATCTTCGTTTTCTGAATGTTGAGCTTTAAGCCAACTTTTTCACTCTCCACTTTCACTTTCATCAAGAGGCTTTTTAGTTCCTCTTCACTTTCTGCCATAAGGGGGGTGTCATCTGCATATCTGAGGTTATTGATATTTCTCCCGCAAATCTTGATTCCAGCTTGTGCTTCTTCCAGCCCAGTGTTTCTCATGATGTACTCTGCATAGAAGTTAAGTGACAATATACAGCCTTGACGTACTCCTTTTCCTATTTGGAACCAGTCTGTTTTTCCATGTCCAGTTCTAACTGTTGCTTCCTGATCTGCATACAGATTTCTCAAGAGGCAGGTCAGGTGGTCTGTTATTCCCATCTCTTTCAGAATTTTCCACAGTTGATTGTGATCCACACAGTCAAAGGCTTTGGCATAGTCAATAAAGCAGAAATAGATGTTTTTCTGGACACTCTTGCTTTTTCGATGATCCAGCAGATGTTGGTAATTTGATCTCTGGGTTCTTCTGCCTTTTCTAAAACCAGCTTGAACATCTGGAAGTTAGCAGTTCACATACTGCTGAAGCCTGGTGAGGAGAATTTTGAGCATTACTTTACTAGCGTGTGAGATGAGTGCAATTGTGCAGTAGTTTGAGCATTCTTTGGCATTGACTTTATTTGAGATTAGAATGAAAACTGCCCTTTTCCAGTCCTGTGGCCACTGCTGAGTTTTCCAAATTTGCTGGCATACTGAGTGCAGCACTTTCACAGCATCATCTTTCAGGATTTGGAATAGCTCAACTGGAATTCCATCACCTCCACTAGCTTTGTTCATAGTGATGCTTTCTAAGGCCCACTTGACTTCACATTCCAGAATGTCTGGCTCTAGGTGAGTGACACACCATCATTATTATCTGGGTCATGAAGATCTTTTTTGTACAGTTCTTCTGTGTATTCTTGCCACCTCTTCTTAATATCTTCTGCTTCTGTTAGGTCCATACCATTTCTGTCCTTTATGAAGCCCATCTTTGCATGAAATGTTCCCTTGGTGTCTGCAATTTTCTTGAAGATGTCTCTAGTCTTTCCCATTCTGTTGTTTCCCATTCTATTTCTTTGCATTGATCACTGCGGAAGGCTTTCTTATCTCTTCTTGCTATTCTTTGGAACTCTGCATTCAGATGCGTATATCTTTCCTTTTCTCCTTTGCTTTTTGCTTCTCTTCTTTTCACAGCTATTTGTAAGGCCTCCTCAGACAGCCATTTTGCTTTTTTGCATTTCTTTTCCATGGGATGGTCTTGATCCCTGTCTCCTGTACAATGTCATGAACCTCTGTCCATAGTTCATCAGGCACTCTATCTATCAGATCTAGGCCCTTAAATCTATTTCTCACTTCCACTGTATAATCATCAAGGATTTGATTTAGGTCATACCTGGATGGTCTAGTGGTTTTCCCCACTTTCTTCAATTTAAGTCTGAATTTGGCAATAAGGAGTTCATGATCTGAGCCACAGTCAGCTCCTGGTCTTGTTTTTGCTGACTGTATAGAGCTTCTCCATCTTTGGCTACAAAGAATATAATCAATCTGATTTCGGTGTTGACTATCTGGTGATGTCCATGTTTAGAGTCTTCTCTTGCGTTGTTGGAAGATGGTGTTTGCTATGACCAGTGCATTGTCTTGGCAAAACTCTATTAGCCTTTGTCCTGCTTCATTCCATACTCCAAGGCCAAATTTGCCTGTTACTCCAGGTGTTTCTTGACTTCCTACTTTTGCATTCCAGTCCCCCATAATGAAAAGGACATCTTTTTGGGCTGTTAGTTCTAAAAGGTCTTGTAGGTCTTCATAGAACCGTTAACTGTCAGCTTCTTCAGTGTTACTGGTTGGGGCATAGGCTTGGATTACTGTGATATTGAATGGTTTGCCTTGGAAACGAACAGAGATCATTCTGTCGTTTTTGAGATTGCATCCAAGTACTGCATTTCGGACTCTTTTGTTGACCATGACGGCTACTCCATTTCTTCTAAGGGATTCCTGCCCACAGTAGTGGATATAATGGTCATCTGAGTTATATTCACCCATTCCAGTCCATTTTAGTTCGCTGATTCCTAGAATGTTGACGTTTACTCTTGCCATCTCCTGTTTGACTACTTCCAATTTGCCTTGATTCATTGACCTGACATTCCAGGTTCCTATGCAATATTGCTCTTTACAGCATCGGACCTTGCTTCTATCACAAGTCGCATCCACAACTAGATATTGGTTTTGCTTTGGCAAAACAATATTGAATTAGAGTATAGCTAATTTGTGCTTGTGCTCAGTCATGTCCTACTCTTTCAGCTCAGATGGTAAAGAATCTGCCTGCAATGAAGGAGACCTGGATTCAGTCCCGGGGTCAGGAAGTTCCCCTGGAGATGGGAATGGTGACCCACCCTAGTATTCTTGTCTGGAGAATTCAATTCCAATGACATAGGAGCCTGGCAGGCTACAGTCCATGGGATTGAGAAGAGTCGGACAAGACTGAGCAACTAACAATCACAATTTGTGCTTGTGCTCAGTCGTGTCCAACTCTGCGGCCCCATGGACTGTAGTCCACCAGGCTCCTCTGTCCATGGAATTTTCCAGGCAAGAATGCTGGAATGGATTGCCATTTCCTCCTCCAGGGAGTCTTCCTGACTCAGAGATCAAACCCACATTTCCTATTCTCCTGCATTGGCAGCATCACAAGGCTGAGATTTCTGATTCATGAACAGTGTAATGAACTTGACTAAAGATTGGCCAGGGAGGGAGTATTTATCAATAGATTGGTCAGAAGATTAAAACAGTGGAATAATTTTTAGGCTCCAAAATCACTGCAGATGGTGATTGCAGCCATGAAACTAAAAGATACTTACTGCTTGCAAGGAAAGTTATGACCAACCTAGATGGCATATTGAAAAGCAGAGACATTACTTTGCCAACAAAGGTCCATCTAGTCAAGGCTATGGTTTTCCCATTAGTCATGTATGGATGTGAGAATTGGACTGTGAAGAAAGCTGAGTGCTGAAGAATTGGTGTTTTTGAGCTGTGGTGTTGGAGAAGACTCTTGAGAGTCCCTTGGACTGCAAGGAGATCCAACCAGTCGGTTCTAAAGGAGATCAGTCTTAGGCATTCTTTGGAAGGAATGATGCTAAAGCTGAAACTCCAATACTTTGGCCACCTCATGCGAAGAGTTGACTCATTGAAAAATGAGTCCCTCTGAGGCTGGGAGGGATTGGGGGCAGGAGGAGAAGGGGACAACAGAGGATGAGATGGCTGGATGGCATCACCAATTCGATGCATGTGAGTTTGAGTGAACTCCAGGAGTTGGTGATGGACAGGGAGGCCAGGATTCATGCGATTCATGGGGTCACAAAGAGTCGGACACGACTGAGTGACTGAACTGGTCAGAATATGAAGAAATTTACACATCATGTGATTTTTAAAGCAAATCAGTTTTAATGTAATGTATTTAAAATGTAAAGAACAAATCAAAAAACATTCACCCATTTCTTCCACCTACCTCTCCCTTTTGTTTTATAGATGCAGATGATATAGATATAGATAAATACACATATATACATGTATGTTTTCAATTCCACATATAAGAGAGATTGTACAAATAGTATTTGTCTTTCTTTGACTTATTTCATTTAGCATAATGCCCTCAAGTTTCATCCATGTCATTGCAAATGCCAAGATTTCATTTGTTTTTATGGCTGAATAATATTCCAGTTTCTGTGTGCATGTATGCATGCATGCTATGTGTTTGTATTCATCCATCCATTGATTCATGTACTTAGTATGTGTTGGCTATTGTAAATAATGCTGCAATGAACATGAGGTGCATATATCTTTTCAAATGAGTGTTTTTGTTCTGTTTGGGGAAATGCCCAAAGGTGGAATTGCAGGATCATGTGGTACTTTTATTTATAATGTTTTGTGGAAACTGCATACAGTTCTCCATAAGTGACTGCATCAATTTACATCTCACCAACAGTGTACTGGTGTTCCCTTTTCTCCATATCCTCTCCAATATTTGCTATTTTGTCTGTTAGTCATTCTAACAGGTATGAAGTGATATCTCTTTGTTATTTTGATTTGCATGTCCTTGGTGATTAATGATGTAGTGCATCTGTTCATTGGTCATCTGTATTCTGATCTGCCTCCTTTTTAACTGGACTGTTCATTTTCTTGCTATTGAATATTATGAGTTCTTTGCATATTTTGGATATTAGCCCCTTATTGGATATATGATTTGCAAATATTTTCTCCCTTCCTGTAGGTTGCATTTTTATTCTGTTGATGGTTTCCTTTGCTGTGCAGAATGTTTTTAATTTATTTTTGCTTTTTTGGTTTCATTTTTGGTGTTAGATTTTTTTAAATCCTCTATGAGCTTACTGCCTTTATTTTCTTCTAGGAGTGTTATGATTTCAGGTCTTATTTTCAAGTCTTTAATCTATTTCAAGTTAATTTTTGTATATGATATAAGGTAGTGGGGGGCTTCCCTCATAGCTCAGCTGGTAAAGAACCCGCCTGCAACGCAGGAGACCTGGTTCGATTCCTGGGTCTGGAAGATCCCTGGTGAAGGGATAGGCAACCCACTCCGATATTCATGGGCTTCCCTGGTGGCCCAGCTGATAAAGAACATGCCTGCAATGCGGAAGACCTGGGTTTGATCCCTGGGTTGGGAAGATCCCCTGGACGAGGGCACGGCAACCCACTTCAGTATTCTTGCCTGGAGAATTCCCATGGACAGAGGAGCCTGTGAACTGCAGTCCATGGGATCTCAAAGAGTTAGGCATGACTGAGAGACTAAGCACAGCACAGCATAAGGTAGGGCATCCAGTTTCATACTTTTTCATGTGGCTGTTCCATTTTTCAATACCATTTACTGAAGAAACTGCCTTTTCTACATTGTATAGTCTTGGCTCCTTTGTCATGGATTAATTGACCCTATATAAGTGCATTTACTTGTGGTGCTGTATTCTGTTCCAGTAATCTCTGTGTCTGTTTTTCATGCTAAGATCACACTGTTTTATAGGTGTTTGTAATATAGTTTGAAATCAGAGAGTATGATGCCTCCAGCTTTGTTCTTTCTCAAGGTTGCTTTGGGTTTTCAGTTTTCCAAAAACATATCAGTTTTAGAAAGACTGACCTAAACCCCTTTTCTTCATCTAACAAATGAACCCTTTTAGATAAGGGTAAAATAAGGACATTCACTTTAGCAAACTTTCATTTTGAACCACACAAATGTGTATTTTAAAATCCTCTAAATTCTAGGTTGTGGCATGTTGTTAAACTGGTTTTAACAAAGGGCACTTGATTTCTTACTCAAAATCCCTTCTGATAGATAGGAGCTTTTATTTTTCTTCTAGTGTTGAGATTAAAGGATTTAGTATAAGGCCCAAAAATAGATATCCTTAATAGGATTGAGACAATCAAACCAATTACCATATTTTACTAAGAGCATTCTTTATGTGGGGGAGAAGCTAAGAATAAACCTTAGCTCTTAGAATCTTCAAATTGTCTAACTTTCACTGTGTTTACTTGACTTCGACAACAACAGCAGCAGCAGGATCCCTTTTTGTTAGAATTATCCTGGGAAATTCTTTAAATTATCTTTTCAGATGTAGCTTATCTCACCATCTGTCACCACGGCAGGAAATTTAGCATTGAACTCAAACACTCTTCAGTGCATAATCTTTTGAGGTCAACCAGGATGCTCAGAAAGATAAGGAAAAACAACATTGATAAACACTAATTGAGCATCCATCACTGCCTAGTGCTGTCCTAGGTGGTCCCTAACAGTGAAAGCACTATTTATAGCCTAAACAGGGAGACAGACAAACATTATGCAATTATATATCATTTTGACAAGTGCTGTCATAGGACAAGTGCTATTGAAACTCACAAGAGTATCTATCTCATTTCTTGGGTTGAGTTGAGATTGGGAAGATGAGGGTGGAGGAAATGTGAGGGTGTGGATGTGAGTGTGCGGTGTGTATGCATGTGCGTGCGTTGAGCATTGGAGGTTGGAGAGGAGCGGTGGTCTCCTTAGCAGAGAGAGGGGAAGAAAGAGGTGCAAGAGGTGATTTATAAATGGAGACTCAAAGGATAGAGTAGAGATTATTCTGAAGGAAGCAGGGGTGTGGGCTGGGGTGGGGGGTGGGTACAGGAAGGGTGTTTTTTTTTTTTTTAATCGGAGTATAGTTGCTTTACAATGTTGTGTTAGTTTCTGCTATACAGTGAAATGAATCAGTTATATGTACACACATATCCCAGTGAAAAATCAGGCTTAAGACTAAATATTAAAAAAAACCATAAGATCATAGCATCTGCCCCCAATACTACATGCAGATTTCCTCTTCTTGGGCTCCAAAGTCACTCTGGACGGTGACCGCAGCCATGAAATTAGAAGACGGTTGCTTCTTGGCAGGATAGCGATGACAAACCTAGATAGTGTATTGAAAAGCAGAGACATTACTCTGCCAACAAAGGTCCATACAATCAGCAGTATGGTCTTCCCAGTGGTCAGGTACAGTTGTGAGAGCTGGACTGTGAAAAAGCCAGAACTCCAAGTAACTGATGCCTTCGAATTGTGGAGCTGGAGAAGACCCTGAAAGCCCCTTGGACGACAAGGAGATCAAACTGGTCAATCTTAAGGGAGATCAACCCTGAATATTCACTGGAAGAACTGATGCAAAATCTCCAGTATTTTGGTCACCTGCTACAAACAGATGACTTATTGGAAAAGTCCCTGATGCTGGGAAAGATTGAGGGGAGAAGGAGAAAAGGGCATCAGAGGATGAGATGACTGGACAGTGTCACCAATGCAATGAACATGAACTTGGGCAAACTCTGGGAGATGGTGAGGGACAGGGAGGCCTGGCGTGCTGCAGTCCTTGGGGTTGCAGAGAGTTGGACATGACTGGATGACTGAACAACAGTCCCCTCCCTTTTGGACCTCCCTCCCACCCCACCTCCATCCCATCCATCTAGGTCATCACAGAGCACCAAGCTGAGCTCCATGCGCTGTACAGCAGCTTCCCACTGGCTATCAGTTTTACACATGGCAGTGGATATATGTGAATCCCAATATCCCAGTTCATCTCACACCTGCTACCCTGTCTCCATGTGTCTGTTCCCTACGTCTGCAAATACATTCCTATTCCTGCCCTGAAGATAGGTTCATCTGTACATTTCTAAAAGAAGTGATACCATGTGCAAAGACGCAAGGGCAAAAACAATATAAATTTAACTTAAGACCTTGGATAAATGCTTCTCAAGCTTTAATGAGAATGTGAATCCCATGAGTTTAGTGTCAAAATGCAGATCTGATTCAGTAGCTCTAGGGCAGGTCATGAGATCCTGGGCAGCAACAAGCTTCCAAGAGTGCTGCGGGTACATAGACTGAACTTTGAGTAGCAACATAAACTACTGTTTCCAGTAGTGGGTCCCTTCATTCTCTGGTGAAATCACTGAATATTCCTTAAGCTATTTTCACCACTAATGGTTGACCTACTTATTAACATTGCATGAGCCATTGATTGCAGTGTGGTGGCAACTCAGGATCTCATTGATATACGACATTGTTCTACAAAGGTGTCTGCTTCTCCTCCTATAATACTTTTAAAGCCACTACTTTAAATTCTGCTTTGGTGCCTTCCTTCCTACCTTGATCTTCCTCCTCACTGAAATGCATTTAGCAGTTTCAGCATGAAACCAGACAGAAAGGATGTGCTTAATAAATACTGTCAACACTTGTCAAAATCAAACAAAAATGTCCCAGGGAAGTATTTACATCCTTCCCCATTAAAAGCAAGTTATAAGGCTGTGCTGTATCTTGACAGCAGTTCTTTTAATGCCAGTTTGTGCTCATTTTTAATAAATGCGTGAGTTTCATGTTCTTGCCATTGCTGTCTCATCCTGTAGCAGCAAATGTTCTGCTTCTAGAGAGAAAACATTTTTGCAAATATTCTGAAAATTCCATCTCCTTCCCAAAGGCATGCGAATAGATTGAGCTGAGTTGTAGTCACCTACTGGAAACTTACATTCATGTCACGTGGTTTAAAAGATGTGCCTCTCTAGATATATTTTAGATATAGGCATCATTATATTGATTCATAATGTGTTTCGAGAGACCAGAAGATGCGTGGAGGACACATTTTTAATTTTGTTAATGCTATACATGGTTGCTGCTGCTGCTAAGTCACTTCAGTCGTGTCTGACTCTGTGTGACCCCATAAACGTCAGCCCACCAGGCTCTCCTGCCCCTGGGATTCTCCAGGCAAGAACACTGGAGTGGGTTGCCATTTCCTTCTCCAATGCATGAAAGTGAAAAGTGAAAGTGAAGTCGCTCAGTCATGTCCGACTCTTAGCAACCCCATGGACTGCAGCCTACCAGGCTCCTCCATCCATGGGATTTTCCAGGCAAGAGTACTGGAGTGGGATGCCATTGTCCTTAAACAAATGGAGCAAGACCTGCAGGCAAGCAACACTTTCAAATCCCCTTCTTCACCTTCACTTCTGACTAGGATCTCAATCTCACAATCATCTTAAAGGCAGAAAGATTTTCATACCAGGATATATGTGGGTCAGTCAGTTCAGTTAAGTTGCTCAGTCGTGTCCGACTCTTTGTGACCCGATGGACTGCAGCACGCCAGGCCTCCCTGTCCACCACCAACTCCCAGAGCTTGCTCAACTTATGTCCATTGAGTCGGTGATGCCATCCAACCATCTCATCCTCTGTTGTCCCCTTCTCCTCCTGCCTTCAATCTTTCCCAATATCAGGGTCTTTTCCAGTGAGTCAGCTCTTCACATTAGGTGGCCAAAGTACTGGAGTTCCAACTTCAACATCAGTCCTTCCAATGAATATTCAGGACTGATTTCCTTTAGGATTGACTGGTTGGATCTCCTTGCGGTCAAAGAGACTCTCAAGAGTCTTCCCCAACACCACAGTTCAAAAGCATCAATTTGGCACTCAGCTTTCTTTGTAGTCCAGCTCCCACATCCGTACGTGACTACTGGAGAAAACATAGCTTTGACTAGACGGACCTTTGTTGGCAGAGTAACGTCGCTGCTTTTTAACATGCTGTCTAGGGTGGTCATAGCTTTTCTTCCAAGGAGCAGAAATGTCCAGTTCTAACTGTTGGTCCACTTAGAGGTCCGTACCATTTCTGTCCTTTATTGTGCCCATTTTTGTATGAAATGTTCTCTTGGTATCTCTAATTTTCTTGAAGAGATCTCTAGTCTTTCCCACTCTATTGTTTCCTTCTTTCTTTGCACTGATCACTGAGGAAGGCTGTCTTATCTCTCCTTGCTACTCTTTGGAACTCTGCATTCAGATGGGTCTATCTTTGCTTTTCTCCTTTGCCTTTGGTTTTTCTTCTTTTCTCGTTATTTGTAAGGCCTCCTCAGACAACCATTTTGCCTTTTTAGATTTCTTTTTCTTGGGGATGGTCTTTATCACTGCCTCCTGTACAGTGTTACGAACCTCTGTCCAAAGTTATTCAGGCACTCTGTCTATCAGATCTAATCATTTGAATCTATTTGTCACTTCCACTGTTTAATTGTGGAAAACAGTGGAAACTGAGAGACTTTATTCTGGGGGGGCTCCAAAATCACTGCAGATGGTGACTGCAGCCATGAAATTAAAAGATGCTTCCTCCTTGGAAGAAAAGCTATGACCAACCTAGATAGCATATTAAAAAGCAGAGACATTAATTTGCCAACAAAGGTCTGTCTAGTCAAAGCTCTGGTTTTTCCAGTAGTGAGAGGATATGAGAGTTGGACTATAAAGAAAGCTGAGTGCCAAAGAATTGATGCTTTTGAACTGTGGTATTGGAGAAGACTCTTGAGAGTCCCTTGGACTGCAAGGAGATCCAACCAGTTGATCCTAAAGGAAATCAGTCAATATTCATTGGAAGGACTGATGTTGAAGCTGGAACTCCAATACTTTGGCCACCTAATTCGAAGAACTGACTCATTGGAAAAGACACTGATGATGGGCAAGATTGAAGGCGGGAGGAGAAGGGGACGACAGAGGATGAGATGGTTGGATGGCATCACCAACTCGATGGACATGAGTTTGAGCAAGCTCTGGGAGCTGGTAATGGACAGGGAGGCCTGATGTGCTGCAGTCCATGGGGTCACAAAGTGTTGGACACCACTGAGCAGAATTGACCTGAACCGCATAATTGTAAGGAATTTAATTTAGGTCATATGTGAATGGGGTCTAGTGGTTTTCACTACTTTCTTCAATTTAAGTCTGAATTTTGCAATAAGGAGTTCATGATCTGAGCCACAGTCAGCTCCCAGTCTTGTTTTTGCTGACTGTATAGAGCTTCTCCATCTATGGCTGCAAAGAATGTAATCAATCTGATTTCAGTATTGACCATCTGGTGATCTGGTGACTTGGCATCTCTTCTTTCTCCTAGACTAACTCAGCAGTTAAACTTTTATGTGTATAATAATCACTATGGTGCTATGGCTACTCTCCCTGATGTCTCTGACAGTAAGGACTCTGCCTGCAGTGGGGGTGACCCGGGTTCGATCCTTGGGTCAGGAAGGTCCCCTGGAGAAGAGAATGGCTATCCACTCCAGTATTCTTGCCTGGAGAATTCCATGGACAGAGGAGCCTGGCAGGCTACAGTTCCTGGGGTCCCAATAGTCAGACACGGCTGAGCAATGTGGCTACTTGCAGCCATGTACAATGTGCTTTATGGGAAAACAAGGAGCTTCCATGGCTGATCTTTTACTCTAACCTAGGTTCCCTGATTTTGGACCTACCCAACGTTCCCTAAGTTAGATGTGATCCACCTTTAGAGAGATACCAATTGCTGAAGCTCTGTTTCTGTTGTGTTTTATATCAGGTTTGTGTCCACCTCATTTCTCAGCCTTCCTCCTTCCTACTCTCAGGACTGCTAACCCTGCAATGAGACATGGGGAATGTCCCAACACTGGACTTAAATCCTTTGGTGGCCTAGATGGAAGTGATCCTCCAGGTCACTAGAGATGCCTAATGGACATAGCAGAAGCAGGGCAGGCAGCTATGTAAACTCTTCGGCCTGTCTCTCTGAACTGCACACAGAGCTTTGACTGGCTCCCACTAAGAATAATAACTCAATTTCTTCTGAGTCATGGGCCAAGTTGTTACGGACCGTAGTTACCTTGGTCAGTGATCCTATCTTCCATGTGTAAATGATTTAGAATCTCACAATGATAACCTATTTGGTATAAAAGTCAAACTCTCCTGTGGCCGAGAAAGCATTCAGAAGGCCTGGAGCTGAGTTTGAGGGAGAATCACTTACTGACAGTGAGTAGGGTACAGGCCCTACATTGCAAGAAGCCTGTAAAAACAGGGCTGAAAACTCAAACTGTCGATGATACTTTGAAAGTGAAGTCCAGAGCTAGCAGGGACCACACACTTGACTCCAAGCATTTCATTTATAAACGAAAAAGAGACCCTGAAAAGCTAGGCAGTGTCTTGGCTCAGGCGTTAGAACCAGGATCTAGAGTCAGTTACCTTCTTCCTCTGTTTCCTGATCCCTCCCCCTCCTTCTTCCCTTTTCTTTCCTTCCTCTATCCCTTCCTTCCTTTCTTCCTTTCATCCTTCCTTTCCCAATCTTTCCCTAGTTCATCAAAAATAATATGGATGCTGTCTTTTCATTCTATTCCTCAAGGTGGCAGTTACTCAGAAAACACTATATAATGTTTAAAACAAAACAGACTTTACTTGAATTATTCTATAAAATTTTTACCCAAATTTTTGATCTGTTACAGAGCACCATCTGTGGTCATGTGAAAAAAGAATGTTATTCATAGTAGTTAATAACAGGAATACAAATGGACTACATGCATGCAATATTTGACTTATGGCTAATTGCAATGCAGTGAAAATTGACTACTTCAGAACCTCAGGCATGAGGCTTATAGGTTATTTAGAAACACAATGTTTATTTAACAGATCTTCTGTTTGGTGCTTCTTAATCTGAAGAAAAAAATTCTATATGTTGGGTTGATACTTACATAAAGAGTCATTAGACAATATTTCAAAAAATGTGTTTTAATGAATTGTACATGTTCTATGTAGTCAACAACCACAAAAATAAAATATGTAGACTTGAGATATCAGTATACTTTCTTAAAATCTAGCTTTGCATATTTTCAGAAGAAAATTATTCAGCCTAATTTAAATATACAAGAAGCCCTCTGAATCTTAATATTTCTCAGCTCAGCTCAGTAAGTCACTCAGTCGTGCCTGACCCTTTGCAATCCCATGGCCTATACAGTCCATGGAATTCTCCAGGTCAGAATACTGGAGTGGGTAGCTGTTCCCTTCAATATTCTAAAACTATTTTCTAAAAATAATTTTGATTCTTATCATGTCTTGAGGCTGTAAGCAATTTCAGATCTTTTAAAATATGTATACACCCCTGTATATAGTCAAGCCCACCAAGACTTGACAGGAACAGGGGAGGAGGATTTAAGTCTAGAATTTTGGAGACAAGAAAGTTAAGATACTGTCTCCAGTCACAGGGATGATAAAGAGATGACCTGTGTTTGCTAAAGCTCATGTTCTTTTCATGGTACCACACTGCTTCCCAATTAAAATTGTTTTCCTCTCATTTGAAAAAATAATATGAGTATTTTTTATGTATTCATTTTGGCTGAGTAGAAATAATGTGACAATGGAAAGAACATTACTTGGGTTTTAAAACTGCCTGCTTAAGAAAACGTGTCAACTCTGCTAGAACTCATGCAGATGTGTCCATCCACAGTCCGTGGAGGGCGATGGGTCACAATTTTATATTCAGAATGGACTAGGTCATCGCGGTTCCACCAAATACAAAAATGAAACCAGCAAGGAAACAAATATCAATGTCAGCAGAAGGTTTGCAGTGTCCAGCTCAATCTGAAAAGATGATTTTGCATAAAGCGCATTGTGCTTCTTTCTTTCTGAATATGCAGATGACTCACTGAATGTGTTCTCTTTTGTGTTTTGGGGAACAAACAGCAGCTTGGAGTCACCCCTGATGTACCAGGTTCCGGAAACGCAGCAGGGCAGCGCCAGCGCCAGCTCGGGAAGTAGCCTGGGCGGCTCCATCACTGCGTGTAAGAAGGTAACGCTGCCTCTAACACCGCTCTCTCTGAACTGATTGAGCTGATTGAACACTGGTTTGAGTTTTCAAGCACTTCTTCAAAAGCAGAAAGAGCAGTAAAACCACACAGCAAAATCATGCACAGTATGCTCATGGGGATAACCCCCTGATGATATTGAACATGTAATTCATGGAAATGATCAGAAAACTCAAGCATTTCAGAAAGGTCTGATTTTAAAATTCTAAGCCTCCAGTCATACACCACACCTCCAACCTTTTCTAGTAGCTCTTCCTAAACTTAACCATGGGTAAGGGCTTCTTGGATCTCCTTACAGAAAAATTTTCACGAATTTTGAATGACTCAACTTATTATAGTAAGCTCCTAAGTCTATATCTAAGAAAAATACATTCATGGCTGTTTTCCTTTAGCTGTTTTCTTAAAGGGGAGGGTACGCTTGGTTATTTTAATAGGAACATAATTGCATTTCCTAGAGTAAAGATTTTAGAACTGATAAACAAATCTTGCTTTCAGACACGTGTAGAAAGTTGCCATTTGAACAACATAAAATCATCTAATTTAACGGTCCCATTTTTCAAGCCAACCTAACCCAATTTCAGGCCCAGAAATTTAAAGCCAAATGCTCACTTACCTATTTAATGCATTTGTCATTATTTGATGTTGAATTCCAGAGGAAAGTGTATTTCTTTTCTTGAAAACAAAGAAAAATCACACTGGATTATTTCATTTATTGCTAAAAAAAGTTCAATTATGACAAATTATTTTACTGATCATGTTTTATACGTATATTTAATTATGATAACATAATGTACATTATATGCATATATATTTCAGTCTATTGATTATCGTTCTGAGTGAATCAGCAGTATTCACTGTTCATGTGATTTTGTATAGTTTTCAAGTACCAAAGAAAACAAATATATTCAATAGAGAACATACATTGATTATAAAAAAAAAGTAGCATTAAACATAATCTTAAAAAATATTTGCATGCATATATTCATAACTAAATATAAAAATAAATGTGCCTGATTAATTAAGGCACATGTGTTATATAATCCTATCTTACTATCACTTGTTACATAATCCTATTTTCTCTCCTTTTATAAAATTCTTGTAGAGGATTCAAAGCTATAGATTCCAGATTTTAATGCAGAAAACTGAGGCCCTGTAACACAAACTGGTTTTGAGTTGCTTATGAAAGAACTAAAGCTGTAGGTTTCAGGCCCTAAATATGGTCTGTTCAGCTCTGTAACTCTAAATTATAAAGTCACCACCAGATGCTATATCTTTCATAAGGCTAAATTATTTTTAATTTATTCTAACTTTTGAATAACTCTATTTCTATTGATTAGAATTCCAGTGGCATTTAAAAGAAGGATTGAAGCCAGACTGCCTGAATTTGACACCCAGTGCTATGATTACTAGTTGTGTGATTTTGAGCAAATTACCTCTTCATGCCTCAATTTGCTCATCTGAAAAAAGATATTATTACCCATTTCACAGGGTTGAGATGCAGGTTCTTCAATGAGTGTGTCAATAGGAAATGCTTAGAACAGTGCCTGGGATACTATATATATTCAAAAATAAAGATTACCTATAACTAATATTAGTCTAAAAAATGGTTTTATCAACTGGTAAACAGTGCCAGAAAAAATCAATATTAGCATTACCATGCTAAGACAGTTAGTACTTTATGATCTGTTATTTCAATTATGCTTATTTCCCTAGAAAATAGTCATATTCATTTTTTAAAAAATCATGTCTAGAAGCTAATGAACTAATAATAAAGCCATCTGGGACTGAATAGCTTCTAGAAAAAGTAAAACAAATTCAAGATCTATTCTAAATGATCTATATATATGCATATATATTGCCTGGAAAATCCCATGGATGGAGGAGCCTGGTAGGCTGCAGCTCATGGGGTCTCGAAGAGTCGGACACGACTGAGCGACTTCACTTTCACTTTTCACTTCATGCATTGTAGAAGGAAATGGCAACCCACTCCAGTGTTCTTACCTGGAGAATCCCAGGGACGGCGGAGCCTGGTGGGCTGCCGTCTTTGGGGTCGCACAGAGTCGGACACGACTGAAGCGACTTAGCAGCAGCAGCAGCATATGATTTTAAAATTTTGAATATAATTCTACTCTTTCCACAATTATTTCTAGAACAACTGTTATTAGGCTGAACCATATAAAATTCACTTTTTATTGATCATTTATCAAAAATGACCAAATATGGGTAATTTCATACAATCCAACCTAAATACATTTAAAATTTGTTAGCTCCTAAGGAAAGATAGGGGCTTCCCTGGTGGCTCAAATGGTAAAGAATCTGCCTGCAATGCAGGAGACCTGTGTTCAGTCCCTGGGTTGAGAAGATCCCCTGGAGAAGGGAATGGCAACCCACGCCAGGACTGAGTAACTAACACACACACACACACACACACACACGCACGCGCGCACGCGCTTATGCACAGAAAGATACAAGGATAGATCACAAATGGCCCCCACTCTAAAAGAATTTACAATATGGTTTGGGAGATTGTACTGGTTTCTGATGTGAAAAGTCAAGCAATAAATAATAAGTTAAATAATATAACTGCAGTGACATATCAAAATAGTATAAATTAGGTGACAGATGAACATTATGGGTATTTATAGCTGAGAACACAGAGAGACACTGGATTTGTAATAGACAACAACCTTCAAAAAGAGAAATGGATGTTAATTTAGACTTTGAAGTGTGAATAAGATTTGAATAAGTGAAGAGATTATCCAACTAAATATAAGAAGGTGGAGCCAAATTAATGTAGGAGAAGCCAATACTTTTATGTATGGCAATATTTTTCTAATATTCATGGTACATTCCTTTCATTCTTAAGCTTATGTAAACATTGCATTTTAAGCCAATTTAGTAGCCTTATATGCCGTAGGTTATACACCATGTGGACTCTGATTGTTTTTCTCGCCTTCCAAAAAGTAGCTCACCAGTATTTCTTCTTCTTTGTGTCAAGACCATGGCCCCACAATAAAAGGCATGAATATTGAAACTTAATTCCTTTATTTTATTTTTATATGTAACTACAGTTGATTTAAGTGATCATGATTGTGTTTTCATTGCATTAATCACAGGTCACAGGATTGGGGAAATAAGGATCTGTATGTTCACAATTGCACATATATGTTCTGTACAATAATTACAAAAAGAGTAAGGACAGTTCTGTCTTAGAAACAGCAAGACTGTCCAGCCAAATCTCTACTCTTCACAATGAATCAGCCTTCAGTAAGAGGAACACGGATAATTGAAATCTATTGGTAATTCCCCAAACTCATTTTATATAATAGCTTCATCTTCTTCTCCATCAAACCTTCTTATCAGAACTGACATATTGTTAAATTAACCAGTAGAAGAAATAAAACAAGGGTCCAAAAGATAATGCATTAGTTGGATAATCAGCCTCTGAAAAATTGCAAATTGACCAAATGCATTTCATATGCTGTATGCTTGACAGTGAATCTCTCTGAGGTTTTTGGAATCCTATCCAGGTTCAGTTGCTTTAGTTTCTTGTTGTTAAGGAAATATGTCACTGAATGCCATAGCTGTGAAAAGGCCATACCATTAGGAAAAAGAATTTAGTTGTCTTATTTGAAGGACCACTTCTTATTTAACTCCGTAATATATGTGTTTATTTGAGAGGGACTGTCTTTCCCCAGAGCTAAGATTACCATATCGTTCAATCACAGCTAATATATACTGTCCTGGCATTTTGTTGATAGAATCCCCTTTTGCTCTCAAAAATTCCCTGGTATGCACAGTGTCATATGATTATCCCAGCTCTAGCTTCAGAATTATTCTTTCTCTTCTTTCTCCCCTTCCTCTAAGTGCTATGAAAGTTATCAGATAAACTCACACTGCGGTGTTAGTAACTACACATCTTAATGTTGTTGTAACAAATAAAAATCTGTTTTTACTTAACTACTGCTACTGCTGAACTCGTATGATTATCACCTCCCTCAACTGACATTGGCAACTGAGCCTATAGAGCCTGGACACGATTTCAGAATTCTATTCTTCACAAAGCATCAATCCATCCAAGTTGCGATTTAAGCTAACTTTGATGTCACCCTAATTTAATGAGCACCAAGACCCATCTAATTCTGATTCACTGACTATGCTAAAGCCTTTGACTGTGTGGATCACAACAGACTGTGGAAAATTCTTAAAGAGATGGGAATACTAGACCATCTTTCCTCCTTCCTGAGAAATCTGTATGCAGGTCAGGAAGCAACAGTTACAACTGAACATGGAACAACAGATTGGTTCCAAATAGGGAAAGGAGTACATTAAGGCTGTATATTGTCATCCTGCTTATTTAACTTACATGCAGAGTACATCATGCAAAATACTGGGCTGGATGAAGCAAAAGCTGGAATCAAGACCTCCGGGAGAAATTTCAACAACCTCAGATATACACATGATACCATTCTAATGGCAGAAAGTGAAGAGGAACTAGAGAGCCTCTTGGTGAAGGTGAAAAGAAGAGTGGAAAAGCTGGCTTAAAGCTCAACATTCAAAAAATGAAGATCATGGCTTCTGGTCCCATCACTTCATGGCAAATAGATGGGGAAACAATGGAAACAGTGACAGACTTTATTTTTTTGGTCTCCAAAATCACTGCAGATGGTGACTGCGGCCATGAAATTAAAAGACGCTTGCTCCTTAGAAGAAAAGCTATCACAAACCTAAACAGTGTATTAAAAAGCAGAGACATTACTTTGCCCACAAAGGTCCATCTAGTTAAGGCTATGGTTTTTCCAGTAGTCATGTATGGATGTGAGAGTTGCACTATAAAGAAAGCTGAGCACCGAAGAATTGATGCTTTTGAACTGTGTTGTTGGAAATGATTCTTGAGAGTCCTTTGGACTATAAGGAGATCAAGCCAATCAATCCTAAAGGAAATCAACCCTGACTATTCATTGGAAGGACTGATACTGAAGCTGAAGCTCAGTATCAGTCCTATACTTTGGCCACCTGATGTTGAAGAGCCTACTCATTAGAAAAGACCCTGAGGCAGAGAAACATTGAAGATAGGAGGAGAAGGGGACAACAGAGGATGAGATGGTTGGATGACATCACCAATTCAATGAACATGAGTTTGAGCAAGCTCCAGGAGATGATGAAGGACAGAGAAGCCCGGCATGCTACAATCCATTGAGTTGGAAAGAGTCAGACATGACTGAGTGACTGAACAACCACCAGACCCAGGGGAGTTTTAATGTATGCAGTGTTGTTGTTGTTCAGTTGCTAAGCATGTCCAACTCTTTGTGATCCCATGGACTGCAGCACACCAGGCTTCCCTGTCCTTCACTGTCTCCCAAAGTTTGCTCAGACTCATGTTTATTGAGTTGGTGATGGCATCCAATCATCTCATCCTCTGTTGCCCTCTTCTCCTGCCCTCAATCTTTCCTAGCATCAGAATCTTTTCCAATGAGTCAGCTCTTTCCATCCGGTGGCCAAAGTATTGCAGCTTCAACTTCAGCATCAGTTCTTCCAATGGATATTCAAGGTTGATTTCCTTTAGGATTGGTACGCAATATAATGCATTTAAATGATGAAATTCTAAATACTGCCCGGGAGAAAAAATGAGAGAAAGAAAGAAAGCTGCTGGTGAAGAGGGGACACTGGAGCCCTCCACGGTGTCTTTTAAAATTGTTTCTTACCTGGACATTCCCTGATGTTTCCTTCCCTTTTGGATAATTCCTCCTTACAAGACAAACACAACCACCTTTGTTAAACTGAATCATATGGATTTCCCTTTAAATAAGCTAAATTATAAATGTTATCCTTTTTTGTCTACTAAACACTAAATGAAATGTCCTTAATATTCTCTTTATAATAAATCAAAATCTTTTATCTAAAGGGAGGCAGTATGGGGAGGGACGTGGGAGGGGGGTTCAGGATGGGGAACACGTGCACACCTGTGGCAGATTCATGTTGATGTATGGCAAAACCAATACAATATTGTAAAGTAATTAGCCTCCAATTAGAATAAATAAATTTATATTCTAAAAAATCACTAGCCCAAAAAAAAAAAAAAGAGGGGGAGACAGTAAAGTGCTGTGTAGCAAAGCTGAACTTGGAATCCAAAGTCCTGAGTCAAATTTCAGGTTTCTCGTTTTACTGTGTAATCTTAGACCAGTGATGTAACATCTCTGACTCAGATGTCTTAAGGGTTGGGAAGCCTTCATAACAACCCTTAAGACATCTGAGTCAGAGAAGTTACATCACAAGTCTAAGAGCTTGGACTTCCCTTGTAGCTCAGCTAGTAAAGAATCCGCCTGCAATGCGGGAGACCTGAGTTCTATGCCTGGGTTGGGAAGATCCCCTGGAGAAGGGAAAGGCTGCCCACTCCAGTATTCTGGCCTGGAGAATTCCATGGACTGTGTAGCCCATGGTGTTGCAAAGAGTTGGACAGGGCGGAGCAACATCCACTTCCACTTCACTTTGACTGGTTGCTCAGTGGTAAAGATTCCGCCTGCCAGTGCAGGAAACAAGGGTCTGACTCCTGGGTTGAATAGATCCCCTGGAGGTAGGAAATGGCAACTCACTCCAGTATTCTTGCCTGGGAAATCCCATGGACAGAGGATCCTGACAGGCTACATACAGTTCATGGGGTTTGCAAAGAGTTGGACACGACTTAGTGACTGACAACAACAACATGACATTTATATGCCAAAAGCTTTGTGTAAGTCTTTAGTACATAATTCATGCTTAACAAAAATTAATTTTTTAACCAAAAAATAAATAATCTTTTGTTGTTGTTTAGTTGCTAAGTCATATCTGACTCTTTTTGGACCCCATGGACTGTAGCCCACCAGGCTTCACTTTCCATGGGATTTCCCAAGCAAAAATACTGGTGTGTGCTACCATTTCTTTGGGGGATATTCCTTACCCAGGGATCGAACTCACATCTCCTGCATTAGTAGGTGGATTCTTTACCATTGAGCCACAAAAGAAGCCCACAGGGTAAAATTTATTTAAGTAGAATTGACAGACTAATCTGGATGTACCACGCAATGTGCTTTCACTGTGTTGATATCTGTTGGACTCTTCTCTAGTTTGAAAACATTATGAAAGTGAATTGAAAGTGCTAGTCACTCAGTCATGTCTGACTCTTTATGACCCCATGGACTATAGCCCACCAGGCTCCTTTGTCCATGGAATTCTCCAGGCAAGAATACTAGAGTGGGTAGCCATCACTTTCTCCAGTGGATCTTCCTGTTCCAGACATCAAACTGGAGTCTCCTGCATTGCAGGTGGATTCTTTACCATCTGAGCCATCAAGGAAACCCCTTGAAAGCACTATAGTCGATGTCGTATGTCCACAAGAGCAGGGCATTTTTGATTCATCATCAAAAGTCTGCTTTACATCACAGACTGAAGATTTGTTACTCAGGATATAGTAGAACCAACTGTATGAAAAGAATTTTGGAGAAAAATCAACACCTCAAATATCCTTCTCTTTTTAAGTCATGTTAATTAAATCCACCCTAGAGTTGGACTTAACAAAGGCATCAGACTGAACACAAGTCAGGTTCCCAGAGGCAAGATTTGATCTTAACATGACATCTGATCGTCTCTTTGAAGCTTCAAAAGCATGCTTTGGCTTGACTGACCTCTTTTAAACTGACTGAAATTTGCTGTCAACAGTGGCACAGATACAACTGAAGAAAAACAGAATGGAGGCCTCTTGATATTTTACCTGCTCTGATATTGCCCTGCTCTGTAAGATACATTTCATCTCAGCCCATATCTTTTTGATGACATGTAATTAAGAAAAGCAGTTCAATTAATATGTTCATGCACGAGCATACAAATTGAAAGACTTTTTCAGAATCCTATCCTTTTCTCTAAAGATGTTTTTATTAATCAGAATTGCATTGCTCTTGGCCAAAAGCCCCAGTAGTAACTCCAGGAAGTACATGATGGAAAATAGCTATAATAGTCTGTATTTGTAGAAGCTGTTTCCTTAAAGGAAGGAAGGGCTTTTAAAATATATATAACTAAGCAAGTAAAATTTAAAACAAGGCCAGCATAACTGGGCCATAATCACCTTTCTGTTGAAGGCTTTCCCTCTGGGATGTAACCCACTCACAGATCTAGAAACACTCTTCTGATCAAGCAACCTGTTAGCAATGTTCAGGTGCACCTTCTGAAACCAGAGAATGGCCTCTTCAAGTTTTGTCAAACAGCAAGGTGTCTTATTTTATTGCCATTCTACAGGAATAATCAGAGGCATTGAAGAAACAGGGAGATTTTTAAGAAAAGAAATGGATATCTTCCTAAAAGTGGTATTTGAAGATGGTTTGTCTAGTAGTTCTAAAGGCAGTTACTTAGAGAAAAATGAGAGTGAAATCTAGGATGCCAGAAGAAGCATAGCTTATATGGATGGGAAAGCAGGGAGAAGAGAGGCAGACCCTGTCTACAGAAAGTGAGAGGAAGGAAAAGCAAGCTCTGGGACGAGACACACGAGGAAGTCAAGGTCCATAGGATTCCATGACGTTGAGAGTTAAACAGAACCACGAACTCTGTTTGAGCCAGGACATCCATAAGTGGTGAGTCATTGAGGTCACTGGGAAGAGGAGCTAGGAGACAAGGTATTGGGTTCACAGGTTCAGATTTAGCCCAGTTGCATCTGAAGAGCCAGCCACAAAATTCCCTCTGGGGGTCATTTCACTGACTGCCCAAGGAAACATCTACCTGTCCTGAGCCACACTAACATCTAGAAGGCTTCAAGGTTGCTCTGAGGCCAGAACACAGATAATGAGGACTCTGGTGGGGATTCATTTCCTCTGCCTTCAGCAAAAGCAAATTGAAATGATAAACATCTTCTCTTGCCTTTAAAGCAGCGTGGTCTACTCTGAACTAGAGAGGTGTACTACATGGTGAGTTCATTCTTTGACAAATGTCAGTTCAGTAATCTTAGGTGGGAAACTGTTTAAAACTATCAATTATGGCTCATTTTGCAATCTGAATGTGATTCAGCGTCTTATTCCAAAAGTCAGGACTTCCATTCAGGATTCCACACCACCTCTCCTTCCTGCCAACAACTGCTATATAGACTGTTTGAGACTCCAATACGCTAGAATTTTTCTGTTCTCTATAATTCATTCCTTGAGCGTCCTCCCTGCTATGTGCGAAGAACTCCTAGAAGGATTTTGCAGTGCCTTTTCTTTATTTCTTTTTTTTAACCAAAAAGTAGGGCTCTGAAAACTCAAAATAGCTTAGAACATTTTGTGGAATGGAAGGTGATGTTGCGCTGTTGAAACCAGGCAAGTGATCTTTTTTTTTTCCTTGAATTAATTGCCCCAAACCTTTGTATTAGCTATTCAAAATTTCTATTCAAAAATGGAAGGGGTCTATATTTTTAAAATACCTAATATGGAATTCAGAACTCTCTTCTTTTCCCTTCAGGCATTTAAAATATCTTACCATCCATGCTCCCCATCACTAGCCTTTTGTTTTTTCTCACTTTCCCCTTAGTCCTCCATCTAAGCATCCCTTTTGACTTTGTAGCCTGGAGTAAACACTCTGTTCCCCACCAGTCCTAAGAGGCTTCACTTTCCCTGTATCCTGCCGGGCTTGCCTTTCTGATAAAAGTGCTCACTTTTCAGTTCTGCTAGTGGCAGGGTGGGAAGAAAGATTGTGACTCGGATAAACTTGAACAATCCTCCTTAAGAGCCTTCTGGTTCATGAATCCCTGAGACTGAGTCTCTGCTGTGTGTGCCTGCATTTACTAGGCTTTTCTCTGTGTCTAGAGAAGGAGACCCATCTTGAAAGACCCAGATCAGGGCTCTTCCTCTCAAGGATGAAGAGCATCCAAGAAGCAGGTGTGTCCTTTAGCAAAGTGTGTGTCCCTCTGCTTACACCTTAGAAGGCAGTTGTTCCCAGCAGCAAAGAAAAGAGTCAAGATGAGAATTGCCACTTTCTTATAATTAAACCTGTCATCGCTCAGTTGTGTCTGACTCTTTGTGACCCCAGGGACTATATATAGTCTACGAGGCTCCTCCATCCATGGGATTTTCCAGGCAAGAGTACTGGAGTGGGTTGCCATTTCCTTCTCCAGGGGATCTTCCCGACCCAGGGATCAAACCCGGGTCTCCTGCATTGCAGGCAGACGCTTTACCCTCTATGCCAAAGGCCACATACACAGACCAATACTCAAGTGTTGCATGGCCAAACGCGCTGTCCCTTTGATGAGCAGCAAATCTGCACCATGTACACTTTGCACAAAAATCATCCAAAGTCAGTGGCAGGCCTGGATGTACATTATGGGATTCCCTGGTGGCTCAGATGGTAAAGAAACCACCTGCAATGAAGGAGACCTGGATTCGATCCCTGGCTTGGGAAGATCCCCTGGAGGAGGGCATGACAACACCCTCCTGTATTCTTGCCTGGAGAATCCCCAGGGACAGAGGAGCCTGGTGGGCTACTGTCCATGGGGTTGCAAAGAGTCAGACATGATTGGAGCTATTTAGCATGCAGCTCACAGAGATGTACATTATAGATTTTCCTATATGTGTTCTTTTTTTCCTGTATTTTGCTTCTCCTAACATGAAAAATCCTATTTCCATAACAGGTCATATCAACATGACAGCATTACATGGCACCTAAATAGAAACTAAACAGAAATTAATCAGCTATCTTCCATTTATGTCTAATTTGATGCTATTTAAATCAGACCATTCATAAGTTATGCTATAATTGCCTTTACTGAGTATATCTGTTTCTGTAACTCTTGCATTTTATGCTTGAGACAAACTTGGTAATCATTTTCATGTGGAAAAAGCTCTGATCAGCTTTCAGAGCATTCTTCAGCCAGCTGACATCTGTGTGGTGTGGAGAAGTAAACAGCGTGGCTTGATACTTCTAAATTGTCCTCTGTGCTCCTATACCATTCTTGTGATTGCATTGAAATACAATGTAACTTCCAGGATACAAGTAATTGTGTGGTGCAGAAAAACAGAAAGCTACTTAAAACTGCCTACCTAGTTCATTTCTTGACGCATTAGGATACACTCTGGGCCAAGATAATGTACAAAATCTCCAGATTACATCGATGGGAACTGTAACTTCAAAGGAGAGAGCCCTCTTGTTCATGAAACATTTCCATTTTATACTCAGAGAGATACTTGCACGTGTGACATTTGTTGGAAGTACTTGTAAATCAGTGTGTTGCTGTTATTACTTAGTGGTTAAGCCGTGTCTCACTCTTTTGCAACCCCATGGCCTGTAGCCCACCAGGCTCCTCTGTCCATAGGATTTCCCAGGCAAGAATATTGGAGTGGGTTGACATTTCCTTCTCCAGGGGATCCTTCTGACCCAGGAGTCAAACCTACGTCTCCTACGCTAGCAGGCAGATTCTTTACCACTGAACCACCAGGGAAGACTGGTATAAATCAGTATATTTCCTGTTTACCAGAGGCAAGCTTAGTTAGACTGGGTACATATTGCTAACAGCATCCCACAGACAAGGACTCTGCTGCTATAAAAGTGCAGTTTATCTGGAGGTTAGTATGTTTACAATGAAATACGAGAGTGTCACCTTCTTTCTTCTCTGGGAGTATTCCCTCCCACTCTACTCCATAGTCAAGAAAGAATTGCAGATCCACTGCCAACCATTTCCTTCCCAAACTTCCAAACCAGCAATACCTTTGATCTGGTGCTATCGAGGTTCTTTGCTTCTTAACAATGGAGAATTGCTAGTTCCAAGGTCTTAACAGAACTCCATTTTTTCCCAATACTTTTGCAGCAATCAGTTATAAGATTGCTATTTTGTGCTAGGTGTCAACCTTGTCGTGAAAGAATGTTTCACATCCAACATGATTATTCATACTTTGAAAACAGTTTCCCCTTTTTGTCAAAGGAAGCTAAATACACAAAGACAGGCAGTCAGCCAGAAGAATCATCATTAAAAAGCAAATGTTATCTTAATATTTCGTTCAACCTTCCGAGAAACTGAGACTAAACCACTGAGTGTTCTGTGCTGCTGCTTTCCTCCACACAATCATTTTATTTCCAGTCTGTTTCTTTGTCTTTTCTTAGAAATTCAGTGTACTTTCTAAAGCATAGAGTTTCCCTGTGAGGTAATGGAAAAATATTATCCCAGAGTGGAAAATAAAAGATTACAGAGTTCTCAGAAAGTTCCCTAAGGCACAGATTAAATCAACATAAAATTAAGTATGTAAAGTGACACAAAATCTTCTGACTTCTAATTCAGTGTATCTGGTGGAGGTAGGTTTGTAAGCTATTATAAAAATTTAAGCAAACAATTAAGCATTACTTGAGCCAGTGACTAAATATCCAAAAATTTTAATTAAACATTTTCTAAATTAAAACTTAGAGTACTTCATGACGTTAAAGACTATCTGGCTCCCTTAGCCATGAATTTCTTTTCAGTGGAAGATAAAATGCCCTTTCTCATCCCTTCCCCAACCATTCACACTGCACCAGCCATGATGGATTCTCTGCTGCTCTTCAGCATCAACAAATGCATTTCTGCTTTGAGCCTCTGTTTTTTGCTGGTGATCTCTGCTGAGATGCTCTTCCTTCAGGTGGGTGTGTGGCTGGCACTTCATTTCTTTCAGATCTCTGCTCCATGTCACCCTCACAGAAGCCAGAAAATACTTCCCCAAACTGTACCCCTTACATTTTCATTTCTTTCTCTGGCTTTATCATCACAATGGTCACAGTAGTTTTCACAGAGCATATATAAATATGGAAAATTTATTTGATTGTGGTGGGTCCTCCCTTGGCAGAATGAGAACAAAACTCTCTGCTTTCTCATGATTTTTGTTTTGCCCACCCCCCGATTGCCTAGTAAATAAGCAACATCTTCTAAAAACAGTAGGTGTTCAACAAGCAGCCATTGAATGAATGAATGAGGGAATGAAAACAACATGGATGGCTTATCCTTCTCTTGGAAATGATATCCCAAAGTTAGTATCAAATGTAGAGTCTATTTAATGCTTTAGGATTGATGAATATGGTTTGCACCAATATAGAATCTAAATTAAAATTTTTAATTTAAAAAAAAGGAGAAAAATCTCTTAAAAATAAAAGGAAAGTAAGCCATGATGAAATACCATGGTGCACCAAGTAGAATGGCTAAAACTTGAAAACAAAAACTGACAATACCAGGTAGTGACAAGGATGCAGAGCAACTTGACCTCTGATGATGGGAATGAAAATGGCAAATTCACTTTAGAAAACAGTTCATCAGTTTCTTACTGAGTTACATCACTGCCTAGTAATCTCATTCTCAAGCAAAGCAAAAACTTAAATTCAGACAAAAACCTGTAAGTATATATTTATAGCAGCTGTATTCATATTTGGGCTTCCCTGGCAGCTTACCCCCAAATAGAAACTACTCAAGTATTCTTAATCTGGTAAATGGATATTTTTGAAAATATGCATACATCCAAAAAATGGAATACTGCTGGCAATAAAAGAAAATTAATACACCCAACTAAATAAATAGATAAATCTTAAACACATTATGCTCAGTGAGGGGAAAAAAAAAACAGGTCACAAAAAGGCAACAAACTACATTATTCCACACATACAACATTTTAGAAAAGGCAAATTTTAGAAGTAGATATCAAATCAGACTGCCAGAGTTTGGGATTTGGGCGGCCTTTCGACTAAAAGGAGCAGACATGAATTTTGGGGGTGATGAAGCTGAACAGTTGTTCTACATTTTGATTGAGATGGTGGTTACACAACTATGTGGTTTCTTCAAAACTCATAGAACTTTACACAAAAAGGTGCGTTCTATAGGAATGCGTTATCTCTATGAATAAAATGTTATCCACAGTAGAGATACCACTGTTTATTGCAGAGCAAATATATAATAGTATTTAGTGAGTAGCTACCTTCATTCTTCCCTAATATCATTTTCATCAGCTCTTTGGCATCTTTTTTTTTTTTTTTGGATTCACTGTGCAGCATGTGGGATCCTAGTCCCTGACCAGGGATCAAACCCTCACCTGCTACATTGGAAGGTGGAGTCTTAACCACTGGACCACCAGGGATGTCCCAACTCTTGGCATCTCACTATGCAAATCTAATTGACCTGCTCACTTTACAATCTCTTTGTGTAAGGAAAATTTAATTGAGTTTCCTAGAAAAAGGCTAAAACTGCAGTAGCGGTCTGGAGAGTCTTCTCTGAGGAATACTCAGGACTCTCCTAATGGGCTTATCTGGCTTCCTTTATCTTACTGCTCCTCTTTCTTTTTCTTTCCTTATCTCCAGCACACATCCATGGAAACTGTGTACCACATTTGAAAGAATGATTTTTCTTTAAACAGTGTTTCCAAATCTTTTCCACATTATGATAAATATTTTTAAAATATTTGTTTGGAACTCCAGTAAGCAGATGGTCAAGGGTACTTGCCCTAGAATGGCCAACCAGGCGCTGTCCAGCCTTCAGACAGTTGAGTGCATCTCAAAGTCCCACCACTTCTCAGCTTTTCTGAGTCCACTTGTTTGGGGGTGGGAGGGAGAGTAAATCTGTTGCTGAAGATGAATGAGCTCGTTGTTCTGATGATGTTATTCAGTTGATGTGAAGCACAATTCCATCATTAGTTGTGATACCTGTCGTTGCTGTTGTTGTTGAGTCACTTAGTCGTGTTCAGCTCTCTTGCAGCCCCATGACTGTAGCCTACCAGGTTCCTCTGTCCATGGCATTTCCCAGGCAAGAAAACTGGACCGGGTTACCATTTCCTTCTCCAGGGGATCGTCTCAACCCAGGGATCAAACCTGTGTCTCCTGCATTGGCAGGCAGGTTCTTTCCCACCTAAGAAGGTTCTGAGCTGGGTTCCGGGAAGCCCCAATCATGATACATACATTAGGCAAATACAGTATTTTGTGTGTGAAATTTTCTCTTTTAAGAGCATTGATGTTGCTTTACATCATGATACTTAAAATTATCAGAAAAAAAATTTGACAGTATTTGATAGTATAGAACTAGAAATGTGACGAAACTTAAACTGCTGTCTTCTCCAATTTAATTACTTTTATTAATTTTAAAGCATTGCTCAGTAATATTTAGAGCTGTGTTCAGGTTACCAAGAATCCATCCATGTTCAGGTGCATGGATTCCATATCAATTGCAACTTGGTTTTCTGTATAAAAACGGAAAATCACTGTACAGGAAAGCAGAATGATCTTTCCTCGTTGTTTAGGACACAACGAAATTTTAAGAGAAAATGTGTCATTATTATTTCAAACTTGTGAATGCATAGCATGTTTGTCCTTAGCTCTTCATCTGAAATAATTGAACCTGCAGCTAAAAATAGCAGATAAATGAATGAGCCATGGAAAGCCTGGTGAGTTTTTCTTTTTCCCTACCCCCATCAGAAAGTGACTCTCTTCAGGGAGATTATATTCATAAAGCTTTAAAATCATTACACTCTCAAACACATATTCTTGTTTCAAGCATTCTTATTTTTTTCTAGCGATTTGTCTAAACCATTACACCAAAAGCTTTTCACAGGTCAAAATTGCTTAACATATGATGCTAAATGGTTTACTGATGCCTGCATTTTTATTCTCTTTGCTTATTTGCTTCGTAATATATTTGGGAATGGGAAGGGCAGAAGGAACAAAAGGAGAAGAGAGGCAGAGAATTACTGTTGTTCCAGAGAAGGGCACTTCAGATCACATGATTTCATTGTGTACAAAGGACAAACTGAGCCTGGGAGCTGGTGGGTAACCTGACCACACAGACAGTAGGGCCAGAACTAGAATTCAAGCCTTCTGACCACGCAGACCAGGTCCCTGAGGGACAGATGGATAAGTGCATAGACACATATTTGGTAGAACTGGAAGATGAGAAATTATGTAACTTTACTACCTTGCAATGGAGCAATCTGTTATGGGAGCTTTGGGACCAGAGAGACTGGTTCACAGAGTGTGAAGAAAAAGTATAAATCGCTTGAAGTCTGGGCAAAGAGAATAATAATTTTTATAATAGCTGGTGTTTATTGGTGCTTTTGAACTGTGGTGTTGGAGACTATTGAGAGTCCCTTGGTCAGCAAGGAGATCCAACCAGTCCATCCTAAAGGAAATCACTCCTGCATATTCATTGGAAGGACTAATGCTGAAGCTGAAACTCCAAAACTCCTGGAGTTGGTGATGGACAGGAAGGCCTGGCATGCTGCAGTCCATGGGGTTACAAAGAGTCCGACAGGACTGAGCGACTGAACTGAACTGATGTTTCTTGAACACTTGCTACATGCCAAGAACTATTTTAAGCACATGTCACATATTAGCCCTCAAATTCTATTTCATAAGTCTAGGTGTTTAATTCAGGTAATAACTAAATAGGACCTTAGCCCAGAGAGTTCTCAATTAAATGTAGCATTTCTTGGTCAATAATTAAAGAATATAAAGTATTAAATAATGAATAATCTCTAAATATCTCTAAATAAATAGTGAAATTTAATTGTTGATAAAATCAAGTAAGCTATTTTTTAATTATAAGTAAAATTCACATTTTAAAGTTACACAGGGAATGATTATTCTCACAAGAGACATTCTCTTCAAAGTATTTGTTGTTAAGCAATTGGAAGATGTAGGTTTCATTTTAGTTATTTTTTAAATGCATGATATATTTTATTTTTCAGAGCAGTTTTAGGGTCACAGCAATATGTGAAACTGAACTTACACTTTTTAGGTCAGAAGATTTACTAAAGAAGATTTGTCTTCACACATCTGAAATGTTTTCAATGTACTAGTTTCAAACAAAGGCATCCAATTTTCTATTTTCCTTTGTGAAAGTGAAGTTGCTCAGTCGTGTCCAACTCTTTGTGACCCCATGGACTGTAGCCCACCAGACTCCTCCGTCCATGGGATTCTCCAGGCAAGAATACTGGAGTGGGTTGCCATTTCCTTCTCCAGGGGATCTTCCCAACCCAGGGATCAAACCCAGGCCTCCAGCATTGCAGGCAGACACTTTAACCTCTGAGCCACCAGGGAAGCACTCTTTTCCTTTGTAGTTCATATCAAACAGTAACAATGAGAACCATGTACTGAGAGGATGACGTACCATTTTGCATACTGCCGTGTTTGACACACGTCATCTCACTGAATACCCCAGTGATCCCACCTCCAAGTAGGTATTTACTGTCTGCATTCACAGGTGTAGAAACTGAGACAGAACTTAAATTGGCTATCCAAGGTCTTCTTGCTACTAATGACCAGGACAAGGTTTCAACACAAATCACAAATGTCCGTTTTCTTAAATTCTATTCTATGGTGGAAGTAAGAGTGAATGGCAGTGGAAGAAGTGGACTGAGAATCTTTTTCTACTTCAAATAAAGTTAATCTCGATCAATGGTTTTCAATTTTAATGTTTCTGAAATCAAAACTCCTTTGCACTAAAAAAATGATGGGCATCTTGTGAAAATTTTGATTATATGGGTTGTTCTTACTGGTATATTCCATATTATAAATTAAACCTAAGAAAAGTTCTGCATATAAGCAATATCATATCATATTTGTCTTTAACTCACTTGTGGAATCTAAGAAAAATGATACAAATAAACGTATTTGCAAAACAGAAACAGATTCAAAAACTTCGAGAACAAATTTATGATTACCAAGGAGGAAAGGTTGGAGGAGGGATAAATTGGGATTTGGGATTAACATATGAACCCTATTGTATAAAGTAGATAACCAACAAGGACCTACTATATAGCACAGGGAACTCTGCTCAATACTCTGTAATAATCTAAATGAGAAAAGAATTTGAAAAAGAATGGATACATATATATATATAACTGAATCACTTTGCTGTATACCTGAAACTAATGCATTGTTAATAAACTATACTTCAATATAAAATGAAAAATTTTAATTAAAAAAATAAAAATAACTTTTTCGATTTGCCAAAATGTATTTTCAGAATATTTTGATGAAGTCTGATGCCACATAGAAACAAAAATACCAGAACTTGTGCATGTGTGCTAAGTCTCTTCAGTCATAACTGACTTTGTGATCCTATGGACTGTTGCCCACCAGGCTCCTCTGTCCGTGGGATTCTTTAGGCAAGAATGGGAGTAGGTTGCCATTTCCTTCTCCAGGGGACCTTCCCAAACCAGGGATCAAACCCATGTCTCTTATGTCTTCTGTATTGGCAGGCAGGTTCTTCACCGCTAGTGCAACTTGGGAAGCCCCAACAAAATCTTAAAGCAGCTAAATAAACGTATAATTCATAAGAAAAAAGCCAAGAAAATTCTAAATACGTATTTCTTTAATCTTGAAATAACAATTAGAATTTAGATAGCCATAATTTATTACTTAAAAATAATTTTAAAATAAACATACTGCAAGTTAACATACATATTTTTATGGCCAATACCTATGTTTTCCAAAACAAAACAGTTTAGTGAGAAGACTAACTTTATTTTACATTTTTAGCCAATCTCCTTAGTATCTAACTTAAAAGAGCTTGGCTAGACTCTCCTATTTGCTTCTGCATTTAACCTATTACATTATCATACCTCGTGTGGACCCTGGAGAACTCCACTGAGTACTCAGGAGACAATTCAGTTGAAAAGAGAAAATAAAGACAATATTATTATAAAAATAATTTGACCACTGGACTCCTGGAAAGACCCCAGGGGCCTCTATAGGTCCCAACTCACACTTGAAGTACCACAATTTTTAGATAAACTCTAAGAGACCTGAGAAGTTCCATCTCGAACTTTCATCTCCAGTGATAACTGAAGTCCATCCACACTGTCTCTTGGTATTATTCTGGAAAAGAATGATGAAAATTTGTTATCTCCAGAATAATAAACCTTGAGGGGGAAAAATATTAAAATATCATGTGGCTAACACAAAAATGTTATAGAAAAATGTGTCAGAATTATATTTGGTTGACTCAGTATGCAGAGACAAAAATTAAAGTATTTTTATAGAACAAAGGAAGACAATCCTTCAGTGTGCAAATGAAATATAATCGAAGTGTCATTCTATTCTTGTGGCAGTAACCAAACTGATTAAATCTATTCTATTACTTAAGTGAAGGTGATTGGCAGACATGTGTCCTAATAGAGTAGAGAGTACCAGGAGAGCACTGGAAATCTTATATGAGAAAAATCTTATACAATATTTGACTCGCATTAAAACATCAGAAGCTGAATCATTTGGTTGTTTATGAGACTACATCTTTAAAATGTTTCAGTTCAGAAATAAGATTTTTCTTTATTTCTTTAAAATCAAAGCCCAGAAACAAGACATTTGTAAACCATATTTGGTGTTGTTAATTTGTGTATTGAAATTCACTTTGCATTACCATACTGTTTCTACAAGAGAAATGGTTGTTGTAATGCATTTATTTATTCCTAATAATTTTTAAACTTAGTGTAGTACCCTAAATGCTCTAAAAGAACTGTGCCTTATTTCATAGATAGGTTAGCACAGCTGGAAATCTAAAGAAGAATAATTTTATTATTGCACCAAATGGAGAAACACTACATTTCAATCAAAAGTATTCATAGAATGTAAAAGAGCTCCAACACTTAAATGAAGTGTGATCCCCATTGCCAATTGAACCATATCCCAAACAGTCATTTGACTGCAGGTTATGCAAAAGTCACAGGTACACTGAAGTTTCCAGATGTTGAATTAGATGAGAGAAGAAACAACAATATTCACGTCAGTACGTTCCTTTAAAGTGGATTCTTGGTTGATTGTTTTATACATTTTAGAGGTGCTATTATCCTGGAAGTATTTTTTTTTTTCCTAATATCCAGATGCTATGAAGCCAGCAAAACACTTCTAGATTCTTTAGAAAAGAGCTCTTTGTTTAAATAGAAAGTCTTGCCAGTAGCTCTGAGAAGGTTTTCTTGGTTCCCTTAGGTTCTCCGCAGTAATAGCCTGCTGGAGTCTACAGACTACTGGCTGCAGAATCAGAGAACACCCTGCCAGATTGGTTTCGTGGAAGACAAGTCTGAAAACTGCGCTTCTGTAAGTAAACACAGCTCCGGGGCTGAGGGCTGAAAAAGTGGGGAGTCGCGAACCTGCACTCATGAGGACCTAAGCACTTAATACAGCATTGGGAAAGTAACCTTTTGAAAATACATAATTGGTTTATACAGAGGGTGACAGGCCAAAGCTCATAATTCTTCTGCTTTTCTCATTTCAACAGGCAAATTAATCTTACCAATTCTCTATCCATGTTGTTTTTATTTTTAAAACAGAAAAAGATTCAGAAATAGAATTGCATGATGAGAAACAAAAGCCTGGTCAAGAGCTCTCAGATTCTTTTCAATATATTTTATCACTTCTTCTAATAGGTATTTTGCAACGTGAAAATGGTAAAAATGTTCTACCACTTTCATATGTTATCGTCATTATTTGAAAACCTTTCAACATAAGAAATTACAACCATGAATTTTAATATTCTGTACTGTGTCTGAGCTTTACGTATAAAAACCCTACTTTTCAAGGGAAGAGATGTTCTTATAGATAAATGTTTCTTGTGGCTTAGATTGTAAAGGCGTATTGTTGATATGAGAAATCAACACTGTGATCTCTCCTTCCTTTATGAAGTAGTCTGCTTCCTGTATGTTCTACAAAGCTATATGTTTCATTTTAACTGAAATTACCTAGCTCTTATGGGGTCATAATTACAGAAATTGGGGGAGAATATTTCCAAAGAGGAGAGAAATGTAATTCTCATGACTAAGTTGAGAGCATCAGCTCAGAGCTATTCCTAGAAGTAAGTTGCATGCCAGCATTTCTGTTACAAGAAAAAAAAAGAAAAAGAAGAAGCTGAAAATGGGATGGAGAAGCTTTTTATATATAATGAGCAGAACCAGAATTGGCAGACAGAGAATGTAAAACATTTCACACTGCAGAGTCTCATAGCCCAAGGAAAACGGAGTCCATTCAACACACTTAATTCAATCTCTTTGTTTAGGCAAAATGATTTGATTGTGCTATTTTGGGGACTTTTTAATCCCTTGTCCAGAAAACCAGTTGATGGCTAAAAATCTTTGGTGAAAACAAAAAGGATTAGGTGGTGAGTTTTTTAACAGCGATACCCTCTTTGGAAATTCAGGTCTAAGATGCGGTAGAAAAATTCAGACATTTGCTGATACTAATCTCTAATTATACAGCTATGAATTGCAAAAGGGAGAGAAATGGAGAGGAAAAGCTATCAGCATCTACACTTCAGTCAAAGGCTTCATCCTGGCAGCTCCTATCTAAAGGAATCTGTCATTTGCAACAGGCACAAAAGTTGAGGCACTAACAATTGCATAATAAAGGGCAAGGAGGCCTTTTCTAAACTTTATATTTTGGGAATCTGTATTGAAGACCTACAATTAGAAATGATAGATTTATAGCCAAAGTTAAGATTACCATTGGATCTTAGATCTCCCTAAGCGTAGGAAAGTTCTACTCACAACCCCTGCCCCAATCTCAAGGAACTCACATTCGGACATAAAACTGTATGACTTTCTTTCTTAATTCTTTGTCCCTTTACAGTTTCTAATGACGTCAGTGAGTTTGAGCTAGCTGATTCATACTGTCTTTATGGTTCTTTCTATTCCTCCCCAAAGGGGAAAAATCTAAACACAAATAAAAGGCATACTGGAAGGTTTATTTTTCTGCAAGAGTTTATAATAAATGAAACTGACTCAAATGTTGAAAATTGTCCATGACTGTAAACTTTAAAGAAATTTCAGACTCCCTATGAAAAATAAACCTTAATCTCCTAAAAAGTACTTTGTAGTTTACTTTTTCTTAGTTTACAAGTCCTTTCTCTCTTAGTTGGCACAGAAACAGTCTAGACCTGGACATTGCTGAAGCGACGCTATTATCTAGAGGGAAACAGAGCTGATCTACAGCAGTGGTCGGCCTGCCCCTGGTGGCCCAGCAGTACAGAATCCACCTGCCAATGCAGGAGACGCAAGAGATTCAGGTTCAATCCCTGGGTCAGGAGGGAAGATCCCCAGGAGACGAAAACAGCAACCCACTCCAAAATTCGTGCCTGAAAAATTCCCTGGAGAGAGGAGCCAGGTGGGCTGTAGTCCATGGTGTCGCCAAAGACTCAGACATGATTTAGTGACTAAACAACAGCAACGACACAGCACTGGTGGACAGGACAAGAATTTCTTGCCCAAAACAGCTACACACAAGGAAGAAGTAGCCACATGGTCAGGGGAAAAGTACATAGTTCGTCTTCCAAGCAAATTCTCCTCAGTAGGATAAACATGAAAGTGTAGTTTAAGGAAACCATAATACTGTGTTTTAAAATAATATCTTCATTAAAGTCTAGTTTAAGAAATTATTCTAAAGAGATCATCCTGAATCTACATCTATTAACGAATAATCACAACTGAATTCTGAGGACCCTCTAGCAAAGTTGCCGCATATTTTATTACTTTGTACTCTGTTCTAACTCTGGGGGATGCTCCGCTGTGTTAACTGTTGCTTCTTTAAGTCATTTCTTCTAGATCAAACTTTGTATACAGCTGTTTCACATCCAGTTTTGATTGGCTTGTTATCCATCATGCTAAACTCTTAAGTATCTGGATTTGCAGTTTCTCATGGCACCCCACTCCAGTGCTTCTGCCTGGAAAATCCCATGGACAGAGGAGCCTAGTGGGCTGCAGTCCATGGGGTCGCTCAGAGTTGGACAGAACTGAGCGACTTCACTTTCACTTTTCACTTGCATGCATTGGAGAAGGAAATGGCAATCCACTCCAGTGTCCTTGCCTGGAAAATCCCAGGGATGGGGGAGCCTTGTGGGCTGCCGTCTATGGGGTCACACAGAGTCGGACACGACTGAAGTGACTTAGCAGCAGCAGTGGCAGCAGAACTAAGTGCTTCAGAGTACCAATATTTTCTGAAGACAAGATCTTCATTTAAAATTTTTACTGAAGGACAGTCTCAGGCATGGAAGCCCTTCAGGGTGTTATGGGCATGGGTCAGTACAGCTGTTTGTTCTCAAGCATCAAACGAGCTTCACAAATCAGATTTGACCATTATCTCAGTAAAGAACTGCTTTCACTTCATAGCTAAAATGATGTGTCTTAGTGAGCTGTCTGAAACTATCAGAAATACAATAAGTGCTCTGTCATGATCTATATGGGAAAAGAATCTAAAAAAGAGTGGATATATGTATATGTATAACTGATTCACATTGCCTTACAGCAGAAACTAACACAACATTTTAAGTCAACTATGTTCCAATTAAAAATCAAAAATATAATAATAAAATTAAAAAAGAAATATGATAGGCAAGCCAAACTTGAGAGAAATCTGACTCAGAAGCCCCCTGAAAGTCACTCTTAATATTTTTTCCAAAAGAGATTAAATATGAAAACTGTGGTTTTGCTTTTGTAAATAGAGTTGGCTCCGCAGATGGCTCAGTGGGTTCAGAATCTGGCTGTAATGCAGGAGACACAGGAGATGTGGATTCGATCCCTGGTCAGGATGATCCTCTGGAGGACAGAATGGCAACCTGCTCCAGTATTCCTGCCTGGAGAATCCCATGGACAGATGATCCTATGGGCTACAGTCCATAGGATCACAAAGAGTCCGACATGACTGAATGACTGAGCACAGAGCACAATCAAACTACATTATGTTTTTTTATTTCTGATTTGCCATTCTGAGGGAAAAAGCATATATCAGCCTTGGAAATTTTTTTAATCTAATTATTAAAAGAGGAATGTAGAATAATAACGTTGGAAGCCAATATCTAAATCCAGAAGCTGAGGCATTATCTTAGTAGAAGTCCTTAACTTGAGTGGTAGGATGTGGATGTTTTAGGAAGCCTGACATTTTTAAATTAAAAACTAATTTAGTTACTTTTTAACCCCCTATTTCTCTTTCAGTTCAGTTCAGTCGCTCAGTTGCGTTTGACTCTTTTCGACCCGGAGGACTGTAGCACACCAGGCTTCCGTGTTCATCACCAACTCCCAGAGCCTGCTCAAACTCATGTCCATTGAGTCAGTGATACCATCCAACCATCTCATCTTCTGTTATCCCCTTCTCCTCCTGCCTTCAATCTTTCCCAGCATCAGGGTCTTTTCCAATGAGTCAGTTCCTCGTATCAGGTGGCCAATGCATCACTCCTTCCAATGAATATTTAGGACTGATTTCTTTTAGGATTGAATGGTTTGATCTCCTTGCTGTCCAAGGGACTCTCAAGCGTCTTCTCCAACACCACAGCTCCAAAGCATCAATTTTTCAGCACTCAGCACTCTTTATACTCCAATTCTCACATCCATACGTGATGACTGGAAAAAACGTAGCTTTGACTACATGGACCTTTGTTGGCAACGTAATGTCTCTCTGCTTTTTAATATGCTGTCTAGGTTGGTCATAGCTTTTTTTCCAAGGAGCAACCATCTTTTAATTTCATGACTTCAGTCACGAAAATCATCTGCAGTGATTTTAGAGGCCAAGAAAATAAACTCTGTCACGGTTTCCATTGTTTCCCCATCAATTTACCATGAAGTGATGGAACCAGATGCCATGATCTTCATTGTTTGAATGTTGAGATTTAAGTCAGCTTTTTCACTCTCGTCTTTCACTTGCACAAGAGGTTCTTCAGTTCCTCTTCACTTTCTGCCATAAGGGTGATGTCATCTTGCAAATCTGAGATTATTGATATTTCTCCTGGCAATCTTAATTCCAGCCTGTGTATTATCCAGCCTGGCATTTCTCATGATGTACTCTGCATATAAGTTAAGTAAGCAGGGTGACAATATACAGCCTTGGCGTACTCCTTTCCCCTTTGGAACCAGTTTGTTGTTCCATGTCCAGTTCTAACTGTTGCTTCTTGACCTGCATGCAGGTTCTCAGGAGGCAGATCAGGTGGTCTTATATTCCCATCTCTTTAAGAATTTTCCACAGTTTGTTGTAATCCACAAAAAGGCTTTGGCGTAGTCAATAAAGCAGAAGTAGATGTTTTTCTGGAACTCTTCTGCTTTTCCTATGATCCAACAGATGGCAGTTTGATTTCTGGACCTCTGCCTTTTCTAAATCCAGCTTGACCAACTGGAAGTTCTCAGTTCATGCACTGTTGAAGGCTATCTTGGAGATTTTTTAGCATTCTTTGCTAGCTCACATACTTTGCTAGCATGTAAGATGAGTGCAATTGTGTGGTAGTTTGAATATTCTTTGACATTGCCTTTCTTTGGGATTGGAATGAAAATTGACCTTTTTTCTGTCCTTTGGCCACTGCTGAGCTTTCCAACTTTGCTGGCATATTAAGTGCAGCACTTTAACAGATAGCTTCATCTTTTAAGACTTGAAATAGTTCAGCAGAATTCCATCAGCTACACTAGCTTTGTTCATAGTTATGCTTCCTCTGGCCCACTTGACCTCAAACTCGAGAATGTCTGGCTCTAAGTGAGTGATCACACCATCGTGGTTATATGGGTCATTAAGTTATTTTTTGTATAGTTTCTCCGAGTATTCTTGCCACCTTTTCTTAATATCTTCTGCTTCTGTTAAGTCCATACCATTTCTGTCCTTTATTGTGCCCATCTTTGCATGAAATGTTCCTTTCGTATCTCTCATTTTCTTGAAGAGTTCTCCAGTCTTTCCCATTCTGTTGTTTTCCTCTGTTTCTTTGTATTGATCTCTGAGGAAGGCTTTCTTATCTCTCCTTGCTGTTCTTTGGAACTCTGCATTCAGATGGGTATATCTTTCCTTTTCTCTTTTGCCTTTAGCCTCTCTTCTGAGCTACTTGTAGGGCTTCCTCAGACAACCATTTTGTCTGTTGCATTTCTTTTTCATGGGGATAGTCTTGATGCCTGTCTCCTGTACAATGTCACAAACCTCCATCCATAGTTCTTCAGGCACTCCTCTGTCTATCAGATCTAATCCCTTGAATCTATTTGTCACTTCCACTGTATAATCGGAAGGGATTTGATTTAGGTCATACCTGAATGGTCTAGTAGTTTTTCCCTACTTTCTTCAATTTAAGTCTGAATTTGGCAATAAGGAGTTCATGATCTGAGCCACAGTCAGCTCCCAGTTTTGTTTTTGCTGACTGTATAGAGCTTTTCCATCTTTGGTTGCAAAAAATATAATCAGTCTGATTTTGGCATTGACCATTTGGTGATGTCCATGTATAGAGTCATCTCTTGTGTTGTTGGAAGAGAGTGTTTGTTATGACCAGTGAATTCTCTTGGCAAAACTCTGTTAGCCTTTGCCATGCTTCATTTTGTACTCCCAAGGCCAAACTTGCCTGTTACTCTAGGTATCTCTTGACTTCCTAGTTTCGCATTCCAGTCCCCTATGATGAAAAGGACATCTTTTTTGGGTGTTAGTTCTAGAAGTTCTCGTAGATCCTCATAGAACCATTCAACTTCAGCTTCTTCAGTGTTAGTGGTTGGGACATAGACTTGGATTGCTGTGATATTGAATGGTTTGCCTTGGAAACGAACAGAGATCATCCTGTCATTATTGAGACTGCACACAAGTACTACATTTGGGACTCTTTTGTTGACTATGATGGCTACTCCATTTCTTCTAAGGGATTCTTGCCCACAGTAGCAGAAATAATGGTCACATGAGTTAAACTCACCCATTCCAGTCCATTTTAGTTTGCTGATTGCTAAAATGCTGATGTTCATTCTTACCATCTCCTGTTTGACCACTTCCAATACCTTGCTTCATGGACATAATATTCAGATTCCTATGCAATATTACTCTTTATAGCATCAGACCTTGCTTCCATCACCAGTCACATCCAGAATTGGGTGTTCTTTTCGCTTTGGTTCTGCCTCTTCATTCTTTCTGGAGTTGTTTCTCCACTGATCTCCAGTAGCATGCTGGGCACCTACCAAGCTGGTGAGTTCATCTTTCAGGGTCCTATCTTTTTGCCTTTTCATACTGTTCATGGTGTTCTCAAGGCAAGAATACTGAAGTGGTTTGCCATTCCCTTCTCCAGTGGACTACATTTTGTCAGAACTCTCCACCATGACCCATCTGTCTTGGGTGGCCCTACATGACATGGCTCATAGTTTCCTTGAGTTAGACAAGGCTGTGGTCGATGTGATCCGTTTGCTTAGTTTTCTGTGATTGTGGTTTTCATTCTGCCTGCCCCTTGATGAATAAGGATAAGAGACTTATCATTTTGCTCTTTACTAGAATTTAATTCTAATTTTTCCAGAACTATCTTTTGGTTTAATGCTTCATTAAAATTGCCTTGAAATTCACATTATTTCTATTCATAGTTACAGGCAGCTCTTTCCTTACTGATCATTTTAAGACTTTTGGCTATCACCCTGCAAATAAATTATACCCTTTAGCATGCATTTTAACTGATGAATCTTGGCATTTGAAAATGTTTTGCATTTGCCTTAAATTTGTGAATAAATTAATAAGATTTTCGAGCAGTCTTTAAAATTTCAGACATGATATTGTGAAACTAGGAAGATATTTGACAGCTGTTCAGTGGGTCTCTGATGTGAGTGAAACCCAGGGGCAACAATGACAGAATGCTATCTTGAATGACTGCTTTTTATTGTATATTATTTCTCCAAATATGTCTGTATCTAGTCTTTTCTGAAACTTAGTAGAAAAGTTAAGGAAGAGACAAATAGCCCACTTGATAAGTTGGTCTATGGAAAAATCTAGGTTTACATGATTAAGGAAATATAAAATGTGAAGAGATATTTACATGATCTGGTACAGATATTTACCAAGTTTTCAAGGAACTATTAATGTGTGTGTTTTTTTTCCCCTAAAAGAATAAGCTTTGGAACTTCCTGTTTAATTCTTTAACTTTAGGCTTACAGAAAACTTGCATGAAGAGTGCAAAGAATTCGCAGATTCCTGACATGCAAAAATGTTATTGTACATGTTTCACCCTCTCCTTTGTGCATGTATATGCTTCTGTGTGTAAATATACAGAGGTGCTTTTTTTCCTAAAACTTTTGAGAATGACACAATGCCCCTTTATCCCTGCATACTTTGGTGTGAAATGTAAATATTTGAAATCCAAGTTGAACCCAGAGTTGCAGAAACCCTTGTTTAGGCGAGGAACTCAGTACCCACTGCACAATGGTATTCTTTAAATATTTATTCAGCAGTTTTCAAGGAGAAGCTACATTCTGCCTGCAAAAAGTGAAAAATCAAAGGATGATGATGGAAGTCAGACAGACTGAGCAAAACAAAAGCTCTAGATAAAACAGACAAAGCAAAGCAGCATGAGGCTGTAGAGCTGGACCATGAGACCTCACTCACCTGGGCAGTAGCCTTGGAGACATCTTAAAAATCCAAGCATCCCGGAGAAAACTTTTGTCTCTCAGTCAAATGAAAGTTTCACTGAACCTTCCCAAGCTTTTAGAAGCCAGTGAATTGGAAAGGCACTTTATTGTGAAGCATGACCCAGAGGGATGGTAGAGAAAGGAGTTTCCCACAAATCAACTGGGTGGCTTTACATTTATGAAGGTCATGTGCAAGAAACTAAAACCTAGAAGAGTGATCAACAAACTGAGAAAAAGCTTTTGATAAATAATTTGAGGGCTGAGTCTAAACTGTGTGGCCAGTCAATACTGCAGTAGTTTGGAGGTCAGATGGTAAAGAATCTGCCTGTGATGCGGGAGACCTGGATCCGATCCCTGTGTCAGGAAGATCCCCTGGAGAAGGAAATGGCAACCCACTCCAGTATTCTTGCCTGGAGAAACCCATGAACAGGGGAGTTGCAAGGAGTTGGACACGACTGAGCTACTAACACGTTCACACTTTGACTTTCAATTTGGGAGTAAGTCTTAGGCTTAGTCCATACATTTATCAGTGTCTTAGATCCTGAAACTGTTCAGGAGGATGTTTTTATAAGTTTGCTGCTGCTGCTAAGTCGCTTCAGTCATGTCCGACTCTGTGCGACCCCATAGATGGCAGCCCACCAGGCTCTGCCGTTCCTGGGATTCTCCAGGCAAGACCACTGGAGTGGGTTGCCATTTCCATCTCCAGTGCATGAAAGTTACTTTGATTGAAAATTGAATCCAAATTCTATGTCCTAAAGTGAAAGTTGCTCAGTCATGTCTGACTGTGACTCCATAGACTGCAGCCCACCAGGCTCCTCCTAAGCTATAGGTAAAATGATACATAATAAAAATTAAGATCATTGACTTTGTTTACTGTCCCAGAAATTACAATATATGTGCTCAGATTTTCAGTCATGTCTGACTCTGCAGCTTCATAGACTGTAGCCCACCAGGCTCCTCTGTCCATGGGATTTCCTAGGAAAGAATACTGGAGTTGTTGTTGTTCAGTCTCTCAGTCATGTCTGACTCTTTACAACCTCAAGGACTACAACATCCCAGACTTCCCTGTCTTTCACCATCTCCCCAATCTTGCTCAAACTCATGTGCATTGAGTCGTGGGTGATGCCATCCAACTGTATCATCCTGTGTTGTCACCTTCTCCTCTGGCCTTCAATCTCTCCCAGCTTCAGGGTCTTTTCTAATGTGTCAGCTCTTCACATCAGGTGGCCAAAGTATTGGAGTTTCTGCTTCAGCATCAGTCCTTCCAATGAATATTCAGAATTAATTTCCTTTAGGATTGACTGGTTTGTTCTCCTTGCAGTCCAAGGGACTCTCAAGAGTCTTCTCCAACACCACAGTTCAAAAGCATCAATTCTGTGGCATTCAGCCTTCTTTATGGTCCAACTCTCACATCCATACATGACTACTGGAAAAACCCTAGCTTTGACTATATGGACTTTTGTTAGAAAAGTAGATTGCCATTTTATCTAAGCATTAAATAAGTGGAATGAGACTTGTAATATTTCATAATAGAAACCAAGGCTCCCAGTGTAATTATTTATTAAAAATATGCTTCTATGTATTAAACAAAACACTTTAATGAACTGAATGAAAAAAAGAAGTCAAGGATAACTGCTATGTTTTTGACATAAGCTCTTAGGTGGATTTAAGTTACCGTGATGGGGGAGACTAAGGGTTGGGAGAAGTAGTTGGAGGTAGGAGGAGGGAGATGATTCTGAGCATCTTTTAATTATCCAGGTAGAAATGTCAACTTGGTAGGTAGATGTACAAATAGGAATTGTTGGCAAGATTAAGAAGAGAGAGAAGGGATTTGAGGGCAGAAAGTAGAGATCAGTCACACCAGGGAGAATGTATAGAAGAAGGGAGCTTGTAACTGTGAGCTGGAGTATTCTGATAAGTGCTCATACAAGGATCCCCATCTCCCAAGGTCCCCACAAAAGCAAGAGATTATTTTTTAAGCATGTAAGTCTGAATTTCAAATACACAATGAAATGTTTTATGTATACTGGTATTTTTGTCACTAAAAATACAGACAGATGAATAGATCTGAATGTACTTTTAAACTTGGGTATTCAAACCATTCTCAGTTTTTTTAAAAAATTAATTTTGACAAAAGAATCTCGTTATTAAAATAGCTCGGAATAGTTTTGAATTTCATATTTCAAACAATTCCTGCAATTACAGCAATTTTCCTTTGAGTAAAAAGCCAATCAGTCAACAAAAACCAAGAGCAGTAAACACTGTTTCTCATTAAAATACCTTTAAGCTTCAAGGATATTTATTACATAGTTTAGTTATCTCTTTAGCCGAATTATTTGTTTTGGTAACTTGTCTTTCTTGATCAGTTATTCCAAAATCCCAGGAAAACTAGTCAGAAGTAACAGCATTATTTTTTTTTTCATAACTTAGAGTCTAAAGGTTAAAAACAAATAAATAAGAGGAAGAAACAAAGTGTGCCTGGCTAATGACCACCATAGAATGTCTGTTTTCAGTTCCAAGCCTCTGGGGTATTATTTCTCTTTTATAATAATGACACAAACTCACCCCTAGACCTTTATTAAAAATGAGAAAGTGCTTCAAGCAGAAATGCTGCCCTTCTACCCTTTTGTATTACACTCTTTACCAGAGACAGCCCTCACTATATATTCCAAACAGTGCCTGGCAGGTCAGCTGGTTCATAGCTTCTATGGTGTTAGTGGAATTTAATTGGATTATCTGGAGGCATTCAGTGTACTTGCCAGAATTATCTGAATTAGCTGAAAAGAGTGAAGGAAAGTTTGTCCATTGCTAAGTTATGCCTTCCTTGTGGGCTTCCCAGGTGGCTCAGGGCTAAAGAGTCTGCCCACAATGCAAGAGATGCATGTTTGATCCCTGGGTCAGGAAGATAGCCTGGAGAAGGAAATGGCAACCCACTCCTGTATTCTTGCCTGGGAAATCCCATGGACAGAGGAGCCTGTCAGGCTATAGTCCATGGGGTCGCAAAGAGTCAAAGCTTGGTGACTAAAGAACAGCAACAGTTATGCCTCAGGTTTGATTTAATAGGACCATTAAAGAGACAGCCTAAGTCAGCAGACGAGACTGACTGACTAACACTTTCACAGGTCAGCAGTATCTAAGGTGATTTTGCTAGGTACCCAGGGATGAATTCTTCCAGAAGAGAGTCTTCCAATCTTCGGCACCATTGCCAAACAAATGTCTTCATTCTTAATGAAAGTATTCTTCGCATTGGCATTCCTAGCATGTACACATACATTTACATACATGCTTCCCCTCCTCCTTTATGAATATTAATTCATATGTCCTTCCAAATCCTCTTTAAAAAGCAAATATTAAAACAAGCAAAACACTTTCTTTGACCCTCTCCCTGTGAAACCACTCTCCCTATGTTCCTCCTTCTCTTGACCACCAAACTTCAGATCAGATCAGTCGCTCAGTCGTGTCCGACTCTTTGCGACCCCATGAATCGCAGCATGCCAGGCCTCCCTGTCCATCACCAACTCCTGGAGTTCACTCAGACTCACGTACATCGAGTCAGTGATGATATCCAGCCATCTCATCCTCTGTCGTCCCCTTCTCCTCTTGCCCCCAATCCCTCCCAGCATCAGAGTCTTTTCCAATGAGTCAACTCTTTGCTTGAGGTGGCCAAAGTACTGGAGTTTCAGCTTTAGCAGCATTCTTTCCAAAGAAATCCCAGGGCTGATCTCCTTCAGAATGGACTGGTTGGATCTCCTTGCAGTCCAAGGGACTCTCAAGAGTCTTCTCCAACACCAAAGTTCAAAAGCATCAATTCTTCGGCGCTCAGCTTTCATCACAGTCCAACTCTCACATCCATACATGACCACAGGAAAAACCATAGCCTTGACTAGACGAACATTTGTTGGCAAAGTAATGTCTCTGTTTTTCAATATGCTATCTAGGTTGGTCATAACTTTCCTTCCAAGGAGTAAGCATCTTTTAATTTCATGGCTGCGGTCACCATCTGCAGTGATTTTGGAGCCCAGAAAAATAAAGTCTGACACTGTTTCCACTGTTTCCCCGTCTATTTCCCATGAAGTGATGGGACCAGATGCCATGATCTTTGTTTTCTGAATGTTGAGCTTTAAGCCAACGTTTTCACTCTCCACTTTTACATTCATCAAGAGGCCTTTGAGTTCCTCTTCACTTTCTGCCATAAGGGTGGTATCATCTGCATATCTGAGGTTATTGATATTTCTCCCGGCAATCTTGATTCCAGCTTGTGTTTCTTCCAGTCCAGCGTTTCTCATGATGTACTCTGCATATAAGTTAAATAAACAGGGTGACAATATACAGCCTTGATGTACTCCTTTTCCTATTTGGAACCAGTCTGTGGTTCCATGTCCAGTTCTAACTGTTGCTTCCTGACCTGCATACAAATTTCTCAAGAGGCAGGTCAGGTGGTCTGGTATTCCCATCTCTTTCAGAATTTTCCACAGTGTATTGTGATCCACACAGTCAAAGGCTTTGGCATAGTCAATAAAGCAGAAATAGATGTTTTTATGGAACTCTCTTGCTTTTTCCATGATCCACCAGATGTTGGCAATTTGATCTCTGGTTCCTCTGCCTTTTCTAAAACCAGATTGAACATCTGGAAGTTCACGGTTCACATACTGCTGAAGCCTGGCTTGGAGAATTTTGAGCATTACTTTACTAGCATGTGAGATGAGTGCAATTGTGCGGTAGTTTGAGCATTCTTTGACATTGCCTTTCTTTGGGATTGGAATGAAAACTGACCTTTTCCAGTCCTTTGGCCACTGCTGAGTTTTCCAAATGTGCTGGCATATTGAGTGCAGCACTTTCATAGCATCATCTTTCAGGATTTGAAATAGCTCAACTGGAATTCCATCACCTACACTAGCTTTGTTCGTAGTGATGCTTTCTAAGGCCCACTTGACTTCACATTCCAGCATGTCTGGCTCTAGGTCAGTGATCACACCATCGTGATTATCTGGGTCGTGAAGCTCTTTTTTGTACAGTTCTTCTGTGTATTCTTCTGTGTATTCTTGCCACCTCTTCTGAGTATCTTCTGCTTCTGTTAGGTCCATACCATTTCTGTCCTTTATCGAGCCCATCTTTGCATGAAATGTTCCTTTGGTATCTCTGATTTTCTTGAAGAGATCCCTAGTCTTTCTCATTCTGTTGTTTTCCTCTATTTCTTTGCACTGATCGCTGAAGAAGGCTTTCTTATCTCTTCTTGCTATTCTGGGCCACTATCTGGCTATCTTAGCTTTCTGCTGAAATTGTTCTTATCCACTGACGTGTTGTCACTGCTTATGTTACTGACTTTTGAGTACAACAAACTAAACTCATACCCCCACCCAGCTTCTGAAGAGTAGTTATTTTTTTTCCATGACTTCCTGAACATCATTCTCTCTTCTAATTATTTCCCTACCTCTCGTATCATTTCTCCTCTGTCTTTTTCCTGGACTTCTGCTTCTGTCTTTTTCCTGGACTTCCCAACCTAGCACTTAAATGTGGCTTTTCCCAAAGGCCTGTGCAAAAGCCCATCCTTTCTTTCTCACAGCTCTCACTGGATCATTCATCCATAACTAATGGCTATAGCCACATCTATATACCAATGATTGCCGTCTCAGGACTACAGACTTCTTTCCAAGTGCCTGTTAGATAAACTCATCTGAAAAATCTCAAAAATAACACATAATCAACATAAATTGGGTAAATATCCAAAAATATGGTCCTTCTCCCAAAATTTCTGTTGATGGTTTTGTAATCTACACATTTTCCCAGGCTGTAGTCCTTAGAACCACACTCATCTTATTTTTCTCTTAGGCTTCATCTCTAATTGATTATCAAAAGTTGTTTTTATTTCTCAGTTCTTGTTTAATGCCCCACATATTTCTTCTAAATATTTAATGTGCAAAAATCTAAAGCAAACACAGAAAACAAGAGACAAAAAAACAAAGAAGACCTTAGCAATCCTGAAAGTCCACTGGTATTTTGGTATCTTTCTCTCCTGAGTTCCTTTGTAGCATCAAATTCCTAGACTTACTTTAAGGTTCTAGTGTTACAAATAATTGCATTAGCAGTTACCCTGCTACCATGCTGTGTCACATAATTCCTCAGGGGCCCCTTAGTCAGTTCAGTATCTAATTCAAGACCATGACTCTAGTTTTTAATTGAATTGAATATGAATTCCAAGGGGATATGGATATGATTCACCCTGTTATCCTGGGTTTTATATTTTAAAACTTTTTATTTTGTGTTGGGGTGGTGTGCTGCGATTCATGGGGTCGCAGAGTCAGACACGACTGAGCGACTGAACTGAACTGAACTGAATAGTCGATTAACAATGTTATGATAGTTTCAGGTGGACAACAGAGGAACTCAGCCATACATATACATGTATCCATTCTCCCATAAACTCCCCTCCCATCCAGGCTGCTGCATAGCATTGAGCAGAGTTCTATATATATGCTACACAGTAGGTCGTTATTGGTTATCCATTTTAAATGTAGCAATGTGTGCATATCCATCCTAGTTTTTAAAGGGCATTGCAAAATGACGGGTTGAGGAAGAAGCACTTTGACACTGGTACTCTCTGACATTGAAGATACAATCACAATATTCGTTTGCCAGAGCCTAGCAGCAGCCCCATGTATGCATTCATCATGTCTGACTCTGTGACCCCACTGAGGAGAGCATGACAACTCACTGCAGTAATTTTGCCTGGAGAATCCCCATGGACAGAGGAACCTGGCAAGGCTATGGACTATAGGGTCACAAAGAGTCGGACATGACTGAAATGATTTAGCATGCATGCACACAGCAGCAGCCCCAAAATAAAATAGCTTAAGTAAGCATATTTAAACACATGCTAAACTAACAGAATGTACTAGAGTTCTCCTATAGTGCCAAACTACCAGTAAGGCTGAAGAAGCTGAAGTTGAACAGTTCTATGAAGACCTACAAGACCTTTTAGAACTAATACCCAAAAAAGATGTCCTCCTCATTATAGGGGACTGGAATGCAAAAGTAGGAAGTCAAGAAACACCCGGAATAACAGGCAAATTTGGCCTTGGAATACGGAATGAAGCAGGGCAAAGGCTAATAGAGTTTTGCCAAGAGAATGAATGCACTGGTCATAGCAAACACTCTCTTCCAACAACACAAGAGAAGACTCTACACAGGGACATCACCAGATGGGCAGCACCAAAATCAAATTGATTATATTCTTTCAAGCCAAAGATGAAGAAGCTCTATACAGTCAGCAAAAACAAGACCAGGAGCTGACTGTGGTTCAGATCATGAACTCTTTATTGCCAAATTCAGACTTAAATTGAAGGAAGTAGGGAAAACCACTAGACCATGCAAGTATGACCTAAATCAAATCCCTTATGATTATACGGTGGAAGTGAGAAATAGATTTAAGGGACTAGAACTGATCGATAGAGTGCCTGATGAACTATGGATGGAGGTTCGTGACATTGTACAGGAGACAGGGATCAAGACCATCCCCATGGAAAAGAAATGCAAAAAAGCAAAATGGCTGTCTGGGGAGGCCTTACAAATAGCTGTGAAAAGAAGAGAAGTGAAAAGCAGAGGAGAAAAGGAAAGATATAAGCATCTGAATGCAGAGTTCCAAAGAATAGCAAGGAGAGATAAGAAAGCCTTCCTCAGCAATCAATGCAAATAAATAGAGGAAAACAATAGAATGGCAAAGACTAGAGATCTCTTCAATAAAATTAGAGATACCAAGGGAACATTTCATGCAAAGATGGGCTTGATAAAGGCCAGAAATGGTATGGACCTAACAGAAGCAGAAGATATTAAGAAGAGGTGGCAAGAATACACAGAACTGTTCAAGAAAGAGCTTCACGACCCAGATAATCACAATGGTGTGATCACTCACCTAGAGCCAGACATCCTGGAATGTGAAGTCAAGTGGGCCTTAGAAAGCATCACTACGAACAAAGCTAGTGGAGGTGATAGAATTCCAGTGTACCTATTTCAAATCCTGAAAGATGATGCTGTGAAAGTGCTGCATTCAATATGCCAGCAAATTTGGAAGACTAAGCAGTGGCTTGGAAGGAAAGTTATGACCAACCTAGATAGCATATTAAAAAGCAGAGACATTACTTTACCAATAAAGGTCCGTCTAGTCAAGGCTATGGTTTTTCCAGTAGTCATATATGGATGTGAGAGTTGGACTGTGAAGAAAGCTGGGCACTGAACAATTGATGCTTTTGAACTGTGGTGTTGGAGAAGACTCTTGAGAGTCCCGTGGACTGCAAGGAGATCCAACCAGTCCATTCTAAAGGAGATCAGTCCTGGGTGTTCTTTGGAAGGAATGGTTCTAAAGCTGAAACCTCAGTACTTTGGCCACCTCATGCGAAGACTTGACTCATTGGAAAAGACTCTGACACTGGAAGGGATTGGGGGCAGGAGGAGAAGGGGACAACGGAGGATGAGGTGGCTGGATGGCATCACCGACTCAATGGACATGAGTCTGGGTGAACTCCAGGAGATGATGATAGACAAGGAGGCCTGGCGCGCTGCAATTCACGGGGTCGCAAAGAGTTGGACACGACTGAGCGACTGAACTGAACTGAACTGAAGTGACTAAACTTCTTTTCATGAAATTGCACACCCCAAGGACTGGAATAAATCTGAGAAGATATACTGCCCATTCCACTTACACTTCAAATGAGAAAACAAAATAGAAGTGAGGAGAAGGATTGCTCAAAGCCACGGATTGAATTAGCAGCAAGGCCGGGTCTAAAGCGCAGATCCACCAGTTCCTAGCAAAATTAATATAGCACTTTTTCAATATTCTGTTAGATCCCCTTCTACAGTAGCCATAATAATTTTATTAAAATGTAATAAGATGTACAATTTCTTTTGTAGGGTTATTTTATTTGAAGCATGAATGATTTTTATTACTAATCCATTCTGAAGACCTTAAATTATTAAAAAGTTCCAAAATATTTAGCTTTATGACTGTTTTTAGTAAATTTAAGATTGTCACGTTTTGTATACATAATACTGTCAAATTATATCTGGGGCACATATAATTATATCATTCATAGTTATAAATACCATTAAGGTTTGGGTGGCTCAGTAGTAAAGAATCCACCTGCAGTGCGGAGACATGGGTTTGATCCCTGGGTAGGGAAGATTCCCCAGGAGAAGGAAATAGCAACCCACTCCAGTATTTTTGCCTGGAACAGAGCAGCCAAGTGGGCTGCAGTCCTTGGGGTCACAAAGAGTTGGACATGACTTAACAACAAACAACAATTACGTTTGATATGTCTGTACCATCAACCAAAGCAACGTAGCCCTTGGTAACCTCGAGTGGCAGTGCCTACACTTAGTCCTCCAGCTGACATTTATTGGGTCTTATGTTGTTCAAACCACTCCACCAGAGTCTCTGAGGTATATGGAAACATGAGCAAAGATTCTCTACATTTTAAGTAGCTCAGAAAACTGGACATTTTAACTAATGCGTGCTAAGTCGCTTCAGTCATGTCCAACTCTGACACCCTGTGGACTGTAGCCTGCCAGGCTCCTCTGTCCTTGGTATTCTCCAGGCAAGAATACTGGAGTGGGTTGCCAATCCCCCCCTCCAGAAGATCTTCCCAACCCAGGGATCGAATCCACGTCTCTTATGTCTCCTGCATTGGCAGACGGGTTCTTTCCCCCTAACGCCACCTGGGAAGCCCATTTCAAATAATATGCCATAATAATTCTGGATACTGATTCCACTCCCACTCTCCTGGGCTTATATTGTTGTTGTTTTCTCCAATTTCTTTTTTGGCTGGATTGGTTTAGTGAAGTTTATTTCCTTTTCATATTGTGAAGTGTTTGGTGTCACTCCTCAGAGATGCACAGCCTTGGGCCTGTGCACAGTCACCTCGACAACCATGATCCTAGCCAGTCTCTCTCTCTGACTATGTTCTCTGATCTTCCTTTTAAGCTGCCTGTTTCATTTGGTAGTACATTCCTGCATGTTAGCCTCCACTACTTGACAGGTGGTTATTCTATTGCTTTTAAAAATGCCTTGGAATATAAATTGCTCAACAGACTGATGCAATTAAACTTAGGCAGGTGTAGTTTCTGTAGTTTTGAATTTTGTTCTGACCCCATCAGAGTTCTTTTTAGATACCTTTCTAATTCACTCTAACAAACTAGCTGACTATGGTGTAGCTTGTCGATCTTAATTAAGAGAAGCTATTATTTTTAAGGATGCACTCAGGCTTGAACTTCTCTAGACACTGTCTCAAATAATCTCAGTGCCTTTTGGAAAGAGCTTCCGAGTTTTCTTTTCTTATGGATTGCCTTTCCTCCTAGGCAGCATCTCTTAAGTGGTCATGCAGGGCACTGGGTGTAACAGTAGCCTCTGATGTTCTTGGCTTGCCTTTCTAAGTTAGAACAGCTACTTTCTACAAGACACTGGAGCAAGTTCGTCTTACTCTGCTCATCTCACGACAGGCCAATAAATCGAAGACAAGGTGTCGAGGCAAGGAATACGACTTGGAAAGCTGACTGACCAAGAAGATGGCTGACTAATGTCTCAAAATGATCATCTTATCCGTGTCTGGATGCCAGGTTCTTTTATAGATCAGAGATAAAGGGAGGGGAGGAAACAAAGTAAAAAGGACATTGATCTTGCAAATATCTCCTAGAATGGCAAGTCTCAGGCAGGGGATGTGTTATTTTCTTTCTGCCATCTACAAGTGGACAGGATTCTGCAAAGGCACTTTAGTTTAACAGTTAAGCAGAGGGGCAGGATTCTCTGAAGCCATTATGTGTGATTATAATAACAAAAGCAACTAAAAGCTAGTTGAAGCAACAGTTCCAACATGGAGTCAGAATTGACTTTTCCCTACAATAGCCCTAGTATTCCCAGCCTGCTGTATCTAAGTAGCACCTGGATGGGGCCCACATGCAAGAAAGAAGATCTCAGTTTCTTGGTTTCACTCACCAGGTATCTAGCCTCTTCACTTTGGAACTGGAGGGGATGAGTAATGCTGGCAGTTTCTGACTCTCAGTGAGATAAGAGAGAGTAACTCTTGTCTGGGTGTTGAGGGGACAGGAGACCCAAATGGAGCCTCAGTCAAATTGAACTGAAGGAAGCAGAGGGAGGGGAAAGGAGAAAGTGAGGTGTGGCATAAATACCACAGACTTTTTCTCTATTTGAGTTTTAGTAGATTTTCTTGAAAATCTTTCCTTTTCTCGGTGTTCTCATGACAGTTTCTAGGGAATTAAAGCATTTGTTTTTATAGTTCCCCCCCCCTGCTGCCCCCCACTGCTTTGCTTCCTTCACTGAGGAGTTGGTCCAAAGAGCTCTTCATGCTGCCGTCCCAGGCCTGGAAATTTCTACTATATTTATGTTACCTGCCTGACGCTTGGAGATGTTCAAGTTTGTGACCCAGGCAGGGTTTACAATAAAGTCAGGCATTTCTCATCACCAGTTAAAGATCTTTTTATATGCTTTAGCTTTCAGCCTTGTTGAGGATAGAGCTGACATTCCTCATGAAAGTTAAGGAATCTAATTTCCCCAAAGAAGAGCATCTCATTTTCTTATAAAGTTGACAAGTGAATGTTTGGGGAGACAATCAAGATGTTTCTCAGGAAAAAAAAATAGAAGTTTCTTATAATCCATGGAGTTCAACTTCAGATGCTTCTACTGATTTTATTCTGAAAACATTTAACAGATGTCACAGTTGTCTAGAGAAGCTATCCATTAAAAACTTGTTAAATAATGATTTTTCAACTTTAAGGACTATAAATTCATCATGAGCCTAAAAAATAAACTGTAAGGGATTCCTCTTGATACTGCATGAAGTGATTCACAATATACTTTTTGGTTGGAAGCTACTTAGACGTTAAATGAGGTCTGGCAAAGGATGATAAATGTGAAATAGCTAAAACTGAGTCATTCTCTCTAGTACTAATTGTATAGCAAACCCAATTGTCTATTCACTTAATTTGTTTTTTCTGATAAAATTATATTATCAACCTCCAATAGAATTTAGTCATGTATCCTTAAAATCTGCAGAATTTTGTGAATTTTCAAGTAGAAATTCATAGATAGGTATATCTGTATCAAAGACAATTCTCTGGTCACTGTAATTTTTGTCTAATAGCATTAATAAAAAGTAGGTTGTGCAGGCTAAAAAATTTGATATTAAAATTAAGGGACACATTTCATTTATCACAACAAATTCCCAAGTGACTTGGCCTATGTGACCACAAAGCTTCCTTCCAATTTTGAAGATTCTTTTCAGATGCATATTCATTCTTCTTCAGGTAAGTTCAGTTCAGTTGCTTAGTCGTGTCTGACTCTTTGCGACCCCATGGACGGCAGCATGCCAGGCCTCCCTGTCCATCACCAACTCCTAGAGTTTACCCAAACTTATGTCCATTGAATTGGTGATACCATCCAACTATGTCATCCTCTGCTGTCCCCTTCTCCTCCTGCCTTCAGTCTTTCTGAACATCAGGGTCTTTTCAAATGAGTCAGCTCTTCACATCAGGTGGCCAAAGTATTGGAGTTTCAGCTTCAACATCAGTCCTTCCAATGAGCACTCAGGACTGCTCTTCTTTAGGATGGACTGGTTGGATCTCCTTGCAGTCCAAGGGACTCTCAAGAGTCTTCTCCAACACCACAGTTCAAAGGCATCAATTCTTTGGCTCTCACCTTTCTTTATAGTCCAACTTTCACATCCATACATGACTACTGGAAAAACCATAGCTTTGCCTAAATGGACCTTTATTGGCAAAGTAATGTCTCTGCTTTTTAATATGCTGTCTAGGTTTCTAGGTTGGTCATAACTTTCCTTCCAAGGAGTAAACGTCTTTTAATTTCATGGCTGCAATCACCATCTGCAGTGATTTTGGAGCCCCCAAAAATAAAGTCTGACACTGTTTCCCCATCTATTTGCCATGAAGCGATGGGACTAGATGCCATGATCTTAGTTTTCTGAATGTTTACCTTTAAGCCAACTTTTTCACTCTCCACTTTTACTTTCATCAAGAGGCTTTTTAGTTCCTCTTCACTTTCTGCCAGAAGGGTGGTTTCATCTGCATATCTGAGGTTATTGATATTTCTCCCAACAATCTTGATTCCAGCTTGTGCTTCATCCAGCCCAGCGTTTCTTATGATGTACTCTGCATATAAGTTAAATAAGTAGGGTGACAATATACAGCCTTGACATACTCCTTTTCCTATTTGGAATCAGTCTGTTGTTCCATGTCCAGTTCTAACTGTTGCTTCCTGGCCTGCATACAGATTTCTCAAGAGGCACATCAGGTGGTCTGGTATTCCCCATCTCTTTCAGAATTTTCCACAGCTAATTGTGATCCACACAGTCAAAGCAGAATCATTGTTCTTAACAGTGCAATATTGGAAGAAAGTGATATTGTGCTTAATTAGTGAAAACAGCAGAATTTTGCTGCCTTCATTTTTTTACACTGAACTTCAGCATGGTGTTCTGTTAATTCAGCAGACTGCTGTTGTTCTGGTGTTAAGTGCGTGAAAACACATTCTGTTTGCTTTGCTTAAGAAGCAGAGAACTAGGGGCATATATTTGGTTTACCTTGGTAACTGCAAATGGAAGTCATCAATCAATGTCACAGGCTTTGAGCTATTCTTATGACAACTCAATTTTATTGATTATTTTTTTTTCTTCAGTAAGTTTGTCTGTAAAGATGCTCTTTTCCCCTTTATCCATCACAGCCCTTTCTCACTCTTCATATAGGCAGAGATTTCTTTGATCTGAAGAGAAGTTCCTTCAAAGTGGGAAAACAAAGAATTAGACTTGAGCCCTGCTTATGTATCTTGAAACTGAAGGGAGACATAATTTGTTCGGGCAAAGTCCTCTTAAGTTTTTAGTTTATGAAACACTTTTGAAAACTAATCAGTCATGAACATTTTAGAAACTACCTGAAATGAAATCCCACAAGACATTTAAGATGATACAATGGGGTGCTTGAAAATTTACATCACATCATTTGTTTGAAAAACAAAACCAAAAGAACTTAAATGGCTTATAATAATCAATATTAATATTTATGTATGAATATATAAAAATGAGATATTAACAGATGGATGTTTTTGTAGTGTGTTGATAATTATGAAAAAAATTCTTGAAGACTTTCAACTTCTTTCAGATCAGCTGTGCAGGCATTTATTTGCCTTCTTATTCATAGCCATACTGCTATTAATGTCATCTCTTGTTTAAATTTCTTTAATTTTAATACTATCAGTGCCAGGAAGCCATTAATAATATATGCTATCTGTGCAAGATGAAATGGGGAAATAATAATATTATTTTTTATTATTTATTATTTCTGCAGAAACCCTATGAAATACCCAGAATAGTTATTGTATGTAAAGAAATGTGCATTGGTGTTGAAAGGTTTAATGTGTGTCCAGGATCAAAAAGTGATGGACTTAATGCTTGAAATCAGGTCTCCAGTTACATTTGCTAAGCAACGATTAATTGGGAAAGTAAAGTCTTATGATTTCACATTCTTGATTTTCTAGAGACACAACTGACAAAAATGTAGTCCTCAGGCCAAATCTGGCCCACTGCTTGTTTTTGTAAATAATTTCACTGGGACACAGTCACATCCATTCCGTTCCATACTGCCTATGACTGGTTCCCCATCACCACAGAAGAGGTGGGTAAATGCAGCGAAAACTTTTGAAAGATAAACACAGCTTCTTTGCATTATTGATTTAGTATGGGTAAAAACAAGACTATTTCTGTTCTATCTGTGGAATCTGTCAGATCTGTTATACATCAAGTGTTTGAAGGACATTACTTTTCACCATCAAGACTTTAATTCGTCGATCTCTGCATAAGATTCTCGGTGTATTGAATTGTGTCTCATGGATGGAGGAGCCTGGTAGGCTGCAGTCCATGGGGTCGCACAGAGTCGGGCACGACCGAGCGACTTCACTTTCACTTTTCACTTTCATGCATTGGAGAAGGAAATGGCAACCCACTCCAGTGTTCTTGCCTGGAGAATCCCAGGAACGGGGGAGCCTGGTGGGCTGCCATCTATGGGGTCGCACAGAGTTGGACACGACTGAAGTGACTTAGCAGCAGCAGCAGCAGAGTGACTATAAGCTCTGTGGACTGAACTTTAACTGAAGTCTTAATTTTTCTTGATAGAGAACTGTACCTTAGGATTTTAAATTCCCCAGGATATTTGATTTTCATGTTTCCACCTAAATTTGGGGTTCTTTTAATTGACTTCCCTATTCTAAAAATATACTTAATTTACCCTATTGAAAAAAAAAATGACAAGTTTTGAAATTTTTTCAAAGAATAGTTCCATGGCTGTTTCCCACAAACTCTGTTATTTTTGTTTCTCATTAGTAAAGCCTTTTTGTGCTTCACCTCTTAGTGGCTTCCAATTTCACTAGTCCAAGTGTCCTAAGAAATTACATGTTTCATAGCATTTTCTCCTGGCTTACTCTTGAGAATTAGACAGATATATTGCCTTTTCTTGTCCCTCTGAAGAGTAATCTGGCATCTTTTAGGAGAACAGTATTGCTTCCTGCATGAATCTAGCTTTTGTTTGTCTCAAAGCTATAATTACTAACTGTATTTTTAGTTCTGTAAACTCTAATTTGCCATCCCGTTTTATTGCTGCCTGTTAATCACAACCTACCAGAAGTCACAAAAGCCACGGTCTTTGAGAAATATTTGATGTGTGTTTGGCAATTCAGAAAGAAGAACAAATGCTTGTCAGCTATTTAGAAAAGGAAAGCAGGCCCTTGGTAATTCAAAGAGAGGGTGATCAGATTTCCAGAAGTAAGTTAGTGGTAGTATGCATACACACCTAAGTAAGTACACCCTAAGTAAGCACATACACCCTAAGTAAATCATTATTAATTTTAAAAATAGACACATTTGTGTATACCCAAAGACAATACACTAAAAGTTTACAACATCCATGGTATAAAAGAAAAAATGCAGGTATTATAAGAATGTTTTCATCTTTGAGGTCCATCTTAGTGATGATATTCTGTAATTTAAATTTAGTTCCATAATTATGTTCTTCCTACCTTAATAAGCATTGTACTGCACCCTGGAACTATAGTGGTGACTGGATCGACACAGTCTCTGCCTTTCTGCATTTAAAATTTTCTTGGTTTTGGAATCTTACTTTTTGATGATTATATTGGCTATCTTATATAATCAGAAACTGATTGGCAGGAATACATGTTGAAAGGACAAGGGAGAGAGAAAGAGAAGGAGGGAAGAAAGGAGGGAGGGAGGGAAGGAAGAAAATAAGGCAGGCAGGCTCAAATGAAATAAAGGCAAGTGAAAAGTGAAGTCACTCAGTCGTGTCCGACTCCTTTGTGACCCCATGGACTGTAGCCTACCAGGTTTCTCCGTCCATGGGATTTTCCAGGCAAGAATACTGAAGTGGGTTTCCACTTCCTTCTCGAGGAGATCTTCCCAACCCAGAGACTGAACCCGTTCTCCAGCATTGCAGGCAGAACTTTACTTTCTGAAATAAAGGCAAAGTTACATACAATTTGGGATACTTCACTAATTCAAGATTAACATCTTATGAACATTAACATAGAATACAGATAATGGATCTGAGATTATATCAATTAACCCCCATTATAGAACATTTTTGCATTTAAATACATGTTTTAATCACAGTATATATTTACAGAAATTTTTGCATTGCTAAGATCTCTTTTCAAATGGTCAAAAAATACTGCCTGCCTTAGCTTAAGTTGCTTAGCTTAAGGTCATAGGGGCACATTATGGAAATTTCTACCTTAGGGCTAATCTCCAAAAATTTATCTTTGTCTAGTCCATGGGGTCGCTAAGAGTTGGACACGACTGAGCGACTTCACTTTCACTTTTCACTTGCATGCATTGGACAAGGAAATGGCAACCCACTCCAGTGTTCTTGCCTGGAGAATACCAGGGACGGGGGAGCCTGGTGGGCTGCCATCTATGGGGTCACGCAGAGTCGGACACGACTGAAGCGACTTAGCAGCAGCAGCAGCAGCTGAACGGTGATTTTTTTTTTTTTTTCTTGTTTTCTTAACACTCTCTTTGCTATTTCTTTGGGTTGTTTTCTCCTAAATTAACTCAGGTCATTGGGAATGGTTCCTTGGTCTTTCTTATGGCACCATATCACTGCTAACTTCAGATCCAAAGGCATTAATTTTATTTAAAAAAAAAATTGTTTCAAATGGTGGTAAGAGTAACTTAAGTAGCATATATTAAAATCACTCCGAGTGTGGCTGAGGCATGTAAACCTTCAGGCCACATGGTCCTAAAGGCAGTAGGTTTGACTCTAAACAGATAAAGTATAGCGGTCACGTGGCAATGGTTTAAGACTTCAGAGTGCACCAGAAATTATGTAATTATTGATTTGTTGTTGTTGTTTAGTTGCTAAGTTGTATCTGACTCCTTTGCAACTCCATGGACTGTAGCCTGCCGGGCTCCTCTGTCCATGGAATCTCCCAGACAAGAATATTGGAGTGGGTTGCCATTTCCTTCTCCAGGGGATCTTGCTGACCCAGAGAGATGGAACCCACCTCTTCTGCATTGGCAAACTTATTCTTTACCACAGAGCCAATAGGGAAGCCACATAATTATTGATATGTTGATGTAATTTGGAGAGCACTGTGGCATACATCCTTTCTGCATGTTCAGCAGTACATTAATAATGCAGTTTTTCTAGACTACTCACCTAAATTTTGTAGATACTCTCCTTCAGTAGTCATATGTTAACTAAAAAATATACTTACAACATGAAAGTAGAGAGTGTTTTATTTGGTGGGAACATTAGGACTTCAAGCCGGGGAGGCAGCATCTCAGGTAACCCTGAAAAACATGCCTGAGGAGGCAGGGAAAGGAGTCAGGATAGACAGAAGTTTGTAACAAAGGAGGGCAGGCAGTCTGAACATCAAAGATTACTGTTAATTAAGGAAAACCAGGTATCTCAAGGAATTTAGTGCTCTTCTAGGTCTGGGAAGATGCAAGAGTCTGGGATTATTGAAGTCATTCCTTTCATATGCACCTCTGGTGTCTGGGGCGAGCATTCTATTTTTTTATTTCTCCTATTCCCCCTCTCCCAACCCAGCTCCTCAGCAATCTCCATGGGAGGGTGGGGGAGGCAATATCTGCTGGACTGCAGGCTTTATTTTCCCTTTGAGGGGCCCTCACTAACATTTGAAGGTTTGAAAGCACTGTAGGCTGTTAGCTCTTTGTTTATTGATATGGCAGCAAATATTCCATTTCACACATCCGGCTGAATCAGAGTTGGAAAAATTCCTGCATCCCCCTACCCTCCACCTAATACCCATATGCTTTATTCAGCTCAGTTCAGTTAAGTCTCTCAGTCATATCCAACTCTGTGACCCCATGGACTGCAGCATGCCATGCCTCCTTGTCCATCACCAACTCCTGGAGTTTACCCAAACTCATGTCCGTTGAGTCAGTGATGCCATCCAACCATGTCATCCTCTGTTGTCCACTTCTCCTTCTGCCTTCAATCTTTCCCACCCAGCAGCAGGGTCTTTTCAAATGAGTCAGCTCTTTGCATCTGGTGGCCAAAGTACTGGAGTTTCAGCTTCAAATTCAGTCCTTCGAATGAACACTCAGGACTGCTCTCCTTTAGGATGGACTGGTTGGATCTCCTTACAGTCCAGGGTATTCTCCAGTCTTCTCCAACACCACAGTTCAAAAGGATCAATTCTTTGGTGCTCACCTTTCTTTATAGTCCAACTCTCACATCCGTACATGATTACTGGAAGAACCATAGCCTTGACTAGACGGACCTTTGTTGGCAAAGTAATGTCTCTGCTTTTTAATATGCTGTCTAGGTTAGTCACAATGACACAGGACCACAGTGACACAGTGTGGTCCACTGGAGAAGGGAATGGCAAACCACTTCAGTATTCTTGCCTTGAGGACTCCATGAACAGTATGAAAAGGCAAAATGATAGGATACTGAAAGAGGAACTCCCCAGGTCGGTATGTGCCCAATATGCTACTGGAGATCAGTGGAGAAATAACTCCGGAAAGAATGAAGGGATGGAGCCAAAGCAAAAACAATACCCAGTTGTGTATGTGACTGGTGATAGAAGCAAGGTCAGATGCTACAAAGAGCAATATTGCATAGGAACCTGGAATGTCAGGTCCATGAATCAAGGCAAATTCGAAGTGGTCAAACAAGAGATGGCAAGAGTGAAGGTCGACATTCTAGGAATCAGCAAACTAAAATGGACTGGAATGGGTGAATTTACTCAGACGACCATTATTTCTACTACTGCAGGCAGGAATCCCTTAGAAGAAATGGAGTAGCAATCATGGTCAACAAAAGAGTCCAAAATGCAGTACTTGGATGCAATCTCAAAAACGACAGAATGATCTCTGTTCATTTCCCCAAGGCAAACCATTCAATATCACAGTAATCCAAGTCTATGCCCCAACCAGTAATGCTGAAGATGCTGAAGTTGAACGGTTCTAAGAAGACCTACAAGACCTTTTAGAACTAACACCCAAAAAAGATGTCCTTTTCATTATAGGGGACTGGAATGCAAAAGTAGGAAGTCGAGAAACACCTGGAGTGACAGACAAGTTTGGCCATGGAATATGGAATGAAGCAGGGCAAAGACTAATAGAGTTTTGTCAAGAAAATGCACTGGTCATAGCAAACACCCTCTTCCAACAACACAAGAGAAGACTCTACACATGGGCATCACCAGATGGTCAACACCAAAATCAGATTGATTATATTCTTTGCAGCCAAAGATGGAGAAGCTCTATACAGTCAACAAAAACAAGACCAGGAGCTGACTGTGGCTCAGATCATGAATTCCTTATTGCCACATTAAGACTTAAATTGAAGAAAGTAGGGAAAACCACTAGACCATTCAGATATGACCTAAATCAAATCCCTTATGATTATACAGTGGAAGTGAGAAATAGATTTAAGGGACTAGATCTGATAGAGTGCCTGATGAACTATGGACTGAGGTTTGTGACATTGTACAGGAGACAGGGATCAAGACCATCCCCATGGAAAAGAAATGCAAAAAAGCAAAATGGCTGTCTGGGGAGGCCTTACAAATAGCTGTGAAAAGAAGAGAAGCAAAAAGCAAAGGAGAAAAAGAAAGATATATGCATCTGAATGCAGAGTTCCAAAGAATAGCAAGAAGAGATAAGAAAGCCTTCTACAGCGATCAATGCAAAGAAATAGAGGAAAACAATAGAATGGCAAAGACTAGAGATCTCTTCAAGAAAATTAGAGATACCAAGGGAACATTTCATGCAAAGATGGGCTCAATAAAGGACAGAAATGGTATGGACTTAACAGAAGCAGAAGATATTCAGAAGAGGTGGCAAGAATAAACAGAACTGTACAAAAAAGATCTTCACAACCAAGATAATCACGATGGTGTGATCACTCACCTAGAGCCAGACATCCTGGAATGTGAAGTCTAGTGGGCCTTAGAAAGCATCACTACGAACAAAGCTAGTGGAGGTGATAGAATTCCAGTTGAGCTATTCCAAATCCTGAAAGATGATGCTGTGAAAGTGCTGCACTCAATATGCCAGCAAATTTGGAAAACTCAGCAGTGGCCACAGGACTGGAAAAGGTCAGTTTTCATTCCAATCCCAAAGAAAGGCAATGCCAAAGAATGCTCAAAGTACTGCACAATTGCACTCATCTCACACGCTAGTAAAGTAATGCTCAAAATTCTCCAAACCAGGCTTCAGCAATATGTGAACTGTGAACTTCCTGATGTTTAATCTGGTTTTAGAAAAGGCAGAGCAACCAGAGACCAAATTGCCAGCATCCACTGGATCATTGAAAAAGCAAGAGAATTCCAGAAAAACATCTATTTCTGCTTTATTGACAATGCCAAAGCCTTTGACTGTGTGGATCACAATAAACTGTGGAAAATTCTGAAAGAGACGGGAATACCAGACCACCTGACCTGCCTCTTGAGAAACCTATATGCAGGTCAGGAAGCAACAGTTAGAACTGGACATGGAACAACAGACTGGTTCCAAATAGGAAAAGGAGTATGTCAAGGCTGTATATTGTCACCCTGCTCATTTAACTTATATGCAGAGTACATCATGAGAAATGCTGGGCTGGAGGAAGCTCAAGCTGGAATCAAGATTGCCAGGAGAAATATCAATAACCCAAGATATGCAGATGACACCACCCTTATGGCAGAAAGTGAAGAGGAACTATAAAGCCTCTTGATGAAAGTGAAAGAGGAGAGTGAAAAAGTTGGCTTAAAGCTCAACATTCAGAAGACGAAGATCATGGCATCTGGTCCCATCACTTCATGGGAAATAGATGGGGAAACAGTGGAAACAGTGTCAGACTTTATTTTTGGGGGCTCCAAAATCACTGCAGATGGTGACTGCAGCCATGAAATTAAAAGATGCTTACTCCTTGGAAGGAAAGTTATGACCCCCCCTAGATAGCATATTGAAAAGCAGAGACATTACTTTGCCAACAAAGGTCCGTCTAGTCAAGGCAATGGTTTTTCCTGTGGTCATGTATGGATGTGAGAGCTGGACTGTGAAGAAAGCTGAGTGCCAAAGAATTGATGCCTTTGAACTGTGGTGTTGGAGAAGACTCTTGAGAGTCCCTTGGACTGCAAGGAGATCCAACCAGTCCATTCTGAAGGAGATCAGCCCTGGGATTTCTTTGGAAAGAATGATGCTAAAGCTGAAACTCCAGTACTTTGGCCACCTCATGAGAAGAGTTGATTCACTGGAAAAGACCCTGATGCTGGGAGGGATTGGAGGCAGAAGGAGAAGAGGACGACAGAGAATGAGATGGCTGGATGGCATCACCAACTCAGTGCACATGAGTCTGGGTGAACTCCGGGTGTTGGTGATGGACAGGGAGGCCTGGCGTGCTGCGATTCATGGGGTCACAAAGAGTTGGACACGACTGAGCGACTGAACTGAACTGAACTGAACTGAAGCTGTTTAAATAGTAAACAAAAAACATTTGTTAGAACTTAAATTATGTGCCCTTCAACCCCCAAATCCCATTTGTGTGTGTGTGTGTTGAAATCATAAAAGTAACCAAAAACAAAAATCTTTAATATGGCGTTTCTTCACAATGGCAGCAAGAGAAAAAACAACAACAAACAAACAAACAAACCTGCAAGCAAATTCCCATTAACAATTTGGAAAAATTACCCTACCTCAGCTCATAAGCCAGAACGCAGTCATACAGAAGAATGAGCTGGGGCTTTGTCACTGTTCTTGGAGGGGTTTAAAGAAGGGCTTCCCTGCTGGCTCAGTGGTAAAGAATCCTCCTGCAATACAGGAGACGCAGGAGACTCGAGTGAAATCCCTGTGTTGGGAAGATCTCCAGGAGGAGGAAATGGCAATCCACCCCACCATTTTTGCTGGGACAGTCCCATGGACAGAGGAGCCTGGCAGGCTACAGTCAGGTGGTCACAAAAAGTCAGACATGACTGAGCATGCACATACACACATATATACACATACATACATATATACACACATATGTAGACACACATGAATACATGTTATATGTCAAGTTCTTGTCATAAGATCACAGACTGGAAGAACAGATTTAACACAAAAATGAAAGTGAGAGTAGTAGAGTAAATTCAGTAAAAAGGAAATAGATAAAAAAGATTGCACTTTGCCTCAGCATATTGCCTGCCCCACAAAATACACACTCACATATTGCAGATGAAAAACCCAACACGTACTCTTTGTTATTATTGTTCCGTGGATAAGTCGTGTCTGACTCTTTGTGACCCCCAACTCTCACATCTGTACGTGACTACTGGAAAAGCCATAGCTTTGAGTATTCAGACTTCTGTCAGCAAAGTGATATCTCTGCTTTTTAATACACTGTCTAGGTTTGTCATAACCTCTCTTCCAAGAAACAAGAGTCTTTTAATTTCAAGGCCGCAGTCACCATCCACAGTGACTTTGGAGCCCAAGAAAATAAAATCAGTTACTGTTTCCACTTTTTCCTCATCTATTTGCATGAAGTGATGGGACCAGACGCCATGATTTTAGTTTTCTGAATGTTGAGGTTTTAGCCAGCTTTTTCACTCTCCTCTTTCACCCTCATCAAGAGACTCTTTAGTTCCTCTTCACTTTCTGCCTTTAGAGTAGCATCATCTGCCTACCTGAGGTTGTTGATATTTCTCCCAGCAGTCTTGACTCTAGCTTGTGATTCACACAGCCTGGCATTTTGCATGATGTACTCTACATAGAAGTTAAATAAGCAGGATGACAATATGCAGCCTTGATGAAATCCTTTCCCAATTTTGAACCAGCCAGGTATTCTATGTCCAGTTCTAACTGTTGCTTAACATGTATTATGATCCCCATTTATTGAAAGCTATAGTTTATGTATGCAACACTAGAAGAAAAAATATATATAGAAAGTTAGATATATGGGTGTCCATGAGAGAAAGCATGTTATAATATATATAGTAAAATTATATTGTTGCAAAATAAAATCCTTATATCATATACATACTGATAAACAGATAAAGGTATAAAGATACAGATGGAGATAGAGAGATCTGTATCTTTAAACGCATAGATAAATCAATATAGATTCGCTTGGAGAAGGATGTAGAAAGATACAGATTAAGCTATTAAATTTGTTCGCCGCATTGGCAGGTATTGGAAGAAGGAAGACGTGAGAGAAGGTTGAAATGATCAGTTTTACCTTTACATATCTCTTATTATTTTTTGTTTTATTTATTGTAATGACCATATTACCTGTAAAAAATAAAAGCATTTTAAAAATAAATAAAGCTAGATAAGTCGTATCTACCAGACACTCCACAGGGCTGGGGGAAATTTCAGATTTTCTCAGCTACTTCAGTGTGATACATTAGCACCAATGCTACAACTGAGGGAGGTGGGATCACAGGAGAGGCAAAAGTTATTTCTGGTCAGAGAAGGTGATGGAAAAAGCTACATATCAAAGCAGATGTCTGAGATGTGATTTTGTTTTAAGTCACAGCATGAAAAATAGGAAAACATTAACTGAACAAAGAAGGCAGGAAAGAGAATTTTAGTCAAGTGCAGAAATATGACCAAAGGTAAGCACATATATTCGTACACCAGGCTTAATATACATTAAAGATCGTAATGCATTTTTGAAAGAAAGGATTATTGGACTTTCGTGATTTTAAAACCAAAACTCAGTGGCTTTCTAGTTATCTGGCAATTGGTTTTCATCAAAAACAAAGCTCAGAGTAATATTAAAATCCAAAGGACTAAAATATAAAATGCCACAAGCGAGAGAAAAATCTTTGAAACTTTAAGCAATAACAAACATCTTCTAAAGATAACTGAAGAACCTCTGAACTTACCATCTTAAGGTGCTCAAAATATTATGCCAATATATTCCAACTTGGTTTAGTTAACACTCCTAAAATGTGTTTGGTGCCAAAGAGAAAGGTTTCTGTCTCTTTATATGTTTAATAACTCACACTGAAGTTTCAGTGATTATTCATACATGTTTGTAAATAATTCAAGCACAGCCTCTGAATGTGCTCTGTATCACTGTCTTTTTTTTTAAGAAGCAAAACTCTTTTTTTTCAAATGAAATCGTATCTGTCTCCCAATATACATGACAGAGAGAATAGGGAAATGACTAACTGCTCGTTTAAAGGCCTAGAGCCCTGATTGGAATGAGATTCACTCACAGCTCTCAACTAGAGGCCCTCAGTAACATGACAGATGACCGAATGATGGTCTGTCTCTCTGACATGTACCCGTCTGTCTGAGGGCTAGCTCAGTCCCAGGAGGCCCTGTCAACACTAAGTCAGGATGACTTAATTGGAGCATATGAAATGAGCTACCTCCTCTTTCCCAGATTCCCAACTCCATGTATGCAGTTTGTATACAATTTTACATTTTGTAAGCTTGATATTTAGTTTCTCTCAAGTTTATTTCATCCTGTGATTCCAAGAGTAGATTCATTTTCACTGTGATTGGGAAAGTCCATCAGTAGTCCCAGCAAGTGTCATTGAGTCATTGGGATTCAAATAATTGAGCCTCAGAAGTACACAAATAGAAAGGGCAAACACTCTCTCCATTTCTTAGCTTTTTAACTCCTGTGCTGAAGGAGAGAAGCAGAAGAATTTTCTGCCCTGAGGCCAAGGGTGCTGAGTCTTTTAACGTAGTTTCTGTGGTTTGCACTTTTAAAGTCACATCCACCGGAGCTGAATTTTCAGATTAGGTGATGGAGGTCAATCCTGGATATGTTCACAATAAGGAGAAAGAGCAATGGAACAGGACAGATGGATAAAAAATGAAAGGATGATTAATAGGCAGGATAATAAATGAAAAACACACTTTTACAGTCTCTGAAATATTATCCCTTCAATTTCTTGCCTTGGTTTATTTTTTTTTTAATTTTTAATTTAAAGAAAACAGAAATAGCTTTTAAATTAAATCACACTCGGTCCAAAAATATAATTTAGTAAAGAGTTAAGAATTGTCTCTGTATTATCTCTAAAAAAATAGTTTACTAAGTAACTACAGTAAAAATATTAGTGAAAATATTTTTTAATTGAAGTGTAGTTGATTTGATTTACAATGTTGTATTGGTTTCTGGTGTACAGCAAAGTAATTCAAATTATATATGTATATATGTGTGTATATGTATAGTTTTTATATATTCTTTTTCATATTCTTTTCTGTTATGGTTTATCACAGGATGTTGAATATAGTTCCCCGTACTACACAGTAGGACCTTATTGTTTATCCGTTATATATATAATAGTTTGCATCTGCTAATCCCAAACTCCCAGTCCACTCCCCACTACCAACCACGTGTCTGTCTGCTCTTGTTCAGTCACTAAGTCATGTCTGACTCATTGTGGCCCCATGGACTGCAGCATGCCAGGTTCCCCTGTCCTTCACTATCTCCCAGAGTTTGCTCAAACTCAAGTCCATTGAGTTGTTGATGCCATCCAACCATCTCACGTCACCCCCTTCTCCTTTTGCCCTCAGTCTTTCACAGCATCAGAGTCTTTTCCAGTGAGTTGACTCTTCGCATCTAGTGGCCAAAGTACTGGAGCTTCAGCATCAATTCTTCCACTGAATATTCAGGGTTATTTCCTTTAGGATGGACTGGTTTGATCTCCTTGCAGTCCAAGGGACTCTCAAGAGTCTTCTCCAACACCACAGTTCAAAAGCCTCAATTCTTCTGCCCTCAGCTTTCTTTATGGTCCAACTCTCACATCCATACATGACTACTGGAAAAACCATAGCTTTGATTATATGGACTTTTGTCAGCAAAGTGATGTCCTTTGCTTTTTAATACACTGTCTAGGTTTGTCATAGCTTTTTTTCCAAGGAGCAAGCGTTTTCTAATGTTGTGGCTGCAGTTTGTTTCAATGGGTGCTTAAAAACAAGAGGTGAAATTTTAAGAGATTACCTTCTCTGGTCAGTTTGTGTTCTAATGAGAATTGATCATGGAAAAATGGATGCTCCTGTGGCTCCAGAGAGCTCTGCTACTGCTGCTGCTAAGTCACTTCAGTTGTGTCTGACACTGTGTGACCCCATAGACGGCAGCCCACAAGGCTCCCCTGTCCCTGGGATTCTCCAGGCAAGAACACCGGAGTGGGTTGCCATTTCCTTCTTCAGTACCAGAGAGCTCTACTAGTTGAGAAACATGTTCTCTTTTGCATGGATGCAGAAATGCGCATGATTTCTCTCTGTCAGAGCAAGGTGCAACCTAGAAACTAGAAACAATGTGCTCATCACAGCCCTGGGATCTGCGTCTACGGCCCCCACACAATGTGCGGCTCAGGGCGGCACCAACCAGCCTGAAAGGTGTCTTCTCTGGAAGGTGAAGGGAACTTTGCGTGGGTGGATTCCACTAGCTTGACTGTGCCTTAAATGGGAACAGAGGGTAATTGTACAACCTTATTATTAGAAGAGGATAAATTTCCAAGAGACACAAATAAACATTTTATAGAAAATTAATTACCTTGTGTCAGGGTGAAACCCACAGGAGAGAGATAAGAGTGGAAAGTGCCAAAAAGATGCAACCTCTGGCTAATGATGAGGTCAGGTGTGATGGGATCCCAAGCCTGGAGTTTCTGAACACAGGCATATTTCAACTGTAGGATAATGCCCATTTCATTGAAAATCAATCGGAGACCAAAGTTAAGAGAAAATATGAAACAAACAAACAAAAAACCGCTTGGAGCTTCTCTGGCTTTTATTTAATTGCCTGATTATTAGGGGGGGAAAGTTAAGCATAATTCTTTCCTACTTTCTTGTACTGCTACAGGTTTTTGTTTTGTTCTTCCCTGGTGGCAAACAATAAAGAATCTGCCTGCAGTGTAGGAGACCTGGGTTTGATCCCTGCGTCAGGAAAATTCCTTTGAGAAGGGAATGGCTACCCACTCCAGTATTCTTTTTTCTTTTTTAAAATTAAATTATTTATTTTAATTGGAGGCTAATTACTTTACAATGGGCTTCCCTGGTGACTCAGAGGTTAAAGCGTCTGCCTGCAATGCGGGAGACCTGGGTTCAATCCCTAGGTTGGGAAGATCCCCTGGAGAAGGAAATGGCAACCCACTCCAGTATTCTTGCCTGGAGAATCCCATGGACGGAGCAGCCTGGTGAGCTATAGTCCATGGGTTCACAAAGAGTTGGACACGACTGAGCAACTTCAGTGCTTTACAATATTGTGTTGATTTTTGCCATACATTGACATGCATCCGGAGAAGGCAATGGCACCCCACTCCAGTACTCTTGCCTGGAAAATCCCATGGATGGAGGAGCCTGGTAGGCTGCAGTCCATGGGGTCGTGAAGAGTCGGACATGACTGAGTGACTTCCCTTTCACTTTTCACTTCCATGCATTGGAGAAGGAAATGGCAACCTACTCCAGTGTTCTTGCCTGGAAAATCTCAGGGACGGGGGAGCCTGGTGGCTGCCGTCTATGGGGTCGCACAGAGTCGGACACGACTGAAGTGACTTAGCAGCAGCAGCAGCAGACATGCATCAGCCATGGGTGTACATGTGTCCCCTATCCTGAACCCCTCTTCCACCTCTCTCCTCATCCCATCTAATGAGGTGGATAAAATGAGCCTATTATACAGAGTGAAGTAAGTCAGAAAGAAAAACACCAATACAGTATATTAACGCATATATATGGAATTTAGAAAGATGGTAACAATGACCCTATAGGCGAGAGAGCAAAAGAGACACAGATATAAAGAATAAATTTTTGGACTCTGTGGGAGAAGGCACAGGTGGGATGATTTGAGAGAATAGCATTGAAACATGTATATTAACATATGTGAAGTAGATCTCCAGTCCAAGTTTGATGCATGAAATAGGGCACTCAAAACCATTCCAGTATTCTTGCCTGGAGAATTCCATGGACAGAGAAGCCTGGTGGCCTAGGGTCACAAAGAGTTGGACACAACTGAGCCACTAACACTTTCACTTTAGCACCTAACGGCATATTTAAGTCACTATAAATTATTCCCTTCCAACGTAAAAGGTGGGTTTCAACTGGTGGCTCGCTCACTGATGCAAAACCCACCTGCCAATGCAGGAGACACTGGTTCGATTCCTGGGTCAGGAAAATCCCCTGGAGGAGGAAATGGCAATCCACTCCAGTATTCTTGCCTGGGAGATTTCCATGGACAGGGGAGCCTAGTAGGCTACAGTCCATGGGGTCGCAAAGAGTCGGTCACGACTTAGGGACTAAACAGCAACAAAACCTAAACAGGAGCCTCCTGGGATAAAGGATGCTTTTTGAAGTTTCACCTCTCTGCTCTTTAGCCCATCCTACGTGGGTCATTCTGACTCAAAGTCTTTACAGAAACTATTCACACTTCTCCAGACTCTCTATTCCCTACTTTAGTGACTAATAGCTCTTTTCATTATTCACAGCTCATCTTACTCAGCATCTCTCTGAAAGGCTTCTGGAACTCTAAGGGCTGGAACTGTATCATCTTCTACACCCTGGTATCGTCACCCAGTACTATTTTTGGTACTTAGGTGACTCACAATAAGAATGTTGAGTGCAGGCAAGGAAGTCACCTCTATAGTCCAGGGTTGGTTTTCTTGGGAGCAGATTCCTCCTGAGTGTCCCCCAGAGGCAGCCTCACCACAAATGCAAAGGGGTTTCCTTCTTCAATTTAATATAATGCTTCTCTTCAGAAAACTATTATAATAACCCTACAACTGCACTGTAACTAGAAAGTAAATGGTACCCCTTGGCCTCTTGAAATTATACTACAAAGCACACTGGCACAACCATACCAGCTGTCTTAGCAAGAATCCCAAACAAAATCATTAAATAACTGGAAACTTGCTGCCAGGAATTAGAATCCTCCTTTGACCCTATATCATCTTTTAGCAGTTACCTTCTATACTCTCATTTATAGCCAAACATATTAAAATAGTTTAGACTCATCTCTTTGGCCCTCAGCACTCCATGGAAACTGTTCTTTGCCAAGTTTATTAAGGGCCAATAGACCCTTTTTGATGTCTACCTTTTTTTTTTAATTACTTATCATTTGTTTCCTTTCTGTTGAAGTGTAATTGCTTTACAATGTTGTGTAGGTCTCTGCTGTACAGTGAAGTGAATCAGCTGTGTGTGTGCATTTATATGCTCCCTCTTGGACCTCCCTCCCACCTCCCTCTCATCCCACCCATCTAGGTCCTTACAGAGCACCACGCTGAGCTTCCTGTGCTTCTGAACACTTGGCAGCATTGGTAGCTCTTCTCCTGAATGAGTGTCTAAGACTGTGAAAGAGCTGAGATTTTGCCCTACTTTCAAGCTGACTGTTGCTGTTAGGTGAATGCTTGGAAAAGACGTGAGATTTCTGGGTCAGAGAAAAAGTTCTTTATTACGCACAGCACAGCAGTAGCCAGAGTCAGTATGTTTGCATCAATTTCCCTTGCCTCCCAAGAACCATGGGGATGACTCAGGTGGGTCCCAGGCGTATGTCATGCATACAGTGAGTTTGCATTGCAACGAAGGAATGCTGAGTATGCAGCATCTACTGATTTTATAACGAACCAGGAGCGACTGTACTCTGTTGGTGGGGAAGAAAGAAATTAATTTCATCCTTTAAGACTGCTTTCTGCAGGCACAAGGCCGAGAAATGGCCCTAGGAAACAGAATTCAGACCTTGCATTTTTGGTGTACCCAGCAAGGACAGAGATGCTCCGGGCTCATGGTAGATAGCCTCTGCTCTGCCACCAATGTCTTCCCTCAAGCCCTGCAGCCCCACATTCTCCTGGTTTTCTGGTTACCTCTCTGTGTACCCGTGTCCTCTGTCTGTTCTCTTACTCTGCCCGTATGTGAGCATTTTAATGAATTTTGTGTTGGCTCCTCCTCTCTTCTTGTTCTACATGCTCTTTCTCTTCATAATCTTGTGCTTTAATTCACATCTGTATCAGGAAACACGACCTCAAATACCTAAAGAGGTGAAGCAGGTAATGAAATGAGTGACACACACCAGGAAGAAAGCCAGTATCCACCAGAAACAGAATCATCTGCCATTCATTTTTACTGAACAAAGACAAAAATACCTAACATAGTATGGATGGATACTGAAAATAATTTTAAAGCCAACATTTAAACTATATACTCTAAAAAATAGAAACGTCCCATTATTACATTTTATGTGTTGTAAGTTAGTAGAACTTGTTCTGAAACTTAAAAAACAAAAAAACAAATATGTGAAGCCTTTTCTTCTACACACCATGTCAATAGCAGGTGTTTTTTATTTCAGTTTATTCAATTTGTAATATCAAATTCAGTCATGGTTCCTCTAGCCGGGTGTGATGTTTACTTTTATTGCTTTCCATAATGGAAAACAAGTGTTCCCAGACATAAATATATAGACCTGTAAATTTTTGTATTTCAGACCTCTCCCAGATGGAATTACTGTGTCCCAATGTCATCACTTTTAGATGCTAGTACTTAATGATTTTTACGATCCTATATTTCAGTGGTATCCAACAGTAGTTCTCACTTCACAAGTGGAAATATTAAGAGAAACTGAGCAATGTTAATTAATTTTACTTGCAGTTTAACATCAACCAGAGAAATCTTTTTAAACATCAGACTTCAAAACCATAGTGTGGAGTATGTGGTTCCATTTCATTAGGGAGACTGACTTTAGCATATAAAAGTGGACCAGGTAATTTCTTCCGAAATGGTATCTCCAAACACATCATCTCAGGATTACTGGAGCAGTGAAATCATGCATTTTAATAGCTATTCAGTGATTAGGTGAGTTGTACGGGCAACTTCAACGGCCAGATCCTTAATGCAGTCAATGTTCCATGAATAAGTCAATGTTTTGAACAGTTAAAACTCTGCTCAGTATTTTGTCATATGAAGCTATTAAAAAACTATGTCTTACTACCTGTCCAGTTCATCCAGAAATCTCACTTTGACTCAAGCTGTAGGAGTTTATTGAGTTAATGGAGTTAACTACAATGTTCATAGTATTGTTTAGTATTAACATTTTAACCGAAACAAATACTAGTTCATAATGTACTACATGAACTAAAATTCTACATTCTTGAAAAATATTACCACCCTGTGTATATGTTAGTTCCCTAATGTCTAACTTTAATACCAACCACAGCAGCAATACCACTCAACCAATTTTGACCAGTCTACAATAAGTTATTCGACTTCTCTCAGTAAAGTAGCTCATTTCTTGATATTATGCCATGAGGGACACTATATCCAAAAGTTCTCAGTAAAATCAAAATCATCAAAATACCAAGAACAAGTATAAATAACTGGCTGATACTACATAGACAGATAGATAGATATAATTTATAGATAGACAGGAATCAATCTGTGCTTTGAGCAGAGGCCACAAATAACATTTTCCATGTAAAGTATACAGTAAAATCTTAATAGTAGCTTCAGTATGCCAAGCAACATTATTTCCAGCTAGACTTTTACTTGTAAAACTTGTTTCTGTTCAGAACACATGATTTCTGTTATACTCAATAGACTTTGTTTAATAAGCCTGTCATCTGTAAAAAGCAATTGCACAGACAAATTATTTCCCCTAATGCAGAACTAATTCCACAGGAGCATCAGTTATTTTACTCACATCCAAAACAAATGCTTTTACATTTTCAGTCCTTTTCAACAGATCACCAATTGTTTCACCATACATCTTTTCTCTATACCTGTGTGGTTCTTTATGATGAATGATTTCATAATATTATTTTATGATTTTGTCTTGTTTCTTTTGAACACAGATACACTTTGCATATCAAACATGTGGATCTAGCACTCACTTTCACAAAGAAATAGGCTTACTACCATTTTTCTTTAAACTCACGGTCTTGGCATTTTTATTTCCCCACTGGGGTACAGAGACATATTTCTCTGTTCTTAAAAAAATGACCAATGCAGAAACCAATGACATGACAATTACCATGCAACTTCAGAGTCCAGAATACAATAGGAACTGGTGGAGGACTTGACACACTTAAAACGATCTGGGGACAGTTGTCATATGGAAATGAAGGTTTTTGTCCCAGAGTTTCTCTAAAGGTTGGAAATTCAGAACTTTTATGAAAAATCACTCAATTGTTTAATGTTACCTTGATTTTACTTAAAACACTACCTATGCACACTACATATTTTCTAGACTGGATATCAACTGATTTTGGAGTGAAAATGTCAGTTTGCAACATGTGAAAGGAATTGAGTGATACTTACTCTATCAGGTCTAAACAGGCTGGAGTCTGGATTCGGTCACTATAAGATCCATTAGTTTTTCAAGGAAAGGAATTTTTGTGGGCTTCCCTTTGGCCCAGCTGGTGAAGAATCTGCCTGCGATGTGGTAGACCTGGGTTCAATCCCTGGGTTGGGAAGATCCTCTGGAGAAGGGAAAGGCTACCCACTCCAGTTTTCTGGCCTGGAGAATTCCATGGACTGTATAGTCCATGGAGTTGCAAAGAGTTGCAAAGGGTGCATGTAGATGCTACAGCTAATGCTCTTTTCCAAGAAAATCCATGTCCTGAATATTCAGAGTATAAATGCATGTGTTAGTAGCTCATTCATATCCAGTTCTTTGAGACTGCCATGGACTATATAGCTCACAAGGTTCTTCTGTCCATGGAATTCTCCAGTCAAGAATAGTGGAGTGGGTTGCCATTCCCTTCTCCAGGGGATCTTCCCATCCCAGGGATTGAACCCAGATCTCCTAAATTACAAGAGTATAATTACCTTGGTCCAAATATCACCCTGATGTTGGGAAAGATTGAAGGCAGGAGGAGAAACGGGCAACAGAGGATGAGATGGTTGCTTGGTCAGTAGACATAAGTATGACAAACTCTGGGAGATAGTGAAGGACAGGAAAGCCTAGCATGCCGCAGTCCATAGGGTCTCAGAGTCGGACACACACATCATATTTGAAGCACATACATGAAAATGGAGAACTTCAAGATTCCGCAAAAGTTGTCCAAGTCTAGTGCTAAATCCAGTGTGGTTAATGAAGCCTCCTGCTTCAACCTGGGCTCTGCCCTTAGAGATGAGGCCCCTGCCTTCCCCTCTTATGGGCTGCTCTTGGTGGTGTCTCTTCGTCCCTTGGTCCTTTCTGCATCAACCATCAAACTCAGAATACTTCCTGAGAGCTGTCACCCTCTCCTTGGGGAATACCTCTCCCAAGCTCTGCCATCCATATTGGCTCCTACTTCAAGCTCTTTGAGATTAACCAAATCACAGTTGAGATTGACAAGAGATGCCTTGAGAAGAAAAAAATTCTCAGCAACCATCATGGCTTCAATCATAAATATATTAAAGACCTGGAAGTAAGTATCACATTCCAGTCACTAACTCATTGTTTTTTTAAAAAAGACCATCTTAGACTGCTAGAATGAAATGTTGACAGTATATGCAATTTTTAATTGAACTGGAACCCTTAGCAGTCTATCCAATTCATCTTTTAAAAGCAACATAGTAAAAAATATATATATATAATATAGTATGTCACACAACATATGTAACATCATATATAATTATGATAGAGCATATAGTAAATACTATGTTAAAAAGATAATATAACATGGTACAGACCTCTAAGACAGACTGCTTGCGAATGAACCCTACCACTCAGCAGCTCCGTGACTCTGCACAAGTAATTTAACTTTTCTGTGTCTTAGATTCCTGACATGAGAATCATAATGGCATCTTTATAAGATTTTTATGAGCACCAAATGTCTGCCTGAGAAGATGCATAATGAAAGTATCTGCTATCACATTACTTCTGAAGGTCTAAAATGAGCACCTGTATGTGTGCATGCTAAGTTGCTTCAGCTATGTGTGACTCTTTGGGACCCTACAGACTGTAGCCCACCGGGCTCCTCTGTCCATGGGATTCTCCAGGCAAGAATACTGGAGTGGGTTGGAACTTCCTTCTCCAGGGGACCTTCCTGAACCAGGCATTGAACCCATATCTCTTATGTCTCCTGTATAAATTGCCTGAAAACTTTTTCTAATTAATTTATGTCTAACTATTAATGTTTGAATTTCTGTAGACATTTAATTAACCTTCTCCCTAAGGACTGTATCTATAATCAAAAAGGAAAACAGAAATCTTCGATGGGAACAGTTCATCCCAAGGCCTCATATTATGTTGAATTAAAGTGGCAAGAGTGGACATCCTTGTTTCATTCCTGATCTTAAAGGAAATGCTTTCAGCTTTTCACCATTGCGTATGATGCTGTCTGTATGTTTGCCATATATGGTCTTTATTATGTAGAGGTGTGTTTCCTCTATACCCACTCTGTTGAGAGTTTTTAATCCTAAGTGGATATTGTTGTTTTTCAGTCACTCAGTTATAGCCAACCTGACTCTTTGCAACTCCATGGACTGCAGCATGCCAGGCTTCCCTGTCCATCGCCAATTTCCAGAGTTTGCTCAAATTCACATCTGTTGAGTTAATGATGCCATCTAACTATCCCATTCTCCAATGCCCCCGTCTCCGCCTGTCCTCAGTCTTTCCCAGATCCAGGTCTTTTCCAGTGAGTCAGTTCTTCACATCACGTCACCAAAGTATTGCAGCTTCAGCTTTAACATCACTCCTTCCAATGAATATTCAAGGTTGATTTCCTTTAGGATTGACTGCTTGGATCTCCTTGCTGTCCAAGGGACTCTCAAAGAGTCTTCTCCAATACCTCAGTTTGAAAGCATCAATTCTTTGGTGCTCAGCCTTCTTTGTAGTCCAGTTCTCACATACATACTTGACTACTGGAAAAAGCATAGCTTTGACTATACAGAACTTTGTCGGCAAAGTGTTGTCCCTGCTTTTTAATATGGTGCCTAGGTTTGTCATAGCTTTTCTTCCAAGGAGCAGGTGTCTTTTAATATCATGGCTGCAGTTACCATTCACAGTGATTTTGGAGCCCAAAAAAATGAAGTCTGTCACTGTTTCGATTGTTTCCCCATCTATTTGCCATTAAGTGATGGGACCAGATGCCATGATCTTAGTTTTTTGAATGTTGACTTTTAAGCCAGCTTTTTCATTCTCCTCTTTCATCTTCATCAAGAGACTCTTTAGTTCCTCTTCGCTTTCTGCCATAAGGGTGGTGTCGTCTGAATATCTGAGGTTATTGATATTTCTCCCGGAAATTTTGATTCTGGTTTGTGCTTCATCCAGCCTGCCATTACTCATGATGTACTCTGCATATAAGTTAAATAAGCAAGGTGACAATATACAGTCTTGACATACTCCTTTCCCGATTTGGAACCAGTTTATTGTTTCATGCAGAGTTCTAACTGTTGCTTCTTGACCTGCATACAGGTTTCTCAGGAGGCAGGTAAGGTGGTCTGGTATCCCCATCTCTTTGAGTGGATATTAACTAATGCCAAAAACTTTTTCCACATCTTTTGAGATCATATGATTTTTATTCTTAAATGTGTTAATTTGGTATATTGTGTTGATATCAATAGGCTTGTGGTCAGCATGCAGTTAACATCTTCTTCTACCTGGTAGGGCTTTTAGTGTCTGCAAAACAACACAAGAATATGGTTCAGGATGTTATCTGTAACCCTTGAGGAGAAGTAAAGTCTTTCACTTTGTTTTATGATAAAACTATTATTATTTTATCTTGCTTGACTGTTTTCCTTTGTTTCTGCATTTTTTCAGTTTTCTGATTAAATTTGCTCTTTGAAACTCTGAAAAGCCTAAAAGCCTGAAGGTTTTCTACAAACAGGATGCAGGTCACAAGGAGGTGGGTGGTTCCTGCTTGGTTTCTGCAAGATAAAATTTACCATCAATTCCATATAGGAATACCTGAAAGCTGTTTGCTATATTTTAAGTTTCACATAATCAAAAAGCAAGAATTGGAGGATAAGGTAACAAATAATGAGCTCATGTTTCAGACTCCGTTTTTCAGAGAATCTTTTTCCTCTCAATCAGCCTTTGCATTCCCTGGATGGAATATTTAGCCAGCACATGCAGTTTCTTCTTCAACATCATGACTGCAATTCAGTCTTGCCGCCTGTATAAGTCAGTTAACAAAATGATTGGGGAAGATGATTTTTTCAGCCACATTAAAAAATTACAAAAGTGAATAAGCAGGGGATAAAATACAGTCACCCTGGAAAAGAGTTTGGCCTCTTCTTAGAAGTTAAACATACACTTACCACAAAACCAAGTAATCCCATTCATAGGTATTGCCCAAATTGAATGAAAACTTGTATTTATATGAAAACCTGTAGTCAATGACTAAGCAGATGAATAGATAAACCGTGATACATCTAAACAATAGCATACTATCCAGCAATAAAGAGAAACAAACAGTAAATACACACAGCATGGAGAAATCTCAAATGCAGCTTGCTGAGCGGAAGAACCTACTCTTAAATGATTATGTTGTTGTCATTGTTGTTCAGTTGCTAAGTCGTGACTAACTCTTTGCAACCCCGTGGACTGCAGCATGCCAGGCTACCCTGTCCTTCACTACTTCCTGAAGTTTGCTCAAACTCGTGTCCCTTGAGTCGGTGATGCCATCCAACCATCTCATCCTCTGTGGCCCGCTTCTGCTCCTGCCCTCGATCTTTCCCAGCATCAGGGTTTTTTCCAAATCAGCTCTTCCCATCAGGTATATAAATGGTTATATACTATATGATTCCACTATCACAACATTTTAGAAAAGGCAATAGTATAGGAATGAACAACAGTCCGGTGATTGTAAGGATTAAGGAGGGAAAGATGGTCTGCCTATAAAAGAGCAGCACAGGAGAATTCTTTGGGATGTTGAAAGTGTTCTATATCTTCTCATGGTTACAGGAATGTATGCATGTGTAAGACTGCATAGATATGTACACCCAAAAAAGTGAACTTTATTATCTGTAAATTTTACTCTACATAAATTTAAGAGCTAAGAAAGTAAATAAGCAGACCCTTCTAATAGGGAGGTGATGAACTACTGAAAGAAACCCCTTCATTTATTCACGTGAGTGCTACATAGGAGTTCTTAAAAACAAATGCGAAGAGGGACACAGCACTTCGGAAAATCTGCAAGTGGAGGTATTGAAGAAGGTAGCATATTAGTTCAAGTCTGAATGGATGTTCTGATGAGGGGGTGGGGAACAGAGCAGAGGTAACGTCTCCCCATTCCAGCAGTGCTAAAGGTGTGAGAGTAAGTACAGAGGGAAGAAGACTCTGGGCATATTCAGCAAACAACATCGGTGGCATTTGCCTGGAGCTTAGAGAACAGGGTCGACAAGCGAAGTGCACTGAAATGATAGTGCCTACCTTGCCTGGGGGTGGTGAGGTTTAAATGATATAATGCAAGTACAGTGGTATAATATATGTGAAGATTAAGGGGTGTAAAATGTAACATAATGTCTGTATAATGTATGGTTAAGCACTTAAGACATGGAGTGACTCATAGCACTTACTGAGGTTTTTCTAGACATTAAAGGAAAATGGAAGTTTCTTAGGCTGGGAGGGGCAGGACACAGAATGGGCTAGATCTGAGGGAGCTACTGTTGGTGATCCTAATTAAAGGCTTTTGCTCCTGGTTACAGAGAAATGTTCTGAATCGGGCAATGGCAGCAAGAACAAAACAGAATGTAGACTCATGTCTGCAACTCTAGATGTTCAAGGAATGAAACTAAAATGAAACTAATTTTTAATCTGATCTTTAGAATTGTGGAGTGGCGTAGAGCTCAGGGGAAAGAAACTGCCACAGAGTGGTCTTTCCAAAACAGAAACATGATGTCATAGAATAAATGTGTCCTTCCAGAATTTATGTGTTGAAATCCTATCACCACAGTGTGAGAGCAGCCTTAGGAGGTGGGGCCTTTGGGAGGTGATTAAGATCTGATAAAATCATGAATGTGAAGTCCTTCTGCATGGGATTAATGCACTTAAAGACCCTCTGCCTTGTGAGGGTGCAATGAGAAGTTAGCAGTTTGCAATCTGGAAGGGGGTTCTTATCAGAGTCTGGCCATTGTGCCCCCCTAATCTCACACTTCCAGCCTCCAGAACTGCAAGAAATATAATAGATTTCTCTTGTTGATAAACTATCCAGTTTACAGTTTTTGTTACAGTTTCGACAAGCTAAGATATAGTTGAAAGTGAAAGTGTTAGTCACTCAGTCATGTTCAACTCTTTGCCACTCCATGAACTGTAGCCCACCAGGCTCCTCTGCCTGTGGGATTTTCTAGGCAAAAATGGTGGAGTGGGTTGCCATTTCCTCCTCCAGGAGATCTTACCAACCTAGGGACTGAACCTGGTTCTCCTGCATTACAAACAAAGATATAGTTATGTCTCCTCTTATCTGGGAGTCTTTCTCTTTACTGCTGTTCCATTGCATTCAAGATAAAGACAAAGTCTTTAAAATTCCCTCCGAATTCCACATACTCCAAAACCTTATTCCTCTGGCCTCAGAGTGTCCCATTTATCTGCTCACTCCCTACATTCCACCAATCTTCCTTACCACTTCTTAAATGCACTATTTTTAAAAACTTGACATGTGTTACTTGTCTATCCGGAATCCTCTCCCAGCTTACCACCTTTCCACTCATCTTCCATCTATGCCTTGACCTCACCTCTAAGACTTTCAGATCTTCCTTCAAACTTCACCTCCTCAGGAAGCCTTGCCCTCCCTCCTTTATCTGTTCAGTATCATCTGGCACACAATCTGTGGGCTCTTCCTTGCAGTTTTCATTTCACAGTTATTACTTTCATAGGGACTCAAATATTTTCTCAAGGGATGAATGAAACGTCTCATAAGTTTGAACTTCAAATTGTTCTTGTTCAGTTGCTCAGTCATGTCCAACTCTTTGTGACCCCATAAACTGCTACACACCAGGCTTCCCTGTCCTTCACCATCTCCCAGAGCTTGCTCAAACTCATGACCATCAAGTCAGTGATGCTCTCTAACCATCTCATCCTCTGTCCTCCACTTCTCCTCCTATCTTCAATCTTTCCCAGCATCAGAGTCTTTTCCAATGAGTCAGCTGTTCACATCAAGTGGCTAAAGTATTGGAGCTTCAGCATCAGTCCTTCCAATGAATATTCAGGATTGATTTCTTTTAGGGATGGACTGGTTGGATCTCCTTGCAGTCCAGGGGACTCTCAAGAGTCTTCTCCAACACCACAGTTCAAAAGCATCAATTCCTCGATGCTCAGCCTTCTTTATGGTCCAGCTCTCACATCCATACATGACCACTGGAAAAGCTATAACTTTGACTATACAGACAAAGTAATAATTGGCAAAGTAATGCCTATTTTTTAATATGCTGTCTAGGTTGGTCATAGCTTTTCATCCATGGAGCTATCCATCATAGTCTTTTACTATCATGGCTGCAGTCACCATCTACAGTGATTTTGGAGCCCAAGAAAATTAAGTCTGTCACTGTTTACATTGTTTCTTCAATGGATTGTAAATCTTCAATTTACAATCAAGATGCCATGATTTTCGTTTTTTGATTGTCGAGTTTTAAGCCAGCTTTTTCACTCTCTTCTTTCACCTTCATCAAGAGGTTCTTTAGTTCCTCTTTGCTTTCTGCCATAAGGCTGGTGTCATCTGCATATCTGAGGTTATTGATATATCTCCTGGCAATCTTGACTCCAGCTTATTCTTCAGATACACAGGTGGAAATGGAGGAACACTGGGAAAGGATACAGTTTGAATGAGACAACTTTGCTTTGCATTTGAGAATTTTTTGCCTACTAGCTCAATAAAAATAATGTACAATCAATGATACATGTCAAGGTGTTTTGAGTCAATAATAGGTGTTACATGAATAAAAAGACTTATTTAATATTTATTTCCTATGGCAAGATTTCTAGTATACTTTCCAATAGTATTCTCTTTAAAGATAATCTAGAATACTTGTGAAGAACATCTGAACATTTTCTGCAGGTATGGTATATAAGATAATTTTAAAGAAAAAAGTAGAATGTCAAGCCGAGTCAATTTCTACTTTCAATCATGCCTCCCTTCCTAATCGTACAGTGGCGTTTGAGAATGTATGCCTCTGTCAGATACAGATATTTGATGCAACTGCCTCAGTCCACTGAACAAGTCAGATGTGCTTTTGAGCACTGATGATTTATGACTTATTTCTTTCTTAACCATGGGAGCCATTCTAAGCTACTCTCAGAAATACTACTAGACCAGCCCATCTTAAAACTATTCCTGGACATTCACACATACAGTCTTTCAAAGTAAATGAGGCCCCTATAGTGTGAGCTGCAGGGAATATGAAGGTAATTATGGCTCCTTCTACTTGAAAGCTGCCTGACAATTGGCTTAAAAGTACACTTGCCAATACTTCATAAGCAAGTTTTTATTCACTGTTTACTCCCTGTGCAAATATGATTTCCTGTGGCTCATGCTCATATGTAATAAAGATCAGAGATATTATCTTTTATTTATTTTACTCTCTTCACATTTAAAGGGAAAAACAAACATTTAAAGACCTCTTAAGTCATAAAGAATAAGAATTGCTATCTCAGTGCTTAGAGAAAACAGGTCCCCCAGATTAGGCCAAGATTCACTGCAATATAGCTCCAAATCTTGCTGGGCTGGAAGTAATAGTCCAGCGAAACACAGATGGGGCCAAAATGGGCCACTGATATGGCCAATTCAAGATCTCTATATCTTCATCTATGACCTGGTCATTCTTCATGTCCTTAGCAGCTGTTGTCTGGACATCTGCTGCACCATGCACTTGGGGAGATGCACAGTTCACGCTTACAAGACATCAGCCCCACTCTTCATTAGCCTACCTTCTGTTTGGGAAAAGGGCTTCCAAGGTAGCACCAGTGGTCAAGAACCTGCCTGCTAGTGCAGGAGACATAAATGAAGCATGTTTGATCCCTGGGTCAGGAAGATCCCCTGAAGAAACTAACAACCCACTCCAGTGTTCTTGCCTGGAGAATTCCATAGACAGAGGAGCCTGGAGGGCTATAGTCCATGGGGTTGCAAGGAGCTGGACACAACTGAGTGACTAACACACACACACACACGTTTGGGGGAAAAGACAGGAATAATTTTAAAATGTTTATGCAAATTGTAATGACTGCTGTGAAGGAGAATTGCATGGTGCTATAAGCAAAAAGCAGAATCATCAGAAAAATTCACTGTGACAAGGTAGTTCGTAAGGAGGTCTGAGAGATATGAAGAAATCTGACCCTCATCATACTCTTCAAGACTGAATGTGGAGATCAAGTACACAAAATCTCCCATTGGCTGTTTCTCCATCTGGGGTCTCTGGACTGTTGAAGACACTGGCAGCAATGTGCCCCAAGGAACTGGAGTAACAACTTAAGATCCTGGAATCTCTAAGAATTGTACTTAAGCCCTTAAATACTACTGTTGGTATTTGCAGGAGACCAAGATTTGCCACAGAGTACAGCTTGTCAGAGGCTTTACCAGGTGGTGCTAGTGGTAAAGAACCAGCCTGCCAATTCAGGAGACTTAAGAGAAGTGGGTTTGATCCCTGGATTGGGAAGATCCCCTAGAGGAGGTATAGCAACCCACTCCAGTATTCTTGCCTGGAGAATCCCATGGATAGAGGAGCCTGGCAGGCTACAGTCTATTGGGCCGCAAAGAGTCATACATAGTTTGCAGGGGAGCTAGAAAACAACAGAGCAATGTCTTCAAATTTTTGAGTGAAATGACTTTTCAACTTGGAATTTCAAATTTTTATTTACTCCTAGTAAAGTAAAAATTTATTTGACAAGATTGATTTGAAACCCAGGAATATTTTTGTGCTCTCTTCTCCTTTCCTTTCAAGTGAGAAAATATTAGCTGGCAACAGACAAAGCATGATGATGAGGTGTGGACATTACAAAGAAACAAAAGTCAGGGCTCCAGCTGTCCTCACCCAGACACTACTGTCTCCTCCTTTGCACAGAGAAGGGTGCATTTTTTAATCTTTCCAAAAGCTCAACTCAATTCAGTCACTCAGTCGTGTCCAACTCTTTGCAACCTCATGGACTGCAGCATGCCAGTCTTCCCCATCCATCACCAACTCCCAGAGCTTACTCAAACTCAGGTCCATCAAGTTGGTGATGCCATCCAACTGTCTCATCCTCTATTGTCACCTTCTCTTCCTGTCTTCAGTATTTCCCAGCTTCAGGGTCTTTTCCAGTGAGTCAGTTCTTCACATCAAGTGGCCAAAATATTGGAGCTTCAGCTTCAGCATCAGTCCTTCCAATGAATATTCAGGACTGATTTCCTTTAAGATTGACTAGTTTGATCCTCTTGCAGTCCAAGGGACTCTGAAGAGTCTTCTCCAACTCCACAAAAGTAGACAATTCATAGTATCCTTCAGTTAAAAGCTGACATTTGGAATCTCAGACACAAACTATAATAATTTTTTTTTAATTCTTGATGGATGCCTCAATGATTGAAGTCAGAAATCATGAAATATTAAGTCTAAACACAAAATGAAACAAAACAAAAAACACTTTCCTGCTCTCTTGCTGTCAATTATGTCTGGAGAGGTCAGAGAATGTGAAGTGTTTGAAGAGCATCTGAGTCACCTATCTATTTTAAACACTTGATCCCATAGTCAAAGCTTAAATTCAGAAGTTTATTGGTCATGTCTTGTTAACAGCAAGCGTAGAGCTAACTTGAATTAACACCTCCATTACAAAAGTCATTTTTCCAGAAGTCATTGCCTTAAATGAATAAAGTTCAAGAAAGTAAATTGGAAAATATGTCAGGATATATGTCAGTTTTACCAACAGAGACAAAAATCCAGTGAAGGGAAAAAAGAAAACAACAGCGGTCATCGTGCAGAAAGTCTCTTTGAAACATGAATATTTTAATAATTAATCAAAATCATTGTCAAAGGAAACAAATGCGAAAGACTAGTTTTTATCTCTTCAGAACAATAGATAATCCCCTCTGGCATTTTTTTGTTTCTCTTTAATTGCTTTATCTATCTATCTGATTATTTATTCATTGTGTGAAAATGACAGACTTCAGAATTCCAATTTTCAAAGACTTGGCTTTAATGGCCATTAATTTGAAAAGCAAGTTACATCTAAGCACTTGCCAGTCTGTTAGAACATTTTACCTTAATGAGTCTCTGAAGAGCTCTAGGAATCCAAGCTATAGGGAGCAGTGATTCAGATACATGCTTGGAGCTAATGACATAATACGTAGCCACAGAGCAGGCCAAATGAAGTAGTTCTTACACATCCAATGAAATAGAATTGAGAACAACTTTCAATGTAGATAGTGAATCTGAACAGTTCTTTTCAAAAGAAGGAAAAGTACATCTGTATCGTTAGCAGCTTGATTTGAGGACTAAATTATCTAAATAATCAATTCACTTTTCTGTGTGGCCTCAACCAGGATGCACATTCAGCAGTTGCTGTTGCATTTTTCTTTTTTATACATTTTTTTTTTTTTTTTGCATATACCAGTGGAATGACGGCATCCCTTAATTATTGACAGGTACACAGTTTTCGCTCAAATGTACCTAAGGCATCCGGGAGAGGTAAAGCTTGGAGTTATTTGTTTGTTTGGATGTCACATAATATAAGAGATGCTAGTTAAAGGTCTAGTTTAGATTCATTATTTGTATTTTAAAATTAGGTTCAGTATCATTTATTCCCAGTGATTGTAAGTATTTAAATGGCCTTTCATCTACTCTAAAATAATTGAGCTGCTAAGGCTACAAACATCCATTTCTACACTTTTTACATTTCTTTGTACAAATATTTATAACTTTGAGAAGAGGAAATGGTGACATTACAGGTGAAAATTAGAAATAACTTTAACAGAATTTTAAAGAGTTAAAACATAAAATTCTACAAAATTTAAAGCCATGCAGTATTTTTGCTCAGTTTACGCTCAGTTTATCTATTGCATTTTGTTCTAACGCATATCATCTAATGCATTTCTATTGCATTCATTTCATGCCGTAGTCAAAACTCAATATTCTTATCATGCCTGAAGGAAGATTTTTGTCAGTTAACTGATCAGCTTTTCAACACTGATGAAAAGCACATTCTCAGCTGGTTTTTTAAATGTTTTAAAATAAAGCTACCCTATATAAGCTTTCATATGCTATACTGAGAAATTGAAATCATGCATTGGATTCAATGGGGTGATATGTATGTATAACAGTTTATGTTTTCTCATTCTCATCAAAGACATTTATTTCTAAGAATAGAGTCTATTTTGCCTGCAGATCCGTATAAGTTCCCTCAAACAGCACTATTCATGTTAAGCAACTTAGTAAGTGATGCTTGTTAAGCGGTGGTTGATGTTTTTCACATGTCTACATTTCTGCTGCAAATTATAATCTTTCTACTCTCCCTACGTGTAGTCGTCTCCCAATTTCATGTCTGTTGCAATCACCCGCTGGTTTTATGGCATGTGATGACAATATCACCCATAGCACTTTCAGGTATTTAGACAAATAAGTCATAAATGCCCCTGAGAAAAAGAACGAAGGCATTTCTTAATAAAATGTTTTATAGCTTGAAAAATACAGTAACACAGTTCTTGTATATATTAGATTCCAAATAGAGAAGTAAACATTTATTTAAAAAATAGTTTAATTCTTCTTTCTTTAATCACAAGGATTTATTCTGCTTTATCAAAACTCCAGAGAAGAAATTCTTTAGGCAAAACTTCTAGGACTCTAAGAATGACTTTTTTTATTAATAATATGATTTTTTTTAATCTCATGAATTAAAAAAAATTATTGTCTTATAGTTGCTTTACAATGTTGTTACTTGTGTTACTGAACAGCAAAGTGAATCAACTATATGTATATATATATCTGCTCTGTTTTGGAATTCCTTCCCATTTAGGTCACCACAGGGCATTGAGTAGAGTTCCCTATGCTATGCAGTAGGTTCTTAGTAGCAATCTACTTTACACATAGTATCAGTAGCGTATATATGTCAATCCCAATCTCTGGATTCATCCCACCCCCACCCCCTTGGTGTTCATACATTTATTCTCTACTTCTGTGTCTCTACCTCTGCTTTGTAAATAAGATTGTCCATACCAGTTTTTTTTTTTTTCAGATTTCACATAAATGTGTTAAGATATTTGTTTTTCTCTTTCTGACTAACCTCACTCTGTATGACTATCTGTATATAAGAAGCCAAAATTTAATTGCTTTACACTCAGAAATAGCTGTTCTTTATAAAATTCTATTCGTGTTGTTTAGGTTATTTAGATTAAACCTTATAAAATGTTTTGTGTGAAAAAAGTTAAAGAGCAGCACTTTAAAATAGTTCACCTTTACACATTATAATCCAGAAAGCAATAAAATGTCATCTAGTGTACTCCAGTGTTCTTTATTTTGTATTTCATCTAATCTTCACAGGAATTATGCAAATTATTATAAATTTATGACCCCCATTTTCCCCATGGTTTATTAAGACTGCTGCTGCTGCTGCTGCTGCTAAGTCGCTTCAGTCGTGTCCGACTCTGTGTGACCCCATAGACGGCAGCCCACTGGCCTCCCCCGTCCCTGGGATTCTCCAGGCAAGAACACTGGAGTGGGTTGCCATTTCCTTCTCCAATGCATGCAAGTGAAAAGTGAAAGTGAAGTCGCTCAGTCGTATCCGACTCTTTGCGACCTCATGGACTGCAGCCTACCAGGCTCCTCTGTCCATGGGATTTTCCAGGCAAGAGTACTGGAATGGGGTGCCATTGCCTTCTCCTTATTAAGACTACCAACTATTAAGAAATGAAATCAGGATATGAAAACTAAGCTTGTCTGAAAGCAAAGCCCTTCTGTTTCTTCTGTACTCTGTGCCTCAAAGATTGGTCCAGCCATAGACAGGGATCATATTGTCCCATTTACTGTTTCTGGAATTTCCTCCATTGGTATTTGGTGAAACCTCTAAAATTTTAATATTCTGAACAATGACTTTGTCCTCTACATAGAAAACATAGGACTACTTTGAAAGCTTTGAAAATTGGGTGGCTTTCTGCTACATAGCTTACTTATTTCTTCAGTTCTTTGTTGTTAGTTCCTTTATTATGGCTGTTCATAGACTTTAAGGCTCTGGGTTATTTCTGGCTTTCATAACCTAGGGACAGTCCTGTTCTTTCAGTCTTTCTTTTCTAGACTATGTTTATCCAGATTAAGTAGAGTTAACCCTTTGAACTGAAGGCATCCAAGAGAATGCAAGAACTTATAAGGAAAACAGCAGTTTGAGCACAATGAATTTTGAAGAGTGAGATCTGTAGAGCCATCATATTGAACTTGATAACAAGTAAGAATTTCATGCTCAAGTCGTGTTTCAGAATCAGCAAAAAGATCTCGCCTACCATCTCCTGAGGTGTTGTTCACCTGTCAAAAAAATGTGAAGCCTCTGACTACTTCCCCTACCCAACACATGCTCTATTTTTCCAAGGGAAAAAATATATATATATTTTCCCTATTAAACATGCTAGTGATTATTGTGATTCTCTGAAACTTGGTTTAATTACAGTAGGCAAAATGGGGACTTGAGAAATCATCTTGATCAAAAAGAAAACAGAAGTTTGCTGTCAAGTAGAAGATCCCCCACTGCCACTGAGGATGTCTATAGCAAGTCATCTACTCAGTTGATCAGCATCTGAGTTTTCTTTGCCTGCATTACCCCTGGACATGACTCCTGAGAGTTTAGGACTGTATCTCAGCTCTTTGTGTTAGTAATCTAAATAACCTCTGTGAGAGAAGAAATAAACAAGGTGGAACCAAGTCTGATACATTCTTTTTCCTTTCAATTTAACATGCAAAAAAAGGTAAAACTTCCAGATAAACCCTGTTCTAAGGGAAATTTGACTCATCCCTGCCCCTCCATCCTTGGGCATCACTTTTATTTTAGAATCATCCCCCATTATCAAGAAGAGATGACAGGAGAAACTCTTATAGCCAAGATGATAGATGACAAATTACAATAAAAAATTATTATATCCTAAGAGTCCCAAATCCTTTTACCAGGGGAGATTTTGAAAAATAAATATTTTCTTGGCACAACCCAAATATCCATAAAGGAACAAATAAAATGCAGTACACTGTGGTGCTGGAGAAGACTCTCTAGAGTCCCTTGGACTGGAAGGAGATTAAACTAGTCAATCCTAAAGGAAATCAACCCCAAATGTTCATTGGAAGGACTGATGGTGAAGGTTAAACTCCCAAAACTTTGGCCAGCTGATGGAAAGAGCTGACTCATCGGAAATGACCCTGATGCTAGGAAAGATTGAGAGCAAGAGGAGAAGGGGGCAACAGAGAATGAGATGGTTGGGTGGCATCATCTACTCAGTGGACCTGAGTTTGAGCAAACTCAGGGAGATAGTGAAGAACAAGGAAGCCTGGCGTGCTGCAGTTCATGGGGTTGCAAAGAGTTGGACATGACTGAGCAACTGTGAACAATAAATTTTAATCACCAAAAAAAAAAACCTTATGTTTTGTTTCTAAGACACATGATTTTAGTTATACTAAATGTCCAAAACAGGCAAATATGTACAGATATAAAGTAGATGAGTGATTGTCTAGGGCTAGAGGGAGGGTTCGGCTCAGTTCAGTTCAGTTCAGTTGCTCAGTCGTGTCCGACTCTTTGCGACCCCATGAATTGCAGCACGCCAGGCCTCCCTGTCCAGCACCAACTCCCGGAGTTCACTCAGACTCACATCCATCGAGTCACTGATGCCATCCAGCCATCTCATCCTCTGTCATCCCCTTCTCCTCCTGCCCCCAATCCCTCCCAGCATCACAGTCTTTTCCAATGAGTCAACTCTTCGCATGAGGTGGCCAAAGTACTGGAGTTTCAGCTTTAGCAGCATTCCTTCCAAAGAAATCCCAGGGCTGATCTCATTCAGAATAGACTGATTGGATCTCCTTGCAGTCCAAGGGACTCTCAAGAGTCTTCTCCAACACCACAGTTCAAAAGCATCAATTCTTTGGCGCTCAGCCTTCTTCACAGTCCAACTCTCACATCCATACATAACCACTGGAAAGACCATAGCCTTGACTAGATGGACCTTTGTTAGCAAAGTAATGTCTCTGCTTTTCAATATGCTATCTAGGCTGGTAATAACTTTCCTTCCAAGGAGTAAGCGTCTTTTAATTTCATGGCTGCAGTCACCATCTGCAGTGATTTTGGAGCCCCAAAAAATAAAGTCTGACACTGTTTCCCCTGTTTCCCCATCTATTTCCCATGAAGTGATGGGACCAGATGCCATGATCTTCATTTTCTGAATGTTGAGTTTTAAGCCAACTTTTTCACTCTCCTCTTTCACCTTTGTCAAGGGGCTTTATAGTTCCTCTTCACTTTCTGCCATAAGGGTGGTGTCATCTGCATATCTGAGCTAATTTATATTTCTCCCAGCAATCTTGATTCCAGCTTGTGCTTCTTCCAGCCCAGCGTTTCTCATGATGCTCTCTGCATATAAGTTAAATAAGCAGGGTGACAATATACAGCCTTGATATACTCCTTTCCCAATTTGGAACCAGTGTGTTGCTCCATGTTCAGTTCTAACTGTTGCTTCCTGACCTGCATACAAATTTGTCAAGAGGCAGGTCAGGTGGTCTGGTACTCCCATCTCTTTCAGAATTTTCCACAGTTGATTGTGATCCACACAGTCAAAGGCTTTGGCATAGTCAATAAAGCAGAAATAGATGTTTTTATGGAACTCTCTTGCTTTTTCCGTGATCCAGCAGATGTTGGCAATTTGGTCTCTGGTTCCTCTGCCTTTTCTAAAACCAGCTTGAACAACTGGAAGTTCACGGTTCACATATTGCTGAAGCCTGGCTTGGAGAATTTTGAGCATTACTTTACTAGCGTGTGAGATGAGTGCAATTGTGCAGTACTTTGAGCATTCTTTGGCATTGCCTTTCTTTGGGATTGGAATGAAAACTGACCTTTTCCAGTCCTGTGGCCACTGCTGAGTTTTCCAAATTTGCTGGCATATTGAGTGCAGCACTTTCATAGCATCATCTTTCAGGATTTGGAATAGCTCAACTGGAATTCCATCACCTCCACTAGCTTTGTTCATAGTGATGCTTTCTAAGGCCCACTTGACTTCACATTCCAGGATGTCAGGCTCTAGTTGAGTGATCACACCATCGTGATTATCTGGGTCATGAAGATCTTTTTTGTACAGTTCTTCTGTGTATTCTTGCCACCTCTTCTTAATATCTTCTGCTTCTGTTAGGTCCATACCATTTCTGTCCTTTATCAAGCCCATCTTTGCATGAAATGTTCCCTTGGTATCTCTAATTTTCTTGAAGAGAACCCTAGTCTTTCCCATTCTGTTGTTTTCCTCTATTTCTTTGCATTGATCGCTGAAGAAGGCTTTCTTATCTCTTCTTGCTATTCTTTGGAACTCTACATTCAGATATTTTTATATTTCCTTTTCTCGTTTACTTTTTGCTTCTCTTCTTTTCACAGCTATTTGTAAGGCCTCCCCAGACAGCCATTTTTCTTTTTGCATTTCTTTTCCATGGGGATGGTCTTGATCCCTGTCTCCTCCTGTACAATGTCACGAACCTCAGTCCATCGTTCATCAGGCACTCTATCTATCAGATCTAGTCCCTTAAATCTATTTCTCACTTCCACTGTATAATCATAAGGGATTTGATTTAGGTCATACCTGAATGGTCTAGTGGTTTTCCCTACTTTCTCCAATTTCAGTCTGAATTTGGCAATAAGGAGTTCATGATCTGAGCCACAGTCAGCTCCTGGTCTTGTTTTTGTTGACCATATAGAGCTTCTCCATCTTTGGCTGCAAAGAATATAATCAATCTGATTTTGGTGTTGACCATCTGGTGATGTCCATGTGTAGAGTCTTCTCTTGTGTTGTTGGAAGGGGATGTTTGTTATGACCAGTGCATTTTCTTGGCAAAACTCTATTAGTCTTTGGCCGGCTTCATTCTGTATTCCAAGGCCAAATTTGCCTGTTACTCCAGGTGTTTCTTGACTTCCTACTTTTGCATTCCAGTCCCCTATAATGAAAAGGACATCTTTTTTGGATGTTAGTTCTAAAAGGTCTTGTAGGTCTTCATAGAACCATTCAACTTCAGCTTCTTCAGCGTTACTGGTTGGGACAAAGACTTGGATTACTGTGATACTGAATGGTTTGCCTTGGAAACGAACAGAGATCATTCTGTCGTTTTTGAGGGAGGGAGGGAGGGTACCTGGGGAGAAATAAAGATTGATTGCTAATAATAAAGATTTATTGTACATTTCCTTTCATTGATGGTAAAAATATTCTAAAATTTACTGTGGTGATGATTGCACAACTCTGTGAATATATGAAAAACCATAGAAGCATACATTCTACATGGATAAGTCATATGGTATATTAATTATATCTCAATAAAACATATATTTTAAATGGAAATCTAAAATAAATATCATGTGTTTTTATCTGGTAAATGTATATCAGACATTAAATTTATCCTCATACTCCAAAAGAATTGTCTTTAAAACAACAAAAATTTTGGGAAAATGAATAATTACTCTAGAGTAGCATCCTTATTTTTCATTTATTTTTTAGGTTAGCAGTAAAATTGGCCTGACTTATGGTTAGTTTAAAAGCCTGTCATTGCTTGAAAGTCTATGCCTTTTACTTGAATAGCTACCCCACAACAGCATTTCAAAGTTATTTTAAAAAAAATATTGCCAATGAAAATAGAGGAAAATTTGACAGTCTCAAGTGTAAATAAAACTTCATATTTTATTTTGCATGATTGGGGAAATCATTTCAAAACAATAACTGGATACACATGCAGTGTCATTCCAAACAGTCAAGTATGTTCTAGAATGTCTGACAGCTCTGTGGCTTGACAACATTGATATATAAATTGCCGTTTTAGTTTTCATCAACCTAAAGGACTAATCAGAGGAAAAGGCACATCCTTTAAAAGGTAACCATGGTCCAGGATCCTGAATCTAGCAGAAGTCTTTTGGTTGAGGAAGAAAGGAGGCAATTTTTATTTTGAAAGATTTGTCAATCAGCATTTTAAACTACCAAATTAAGAGATCCTCTCATCACCACATGGCCAGATGGCTGCATTGTTAGAAGCTGCAGAAAAAAGGAATTGGGTTTCTTCTAAGATAAAGCCTAAGTATATATTTGGTCATAGTAAACATTCAAATGCCTAGATTTCAAAAGCAATTTGACATCATGATCTTTGTTAACGTTTTCTAAGCAGAATCTCCATAAGAATAGAAATAGATTTTAGCTGACTTCAGGAGAGATGAAAACATACCCAGGAAAGAAAAGCAAGGTTCCCACATTCTGGGCTAAAACCCACTTGTCATATATCCTCTTGCACAGCGATTTGCTTTTAGTGGGTGCAGTATGTAATGGCATTTCTCAACTGTTGCATTTGACTATCTGAACAATCCAAAATGTTGACTAAAATGAATACATGAAAAAATGAAACTGTCCACATACAGTGGATCAGTTCAAAGACTGAAATCTGAAATTTTTACTTGACACATTAGTATTGTTTTTATCTGACTTAATTTGCATTGAAATACAACTATTTATTCAGTTCAGTTCAGTCACTCAGTCACGTCCAACTCTTTGCAACCCCACGAATTGCAGCACGCCAGGCCTCTCTATCCATCACCAACTCCTGGAGTTCAGTCAAACTCATGTCCATTGAGTCGATGATGCCATACAGCCATCTCATCCTCTTATCGTCCCCTTCTCCTCCTGCCCCCAATCCCTCCCAGCATCAGAGTCTTTTCCAAAGAGTCAACTCTTCGCATGAGGTGGCCAAAGTATTGGAGTTTCAGCTTTAGCATCATTCCTTCCAAAGAAGTCCCAGGGATGATCTCCTTTAGAATGGACTGGTTGGATCTCCTTGCAGTCCAAGGGACTCTCAAGAGTCTTCTCCAACACCACAGTTCAAAAGCATCAATTCTTTGGCGCTCAGCTTTCTTCACAGTCCAACTCTCACATCCATACATGACCACGGGAAAAACCATAGCCTTGACTAGACGAACCTTTGTTGGCAAAGTAATGTCTCTGCTTTGCAATATGCTATCTAGGTTGGTCATAACTTTCCTTCCAAGGAGTAAGCGTCTTTTAATTTCATGGCTACAATCACCATCTGCAGTGATTTTGGAGCCCCCAAAAATAAAGTCTGACACTGTTTCCACTGTTTCCCCATCTATTTCCCATGAAGTGATGGGACCAGATGCCATGATCTTAGTTTTCTGAATGTTGAGTTTTAAGCCAACTTTTTGACTCTTTATTAAATATAGCTAACTTAGAAAAGTTGTTATGAATTGTTTCTTTGTAGTTGTTTTGTGTCCAACTCTTTGCAACCCCATGGACTCAACACACAAGGCCTCCATCTCCCTCACCATCTCCCAAAGTTTGTCCAAGTTCATGTTCTTCGTATCAGTGATGTCATCCAGCCATCTCATACTCTGACACCCTCTTCTCCTTCTGCACTCAATCTTTCCCAGTATCAGGGACTTTTGCAGTGAGTCGTGTGTTCACATCAGGTGACCAAAATACTGGAGATTCAGCTTCAGCATCAGTCCTTCCAGTGAATATTCAGGGTTGATTTCCCTTAAAATTAACTGGTTTGATCTCCTTGCTGTCCATAGGACTTTCAGGAGTCTTATCCAGCACTACATTTCAAAAGCGTCAATTATTTGACCTTCTGCCTTCTTTACAGTCCAGCTGTCATAGCCATACATGATCACTGGGAAGACCATAGCCTTGACTATAGGGACCTTTGTTGGCAGAGGCATGTCTCTGCTTTTCAACACACTGCCTAGGTTTCTCATCGCTTTCCTGCCAAGAAGCAATTGTCTTCTGATTTCATGGCTGCAGTCATCATTCTCAATGATTTTGGAGCCCAAGAAGAGGAAATTGGTCACTACTTTCACCTTTTCTCCTTCTGTTTGCCATGCAGAAATTCCAGATGTTCAAGCTGGTTTTAGAAAGGCAGAGGAACCAGAGACCAAATTGCCAACATCCACTGGATCATCAAAAAAGCAAGAGAGTTCTGGAAAAACATCTATTTCTGCTTTATTGACTATGATAAAGCCTTTGACTGTGTGGATCACAATCAACTGTGGAAAATTCTGAAAGAGATGGGAATACCAGACCACCTGACCTGCCTCTTGAGAAATTTGTATGCAGGTCAGGAAGCAACAGTTAGAACTGGACATGGAACAACAGACTGGTTCCAAATAGGAAAAGGAGTTCGTCGAGGCTGTATATTGTCACCCTGTTTATTTAACATCTATGCAGAGTACATCATGAGAAACACTGGGCTGGGAGAAATATCAATAACCTCAGATATGCAGATGACACCACCCTTATGGCAGAAAGTGAAGAGGAACTATAAAGCCTCTTGAAGAAAGTGAAAGAGGAGAGTAAAAAAGTTGGCTTAAAACTCAACATTCAGAAAACAAAGATCATGGCATCCGGTCCCATCACTTCATGGGAAATAGATGGGGAAACAGTGGAAACAGTTTCAGACTTTATTTTTTTGGACTCCAAAATCACTGCAGATGGTGATTGCATCCATGAAATTAAAAGACACTTACTCCTTGGAAGGAAAGTTATGACCAACCTAGATAGCATATTGCAAAGCAGAGACATTACTTTGCCAACAAAGGCCCGTCTAGTCAAGGCTATGGTTTTTCCAGTAGTCATGTATGGATGTGAGAGTTGGACTGTGAAGAAAGCTGAGCGCCGAGGAATTGATGCTTTTGAACTGTGGTATTGGAGAAGACTCTTGAGAGTCCCTTGGACTGCAAGGAGATCCAACCAGTCCATCCTATAGGAGACCGGTCCTAGGTATTCATTAGAAGGACTGATGCTGAGACTGAAACTCCAGTACTTTGGCCACCTCATGCAAACAGCTGACTCATTGGAAAAGACCCTGATGCTCAGAGGGATTGGGGACAGGAGGAGAAGGGGACGACAGAGGATGAGATGGTTGGATGGCATCACTGACTCAATGGACATGAGTTTGGGTGAGCTCCAGGAGTTGGTGATGGACAGGGAGGCTTGGCGTGCTGCAATTCATAGGGTCGCAAAGAGTCGGACACGACTGAGCCAGTGAACTGAACTGAACTGAATGGGGCCAGATGCTATGATCTTAGTGTTTTTTAATATTTAGTCTTAAGCTGGCTCATTCACTCTCCTCCTTCACCCTCATTAAGAAACTTTAGTTCCTCTTCGCTTTCTGCCATTAGAGTGGTATCATCTGCCCACTTGACTTCACATGTTATGAATTACAATCTACTTAAAATTATTTATATTTTCTTATTTTAATATAGTTTTAAGGTTGACCTTTTCTCATAGTAGCTTTCACCAAAACATCTTAAATCACTATCTAATAAAGTATAGTAAAATTTTATTTTTACGTGCCTACATCCTCCATTTATGAAAGTAGACTTATAGGTAAAATGCTTGACTTAATAATACAGAAAAAACAGTGTATCGCCTACAAACATTAAAATGTTTACTACGTGTGAGTTCCTTTGAAGAATATTTTATTAGATTATTGAAAAGTCAAAATCATAAAGTGGCATAATATTCTGTGATACTTATTCCTACAGTGTTTCATTTTAAAACCATAATAATGACAGAAGAGAGGCTTTGAATTTAAAAGTTATGCACAACCATAAAATTAGCAAGAAAAGTTGTTTGTGTTCTCTTGATGATGATACTGTGTTTCCATCTGCTTTAACTGAATGTATCTGCAGATGCTCTAAACAAGGACAAATGCAGACACAATGTGAAATCCATTTTATGTGAAGAACAAGGAGCCTTGAGTCCAAAAAAAAACTAGTACCTTTTATGTGTATTTATTATGATTCTCAACTTTTTACCTGTTTCTCTTTTTTAGCAAATCCTTATTAGGGGATAAAGAAGCCGATTTTTAAGCACTTTAGGCCATATCAACAGCCTGATTCATATTAGCCCAGTTAATCCTCCCATAACTTCTGTATTTAATCCCTTACATTCTTGTTAGAAGAAAACTATGCAACAAATAAGGAAAATATTTAGTTAAATTGATGATTATTACACCTATCCCCTGTGATACGACTTTCACTTCACACATATACATTTATCAACAAGGATTCATTGAGCATCTCTGAAATGCCAGGCAGTGATAAGCACTAAGGATACAGTGATGACCAGAATCTGACCTCATGAACGAATAATCTAGTCCAGGCTGAAGGAAATAAACTGTGCTCAAGAACAAAGGTAATTAAATAAACACCTGTACTTTAATTCATGTCAATGTATGGCAAAAAACCACCACAATATTGTAAAATAATTAGCCTCCAATTAAAATAAATAAATTAAAAAAAAATCTTTCCCCATATCACTTGACACACAGTAAGCCTCCTACAGAGAAACAAGTTCCGTTCCAAAAGTGCATTTCTAAGTTCCATTTGTTTGTAAGTCCAACAAAGTTAGCCTAGGTACCCAACTAACACAGTTGACTATATAGTACTGTACGGTAGTAGGTTTACAATACTTTTCACACAAATAATACATAAAAATGAAATACAAAAAAGCTAAAGTATTTTTAATCTTATAGTACATGCCTTGAAAGGCACAGTAGTATAATGCAACAGCTGGTAAGCGAGGGCTGGCATTGAGTGGACAGGCAGGAAGAGTTACTGACTGGAGAGGGGAGAGAAGGTGGGTACAAGGTAGACATGAGGGATTGTCAGCAATAGCAGATGGAGGGCAAGCTGCAATTTCATTCACCTCTGACATTAATAACATAGGTTCTGATTCCTTGCTGGATTCAAATCTATCTACCTTTTGGAAAAAATGGTCCAGTGATGTCTGGGTTGTAGCTCTCTTTTTTCTCATCATGGATGGTATGTTCACATCTTTGAATGTTTGCAAATTAAAGTTTGTATTTCGAGGACTTACTGTATTTGGATTTTCACATACAGTCATTTGACAGATAACTCAGTGACATTGAGAGTCCTTTGGACTGGGAGGAGATCCATCCAGTCAGTCCTAAAGGAAATCAGTCTTGACTATTCATTGGAAGGACTGATAATGAAGCTGAAGCTCCAGTGCTTTCGCCACCTGATGTAAACAGCTGACTCATTGGAAAAGACCCTGATGCTGGGAAAGATTGAGAAGAGGGCGACAGAAGATGAGATGGTTGGATGGCATCACCTACTCAATGGACGTGAGTTTGAGCAAGCTCCAGGAGTTGGTGATGGACAGGGAAGCCTGGCGTGCTGCAGTCCATGGGGTCACAAAGAGTCGGACATGACTGAGTGACCGAACTGAACAGTAACATCACTCCAGATTGAGATAAAGTGTCAACACAGAGGAGTTACACTTATTCCTAATTGGATGATGTCTCAGACATACCGACTCAGCCTCCATGCAGCCCATTAAACCATAATGAATAATCTCCTAGGCTTTAATGTTGGTCATACATAACACTTACCCTAAGCTGTTAGAAACTTTAACTTCCTGTTACCAAGTTTCCTTATATAATGTCCTCCTGTTTAAGTTTCCTCCTGTAATAACATGGGAGCAGTCTCACTTGCAGGAATGGAAATACCTAATTCTAACCCATAGGTCTCCTTCAATTCTTATTGCACAGGAAGTGTATCACAAAGTTATGAGTTCCCCTTTCATTCATCTTTTAAAAGTCCGCTGAAATTATTCCGAGTCTTTTACTGTTCAGAAAGAAGGACATTTTGTCAACCCACTTTGATCTCACTCTGGAGTTCCTCTAGAAAGTTTTCCTTGCCTTGGATTTCACAACCTCTGTCTTCTCCTTCTCCTCAGCCTGTGCTTAATACAGAGATTCTTATCATTCATTACTCAACAGCTGGTCAGGGGAAAACCATCCATTCGTTGTTTTGTGCCGTTTTCCCTCTTCTGCTAATTACATGTGTCCTGCCTGCCTGCCTGCCAAGCTCACCTCAAATCTATCTTCTCAGAGATGCCATTTGTGATGAATCCCTTTTCCCAGCTTTCTCCACCGGTACATGTGCCTGTTACTTCTGTAACACTTCATGGTCATCTTTTTAGGGATGCATTCAGCTTTCAGCACAGCAAAACTTTCTGAGAGCGAGAAAAACATCTGTTTGTCTTCTCAGCACCCAGCACCAAGCCGTAAACCTTGGAGGTGTAGGGCCCTTAGTCCTCTGATCAACGTATACAATCTCCACTCCATAGCAACCATTCCCCAGTCCTACTGGACAGAGGCTTGTCGTACACTTTCCACTCAGAGTTCAGCATCAGAGGATGGCTGAATCTCAAGTAAACAGTCCACAGTCATAGAGAGTGAGCATATCCTAAGAGCATTTCCATCACAGAGACCATTTCACTGTGAAGTGCACTTACAGTAAAACTATCAAAGCTTCAATTTCAGGGCTCCTCGGGTACATAGGATCCTCTCGTAGGTATTCACAAAGTTATATGTTTTTGTGATTTTTGAATTGAAGATATTTAAATTGAGGTTGTCTCTTTCCATTCAGACTCCCTGCATCTTACCTGTTCTCATGTGGAGGGTCATCAGAGTGACCCCAGACATGTGTGGGGTCTGGCTCAAAAGAAAATGAGTGGATTTGTATTTCCTTGAGATATGTTTATGTAGTTTGAGATCACGTCCATGTAGGAAGGTAGGAATGTCTTCCTGAATGCTTCCATCTTGGACAGAGGGTAACCCAGCCAGACATTGCACCAAGAAGATTTCAGATGAGAGACAGTTTTCCAATTGAATGTGTCCTACCATCCCCAATACCAGAAATAGAAAATAGTAAACAAGGTTTATGAGCCAGGAGCTAGTCTGTGAAGAATTCTAGTCACCAAACATGTAAAATTACAAATACAAGATTGGGTTCCACTGATGTCTAGACAACACAGAAGTTCCCCCCAGTGGAAAATTCAGTAACATAGCACTGAAAATTATAAATGTACCATGTCCTTGTCTTTCTTTTTCAGTAGGAATCAAAAGAGAATTTATCCAAATGTTAGTTTGTAAAGCACAAATTTTAATAGTATTAAAATGAATGAATATACCTATAGCCACTCATATACGAAAGAAATTATTTAGTGATTTCTCACAAGATTTGACAACAACCTGGAAAATGTGCAAGATATTATCAATATAAGTTTGTGAAGCTGAAGAAAATTAAATCAACAAGATTGGGGATGAATTATCTTTCTATTCTTGCTAGAGAAAATGATATTATAGCACTGCTTTTATATGAAGAGATAATCAGAGTATTGAGCCAACACTGTAGGGGGAAATATTACGTAAGTGTACCAGGCTGTTTATTAATAAAAATAGCATTTTTCAGAAAGTTCTTGTGTTTATGGTATTTGTCAGTCTTTTTAAATTTGAGATTTGTTGTGATTTCCTTTCTCTTTCTAAATAAATAGTCACTTTCACATCTAATTTAAACTTTTCAATTTCATCATTCTTTTTCTAAAGGAATGTCTCCCAAAAGTGTATGTATATCAGGCCCTAAAAACTTCCCCTACCACCAACATCCAGAAAGATGTATGGGTTCAGTACAATATAAGCAAGCAACTGGTTTGTGTCTTGCTTTGTTCCAGGCTTGGTCCAGCCAGCAAGTATGGAGAGCTTCCTCCTCCAAACATAGGCAGAGTTTCACATTGTAACACAAAATTAATTTCAAAAAATGTTCATCTTCAGAAACGAAATACAGTATCAGAGGGCAGAGAAATGGTTATTATAGATGCTTTTCTTGGGTCTCTCTGCTTTGCCCTCTTCCACTGTGAAATAGGATAATAGAGCTTTGTGATGCCCAGGGGCCAGGTAATGCACCTTTCTTTAAGGTGAATGGAAAATTGTCTAATCAATTCAATAACTGCCATCCCAGCTGCCTGTAATGAAAAGCCCCTGAGTACTAATGGATACTGAACCAGCTTTCCAAGGGCAGAGTTACTATTATTATATGAATATTCTCAAACTGCTCTAGATTGTAAACCAGGAAGCACCTACTCTCCATGCTCCCATTTGCTCTCTGTCTGTGAAAGGTCTCATGCCCGAATCTTCCCTATTAACCAAAAGATTGAGAGTGTGGGTGGCATTTCACACCCTTCCTTATTCCAAATGTCCATCAAGTTATTCTTAACAAGCAAATACTCTATCCAAGAAATGTACTGCAATGATATTGTGAGCCCTGGAAACTTGAAGAAATCTCTCAATAATTAGGATTAAAACAATAGTGAACTTTACACTTCATCAATATATAACTATTTTAATTTTTAAGGCCTTTCCCAAAATCTTTCCCTTACGGTTCTTTTCCAACCCCCAAAAGAAAAACGATGGACTCTAAGAAAGGATGACCCCAAACAACTAACTGAAATCAGAAATCCCTATATGCTTTCAGATATCCACTTAAGTCCAAATATCTGACTAACTATTCAGGTAATTAATATTCTCATCCAGTTTTTTATGGTCCTACTGTTTTTCTTCCTTTATTTTTTTTTAATTAGAGAATAGTTGCTTTACCACGATGTGTGAATTTCTTGCAGTATAGCAAAGTGAATCCGCCACTCACATACATATGTCCCGTGTTCCTTGGATTTCCTTCCCATTTAGGTCACCACAGAGCACCAAGTAGAGTTCCCTGTGCTATTAAGTAGGTCCTTATTAGTTATCTATTTCATATATAGCAGTACCCATGGTAGTTTATTTTAATTAATGTGATGTGGTTGTGGTTGTGTTCAGTTGCTAAGTCGTGTCCAACTCTCTGTGAACCCATGAACTGCAGTACGCCAGGCTTCTCTGTCCTTTACTATCTCCTGGAGTTTGTTCAGACTCATGTCCATTGAGTCAGTGATGCCATCCAACCATCTCATCCTCTGTAGCCCCCTTCTCTTCTTTCCCTCAATCTTTCCCAGCATCAGGGTCTTTTCCAGAGTTGGCTCTTCACATCAGGTGGCCAAAGTATTGAAGCTTCAGCTTCAGCGTCAGTCCTTCCAATGAATATTCAGGGTTGATTACCTTTAGGATTGACAGCTTTGGTCTCCTTACAGTCCAGGGGAGTCTCAAGAGTCTCCTTCAACACCACAGGTCAAAAGCGTCAATTCTTCGGTGCTCAGCCTTCTTTATGGTCCAACTCTCACTTCCATACATGACTACTGTAAATACCATAGCTTTGACTATACAGATCTTTGCCAGCAAAGTGATGTCTCTGCTTTTTCAATACGCTGTCTAGGTAGTTTTTCTTCCAAGGAGCAAGTATCTTTTAATTTCATGGCTGCAGTCACCGTCCACAGTGATTTTAAAGCCCAAGAAAATGAAATCTGTCACTGTTTCCACTTTCTCCCCATCTATTTGACATGAAGTGATGGGACCAGATGCCATGATCTTACTTTTTGAATGCTGAGTTTTAAACCAGCTTTTTCACTTTCCTCTTTCATCTTCATTAAGATGCTCTTTATTTCCTCTTCACTATCTGCCATTAGAGTGGTATCATCTACAAATCTGAGGTTGTTGATATTTCTTCCTGCAGTCTTGATTCCAGTTTGTGCTACATCCACCCCTGCATTTCATATGATGTACTCTTCCTAGAAGTTAAATAAGTGGGGTGGAAATATACAGTTTTGACATACTCCTTTCCTAGTTTGGAATCAGTCTATTGTTCCAAGTCTGCTTGTGATGGTTTTAAATTATAACAATTCTTTGAATGTTGCTCTGAATTACTATTTAATCTTGTAGCTATTGTTTTTACACTCTTATTTATCCAGACACTTATTTAAGATAGCTACAAAAGCATCAGAGTTTACAAGATTAAATACATTAAAAATTAAATAATGAGACACGAAAAACTCCATTGATAATACATGATATGAAAAGTGGTGGAGAAAGGGAGCAGGAAATAAGAGAAAAGAGAAAACCAGCAAGAAATATTTGCTGCAATTATAAAGAGTTTGCAAGTATTAAAAGCTTTTTTTTTCTGTTTCATGAGATTTAACAACCCTCTAAAAACCTGAAGATTGTGTTGAGACTGTTACACTGGTTCTGTACAAAGAGGTTTTGTTTTGTTTGCTGGGCCATGAAAGGCAGAGGGCATTTGGTGTAATCAGTGGGAATCATGAGTAGGATATTAGAGACCCATGCAGAAGCTCAAAGGTAAGATGGCTGTTTCTATGCCAGATCAACTATATGGAAATATTTGACTCTTGAATCATTTGCGCGCAACTAATTCCTGCTTTCTTCAAAAAGGACTGTCAGGTTTTTCACTTAATTGACAGTTGTTGCCCTTTTCCCAGGTCTGCTTTGTGAACCTGGATGTGAACAAGGATGCATGCAGCACGGAGCACCTGCAGCAGGTAACTCGGGGAACTGAACTCTGGGAGCTCCCTTCAAGAGCTGGCTGCACTGGCGAGAGACCTATCATGACTCTGCCTCAGTGATGCTCGCTTTGTAGGAGACTCATTAATTAGATGATTTCATCACAGCACATCTCCCTGACCTCCTCCTGACATTTTTCTACAGTTTGCTCTCCTTACATTTGAGAATTGCTTTCCCAAGTAGTCTAGGCTGTTTCCTAAGCAGTCTCTTTCTCCTGCACCCCCAGTGCCTAGGAGTGACTTTTCTACTGCCCCCTTCTACGCACTCAAGCACTCTTTCTGTGATGACTTTTCCAAAGTTTTTCCAAAACCTGCTTGATACCAGCTAGCCCTTCCCTCTGGCTTGCTCCTTCTTGCTGCTCTCATCAAATATTTTATATCTAACCTCAGTTTCTCAGCCCCACACTCATCTGGGACTCACATTTTTTGCACTCTGTGGGAGATAAATATTCCAAACTTATCCAAGGTTGTGAGATTTCTGATGTAAATCCTTGACAACATGCAAAAACTTGAAGACTCACTCAATCCTTTGGAACCAGAGCCTGTAGGTACAATGGGAAGGGTTCGTTAGTGTGATATGATTTATCATTTCATGTCCAAAGCTGAAGATGGTTTGATTTTACTGTTTGGTACAACACTCTTTAATGTATAATAGTATACCATTTGCATCTTGATTGCCATGGGACAGTGGATCTGAAATTACTCAGTTACTCCTATAACTTCTTTTTCTTGACAGTGCTCCACCTGAAGATTCTCAAATTTAATTGTCCATACAGATAATTTATTACAGATTTCCACTGAGCCCCAAATATCCCTCATCTGTGTAGTACTATAGAGATTTTCAAAAGAAATTATACAAATAATTTCATTTTATAGAATTGTGGTGCTAAGTCGATCAGAGAGAGCAGGAAGGAATAAGCAAGCTGTCGTCTTAAGAACTGTGTGTTTCCATCAAACTTTATGATACAGAAAATATGCATTATAGCATAACAGCATTTTTCCCACTTTTATTACTCCAATTAATGTGATCTTCATGGAAACAAAAATGTTTCAGCAGTGATCTTTGGGACAGCTATTGCAGTATTTAAATATGCAAATAGATGACAGATATTAATTTTTAAATATGTGTGAAATGAAAATTTGGTAATATGAAAATTACATTTTCAGAGTATATAAAATAAATATGTAGATGTGTATTTCCGATTAATCTGTTGTATATGAATCTCTTAGAATTCTCTGTGTTCTCAGGTTTTGATTGTTTTTTTGTATCAAATAAACATTCTTTTGTTTGATATGAAAAAAAATAAGTATATATGTGGAGCACAATAAAAGACTAAAGCAAAAAAAATGAAGACTGTATTTAACAAATTTATGACTGATTCGAGACAGTCTTTGGCTACTTCTTAAGGGCGTACATAAGCTGATTTAGCTACATAAAGTTGTTCATCTCATCTTTCTGGATTTCAGGATACTTACGCGTGAAAATGAAGTGATAGTGCTGCCTAATTCATTTAGGGGTGTTGCAGTGATTGAGTGTAGCAATGTAACCTACATGCAGTCCTTAATATGGTACCTCAATATACAGAAAAATCAATGCCAGTAATTATTTTATTATTAATATTATTACTGGGGGCTTCCCAGGTGGCGCTGGTGGTAAAGAACCTACCTGCCAATGCAGGAGACATAGGAGACTTGGGTTTGACCTCTTAGTTGGGAAGATCCCCTGGAGGAAGGTATGACAACCTACTCCAGTATTCTTGCTTGGAGAATCCCATGGACAGAAGAGCCTGGCAGACTACAGTCCACAGGGTTGCACAGAGTCAGACATGACTGAAGCGACTTACCAGGCAATTTTATTATTATTAGCTTCATTAGAACACATGATTATTAGTCAACGAGTTGCTTATTCAAGGACTTAAAAGGGAAGAAAAGTCCCAAACTACCATGGATGCCTGTGGTGTCACAATAAAATCATTAAGTGTTTACTTTGGGAAACTTCAAACTAAAAATTGTTAAATCTTTATGTTTAGGAAATTTTCTATTCCAGTCTAAACCTTTATGCTTCAATTTTATACAATCTCTTCTCGTAATAATCTTAGTAGATTCAGTCATCTATATTATGAATAGTTATATGAGTATATTAGTTTTGCAAGTAAAATAATTTTGAGGTAGTATTTTGGAAGTGAAAATTATCTCAACTAATAAAGATTCTTGTTCTACAGAAGTTGGTCAATGTTTCACCAGATCTTCCAAAACTTATAAGCTCCATGAATGTCCAACAGCCAAAAGAAAATGAAATTGTCCTCCTAAGTGGGTTAACATCTGGAAACCTACAGGCAGATTTTGAAGTTTCACAGGTAAGAAATAGTAGCTCTTGATAAGCAATTCACTAGTAAGTTATCTGTGGTCAGCTCTTGGCACAAATCAGTAAGAGGCCCAAATGAATGCAATATGTAGACTCCCATAGCATGTGAATCTAAATGTCTTTGTATCCTATAATAGACTTTACTTGTACTTCTTTTAAATATTACCCCTTAAAGTTTGACAGAGTTTCCCTTACATTGATTTCTAACATATATTATCTTCTCAAGTTTACAGTACTAAGTTGCACTTAAACTAGAACAGACACACCAGGCATTGGTTGGTTAGCTTGGTTTTCTACTAATCTGCTGAGTAATCAAAACCAGAATTGTCTTCTGTTTCAGGAAAAATAGCAAAATTCTAATTCATACCGTGTGATGCCAAAATGGCATAATTTCTTCTTTCTGGATGCTATTTATTTTTTAGGCTATATCAAACTAGCCAAGCAAATAAATACAGGATAACAGTCCCAAAGATGAAAATGGAGTTTCCTAGGCCCAAAATGAAGTTCCCAGAAGAAAAGAATGTTACTGAAAATTGAGTTTAAAATACTATTATCCTTCAATCCATTATACTAATGTTTGTTATTATTAAATAAATAATTATAATGCTGAAGAAAACTTTAACATTTTAAATTGTTTAGCCAATTTACATAAAATTTCTGAAGACATGCTGTATAAAAGATTGTGAATGTTCTCACATAAGATACGTGAATAGTGATTGATAACTACAGACTAAAATAATGAGCATTTATTTTCCTCTATAAATTGTTCTTCTTTGTGTTTTAGTTTTGCTGGAAAGTTTTTAAATCTTCTTTTATTCTTTAATCCTTCAAAATATCAGAAAACGTTTAGTGGGCCACCCACTATTTCTTTCCATACTTCAGATGCTCAGTGAAAATCTACATACAGCCCATTACAATTTGCTCCTCAAGACTAGAACAAGATCATTCCCAATCTAATAACACATTTCTTTAGTGAGAAAAATAATTGTGTGAAAAGAGAATATGGAAGTGGACCTACGTGCTGTCTATTTATATTAGGCAAAGCCACAATAACCAAACGTATTTTTTCAAACCTGAGTTTTAAGAGTGGTTTCTGCACCAGACCTATTAGTTATGATTTCTAATTAAACTCTCCATGAGGAGAGTTGGAAAAAACACAGGAACTGGAGTCCAGCAGACCTGAACTGCAGTGGTGGTTCTTCCCCTTTATATTTCTGTGACGTGGATGAATGGAGAGACAGAGATTGACACATATACACAATCAATGCTATGCATAAAATCGATAACTAATGAGAACTCTACTCAGGTCTCTGTGGCGACCTAAATGGGCAGGAAATCCAAAACAGAGGGGATATATGTATGCATAACTTGACTCACTTGGCTGTACAGCAGAAACTAACACAACACTGTAAAGCAACTGTACTCCAATAAAAAATTTGTATAAAAAGAATTGGCCTTTCTGTGCCTCTATCTGTAATGGGGCAGTAGCACCAGCAACCTTGTAGAAAATGGTTAACATTAGAGGCAATAAGGTATACAAAGCACCCAATAGACTGTCATATACTAATATCTGCCACTATTTTTAATTAATTTTTATTGGAGTATAGTTTCTTTACCCTGCTGTATTAGTTTCTACTGTACAGCAAAATGAATCAGCCATACAAATGTTAATACCTGTATCCCCTCTCTTTTGGATTTCCTTTCCATTTAGGTCACCACAGCGCATTGAATAGAGTTCAGCGTATCTTCTTAGTAATCTATTTTATACATAGTATCAGTAGCATATATGCGTCAATCCCAATCTCCCAATTCCTCCCACCCATAGCCCTTTTCCCCTTGGTGTATCTCCCATTATTTTCCAGCCTCTTCTGTTTGCCATCATGTACCTAAGACGCCCAGGATGTTTATTTACTTTCAAGAAGATTGTAAACAAAATACAGTTTCTTCCTAAGGGTACCACATCTGTGTAACATCGCATGTTTAGTAACATCCTTTCCCTAAGTCTGTCTTGAAGTATGACTTAACTGCTTATATTACTTTGTTAACATTCCTTTTGATTTCTGTCCCATTTCACCTTATGTTATTTATATTTAGTCTAAATGATATAAAATAACCAATCATTTTAATCTGTATATGTGACAATTTCATATGGTTCAACTTTGTTATGATTTTTATTCCTATGTGATCTACTGGGAATATATCGTGCCGTATTCCCTAGAGTAATTATTTGATTCATGTTTGTACCTCCATTTCATAGAAGAAAATCTATAACAAACCTAGACAGCATATTAAAAAGCAGAGACATTACTTTGCCGACAAAGGTCCATCTAGTCAAAGTTATGGTTTTTTCAGTAGTCATGTATGGATATGAAAGGTGGACCATAAAGAAAGCTGAGAGTCGAAGAATTGATGCTTTTGAACTGGGGTGTTGGAGAAGACTCTTCAAAGTCCCTTGGACTGCAAGGAGATCAAACCAGTCAGTCCTAAAGGAAATCAGTCCTGAATATTCATTGGAAGGACTGATACTGAAGTTGAATACTTCAGCTACCTGATGCAAAGAGCCAACTCACTGGAAAAAACCCTGATGCTGGGAAAGATTGAAGGTGGGAGGAGAAGGGGATGACAGAGGATGAGATGGTTGGATGGCATCACCAAGTCTATGGGAATGAGTTTGAGCAAGCTCTGGGAGTTTGTGATGGACAGGGAAGCCTGGTGTGCTGCAGTCCATGGGGTCGCAAAGAATGGGACAAGACCAAGCAACTGAACTGAACAGAACTTGTACTTCCCAACATATCTTGCATATAATAGGCACTCAGAAAATATCTGGCAAATTTCACTTTATTGTCTTACTTCTGAATTCAGTGGAAAGAAAAGTAATCAAGTCAGCCACCATTACTCTAGAGCAGTGGGTCCTCACCATTTGGGGGAATCACAGATTCTTTGTGAATTTCACAGAATCTATAGACCAGTACTTCTCAAAAGTTAATGCATGTAGGAATCACCAAAAGTTTTCTTGAAAATGTAGATTCTGATGTGGTAGACCTGGGTGGAGTCTGAGATTATATATTTCTATCAGGCTCCCATGTGATGCTGAGGCTGGTAGTACACAAACCACACTTTGAAAAGCAAGGCCACCTTCCTTGAGAAAAGACCCAGTCACTTAAGGACATAGATAAATCTTATTTCTGAGCCTCCTAGGGACCCCTGTACTCAAAGAATGATTGAATTTTTCATTTTATAATCATCTGTCTTAGAGTTACTCTAATTATATATAGTATACAGTCAAAGAGATTGATAAATGATATTTACACACAAAGATATACTACTTTCAGAGATACAATATGAATATCTATGCGTATGTGTTCTTCTGCATGTATGCATCCTCACCACTCGCACACACACATATGTATACTTATATACATACATATATATAATACATTCAGATAGCTACATTCCAACTCAAGCATTTCAAAATGGCAGGTTAACTAGGATGAGACCTAATTACCTCCAACCACAGATAAGCATGTGTTTTAAATAATCTCTTTTTATAAGAGGAACATGTAGACATAAAATATTCCCAAGCATTTTAAATTCCATCTTGAGATAAATTTATTTATCTTCCCTTTGCCCACTGTTGTTTCCATGCAAATAATTTTCTCTTAAAAATTGCTAGAAATCAGCATATTGTTCCTCTTACAAAGATGAAAACCCAATGCACAAGTCATATGTGTAACTTACTAGTAATCTGTGCAAGGGCAACTGAGACTTTACTGTTGTTCTAATGAACGACACTATGAATGGTGAAAATATGCAGCGGAGAATAGCGGGGCAGTCTGTAGCCTTGGAACTGAGGAGAATCAGCAGGTCTCCGTGCGACACTCTCCAGTGATCTGTCTCCCTCACTGCTGGCCCCATAAACCTGTCCTTTAGAGAGAATTTGATCACTTTCAGTGGATCTTTTTACATCTCATTTTGGCTGCTTGTTCAAATAAACACTACAAATTATAAAATATAACCATAGTTGATAGAACGCTTTCCGTCTGTGTGAAATACTAACAGAGAGGTTGTACTGAACATCAGAAAGGCAGAAAAACTATTGGTCTGAGAACTTGGGAATCATTTAATCAAAAGGAGCACCCAAGACAGCCTTAACTTTCCCCTAGGCTTTATTAAATTTTAGACAGCCTTATTCCTAACTCCAGGCCCCAAACTTCCCTTTTCTTAGAATATTGATTTTAGAGAACTTATTTTTATAAATTGCTTCTCTGCCCCATTGAGATATAAATCATTTTAAAAGCCTTTTGACACTGTACAACCCAAGAATGTCTTTCTCAAGGACCTTGGACCCATCTCCTGGAAATGTCATCAAAGAAGTTAGTGTCCCTATGTCTTTGGAAGAATGGGAGCCAAACTTCTGCAGGCACTTTGCTCCAATTTACAAAACTACCTCCAGCCAAGAAGATACAAGAAGTTTCCTTTTCCTAAGCAAACACAGATGGACTTCAGTCCTCCTGTACCAGCTCTTCAAAACCCTATTGCCTTTTTTTTGTTTCAGTGGAGTTGTAATCCAACTCAGTTCTGGCCTCCTCCTCTTATTTTAAAAGCTTTGAATGAGGTCTTCTGTGCCTGCTAAACTTTGCCTAGTGAAATTTTCACCTAGACAGGAGAGAACAAAAATATGCCATACAACTAGTCAACTTCTCTCCTATATACCCTGTGTTCCAAAGCACCATTTGCATTTTTTCAAGCAGTTCATCAATATACGCCCTGAAGATATTCCAAGTATTTTAAAGGTCACCATTCCTTCTAATGGGAGAGACTAATAGAAGAAAGGTCGGATTTTATATTTTCTCTTGTGTGTGTGTGTGCTGTTGTGTCGGACTCTTTGTGACCCCACAGACTGTAGCCCACCAGGCTTCTCTGTCCATGGGATTCTCCAGACAAGAACACTGGAGTGGGTTGCCATTTCTTTCTCCGGGGGATCTTCCTGACCCAGGGATCAAACTCGCATCTCTTACATCTCATGCATTGGCAGGTGGATCCTTTACCACTAGCATCCCCCAAGAATCTCTGTGGTATTTTGTTGTTGTTGTTGTTGTTTTTAACAAATGCCTTTTTCTCTCTCTACTTGCAGTGTCCTTGGATGTCAGATGTCTGCTTGGTCCAGTGTGCAAGAGGGAACAGACCAAACAGTACCAATTGCATCATCTTTGAAATCAACAAATTTTTGATTGGTCTGGAACTGGTACAGGAGCGGCAGCTCCACCTTGAAACAAACATCTTGAAAGTGGAGGATGACACGAACTGCTCCTTGTCTTCAATTGAAGAAGACTTTCTCACCGCATCCGAGCACTTGGAGGAGGAAAGTGAAGTGGAAGAGTATAGGAACGGTGAGAACTTTCCTGTAAAATGAATGTGCATCCTGAAATTAGTCACCCTATAAAAATGTCTTGGTTACATTTCAGAAAAGTTTCAGGCCACATCAGTTTGGCTGACGCATCACAATCTTCACGTAAGAAGTTTCAGGAGGGAGAGAGAATAAGAAAACACTAGTGAGGATGCTGACGGAGGCACTTTAACAGATTTAATGGTTAGATGGCCCCATTCTCCGTAAAGATGCCTTAGGGATGCTGAAGGAAATCTCTGTTTTAAAACAAAATCTTCCTGCCTGCCAAGAGATGGAGACTATCACTTGGAGGAAAGTTAATTTCCCTAAGATTTCCATTAAAGCCATCTGTTAGCTGAGGCTGAGTGAGATTGGCCTGAATCCGAGCGCTGCCTCTTTGAGGCTGTGAAAGCTGGGGCCAGTGATCTAAGTCTTTCTGAGCTCCAGTTTCCTTATCCATAATTTGGGAGTATAACAGTGTCTCCAGAACTATTATATGTATTATATTTAGCCATTTAAAATATATATTTATTACATTTCTGGGCTTTCCAGGTGGCTCACTGGTAAAGAATCTGCCTATCTATGCAGGAGCCACAGGAGACCCGTGTTAGATCCCTGGGTTAGAAAGATCCCCTGGAGAAGGAAATGGCAACCCAGTCCAGTATTCTTGCCTGGGAAATCCCATGGACAGAGGAGCCTGACAGTCTGCAGTCCATGGGGTCACTCGGACATGACTGAGCCAGCATGATTATTTCTCCAGGGCAGGAGCAAGTAACCCAGAAAAGTTCTTGCTGCTGCTGCTGCTGCTAAGTCGCTTCATTCGTGTCCGACTCTGTGCGACCCTATAGACGGCAGCCCATCAGCCTCCTCCACCCATGGGATTTTCCAGGCAAGAGTACTGGAGTGGGTTGCCATTGCCTTCTCCAGAAAAGTGCTTAGCGTGTGTTTATTAATTCTTTCTTTTGACTCATTAATAGAGCTCAGTGAACAATGAGTTACTCTTCCCCAAAGAGGAAGGGATACTCCAGATTCTGTTCTCACTGTCCTTGGGGCACGAGAGAAGCTCTCTCAACAAGGCCCACGACATCCTGCATATCCTGCCTTCTCCCTCTGTACCCACTGGGCAGCTGCAGGACACAGTTGTCTTGGTTACTTTCTCGCCAAAGCACAGTGACCAGCCCTCGGCTCCCAGATGCCCTCTTCCAGTCTAGCACTGGCATCTGTACTCCACACTGAAAGCCATTCTATTGAGGGCAGCTCACAATGAAACTCAAAAGCTTTTGCAGATTCATATTTCTTGAAGAAATATTCAAAATACTATTTTCAAAAAACAGAAAAAAAAGATAACTGATCCTTTAAGGCATTTTTGGAAATAAAGATTATTTTAGACTCATGTGAACCTGCTGTCTAAAAAGTAATGGTGCATGGAACTTCTCGAATTATGGCTTTTTATGTTTGTTTTTGTCTCCGTTCCATTTATATCTGCTCTGATCTTTATGATTTCTTTCCTTCTACTAACTTTGGGTTTTGTTTGTCCTTCTTTATCTAAAAAAATAGTACAAATGAACTTATTTATAAAACAGAAATAGAGTCACAGATGTTGAAAACAGACTCATGATTACCAGGTGGAAATGGTCGCGGGTGGGGGGCGGGCTGGGAGATTGGGAGTGACATATACGCAGTGTGCTGTGCTGGACGTAGTCGCTCAGTCGTGTCCAACTCTTTGCAAACCCATGAGCTGTAGCCAACCAGGCTCCTCTGTCCTTGGGATTCTCTAGGGAAGAACACTGAAGTAGGTTTCCATGCCCTCCTCCAGAGGATCTTCCCAATCCAGGGATTGAACCTAGGTCTCCCGCATTGTGGTTGGGTTCTTTACCATCTGAGTCACCAGGGAGGCTCAAAAATGCTGGAGTGGGTGGCTTCTCCCTTCTCCAGGGGAACTTCCCAACTCAGGAATTGAACCAGGGTCTCCTGCATTGCAGGCGAATTCTCTACCAGCTGAGCCACCCGGGAAGCCCCATATACATACTACTGTATATAAAATAGATATTTGTATATTGTATAGCGCACTATTGTATAGTGCAGGGAACTGTATTCAATACTTTGTGACGACCTACATGGGAAAAAAATCTAAAAATGACTGGGTGTGTGTTTATATATATATATATATATATATATATATATATATATATAATTGATTCACTTTTCTGCATACTTAAAACCAACAAAACAATGTAAATCAACTGTACTCCAATTAAAAAAAAGGACTCAGAATTGCAAAAAAACAGAATAAAAGCAGATGATCAAAAGTGAAAAAATAATATTTTTACTTAAATACAATAAATAAGTAGTATCATTTTCTCTTTACCAGGTTATGAAAATATAAATGTCTCAACCAGTATCTTGGAAAATAAAAAGCCAAAGGAAGCCACTAAGGAGGAATGGAATTACAGCAAGGAAAAATTACTTTATACATTGGAAGACAAGTATGTTAGCAAATATCATCCACCACTGGTTAAAACAGAAGGATCTCTGGGAAGAGTGGCAGAATATACAAGTCTGCAGAGTCTAGATCCTTCAGCCAAGATATCAAAGTGGAAAGGTGAAGCTGTGGGGAATGAGCGGTCAACCACAAAGGATTATTCTTCAGAAAAGTGTAAAAGTCAAGAGGAAAACTCACAGGCGCTATGTAGTCCAGGCAATGCTTATTTCTCAAAGATGGTTAAGAGGGATGGACTTTCTGCATGTGGGACTTTCTCTGAGCGTGACAGCAATTTAGACCCAGGAGACCGTGAAGACCGCACAAGCTTTCTTCTTCCCTTACAAGATGGAGAAGCCACAACAGGCGAGTATGCCACGAATTTAGCGGAATCTGTGATGCAAGATGCATTTCTTCGACTCTCTAAGTCTCAGCCTGCCCTCCCCCAGGAATCTGCAGTCAGTGTTTCTGTAGGAAGTGCTCTGCTTCCCAGTGGCTCTTCCACAAAAGATATCGTGGTACCTCAGTCATGGAACGAGCCCCCCAAAATCGTCATTGTCCAGAGTCCAGAAGGCAGTGATGCTGGCCCTGAGCCAGGCATCTCCTCGTGGCCCGAGACAGAAGTCTCCAGTGAAACTTCAGGTGTCCCCTCTGGAGAGAACTCCAGAAGACGCCCCCAGAGTCCTCTAGAAGTAGCATTAGCTTGTGCAGCCACTGTTATTGGGACCATTTCCAGTCCACAAGCCACAGAAAGATTCAAAATGGAGCAAGAACCTCTGGTTTCACACCATCCACTGGGAGGTGATGAGCCAGGACAAACTCAGGCCTCTCAAGTACTCAAGGATCCCTCCCTCAGTGAATACTCGTTTCCGTCTGCTTTATGTGGCATGACTCAGGTGGCCAGTGCTGTTGCTGTCTGTGGCCTGGGAGAAACAGGAGAGGTGAAGTGCCCGGTGGCTTCCAGTGGCTTCCTGTCTGAAGCTGAGGCCCCTGCAGCCATCCCCCCACTTTGTGGTTTAGTGGCAGAAAAGAGCATGGAGCTGGGGAATGAAGCCATTGCAGAGGCCTTGCTCAAGGAGGTTGCCTTGGTCTTAACAAGACCTAACGCCTACAGCAGCATTGGAGACCTCATGGAGTCAGTGAATAGGAGGATCGTAGAAGCTGTTTCAAAGCCTCAGACCTTGTGCTCAGAAAATGCCCTTGGGAATGAACTGGCACAGACCCTGTCTAATGTTATCCTGAAGCATTCCATTGATGAAATTCACCAGAAAAATAAAATGATAGACCCCAATGATGACAGGGACTCATCTGAAACCCTGGAATCCTTAATGGAAAGTGTAAATCAGCTGCTCTTCAATGTGATACGCTTCACGTTCGAGAAGATGAGCCACCTTGTACAGCTTGGGGGATGTCCCCCTGTCCTTTCTAAGGAGACCATCAGATGGAGGGAAACCGAACCAGACTTCCAGCCAACTGATCAAGCCATTTGTCCAGCATGGACAAAAGCCGCTGAATACTCCAATTGCCATCCACTTAGCAACCTGCATATCAGCAGTCCTGTTATCAATGATCTTGTAGATGCTGGACATCCGAAGCAAGACAGCAAGGGTCCAGCAGAGTCAGGTCTTTCCCAGATCCCCACACTGCAATCTGAATTATCCTGCAGTACCAGCATGTCTGCTAAAACACCACCCAAGGAAATATATCTGAAAGGATCGGTGGTGGAGGATATGAAAAACCCTCCTGCACCACCCAGTGATAATGAGAATGAATGCAGAGCCCCTCCAGAGGAAGAAATGACACCAACAGTTGGCAAGTACAGCATCAGCTCTCAGGACACTGAGGACAGCATCATTGCAAATGCTCAAGAAAAGTACAATGGTGCCTTGCCTCTGAACAGTGAACTTCAAGTTTGCCCGTCTGTGTTGGGGGATGATTTGCTGCTTCCTGCTCAATCCATGCTACCAGAAAAAGACCCAGACATATACTGCATTGCAGACTTCGCAGAAGAATTAGCAGAGACGATCGTCTCCATGGCAACGGAAATCGCAGCGATTTGCCTTGACAACTCCAATGGAAAACAACCCTGGTTCTGTGCATGGAAAAGAGGGAATGAGTTTCTGGTTACCCCCAACATCTCCTGCCGATCCTTGAAGAAGAAGAAAGAGAGCCAGGCCAGCGGGGCCACTGTGAGGAAACACAAGCCCCCGCGACTCAGCGAGATCAAGAGGAAAACCGATGAGCACCCGGAGCTGAAAGAGAAGCTGATGAACAGGGTGGTGGACGAGTCCATGAACCTCGAGGACATCCCAGACTCTGTCAGTATTTTTGCAAACGAAGTGGCAGCCAAGATCATGAACCTCACAGAGTTCTCCTTGGTGGACGGTGTGTGGCAAGCACAGGGCTACCCCCGGAGTCGGTTACTGGGTGGGGACAGGTGGAACCGCCTGAAGGCCTCCAGCTGCGAGAGCATTCCAGAGGAGGACTCTAACACCCGGGCCTATGTGAACAGCCTGGGTTTAATGAGTACCCTGAGTCAGCCAGTTAGCCGGGCCAGCTCCGTCTCTAAGCAGTCGAGCTGTGAGAGCATCACCGATGAGTTTTCCAGGTTCATGGTGAACCAGATGGAAAATGAAGGAAGAGGCTTCGAGTTACTGCTGGATTACTACGCAGGCAAGAATGCCAGCAGCATCTTGAACTCAGCTGTGCAACAGGCCTGCCGGAAAAACGACCATCTGAGTGTGAAGCCAAGCTGTCCCTCGAAGCAGTCCAGCACCGAAAGCATCACCGAGGAGTTCTACAGGTACATGCTGAGGGACATTGAACGAGAGGGCAAAGACGGCCCCTCCTCCAGGCAAGGCAGCCAGGACTGGACCACTGGCTTGCTCTCGCCTTCTCTGCGGTCCCCCTTGTACTACAGACAGTCGTCTGTGCCCGACGGCAGATCTCCGGGCGCCAGGCTCACGGTGAACGTGCCCATCAAAGCTAACTCCTTAGACGGCTTTTCTCAACACAGCCAGCAAGACTTCCTCAGCGTCCAGCCAGTCGGCGGCGCTTCCTCCTCGGGTCTCTGCAAATCTGACTCTTGCCTGTATCGCAGAGGCGGGGCTGACCACATCACAAACATGTTAATTCACGAGACGTGGGCAAACTCAATCGAGGCTCTCATGCGGAAGAACAAAATTATAGTGGATGATGCCGGCGCGGCTGATGCTGAACCTCCTTCAGGGGGCCCCTCCTTGCAAGTGGAAAAGTGTGCGGGCAGATTAGCTTCGGGCAGGGTGCAAAGTGGACCAGCTCTGCTTGTGCAGGAGTCTGTGGATTATCCGAGGAAAAACTCAATCACAGAAAGCAGCCATCTCCCAGGGTCGTCCCCAAGCAAAGCTGCTCCTCTTACAAGTCACAGCAGTTTAGATTTTAAAAAGGAAACTCCCTCATGCCACCATGCGGTCCCTCTAAGCCACACCCGGCGATCACTTTGCTCAAGGGAAGTGCCTTTAATCCAGATCGAAACAGATCAGAGAGAAGAATGTGTGGGAGAACCTGAACACGTTATTTCCGAACACAGCCCCCTAGAGGAAAAAGAAAGGTGTTTGGAAGAAGAAAAGGTCCCAGAGTCAGGGAAGGGTGAAGACGCTGCCCTGAGTGCCTGCCAGAACCCCAGGTGAGTGAGTGATCTCTTAGACGAACGAAGGTTCATGGGACTGCACTTTGCACCTTAATCACTATTTATTCTAAATCTTAGGAACTTACTGGTGCAGGAACTGAATTCCTGAGATAGTCATTGGCCTCCCTGAGTTAATATACACTTTCCCAGGTGGTGCTAGTGGTAAAGAACACTCCTGCCAATGCAGGAGACATAAGAAATATGGGTTCAGACCCTGCGTTGGGAAGATCCCCTGGAGGAGGCATGGCAACACACGCCAGTATTCATGCCTGGAGACATGTGCATGCCTATGGACAGAGGAGCCTAGCGAGCTACAGTCCAGAGGGTGGCAAAGAGTCAGACACGAAGTGACTTAGCATACATATAATAGAAAGGCAGAAGTAAATTTTTTTTTAATTCCTAAAACAAATTAGGTTTCTGTGTATAATAAAAGAAATGCGATATCATTCTCCCCATTAAAATTAATCTCCCATAGTAAGCTACCTTTTGAAATTAATTCATGGCAACTTTCAAGCAAAAAAGAAAACACATCAACTTGATCACTTGAAAAAAAAGCTAAATTTAAATAAGTTTTAATATTGGAATCTGACATTAAATATTTTGGTGTAATTTTCCCCCAGGTTCTCTCGAGTTTTTCTTTCTTGTCTTACCCTAAAGATCTTTGCAAGGACACCATGTCCCACAGTGCTGACTCTTTAGATTCATAGTATAATACAGGCTTTCGTGCAAGTGGTAAAAAATACCTGCCAACCCATGAGACACAGTTTGATCCCTGGGTGGGAAAGATTCCCTGGAGAAGGAAATGGCAGCTCATTCCAGTTTTTGTGCCTGGAAAATTCCATGGTCAGAGAAGCCTGGCAGGCTACAGACCATGGGGTTGCAAGAGAATCAGACACGACTTAGTGACTAAACTTCAACATAATCACGGTAGGATAAGTGCAGAAATAAACACTGGGATGTTGTTATTTCAATAGTTCTTTGTCCAGAAAATCATAATGTAGGTGACAGTGCATTTTGAATTTGAGAGAAGGTAATTATTTCTCTCAGGCAGCTTAAAGAAATATCAGTTCCTTTTACAACTCCCATTTTCTGTAGCAAATTCATAAGATTCTTGAATATGAAACCACTGTAGCATTTAAAAATTTGATATATACTTTAAGTTTTTTTTCTAAGCTACAGAAATAAACAGAGACAAAAATTAATCTACTGGCTTTGGGAAACATAAGTTGAGAAATAGCTTGCATTATCTTTTCAGAGATACACATCTATCATTCAGAGAGCTTATGATTTTTAAGTGTTTAGCTGCAATTAACCAGTTGAACATAGGCTTCTTCAAATTTTGTCAGCTCTGGAAAATCCCTAGGACATCCATACCCCCACCAAGAATGAGAAATCCCCCAAATGGATCCATCTTCAGGTACAAACGATCATTATAAAGCATCTTTACAAGTTATGGGCAGTGGGTGCTCCAGTTGCACTTTCTTAGCTACTTAGTGCTAAAAGTTTAGCTTTCCAGTTGGATTAAATCCTAGAAGAATGCAGGGGACAAAGGCATGAAAACGTACAAGCAAAAGAACATGAACTGACTAAGAAGACAAGTTCTTACATATTGTAATTCTCCGACAATACTTGTCAAAATCTTACAGAAGTACCATATCTTACCATAGTGTTCACCACCTCCAGGAAATATGATGCATGACAAGGTATTAATTGTGATTAAAGACTTGTTTTGGATTTCAGGTTTGACTTGAAAACTCCAGCTGAGATTCTTAGTAAAAGAAGATCATCTAGCTAGGGAGCATTCTTGAACCAATAGTTCAACAAGGTTCATACTTGTAGGCTCAAATCTAATAGTGGCGGTCACTGAAATTAGATACCATGCATTCTACAATTTTGAGTTAAATGTCACAAATGATACTCAAAATAGGTACAACCTAAGAACATTCCAAAAGGTTGGGAAATAGGCATGAATAAAGCTTCCAACTGAATTAGTTTGTGTTCCCAATAAATGACCCAAACACATATTATCTCATAATGTGGATTCCTGATTCAATTTTCCAACACTGAAAGAGAAAAAAAACTTGGTAGAATCATCAGCCTTCAAAATTCGAGAGCTAAATCTTTTCTCAAAGCATCCAGACTAAGCATTTAATATATTTTTCTTTTTGGCACAATATAAAGAATTGTAGGAAGTTCCCTTGTGGTCCAGGGGTAGACCACAGGCTAAGTGCTTTCAGTGCAAGGGGCATGATAGCCCACCAGGCGAATCTGTCCCTAGGATTTAACAGCAAAAATACTGGAATGGGTTGCCATTTCCTTCTCCAGTGGATCTTCCCAACCTAGGGATCAAACCATGTCTCCTTCACTGGCAAACAAGTTCTTCACCACTCAGGCACCAGGAAAGACCTTACTCACCTGCTGTTGTTCAGTCACTCAGTCGTGTCAGACTCTTTGCAACCTCCTGGACTGCAGCAGGTTTCCCTGTCCTTCCCCAGCTCCTGGAGCTTGCACAAACTCATGTCCATTGAGTCGATGATACAGTCAAACCATCTCATTCTCTGTCATCCTCTTCTCCTCCTGCCTTCAGTGTTTCCCATCATCAGGGACTTTTCTAATGAGTTGGCTCTTCGCATCAGGTGGCCAAAGTATTGGAGCTTCAACTTTAGCATCATTCCTTCCAAAGAACACCCAGGGCTGATCTCCTTTAGAATGGACTGGTTGGATCTCCTTGCAGTCCAAGGGACTCTCAAGAGTCTTCTCCAACACTGCAGTTCAAAAGCATCAATTCTTCGGCACTCAGCTTCCTTTATGTTCCAACTCTCACATCCACACATAACTACTGGAAAAACTATAGCTTTTATACAGACCTTTCTTGGCAATGTCTCTGATTTTTAATACACTATCTAGGTTTGTCATAGCTTTTCTTCCAAGAAGCAAGCATCTTTTAATTTCATGGCTGCAGTCACCAATCTGCAGTGATTTTGGAGCCCAAGAAAATAAAGCCTGTCACTGTTTCCATTGTTTCCCCATCTTTTCCCCAGGAACTGAGGGGACTGGATGCCATAATCTTTGTTTCTTGAATGTTGAGTTTTGAGCCAGCTTTTTCACTCTGTTCTTTCACCTTCATGAAGAAGCTCTTTAGTTCTTCTTCACTTTCTGCCATAAGGGTGGTATCATCTGCATATCTGAGATTATTGATATTTCTCCTGGCAATCTTAATTCCAGCTTGTGCTCCATCCAGCCCGGCATTTCTCATGATGTACCCTGCATATAAATTAAATAAGCAGGGTGACAATATACAGCCTTAACGAACTCCTTTTCCTATTTGGAACCAGTCTGTTGTTCCATGTCTGGTTCTGTTGCTTTTTGACTTGCAAACAGGTTTCTCAGGAGGCAGGAAAGGTGGTCTGGTATTCCCAACTCTAAGAATTTTCCACAGTGTATTGTGATCCACACAGTCAAAGACTTTGGCATAGTCAATGAAGCAGAAATAGATGTTTTTCTGGAATTCTCTGCTTTTTCTATGATCCAGTGGATGTTGGCAATTTGATCTCTGGTTCTTCTGCTTTTTCTAAATCCAGCTTGAACATCTAGAAGTTCACAGTTCATGTACTGTTGAAGCCTAACTTGGAGAATTTTGAGCATTACTTTGCTAGTGTGTGAGATAAGTGCAATTGGGCAGTAGTTTGAACATTCTTTGGCATTGCCTTTCTTTAGGATTGGAATGAAAACTGACCTTTTCCAGTTCTGTCACCTGGATTTTCCAAATTTGCTGGCATATTGAGTGCAGCACTTTCACAGCATCATCTTTCAGGATTTGAAATAGCTCAGCTGTAATTCCATCACCTCCACTAGCTATGTTCATAGTGATGCTTCCTAAGGCCCCCTTGCCTTCTCACTCCAGGATGTCTGGCTCTAGATGAGTGATCACGCCTTCGTGGTTATCTGGGTCATGAAGATCTTTTCTGTGCAGTTCTTCTGTGTATTCTTGCCACCTCTTCTTAATATCTTCTGCTTCTGTTAGGTCCATACCATTTCTGTCCTTTATTGTGCCATCTTTGCATGAAATGTTCCCTTGGTATCTCTAATTTCCTTAAAGAGATCTTTAATCTTTCCCACTCTGTTGTTTTCCTCTATTTCTTTGCATTGATCAGTTAGGAATTCTTTCTCATTTCTCTTTGCTATTCTTTGGAACTCTGCATTCAGATGGGTATATCTTTCCTTTTCTCATTTGCCTTTGCTTCTCTTCTTTTCTCAACTATTTGTTAGGCCTCCTCAGACAACCATTTTTCCTTTTTGCATTTCTCTTTCTTGGGGATCGTTTTGATCATTGCCTCCTGTACAATGTTACGAACCTCCATCCATCATTCTTCAGGCACTCTGTCTCACCTGTAGGCAGTAATCATCAGAAGATTCTTAAGGTTTACATAAAGAAATGTAGACAGGCTCTTAACTCAGCACCTAGTCTATTACAAACACTCAATAAATGTTTACTCTATAGTTGTTGTTTGGGCTTAAGGTATATGGTTGCTTTTATTCCAGAAGATCTTTTTCCCAAGAGAAACTTGTTATAAACAGTGTGAGAATTTTATTAAAACCAGAGAATTCTCAGGATTTGCAAGAGGGAAATTAGTCATACTTAGATCACATTTTCTAAGTTCAGGGTTGTTATCAGGAGATTTGATGTGTCAAAATACCTAACTATGGAGCTCAATTCCCTGTGAAAGACTTCCTACCCACTTATACACAAGAGGGAGGGAGATGACATAGGCACACATTAGATTGTTTGGAAGTGGGGAGGTGTCATGTCCTGAAGATATTATTAGGCTATTCTCTGAGGGACATTCTCATAATTCTTACTAAAAGCTTCGTAAAAGCTCAACATAATGAAATAAAAATCACATTCTTACTTTTTTGTTATGTAAAACCAGAATTCATCATGGCCATCAGACCCAAATAGAAATACTGTAGCTCAGACAGTAAGGAATCTGCCTGCAATGCAGGAGACCCAGGTTCTTTCCCTGGATTGGGAAGATCCTCTGGAGAAGGGAATGGCAATCCACTCCAGCATTCTTGCCTGGACAATTCCATGGACGGAGGAACCTGGTGGGCCACAGTCCATGGGGTCGCAAAGAGTCGGACACGACTGAGCAACTAACACCACTACTGCTACTATTGTATTTCAGGCCATCTCATTTGTCCACATACCGAATTAAATCAATTTTAAAGAGCTTAAGTGATTTAGGATAGCCCAGTTCTTGATTTCTGGGAAAATATTATCCTATTGGTGAACAGCAATGTGTTCTTAACTCATCCACCTTCTCTGAGATTATTGAAAAGCAGTTATCTAACTTTTTGATAATTGGAGACCAAGGTATAAACACCAAACTGAAAATTTTGATCATTCACATGTTGCACTCACCTTATATAATTTTTTAGAAATACATTGTGTATTCAATTATGTTTGCTTCAAGAAAAAAAATTTTCACCTGACAAATATTTGCATGCTCATCTGGGATACACATTGCCACTGGAGCTGCAAGCACAAGAGAACATAAAGATTTCGTGCCTGCACCCATGGCTCTTGGGCTTCCCTGGTGACTCAAACAGTAAATCATCTGCCTGAAATGCCGGAGACCTGGGTTCAATCCCTGGGTCGGGAAGATCCCCTGGAGAAGGAAATGGCTACCCACTCCAGTATTCTTGTCTGGGAAATCCCATGGACAGAGCAGCCTAGAGGGCTACCTTGCACACCAGTGGGAGAAATAGACAGTGTGCATGGAAAAACCCTTTTGAAAAAGATTACTGTAGAGTGTGATGAGAGGAAAATAAGAAGAGTAATGTGACAGAAAATAACTAGTTGGGGGGAGTGGCTTCTTAAGATAGAATGTTGGCATTTGAGACAAAATGTGAAAAAAGAGAGAAATGATGCCAATGATATGAAGAATTGAATTGAACTGAATCTTTAACATCCTTGTGTTCTAGACAGACAAAAATTGTCCCGGGATGAATCACCTAGAAATCCTAGATTGAGTATAATAAACATCCTTTTAAATCTAGAGCTGAACTTAATAATCATAATCATATGACAATCTCAGAGGCAGAAAATGGAAGGATCTGAAACAAAAGTGACAATCTTGTTAGAGTGTTTTGACCATTAAAAAATTAATGCACTTAATCAGTTCAGTTCAGTCGCTCAGTCGTGTCCAACTCTTTGCAACCCCATGAATAGCAGCACGCCAGGCCTCCCTGTCCATCACCAACTCCCGGAGTTCACTCAGACTCACGTCCATCGAGTCAGTGATGCCATGTAGCCATCTCATCCTCTGTCATCCCCTTCTCCTCCTGCCCTCAATCCCTCCCAGCATCAGAGTCTTTTCCAATGAGTCAACTCTTCTCATGAGGTGGCCAAAGTACTGGAGTTTCAGCTTTAGCAGCATTCCTTCCAAAGAAATCCCAGGGCTGATCTCATTCAGAATGGACTGGTTGGATCTCCTTGCAGTCCAAGGGACTCTCAAAAGTCTTCTCCAACACCACAGTTCAAAAGCATCAATTCTTTGGCGCTCAGCTTTCTTCACAGTCCAACTCTCACATCCATACATGACCACTGGAAAAACCATAGCCTTGACTAGACGGACCTTTGTTGGCAAAGTAATGTCTCTGCTTTTCAATATGCTATGTAGGTTGGTCATAACTTTCCTTTCAAGGAGTAAGCGTCTTTTAATTTCATGGCTACAGTCACCATCTGCAGTGATTTTGGAGCCCCCAAAAATAAAGTCTGACACTGTTTCCACTCTTTCCCCATCTATTTTCCATGAAGTGATGGGACCAGATGCCATGATCTTCGTTTTCTGAATGTTGAGTTTTAAGCCAACTTTTTCACTCTCCTCTTTCACCTTCATCAAGAGGCTTTTTAGTTCCTCTTTCTGCCATAATGGTGATGTCATCTGCATATCTGAGGTTATTGATATTTCTCCCAGCAATCTTGATTCCAGCTTGTGCTTTCTCCAGCCCAGCGTTTCTCATGATGTACTCTGCATATAAGTTAAATAAGCAAGGTGACAATATACAGCCTTGATGTACTCCTTTTCCTATTTGGAACCAGTCTGTTGTTCCATGTCCAGTTCTAACTGTTGCTTCCTGACCTGTATACAAATTTCTCAAGAGGCAGGTCAGGTGGTCTGGTATTCCCATCTGTTTCAGAATATTCCACAGTGTATTGTGATCCACACAGTCAAAGGTTTTGGCATAGTCAATAAAGCAGAAATAGATGTTTTTCTGGAACTCTCTTGCTTTTTCGATGATCCAGCGGATGTTGGCAATTTGGTCTCTGGTTCCTCTGCCTTTTCTAAAACCAGCTTGAACATCTGGAAGTTCATGGTTCACGTATTACTGAAGCCCGGCTTGGAGAATTTTGAGCATTACTTTACTAGCGTGTGAAATGAATGCAATTGTGCGGTACTTTGAGCATTTTTTGGCATTGCCTTTCTTTGGGATTGGAATAAAAACTGACCTTTTCCAGTCCTGTGGCCACTGCTGCATTTTCCAAATTTGCTGGCATATTGAGTGCAGCACTTTCACAGCATCATCTTTCAGGATTTGAAATAGCTCAACTGGAATTCCATCACCTCCACTAGCTTTGTTCATAGTGATGCTTTCTAAGGCCCACTTGACTTCACATTCCAGGATGTCTGGCTCTAGGTGAGTGATCACACCATCATGATTATCTGGGTCGTGAAGATCTTTTTTGTACAGTTCTTCTGTGTATTCTTGCCACCTCTTCTGAATATCTTCTGCTTCTGTTAAGTCCATACCATTTCTGGCCTTTATCGAGCCCATCTTTGCATGAAATGTTCCCTTGGTATCTCTAATTTTCTTGAAGAGATCTCTAGTCTTTCCCATTCTGTTGTTTTCCTCTATTTCTTTGCATTGATCGCTGATGAAGTCTTTCTTATCTCTCCTTGCTGTTGTTTGGAACTCTGCATTCAGATGTTTATATCTTTCCTTTTCTCCTTTGCTTTTTGCTTCCCTTCTTTTCACAGCTATTTGTAAGGCCTCCTCAGACAGCCATTTTGCTTTTTTGCATTTCTTTTCCATGGGGATGGTCTTGATCCCTGTCTCCTGTACAATGTCATGAACCTCCATCCACAGTTCATCAGGCACTCTATCTATCAGATCTAGTCCCTTAAATCTATTTCTCACTTCCACTGTATAATCATAAGGGATTTGATTTAGGTTATACCTGAATGGTCTAGTGGGTTTCCCTACTTTCTTCAATTTCAGTCTGAATTTGGCAATAAGGAGTTCCTGATCCGAGCCACAGTCAGCTCCTGGTCTTGTTTTTGTTGACTGTATAGAGCTTCTCCATCTTTGGCTGCAAAGAATATAATCAATCTGATTTCGGTGTTGACCATCTAGTGATGTAATAAACATCCTTTTAAATCTAGGGCTGAACTTAATAATCATAGTCATATGACAGTCTCAGAGGCAGAAAATGGAAGGATCTGAAACAAAAGTGACAATCTTGTTAGAGTGTTTTGACCATTAAAAAATTAATGCACTTATCAGCATGCCTGAGTTTCAATTATCATCTTGAAAATTATTTACTATTTGCGGTGTTCTTTGTTTCTGTGTATCCAAGTTCCAATCAGTAGTGTTTTCCTTCCACCTAAGGACTTCCACTGCACTTCTTACTGTGCAAATCTCCTAGTGAAATTTTGTTAAATAAAAATTGCTATTTATTGATAGCCTTATTTTTTCATTTTTTTAAACAGGCTTAATTTTTTAAGAGCAGTTTTAGATTCACAGTAAAGTGGATAGAACAGAGAATTTTCCATGTCCTCTACCCCCACATAAGCATAGCCTCCCCCACTATCACCATCGTATACCAGTGGTTCACTTGTTACTGCTAATAAACCAACATAATACATCATTTCACCCAAACTCCATCACTTACATTAGGATTATTGTTACTGTCTACCTATGGCGAGTGATTCCTGCTTTCCATTTATAGTAATGACTCAAATTTTCTTTCTAAAATAAATGTATTTTGGTTATATAAACTAATTTAAAAAATTTTATTATTATTATAAAGGGTAATGCATATATGGAAAAAATTATGACAATGGTTTGCTAGCAAATGAAGTTGGAGGAACTCTGAACTAGGTGGTCTCTGAGGTCCCTGCTGACTCAGAAATTCTACAGTTCAATTTGATGTCAGATCAAGTATGGTCCTTTAAAGCACTGTGTGTGAGCGGTAAGATCAGAAGTAGGAAAAAAAGCCAACACATACATCTGCAAAACATATATGTGCATTATTCATAAATAAATGAGCAAAGCTATAAATTTCTCTCAAAAGAAAATGAAAACTACTATTTTAGATAATCATTATTCATTCTGAATTCCTGGTTATGTAACATGGGATATGAAGTTTACAGTAAATAGAGTGTGAAATTGAGATAAAATAAAATATTCTGACAGCTTCATTTTTTAACCTGAATGTTTAATGTCAATCACTGAGATTTAACTTCTGCTTTAGTAAGAAATGTCCTGGAACGAATTTTGCTAATAATATAAGGTCCTAACTCAGTAAGGAATTGGTCTAGGAAATTATTTTTTAACCAAATGAACAATTGGCTTAGGATCTCTCTCCTTTGTGCTCAACGCTTGGCTCATTTCCACTTGGCGGAACATGTATATTATTTCCATTTGTCATCAATGAACTTCTCTTTCATTTGAATTTAGTTAAATTCAGTAAATGTTTCTTTGGCTGCATCTATTCCTCCCCACCCCTTTTCCTTGCTCAATTTAGAAAATCTCAACATTTTTGAAAGAAAGATCAAGTTTATATGGGTCTCTTTGCACCAAAGGTTAGCAGCAGATTGCACTGGAAGCAGCCACACCCCAACACCGCACTTGTCCAGATGCTGTGAGAAGGAATCTGAGATCTTGTGTGAAATTACCAAGGTGACATGTTCACATTTCAGAGGTGGTATTTAATCACACTCCCAAAATTAAGCATTTGAAATTCTCTGAAGTGAAATGAAGTGAAAGTCGCTCAGTCATGTCTGACTCTTAGTGGCCCCATGGACTACAGAGTCCATAGAATTCTCCAGCCCAGAATACTGGAGTGGGTAGCGTTTCCCTTCTCCAGGGGATCTTTCCAACCCAGAGATCGAACCCAGGTCTACCACATTGCAGGCGGATTCTTTACCAGTTGAGCCACAGGGGAAGCCCAAGAATACTGGAGTAAGTAGACTATCCCTTCTCCAGTAGATCTTCCGGACCCAGGAATCGAACCAGGGTCTCCTGCATTGCAGGCGGATTCTTTACCAACTGAGGTGTTTTTTTGTTTTTTTTTTTAATACAATCATTTTTGGAAAAAGGATAACAGTACTCATTCTAAGATTGAGGAAAATTATGTAGACTTTTAGGGCTTGTACCCACTAGCAATCAAGAAAGGGACTGCAGATGGTCATATGCTCATGGTCGACTGAAAGTTGCTCTGTTGTGCATGCCTTCTGATAATTCAGTCTGTTATAATCAGTATAGAATATTTATGAGCCCTTAATTGGCTTCTAGCTCACTAAGTTTACTTGGGGAAGCCCCTGCAGTTAGTGTGTATCCACTGTGTGCTCTCCTGGGCAAGTCTAGGTTTAGAGATCAGATTGCAACTTTTTCCGGTAGGCCACCCTTGCTACTCATGCCTAACTTCCTACCTAACACAAGAATTCTGAATGAAATTTATCAAGTATCTTAAATTGTATGTCCCAGGAACAGATCTTGAAGAGAGCTGCAGACAGATAATTTTTGGAGTGCTCTCCAGAGAAAAGTCTACATCCATGTATAGGAGCAGGGCAAGACAAGATTAGACAGAGGGAGATGGTCCCCCCTCCCCGAATGTGTTTACAACTGAAAGCACAGCACAGCCTCCAGGAAACCCTGAAACCGGGATGGTCTGTCAGGTTTAGTGCAAATGGAGCCAATGAGTAGGTTTTTGTAGCTCTGTATCATCGCATCCTTGGGGTACTCACTGGGAAAGGGTATAACCTTGGCAAGACAATTCCAGACCTGAGGACAGTCCTCACTGGAAGCCCTCAATACTCTCTACAGCCAGTGCACAATGGCTAAGGAAAGCATTCCAGTGTCCACTCACTGAGTTACCTTATTCTTCATCATCAACTGAAAAATACACTCTTGCTTTTTGTTTACAGTCATTAAAGCCCTTCTCGTCCATGCTATTAGTTTTCAATGAGCCTGTGGAGAAAAGTTTGCATGAATCTCTCCCCATTTCTGTACATTCAGCTCTCTGAGCCAAGAGCCCTGGCACCTGGATTGATGGTTGATCAATTACAAACCCTCAAGTTAAGAGACTTCTAGAGAGATACAGAGCTTCATTTTCCTAGAGCTGGTTGTTTATATTCCGGGATGGTGACACCAACTGCTCTCCACAGAGAAGATTTTAATTTATTTATAATCTAGAGCAAAGTTCTCTCTCTTCCATCCGTCTCTCTCTCTCCCCTCTCTCCCTGAAGAAAAGGAGGCAGATGTGTCCTAGGGTCTTAATTTTGAGCCTCCTCTCCTGTGGTGCAAACCTCACTACATCTGCAGTGTGCTCTAGGAAATTGGGACAGACTGAGGAAATGGATGCAAAGAAATGGTCTGATCCCTAATCTAGAGCACCTGTGTATGTGTGCGTGTATAACTGCCGGGCAAACAAATGGAAAGTCAAACTTGTCAAGAACCCTCTTTCACCAAGTGTTAAAGAAAGAAAGTCACTCAGTCGTGTCTGACTCTTTGTGACCGCATGGACTGTAGCCTACCAGGCTCCTCCGTCCATGGGATTTTCTAGGCAAGAATACCGGAGTGGGTTGCCATTTCCTTCTCCAGGGGATCTTCCCGACCCAGGGACTGAACCTGGGTCTCCCGCATTGTAGCCAGACGCTTTACCCATCTGAGCCACCGGGAAAGTCCACCAAGTGTTAGCAGCAGTTGTTTTTCAGTCAGTATGTTGTGCCCAACTCTTTTGCCTAGAGTGTGATAGAAACTGCCACATCTCCATACTGTAGTTATCCAGATCTTTCCACTTGGGACTTAACAGGTAGGGCTACCTAAATTGAGAGTATGCATCTAATTATGAGCTAGGCAGTTTTAACAATAACATGTTCATTTATGGTTTCCCTGGTGGCTCAGACAGTGAAGGACCGGCAATGCAGGAGACCTGTGTTCAGTTCCTAGGTTGGGAAGATCCGCTGGAGGGAGGGTATGACAACCCACTCTAGTATTCTTTCCTGAGAAATCCCATGGACAGAGGAGCCTGGCAGGCTACAGTCCATGGGGTTGCAAAAGAGTTGGACACAACTGAGCAACTTTACAGACACACACACATTAATTTACAGAATATTTAGTGTGCCCACAGCTCTACCCCAAACACATACAAACTCTTAATAATATATGGGATATACACTAGGGGCAGTGAGGTTCCCCGGAAAAGTTCAGTCTTATGCCTACACTCTTAGTAATGTCTTACCATCTACAGTGAAACCCTTGATGCCAGAGATGTACCGGAGGCTGAAGTCTCAAAAGAAGGCAGAGCCCTGGATGAGTTCTCCAGCCCTCCTGGCAGCAGTGGGGAGAGCATGGACAGTTGGTCCCAGCTCGCCAACGAGGAGGACAACCCAGACGACACAAGCAGCTTCCTGCAGCTCAGTGAGCGATCCATGAGGTACCTGCTCTTTAATTGACTTCCCAGGGAAATAAGTCTCAGCGCAGATTCCAGAAATGCATTTTAAATCATTCTCTCCAAAGGATCCCTGATAAGAGCAAAAAGGAAAGCTTCTGCTAGGACCAAGTGCCTGCCTGTCATGATTTGTGCTGAGAGCTCTTAATATCCAGTTATGGCTTCAATTAGCTCGACCAAGGTTGAGAGTCATCTGTGTTCCCTTCTCTGCAGGCTCCAGCTAGTGCATTCAATTATGTGACAACTGTGAGGTTTGTTGTTGTTGTTTTTTTTTAATGAGTTGCTATTACAGCTGGTATGTTTGATTCTTTCTGGTTCATTTGTATTTCAGATGCAAGAGAGGCTGGGTTTACATGAGGCAAGTGTTTTCACACTGTGTTGTATTTCTTGGATTTACTGTTCCTCCCTTTTTCTGCCCTGCCCTGCCCTCTGTATTGTTGCTCTAGAAAGCTAGACAGGAGCTTAGAGAGATTAGATTTAGGAGAACCTAAGCCATTCAGGAGACATAAACTAAAAACTAGTCCTCTGTGAGGTGAAAATGAAACAATCTTCACGTTTCTATCCCAAATCTTATTTGATACCAGGCCAGCAAGTCTAAGGACTTTCCAGAAAGATCAGTTGGAAAGTGGTTTCAGTTGCATCTGAGTGTATGCCTCCTGGAAAGATTTTTCTTTTTTTTCCTGCAGTTCAGTCTGTTTAGACTTAGAAAATGTCACAGTGTTAAATGATTTATCGAACATTTCAAACACTGGTGGAAATGTTGCAGTATAGGGATAAAAAGCAAAGAGAATTTGAATCTTTGGGTTTATCATAAGTTTATACAGTTAATTACCTCCAGCATAATGTTTGAGTCATCAAATTTCAATCAGTGAATACATTCAGTACCCCCACGTGAAACCCAAGACAAGAATTTGAAATGAGGGGGTTCAGTTGTTTATTCATAGAACTCCAGAGGGAAGACCGTTCCATTACGCAACACTCCAGCACACATCCTTAGAAAACCTTACTTGCAAGAGAAGTCATTGGAAATTAGAGAAGGTATGAGGACACATGGTGAGTTTGGTGAAATTGGATACATTCCATTGTGCAAGTACAGACAGAACCTAAAAATGGGCTCAACTCTTCTGTGTTTCAGTAAATAGATTCCAGGCTAGTAACTAGACCATATGTTAATTGTGCAACCTACAAAAATGATACAATATATAATTCCTCCTTCTCTACAACACACTGAAGTATCAGATGTGGCTCCTTCTCCAAGATTTTAAGATAAAGGAGCTATAAAACTTTGACATTACCCAACTTTGTACTTACAAATTCTGTAGCCCCATAGGGAAAAAAAAAAATGAGACAAGTGCATATCCTATGGAATATGCCTCAGAAAAATCCCCTGAATGGCAAAGGGAAAACCCTACTGGTTTCTGTCAAGAAGCCAAGAAGCAGGAAGATCTCCCCCAAGCCAGCATTCTCAGAAGTATCTTAGTCTCTGGAGGTATACCCAAGAAGCCTGTTGCTGATGGATAAGTATCCTCACTGCTACTAGAATGAGGAAGAAAGGGGTTATGCTGATTGTCACCCACCAGGTGTGATCCACCAAGTCTGAGCCCACTGCAGAAATTACAAAATACTGATGATGAGGATGATGGTGGTGAGTCAAAAGAGTCTTTTATTGTGTTTTCTCCTGATTTGGTCAGAAATAAACCTCAATTTAGGGGTCCTAGACACAAAGCAATATTCTCCTGGGGATCAAAGGAAGGACCTCTTAGGATGGTGGAACGTCGGTGTCGGCAGTGTGGCCAGGTGGCGGAGACTGGCATTAATATGTAAACTTTTGCTTTGTCAGCAATGGCAACAGTAGTGCCACTAGCAGTCTTGGCATTATGGACCTGGACATTTATCAGGAAAGCATGCCATCTTCTCCCATGATTAAGTAAGTAGCCACTGAGATGCAGTGATTGTGAGCCCGCTACTCTGATTCCATCTGGCAATCCATTTTGATCATTCAGGTTGTGCCCGACCACCGGCTTCATCATGTCTGTCCTACCAAGGTTCCCGGAGACGTGTGGTTTCATGTCACTGGAGTAAGAACTCAGGCGTGCCGTAGCCTCACCCTACCATCAACCGCTTTCTATATTTCGAGTCTATCCCTTATACTATAATCGTTTTGGATAAAGCTTATCCATGTGTTCAGACATATATGTCATTTTACCTAGATGGATACAGAGAACCAAAAACCCATTTAAAATGTACCATGACAACCAACAAAAACTATTGTTCAGTAGAATATAGTGTGAGAGGCTTTTCCTTTTCTTGTAGACACCTGGGACTATTGCCATTAATGAATCCAATACCAAATGGCACTATGATGGAGATACATCACCTGCTCCCCACATTATGAGGCCTTTCTAAAATACCAAGGGAAAAAAGTACAATCAGTAAGGCATGAAATACGGTATATAAAGGGAGTGCAACATGAGGTCAGGACTTCATCTAGAATTTGTGATTGTTCTGGAAAATTAAATGAACCAAAAGCTAGTTTTGACCATTATGACATTATTTGGAGATTTCTGAAATTTCAGAAAAATAGAAATGAGATATAGGGCTAAAGCTTCTCCCTGTTCTTTTTTTTTATTATTATTATCCATAGCGAAAGCACTTTTATGTCACTATTCAATCAGTATTCTGCCTGCGGGAATATTCCTCAGTGATTAAAAGTTGCAGTGCATCCTTCACTGAGCCACACAGCCATAACTCGCAGCTAGAGATGAACATAAACATTATCTTGGGTCTGTTTTGGTTTTGAAAGGAGACAAAACAAACAAAACTACTTTGGGGCAAATTTCTTTTTCTCCTTCAGACAACATTTGTTTAGTTGTCCGTCTTTCTCCCCAGTATGAGTCTAGGACCCCACAGAATACAGAAAGAGAAAACCAAGACCATCTCTACTACCCCTATTAGCATCCTGCTGCTTCATAACAGCAGAAACTGTATCTAGTAGCTCATTTCACTTATGTTCCTTGGATAAAGATCTACCGAAAAATACAGACCCTTTGGGAAATTGGCCATTCTTCCACAAACAAATAGGTGTTTGTGAAAGAACAATTGTACTTTCTCTGGGCGTTAGGAATACAATGGAATTTACTAGCCAGATTTTAGCAGTAACAGAGAATATAAGGAAGAATCCTCCCCCATAAAGAGACACATTTTTTTTTTTTTTAAGAGACACATTTTTAAGAGCACCTACAGTTTAATTTCTAGACAGGACAAAAATATGGGACAATGATGAGTTTCCCAATATGGCCACTTGCTTCCAGCTACTGGAACATATACTCTAATTTTAAAATCATTTACTAAAGCTTCCCACTATTTTCAAGGCTCCCTAATAAGTACTCACTATAATGAAAATACCTCAGATATTCAACATGCCTATATTTAATGAGATCCTTACTTCCAGTTTTCAGAGTCGGACATGACTGAGCAAATGAACTGAACTCACTTCAGTTATGAGTCTCTAGTTCTAAACAACCCTCAGCCTGCTAACAATTCCCAATAAAATGAAAAAAAAAAAGAAAAATTTCAACTAATTGAGATATTTTGTTGTACAACTTAAGATCTAAAGTTTGTGATTGTGTTTTTCCTCATTTCAGGTCAAAGAACCAGATAATATGTAGAAAAATATTTTCCCAGACTAAAATGCAAATTTATGTTGCTATCATGGTATAGAAAAATAATCAGTTTTGAGATGGAAATACAAGATCCTTTAAATGACAAATAAAATGCAGAAGAAGGATAAATCCTCCAATCGGATCTAGTTACCTACTAAATATTTTCTTGACTATTAAAACCTGTGAGGGTTTGTAGAAGGAAGGTTGAGAAGAATTGAAAATTGCATCTCTCAGAGTCTCCCACACCAGTCATCTCAACCAAAACCATGCAGTTTATGTGGCTTTTTTTTTAGGGGCAAGAATATCTATTTCAGACCCAGTAGTCATGCATCGGAGAAGGAAATGGCAACCCACTCCATGTTCTTGCCTGGAGAATCCCAGAGACAGGGGAGCCTGGTGGGCTGCCGTCTATGGGGTCGCACAGAGTTGGACACGACTGAAGTGACTTAGCAGCAGTCCAATGTAATAGCCATGTTAGTACTTCTCTAGTATTCGTTTACTCCACAAAAACCATAAATATATTTCAAGAGCTTTTATATCAATAAGACCCATCACTTCATCTTCCATTTACAGCTTGTTCTTCCTAAACATTACCAACCATATACTGTTGTTTTCTCCCAAAGTGAATTGGTAGAAGAAAAGGAGATTCTTAAAGGACAGGCAGAAACCATGGAGGGTAAGCCACTTTCCCATAATTTTGAGATGCAATTTGCCTATGATATTCCCATGGAAAGCGTAGTAAGGTGGTTATGTCTGTGTTCAGAACGTGCCTCTGGAACGCCGGTTGGAACAGCCAGCCGCCAGGGGAGCCTGCTGGTGATCAACTTTGACCTGGAGCCAGAGTGTCCTGACACGGAGCTGCGAGCCACTCTGCAGTGGATAGCTGCATCTGAACTCGGTATCCCCACCATCTACTTTAAGAAATCTCAAGAAAACAGAATCGAAAAGGTACCTTGACCCCTGCTTCGATATCATAAGGCTTTGTGTTTTTATCCCTGCTTGAAACTGAGTAAATGTTCAGTTGGCCCCTTTGAATGTTTTTGTTCTTGACTTTTCACCTTAGAATTTTGATTAGAACTTTGAAGCCTTCCACCTGCATAAATGTGATCGTGGCAACTCTTTGACTGGAAGCTTGTTTCCACTAGTTGGGGATGATGAGAAAGTAAATTGAGGAGACGGAATATTTTCAGTCTGTTTTCTTTAGGTGTGTTTCCTTGCTCTTGAACAGACCTCTTCCTATGTTCATTTAAATTAAAAGTAGAAAAGCAAAGATTTGATAATACTAGACCAAAGTGAGGTCACACTGATAATTAAAACAAACTGGCATGGTGTCAAAGAGAAGGCATTTTTAATTCCTTATGAAACATATTTGCATTGGATGGATTTTCTCATTATTATTCTCCACCTACCAAAAATATAAAGCTAAGGAATAGATCTTTGGCCAACATCAAAATTAATAGCAACTGTCACTCTAATTCCTATTCTCTAAGACCAATCACTTACTATTATAGAATATCAATTATTAAGGTTAAAACAAGAATTCAACTACCAATGACTTCCCAGGTGGCTCAGTAGTAAAGAATCTGCCTACCTCAGTAGTAAATTTCAGTAGCAAAGGATGCAGGAGATGCAAGAGACAGGGATTCCATCCCTAGGTCAGGAAGGTCGCCTGGAGAAGGGAATGGAAACCCAGTCCAGTATTCTTGCCTGGACAGAGAAGTCTAACAGACTGTGGTCCAGGGGGTCACAGAGAACTGGATATGACTGAACTATTGATCATGCACACCAATGTTTTCAAGCTCAATTTCCATAATTTAAAAGTATACTCTTAAAATAATTAAAAATAATGTTGCTATATTGGTTTTCTATTTCTGTGTTACAAATTTACTAACTTAAAACAGCAACACCCAGGTCTGTCTGTTGTTAGACGTTTGGGTGAATTCCATTCTCTCTACTGAGGGACTTACAAGGCAGAAATCAACTTGCCATCCTGGCTTGGCACTTATCTGGAAGCCACAGAGAGAAATAAGCTTCCACACTTGTTAGGGTTGTTGTCCTGACTCGGTTCCTTGGGGTTATAGGACTGAAGTCCCATTTCCTTGCTGAAGTCCACTCTCAGCTTCTAGAAGTTGTACAATTTCCTGTCACGTGGTCCCTTTATGCCCTCATGCTGTTAGTTTCCATTACTTCTTCTGCACTAGCCAGAGAAAACTCTGCTTTTAATGGGTTCATTCAATCACATTACACAGATTAAGTTCACCAGATAGTCCCCCTTTTGATTAACTCAAAAGTAACTGAAGAATCCCGTTTTCCATTTAAGATAACATTTAAGATATGCCCTAATAAGGGCATTAATTATCTCATCCTACTCATGGTACTGAGGATTAGGGCAGAAAATTTGGGGAGCTAATTTAGGATACTGCCTATCATTACCACTGTGCATTTTTTTAATGTCTTATTGTTATAAAGTATTTCCACATACTCATTATACTCGGTTCTCAACAACCCTGTGAGAAGAGCAGAATGGATATTATCATTCCTTTTATACTGATGAACAAGTAAGGACTCAGAGAGGTTGGTCCATGAGAGTCCTCAGATAGTGATGGCTGAGCCTGGTCCTAGAACCTCACTATCTCTACATATACTTCTCGATAGTTTATCTCTCTCAAGTTAAATTGCCTTGAAGTTACGATCTAGATTTTCTTAAAAGGTGTAACTGCATTTTAATTTTTATTGCCAAAATCTAGCATCTTGAAACATCCTGAGATGAGAGGTCCTTTACTCTCTGTCTCAGGCTTAGGTACATGGTAGTTAGAATAGCATCTCTCTTTCTCTCTTTCTCTCTGTCTCTGCCTCCCCAAACAATGGACTTGGCTACTGGAAAAATTGAGAAGACTTAGTTTATTTTCCATACACTCATCCACTTCGGTTTCTCTTTCTAGCCAGTGATTCGTGTTTCTGTTTATGCCTAGGACTGCCTACAGTTCTGTCTTCTCTGAATCTAGATGCTACCCCATACTTGGCACACCTTTATTTTCAAGATGATGAGTGGTTCACTATACTACTGCTAAGTCACTTCAGTTGTGTCCGACTCTGTGCAACCCCATAGATGGCAGCCCACCAGGCTCCCCTGTCCCTGGGATTCTCCAGGCAAGAATACTGGAGTGGGTTGCTGTACTGGTTCACTATAAATTCTCCTCCCAGCTTACCATCCAGCCAGCCAGCGCAAAGGGCGCAGTGACAGAGTGCTTCCGCGTTGCCCCCTCCCTCCTGCCACACATAATCCCAGACCGCCTGCCAGGGGGAGGAGAACAAAGACATTTTTAGCCAGAGTTCTTGGTTTCCTGGAAAAATGAAAGGCAGGTTGGTTTCTAGTTTTATCCCCAGCCTCTTCCTGCATAAAAGCATTGCATGGTGTATTTTAGATGATTTCTTAATGAAACAGATTTTTATGTTATTGTTCAGTTGCTCTGGGTCCAGCTCTTTGGGACCCTGTGGGGTGCAGCATGCTAGGCTCCGCTGTCTTCTACTATCTCCCAGAGTTTGCTCACATTCATATCCCGTTGATTTTTATACAGTCCACCATTTTGAAGAAACAGTGTAACACTCTATGTGAATATATGTCTAATAAATTTTTGTTTAGATGAAAGGACAAGGAATATGTCGCTAACACCTTAATTATGTAAACAATGCTTTGACATGATATTTCTTTCTCCCCAGTGATTTTCAGTTATCAAAGGGGATACCTGTCTTTGCTCATAACATAAAAATAAATGTTCCATTAGTATGTCAAGATACATTAAATGATATTTCACTCCTATCTAGCATCACCTCAAGGGACTTCTTTCTAAGTAATATAATTTTAGAGGACTGAATCATCTTGTTTTTCTGAGTCAGTTAAAATTCTCTACAGGTAATGGCTTCTCCATAAAAGGGCACTGCCTGTGCCCAGTTCTGTGACAGAACTGGTGAAATAAAGCAAACCCTTATGTAGAATTTTGATATCCTGTCTTTTATTTGGAGCCCTCATTCTGACTGTTTTTTAATTAGTCAGGAAGTTAAGTGGCCATTTTCAAGTGGTGTGAAAGAGAGACTATGGCTTCCCACCAAGGAGGCTGTGCCACTTGAAAGCAGCAGTGTCTCATTAGCTCCTCATCAGCTTGGAAAAGGTGAAAGGAGTGTCTCTGTTAAGTTCAGCAACCAAAAGGCAAAGGAGAAAAGGACAGATATACCCATCTGAATGCAGAGTTCCAAAGAACAGCAAGGAGAGATAAGAAAGCCTTCCTCAGTGATCAGTGCGAAAAAATAGAGGAAAACAATAGAATGAGAAATACTAGAGATCTCTTCAAGAAAATTAGAGATACCAAGGGAACATTTCATGCAAAGATGGGCACAGTAAAGGACAGAAATGGTATGGACCTAACAGAAGCAGAAGATATTAAGAAGAGGTGGCAAGAATACACAGAAGAACTATACAAAAGAGATCTTAATGACCCAGATAACCACGATGGTGTGATCACTCACCTAGAGCCAGACATCCTGAAGCGAAAAGTCAAGTGGACCTTAGGAAGCATCACTATGAACAAAGCTAGTGGAGGTGATGGAATTCCAGCTGAGTTATTTCAAATCCCCAAAGACGATTCTGTTAAAGTGCTGCACTCAATATGTCAGCAAATTTGGAAAACTCAGCAGTGGCCACAGGACTGAAAAAGGTCAGTTTTCATTCCAATCCCAAACAAGGGCAATGCCAAAGAATGTTCAAACACCACACAATTCCACTCATCTCACATGCTAGCAGAGTAAAGCTCAAAATTCTCTAAGCCAGGCTTCAATAGTATGTGAACCAGGAACTTCCAGATGTTCAAGCTGGATTTAGAAAAGGCAGAGAAACCAGAGAGCAAATTGTCAACATCCGTTGAATCATAGAAAAAGCAAAAGAATTCCAGAAAAACATCTACTTCTGCTTCATTGACTATGCTAAAAACCTTTGTGTGGATCACAACTGTGGAAAGTTCTGTGGAACTGTGGAAAGTTCTTAGAGAGATGGGAATACCAGACCACCTTACCTGCCTCCTGAGAAACCTGTATGCAGGTCAAGAAGCACCAGTTAGAACCGGACGTGAAACAACAAACTTATTCCAAATTGGGAAAGGATTACGTCAAGGCTATATATTGTCACCTCCTTATTTAACTTATAATGCCATCATGAGTAATGGCAGGCTGGACGAAGCACAAGCCAGAATCAAAATTGCTGGGAGAAATATCAATAACCTCAGATATGCACATGACACCACCCTTACGGCAGAAAGTGAAGAAGAACTAAAGAGGCTTTTGATGAAGGTGAAAGTGGAGAGTGAAAACTCCAGCTAAAATCTCAACATTCAAAAAACTAAGATCATGGCATCCGGTCCCATCACTTCCTAGCAAATAGATGGGGAAACAATGGAAACTGCAAGAGACTTTATTTACTTGTGCTCCAAAATCACTGCAGATGGTGACTGCAGCCATGATATTAAAAGACAGTTGCTCCTTGGAATAAAATCTTTGACAAACCAAGGCAGAGTATTAAGAATTAGAGACATTACTTTGCCAACAAAGGTCTGTCTAGTCAAAGCTATGGTTTTTCCAATAGTCATGTATGGATGTGAGAGTTAGACCATAAAGAAAGCTGAGCACGGAAGAATTGATGCTTTTGACCTGTGGTGTTGGAGAAAACTCTTGAGAATCCCTTGGACTGCAAGAAAATCAAACCAGTAGTCAATCCTAAAGGAAATCAGTCCTGAATATTCATTGGAAGGACTGATGCTGAAGCTGAAACTTCAATACTTTGGCCACCTCATGCTAAGAGCCGACACATTGGAAAACACCCTGTTGCTGGGGAAGATTGAAGGCGGGAGGAGAAGGGGATGACAGAGGGTGAGATGGTTGGATGGCATCACTGACTCAATGGACATGATTTTGAGCAAGTTCCGGGAGATGTCATGATTGAATACAGAAGCATCTCATCTGTCCCATCACTGCCTGTGAACTTGGCCTTGGAGTGGAAGGACACCTAATATCAGCTTATAACTACCTGCAGTCTTATTTCAATTCAAAAGATGAATTCCAAACATTCTGGGTCCCTAATGTCTTGTCACTCCTCTCCAGTAAATGACATCTGTATTCTCAGGCTTTCTCTTTTAGTGTTCCATCTAATTATTAAAATGCTAGGTGCACTTGAACATCATACATGCAGGACATTCATCAAAAGTTTATCGAATATGTACAACATGCCAAAGTTGTTCTAGGCTCTGGGGACACAGGGAACAAAAGAGGCAAGATGTTCTACCCTTTGGGAGTTCATATTCCAGGTTAGGAAGGGCCCAGGGCAGGGAGAGGGTAAACCATAGGAGGCTCAGCTTGTAAAGACCAAACTTGAAGTGTAATGGGAGCGTATTCTGAATAAGGGAAAATGAGAAACACACTGAAACAGTACTTTCTGCCCTGCAAACCGTGAGCCAAATGCAAAGAGTCACCCAGGACACTAACTTACAACTCGCATCTTAGGCCCCTTCTTGGAGCTTCCTTTCTAAGAGTGGGGCCTAGAGATACGCATTTTTAAAATATTTGTTCAAGTATGATGATTCTGATGAACACTAAAGTTTGAGACTCCCTTCCATAAGAAATGGGCTTTCCAGGTGGCTCTAGTGGTAAAGAAGCTACCTGCCAATGCAAGAAACAATAAGAGATATAGGTTTGATCCTCAGATTGGGAAGATCCCCTGGAGAAGAGCATAGAAACCCATTGCAGTATTCTTGCCTGGAGAATCCCATGGACGGTGGATCCTGGAGGGCTCCAGTCCATGGAGTCACGAAGAGTCAGACATGACTGAGAAACTAACACTTCCATAAGAAATATCTTGAAGGAGTGGCAGAATTTGAGGTGGCTTTTAAGTATGCTAAATTCCAAAGGAAAGATTGCTGAGAATCATAGCACTTGAAAATCTAAAATACAGTTTATAAATTTAATTCACAGTGACCTTGACATCAGTTAAATTTAATCTACTTAATTCATGGAAGGGGAAAAATCATGAAAGCCATTCTTTTTCAAAAGGATATCAATTAATTAATTGTTCTGCTTTGTGGAGGCAATGTATTATTGTTCTTCAGCTCTTTTTCTTCTGTTTAAATTCAATAATCGGGGAGCTGGAATGAGCTGATGACTGGCCTCATAGTAAATCAGTTACCTTCCTCATCATTAAGCTCATTTGGGGAATTACATCCTTCTCTTGAGGGCAGTGAATAGAACAGAATGTCCTAAGAGGAAACAGATGTATACCTGCCTTCCTAAGAAAGTGAGTGTCAGAAGACTCACTTCTCCTTTAATGTCTTACTCTTTTCCACAAGCAAAGTAGAGGAAACAGAATGAGAGAGAAAATATTGATGTCATTTACTATTAAGTTAACTTTCCCCAAAATACTACACTTAAAGTCTCAGTTTTGAAAACAGTACCTGACAAAGGAAAAATAAAGAATTAAATATTGTCTTAGCTCAAGCTGCTCTAGTAAAATAACACAGGCAGTGGCTTGAACAGCAGACATTTATTTCTTAGAGTTCTAGAGGCTAGAAAGTCTGAGGTCAAAGTACCAGTAGGTGCATTTCCTGATGAGGGACAGCTTCCTTTCTGTGCTGTCACATGGCAGAGAGCCAGCTCTGGTATCTCTTCATCTTCTTAGAAGGGCATGAGCTCCATCCTGGGAGCCCCATCCCCATGACCCAGGGGATGCTTTTATGGCCTGATGCTCGAGCCAATCAAATCAAACTCTTCTCTTGGGATGAACCAGGCTTTGGGGTTTTCCCAAGATCCCTGGGGAGTCCCAGGGTACAGCCAAAGCTGAGAATCTCAACTCCTACAGGCCATAGTTGCGGGAGCAATATAAAGACCAGCTCACTTGTGCTTAATGAAATGGACTGCCTTGGAACAAAAGAAGGTAGCTGCTTTCAGAAATCTGCATTGAGTGTTTCCCCAAAAATCTAAACAATTTGCGACAACTCCCATAGATTCCTTTCGATCCCTGAATTGGGAAAATCTCCTGGAGAAGGAAATGGCAACCCACTTCAGTATTCTTGCCTGGAACATCCCACAGATAAATGTGCCTGAGGGGCTTCAGTTCATGGGGTCACCAAGAGTCAGACACAACTTAGCAACTAAACAACAACAACCCGTAGATCCCACCATATGATTTTATAAACAAGTAATCTAATTAAGTAAATGCACCTGAGAATATAAAAGGTCCCTACCATGTGATACTTTCCTTCCAACAGGTCACAACATGCCATCAAGAAATGTGAATTCTTCTAGCTTCCTAAAATGAAACATTTGTTCAAGGAAATGGCAAATATGATACATAGGAAGGGAAACTAATTGTTATTAATTGTGCAATGATAGGAAATGAAAATTTTTTATTTTTGTCAGTACATTGAAAAGAAAAACTCAGATTCCCTGACATCCTAAAGCTGATTACTGAGTCCGTAGCCTGGACAGACACAGTGAAAGATATAGGGACAGCTGCTAAATAGAATGCAGTTTTTAAAGACTGTAGTAATGAACTGAAAGTGTCCTTTTCTGGTTTATTTACAATCTTAGCTTCATTTTTGTCTAGAGTTTTTTTTAAATAAAGAAAGAAAAAATGTAAGACCTTCCTTACTCATCAACCCCACCGATGTTTCAAGGTCTTAATGTCTGAGAAGAAGCCATCATAGACTAAGAGCATGCTATATTTAGTGGGACCAGATCATTTTTAAAAATTGCTTTATTGGGATGTGCTTAGCCGCTCAGTTGTGTCTAACTCTTTGCAACCCCATGGACTGTAACCCACCAGGCTCTTCTTTCCATGGGGATTCTCCAGGCAGGAATACTGGAGTGGGTTGCCATTTCTTTCTCCAATTTATTGGGATATCAACCTGACTTTAGAAGTCATGAGACAGATTCTAGCATGTGGCCATTTCACAAAATACTGATAGAGTAGCCTAGTTGGTAGGACATTTTGACAGTTTGGGGTCAGTTCACAACATCCAGTGGTCATCATCACAGACCGCAATGGGAGACCCTGCTTCGGCAGGCCCAAATTAGATGGAAAGTAGCTAATACTGGAAAGCAGCTAATACCTTCCAGAAAGGTCTGAAGCAGACAGCCTTCTGGGAAGAGTTTAGCCAATATTGACATCTGCTCTGTAATTTTCATTCTCTCCCAGAGCAATGACTCAGAGATTAAAGTTGGGAATAAGATGGTGGCCCAGAAAACTAGAGTGTACAGAAAGAAAAAAAAAAGTGCTGAGACTAAGTTTTTATTTCTGTGTACTTTATACTGCATCTTTATAAAACATGCTAAAGAAGAGAAAACACCCTCAAGGGATAAGTCTGGTCTAAGACCGCTGATGACCCTGGAGGAAAATCTTGACGAGAAGTCGATGAATTATTAATATGAGCCTCTCTCAGTGAGACCTCAGAAACTTGATCTTCAAACTTTCTGCACTGGGAGCACCTTTCTCCAGTAAGAGCTGGAAAAGTCTGATTAACAAAATCATGCAAAGACATCCTAGTCTTTCTCCCCTTTTTCCTGAGGCTGCATATTTTTTCCACCTAGTCCAATAGAAAAACATGCATGCCTGGGATCTTTCATATACACCAACATACAAGTAACAGCTCACAAAATTATTTTTATGCAGCTCCATGAATTTACTAATAACCACCTAGAGTGTTCCTCTTTCTGATGGTATTTGTGTTCTGAGCAAAGTCTTAACCTAAAGGATTTAAGTTCTCTAAAATTTCAGGAGTCTAACAGACAGCTCAACAGACTTGTGAGGGATACCGGACAACTAACAGTCTGACATTCTGTCACTGAGCCTGATGGAGCTGATTGGAGCTAACCTTCCAGGGCTGTTGTAATAATGACCAGTGAAGAGGGGTCCCAGGCACCCCACCTTCACAGCATGCATGCCCACTCCCAGTCACAGGTGATGAAACACCTGCCCCATGACCATCTCTGACTTTGCTCTTTGCCCACTACCAGGGCACCAGTTCAGGCTCTGCCTTTGCTTAGGTTCTCAGCCTTGACTCATTTTTTGGAGCATCCTATCAGTAGGGAATTATTGAGTAAGCAGCCCCAAGATGTGCCTGGTAATTTTTTAATGGTATAAGTGCAAATATGTAAAACTCAAGGATGAATATTTATACAAGGTTCAGCTTCAGTGATTCTGGATATCACTCCATATTTCAAGTAGTCTTATTGATCGTTTTGAATGCATTTGATGTATTTGACTCACATTTGGGTGTTCCGCCTTCTGCAAATATTTATTGAGTCCCTAGTAGGTACAGGGACTTATCTTATTTTCCAACAAGATATTGGGTTGGCCAAACAGTTCATTCACGTTTTTTCCATAAGATGTTACCAGTATTAAGTGATTAAGGACTTCCCTGGTTAACTTTCAGTGGTTAAGAATCCGCCTGCCAATGCAGGGGACATGGGTCCGATCCCACAGATTGCAGAGCAACTAAGTTGGTACACCGTAACTACTGAGCCAGTGTCAGACTTTATTTTGGGGGGCTCCAAAATCGCTGCAGATGGTGACTGCAGCCACAAAATTAAAAGACGCTTACTCCTTGGAAGGAAAGTTATGACCAACCTAGATAGCATATTCAAAAGCAAAGACATTACTTTGCCAACAAAGGTTCATCTAGTCAAGGCTATGGTTTTTCCAGTGGTCATGTATGGATGTGAGAGTTGGACTGTGAAGAAGACTGAGCGCCGAAGAATTGATGCTTTTGAACTGTGGTGTTGGAGAAGACTCTTGAGAGTCCCTTGGACTGCAAGAAGATCCAACCAGTCCATTCTGAAGGAGATCAGCCCTGGGATTTCTTTGGAAGGAATGATGCTAAAGCTGAAACTCCAGTACTTTGGCCACCTCAGGCGAAGAGTTGACTCATTGGAAAAGACTGTGATGCTGGGAGGGATTGGCAGCAGGAGGAGAAAGGGACGACAGAGGATGAGATGGCTGGATGGCATCACTGATTCGATGGACATGAGTCTGAGTGAACTCTGGGAGTTGGTGATGGACAGGGAGGTCTGGCGTGCTTCGATTCATGGGGTCGCAAAGAGTCGGACACGACTGAGCGACTGAACTGAACTGAACTACTGAGCCTGTACTCTAGAGCCCGTGACCCCCAACAAGAGAAGCTATTGCAATGACGAGCCCTCTCACTACAACAGAGTAGCCCCTGCTTGCTTCAACTAGAGAAAGCCCACACGCAGCAACAAAGACCTGGTAAAGCCAAAAAAAAAAAAAAAATGCCAGAGGTAGTTCAGATGGTGTCCTCTGGCGGGGAGATTACAGTCTATAATACTGTTGCCATCAGCTTCCCACTGGTCTCCCTTTTTGCATCTTCCTAAAACTCTTTGAGATGATGTTTATGTTTCCATGTATTAAAAGTTAAGCATTTTATTTTCCAGCCTAGAAAATTGCTTTATTCTGATTAAGCCAACACAAGGCGAATAAGTACAATAAAGCACTGATTTCTGTAACTGCAATAGCTGGTGCTGTCACAGCAGCTGGAAGAAGAAACGTAATTTAATAGTAGCTCTCTGGGAAACAACTTCTCAGTAATTGAAATGAATTAGCAAATTCAAACTGAAGGGGGCGGGGGAAGATCAGAAAAAATTAGCATTCCAATTTCTGGCTCATCTTCAAAGTCTGAGCAAATGTGAAATGAGCAGGGCAAAGAAATTCTAGAAAGAAACATTGAAGAAATAGTAACTAAAGCATATCTCTCATCTTTTTAAGAAATAGATTTTTCTTCCTCAGTAAACGAGACTAGAGTCCCAGCCTTTCCTTTATCCCAATGTTCCAAATAAATATTAATGTCTCATTATTCTACTTTAGAGAAGGAAATGGCAACCCACTCCAGTTTTCTTGCCTGGAAAATCCCATGGAGAGAGGAGCCTGGCAGGCTACAGTCCTGCTAAGTCACTTCAGCAGTGTCCAACTCTGTGCGACCCATAGACGGCAGCCCACCAGGCTCCCCCATCCCTGGGATTCTCCAGGCAAGGACACTGGAGTGGGTTGCCATTTCCTTCTCCAATGCATGAAAGTGAAAAGGGAAAGTGAAGTCGCTCAGTCATGTCTGACTCTTACCGACCCCATGGACTGCAGCCTACCAGACTCCTCCGTCCATGGGATTTTCCAGGCAAGAGTACTGGAGTGGGGTGCCATTGGCTTCTCCAAGGCTACAGTCCATGGGGTCGCAAAGAGTCGAACACGACTGTAGTGACTTAGCGTATTCTCCTACCACCAAAAGGCATGGGGTACTGTAGCAAAAAGAGCTTTGGTCTGCAGTGTCAGAAGACCATGCATCCTGGGACTTCCCTGGTGGTTCAGTGGTTAAGACTTCACTTTCCAATGCAGGGGTGTAGGTTCCATCTCTGGTCAAGGGGCTAAGATCCCACATACCTTGTGATCAAAAAGACAAAATGTAGACAACAGAAGCAATATTATGACAAATTTGATAAAGACTTTTAAAATGATCCACATTAAAAAAAGAAGACCATCTTACTGCCAACTTTTCAGCTCACAAACCCACAATTTTTCATCTTTAAATGCCTGCTTTGCAGCATTGTTGACAGAATTAAATGAGATTACATGCTTGAAAGGTACTTCCTACAGGTTTTGGCTCTTAATAGTTGTTACTTTTCTTTATACATATCTGACTAAGGATTTTGAGAGGACTTCATGCTGAGCTTTAGGCTACAGTTTCATGAAGGGGATCATCTGTAATGATTTTCCCATCTTCCAGTGCTCCAACTCAACCTGCAGTCAGATGCTTTCTAAGTTGTGGCCAATTGAAAATGATATAATTAGCCAGGTGCTGAGTCTAGGATGTTTCCTCAATCTTTCCTTTTCCTGTTCCAATGGAAAGACAGTGTCTCTTGAAACTTGACAGAGGAGGGAACTTTTCAAAGTGGAATGAGGAACGAGTAAGTAAAACTACCCAAAAGTTTGTTGTTCAGTCACTAAAGTCATGCCCTACTCTTTGTGAGCCCATGAACTGCAGCACACTAGGCTTTCCTTTCATTCACTATCTCCTGGAGTTTGCTCAGATTCATATTCACTAAGTCAATGATGATATCTAACCATCTCATCCTCTGTCGCCCCCTTCTCCTCCTGTCCTCAGGCGTTCCCAGCATCAGGGTCTTTTCCAATGAGTTGGCTTTTCACATCAGGTTGCCGAAGTATTGTCCTGGAGCTTCAACATCAGTCCTTCCAATGAATATTCAGAGTTGATTTCCTTTAGGATTCACTGGTTTGATCTCCTTGCTGTCCAAGGGACTCTCAAGAGTCTTCTCCAGCACCCAAAATTTTAATACAATTTATCTGGCCTAAATGGTACATCCTATGAAAGATTGTGTATGGCACTAATAGAGGGGACTGGGAACCATGCTATACAGAACCATTAGACAGAGTCTAACCCAGAGAAAGGTAGATCTGAGGGAACTCTTCAAATACCTAAAAGATAAGATGTTGAAAGAAGAATTCCATGTAGACTCTCAAAATTGGTGGATGGCAACTGCTGTGAGGAACATCTCAGTTCAGTTGAAAGAACCCTCTAATAATCTGGACTGTCTACAAAGAAAATAGACTGTCCTGAAATATAGTTCCCTGCCACTAGAGGTATTCAAAAATAGCCTGGAGAGCCATTGGCTCTGGTAGAATGGTTGAATGAGATGACTTTGAGGATCCTCTGTGATATGTGAGTCCTAACTCTGTGCTTTTCTCTAGTTTCTAGATGTCGTGCGGCTGGTCCATCAGAAGTCCTGGAAGGTGGGGGATATCTTCCATGCAGTGGTTCAGTACTGCAAGATACATGAGGAACGGAGGGATGGGACCCCGAGTCTCTTTGACTGGCTCTTGGAACTGGGATAAGGCAGCAGTCTCCTGCAGAGTATCCCTTTCCTTCTTTCCAGCTTAGATTACAGTGGTTTGCTCTAAACACTCTAAACTTTCTCAAAACATCACGTCACATTATCCGAGCTAGGAAAAAATCTGCTCCTCAAGTCTGCTGCACATGGAATAAATCTGAAGGAAAGCAAAATATAGGTCTGTACAAATTAACACAACCTGTAGGGGAGTTTAAAAGAGCTTGTGTTAGAATGGCTGGAGAAACAGAAATTGTAATGGGCCCAAATGGAAAACTTCAGGCTAGGCCTAAACTCCAGGAGAGTTGCACTTGCATATTTTTAATAACATAAAATGTCATGTAATATCTCCAACATGAATCAACTGGAAACAGCATCTCTGGTCAAAATCATTTTATACACTCTGCTGTAATCTTTATTTTACTTTTTTGAGCAGATTAAAGTGTCTTTCAGCCCAGGTAAATAGTTAAGATATGGGTGAGAAATTTCCAAAATTTTGATATAAAAGCTTTTCAGTTTTAGACCATTATCAGTGGATATTAACAGAGATGCAAGGATATCTCAGTGTTTCCTATAGAGGTGATTTCATTTGTTCACTCTAGCCCACTGATAAATATTTCATATCTCCCCAGCAATGTCTTGAGTTCCCAGCTAATCAAAAGACTCTTGGTGTTCAGCTGAGAGAGAGAAAGGTGGAAGACTGTCTTATTTCCATCTGTTTATTACATGAGTGACATGGTTACAGAACTCTTACCCTATGGGAAAGCTTTCCTACTAAAGAGAGTCTTTGGAGAGAAAATCTCCTTGTATATTAAATTATATAAAATATAAACTTTCATTTTTATTGTAAATTATGAAGAGACTATCATAAATAATATATCAAGTTAGCCTTAGAGGTTCATAAAATATGAAGAGATTATTGTTTTAAGTTGTATGTTGACACTTGAGCCCTATGATTTCATTATAAACACGTTGGTACCCGTATGGCAGACTTGCTAGTCAGATGACATTTATAATGATGGATGCAGGGTTTGACATATCCAGTTAGAATCATATACTTCCTAATTTAAGGATATTGGCACTTAATTTCAGAAAAAGAAACTGCCGGGGACCAGCCCCGGCTGAACCAGGGTATTCGAAGGAGAGACGGCGTCGGCGAAGATCAGGAAACAATTGCTTAATTAAACGTTAATTAAGGATATAAAGAGTAATAGAATGAGGATAGCTCAGTAGGAAAATTCAGTGGAGAAAAGAGGCTGAGATAAGGATAGCTCAGTGAGGAAATTCAGTGTAGAAAAGAGGCTGAATAATTCAGCCAGAAGGTAAGAGAAAGAACGACATGGTGAGACCAAGTTTCGGTGAACAAGGCCCGCACTTTATTTTCCAAAGTAGTTTTTATACCTTAAGTTATGCATAGAAGATAATGGGGGAAGGGGTAGAGTCATGTAGTAAGCCAGGCTTTCTTCCTGCAAACTTATCATATGCAAAAGTTTAGGTGATTTGCATCATCTTCTGGCCCAGAGGCCTTTTTCTCTAAAGGTGATTATTCTAAAGTCAGGCGCCAGCCTCCAAAAAGCATTAGATAAAGTTGCATTCCTACAGAGCAAAGGTGTGGTGGGCTATAACAAGAAAAAGAATTAACTCAAGGGTCCCAGGTTACAAACATTAAAGCTACTATTTACACCAATTATATTAATCAATACACTGCCAGGGACACAGCAGGTAAGGGATATGGAAACTTAGCAGCAAACATTGGCCCAACAAGTGAAAATCCCTTCACCAATACAATTTCTAATCAATCTTTTAACTACTCAAAAGAATCTGTGTTTAGACAGTTTAGGACATCTCCTGCCTCTCACAGTTGGGAGGCTCCGAACAATCACATGAGGCCGGAAAAACCTATTCAGGCAGGCTAGAGGATTTCCAAAGGAGTTTGTAGGTTAAACACTGTCACACCCAGGAATTATTAACTGGAGCTGTAAGCTAACTTTTTTCAGAGAGGTAGTGGGGGACAGCCCCCCGTAAAGTCAGAGGTGTAGGTGAAAGCACAAAGCAGAAAGTAGGCAGACTCTGGTTTGGGGGGTAGATTGCTCAAGAATTTCCAGGGAGACTCCTGAGGCTTGATCCCGCCTTTGCGTATGCCAAGCCTCCTTCCTCATGACCTTTGTCATGGGTGGAGTTCCTCACGCTGGCTACCTGCAGTGATAGAATTTCCAGTTGAGCTATTCCAGATCCTGAAAAGTGCTGCACTCAATATGCAATATGCACTCAATATGCAATATGCCGGCTCCCGGCATCTCCCCCTTTTTTATTTCTTAAAACAGCCAGATGCAGCTCAGTCGCGAGCTTTTGAATGTTCTGCCGAAGAATCCTGACAATACAAGGAAGAATGATTATGAGAAGCACAACTAGAACTAAAGATATTAGACAGAATGTTTTTTCCAGAAGTAAAGTTAGAGAAGGTGTGAAATAAGTCATTAGCTGCTCCAGCGGTGGTAAAATCCAGTCGAGAGTGTTCCAGGGTCTGTATTTGATTATGAAATTTCCCTAAGTCCAGGCCAATGTCAGAGCTGTTCCAAACACCTGAGATACGATTTTTGATTTTTTCCCATTCATAATTTGTCTCGTTTACCTTTAAAGATGTCACGCATATCCACCGTTAATCAGCGTGGCAAGACAGAGCCATTTTCACTTTTAAAGCCTGTAACTCAGTCCCAATATGCATTATTGCCTCTTCTAAGGCGTCTACTCTCATCTCCAATTTTCTACCTATAACTTCCTGTGTTGCTAGAGTTAAAGAAACATTTTTAGACATGGTATCAACATATTGGGCAGTATGCACTTGTTGAGTCAATGATATTGCTGCCGCAGTAACAGAAGTAATTGCTGCTATTAAAGCTGATATTCCTAAAATAAGTAAAGCCCACAAATCATCCTGATCACATTAAATCTTGTAGTTGTTGTAACATAGCAAGACTATAGTTATATCAATAAGTGGTTACATCATAAGATAAGGTGGACATTGTAACACTACCAAAGAGCAAACATTATATTGAGGGTTTAAACAAAATGAGAGCATGCATTGTTCACAAGTCACTACATTGGGTCCACCAGTGAAAGTCACATGTACATTAAGTTTTCCAGAACCATTGGTAAAGAGAAAAACATAAGGAGAGGGTAGACAAGCCAAAACAGAATAAGTAGAATTATTTTCTGGTTGGAGTTTGCACTGCAGCAGCCCCGTTGGTCCCGCCGGGATCTCGATGTTTATCTTGCCTCCCCTTCTGGCGGGCTCCTCTTTTGTGATCGAAGCAATGGGGGAACTGGATGTCTGGGGGTCTGCAACATGGCGAATCAACCTGTCCTGGATCTAAATTGGAGAATCTGCATCCTGTGGAAAAATACAAGCACATCCTCTACCGCTAGTTAATAATGGGTCAGGACCCTTCCATTGTCCTGAGAGGAGGTCCTTCCATTTGACTAATGGTTTTGCATTTAATTGCTCCAGGCACCAATGACGAAGCATTGCAGTAGTTCCAGCCAGATCAGTATTTAGAATATTTATTACGAAAAGAGCATGTTGCAAGATTTGATGGGGAGAACTATACTTAAACTCCCCTTCTTTTAGTTTTTGAATTTGGATTTTTAATGTTTGATGCGCTCTTTCAACAATGGCCTGTCCCTGGGGATTATAAGGGATGACAGTATTATGTTTAATTTGAAACTTTATACAAAATTCCTGAAAAGACTTAGACGCAGGAGCATTGTCAGTTTTCAGAGCTTTTAGCAGGCTCAAATATGAAAAACAAGTAAAGAGATGTTGTATTACATCTTTAATTGCTTCCCCTGTATGAGCAGTTGCAATAATAACATGAGAAAAGGTGTCTACAGTTAAAGAACAAAGGACAGTTTTCCAAATGAAGAGACATGAGTTACATCCATTTGTCAGAGTACGTTAGGTTTGAGACCGCGAGTATTAACTCCCATAGGTAGACTATTATAAACAGTGGGGCAATATAAGCAAGAACGAACTATCTCTCGAGCAGTCTCTCTGGGAATTTGGAATTGATATCTTAAAGCAGTAGTGTATTGATGATGAAGTGAGTGAGAGGCTCTGGCCTCCTCAATCACAGTAGCCACTGTATTTCTGGTTAACAAGTTAGCCAAATCATTAAAGGCATTTTAAGGGCCGGGCAATCTGGAATGAGCCCAAATGTGTCCAATGAAAAATATTTTATTTGTTTTCCAAATTTGTTGCTGTAATTTAGTTAACAAATGAAATATGGTAGTTTTATTTTCAGGCAAAACCGCAGTTTCAATGTGTGGAAACAACCTGACAATATACTGAGAATCAGAATAAAGGTTAAATTCCTCATCTGCAAACATAGCAAAAGCCTCTATGACTGCTATTTCAGCGCTTTGAGCTGAAGTTTCCTGTGTTTTTAAAACCTTTTGGTGATTTTTAGTAACTATGGAGGCTTTACCGTTTGCTGACCCATCAGTAAAAACTATCTGAGCATTTGGAATAGGAGATTGTTTACATCTGACAGGAAAAATAATTGGATGTCTGGATATAAAATTCAGCAAAACATGCAGGGTAAATGATGCAAAAATTTTGACCAAAATAGTTTCCTATAGCAATCTGCCAATTTTCAAACATTAGAAGAGCACCAAGTTGTTCCTTATTATATGGAATTACAATTTCTGATGGCTCTTTACCAAATAATCCAATGTTCCGCTTTTTTCCTTTAATATCAAAGTAGCTGTCAATCCTGGATAAGAAGCCACTACAGTTTTAGTTTGAGCGGGAAGATGGACCCACTCTAGGGGACTGTTTTACTATAAAACCAATTTTTTGTCTGGTTACCCCAATTACACCTATGGGGGTTTTATTGCAAAGGAATTATCAAGCAGTTGTCAATTTAATTTTTAAAATTTTTAAAAATTTACATTTTAACAACATAAATTTAGAGATATGTTAATTTAGGTCTAATGTTTAGTTTAGGTCTCTATAAATTTAAATAATAAATGTATAACCCCCTTATCTCATTTTAGTATACAGATATACCTAAATGCAAAATGTATTTATATATGGCAACAAGTATAAACTTATTGACATACAATATATATAAATCAATATACTTGAATTAATCTTATAATTAATATATCAATTCATATATATTACAGCAATACAACACACACACAGCCAATACCAACCAACACAAACCAATGTACTGTAATAATACATGTCACACATATATAATTATACAGCATACAGAACATATATCATCACAGCACATCAATCCATACCAATTAATATCAGCCACACACATTATATTACTGCAATATACATTTAATTATACAGTATATATATAATACATATATTGATTTATATACAAATTAAGTAAGTATAGATCTATAAATAGAATTAGGTATACCTTTATTATATTTTATTTATACCCATATCTAATTAGGCAAACTGTAGTTAGGCAAATATATTTATATTACGTATTTATAACAATATATAAAGTATTGTTAATTGTACCACCTGTTGATAACTAAGAAATTGAGAAAACCCTTCTCTGAGTATCTCCTATTTGAGACAGCACGTCCCTCCCCCATAGGGTAAAGGGGAGCGTAGGAACTACATACGGTTGGAAAGTTCCACAGGTATCCTCAAACTGCCAATCTAACATTTTTGAACTTTTAACGACTGTGGGGGCTTGAGGGCAAATGAAACAAAATTTGACCCCTGAAATCTATCAGGGCAACTTGCCAATCATCACTATTTTGTAGAAGACTTGCAGTTGATCCTTATTGAATGGAATTACTATATTTGCTACTCTTTTTTTTTTTTTTTCTCTAAAAAGTTCCACACTTCTTTTTTCCTCCTTTTATAATTAATTGTGCCACTGAGCTAGGATAAGATAAAACTATTTTTCTTGGGATCACTGGTAGATGGAACCAATGGGCCTTTTTGTCACAATCACCCTGTAGGTGTATGTTTTATGGCAAGAATAATTTAATCTCATCTTTTGGTAATATTAATCCTAATTAACTGATCATTTAAAGTCTCATCTACTTTAACAAGAGCTAACTCTGTCTCATTAGTCAACTTTCTCTTAGAACTGGAATTAGGATCAATTTTTAAGCAATCAAATAAAGGCTTTAAATCTGCAGTAGTCAGTTTTAAATGTGGGCATATCCAATTAATGTCCCCTAATAATTTTTGGAAATCATTTAAAGTTAGTAAACAATCTCTCCGCAGCCTCAAAGGGGCATTACCAGTTTTTAAAAGTTTTGGCAGACCTAAATATGAGAAGCAAGTAAAGAGGTGTTGCACAACATGTTTATAAGCTTCTCCAGTTATCGTTTTGTAACCTAAATCTGGTCTATAGCTTTTTAGATGACAAGCAACCATCTAATATTTGCTTGAATACTTCCAGCAACGGGGAACTCACTACTCTTCAAGGTTTTAAACTCTCCCTCACCTTTTTCTCTACAGCATTCCCACCCCGCATACCAGTTTCTCTGATCTCAACTCATTTTTAGTAGTATGTGTTGGCCAGGAGCTGGGTCAGTCTTTCCCAGCAATGTTAAGAGACGTCTGTTCCTGTGTCTAATAGCCCTGACATTTTATTTTCTTGAATTAAAAGATCTTTTAAAGGCCTTGGAGCTGTAATTTCCTGCACCCAAAAGGCTGGATCACTAGATCTAAACGCTCTGTGGCTCTTAGCTTGAGAAGTCAAGTTTTTTCCTGCCTGATAAGGTAAAAGCAAAAACTGTGTTATTCTTTGACCTTTATTAATTTGCACAGTTTTGGTAAGCGGCGAGATCAAAACTATAATTTCTCCAATATAATCAGAATCTACCACACCATATACCACCGAAATTTCTTGAAAAGAAAGCGAGCTACACCCTAGCACAAGTCCTATAATGCCCTCAAGAAGAGGGGCCAGCCACTCCCCTTGGAATCGGAGCAACCGGCATATCAGGGGTTAATATTGTTGCTATATCCCTTTACCGTCCGCTTTTTTCTTAGCCTGGGTGAAGGAGCACTGCATATTGTGCACGCAGTCTGTTTTAAAATCTCCACTGTTCAAAAACCTTCTTATCTTCCTCAGGCTTAGGCAACACTTTGAGAGGCTTTGGGGGCAAAGTGGGGAACTCTTGGGCCCTGGAAGGCGCAAACGGAGGCGGCAGCAATGGCCTTAAATCAGAAAGTGGTGGATAAGTTGTTTTTTTTTTTTTTTTAAGGTTTGCGCAGAGGGGGTGGGGGGGAGGGGGAGCTCGCCAGGGCACCTGGTCACAGCGTCTCTTACAGTCTCTCTCTTCCTCTCTTCCTGCTTTTCTCACTTTTTTCTCCCCCTTCATTTTTCGCTACCCTTCTCTTTCCTTCGTTTCTTTCCCTTTACCCTCTTTCTCTCTTTTTCTTCCCTCCTCCCTCTCTTTCTCTCTGTATCTCTTTTTCTAACTTCCTTTCTTCCTTTCTCAATCTTGCTGCATTCCCTGATTCCTTCCTTCTCTGTTCCTCCTTTTCACTCTTTAGCTTTTTCTCTATCTTTAGATCTTTCTCTATTTTTTCTTTTTTTTTTTTACTTTTTTTTTTTTCTCTTTTTATTTATTTATTTATTTTTGCTTGGGTGAGGCCCCCCTGAGGGGGTTTTCTTCAAGGAGCAGGCTCTGTATATTGTGTATTTTTTTTTAAAAAAAGCTCCTTTGTTTAAAAGAAATCTTTTTTATCTTTTTCAGCTTTAGGCAATGCTCTGGGAGACTTTGGATGTAAACTGGGGAATTCTTAGGCCCTGGGAGGTGCAAGCGGAGGTGGAGTAGTCACCTTAAATCAGAAATTGTTGGATAAATTTTTAAAGGTTTGTGTAGAGGGGGAGGGGGCTCGCCAGGGCGCCCGGCCGCAGCGTCCTGTAAGCCCTCTCCTTCCTCCGAAGGTAGAGCACAGTCTCCCTCCTTTTCTTCGTCAATGGCAGAAAATATGATCTGCGCAGAAGGTGGAGACCCACTACCATCCACCGCTATAGCCTCTCCCATAGACTATCCCACAGCCTCATGACGAGGGTCCAGAACATTTTTAATCATATTTATAGGATAAGTTTTAGTTGTTTTTTACCTTCACCCAAGTATCTAAATTAACAGTAGCCTCTTTAACAGTTTCAAGATTACTTGTGTAAAGAGTTGCCATTCTTAGTTTCAGTGTTACCCATGTCAGAAAATTAAGTATAATAGAAGATAAAGCTTTTAGCTTTTAAAAGATCAGGCTCTTCTTTGGCCTTTTAACTTCAGAAACCGTTTTCTCTCTCTAAGTCTAACTCTTTTAACACTTTCAACACTTCCCACTCCTCTCGCCCTGTCTATCCTACAGGGGGGTCCGCGGCACCCTTGAGTGGGGTCCTAGCCGTCCCGAACCCTGGAAGAACAATAGGGCTGGTGACCCAGATTGTCCCGGGGGAGGAACAGTAGGCTGATGGCCCAAACTGTTCCGAGGGAGGAGCAGTAGGGCTGGTCACCCAAACTGCTCCGTGGGGGAACAAGAGGGCTGGTCACCCAGTTGTTCCGAGAACGGGGAGCAATAGGGCTGATGGCTCTGATTGCTTTGGGGAGCTTACCTTCGAAAGTCCCTGTTTCGGGCGCCACCTGCCGGGGACCAGCCCCGGCTGAACCAGGGTATTCGAAGGAGAGACGGCGTCGGCGAAGATCAGGAAACAATTGCTTAATTAAACGTTAATTAAGGATATAAAGAGTAATAGAATGAGGATAGCTCAGTAGGAAAATTCAGTGGAGAAAAGAGGCTGAGATAAGGATAGCTCAGTGAGGAAATTCAGTGTAGAAAAGAGGCTGAATAATTCAGCCAGAAGGTAAGAGAAAGAACGACATGGTGAGACCAAGTTTCGGTGAACAAGGCCCGCACTTTATTTTCCAAAGTAGTTTTTATACCTTAAGTTATGCATAGAAGATAATGGGGGAAGGGGTAGAGTCATGTAGTAAGCCAGGCTTTCTTCCTGCAAACTTATCATATGCAAAAGTTTAGGTGATTTGCATCATCTTCTGGCCCAGAGGCCTTTTTCTCTAAAGGTGATTATTCTAAAGTCAGGCGCCAGCCTCCAAAAAGCATTAGATAAAGTTGCATTCCTACAGAGCAAAGGTGTGGTGGGCTATAACAAGAAAAAGAATTAACTCAAGGGTCCCAGGTTACAAACATTAAAGCTACTATTTACACCAATTATATTAATCAATACACTGCCAGGGACACAGCAGGTAAGGGATATGGAAACTTAGCAGCAAACATTGGCCCAACAAGTGAAAATCCCTTCACCAATACAATTTCTAATCAATCTTTTAACTACTCAAAAGAATCTGTGTTTAGACAGTTTAGGACATCTCCTGCCTCTCACAGTTGGGAGGCTCCGAACAATCACATGAGGCCGGAAAAACCTATTCAGGCAGGCTAGAGGATTTCCAAAGGAGTTTGTAGGTTAAACACTGTCACACCCAGGAATTATTAACTGGAGCTGTAAGCTAACTTTTTTCAGAGAGGTAGTGGGGGACAGCCCCCCGTAAAGTCAGAGGTGTAGGTGAAAGCACAAAGCAGAAAGTAGGCAGACTCTGGTTTGGGGGGTAGATTGCTCAAGAATTTCCAGGGAGACTCCTGAGGCTTGATCCCGCCTTTGCGTATGCCAAGCCTCCTTCCTCATGACCTTTGTCATGGGTGGAGTTCCTCACGCTGGCTACCTGCAGTGATAGAATTTCCAGTTGAGCTATTCCAGATCCTGAAAAGTGCTGCACTCAATATGCAATATGCACTCAATATGCAATATGCCGGCTCCCGGCAAGAAACTATTGTCACATTGAAGTATTTTAAAAACAGAGATTTACTTTTTTGAAAAATAAAGGTATTTAACTTCTCCCTAATAGGTCTTTTTCCCTTTCAGCTAAATGAGCTAGACTGGCTTTTATTTTCTCGATCAAAGAAAGTGTTTATTAAAGATTTCCTGAAATACTATGCTTTTACACTATTTTTAAGATTGTCAAGTAATTTTAAATGTGAACAAAGTCCCACTCCATCCATATCAGCTTTCTGTGTCATCCACATTGACAAGAAATTGAAATTTCTTGAAATGTCAACAGACTTTATTGGAAGTCATCCTCCCTACCACCCATCCCCCAGAATCCTTTCCAGGACTCATTAGGCATTTATTATAGAAAAATAGTCCATATTTGGGTTATATATTTAATTGACATGTGATACAAATACCAAACTTGAACATTTATCCATCCTCTCAAAGTGAAAGTTCTTTGTGATACTAGATGGAAAAGGATATGTTTATTTTTTAAACAACCCCAAAAGATTGTAATATTGTGTGTAGACTTCTGTTGTGCTCAAATGTTTACTTATCCTACAAAGCACAAATACTGAATTATAACCATGTGATGAAATATATGTTGTATCTAAAGTTGCAAACTAATCAATAAATTTTTGTTGCCAACTGGTTGATCATTTTTTTCTCCCAGAGCTTAAGTGCCTCATAGGAAAAGTAGTCACAGTGTGATTGGATGAAGGTAGATTTATCTCTTATACAACTTCACTGTCCCACTTTCAATTTTTGAATAAGCAGATATTCTTTGACTAAATTGTTGGGATCCGTAGTATTTACATAAATCTGCACTTCTCAGTCTTAGCACCACTCTCAGGTTAGGCTGGATAATTCTTTGTTGAGGGGGGCGGGGATACTGTCCTTCATGTTGTCGAGTGTTCAGTAGCGCCCCCTCTCCCAACTTCTACCTATAGATGTCGGTGACTATCTCCTCCCAGTTATAACAACCAAAAAAGTAGATCCTGGAGGGCAAAATCACCATTGGTTGAGGATCTTTGGTGTAAATAATGCCTTGAAAAGGCAAAGCCTGAGGCTCTAGGAGGCATTAGGTTAAAGGAGGAGGCCCTGTATAGCCCCTAGTCTGGAGAACCCCAGTAGGAACCCAAAAAAACAGGCATTGGGAAGATGCCCTGGAGAAGGGAAAGGCTACCCACTCCAGTGTTCTGGCCTGGAGAATTCCATGGACTGTCCAGTCCATGGGGTCGCAAAGAGTTGGACAAGACTGAGTGACTTTCACTTTCACTTTTCACTTTCGCCACACCCTCCCAGGACTGACTGGGCTGTGGCCTTTACAGTAAGTCTCGGCGACAAGAGAGAGAGGCACAAGGCAATCAGGCGTCTCCAGACCTGGGACTAAGCCAATCTAGAAGCAAGTAAGCTAGAGGTAAATGTTCAGTCTTAGAGATAAATGGACTCTTTGAACTCATTAGAATGTATTGTGATGCAGATATATAGCAAAAGAAAAAAAAAAGATTATTCAGGTAATTAAAAATAAGGATAACATATCTACTATTCTCAACAGTTTTGTTAGTTGAAATTTTTATGATGATTTTCCAAAAGTGGAAAGCTAATATATAGAGAACCTAAATGATCTGTACAATGCTTAAAACAATGAGGGGCAAAAGTGGGGGCTGATAAGACTGAAAGAGGTGAGCTAATTTTTTCCAGCTCCCACAACTATGAAGAATTTGAGCACAGGCAGTCTGACCGCAAATCTTAACCACTGTACCATACTTCTGGCTGTGAGTATGTGCTATTTTTATAACTTGAGTAAATGAAATAAGATCTAAAATTTTTTAAAACGAGATCTGTTTTCCTAATACCTGTATGAAAACTGGAAAGATTGTGTAGAAATAGCTAGACAGTTGTATCAGTATTTTAATTACAGTCTGATGTTTTCCAACTGCAAAGCCATATTTGGTAAAAAATTTATAATGCATCTCTTACAATCAAAATTATTTCGTTGAGGTTAATTTATGTATGAGACTGCGTGTGTGTGTGTGCTGACTATTCAGATATTTAGACTAATGAAACAAAACATTTTCTTTTTCTATAGGTTAATTATGTTTGAAAAAAACACTCACCATAAACACCAGCCCACATAAATAAAAACATATTCAACCTCAAAAATTATTAGATTTATATAAAGAAAGTATTGAGATACCTGAGCATTTTATTTTATTCACTAATAAAAAGGCTTGGATATGCTTATGTAAAGAATTCTCCATCTGCCAGAGGACAATGTCAAATAAAAATAAACTCTAGGCATTAGTAAGGAGTGACTTTATTTGAAAGGATTACTACAAGAAGGGGAAAAGGACTGTTACAATAGGAAGGAAGGGGGACTATTTCTATTAAAAAGTAAGAAAGCTCCAACTGTGAGATCTACAAGTGTTCTGGGCAAAAAAAGAGGTTTTATTTCAAAGAGAAAAGGACTAGAAAGAGCCAGGTGTGGAGAATGAGATGAGCCGGTGCAGGTGTCATGATGGGGCAGTAGATGAAAGAATGTTCTATGCTGGGCTCAGTCTATTCTCAGGAGGGATTCTTTAAGGAGACACTAAATACTGGATCCTGCCAACAAGGATGGCTCAAAGCTAAGGAGCCTGGAGAAAGTCGAGAAACTTAACTAAAGTTTGGTTAACAAGTATATTCCTCTAGTTGTACCCACTGTAGTGGGTACAAACAGTTCAGCTAATGATTTATGAGACCAAGAATGGAAATTTGGAGGGTCCTTGTGAACAAGTGGGCTTCCATGGATCCAAGACTCAGAGCTCAGCTCCTAGGAGCCAGTCAAGGGCAAGACCTGAAATCAGACCTCTTTTAGGAAGAGGTATGTGTGAGTACCAAGGCCTTCGAGGTTAACCATCTCAGTCTGCCTTCCAGCATGATAAGTTTAATATCTATGTCTCCATCAATATCTATGAGCCATCTTTAACTCATGTATGAACTTGCTCATCATCTCTAGCACAATGCCTTGTCCATGGTAGATGTTGAATTGAACTGATAAAGCTAATGGACCTTGGATAATTGAGGCTTTGATTTACATCTAGTGATGGTCAACCATTAATTTGAGAAACCCAATTTTACTCTAAAGTTCTCCTTAGTTTTCCAGAGACCTGCCATATTAAATGTCTCAAGACTTTGTATAAAATTACTTTTTTACTTACGTAAGTGAAACTTTCTAAAAATATTTGCCTTTTATTTTAGTTGCATCAGAACATTCAGTCACAGAAAGGAGAATGTCTTCATGGTCCTGGGATGAATCTAAGTGATATCCAGGATATTATCAGCAAGACTTAGAGGCCATTTGGGTGCAGATTAGGTCTGAACAAGACAGACAAAGGGAAGACTCATTTGATCCTCCCTTCCTATCAGTAAAGATTTTCTGTGCTCAAACAAAAGAACAAAATGCTAATCCACTGTTACTGATGTAAGAATCCTTTGACCACCTAAGTTTTTCTTTTCCTGAAATAATCCCCTCAAAAATACCCTTGCAAAGCCCCATATCCAGTTTCACTTCTTCTCAGTTTCATATCTCCTTCCTATTTCTTCTGCTTTTGTCTTTAAAAACAGCCTTTCATTAAAACTTATCAATGTCGACTTAAAAAAATGCATGTGAAAGTTGGGAGTCAAGTTTTATTTTGGGGCAAAAGGAGGACTATAGCCTGGAGATAGCACCTCAGATAGCTCTGAGAAACTGCTCCAAAGAATGAGAAGGACAGGTCAGTATTACATGTGATTTTGGTGAAAGGGGGGAATACATGCAATCAAGTGCATATTTTTACAGATTTCTGCTCATCAGAAGGAGCAATTGTCACCATGATTTCAGTGCTTTTCTATATATGAAGAGCTATAAGAATTGAGCTCATAAAATCAGCTCCTAACCGTATCCGAAGACTTGTTATGCCAGTTTTTCCCAAAACACAGTTCAGTTCAGTTCAGTCACTCAGTCGTGTCCGACTCTTTGCGACCCCATGAATCGCAGCATGCCAGGCCTCCCTGTCCATCACCAACTCCCAGAGTTCACTCACTCACGTCCATCGAGTTGGTGATGCCATCCAGCCATCTCATCCTCTGTCGTCCCCTTCTCCTCCTACCCCCAATCCCTGCCAGCATCAGAGGCTTTTCCAATGAGTCAACTCTTCGCATGAGGTGGCCAAAGTACTGGAGTTTCAGCTTCAGCATCATTCCCTCCAAAGAAATCCCAGGGCTGATCTCCTTCAGAATGGACTGGTTGGATCTCCTTGCAGTCCAAGGGACTCTCAAGAATCTTCTCCAACACCACAGTTCAAAAGCATCAATTCTTCGGCACTCAGCCTTCTTCACAGTCCAACTCTCACATCTATATATGACCACAGGAAAAACCATAGCCTTGACTAGACGGACTTTTGTTGGCAAAGTAACGTCTTTGCTTTTGAATATGCTATCTAGGATGGTCATAACTTTCCTTCCAAGGAGTAAGCGTCTTTTAATTTCATGGCTGCAGTCACCATCTGCAGTGATTTTGGAGCCCCAAAAAATAAAGTCTGACACTGTTTCCACTGTTTCCCCATCTATTTCCCATGAAGTGATGGGACCGGATGCCATGATCTTCATTTTCTGAATGTTGAGCTGTAAGCCAACTTTTCACTCTCCACTTTCACTTTCATCAGAGGCTTTTTAGTTCCTCTTCACTTTCTGCCATAAGGGTGGTGTCATCTGCATATCTGAGGTTATTGATATTTCTCCCGGCAATCTTGATTCCAGCTTGTGTTTCTTCCAGTCCAGCATTTCTCATGATGTACTCTGCATAGAAGTTAAATAAGCAGGGTGACAATATACAACCTTCATGTACTCCTTTTCCTATTTGGAACCAGTCTGTTGTTCCATGTCCAGTTCTAACTGTTGCTTCCTGACCTGCATACAGATTTCTCAAGAGGCAGGTCAGGTGGCCTAGTATTCCCATCTCTTTCAGAATTTTCCACAGTTGATTGTGATCCACACAGTCAAAGGCTTTGGCATAGTCAGCAGTGCCTTATTTCTGCTCTCCAACCTGAACTCCTTTCAGAGGGTGTTGAAAATCAACAACTGCTACAGCACATGATTTAATCCTTGTTGAGGAAGATGGCAAGTGCTAATGGCAAGCACCAATTTGTAGTTGACATCAACAATTATTTGTTTGCCTTTGGGAGATTCCCTCTGCGTTGTTGAATTCTGTCCCATCTGCCACTTTACTCTCTGCTCTGCCTGTTTCTGGTCCAGAATGTAGCAAGGACTCCAGATTCTACCATGATGCTCTGAGCACCACAAAACCCAGGTGCAAAGATTGTTTCACGGCAGATTGTGTTGCGTCTGGACTGAACACCTGGTCCAAATACTTATACACATGCAACATTTTTCTCTCCTATCATGTCACAAACAGTAGCATGTGGCACAGATAAAGTAGGAGCAAGCACTGTTTTCCTTCTTTCAGAGGAAAGCAGAAGAAACCAAATTGCCATTTGTTAAGACAGAATAAAGATGGATGATACCAGGAGAGCCTCTAGTTTCAGCGGATTCTTCTCCATTGTCACATGTTCCATTTGTGAAGGTTACTCTTGCCTACTGTTTCAAACAATAGGACAGTTTTTTACACCTAGCAACATTTTTAGTGAAAAAGACAGTAGACCACATATTGGCTTTTTGTGAAACTCACAGAAATATCTAATAAAGCTTCATCAGATTAGTTCACTTATTTCCTTCTTTCCTCATGTTTGACATCAGGATCTCCTTCTAAAACTTAAGTGCAAAGATACAGTAGAAAAGTCAGTAGCTTAAATCCCAGCTGTATGTGCCCTCCAGCACAGGACTAAATGTTTCTGAAACATTTTGTTTTTTAACATAACAAATAAAGGATGCAGATAAGGCAATATATGAGAACGCTTCCAACTAGAACATTCTACAAATTGCTATTTGGCAGAGAGAAAGGTAAATGTAAAGATGATACCAACATTTGGTATCATCTTTGGAAAATAATTCATGGTTCCTAAAGAGGTTTCCATTCAACTCCAAGAACTTCTAGTTTCTCTTCAAATCCTAGGGATTGTGGGCCTGATGCTACTCCCCCAATCATGCCATGAGAATCTGTTCTTTCATCTGAGTGAGTGCTAAGTCCAGTCTGACTCTTGTGACCCCAGTGGACTCTAGCCCATCAGGCTCCTCTGTCCATGGGATTCTCCAGGCAAGAATGCTAGAGTGGGTTGCCATGCTCTCCTCTGGTGCATCTTCCCAACCCAGGGATCGAACTTAATTGTCTTATGTCTCCTCCATTGACAGGCCATTAGCGCCACTTAGAAAGCCCTTCATTAGGGCTTCCCTGATGGCTCAGTTGGTAAAGAATCTGCCTGCAATGCAGGAGACCCTGGTCTGATTCCAGGGTTGGGAAGAGTATTCTTGGGCTTCCCTTGTGACTCAGCTGGTAAAGAATCCATCTGCAGTGCAGGAGACCTGGGTTCAATCCCTGGGTTGGGAAGATCCCCTGAAGAAGGAAAAGGCTACCCAAGTATTCTGGCCTGAAGAATTCCAAGTACTGTATAGTCCATGGGGTTGCAAAGAGCCGAACACAGCCAAGCAACCGTCACTTTCACTTTCTTTCCTTCATCCAGGTTTGTTGAAAACAGTGATCACAGTTTTAACCACCTGCCACTCAGTGCAGATGAAATGTATTACTTGTCATTAAAAATGCACCAAATACAATGGTTAAGACAGTAAATTCCATGTTCTTTACCATAATAAAAAAAAAATTCAAAAATGCATCAGTTAAAATAGAACTCCTATACACAGCTCTGAAAAAACAGGAAGTCGTAACTACTTGTGCTGGAGAAGAAAGGAGGCAACCCAGTCCAATATTCTTGCCTGGAGAACCCCCATGGACAGAGGAGCCTGGCAGGCTACAGCCTATGGGGTCGCAAGAGTCAGACACAACTAAACCACTACCACCAACTTCTTGTGCCCATAATAGCCTGTTGCATGTGTGAGTGAGAGGTTGTTTCAGTCATGTCTGACTCTTTCTGACCCTATGGAATGTAGCCAGCCAGGCTCCCCTGTCCAGGCAAGAATACTGGAGCGGGTTGCCATGCCCTCTTCCAGGGCATCTTCCCAATCCAGGGATCAAACCTGAGTCTCCTATGTCTCCTACATAGGGGCTCTCCTACATGGGTGGGCTCTTTACCTCTAGCACCAGCTAGGAAGTCCGTAACAGCCTGTTAGTATCTGACTAAACATTTCTCAATATTCCATCACATGCCTTCCTAGGCCCAGAATCCAACTAGTATTCAACTCACCTGAAAGAAAGCCAAGAAAAGAAACCTAGCAGAATGTCTGGTGTTCTCAAATGTATGGGCGCCAAGGGAGAAGGGGTGGGATGAATGGGAGATTGGGATTGACGTATATATACTACTGATACCATATATAAAATAGATGACAAATGAGAGCTGACAACAGAGCACAGGGAACTCTACTTAATGCTCTGTATTGACCTAAATGAGAAAGAAATCTAAAAAAGAGGGGAGATAAATTAGGAGCTTGGAATTAACATATAGACACTACTATATATAAAATAGGTAAGCAACAAGGTCCTGCTGTATAGCACAGAGAACTCTACTCAGTATCTTGTAAAAACCTATAATGGAAAAGAATCTAAAAAGATTATATAGGGAATTCCCTGGCAGTCCAGTGGTTGGGACTCTGCTATCTCACCACTGACAACAAAGGCTCAATCCCTGGTTGGGGAACTAAAATCCCACAAGTTGTACAGTGTGGTCAAAAAACTTTTAATTAAATTGTTTAATTTAAAAATAAAAAATAATATACATATATATGTGTATAACTTAATCACTTTTCTGTACACCTGAAACTGTGCTTGTTAAGTCACTTCAGTCGCGTCCGACTCTGCGACCCTATGGAGAACAGCCCACCAGACTCCTCTGTCCATGGGATTGTCCAGGCAAGAATACTGGAGTGGGCTGCCATTTCCTCCTTCAGGGGATCTTCCCAATCCAAACACTGTAAATCAATTATGTTTCAATAAAAATTTAAACATTTTCTTTAATTTTTAAAAAGAACAGAAATCTGCAAGAAGTCAATACGTCCTTATTCTCTGGGCGGTTTTTCCTCTCACCCCCGCATTTCTCAGATTGTGTATTTTCCCACTTTCAGCTAAGATCCCAATACATTCTCTCCTGACATTTTCTGAACTATCTCCAGCTCTTGCTGCCCCACCCCCATCAGGTTGTATATTTCCTTGCCCTGCAGGAATGCATGGGTTGATGACTCCTGGAGTACTCTGTTGTCTGAGGTATGGAACCTCATCTTTTAGAATGTCAAGAGCAATACAGTCATCATCAGAATTCCTCTGGCTAAAGAATAAGTAACATTTTAAAATAAATGAGTTTCTTCCTGGGAGAAAATTAATTTTCCATACTCAGCACTGGAGGTTTGGACAAGCCCTTCGGTTGGAAGACGGCGACATCTGCTAGCATCTAACTGAAGTTCAAACCTCATCAACTTCTGATGATTCTGAAAACAGAGGACAGCCCTGGTATGAAGCTTCCTGGTGTTAATTCACCAGCACTGTATTAATGACCACTCCCTCTGTGCTCCTCGTTCAGGTCCATATAAGTCATCTGAGTATGGAAAAAAAAATTATGGCTCCAGTTTTGCAGGTGAGAAAGTGGAGATTCACGGGTGAAAGGGAACTTAATCAAGGTTTCAAAGAATAATAAGAAAAATAATAATGGTAACTAAGATTTCCTGAGCATTTGATCCATGTACCAGACACATGTGAAGTGTTCTACATGTATTAACTTATTTAATCCCCCCAACAGCCCTCTGAATTAATATTGTTATTATCACTTCATTATTGAAGAATCTGGAACATGGTAAGAAGTAGCTTGCTTATAATCACAGACCTAGAAATGGGTAGAGCAGGATTTACCCCCAGACAGATGAGAGACTGCACTCTGAACTTCTGCTGCAAGGTTTTAAATTAGTATAAATTAGAGGAATGAGAAGTGAGCCAGGCCAAAGGAGATACAAGGCAGACAGGAAAAGAAGCAGAGTCACAAACCACAAATCATCCTTATTGGTTCAATCTCATCTTTTCTCAGCTACCGTCATGCTCCCCGAATAAAGAGAGAGAATAGATGAACAGAACTCTGTGTTACTTACTTGACATCGACAGCAGTTAAGGCTGGGAAAGTGGAGATGACGACTAAAAGTTTGGGTTAATTCTTTAGAGCTGTGGTCCCCGACCTTTTTTTGGCACCAGGGACTGGTTTTGTGGAAAACAGTTTTCTACAGACGAGGGGGTTGGGGGTGGTTTCATGATGATTCTCATGAGGGCTCGACCTAGACCCCTCACTTGCAGAGTTCATGTAGGGTTCACGCTATTATGAGAATCTAATGTCACTGCTGATCTGACAGGAGGCAGACCTTAGGCAAGTGATGGGGAGTAACTGTAAGTACAGACAGAGCTCCCCTTGCTCACCTGCCACTCACCTCCTGCTGGGTGGCCCACTTCCTTACAGACCAGGGACCAGTAGCAGTTCATGGTCTTGGGCCTGGGGACTCATTATTTAGAATATCCCCATGCAAAGAGATTGTACTTCTAGATCATTCACATAATCTCCCTCCAGATAAACACTTCACTTAACTGAAAAAGGTAAAGATGTACTCAACCTGGATAAACACCAGGTTACAAGAGGTTTCCCAAAAGTTTAAAATCACAATAAAATTTTCTTCTTAAATCATTAAAAAAAATAATAAGTATTTGGCTCCTCTCATAATGCTTTCATAAATGTTTATAAAATATTGTGTGATAGGTCATTGTTTTTAATGTTATATTAAACATTCACAACCAATAATGCCATACCTTTCATCTATTCAAAATAAGTTAGTGAACTGAAGAGTAGAATTGTTCTACGGAGCACAGAGGAAGTGAGTGCCAGCCAAATTTTCAGCATGGGCAGAATGAACATCACAGAGACATACTGGGAGATGAATTTTTAATTCTGTTTTTAGAGCATGACTCCGGAAGATAGCAAGAAAAAAGAAAAAAAATAAATAAAAGAAGAGTGTTTTCAAAGAAACAAATGCCAAGGCTGACTCATGATGGATCCGGGAGTTAGAACAACCGCTCTGAAGGCCAGTCAACGGGGAGAAGAGTGAGGATGATTAACTGACCAGAGCACACAGGTCTTTGGTCAGCACTTACCTGCTGGAAGTGACACACCCGGCTTTCCCTTATCCGGGCATGAGCGACTCCCACTGACTGTGAGGAATGGAGGAGATCCTTGCCATGGAGCAGCCCAAAGGAAATTGGTCAACACTGCTCAGGGCAACTGGGTCATCACCAAATGGAGGCAGATGATTATCACATATGGTGGCCCCACGCAGTGGGGAGTTTTGGTGGCCTACTCAGCAGCATCTCTCCTTCTTACCTGATGATGTACAGGAATTCAGGTTCCTCCACATAACCCATGTAATGTAGGAGAAACCAATTCCATCCCAGAACGTGGATGGATACAGGCTAGACTGAGCCCATTGGAGCCAGTCTTCCCTTATTAGAATTCTTATCAGTTCAGGAGTCAATTTGGGACCTAAATTTCCCAAGCCAAAGGGAGGAAATTATATAGAAGATTCTATCTATCTTTCTCCAGCTCCTGAGAAAAAGTGAACAGGAAAGCATTTCTCTGGCTACTTCTGGCAGCCAAACTGCAAATGTAACTGCAAACTGCAAATGGTTTATTAAATGACTTAAATTACATGAGGCAAACAAAACGTGATGCATTTTTAAGTTCCTTCAACTATTGGGCCAACTGTGTTCTGTCAAATATATTTTTGCCGTCCTATGATAAATCTAGGGCAGATCCCATAGTTTCCGTTCTCTTTCATTACTAAATTCTCCAGCCAGTCTAATCCAATTTGTAGCCTGGCTCTGGTGTGCGATTTAAAGTTCTTATTCCCTTCTGCTAAGCACCAGCTAGGCTTCAGCCTAAGGAGCTTGAATTTGGAAAAGGGACAGTGCTGCTGGTTTTTTGGGTTTGTTTTGTTTTTGTTTTTGTTCTTCCTCCCCAAACTTTTCTGGTTCTATCTTGGTCAGTGTTAGGCAGTGGGGGAAGGAAAGGAAGCAGGACAGATGTCTCTCGTTTTATCTGGAAGTTGAACTACAATTCTCTGTTGACTATGATTGCTTCTCTGGTTAATATCACCCCACTGGTGATGCGCTTCTTGGAGCAGGAACCCAAATAACTGCTCTGCCCATGGGATACATGTGTTTTGGAAGGCCTTGGTGGATCATGGTGAACATATTTCTCTGAATAGAAGACACAAGTACTTGATTCCAGTCAGAATGGCCATCATCAAAAAATCCACAAACAATAAACACTGGAGAAGTTGTGGAGAGAAGGGAACACTTCTGCACTGCTGGTGGGAATATGAATTGGTAGAGCCACTACTGAGAATGCTTTCAATATTCCTTTAAAAACTAAAAGTAAAACTACCATGTGCTACATGTGCTAAGTCGCTTCACTTCAGTTCAATTCAGTCGCTGAGTCGTGTCCGACTCTTTGCGACCCCATGAATCGCAGCACACCAGGCCTCCCTGTCCATCACCAACTCCCGGGGTTTACCCAAACCCATGTCCATCAAGTCGGTGATGCCATCCAGCCATCTTATCCCCTGTTGTCTCCTTCTCCTCCTGACCCAATCCCTCCCAGCATCAGGGTCTTTTCCAGTGAGTCCACTCTTTGCATGAGGTGGCCAAAGTATTGGAGTTTCAGCTTCAGCATCAGTCCTTCCAATGAACATGCGGGACTGATCTCCTTTAAGATGGACTGGTTGGATCTCCAAAAGCATCAATTCTTTGGTCCTCAGCTTTCTTCACAGTCCAACTCTCACATCCATACATGACCACTGGAAAAACCATAGCCTTGACTAGACGGATCTTTGTTGGCAAAGTAATGTCTCTGCTTTTCAATATGCTATCTAGGTTGGTTATAACTTTCCTTCCAAGGAGTAAGCATCTTTTAATTTCATGGCTGCAGTCACCATCTGCAGTGATTTTGGAGCCCCCAAAAATAAAGTCTGACACTGTTTCCACTGTTTCCCCATCTATTTCCCATGAAGTGATGGGACCAGATGCCATGATCTTCGTTTTCTGAATGTTGAGCTTTAAGTCAACTTTTTCACTCTCCTCTTTCACTTTCATCAAGAGGCTTTTTAGTTCCTCTTCACTTTCTGCCATAAGGGTGGTATCATCTGCATATCTGAGGTTATTGATATGTCTCTCAGCAATCTTGATTCCAGCCTGTGCTTCCTCCAGCCCAGCGTTTCTCATGATGTACTCTGCATAGAAGTTAAATAAGCAGGGTGACAATATACAGCCTTGACGTACTCCTTTCCCTACTTGGAACCAGTTTGTTGTTCCATGTCCAGTTCTAACTATTGCTTCCTGACCTCCATACAGGTTTCTCAAGAGGCAGGTCAGGTGGTCTGGTATTCCAATCTCTTTCAGAGTTTTCCACAGTTTGTTGTGATCCACACAAGGCTTTGGCATAGTCAATAAAGCAGAAATAGATGTTTTTTCTGGAACTCTCTTGCTTTTTCAATGATCCAGCAGATGTTGGCAATTTGATCTCTGGTTCCTCTGCCTTTTCTAAAACCAGCTTGAACAATCTGGAAGTTCACAGTTCATGTATTGCTAGACAGAGTGCCTGATGAACTATGGATGGAGGTTCATGACATTGTACAGGAGACAGAGATCAAGACCATCCCCATGGAAAAGAAATGCAAAAATGGCTGTCTGAGGAGGCCTTACAAATAGCTGTGAAAAGAAGAGAAGCAAAAAGCAAAGGAGAAAAGGAAAGATATAAGCATCTGAATGCAGAGTTCCAAACAACAGCAAGGAGAGATAAGAAAGCCTTCCTCAGCGATCAATGCAAAGAAATAGAGGAAAACAACAGAATGGGAAAGACTAGAGATCTCTTCAAGAAAATTAGAGATACCAAGGGAACATTTCATGCAAAGATGGGCTCGATAAAGGACAGAAATGGTATGGACCTAACAGAAGCAGAAGTTGCTTCAGTCATGTCCAACTCTGTGCCACCTGTCCATGGGGATTCTCCAGGCAAGAATACTGGGGTGGGTTACCATGCCCTCCTCCAAGGCATCTTCCCTGGAGGGAAGCTATCATATGACCCTATAATCCCACTTCTGGGTATGTATCAGGAGAAAAATATGATCTGAAAGGACACAGGCTCCCCAGTTGTCATTGCAACACTGTTTACAATTGCCAAAATATGGAAGCAGCGTAAATGTCCATCAACAGAATAATATATAAAGAAGCAGTGGTACATATATGCAATGGAATATTGCTCAGCCATAACAACAAATGAAATAATGCCATTTGCAGCATCATGAATGGACCTAGAGATTGTCATACTGAGTGAAGTAAGTCAGACAAGAAGAAATATCATACAATACCCTTAATATGCAGAATCTAAAAAGAAATTATATAAATAAATTTATTTACAAAACAGATACAGACTCACAGACTTAGAGAATGAACTTATGGTTGCCAGAGGGAAAGACTGGGGAAAGGGAAAGTTAGGGACTTTGGGAAGGCCATGGACACACTGCTATATTTAAAATGGATAACCAACAAGAACCTATTGTATAGCACAGGGAACTCTACTCAATATTACACGGCAGCCTGGATGGGAAGGGAGTCTGGGGGGTAATGAACACATGTATGTGTATGGCTGAGTCCCTTTGCTGTCCACCTGAAACTATCACAACACTGTTTATCGGCTATGTGTGTTCAGACGCTCAGTGGTGTCCAGCTCTTTGCAACCCCGTGGACTGTAGCCTGCCAGTATCCTCTCTCCATGGGATTTTTTCAAGCAAGACTACTGGAGTGGGTTCCATTTCCTCCTCTATTGTTAATAATTGGCTATACTCTAATATAAAATAAAAAGTTAAAAAAATAAAAGGAGGAAGAGAATAAAGAGGTTAAAATTAAAAAAAAAAAAAAAAACAGAAGACACAAGTATAACTCCAGTTTTACTTTTCCTTCATATGGCCCACACTCATATGACCCCTCTCTTTCTCTCTTTTCCCTGCCACATCCAAGCTTATTGCACCTGGTTTCCAATATTTAATAGACAATTCCATGGGTGCGCACCATCAGAATAGTTCAAATAGTCACCTACCCCTATGTCTGCAATGACCTTTGGCAAATGCATAACACTGAATAGGAAGAATCTTATCTGCACGAAAGCTGTTCCTCTTTCCCCCTCATCTGAGCTGGGTCTTCTCTCTGGAATGTTCTTCTCCACTCAGATGTGCGAAAGTGAAATCGTCAAGTTGTCTGTCCAAACAGGCAGCCAATCAAAAGTAAGTAAATCAGAATCCCTACCTTCCTGGTTGATCTTGGTTCATCTTAATGCCCCTTCCTGGGATTTCAAGGAAAGGGAAACAAAAATACCCTCCCCACAAGGGCGAGACAGAGGAGAGCACAGGTTGATGACACACTAGTCATGCGGCTGACAACAAAGCAGGGTGGCTGAAGTGGCTTGAGCAACACAGCTGTGCAGCCTTGCTTGTCTTGTTTCTAGAAATCAATTTTGGGCAGAGAAGTAGTGCCAACCAAGAGAGAGGGGATTTCAAAATTGGCCAGTTCAACAAGAAATGACTGTTTCTTTCCTTCTCCCTCCCTTCCATGCCAACTTGTTGGAATAATTAAAATCAAGGAAGCAGGACAAGCTGCAAAATTTGCAAGCTTCAGTGCAAAATGAAAATTGTTAAGATTTTCCAGATTGCAACAACAGAGTCCTTAAACCAAATGCAAGTCTTTCCTAAGTGTGAGGCTCAGGTTACATGACCCACTGAGTCCAGAAGGTAGAGCATCAAGCTAAAAAGGACTATTCTTGAGCCTTAATGGCTCATGGAGTTAGCCTTGTTCAATTCAGTTCTGTTCAGTCTCTCAGTCATGTCCAACTCTTTGTGACCCCATGGACTGCAGCATGCCAGGCCTCCCTGTCCATCACCAACTCCCGGAATTTACTCAAACTCATGTCCATTGAGTCAGTGATGCTATCCAGCCATTTCATCCTCTGTCATCCCCTTCTCCTCCTGCCTTCAATCTTTCCCAGCATCAGGGTCTTTTCCAACAAGTCAGTTCTTCGCATCAGGTGGCCAAAGTATTGTAGTTTCACCTTCAACATCAGTCCTTCCAATGAATATTCAGGATTGATTGATTGCCTTGTTAGGTACTGGGTTTGCTTGGGACCATTTGTGTCGTTCTTCTTTTTCATACCTCTAGGTGGCGATAGAGGTAAAGAATCCTCCTGCCAATGCAGGTACTATCCCTGGGTCAGGAAGATCCTCTAGAGGAGGTCATGGCAACCCACTCCAGTATTCCTGCCTGAAAAGTTCCATTGGCAGAGGAGCCTGACAGGCTACAACCCATGGGGTCGCAAAGAGTCAGACGCAACTGAGCACATCAGGAATAGAAGTGTCTATCCTATTCACCACTGTGTTTTAGAACCATTTGACTTTTCTGGTTTCACAGATTCCCAGCTGGAGAGGAATCTTGCCTCAGGATAAATCTTACCTCTGGTCTCATTCATATCTGATTTAGGTGGCATTCAGATGAGACTTTAGACTTTAAATTTGCTATTGAAATGAGCTAAGATGTCTGGGTCTCTTAGGATGGAATAGATGTCTTTTTCATGGACATAAATTGGGGGAAGCTACAGGCAAAATGCTACAGGCTGCATATTTGTCCTCCCAAAATTCATATGTTGAAGCCTTGATCCCCAATGAGATAGTGTTTGCAAGCAGAGCTTTTGGCAGCTAATTAGGTTACGAGGGTGAATTTTTCCTAAATGGAATTCAGTTCAGTTCAATAGCTCAGTTGTGTCCAACTCTTTGCGACCCCATGAATTGCAGCACACCAGGCCTCCCTGTCTATTACCAACTCCCAGAGTTCACCCAAACTCATGTCCATCGAGTCAGTGACGCCATCCAGCCATCTCATCCTCTGTTGTCCCCTTCTCCTCCTGCCCCCAATCCCTCCCAGCATCAGAGTCTTTTCCAATGAGTCAACTCTTCGCATGAGGTGGCCAAAGTATTGGAGTTTCAGCTTTAGCATCAGTCCTTCCAGAGAACATCCAGGACTGATCTCCTTTAGAATGGACTGGTTGTATCTCCTTGCAGTCCAAGGGACTCTCAAGAGTCTTCTCCAACACCACAGTTCAAAAGCATCAATTCTTCAGAGCTCAGCTTTCTCCACAGTCCAACTTTCACATCCATACATGACCACAGGAAAAACCATAGCCCTTTATAAGGAGAGCTGTGGAAGAGGTCATGTCTCTCTCTGTCTACCATAAGAGGATACAGAAGGAAGATGGCCATCTGCAAACAGGAAGTATTCCCTCAACAGACACAAGATCAGTTGGTGCCTTGATATCAGACTTACAGCCTCCAGAATCGTGGGGAAAAAAATGTTTATTGTTTAAGTCCCACAGGCTATGAGATTCTGGTACAACAGCCCAAACTGACTAAGATGACTTCAGATTTCACTGATTTTCCCGTCAGCCTTCCTGCTATTACACACACACATATTGAGACAGAGGGATGCTGTTGGACAAGAACAGAATTATAGTGAGATAGCTTGAGGGGTTATCTGGGGAATAGAGACTTTCAAGTTCCATGTGGTTGTTCCTCAAATCCCAAATCAGATTTAGAAAAGCAGAAATGGAAGACATGTTGGGAAGAAAATTTTAAGCAAAAGGAAGAAAGTAGACAATAGGATGGTATCAAAGCCAAGACAATACAGGATACAAACAATACAGATGGGAGAATGGAAAACTATGATTTGGAAGTGGTTGGAGACAAAATTTGGAAGGTCTTGACTACACTTCATCTGAGCAGTATGGTATTTTATATGTATTTGTTCTTAAAGTGTGTGCATGTGTGCTAAGTATCTTCAGTCATGTCCGACTCTGTGAGACCCTACAGACTGTAGCCTGCCAGGCTCCTCTATCCAATAGGATTCTTCAAGCAAGAACACTGGAGTGGGTTGCCATGCCCTCCTCCAGGGGATCATCCCAGCTCAGGGAGAGAATCCGAACCTCTTATGTCTCCTGCGTTGGCAGGGCAGTTCTTTACCACTAATTTCACCTGGGAAGCCTGTTCTTAAAGTATGTTACTTGCATTTTCTATTATCCTAATATGCTGATTATAGGCAAATTATTGCTATAATTCCAGTTATGTGGATCAGCTTAAAACATACATACTCTGTGATTCAAGTCATACTTTCATAAGGGAGAAGCTTCTGATAATGCCTGCTTTATTCATGATAGGAAAAAGCGACAGCCAAAAGAATGCTGGATTTGGAATAAGGGAGTTTAGGCTTGAGACTCATTTGCCACTGACTATCTGTATAACTTTGGGAAAATCACCAACCTTTCTGAACTTCAGTTTATTCATCTGTAAAATGGGTATCAACATATATTCATCTTACAAATAACCCAATTTCATTCCTTTATATGGCTGCACAATATTCCATTGTGTATATGTACCTCATCTTCTTTATCCATCTGTCAATGGACATCTAGGTTGTTTCCATGTCCTGGCTATTGTAAATAGTGCTGTAATAAACACTGGGGTACATGTATCTTTTTGAATTATGGTTTTCTCAGGGTATATGCCCAATAGTGGGATTGTTGGATCATATATTGTATCACAGAGAGTGAACCAAATCAGAAAGAGAAAAACAAATATATACGAACACATGTATGTGGAATCTAGAAAAATGGTACAAATGAGCCTGGTTCCAGGGCAGAGAGAGAAACGCAAATGTCGAGAACAAACATGTGTACACAGGCGGAGAAAGGGAGGGGGGGATGAATTGGGAAATTAGGTTTGATATAAATGCACTATTATGTATAAAATAGATAGCTAATGGAAATCCACTTTATAGCACAGGGAGCTCAGTTCAGTGCCCTGTGATGACCTAGATGGGTGGGATGGTGGGAGGGGAGCCACTGGGGGAGGAAGAAGGAAAGTCCAAGAGAGAGAGAATATATGTATACAGATAAGTGATTCATGTTGTTGTACACCAGAAATTAACACAATATTGTAAGGCAATTATACTCTAATAAAAGATAAATATATTAATAAAAATGATCAGATATATATATATTCATTAAACAGTTGTAAATATTCGATATGACTACATTTACAAGTATGCTTTGTAAGTAAAAGGCACTATCCAAGGAACAGTGTCAATGTGATTCCTGAGTCCTTGACTCCTTTGGAAAGGTCACATCAATTGATGCCTGCTTGTAAATGACATAGAAGTCTGCTGAGACAGAGTTGAAACAGGCTAAAGTATTTATAAATCTAGTTTTCAGCTGGGCAGAGTATACTTTTGACAGATGATTCTCAGGGGAAGCCTTCAAGTGTCAAGTTCATGAGCCCATGAATAGAACCTGTAATTGAGGGTAGTCAACTTTAGCTTAAAGAACAGTTGCTAAGATCTTGGAGAACATAAGTGTTTTTTTCTTTAGTGAAATTTTATGTAAAAGTTCTGCATTTATACTTGCCTATTCCATATATTTTCCAAGTCTCATGTCTCAGCTCCATGAAAATACATATTTCTGTTTTATTTTGAAAGAGTGTTGATAATGAATCAATTATGTAATCATCCTTCAGTGTGACATAATTATAGCCTGGTTCCTGTATTTTTGTGGGCAGAGATATTAGGTACTACTTACTCCAGCCATAACAGTTCCTTGCCATTACCCACAAGCAATACATGATCACAGAGAAACTTACACAAGCCGTTTTTTCTGTTTGTTTGGACTACACAGTCTCCCATCATGGACAGTGGATCTTCTAGCATCAATTTTTCCCATGCCAGTGACTCCTAATTTCCATCCTTGTATCTGCTTGCTTAAAGGGAAACTAATACCTGCCAAGCCCCCAGGGGTTGACACAGGACCTAGGCTAATCCAGTCACTGCTTTCTATCTCATTGGCCCCAGTGGTTGATTCAGGGGTGGACATACAACTGAGCCTAGAGTGTTAATCAAGGGTTGAGTGACTCTTAAAGTCTAACTAAATAGATGTATCAGGATAAATGGGCTTGTTTGTTTGTTTTTACTTTTCCATTTTTCTAACATGTTCATTAAACATTTGGGGGTGTGTGTGTGTGCACGTGCTCAGTTGTGTCTGACTCTTTTTGAGATCCCATGGACTATAGCCTGCCAGGCTCCTCTGTCCATGGAATTTCCCAGGCAAGAATGCTGGAGCGGGTCACCATTTCCTTCTCCAGGGGATCTTCCTGACTCAGGGATCAAATGCACATCTCTTGCATCTCTGCATGGGCAGATGGATTCTTGGTATTACATATTAAACTGATGTTTCTTGCCATGTATTCCTTTCTAAATATGGCAGGATCATTCTGACAATCTTTTAGAAACCGTTTAATTGTTGTTATAGAAACCCACTGGTCAAGAAATTGATTAAATGTGTCTCTAAAGAATCCCCATGATATCTTTCTGTGGAACAAGATGTACTTAGGCCTGGGCATCTCTTTTCTGGTAACCAGTAGCCTTATAAGTCAATTATGATAGATGCCCAATAAAGCACCTTGAAGGTCATATCAGACCAATTTTGTTTAAGTAAATGCAATAATTCATGACTCTAAGAAGAGTTGTCCTTAGTTTATATCGAGCTTTTTGTAATTTTATAAGGTGATTTTTTTTTTTTCAAAACAACCATTGGGCAGTGTCTATGTCCTGTACTGAGCATGGATCTGACATTTTCACGCAAAAGTGCTGAGTAAAAGCAATGCCATGTCATTGATAGGCTAGATAATTAATTGACAAGCAGTTTCTGCCTGGTGCTCTTGAGTACTCACTATGAGAGAATCCAGCTGTCAAATAAAAAATCAGCCTAGTCAAAAATTACCAGGGTGATCAAACCAAGTGCACGCTCCCTGCTGTCAGTCCCAGTGAGTGTAGCCTTCAGGTCACCCAGACCAAGAACCACATGCCGTGGAGCAGGGGCAGATCATCTCTGCTGCATATTGTCTAAATTCCTAACCCACAGGATTTTATAGCACAGTAAAAATGTGTTGTGCCACTAGGTTCCCTGTTACAAGCAAAGTAACAGGAAGATTCACCTTACTCCTCTTCCTAGATCTGAAGTCACGCTGGGCTTGTCCATTGTTCTGTTGGTTCTCATTCATGTCATCCTGGTTCCTTATACATCTGATATTTTTGATAGCAACCTGCATATTCTGTTTGGAAAACTATTGTATAAATAATTTTAGGCATATGATGGTGAACCTTCCACGAGTGAGAATTCTTTTCCTGCTCTGCCTGACATCTAAGTCTTCCAGTCCAGACTGCCTTAAGTTCACTTTGTATTTTATCCCGACCTTTTTATTTATGTCAGTGGTGGTGTGGCCTAAACTACCCAACTCACCATTACCTAAATTCAGGGAATGGCAGAGTAACAGAGACCGGTGTTCTCAAATTTTAAGACACACACAGTCCACCTGGTACCTTGTTAAATGGTGGCACTGTCAACAGGAATGAAGATTCTGATTCAGCAGGTCTAGGGTGAGGACTAGAAGTCTACATTTTAACAAGCTCCCAGCTGATGGAAATGTTAACATTTGAATCAAAAAAAAGATACATGTGTAAAGCTGGCTAGGAATATTGAGTGGGAGTTGGGAAGATTAAAACTCATGATAGAATATCCCAAGTATATTTTTTAAAATAATATGCTGCTTAAAATCAAACATGTTTGAACCTTTCCTTTGTAATATATTATATATAGAGATATTGGAGAAATTGGGGCATGTCTAACGGTACCTGCTACAGTGGGCCTCTCAGCCCACTGTACTCTTATTTCAGTAAAGATAATCTGCAAGAAGTGAGAAGTTTATGAGTTAGACTGAGGAAGAGAACAGAGAGTAGTACGACATCTGCCCCCATGCCCTGTGGTAGGTGAGTCTGCAGATAAAAGTTGAAGGAAGTGTTTTCACAGGGAACTATGTGAGGCATAGGGGTGTAAGCAGAAGGTCATTTATCATCATTAGGTCTGGTAGCTTTGAAAATTTGGGGAAGCCAACATGTGACTTGTCCTCAATAATGGGTACCCACTAGACAGATTTGCAAGGAGGGCATGGCAACCCAATCCAGTATTCTCACCTGGAGTATCCCATGGACAGAGGAGCCTGGCGGACTACAGTCCATAGGGTCACAGAGTCAGACACAACTGATGTGACTTAACACACACAGGCAGATGTGCAGAATGGGTGGTTCCCCTCAAGTTCAAGGGCATATTCAAGGCAGTCCAGAACAAAACACTGTGAGTAAATTCAGCTGGCAAGAAACACTTACAGGGACTCCTAGAAATAACTAGGATAGCTTTTAAATGGGAGCCATTCAGGATACAAATGAATATAAAAATGCAGTGGAGTTTAAATAACTGCTGTTTGTTGTTGTTTGGTCTCTGAGCTGTGTACGACTCTTTGCTATCCCATGGACTGCAACTCGCCAGGCTCCTCTGTCCTCCACAGCCTCCTGATAGTGGCTTTACAAATTCATAGCCATTGAGTTGGTGATACTATTATTTACAGCTAATTACTATGAGTGTTGACCTTATGATGTGTAGTATAAAGTACTATGAAGCCTTTTTTAGCATCTAGGGGCCATATATATATTAAATTTCAAAATGAAGGGATAAGGACTTCCTTGTCCAGTGGCTAAGACTCCACACTCCCAATGCAGGGGCCCAGGTTCAATCCTTCGTTAAGAAAGTAGATTCTGCATGTAGCAACTTAAGGTCCTCAGGCTGCAGCTAAAGATATGCAATTAAGACCCAGCACAGCCAAATAAGCAATTTTCTTTTAAGAAGGGGGTAATTCTTAACTAGTTTAGGCAGTATGGTGTATTGGAAAATGTGCAAGATTTTTAAGCAGACGTTTTCAGGTTCAAATCTCTGCTGTCATCACAAGTGGGGTTGTTTGGGGCCAGCTACTTACCTTCTTAAATTCAGGTAGTCTGTGAAGATGAAAAGCAACAGGCTTTACAAATTACTTGCTACATATTAGATACTTAAAAGCAAACGTACATATCTTTATTTTTCCTTCCCTTATTACCAATAACTTAAAAATATATCCACATCCCAAACACAGCTTTATCCAGTTAGGATTGTGATGCTAGAAAATCTGGAATATTTGCTCAAGAGATGCTCAGAAAATCAACAACACTATTGCATAAGAATTCAAAGCAATTGGAGATTAAGTTCTCTACTCCTCACTCCAGTTTTAAAAAACTGATGTACCAGGCCAAGAGTGTGACTTGACATACCAAATAACTTATTTGGTCACACCATTTCAAAGCTGAGGCAAACAAACTTGGGATAATTGACTAATAAATTTTTTTCTTACTTAATAACCAAGGGAAAAGATAATCCTTGCATATCCTCAAAGCAGGTCATTCTCAGATTCTTTTTGATGCAAAGTGGTAAGCATAATTAATCAAAAAGTTTTACTTTTTTACAAAGGCCAAAATATAAATATAATTGTCTTCTATATCCCCACTTTAACTTGTTCAGACATATTTATTCATAATAACTTGTGAAAGCATAATTCACAAAACAAATCTTCCTAGAACAAGAATGCTTTTATTTACCTCCCCAGTACCACATGCTGGTGCTCACTGGGCAGCCCTGAAAAATAATTATACAGCATCAACATGGTAAGTTTAAAATTGCGATCTATTTTAAAACGTGAAAAACACATTTTCAAATTACCCTCTGAAAATGCCCTCAATTAATGAAACTGAAATCAAAGATGATTGCTTTTTTTATATTGGAAATCATTCATGTGGCTTAGGAAAATTGTCTTTTGTAACAGATACTCAGTTGAGTATACACATATCTTCAACACCAGCATTCCCATACAGGATGGGCAGTTTAGTAAGATAAAGAGCTTATCCTGAAATGAAAACATGGTGACTACTTTTTAAAATATTTATTTATTTGGCTGTGTCAGCTCTTAGTTGTGGCACGCAGGATTTTTAGTTATGGCACATAAGATCTATCTAGTTCCATAGCCAGGGACCGAACCTGGGCCCCCCACATTGGGAGCACAGAGTCTTAGTCAATGAGCACCAGGGATGTCCCCAAAGCATACTATTAAGTGACATTTCACACAATTGGGTCTGAGACGTGCAGAAGCTTGCAGGTCTAGAAAAGACTTGACCTCAGGGCTAGTCTTCCCTTCTCTTTCCCAGGGAAGCCTCCATTCTTCAGAGCTGTGAAGATTGGGGAACTGCTGGGACAGTGCTGGATAGCGACATTAATCTGACCAGGGAACTGCATTACTGATTCTCCAGAGTTTAGCTAGGTTCATTGCAAACAGACTTCTTAAACTGGGTAATATCTGAAAGCTCTCTTTGTCTTTTATTGGGTCTGAGGAGGTGAGGGTCAGTGGTAGTCTGTGGTATCAAGGGAACTTTCCTTTACAGGTGCTATCATTGTGGTTGGGATCACAAATGTCTCAGGGCCACAGATATGAAGTTGCGAGTCTGCGGAGCGGTACACTTAGAGAGCTAATGAGCTGAGAAACACCTCTCCACAGAGAAGGATTCAATCCAGTACACACACACACACACACACACATAAATACACACACATATCAAAGAACAAAGAATGTGTGGTATGTGAATTCTCAGAATATTTAACAAGTCCTTACTATGAGCCAGTTATTGGGCTCAATGCAGAGATACGAAACCATATCGACTAGATTTTATTAATGAGCCACCCAGAGGGAACAGCTGCCCTGGAGAGTCACCTAGACTCATGGCAGACCTTAATAAGTGAGAAATAAATCTTTTTTTAACTTCCTGAGAAGTTAGGGGTTTTATTTAATTGGAGCACACTGATATCAACTCTAACTGATAGTGAAAAGTGAACATGTTAGTCACTCAGTCATGTCCCACTCTTTGCGACCTCATGGACTGTACCCTACTAGGCTCCTCTGTCCATGGAATTCTCCAGGCAAGAATACTGGAGTGGGTGGCCATGCCCTTATCCAGGGGATCCTCCCAAACCCAGGAATCGAACCTGGGTCTCCTGCATTACAAGCAGATTCTTTACTGTTTGAACCACCTACTTGTCTTCATTAGACTTACTGTCCAGGAAGGTGACTTCAAGCATTTCAGTGGCTTTAAGAAGAACCCATTTTAAAATGAAAATAATTATTTCTTTTTGGTTTATGTATTTTTAGTTTCTAAGATGGTCAGAAGGAGATGGCATGAGTGAACATTCACATTCTAGGAATCAGCAAACTCAAATGGACTGGAATGGGTGAATTTAACTCAAATGACCATTATATCTACTACTGTGGGCAAGAATCCCTTAGAAGAAATGGAGTAGCCATCATAGTCAACAAAAAAGTCCAAAATGCAGTACTTGGATGCAATCTCAAAAACAACAGAATGGTCTTTGTTTCCAAGGCAAACCATTCAATATCAAAGTAATCCAAGTCTATGCCCCAATCAGTAATGCTGAAGAAGCTGAAGTTGAACGGTTCTACTTCAAGAACTTCTAGTTCTTGAAGTTGACATACAAGAACTTCTAGAATTAACACCCCTCAAAAGATGTCCTTTTCATTATAGGGGACTGGAAAGCAAAAGTAGGAAGTGAAGAGATACCTGGAATAACAGGCAAATTTGGCCTTGGAGTACAAAACGAAGCAGGTCAAGGGCTAACAGAGTTTTGCCAAGAGAATGCACTGGTCATAGAAAACACCCTCTTCCAACAACACAAGAGAAGACTCTTGTCCATATGTATATGGACATCACCAGATGGTCAATACCTAAATCAGATTGATTATATTCTTTGCAGCCAAAGATGGAGAAGTTTATACAGTCAGCAAAAACAAGACCAGGAACTGACTGTGGTTCAGATCATGAACTCCTTATTGCCAAATTCAGACTGAAATTGAAGAAAGTAGGGAAAACCACCAGACCATTCAGGTATGACCTAAAGCAAATCCCTTATGATTATACAGTGGAAGTGAGAAATAGATTCAAGGGATTAGATCTGGTAGACAGAGTGCCTGATGAACTATGGATGGAGGTTCATGACTTTGTGCAGGAGGCAGTGATCAAGACCATCCCCAAGAAAAAGAAATGGAAAAAGGCAATATGGTTCTTTGAGGAGGCCTTACAAATAGCTGAGAAAATAAAAGATATGAAAGGCAAAGGAGAAAAGGAAAGGTTCCAAGTTCCAAAGAATAGCAAGGAGAGATAAGAAGACTTCCTCAGTGATCAATGCAAAGAAATAGAGGAAAACAATAGAATGGGAAAGACTAGAGATCTCTTTCAAGAAAATTAGAGATATCAAGGGAACATTTCATGCAAAGATGGGCTCAAGAAAGGACAGAAATGATATGGACCTAACAGAAGCAGAAGATATTAAGAAGAGGTGGCAAGAATACACAGAAAAACTGTACAAAAAAAGATCTTCATGACTCAGATAACCACGGTGGTGTGATCATTCACCTAGAGCCAGACATCCTGGAACATGAAGTCAAGTGGGCCTTAGGAAACTTCACTATGAACAAAGCTAGTGGAGGTGATGGAATTCCAGTTGAACTCTTTCAAATCCTAAAAGATGGTGCTGTGAAAGTGCTGCACTCAATATGCCAGTAAGTTTGGAAGACTAAGCAGTGGCCACAGGACTGGAAAAGGTCAGGTTTTATTTCAATCCCAAAGAAAGGCAATGCCAAAAAATATTCAAACTACACACAACTGCACTCATCTCACACACTAGCAAAGTAATGCTTCACAATTCTCCAAGCCGGGCTTCAAAAGTATGTGAACCATGAACTTCCAGATATTCAAGCTGGATTTAGAAAAGGCAGAGGAACCAGAGATCAAACTGTCAACATCCGCTGGATCATCAAAAAAGCAAGAGAGTTCCAGAAAAACATCTACTTCTGCTTTATTGACTATGCCAAAGCCTTTGATTGTGTGGATCACCACAAACTGTGGAAAATTCTTCAAGAGATGGGAAAACCAGACCACCTGACTTGCCTCCTGAGAAATCTGTATATAGGTCAAGAAGTAACAGTTAGAACTGGACGTGGAACAACAGACTGGTTCCAGGTTGGAAAAGGAGTACATCAAGGCTGTATACTGTCACTCTGCTTATTTAACTTATATGCAGAGTACATCATGTGAAATGCCAGGCTTGATGAAGCACAAGCTGGAATCAAGATTGCTGGGAGAAATATCAATAACCTCAGATATGCAGATGACACCACCTTTATGGCAGAAAATGAAGAACTAAGGAGCCTCTTGATGAAAGTGAAAGAGGAGAGTGAAAACTTCTGTTGGCTTAAAAGTGAATATTCAGAAAATAAAGATCATGGCACCTGGTCCCATCACTCATGGCAAATAGATGGGGAAACAGTGGAAACAGTGAGAGATTTTACTTTGGGGGGCTCTAAAATCACTGCAGATGGTGACTGCAGCCATGAAATTAAAAGACAGTAGTTCCTTGGAAGAAAAGCTATGAAAAACCCAAACAGCATGTTGAAAAGTAGAGACATTACTTTGCCAACAAAGGTCTGTCTAGTCAAAGCTATGGTTTTTCCATTAGTCATGTATGGATGTGAGAGTTGGACTACAAAGAAAGCTGAGTGCTGAAGAATTGATGCTTTTGAACTGTGGTATTGGAGAAGATTCTTGAGAGTCCCTTGGACTGCAAGGAGATCCAACCAGTCAATCCTAAAGGAAATCAATCCTGAATATTCATAAAAGGACTAATACTGAAGCTGAAACTCTAATACTTTAGCCACCTGATGTGAAGAACTGACTCACTGGAAAAGACCTTGATGCTGGGAAAGATTGAAGGCAGGAGGAAAAGGGGACAACAGAGGATGAGATGGTTGGATGGCATCACCGACTCAACAGACATGAATTTGAGTAAGTTCCAGGAGTTGGTGATGGGCAGGGAAGCCTGGCATGCTGCAGTCCATGGGGTCACAATGAATCATTCACAACTGAGGAGCTGAACTGAACTGAAGATGATGAAAAGATAATTTCAATATCAGAACACATATAAACCAGGACACTAAAAAATCTAATCTCTTTAGAGCAGTTGTTCTTAACTCTAGCTGCATATTAGACCGGCCTGGCAGAACATTTTCAAAGCACAAGTTCCAGGGCACTAATCTCCAGAAGTTTTGATTTAATTGGTCCAGAGAAGGGTGAAGTCGTTGTAATTTTTCAAAGATACCTAGTTTGACATTCAATTAATTCAATAGTTGCATTAAATTCTTAAAGTTCAGTCTTTAAACATTAAATTTATCTCTAAGCTTCCAGCTAGACAAAAAAAAAAAGAATTATTTTCTTCTCTTTTCTGAATCTTATTGTGATATTTTTGTGTGGTTTGTTTAGTGTTATTTCCTGTGATGGTCAGTTTTATGTGTCAGCTTGACTAGGCTACAGTCCCCAGTTATTGAATCATATACTACATAGCAGTTGCTGTGAAGGTACTTTGTAGTGGTGATTATGGGTCTAATCAACTGACATTAAGTATGGAATAATTTGCTAAATAATCTGAATGTGCCTGATTCAATCAGTTAAAGTCCTAAGATCAGAACTGCTGCTGCCAGAAGAATTTTTACCTGTGAACAGCAGCTTCAGCTTGTGCCTGAGTGTTTCGCCCTGATCATCCTGATAGCCTGTCCTGAGGATTTCAGATTCACCACAATCATATAAGCCAATTCCTTGTAGTGAATCTCACAATGTATCTCCTACTGATTCTGTTTCTCTGGTTGAACTTTGACTGATATGGTCCCCATGTTTGTGAGTGCTTGGTTCCTCAGTCATGTCCAACTCTTTGCAAGAATACTGGAGTGGGTTGCCATTTACTCCTTCGGGAGATCTTACCAACTGAGGGATCAAATCTACGTCTCTTATGTCTCCTGCATTGACAAGTGGATTCTTTACCACTGAGCCTCCTCAGAAGTCAAATACACTCCTCAAGTCCAATTAAATTGTATGTCCTGAAGGCAGAGGTATCCATGTTATTCATTATGAATCTCAGTACCTGACATATAAAACTCCAATACTTTGGCCACCTGATGCAAAGAACTGACTCACTGGAAAAGACACTGATGCTGGAAAAGATTGAAGGCAAGAGAAGAAGGGGACAACAGAGGATGAGATGGTTGGATGGCATCCCCGACTCAGTGGACATGAGTTTGAGCAAGCTCTGGGAGTTGGTGATGGACAGGGAAGCCTGGTGTGCTGCAGTCCATGGGGTTGCAAAGAGTCAGACACAACTGAGTGACTGGACTGAACTGAACTGAACCTGACAACATGTTTGGTGCATAACAGGCATCAATGAACACTTGAATGAATGAACAGTATGGTGAGGAAATAAACATGCAACATAAAGAGTGGACCAGGAAACTCAGTAAATACTGTGAAATTCCACACAAGAAACAAGCACATCCCCCCATGGAGATTAAGGAAGATGTGAAATGAGCTGATTTTGAAGGTTTGAGATTGAGGAAGCAAAATGTAAAGATTGGATGTGGCATACTGAGATCAGCTGTATGGCATATTAGATCTACAGTTGAACTACACAAAGAAATCATGTAAGCAAACAGATCAATGTGAGTTTAAAGCAATAGATCATGGCCAGTCTTTCATGATTAAATGCAGAACTGTATTCTCCACCTGATGAGCTCTCTCTCTCCCTTAGAGATTATAAAACCTTTCTCCAAATGCTTCCCTGATAGCTCAGTTGGTAAAGAATCCACCTGCAATGCAGGAGACCCTGGATCAATTCCTCGGTTGGGAAGATCCCCTAGAGAAGGGAACGGCTACCCACTCCAGTATGCTGGCCTGGAGAATGGCCTGTATAGTCCATGGGATCAAAAAGAGTTGGACACAACTGAACGACTTTCACTGCACTTCACTTCTCCAAATATACTTTACTTGTAGGTGAAAATCAGGAAGAAAGTGTTTTATAAAATTATTTTCCTTTATGGTTTACTGATGATAATGATGATTTAATAGCTAAGTCATGTCCAACTCTTGCAACTCCATGGACTGTAGCCCACCGGGCTCCTCTGTCCATGGAATTCTCCAGGCAAGAATACTGGAGTGGGTTGCCATTTCCTTCTCCATTATGGTTTGTTACAGGATATTAAATATAGTCCTGTGTTATATAGTAAGACCTTGTTGTTTACCTATCCTATATACAATACTAATCCCAAACTCCCAAATCTTCCCTGCCTCCTCTGGCCTCCCCTTTTGCAGCCATAAGTCTGTTCTCTGTGTGATCCTGTTTTTTAACGAAGCTCCTCTGGTTAAAGAAACATGCAGAGGACACAGTTCTGTGTGCTCAGCCCCTTGCTTCCTCCTCTAAAGAACAGTTAATGTCCCACAAAGCATCATTTGAAAATCAGCATTAAAGTAATTAGCCACAGCAGTCTTAATTCACTCTATTAATCAATCAGTTCAGTTCAGTTCAGTCTCTCAGTCATGTAAACTCTTTGCGACGCCATGAAAGGTAGCACGCCAGGCCTCCCTGTCTATCACCAACTCCTGGAGTCTACCCAAACCCATGTCTATTGAGTCGGTGATGCCATCCAACCATCTCATCCTCTGTCGTCCCCTTCTCCTCCTGCCCTCAATCTTTCCCAGCATCAGGGTCTTTTCAAATGAGTCAGTTCTTCGCATCAGGTGGCCAAAGTATTAGAGTTTCAGCTTCAACATCAGTCCTTCCAATGAACACTCAGGACTGACCTCCTTTAGGAATGGACTGGTTGGATCTCCTTGCAGTCCAAGGGACTCTCAGGAGTCTTCTCCAACACCACAGTTCAAAATCATCAATTCTTCAGCACTCGGCTTTCCTTATAGTCCAACTCTCACACCCATACATGACCACTGAAAAAACCATAGCCTTGACTAGACGGACCTTTGTTGGCAAAGTAATGTCTCTGCTTTTGAATATGCTGTTTAGGTTGGTCATAACTTTCCTACCAAGGAGTAAGCATCTTTTAATTTCATGGCTCAATAATCAATCAATCATTACCTATTTAGAGAAATCTATCATACCAGGGCTTCCCTGGTAGCTCAGACCATAAAGTATCTGCCTGCAATGCAGGAGACCCAGGTTCAGTCCCTGGGTCAGGAAGATCCCCTGGAGAAGGGAATGGCAACCCACTCCAGTATTCTTGCCTGGAGAATCCCATGGACAGAGGAGCCTGGTAGGATACAAAATTCATGGAGCTGCAAAGACTCAGACACAGCTAAGCGACTAACACATTCACCACACCACACTCTGGAGAAGCTCGAGTTGAAGAAAAACCTTCTTCTGAAAGTGGAAGCAGCTTGAGAGGCCGTGAGATGCTCTCCTGAGGTTGCAAATCATTCCAGGCATGACTAAGGTCCTAAGAGTCAGCTTTCCAAGGGCTTTGAGGTTTATTCCAAAGACAATTTGTTTCTGATAGAGGAGACGGGTTTTGTAAAAACTGTGAGTATGTGCTTACTAGATTTTCCCCGTCCTTGAACTTGTACTAGAGCCCTAGGGAGAAGAGGCAAAAATAAAGTTGTCCAACATAAAAATATTTGAAACACAGGGCAGTGACAAAGCTGCTTCAGAAACCATGCTGCAAACCGCAACATGGAGGCAGTGCCAAAAGGTATCATCTTCACGTGAAGTGGAACAGATTGTAAAATGGGATATGAGAGAATATCCTCTATCAGATGAGGGAAAGGTGAGGGTCATGGTGGCAGGATACTTGTCACTGTGCCTGCATCCTGTCTTGATAGAGGCAGAAGTTCTGACAAATCCAAAATGGCCCAGAAAGACTTTAAAGTCTATTTGCTTAGTTTCTTTTGCACTGCAGGCTTTCAGCTTTTGTGTTTCCCAACCCCTTCATTTCCAACATCCTGGATTCTTTCCAGCCAAAGACCATCTCAAAACCCAGAAGAATTTCTACTCAGAAAGTCCTCTAAAAGACTTTCCATTTCCCCTTTCTCTTGGTGGTTAATTCCTTCATTGTCTGTCGTTATTCATTGCATTGCCCATATCTCACAGCAAACCAACAGAATTCTTCTCACCTTCACTCTCAAGTTTGAACTCCTGTTCTTTTATCCTGGTCTCTCTGAACACCCCAGGCCAGGACCAGTGTCGGAATGTCCCTTCTTCGTACCTGTGCTGGGTGGCCAAGCACCAAGGATGAGAATCACACAAGCACAATGCAAGTGACTACAGCAAATCCGTGGTCTCTGACCTTGACTTTCAGTGTTTCCCATCATCCCTTTGTGATTCTCTTCAGTGATTACCAAAAAAAAGATCATCAACATTCATCTCAGTCTCTAAGTGCCTCATTCTCTGCAGATGCCCTACAGGAACCAAGGTCGTTAGGCACTGATCAGCAAGGTCTTGGTGTTGCTACTGCCTAATACAGCCAGGCCTTGCGGTTCTCATAAACAACTCCACAGGACATCAACATTGGAAAAGGCCACTCTGTGCTCAGGATGTGTTTTGCTGAAAGGTTTTTTTTTTTTTTTGTAACAGGAATTATATACATTATATATATATATATATATATATATATATATATATATATATATATAAGAAAGAGAGAAAGAAGCATAATAAGGAACTGTAATTTGCTTACTTGATGATGTTACAATAAGTTCAAATGCTGGAGCCTTAATTGTTGTTTAGTCACTAAGTCATGTCTGACTCTTGTGACCGCATGGATTATAGCCCACCAGACTCTTCTGTCCATAAGATTATCTGAGAATACTAGAGTGGGTTGTCATTTTCTTCTCCAGGGGATCTTCCAACCCAGGTATTGAACCTGAATCTCCTGTATTGGCAGGCGGATTCTTTTTTTTTTTTTTTTACTTTAATTGGAGGCTAATTACTTTATAATATTGTAGTAGTTTTTGCCATACACTGACATGAATCAGCCATGAGTGTACATGTGTTCCCCATCCTGACCCTCCCTCCCCATCCCATCCCTCAGGGTCATCCCAGAGCACTGGCCCTGAGCACCCTGCCTCATCCATCTAACCTGGGCTGATGATCTATTTCACATATGGTAATATACATGTTTCAATGTTATTCTCTCAAATCATCCCACACTCACCTTCTCCCACAGAGTCCAAAAGTCTGTTCTTTACATCTGTGACCCTTTTGCTGTCTTGCATATAGGGTCCTCATTACCATCTTTCTAAATTCCATATATATGCGTTAATATACTGTATTGGTGTTTTTCTTCCTGACTTACTTCACTCTGTATAATAGACTCCAGTTTCATCCACCTCATTAGAACTGATTCAAATGCATTCTTTTTAATAGCTGAGTAATATTCCACTGTATATATGTACCACAGCTTTCTTATCCTTTGTCTGCCAATGGACATATAGGTTGCTTCCATGTCCTGGCTATTGTAAACAGTGCTGTGATGAACATTGGGGTACATGTGTCTCTTTCAATTCTGGTTTCCTCGGTGTGTATGCCCAGCAGTGGGATTGCTGGGTTGTATGACAGTTCTATTTCCAGTTTTTTAAGGAATCTCCACACCATTCTCCATAGTGGCTGTACTAGTTTGCATTCCCACCAACAGTGTAAGAGGGTTCCCTTTTCTCCACACCCTCTCCTTGCTGAAAGTTTTAACTTTTGTTTCAGGTTCCAAGGATTCGTTTCTGAAACAAATCACTCATACACAAATAAACAATTCCAATATCTAATAGAGAATTATCTAACTGAAATGGCAACCCACTCCAGTATTCTTGCCTGGAGAATCCCAGGGACGGGGGAGCCTGGTGGCTGCTGTCTGTGGGGTCGCACAGAGTCAGACACGACTGAGGTGACTTAGCAGAAGAAAAGAGAAGCAATATCTAATAGAGAATTATCTCTCTTACTTTCAGTGAATAATCATTAACAAGAGAGAGAAATAGAACAGCAGATACATCACCTAATTGGGGCTGGCTAGTATCCAGACTACAAATAACGCTGGGAAGTCCCGTGTAACAGCAATCTGGTGTCCCAATCGGGAAACAGTCCCAGGCAGCACGTCTGCTCTGTGGGTGAGACTTCATAATTGCATTTTGGGGAGTTCCCACTTACCATCCCAGGCTGCAAACTGATACCATCAGCAGTTTGTGAGAAAACTGCAGCTCTGGTTTTAGGTTAATCTTTTAACAGTGCTGTTTATCTTGCCAGTCCTAGGATGTTGCTAAACACTGGGCTTGGTTGGCCAGACCTCCTCCAAGGGCTCAACAACTCCAAGACCCGCTCCCTATCTTATCTACAGTTCACCTGGACTTAGTGGTATCCATAGATGCACTTGGAGCCGGCACATGGTCAGGGTAGTGTCCAGGCCGGGCAGAAGGAAGATCAGAGGCCTCCTCTGCTTTCTTGTTCCTGAAGCCTGAACAGGACTACTTTAACTTCCCTAACAGGATGGATCAAGACAAAACAACACCACTCTATTTTGTCTGAACACAAACAAAATATAAGCATTATTCAAGCCACAAAAATGTAGTAAATCAAACATCCCCCTCTTTTAGTTAATATAAGCAGCAGCTACTCCTTTACCAATGACAACTTTAGTCTTGCATAAAAGTTTTGAAGATACCCAATCACACTTATGGGGCTTCCCTGCTGGCTCAGATGGTAAAGAGTCTGCCTGCAGTGCAGGAGACCTGGGTTCAATCCCTGGGCTGGGAAGATCCCCTGGAGAAGGAAATGGCAACACAATCCAGTATTCTTGCCTGGAAAATCCCATGGACAGAGGATCCTGGCAGGTTACAGTCCATGGGATCACAAACAGACATGACTGAGCAACTTCACTGATGAATCACACTCACTTCCTGACAGCATCTAATCCAGAGAAAAGTCCTTTAATACTTTCCAAAAGAACCTAATACAAGCCCATATTTTATAATCAATCCTTTCTAGCATTCTTTTTCTGAACTGATCCATGGTTCCCCATGAGAGTGTCTTCTTCCTCCAAGGAACAATCAATCCAGTTTGTTCAACTACAGGCATGTCCCTTGTGGTTAGGCATTGACAACAGTAATAAGATTTATTTTTATTGATGATCACTTTGGTTAGATTTTGTGCTAAGTACTTTATGTGTGTGACCGATTTAACCATTTAATGACAGTAATGATTTTACCCCATTGTAGACATAGAAACACTAAGGCTGAATGAAATATAAAAACCACTGATGTCACAGATCCAGCATAACGGGTGAAGGAATTATGGCTCAAGAGCTTATAAACTCAAGGATTTTTTTTAAATTTTATTTTATTTAACTTTACAATATTGTATTGGTTTTGCCATATATCAAAATGAATCTGCCACAGGTATACATGTGTTCCCCATCCTGAACCCTCCTCCCTCCTCCCTCCGCATACCATCCCTCTGGGTCATCCCAGTGCACCAGCCCCAAGCATCCAGTATCGTGCATCGAACCTGGACTGGCGACTCGTTTCATATATGATATTACACATATTTCAATGCCATTCTCCCAAATCATTCCACCCTCTCCCTCTCCCACAGAGTCCAAAAGACTGTTCTATACATCAGTGTCTCTTTTGCTGTCTCGTACACAGGGTTATTGTTACCATCTTTCTAAATTCCATATATATGCGTTAGTATACTGTATTGGTGTTTTTCTTTCTGGCTTACTTCACTCTGTATAATAGGCTCCAGTTTCATCCACCTCATTAGAATTGATTCAAATGTATTCTTTTTAATGGCTGAGTAATACTCCATTATGTATATGTACCACAGCTTTCTTATCCATTCATCTGCTGATGGACATCTAGGTTGCTTCCATGTCCTGGCTATTATAAACAGTGTTGCAATGAACATTGGGGTACACGTGTCTCTTTCCCTTCTGGTTTCCTCAGTGTGTATGCCCAGCAGTGGGATTGCTGGGTCATAAGGCAGTTCTATTTCCAGTTTTTTAAGGAATCTCCACACTGTTCTCCATAGTGGCTGTACTAGTTTGCATTCCCACCAACAGTGTAAGAGGGTTCCCTTTTCTCCACACCCTCTCCAGCATTTATTGCTTGTAGACTTTTGGATCGCAGCCATTCTGACTGGCATGAAATGGTACCTCATAGTGGTTTTGATTTGCATTTCTCTGATAATGAGTGATGTTGAGCATCTTTTCATGTGTTTGTTAGCCATCTGTATGTCTTCTTTGCAGAAATGTCTATTTAGTTCTTTGGCCCATTTTTTGATTGGGTCATTTATTTTTCTGGAATTGAGCTGTAGGAGTTGCTTGTATATTTTTGAAATTAGTTGTTTGTCTGTTGCTTCATTTGCTATTATTTTCTCCCATTCTGAAGGCTGTCTTTTCACCTTGCTTATAGTTTCCTTTGTTGTGCAGAAGCTTTTAAGTTTAATTAGGTTCCATTTGTTTATTTTTGCTTTTATTTCCAATATTCTGGGAGGTGGGTCATAGAGGATCCTGCTGTGATGTATGTCAGAGAGTGTTTTGCCTATGTTCTCCTCTAGGAGTTTTATAGTTTCTGGTCTTACGCTTAGATCTTTAATCCATTTTGAGTTTATTTTTGTGTATGGTGTTAGAAAGTGCTCTAGTTTCATTCTTTTACAAGTGGTTGACCAGTTTTGAAATAAACCACGAAAGAAGCAAGACAATTCTCTTTCTCATATCCCTCTTCCAGTCTCAGAACATGAGCTGGCCCTCCTTTCATTGTCAGCTCTTCCCTCTGTTCTTTGACCATCTCCTCTGTCATCTTTTATAACTGGTTCCAAGACTTCCCTAGTGGTGCAGTGGATAAGAATCCGCCTGCCAATGGAGGGGACACAGGTTCAATCCCTGGCCAGAAAGATTCCACATGCCACAGAACAACTAAGCCCATGTGCCCGTGTGCTACTGAGCCTGTGCTCTAGAACCCAAGAGCCACAACTCCTGAGCCCGTGTGCGTAGAGCCTGTGCTCCACAACAAGAGAACCCATTGCAGTGAGAATGCACACATCTCAATGAAGCGTAGCCTCCATTTGCCATAATTAGAGAAAGCCGGCATGCAGCAATGAAGATGCGGTGCAACCAAAAATTAAATTAAAAAAATAATAACGGTTCCAAAAAATACAAATTTTTTTCTTTTAATTTTTCAACCTTTATTTCTTTACTGGAATCATTTCCTCAGTCTAAAATCAGGCATAAGCCTCTTTCATCCTAATAAAAAGCCAAAATTACCTCAATGGTCCCATGGTCTCTTGATCTTTTTCAACTCCAGCAAGTTCTGGAAATTCTGGTCTTTATTTTCCAGAATAATATGATTTAAAATTATAAAATAGACATGCATGAACGGAATTGAGAGGAAGATCTTTTCCACCTTGGAGGAGTAAGGGTGGGTAGGAGAGGAGAATTCAAGAGAAAAATTGTATCTGAGGAATATACGAAGCATTGGAGGGGGGAATTCCTAGCTAGAGATATAAGAAGAGGAATCTTAGGATAAGTAAATGGGTAACTTACTTACCTATTTATAGTAAATCGCTGCTGCTGCTGCTGCTAAGTCACTTCAGTTGTGTCTGACTCTGTGTGACCCCCATAGACAGCAGCCCACCAGGCTCCCCCGTCACTGGGGTTCTCCAGGCAAGAACACTGGAGTGGGTTGCCATTTCCTTCTCCAATGCATGAAAGTGAAAAGTGAAAGGGAAGTCACTCAGTCATGTCTGACTTTTTGCGACCCCATGGACTGCAGCCTACCAGGCTCCTCCGTCCATGGGATTTTCCAGGCAAGAGTACTGGAGTGGGGTGCCATTGCCTTCTCCATTATGGTAAATTACTTACCCATTTACTCACAGCATTTTATGGTAAATGCTGTAGACTGAATGTTTGTGTTCCCCCAAAATTCATGTTTTGAAAATTAACCCCTGATGTGACACTAGGTGGTAAGTCCTTTAAAAGGTAATTAGATCATGAGGGTAGAACCCTCATCAAGACATTAGTGCCCTTACAAAAGCAACCCCAAAGGGCTCCCTTGGCCCTTTTGCCCTGTGAGGACACAGTAAGAAAAATGGCCATCTGTGAACCAGAAAATTCTGTTGTTTACAAGCCACTGACTCTATAGTATTCTTTTATAACAGACCAAATGGGTTAAGAGAGTAGGTAACAGAGAAATCACAGAGAAAGGAAAGTCTGGTATATGAGATCTGGTGAGTAGTCTAGTTAATCTGGTGTATCATCTGCTCAGGCTGCCATAAGAAAACACCGTTGACTGGATACTTTCAACAACAGAAAATTGTTTCTCACAGTTTTGGAGGCTGGAAGTCCAAGATCAGCTCTACAGACAAAAATCTTCCTGCTGTGTCCTCGTGTGGTCTTTACTTTTTGCACCACAACCCTGGTGTTTCTTTGTATATCCAAATTTGCTCTTTGGACACCAGACTGGATGAGGGACAATCCTAAAGACCTTTATTTCATCACCTCTATAGAGATTTTATCTCCAAGTACAATTTCATTCTAATCACATTCTGAAGTGGATTAGGACTTCAAAATACAAATTTTGAGAGAAAACAATTCAGCCTGAGATGTAGGGTAGCAGGGAAGATTAGGCCAGAAATGTAGGTTAGGGCCAACTCATAGATGCCTTGGAATATAAGAATAAGAAATCAGTACTTCTTCTTTATGCAGTGAACTCTATGAATGTCTGACATGACATTCCTTACCTCATTGGACTGTTAAATATTGAAGGTGAAACCTAATATGACTTATTTATTGAAATTATTTCTATATTTTATAATGTATATTTTGCAACAACTGAATTCCCTCTAAAAAGACTTGCTTTCAGATATATATTCATATACTTCTATTTTTATCCTCCTCCTTCAAACCAATCTAAACAGATCCTCCAGATATTTAGAACATTGTCTGAAACAATATCTTTACATAGAACCAATGCTTAAAACACTTTTTGATTAACACTTGTAGGCATTCACTCAAATGCTTAACAGCTGAAGCTATTCTAAATATAGGCCACCTGTTTTTCCCAAGGGAGTCAGCAAAACCTGAGTGGCTGAGAGAAGCACATTTACACGGGACATCTCTACGTGAAAATGTGGGCAAAGACCTTCAGAAAGGCAGAGAGGCTGTCCTTGCTCTCTCCAAGGACAGTTCGTGCAAGATCCCTTTTTCAACACAGGAGTCAGCACTGACTCCATTCTCAAAGGAGAAACTGAAGGTCAAGGACATACATTACATACCAAATACACCACAAGCCTTAGGCTGGTTTTTCTCCGTGTGTATTGTCTAATTTCATTCTATTATTGTCTTTCCATTTTATAGATAAGCAAACAGACTCAGAAAGGTAAAATTACTTGCTCATAAGAATAGAATAATCAGTTGAACATGGTCTTATTCCCAAGTCCATTCTGTTTGCCATATGCCATCTTAAGTGGGTTTTCTCTACCATGATTATGTAGGTCAGAGTATCATCAGCCTTTGTTTGAACCCCATCATCTCTGCAGGGGGAGGACACAAGGATGCAATAATGGTTGTGGGTCACTATCAAGGATCTGTTTGAGGACAAACCTGAAGCAAAAAAATCTCTCAACCTGCACGTATACAGCAATGTATTAGGTTGAACCACATGAAAATTTTTGTAAATCGAAATCTGTCAAAATTTTATATGATGCAACCTAATTGTTTATTCCTGGTAATAACCCAAGAGGTAATAGCTGTAGCTGCTACTCTACTTAACAATGGAGATTTTCTACTCTAGAAGAGAATTGTTCACGTTCTTTAGCCTCAGGCACACCTAGAAAACAAGTCTCCTCTTGCCTGGGGGGGAAAAAACCCAGTGTCATCCTCCACTCCAGGAATATACACTCCTCTGGGAAAACAGGGGAAAACCACATGCATACGGAGCAGAAATTCAGGCATTCCCCCTTGGATTGCTCTTTCCATAATTAAGGATGAGAGTGTGTCCTAGAAATACTTGCAAATAATAAGGTGTATAAGATGAAGAAAAATACTAAAGCAGGAACCACACCACAAGAGATTCCAAGGGGATCATTACACATGTGGTGTAAGCCTGCACCCAAAATATTACAGGTCGGCGCCCTGGAGGTGCCAAAGGAAAGTGTGTCTGTGATCACCCTTACTGAAGAGGTGCTAGCTTCTTTGATTGATTGACACTGTTGTTCAGTTGCTAAGTCATGTCTGACTCTTTGTGACCCTATGGACTACAGCAAGCCAGGCTTCCCTGTCCTTCATCTCCCAGAGCATGCTCAAACTCATGTCCGTTGAGTTGATGATGCCATCCAACCATCTCATCCTTTGTCATCCCCTTCTCCTTCTGCCCTCAATCTTTCCCAGCATCAGGGTCTTTTCCAATGAGTCAGCTCTTCGCATCAGGTGGCCAAAGTATTGGAGTTTCAGCATCAGTCTTTGATTGACACTGTGAGTAATTAAAACTCAAATTTAGGGGCATTTGTCAATTTCTCCAATATGTAGGAATCACTGGAATTTTAATAGGCACATCAGAACACCTTGAGGAATATTGCCACCTTTAAGATATTTTTAAGAAGTATTTGATAAATTTTCTAATAAAAACATCTTTTCTCAAAAACCAAGAGGATAACTTCAAGAAGAATTTTAAAATTTCACTTAACAGCATTTTCCTCCTCTTCAGTAGTGATTCCCGTGGCCGTGAGGGCTGGATGAGGCTTTACTTAGAAGGTCGCAGCTTTGCAAAAGGAGGAAAATACTGAAACACTGGGCTAATTAAGAGCCATGATCACTACATGTGTATTAATCTGAACCAAAACTTTATTCTCATGCCTCAGTCCATAAGAATTTATGAGAGATGGACACTGATACTCGCTGCATTTATCTTACTCCCTATCAGTTTCCTAGGAGAACATAGACTGGGAGGTTTTGAATATCTATTGCAGAGATATTCCAAATCATAATAAATTCATGAGAAAATCTGCCTGGAATATGTGAATTCTTTCTCTGGTCTTAAGTCCTTTAAATCCAAGCCACTGAAGCCTTGTATGCAAATAATATTAGCTATTCATTAATTGAATATTTATGATGTATCAAGTTCTGTTGCTGTTGTTGTTCAGTTGATAAGTCGTGTCTGACTCTTTGCAACCTCATGGACTGCAGCACACCAAGCTTTGCTGTCCTTCAGTATCTTCCGGAGTCTGCTCAGATTCATGTCCACTGAGTCAATGATGTTATCCAACCATCTTATCCTCTGCCACCTGCTTCTCCTTTTGCCTTCAATCTTTTCCAGCATCAGGATCTTTTCCAATGAGTGGCTCTTCACATCAGGTGGCCAAAATATTGGAGTTTTAGCCTCAGCATCAGTCCTTCCAGTGAATATTCAGGGTTGATTTCCTTTAGGGTTCACTGGCTTGATCTCCTTGTCCAAGGGACTCTTGAGTCTTCTCCAGCACCACAATTTGAAAGCATCAATTCTTCAACACTCAGCCTTCTTTACAGTCCAAGTTTCACATTCATACATGACAACTGGAAAAACCATAGCCTTGACTGTATGGACCTTTGTAGGCAAGGAGATGTCTCTGCTTTTTAATATGCTGTCTAGGCTTGTCATAGCTTTCCTTCCAAGTTCTTCATGTATCTATTAACTTATTTAATCCTCACAAACTCCCCATACACTATTATCAGTCCCGTTTTATAGATGAGAAAATGGAGTCAAGGAGTGTTTGAAATCTCAAGGTCCCACATCAAGGAAGTATTTGAGCAGGATATTAAAACAGATATTTTGACTGCAGTGAAAGTGAAAACCACACAGTCATGTCCAACTTTTTGTGACCCCATGGACTATAGAGTCCATAGCATTCCCCAGGCCAGAATACTGGAGTGGGTAGCCTTTCCCTTCTCCAGGGGATCTTCCTAACCCAGGGATCGAACCCAGGTCTCCCGCATTGCAGGCAAATTCTTTACCAGCTGAGCCACAAGGGAAACCCAAGAATACTGGAGTGGGTACCCTATCCCTTCTAATATTCTTTGATTGCAGAGTCTACATTTTTAATCACCAAAATACTGTCACTCTTGAGAAACCGGCTGTCATGGCAGCTGCCCCACCTCTACCATCAAATAAGAACCTTCATGACAGTTTAATGGCCACAAAGCACCCAAGGCCTCTACAGAAAATCCTCCACCCATGACACTGAGTAATCCTTCCTTCTTTAAAAATGTCTTCAAACTGCTTTCTTGTCCATTGTAGCCCGTGAAATTCTGCCAGATATACCTGAAAACCAGTTAGAAAGTCACCCTGAAGCTGCCGCCTTAATAAAGAACCTGTCAATCAGAGATTATCTCTGTATTTCATCTTTCTACTCTATGAAACTGACTCTGCTTTGAAACTTGGAACTCCTGCTGAAATGAAAGTGACAGCAGATGGTCTTCCTTTATTAATAAATAGCCTCTGTTCCTTTCGTCTCAGAATTTTGTTGCCTTTGAAAATCAAACACAAACCAGATTGACCCTTTCGATTTACAATTATGTTAAAATAATTACATTCAAAATATCCACAATTCTTGGGCTCTTGACCGAATGAAATTACAATCAATTTTATTAAAACATAAAAACTGATCAAGTATTTCTTGATCCTAATTGAATGTTTGTTTACTTGATAGATTATGTCATTATAAAATAAATAATTAGAACATGGTTTCCAATAGAGGGATCTATAGAGAACAAATAAAACTATCTCTTATCCACCTTAGTGGGTGGTGTTCTCATAAATACATGGAAAAACATCTCTATACTGCATCAGGTTTAATGAGATATGTCATTTGCCCCAGATATGCCAAAATGGTCCTATGCTTTAAGCCATACCACAATCTGAGCATTGTTATATAGCTGCATGTAGCTTGAGCTTTAAAGAACCCAGAATACAAAGTTTACTCTTTAGACTCTTCATTTGTAGCTGTAAGTAAAGAATTTATTTGCCAAAAGATAAACACTGCCACCTGCTGAGATAAGAGAATAAAAGTGAGTAAGCTTACGTACTTTTAAAACAATGTTTTCTACTTTTCATTAGTGAGATCAGTGAAAAGCAGGCTTGTCATTTCTCAGTAAAGTACAAGGACATCGACTTGTGGTGATCACTTGATTAGACCTCACAGTCCCAACAAAGTAGTAGCAAAGGCAACTTTTGATCAAAAAGATTCATCCAGCATTTCCCAAAAAATAGAATAAAAAGTCTTTGTGCTCACTGTATTTACAGCTTCTAGATAACTTTTCTGGGGTTCTCATATCTTGCATGACCACAGAGAGTCATAAACTCATATTTAAGTTCCAGGTAACTGAACCTGAAGCTCGAAACTCAAGAGGAATAAAGAGAAACAGCATAAAACTAGAAGAGAGCATTGGCAAAACATTCTCTGACATAAATTGTACCTATGTTTTCTTAGGTCAGTGTCCCAAGGCAAAAGAAATAAAAACAAAATAAACAAAAGGGACCTAATCAAACTTAGAAGCTTTTGCACAGCAAAGGAACCATTAAAAAAAAAAAAAAAAGCCAATCTACAGAATAGAAGAAAATATTTGCAAATGATGCAATCAGTCAGTCAGTTCAGTCACTCAGTCGTGTCCGACTCTTTGTGACCCCATGAATCTCAGCATGCCAGGCCTCCCTGTCCATCACCAACACCCAGAGTTCACTTAGACTCACATCCATTGAGACAGTAATGCCATCCAGCCATCTCATCCTCTGTTGTCCCCTTCTCCTCCTGCCCCCAATCCCTCCCAGCATCAGAGTCTTTTCCAATGAGTCAACTCTTCGCGTGAGGTGGCCAAAGTACTGGATGCAATAGACAGGGCTTAATCTCCAAAATATACAAATGTAACATGAACCATTTAAAACTGAGCAATTCATTACTACTTGGTGTATTCAGAGTTTTGTGCAATAAGCATCTCTAATTATGAAACATATTCATCACCCCTAAAGAAAACACCACACCCATGAAACAGTTGTGCCCCACCCTACCCCCAGTCTTTGGCAAGCAACAATCTACATTCTATCTCTATGGATCTACCTATTTTGGGTATTTCACATAAAGGAAATCACACAAGAGGTGAGCTTTTGGTCTTACTTCCACTGAGCATAATATTTTCAAGATTCACCTTATCAATATTTCATTCATTTTTGTGGCTAAGTAATACTCCACTATATAGATATATATCACAACTTGTTTATCTCTGCACCACTGGTGGACGTTTAAGCTATTGGGAATAGTGCCTTAATGAAAATGCACATACATGTCCTTAAGTACCAGTTTTCAATTTTGGGGGTATTTATTTAGAAGTGAAAATGGTATATGGGCCATATGGTAACTTGATGTTTACCTTTCTCAGGAATCTCAATATTTTTTAAGTTGAGAATAATAACAACGCAAAAGTTGAAGCTTGCCAAGTAGAGAGTAGGTCATGATACCGTGAATCAAGTGAGGACAAACCATACTGTAATCTCACTGGGACCCAGGAATCTCCAGGGTGAGTACAACTGTCCTCAGGATGAGGGGAAACTTTTCAAAATCTATATTCTTTTTTACTATATGAATATACCATACCCATAATAAAAGTGAGAAATGTGTTGTAATATGAGGAAAGGAGAAAAGGTGATCATAATCTGCCACTAAGCTTACTGTACTCATAAGTCAAAAATTACTACCTTGGATATAACAAATTACATTTATTGTAATAGGTAACAACCATTAGAACTGTGGTGTTGGAGAAGACTTTTGAGAGTCCCTTGGACAGCAAGGAAACCAAACCAGTCAACACAAAAGGAAAATTTATGACCAACCTAGACAGCATATTAAAAAGCAGAAACATTACTTTGCCAACAAAGGTCCATCTAGTCAAGACTATGGCTTTTCCAGTGGTCATGTATGGATGTGAGAGTTGGACTATGAAGAAAGCTGAGTGCCGAAGAATTGATGCTTTTGAACTGTGGTGTTGGACAAGATTCTTGAGAGTCCCTTGGACTGCAAAGAGATCCAATCAATCCATCCTAAAGGAAATCAGTCCTGAATGCTCATTGGAAGGACTGATGTTGAAGCTGAAACTCCAATATTTGGCCACCTGATGTGAAGAGCTGACTCATTTGAAAAGACCCTGATGCTGGGAAAGATTGAGGGCGAGAGGAGAAAGGGGTGACAGAGGATGAGATGGTCGGGTGGCATCACCAACTCAATGGACATGAGTTTGAGTAAACTCCGGGAGTTGGTGATGGACAGGGAGGCCTGACGTGCTGCAGTCTATGGGGTCGCAAAGAGTCTGACACAACTGAATGACTGAACTGAACTGAACTTTACACACTCATGGTTTTGTCTTTTTTTCCATTGTTTCAGAAAGAGTGATTTTTGACACCATGCATTTTTAAAATGAACTCCACAGTAATAGAGGTGTCCTTGGGTGGCTCAGAATCCATCTGCAGTGCAGGAGACGAAGGTTACATCCCTGGGTCGGGAAGATCCCGTGGAGGAGGGAGTGGCTACCCACTCCAGCATTCTTGCCTGGAGAATCCCATGGACAGAGGAGCCTGCAGGCTATAGTCAGTCCATGGAGTAGCAAAACGTCAAACACGACCGAGCAAATAACACTTTCACATTCCACAGGAATACTAAGTGGGGACTACCTCTATGGTAGTTACTGCTTACAGAGTACAGAAACTTCTAATTGAGAATGAATTACTTGATTTCACCACTTCACACAAGCTGTCTATTGCTAAATGGACCTCTTACGTCACTGCCATATCTACCTTTCAGCCTCTAAGTGTGAACAATCAGAATCTCAGCCTTTGCTCTTTACATTTCCAAAAGCTGTTATGAATATTTGCATTTAGTTTCTGTAACGTCTGGAAAAAAGCATTTCTAATCTGTTACAATATAATTGCCAGGGGAAGTGTGAATTCAGAACTACCAGATCACAAGGAATTGAGACTCTGTCACTAAATAATTGTATGTATAATAAAGGGCCAAACTGAAACTCTTATTACTTGGAAAAACAACACCATGTTTTATAAAGTTAATTTTATAAAAGCTATTCAGGGAATTTGAAAGAAATCCAGACCAAAAAAGAAAAAGATATGTGTATCACCAGCACATGAAATGCACTCTCAAAAAACATAAGCCTCACATTAATATTTCATAACTTCTTTTCTCTATTTGTAAGACACAGCCTTTCAAGATTTGAGTCCATGTCTAACCAACTATCAGCCAACTGATTTTGGAGTAAACCACCTCTTCCCTCTCCAAAGTATGTGTTATCAGCTCCAAATTCAGTTTCTAAGCATTCCTACTTTGTTCCTCTTCATTAAATGAATTGATGTATGCAAAAGTCTTGTAAACTGTAAAATCTATAAACATTTGGAGATTTTTTCTGTTTATTTTAGAAAGGAATAATCTGATGGAACTAAAGGAAGCTAAAGTAATTAAGTAGACACTGGTTTTCAGTTTCTGGTGCAGGGGTAATGAGATGATAGATTACAGATTAAAATGGTAATAAGACTGGAGACCTAGGGTTTGTTTTTGGAGGAAAGTGCCTGTGATTCAGTGGGTAGATGAAATAAAGGTGGAGAAGTAAGAGAGGATTTCACTGTCAGCATGAATAGAACTGCTAAGAACAGCAAGTTGAAATAATAAGAGATGTAAGAAACTCTCTTCTGGATTTGATGAAATTAAAAGAGATGGCAAGACACACAAACTAAGAAAATAGCATCAGCCCATCTGGCAGCTAGGAAAGACACACAGGACAGAAGCCAACAAGGATGGTAGAGGGGGAGCCCCCAAAGGCCGTGTCCTTTGGTCACCATGCCACTGAATAGCTCACTATGGGACTAACTAACCTTGGTTAAGGCAATTAAGTATTTTGTTACTTATAGCCCAAACCGAGATAACAAAGAAGCTAAATTAAACAAAACCTAAGATAATCTTGGTAAGATAACTAAAACGATTGTAGGTATTTTGAGTTAGCTTATGAATCATTTTTTGAAAAAGAGTATGCCTTTCATTATATTCACAATTTTTTAACTTCAAATTTCAAAACCCAAAATTATTTTAAGAGAACCAGAAGCAATGGGAAAACATAATAAATTCCTTTGTAGTTTAAAAGATTACTGATGCCTTTTTAAAATGGCAATAGAAGACTTCTGTGTATAAAAAGCACTGTTTAGTTCAAAGAGCATTTATTTTGCCTTTAAATCAGACATTATGCTAAGTCTTGAGCTATTGCAGTTTTAGAGATGAGTTGTTAGAAAAGATACTTCATTTTTATGAGGACAGTTCACTCTCATAAAATTCTATATGAAATCTAAATGCATGAGGATAGATTAGACCATAATCATCTACATTAATGATCTCCTCACATCTCAGCTCCTCTGAAAGAAAACCTTTAAAAGGAAGTTATAAAAGACTTAAATTTTAAATTGACAAAAATTTGATTTATAATCCTCCCTAAGATGCTTTTAACAAATTAAATGAGTTATATTACAACTATTATTTCAGAGAAAACAACACTGTGTTCTTCCCTGGAAAATGTGTTCAAATATAATGTTTATAATAGCCAAGACATGGAAGCAACCTAGATGTCCATCAGCAGATGAATGGATAAGAAAGCTGTGGTACATATACACAATGGAGTATTACTCAGCCATTAAAAAGAATACATTTGAATCACTTCTAATGAGGTGGATGAAACTGGAGCCTATTATACAGAGTGAAGTAAGCCAGAAGGAAAAACATAAATACAGTATACTAACGCATATATATGGAATTTAGAAAGATGGTAACAATAACCTGGTGTACGAGACAGCAAAAGAGACACTGATGTATAGAACAGTCTTATGGACTCTGTGGGAGAGGGAGAGGGTGGGAAGATTTGGGAGAATGGCAATGAAACATGTAAAATATCATGTAGGAAACGAGTTGCCAATCCAGGTTCGATGCACGATGCTGGATGCTTGGGGCTGGTGCACTGGGACGGCCCAGAGGGATGGTATGGGGAGGGAGGAGGGAGGAGGGTTCGGGATGGGGAACACATGTATACCTGTAGCGGATTCATTTTGATATTTGGCAAAACTAATACAATTATGTAAAGTTTAAAAATAAAATAATATTAGAAAAAAAAAATAAATAAATAAATGAAGTGCAATTTGTTTCGAAGAGGTCTCCTAAGTTATTGATCATAAATAATAACAGAAAACATTACCCTCGTGCTTGTTATGTGCCATGTATTCCTAATCCTCAAAACAGGAACTTTTATTGCCACCAGTTTCCAGATAAGAAACCTCAGACAGAGTGGTAAGGTATTATAACTCGTCCAAAAATTAGAGTCTGAATCAGAATATATACGTAGAGAATCTGACTCCAGGCCCCACACACGCTTCACTGTACCTGACAATACTCCAGATGAAAATAAAGTGGGGATATGTAGTGAAAGTGGCTGACAATAAGCTTTTGACTACTGAGGCATCCATTTCAAAGACATCCATTTCAAATGAGCATATTTACAGCTCTATGATGACACATACACTAGCTAGACAATCAGATAAGGAGCCAGGTGACCTCATCTATGACGCTCCTCTTTTAGAAAGCCCTGGGTGACCCAGATAACTTCACTTGAGTGACCCTGATTCTTTTCTTCCCAAGCCCTAATTCCCACTCCTATGTTTTAAATTCACCACTAAAGTGTGAACCTGTGAAACTTCTTCTTTCACCTGGCCTCCTGTGTGACCTTGGGTGTGACTTGTACCCTCCAGGACTTGTGTGTAATAAAACCTTGTTTTTTTCAAAGTTCCCTAATGGTTGTTGCTGAAATGCCTCTTACAATCATGTTACCAAGTCCAAGCTCATTCTGCTTGCCACATGACAGGCCAATAAATTGGGAGATGAGGTGTTGGGGCAAGGAAGAAAGATTTTATTTGGAAGGTCGGGAGCTTCAGAAGACTACAGTCCTAGAGAACTGTCTTACCAGGGTCTGGATGCTAGTTTCTTTTATAGGAAAGAGAAGGTGGGGGAGGGCAGGAGGTAAAGAGAAAGGCCCCAAAATTTTGCAAATATTTCCTGATTTGACCAGACTCTGGGAGGGGATGTGTTCCCCTTCTTCTTTCCTGCAGCCATTCACAGGTGAACAGTGTCAGAATGTTTCTCTGTGAGCTGAACAAAGGTATATCAGTTTAGCATTCAGGCAGAAGGGGAAGGTTCCTTGATATGTGCCATTATATTTGCTTCTAACTATAGACATTGTCCTTTTAGTAATTCACTTCAGTCACTCCGTCATGTCTGACTCTTTGTGACCCCATGAATCGCAGCACGCCAGGCCTCCCTGTCCATCACCAACTCCCGGAGTTCGCTCAGACTCACGTCCATCAAGTCAGTGATGCCACCCAGCCATCTCATCCTCTGTCATCCCCTTTTCCTCCTGCCCCCAGTCCCCCCCAGCATCAGAGTCTTTTCCAATGAGTCAACTCTTCACATGAGGTGGCCAAAGTACTGGAATTTCAGCTTTAGCATCATTCCTTCCAAAGAAATCCCAGGGCTGATCTCCTTCAGAATGGACTGGCTGGATCTCAAAAAAAAATAAAAGGAACAGAGAGCAAAGGTTAAACTAAAAGAAACATCTAATATGGAGTTCGATTTGTTCTTCCCTATTAGAACCATATAAAGAACCAAAGGGCCAATCCAGCCACACTGTTTTCAGGTGGATAAATGTCTATGAGGACTCACCACAAGGAGTAGGAGCTCAGGTGAGCATTTCAGGCATTGCTAGCCAATAGCATCATGATCAGTGGGCTGAGACCAACACCCAGCAGTCTATTATTGCTTTCCCTATGATCTTAATAAGCACTTTTTAAAGTAGAATGGGATATCTGAAAGCCATCACAAGCATTCTATAAAGAAACAATTCCTCAAAACATAAAACTTAGGAGGTTAAGTCATTTTATGGCCAAGAGTTTCACTTTGGTCTGTAAGACGTAGAATAATCTCCATGACCATACATCTGCACAGCAGCAGGACCCTATGGAATCTTCCTGAGACAGGTCTTCTCCCATGTCCTCTACTTTATTGTTATTCAGTTGCTCAGTTGTGTCTAACTCTTTGTGATCCCATGGACTGCAGCATGCCAGGCTTCCTTGTCCTTCACTATCTCCCAGAGTTTGCTCAAACTCATGTCCATTGAGTTGGTGATGCCATCCAAACATCTCTCCCTCTGTCACCACCTTCTCCTCCTGCCCTCAATTTTTCCCAGCATCAGGGTCTTTTCCAAAGAATTGGCTCTTTATATCAAGGTGGTCAAAATACTAGGGATTCAGTATCAGTCCTTCCAGTGAATTTTCAGGATTGATTTCCTTTAGTATTGAGTGGTTCAACCTCCTGCTGTCCAAGGAACTCTCAAGAGTCTTCTCCAGCACCACTGTTTGAAAGCATCATTTCTTGGATGCTCAACCTTCTTTACAGTCCAACTCTCACATTCATACATGACTACTAGAAAAACCATAGCTTTAACTAAATTAAATGCTGTTGGCAAAATGATAACTCTGCTTTTCAATATGCTGCCTAGGTTTGTCAGAGCTTTTCTTCCAAGGGGCAAATGTCTTTTAATTTCATCCTCTGCTTTAGCTCCTCTCTAAAGTACCTATTGAATAGGTAATAGTATCTGAGGTATATTTCCTGAGTTGTTTTGCAGATGTGAAAACACCCTCCAAATGGAAGATATAACTGCTTGATGACTGTGAGCACATAGCCTCCTGGAGCCTAAGGACTGATAAAGTTAACGTCTGTGACACCACCCTTTTCCACATCATCAGCTAATCAGAGAATGGTGCACGAGATGATCACATACCCTGTGCCTCCCCCCCTTCACCTGGCTTTTTAAAATGTTTTGCCAAAACCCGTCAAGTAGCTCGGGGCTTTTTAGGGCATGAGTCACCCACCTCCTCTCATGTCCCTGCAATAAAACTTTGTCTGCTCCAAACTCTGACATTTCAGATTGTTTGGCCTCACCGTGTGTCAGGCACATGAACCTGGGTCAGCACATTGTCTGAGTCTTTTAAATGATTTAACAAAATAGTATTCTCACTGTGGACTGAAAGTAGGTATTCATATGAAAATATGTATACAAGTTGAGCATTATGTCTTATTTGGTGGGAATTTTTAGGACTTCAAGCCCAGGAGGCAGCATCTCAAATAACTCTGAGAACTGCTGCAAGGAGGCAAGCTGAAAGCTAGGAAATATAAGACTTTTCCAACAAAAAGCAGGTAGTAAAAACAAAAGATTATTGTTAATTTAAAAAACTAAAAACCTCAAGGAATTTATCACTTTTCTACTCATGGGGAGAGGCAAGAGTCTGGACTCACTGAAATCATTGTTTTGATATGCACCTCAGGTATCTGGGGCCAGTATCCTGTGTTCTCACATCCAGAGTTTCTTCAGGGCTCACCTCAGAGAGTGGCTGCAGTATGATGACTACTAAATAGCAGCTATTCTCCTTGCTGAGTGCCCTTAGGCCCCCCCAGCTTACAATTGGCTATGGCTGCAATTGCTGATGACTATGATATCCTTTGTTTACTGATATGGCAGAAAATATTCTGTTTATCACCACCCTTCCCAAAGCTATCAAAGGGTTAGAAGGAAAAATCAAGGTCCACTGATTCTTTAGAATTTTCAAAGCAGCAGCTAAATTTTGGCCTGAAAGCAAAAGTCACTGAGTTATGTCCAACTCTTTGCAACCCCATAGACTATACAGTTCATGGAATTCTCCAGGACAGAATACTGGAATGGGTAGCCTTTACCACCCCAGGGGATCTTCCCAACCCAGGAATCCAAACCAGGTCTCCCGCATTGCAGGTGGATTCTTTACCAGCTGAGCCATAAGGGAAGCCCAAATTTTGGCCTGGTTTTCTCTAATTCAAGCTCTCATTGGCTGTTCCACCTCTAAACTTATTTACTCCTTTCCAGCACTAAAGTTTTATTTTTTTCTTCTTGAGGCATCCACAGATGATCTGAGAGGTAATTCTCACCCCAAACCTTCCTACTGGTACATCTGATACTGTTCGGTCATAATTAAGACTTTTTCACTTAAGAACATAATATATGAAAGTGAAAGTGTTAATCACGCAGTCCTGTCTGATTCTTTGTGACCCCATGGTCTGTAGCCTGCCAGGCTCCTCTATCCATGGAATTCTCCAGGCAAGAATACTGGAGTGCACTGCGATTCCCTTCATGGGATCTTCCTGACCCAGGGATCAAACCTGCATCTCCTGCATTGCAGGCAGATCCTTTACCATCTGAACCATCAGGGAAGGCCAGGGAAGGCTTTCCTGACTACCAGGGAGCATCAGAGAACATAATACAATGGAGTGTAATCCCTGGGCTCTAAATCCCACTTCACTAACCAATATTTGATGTCTTTAGTAAATTATTTAACTTCACTGTGATATACCTTTCTCAGTGTAAAATCAGGACTGCTATCTGCATTGTAACAGATAACAGTTGTAAAGATAAATCTTGTGCTTTATCGTTGAACATTAATTCCTAAAATGCATTGTGGCACTTTTACATAGAAAAGCCTTTTTAAAAACATTGTCTAGTGTTTCAGCATCAATCAGCTTGGTGTTTGATGATTTCTCTGGTACCTCAATTGTTTAACAACCAGCTTTTTAAGTTCAATAGTCTGAATTCATATTGTTTAGCTTTTCCTCAGAGAAAAATATGTCTGCATTTTTTATACTCCAGTCTACTATGATATCAGAATACATTTGCTACTAAGTGAGATCCATTTTATTTTCCATATATGTTTTTCTATATTTCCCTATATTTTATTCAGTGTCCTTTCTCAACTTTTTCACTGGAGGAAGGAGGAGTAGGTGTATTCTTGAATACGAGGGAAGGAAGATAAAGCTTCTATTCCTATTGCCTATTTCTTTTTGAGCTGGAAAAAAGTAAAATAGCTAAATAAATAATAAAACTTCTAATCACATTCCAAACTTGCATATCCTCCTAAAAAATGTTGGAATGTAAATTGGTATAGCCAACAAGGAAAGTAGCATGGAGGGTTCTCACAAAAATTAAAAATATAATATAATCCAGCAATCCACTTCTGATTATATGTTTGAAGAAAACAAAAACCCTAACTGAAAAAGCTATATCCACCCCTATGTTCACTGCAACATTATTTACAATAGTCAAGATGGAAAAATGGATAAAGAAAATGCACGTGCACGTGCATGTACAAACACACACACACACACACACAATGGAACACTATACAGCCATAAAAAAGAAAAATCTTGTCATTTGCCACAACACAGATGAACCTTGAGGGCATAAGACTAAAATGAAATAAGTCTGACAGATAAATGTCATGTGATCTTACTTATATGTGGAATTTAAAACAAACAAAAAAACACTGAACTTATACAGAGAACTGAGGCAAAAATGGATGAAGGGGATCAAAAGGTACAAAATTCCAGTTATAAAATAAGTAAGTCATGGGGGTGTCATGTACATCATGGTTCCTATAGTTAATAAATCTGTACTGCATATTGAAAGCTGCTGAAAGAGTACATCATTGAAGTTCTCATCATAAGAAAGAAAGCATACCTCATACAGACATGCAAATTCACAGAAATTTTCTCCAGAAACTTTATTCAACAGAAATTATAATAGCCTGCAAAGTAGAATGTAGGAGACACATTGTTCAATCATTCTGGTTTCATTTATCAGTACGGTGATGCTATCAAGAAATACAAGAAAATTGAAATAACCAATTTGCCAAGCAGTATGCTCACTCCTATCATCTCCATCAGACATCAAGGACTGATATAACTTCATCAACTTTAATGGTCATATCTGTGAAACTAAGGACAGTATACACATGGTTGATTTGTGGACCAAGAGAAAACATTTGAAATATCAAAATAGCTTGCTGGCTGTGTGTGACACTCCTGCTTTGATCACCATGGTTGGCAAGTTTCTTTGTTGACTGATTCTCTTCAATCACCGCCATATCCTACAGGTATTATCCTTGCTGCCTAATAAAGCAAATTTCACAAAGTTATTTTTCTTGTTTTACTCATTTAACTCTCTCTGTGTTTACAGGCTGACATTTTCTGCATCGTTGTGGATGATCAATGTGCTCAATGTGCTAGCTCCTGGGTGTCTAGCTGCAGAGCCCGTTAGCAATTCACGTGTTTGGGGAGAGGGGATCTGTTTGTTTCTCTTGCCCATTGGTCATAAATTGGGCAAATTCACAGTCTACTCCCCTATGTAAGATTCATGGCATTTTAGGATTACAGAGGACCTGAGAATGCAACCACATCACCCACCCCTCTGCTTATCCCCGTCCTGCTTCACGCATCGCCACCAAGTGGCAAATATGATGACTTTGAACATCTCCAGGTTTGAGTGATCAGTTTATGAAGAAGCAGCACATTCCACTTTGGACTGTTTCAAAATTACAGTGGATTTTTCTCCTCATCAGTCAAAATGTGAAACTCCTGAGCTCCCCATGACAGCGATAGACACTCTTCCAAAGCAGCCTTGATACACTCCTCCCGAGGGACCCCATCCACATTTGGGCCCTGGGAATTGCAGCCCCAGTATGAAGCACTGCTGGGCTCTGCTGATTTTTTCCACCTCAGGTGCCAGGCATGTGTCATCAATACAAGCAGTGTGGGGACTGTAAAAGCCTGTGCAGACTATACATTGTACCCAAAGTTATCTCATCTTTTTGAAAGTGTCCTGACCACTTTGGACAGTTTGCTTCCATTTTGTGATTCTAAACCCTCAGGCAGTCCACTGAAAATGCATGCAGTTAACCACACCAGGGCCCACCAGGAAAACAGGGCAGATTCATATTCAAACAAAGCGCTCTGCTGATGGCAAGGAAGACATGTCACTTCCCATTCTCATAAACGCTGTCATCGAGCGGACCAGTATTTAGCATATTGGTGCTTTTATTTATTTATTTTTGGTATTGTTCAGTCACTAAGTCATATCTGACTCTTTGCAACTCCATTGACTATAGCATGCCAGGCTTCCTTTTCCTTCACTATCTCTGGGAGTTTGCTTTGGGAAATACTATTAAATAAACTAATAATATCTTAAAAGAGCTCGGGCTTTTGAAGGCCAGCATTAAAACAAGGCACAAACTACTAATATTCCTTCCCTAAATCCAGGGCCTTCTGTGGATGAGGAAAGAGGTATTGCAGGGCTGGCCCAGCTTAACACAAACAGGGTGGATTAGGAAAGGTTGGTCCTCTGACAAAGCAGCCCCAACTTCAGTGTTCTCTGTCACAACCACTCACATCCTCCATCATCAGGAGAAAGGATTTGATGCTATTTACTATGGTATTGTCTTAGGAATACCAACATTATCGTAACACTTACAAACCATAGGCCCGAAGAAAGTAATCTGTAATTTTAGAAATCATCCATAATTTAGTAGAAAGGACTGGAATTTTAGGGCAAAGGCAGAGATTATTCTCAGCACCTTTGAAGTTGTCTGATTAAAATAAAGAAAATCAGCCAACGTATGAAGCCAAGTTTGCATATGAGACATTAAACTCCTTAGACCAGTTAAGCAATTTAAAAATTTTCTCAACACAATGAGAATCATTGAGAGTTAATCAGATTCATTCCCCTGTGGGTATCCCCACCCCACACTATCATTTAGCACCCTGCTCCTTGCCAGGGTTTCCTCCAGAAGCACCTACTCACGTTATGCCATATTCTTGGCATGTTCTCCCTTTTCTACAATCTCAACTAACCTACTCTTAATCCAGTTCTTATGAAACATTGCTGATATAATTCACTCACAATAAATTGTTCATGGTTGGAAAAATGTTCAATATGTGCTCTTTTCCCCACATATTAATGGGTTACAAGGGGACATCCAAGGAGAAAACAGTTTTGCCCAAAGAATAAATCTCTAATGGGCTGTAAATCCCACTCTGGAGAACTCAGGTCCTGACTTGTTTTAGTTACTAAGACTTACTGCCATCAACTGAATATTAACCACTGGATGGATGATGCCTGGGGATATGTAGTCAACAGTAAGGCAGGTTACTAAATTCTTACCCTGTCTGGGGCAATTGAAATTCAGGATTCACAAAGCCTTATAGTCACAGGCAGAGCCTATTCCTGTGGTCCTGCAAAGCAGCTAAACCTAAATAATGGCCCCAGGTGAGCTAGGGACCCTGGAAGAAGGGTGGGAATAGGAGTGGGCTCCTTTTGGTATTCAGCTCAGAAACTCTAACAGCCAATTGAAAGGAAAGCTGAGTTGATGAGGTCTATTTCTCCCCTACCTGTAATGATTATGTCGCCTTTATAGTTGAAAGCACAGGAGAAGATCTCATCCGTGTGTCCCTCAAGAACCTGGAGGCACTGACCAGTCTGAGCATCCCAGATTCTAGCTGTTTTGTCAGAGCTGCCAGTGAGAAGGCGGTTGCCTTGGGGGTTGAAAGAAATCTACAGGCAAGCAAGGGGTTGAGGGGAAGCAATCACAGGTTGGTGTAATTTGATTCCCAGTATATTTTTCATCAGTAAAAAGCAGACATCACTAAGTTACCTGTTCACCTTCCCAGCCTGGTACTTATTCTTACCTAGAACAGTTCTTTCAGGGTGGGAAAAAGACTGCAGAGACTAATACATGAAAATTAAAATCTAGACAATGGTGTCTGATTGCCTACCCCTCACACACAAGTCTAAGGATAAAGACCACAGCTCCCTTATACTTGGAGTGTTCCCCACCCAGCTTCTTTTCATTTCAGGAGCAAAGGCTGGTGACACCAACCTCTCCACTCAAACCAAGAGGCAGAGCCCCAGTGTGGATGAGAACACAAGTCAGGCATCTTCACGCCCAAACCTCGGTGTCACCTCTACAGACTAACTTTCTGTCATCACGAGTGTAGAGATGGTCCTTCAATCTGTGGCACAGAATGTCAGGGTCCACAGGAGAGGACTTTCTGTGTTGCTACTTAAAGTGCAGCAGTTTCCATCTGTGTGGGCTTGAGAGCCCCAACGGGCCAGGCATTGTCACATGGTATGTGAGCAGCAGAGAAAACTGCCAGTCCTCAGCTCCTCTGGAGGTCGTGTTTATAACCTTTCCTAAATCATCAGAAGATGGTGATGTGGGTCACTTCCTCTGTGACTATTGGTTTGATGAGGGCAAGCCCCCAGGTTATGGCTTTTTTCATCACAGTGTCACCAGGGCCCAGCATGCTACCTAGCATAGTGGGAGCTCTCAAAATGAATGAAAGAATGCTTTAGCTTGGCACCCCATAGAAATGCCATTACTGGATGGCAATTCAATAGGTAATATCTCAGTTAACAAGCATAAAATGCAATAATGTAGAGTCTGAGAACTCTTTCTACTCATACACACACAAAAACATGTGCGTTTGTTGAGTGTGCCACGCCAGACACTCAGAAACATAGCTCAGTCTCTCTTTGTGGCCTGTTTCCCATGGCCACATCCCTCAGCCCTCATACTACCAATCTCCCGGGCCTCCCAGCCTAATGCAGAGGATGTGCTCTGCAATGTCTAAGAGACCAACCCTGATGGGCAGGAGGGCAAGGGCCACCAATAGCAGGGGAGCCTGCAGAGACCTGAATCCATTGAGCTGATTAAAAAGAATGGAAAATCTCATCTTAGGCACGAGACCAAGGAATTGGGCTGAGCTAGGGGTGAGAGTCACGGGTCGCAGCCTTCTCTACAATTTTCTGAGGACATCTCTAAACGTCAGATCACTGACTGGATGGCCATACTGCATGGATAAGCTTTTGGGAGGAGTTCATATGAAATCCTAAACTACAGCTTTCAAGTTTCAAGATAGGTCATTTTTAACTTTTTTAAGTGGTAAATACTTTTAGGAAATACTTCCTCAATAGCATGTGTTCTACAGGACACTTGAAATTTGCTGTGCAGCCTGTTCTTCTGCATAATATAAAAGGGGTGTGTTTACTAGAACTAGGAAAAGCACTTTACTAGCTTCTGAATAGCTTTAGTGAGTATCCTTTGCTAATTGAAACTTTTTCATGGCTGAGGAGAATGCTGTTTTATACTTTGTAAAAGGTTTTAGAAATCATTTTATTACACTGAGTTTGAGGACACATTTGAAAACTTACTCTTCAGGTAACTGATTTCTACAAAGAAAGAGATAACTGGGCAAAACCTTGATACTATCAGTAACAATAGACCGATTTGTATTAAGCTTGATGCTTATTTTTGAAAATAAATAAATTGCTCCAAAGGAGAAAAGCAACTCACCTTTGAAATTTCTCCTTCATGGCCTTCCAATTTGGTAACACATTCTCTTGTGGCCGCACTGAAAATTCTTGCTGTTCCTTTTTGAAAGGAGTGGAGATATATATAAATTCATCAGAAATGCAGGACTTTGGACCACATGACTTGAATTATCTAAATATCTATCCCTCTGACATGTAAGCTCTGTGCTAAGTTTGTCTTCTTGCCTGTGGTGAGAGCCAGACACTTAATACTATAAATGCAAGCTGATCCTACTACAGGAGAAGAACGGGGGAAAGAAGCATCTCTCTAGCCCCAGCTTATTAGAAGAGACACTAGGTTCCAAGACAGATGGAGGTGCAGAGACAGGAAATCAAAAAGAATCAAATTTTAAGGAGAAGAAATGGGGACTCACAACAAGTTTTGATGATTCTGATTACCTACAGAAATAAACAGCAAGACTTGTATCAGACACCAAATATGAGTCTAAGGTTACAGAAGACACAAGAGGCCTTCTGAGAGGGGTCAGCAGCCACTACTTACAAAGAATGAAGAATAGGTGCTAGGAAAACCTTTTCAATAGAAAAGGCAAATAGAATGATTTGTTGCCTGCTGTATATCCAGTGCCTAGAAATGCCAAACTCGTATTAAACACTCAATAAATAGATGTAGATGGATTGATGGATGGATGGATGGATGGATGGGTAGATGGATGAAGGATAGATAGACAAATGGATGAATGGATGGATGGATGGATAGATATAACATTTCCTTAGAATTAAGGAATAGAGTCGTTACATAAGCATAGAAGGAGAAAAAACAGAAGTAATAAAATTGTTGCCATAAAAAAAATTAAAATTTATCTGGCCAGGTGAAGGATGCTGTCTCAACACAAAGTATAAAATCAAGGTAAAATTTGCAAAAATAGGGAATTTTGGTTACTTAATTTCCATTTAGAGAGAAGCAAAATATCTTAATTTTTAACTTTCCTCTCTGACAACTTCAAGAGGAAGTAGACAAAAATTGCTATAGTAGAATTAATATGATTAAAATATAATGTTGCTACTTCATTGGATACTTCAAAAGCTTTAAAGGAAAGCGATCTACTTGTTTTAAGAGTTTGTGAATAAGACAAAAAGATGCAGTATAGACTAATACATCAAATTTTGCAAAAGTATTTTTAAGTTTCAGAAAACATAAAAATAATATAGCCTGAAATTGCAATTTTTTATAAGATAGAATTATGAATAAGACATCAAAGAAATTCAGCCTTGAGAGTAACTCCAGTGAAGGTGAAAGAGGCAATAAATATAAAGAAACAGCTTGTAGCCACACAGGCAACTAACTCTTTTGAATGAGATCAAATTTTAAGATGCGAATGAGGAGCAAAGACCAAAGGTAAATAAAAAATGGCTCTAAACATCAAGGCTTCTTAGGAGGGACAGAATGAAAAGAGGTTTACAACACAAACCAAAAGAGAAAGATGTTTTTTGAAAGTAATGTGCTATTGAAGAAAGGAGAGAACAGAATCACTGCTAGAGAAAACAGCAGATGATAGAAAGGACAAAACTAAAAGAATTGAGCTTATATTTTATTCACGTCCATCCCTCAGTGTCCTGATCACTTGTCCCTGCTTGTTTCTTCCCCTATACCACTGACAACTCCTGACATTCTATATAATCTAATATTCTATATAAGACACATGTATGATATTGTTTGTGGTCTCCCCCTTCGAAACATAGCTCTAGGAGGGAAGAGATGCCCATCTCTTTTTTCCATCGATATATCCTGTGTTCCTAAAGAATTCCTGGCACAAAGTAGACACTCCATGTATATTTAATAAACAGATTCTTTTGTATAAATGAGAATGATATTTAAAATGAAAAGGGCAGATTCATTATTTTTAAGGGATGATTTTTAAAAGCCAAGATCTGTGAGAAGATGAGAAAATAAGTAGTTAGTTTAAAAAATAAAATTCTCCAGATTCAGGGTGTTTGTATTTCAGGATGCAAAAAAAAACATGTGTGTATGATCAAAGGATCACCTTTGAAAAGTCCTAATGAGTAAGAGAACAGTTTGCAAATATAATTTTGAAGAGTGAGACAGTAATAAAGACTGTAATAAAAAGGAATCACAGGCAAAATTCTACAACTGATTATAACACAAAGTAGCTACTTAAAAGTATGCTAGTCACAAGGAGCAAATATAGGCAAAGAAGTGAACAGAAACAGCCTAGAAACAGCATTTGATTTTTGCCAGAATTTCTTAAAAAGCTATTAAGGATTTATACAAGCATGATGTAGTCACATATGTTCAGGAAGGGAATTAAACATATGTGTAGCATCATACCAGAGAAGGCAATGGCACCCCACTCCAGTACTCTTGCCTGGAAAATCCCATGGGCCGGGGAGCCTGGTAAGCTGCAGTCCATGGGGTCGCTAAGAGTTGGACACAACCGGGCGACTTCAGTTCCACTTTTCACTTTCATGCATTGGAGGAGGAAATGGCAACCCACTCCAGTGTTCTTACCTAGAGAATCCCAGGGACGGTGGGGCCTGGTGGGCTGCCGTCTGTGGGGTCGCACAGAGTCGGACACGACTGAAGCGACTTAGCAGCAGCAGCAGCAGTAGCATTATACGTGACTATCAGAGGTGACTTAGAGTGAAAGCTTGCTCACATTGTCAGGGCAATGACACTGTCGTAGAGTAGCAGGACATGCACTCACAGCAGGTGACAGATTCAGAGTCACCTGTGGTTATCACAGAGAGGATGTAGACATAGGAGGGCATCAAGCATGATGGCATCATGAGGGACATGGCACAGACATAGTTTAGGGTCAAATGTGATCAGAAGGATGATGCAGATAGAGTGTAGCATCGCACATGTCCATCAGGGAGATGACCAAGACACAGCATAGTGTCATGGGTTACTGATGAGAAGATCACAAGGATACAGTTTAGAATCAAGGAGATGAGACAGACATAGTGTAGCATGATCCATGACCATCAATAAGACGATTCAAGTGTAATGGCAGTCAGAATGTTGATGCAGACACGGTGTGCATTGTGTGTGTAGCTACCATAGAGATAACACAGCTTTAGTATAGCATGATGTGTGCTTCTCAAGATGATGAAAAGACATACAGTAGCATCACACAAGCCATCAAGCAGATAGTGGAGACATAGTCATCTGTGGCCTGTAGGGAGATAACATATACAGCGTAGCAACATATGTGGTTATCAATAGATGACACAGGTATGTCGCAGCACCATACATGGCCTCCATGGATATGAAGCAAACTGAGTCATCACACACAGTTGTCTAGGAGATGATGCGAAATAGGGCAGCACTCCACATGATTGTGAAGGAAATGATAAAACAAGGTAAAGCATCACACTGAGCTTTTGAGGAGAGTACATGCACACAGACATTCATCATGTGGAATTATCAAAGAGATATAGTTATCAAAGAGATAATATAGCATCACGTGTGCTTGCTAAACAGACTTTGCACACACAGCACTGCATCATGTATAGTTGTCAAGGTGACAACACAAACATCTTACTGCACAATCTAGTGTCATCAATGAGATAACCGACAGCATAGTGGCATACATAATTTTAAAGAACGTAGCTATAGCATAACTTCGTTATTGTCCAACACTTTTGTGACCCCTTGGACTGTAGCCCACCTGGCTCCTCTGCCCACGGGATTTCCCAGGCAAGATACCGGAGTAGGTTGCCATTTCCTTCTCTAGAGGATCTTCCTGGTCCAGGGATCAAACCCGCATCTCCTGCATTGGCAGGTGGGTTCTTTACCACTGAGACAACAGGGAAGGCCCGACAATAACAACATACATAATTATTTTAAAAGGATGTAGATATAGCATAACTTCATTTGTTATTGTCAAGAAAATGGTGCAGACAAAGAATAAATCTATACATGCTGTCTAGATGATTAGACAGTAGAGCATCTGACTGTGGTTATCAGTAAGATGACATGGGCATAGCGTAGACTCGTAAGTGGTACTCAAGAAGATGAGGGGTAGCACAGAATTATATATGTTCATCATGAAGATTTGCTAGACATGGTAGAGCAGCACCGCTACCACTAAGTCACTTGAGTCGTGTCTGACTCTGTGCGACCCCAGAGACGGCAGCCCACCAGGCTCCCCCGTCCCTGGGATTCTCCAGGCAAGAACAGTGAAGTGGGTTGCCATTTCCTTCTCCAATGCATGAAAGTGAAGTCGCTCAGTCGTGTCCAACCCTCAGCGACCCCATGGACTGCAGCCTTCCAGGCTCTTCCACCCATGGGATTTTCCAGGCAAGAGTACTGGAGTGGGGTGCCACTGCCTTCTCTGGTAGAGTAGCAAATGTGATCATAAAGGAGAAAATGCAGATTTATTATATCACCATTGATAACAGTCAAGCTGATGAGAACAACATAGGGTAGCATAATGCACGGTCATCAGGGAGATGACCCGAGGTGTACTAGTATATATAGTATAGTATATATAGTACATGTGTATATATAGTTATCAAGAAGATGATAGAGATATAGTTTAACATCATATGTGGTGTCAAGGAGGTGATACAAACCTTCTACAGCATTGCATGCAATATCAAGAATATGATCCAGACACAGTGTAGTGACATGCGTGGGCATCATAGAGATGAGGCACATGTCATTTCTATCATAGCTGGTCATCAGGGAGATGACTTATGATGCAGACTCACCTATGTTTATTAAACAAAACATAAATCCCTCCATAAATTAAATGTACAGGCAGATTACCTACCATCGGCTGAGGCAGTTGCAATAAGCTTTCCGGTGTAATCAAAACAGCTGTCTAGTATTTCATCATCATGGCCTGTTAGTGTTGCCACGCATTTTCCATTTACAGCATCCCATAGCTACAATTAAAAAAAAAATGATGAAGACTATGACTTCCTCTCTAACACACAAAGATGGCCAGTAGTCTTTATGACATGTTTACAGCGGATTAAATAAACTGTACCAAAATCATGTGTATAATTTTCACTTTTTGTTCATTTTCTTTTGATTTACAACCAGAGACTGCAACCAACCATCTAACAAGGCAAGCTTTTGACACAGAGAAGATCAAAGACAGACTTCAGAATACAAATCTGTCACTATTTTAGGAAAAAAAATCTCAAAGTGCATGCTTCACTGATGGAGTAGAAGCAACCTCTTTTCATATGAAGGTCATCAAGTAATAAAAAGCTTGATCTAAAACTACAATGCTAGGAAATAAAAAGTACACTCAGATTATAATACATTTAATATACAATCTATATATCTAATAATAATTCTAGAGCATAAGCTCTTAGGAACAGAAACACAAAGGCAGGGAGATGTCATGTTGAGACTTCTTGAAGTTTATGCTAATGGAAGCTTAATAAAGGAATAGAGAGACATTAAACAAAGATAATGTGCCTTCATAAAAAAAGATATTTTAGCACAAGGAACTCTACTCAGTGCTCTGTGGTGACCTGAATGGGAAGGAAATCCAAAAAAGAAGGGATACGTGTATATGTGTGGGTGATTCACTTGGCTGTATAGCAGAAACTAACACAATACTATAAAGCAAATGTTCTCTGATAAAAAAGATCTTTTAATACCTTTGAATCATCAAAGCTATTTTACATCATAAATCCTTCAAACTTGTAGGATCATCAATTTGAAACTTAAAATTACCAATTTTTGGATAAATTAATATCTTAATTTTCTAGCACCTTTAAAATGTGTTAATGCTGCAATGAATACTTGACACAGTACAGAGCCCAGACACAAGAGTTATAAAGCAAAGGTATTTCTCGAGCTTACCTTGCAGGTTTTGTCCATAGAGCCAGTTAATATCAGAGAGCAATCCCAGTTGAACACAGCACTGCTGATCTCAGCACAATGTCCAATTAAGGTATACACCTTCCTACAAAACAGAAACAGTTCAGACTGGTGAAAGATGCATTCATTCAGGATATGTGGACAAAGAAAGATGTCAAGCCATCAGTGTACAAGGTGAATTTCAGTTTTCACAAAATATCTGTGATGGCTTAACTGTAGCTCAAAAAGAGTCAACTAGCCTCTTAATTTCATCTCAACAAAAACATACTTAAAATTTTAGGCTTAAGTAGGTTTCCTGGGAAACTCAAGTAGGCTTGCTGGCTAACTCAAATGGTAAAGAATCTGCCCACAATGCAGGAGACCTGGGTTCGATCCCTAGGTTGGGAAGATCCCCTGGAGAAGGGCATAGCAATCCACTCCAGTGTTCTTGTCTGGAGAATCCCCATGGACAGAGGAGCCTGGTGGGCTACAGTCCATGGGGTCACAAAGAGTCAGACACAACTGAGCGACTCACATAAGCACATAATGAAAATTTAAACAACCCAAAATAACAACATTACTTAAGACAATGCTTCAGAAAGGCATGGATAATCTGAATCCTGGAACTAATTGTACACCAGATGGGTGGACCCCTCTGTAGTTCAGAAACTATCCATCAGTTGTCTAAGAACCCTTCCTTCTCAATGCATGCATCTTAATTGGGATCCCTGAAAACTGAGTGGAGTTTTACAACACAAATAAGCTAATTTAGTTAACTTCTTAGCAACTAGAACCAAAAATAATTACGGAGAAAATTGAAGTTCTTGGACTAAATTAAATTTGCATCATTAGCCGTGATGTTATTTATTCATGATTTCCATGCTGACCCTAAAGACAAGCCATTGAAATTTGATTACACAATACATAGAATAAATAATAGCTATATAACCAGGCTATTGCTAACTTTCTCCTTTATGTTGCTGTTTGCCATTATTTGCTCAGAATTCTGAGGAAGCGTATATAACAAGTAAGTCAGAAAGAGAAAAACAAATTTTATATATTAATACGTATATGTGGAATCTAGAAAATGGTATCAATGAATCTATTTGAAGGGCAGGAATAGAGACGCAGACATAATGAAAAGATTTTGGACACAGCAGGAGGAAGGAGAGAGAGGGACGAATTGAGAGAGTAGCATTGAAACGTATACATTACCATATGCAAAATAGATAGCCAGTAGGAAGTTGCTGTATTAACACACGGGGCTCAATTCAGTCCTCAGTGATGACCTAGAGGAGTGGGATGGGCTGGGGGTTGGGAGGGAGTCTCAAGAGGAAGGAGATACATGCATGAAAGTGAAAGTGTTAGCTGCTCCATCAGATCTGACTCTTTGCGACCCCATGGATTTTAGCCTGCCAGGCTCCTCTGTCCATGGAATTCTCCAGGCAAGAATACTGGAGTGGGTTGCCATTCCCTTTTCCAGAGGATCTTGCCAACCCAGGGACAGAACCCACGTCTCCTGCACTGCCAATAGATTCCTTACCATCTGAGACACCAGGGAAGCCTTATGGCTGATTCATGTTGTTGTAAGGCAGAAGCCAACACAATATTGTAAGACAATTATACTCCAATTAAAAATAAATTAAAATAAAAAAAAAATATCATTAAAGAATGAACTGATTTGCTTCCAATTTGCCCTATTCCTATGAAATCCAAGGCACAGTTAATAGGTTTAATATTAAGCTGATCAATAGCAAGTGTTTTCTTAATCTTCTGATCCAGGTTTTAAAGAAATTCTTAAAAATCAAGGATACCTTCCAGTATCAGCCTCCCACACTGTAACTGTGTGATCGAAAGAGCCCGTGATGATCCTGTTTCCTGACGTGTTAAAGGACAAGGAGATGATTTCAGCTGAGTGTCCCTAGGAAAAGAGCACATATCCACATGCATACCTATAGATGAAACAATTTCTACCCATGTATCACATAACAGTCCAAAAGAAAGCACTGCTGCTGCTGCTGCTAAGTCGCTTCAGTCATGTCCGACTCTGTGCAACCCCATAGACAGCAGCCCACCAGGCTCTGCCGTCCCTGGGATTCTCCAAGCAAGAACACTGGAGTGGGTTGCCATTTCCTTCTCCTTTGCATGCAAGTGAAAAGTGAAAGGGAAGTCGCTCAGTCTCGACCGACTCGTGGCGACCCCATGGACTGTAGCCCACCGGGCTCCTCCATCCATGGGATTTTCTAGGCAAGAGTACTGGAGTGGCTTGCCATTGAGAGACAAAGCTCTATAGGGAGAAGAGAGATTAGCAGTTGGGGGGTGGGAATAAAGAAAAACTGTAAACCAAGGGCACAAGGGTATTTTGGGGGATGGGGGGTGGGGAGTAATGGAAATGGTCGAACACTAGTGTCTTGGTGATGGTTGTGCAATTCTGCAAATTTAGTAAAAATTGAGGAGATCCAACCAGTCCATCCTAAAGGAAATCAATCCTGAATATTCATTGGAAGGACTGAAGCTGAAGCTGAAACTCCAATACTTTGGCCACCTGATGCGAAAAGCTGACTCATTTGAAAAGACCCTGAAAGACTGCAGGCGGGAGGAGAAGGGGATGACAGAGGATGAGATGATTGAATGGCATCACCGACTCGATGGACGTGAGTTTGAGTAAATTCCGGGAGTTGGTGATGGACAGGGAGGCTTGGCGTGCTGCAGTCCATGGGGTCACAAGGAGTTGGACATGACTGAGCAGCTGAACTGAACTGAACTGAAGCTGTTTTACAAAAAAAAGAAAAAGAAAAAGATATGTGTTGGGAAATCAAAAGACTTCATTCATACTATTGTGGAAACGCTAAAAAGGTCTGTATGCTTAATGGGCTAATTTTTTTTTTTTAAGTCTTACTCAGTCATCTCCAACTGTTTGCAGCCCCATGGACTGTAGTCCTCCAGGCTCCTCTGCCCATGGAATTTTCCAGGCAAAAATACTGGAGTGGGTTGCACTTCCCTTCTCCAGAGGATCTTCCCGACCCAGAGATTGAACCCAGGTCTCTTGCATAGCAGGCAGACTCTTTACCATCTGAGCCAGCAGGAAAACACCCTGTATGCTTTATGAGCTAATAAAAGGTGATGGGCAAAAGACAAAAAGCTTGTGAAATAAAGCTAATGTTTTAAAAACTAAAATTCTTATAGTGAATTAACATGAAATAGATTAATAAATATCTAGCCTTTGGCCTGACTTTCATCTGGATGTCCTCTGGGGTGGATGAATCAAACTGTATGAGACAGTGGGAAGAAGGGCCCCCCCTCTGCTGTAGATCCTGCTTGGATGTGGCCCTCATTTTGCTTAATGATTTCAGTAAATTCACTTAGTTACTTTTTTCATAATAAAAAGTTCATTTACAAATTAAATTTCTGGTTGATTCCAAATGACAAAGATTAAATGGAGCTGAACATTAAAATTCTGAGCACACAAATGTATTCCCTGGTGTCAGACAGTGTGCAGAGCAGGACATATGCCTTCCAATGCTCTTAGGCATTTGTCTGAAAGAAGAGGTGGTGAAGAAGCCCAATGCACAAAACTGACGAAGGTGAAGATGTGAAAAATATGCTTATGTAACTAGAACAAGACATTCATTTAATAAAGAAAAACTCTTGCTGTCAGTTAAAAGCACTGTTTTTCCTCTCTTTTTCTAGTCCTTTTTTAAACTTTCTGAGAAAAAGCTCACCTATAAAATGAGCTATTTTTTAAATCCATTTTTTAAATGGATTTAAAATCTATTTTTTAAATCCGTTTGTAATTCAGAAGAATAGGATAACGTGATTTCCCATTCAACTGTTCCCACCTATTGCCACTGGGAATCACCCTTTTTCGTTTGGCTGGGGCAGGAAGAAGTGGAGGGTAGCGTCAAGGATGGTGCTGAATGGACATGTGGTGGAGACAGACAGGACCCCCACCGAGATACAACATCAGCATCCACTCTTTGGGCAGTGCCCTTTGACCTTGTCACCTCCTTCCGCTTGCCCCTTATACTTCATTCTTTGTGATACAGGAAGCTTCTGGGACTGGAGGTTAGAGAAGAAGGGAGTTAACAGTCATTCTTTTAAGACATTTTCTGGCAGGTTCCTCAAGTTCTGCCTCTTCCAAAAGGTGCCAGCCTCCACATCCTCTGCTTCTAACCAGGTAGATGACCATAGGTTTTAAGCAATAGCCACTACCTTTTTTAGACTGAAGCTAGTTGAAGTAAAAAGCCCATCAGGCTTTTTTATGGGCTTTTAAAAAGCCCAAAGCCCAGTGTGTCCATTTAAGTCTTTGGGAATAGCCAGCAAACGAACTGAAACACTTTTTTACTGCAGTCTGAAAACCAATTGCTCAAAAACATCTTCTAACTTAGAGTTCATTTTGCAATAAAAGTACCAATTAAAAAAAAAACTCAGGTAAAAATCTTACCCAAAGGAACAGCTAATGAAAATGTAAAGGTTTTAAAGTTATTAACATTAGCAACATACTGTTAAGGTGAAAACTTCCTCTCCACTCTGAATGTCCCACAGCTTGGCAGTCGTGTCCATGCTTCCAGTAGCCACCAATGTGCTTTGAGGATTAAATGATAAACATACCTGAATTACATGAAATGGGAGAGATTTTAGAAAGATAAGAGTTTCAGACTGTTAATCCTATTATACAGAAGCTTGAAACTGCAACTCCCTTAGCAAATTCAGCCTAATTCTTCGCACAGATAAGTAGGCAAAATACCAGATATGAGTAGCCATCGATCTGCAGGTTGACCCGGAAGCATTCTCTGCTTGAGCAGAGGCTACTGTTCTCCACGTCACCCAGCTCAGGCTTGGAGGGGCACTGGTTCCCCTTAGTCACTTCTAGACCACAGAAGATCAAGAACAAAAGCAAAGCCCATTCCTTTGAGATTCATGCTGTCTGGCTCCCTTCCATTTTGTTTATTTGTTTTCACCTTTTGGCCAGGCCTCGGGGCATGTGGGATCTTAGTTCCCCATCCAGGGTCTGAACCCATACCACCTCCAGTGGGAGAGCAGTGGGCCATCAGAGAAGCCCCTCTGGCCCCCATCTTCCTCTCAATCACTCCCCTCACTTGCTTAAGACTTTGGTTATTGGCTTACAGTCTCAGTTCCAAGTCCCCAGTACCCTTCCTGTGGGCCGTTCATCCAACACCCCTGGACCCGTGATCCCGGACTCCTTTTATAATCACCCCCATGGCTACACCCTGACCTTGGCATCACCTCCTCTAGGAAACTCACTCCTGATACACCAATCTCTAGTTACAATTTCCTAGTACTTCTGCTTTTTGTCTTCTTCACCAAGCCCAGACCCCTTACCCGCTGCAGGATGACTTCCATCTCATGTAAACCCCTCTCTTTTCTCCTGGTCCATCATGCCCCAGTCAACTGACACCTGGAGAATCACTCTTGCTAGCATGCCCAAAACTCCTACCCCCATCTTCCACCTGCACCCTTCACAAATCTCCTAACAACTTGTATTAGCCTGGGATTTATTTACTTGTATTTATCCACTCATTTGCCAGCCCTACCTCATCACTCAACCAAGGTAGTTTAAGAAAGCAGCATGGCAGACAACTAGTGTTGCTCATTCGTGCCTTCCATCCTCAGATGTGACCTCAGTACCATTCCCTGCTTTGCCCAACATGCCTCTGACTCAGTACATTCTACCATTCCCTACTCTTGACTACACTCCCATCTTTATTCCTGCTCATCAGATAACTTTGTCTCCTAACACTTCCCTGAAAAAACCTTACCTGTCTGGTGGGAACTTCCTCCCCTGACCCTCACTTTCCTCTCCCCAAGTCTCAGATTCAGAGAGATTGCTGCCATTTTAAGAAAATGCATTCCCTGCGCTCCACGGAGAGATGATCTCACCAACTTTCCTTTCGCTCTAAACTAGATCCTTCCCAATAGCCTATAAACATGCTTGAGTTCTTCCCACATGAAAACAAATTCTCCCTTGACAATATCTGTCCCTTTTTAAACTAACATTATTTCCCATTACAACCAAATTCCTTGGAAAAATTGTCTACCGGCACTCGCTTTCCATCTTCTCTACTGGGACCACTCTGGATAAATGTCCAGTTGAGAGGCTTGGTTGGTCTTGGTCATCTCACTTAACCTCCTTGAGGTTCCTGATGTTTTCTTCCTTCTTGACTATTTTGATAATGCTCTGCATTTTTCCTCTTACTTCTTATCTCTTTTGTTGTATCTTTTTAAAGTTTCTCTTCTCCATCCTTCCAGGATCCCGCCAGTTTTCTCCTCATAGTCTACCTTTCCCACTGGAAACTTTACAGTTGTTTGGTGGTTTCTACTGCCACCCAGATGCCAGTGACTCACACATCCATGTCTTTTACCCAGACCTCACTGCTCAGCTCAGCCCCAAAGAGCCAACTGCCAAATGGATGCCTCTTTTTGGACATCACACAGGGAGATTTTTATCACCCTGTCTAAGACATGCAAATCAAATGAAGAAACCTGTTTCTCTCTAATGCACAGACTTGGTGAATGACACTGTCAGTTGCCCAGGTCTGAAATCAGGAAATCATCCTAAATACTTTCTTCCTTCGTGCCTCATATCTCCCTGGTAACCCAGCCCTACCCCTCCCACCCCTTGACTTCTCTCACATTCTCCTCATGACAGGGCTTTGATATCTTTCTTTGCATAGTTACCAGATCCCCACTGGCTCATACTTCCCATTTTATCCTTCCCCCGTGTCTCCTTCACAATGGCAAAAGAACCATCTTCCCCAAATGCAAAAACTGACCATGCCCCTCTCAGGTGAAAACTCTCAACAGTATGGCAATATCTTCAGGATAAAGTCCCAATTCCTTAGTACGGCATTTAAGACCCTCTATAAATCTGCAGTGTAGCCTCTCCTGCCTCCCCTACTTCCATCACACAAAGACTGGGATCTAACTTTGCAGGTCAACACATATGCCAAGTCATTGACACCTTTGGGCAACACCTGGGATCCCTGCCCATCACATCTGACTATGGGCAGGCAGTGCTTACAAGTGTGTGTATCTCCATATAAGCACTTTCTGTGCAGTGAAGCTGGGGGAGTGCTGCTCTGAACAGTCAGCCTACTGAGTTCTCAAGCACGTACCATGGTTACACACCTCCTCTGGGCATTTGTTGGTGCAGCTCACTCTGCCCAGAACATACCTGCCACTTCTCTGCAGAGTCTTCCCTGAATACCTCTCCTGGCTAAGGAGGCTTGGCTGTTCCCTCTGTGCTCTCACTGGGGCACACCAGTGGAGCTTCACTCCACTCCTCACCAGTGGAGAACTTCACACCAACTTCTAGCCCACCTACAATACATCTTTGAACTTAACCATGGACACCTCTACTCCCTCTAGAAAACTGCAAAATCTTCGGGGGCCAAGAACTACAATTTGGCCCCCCACACATAGACCACAGCTTCACACAGTCAATACTTAGCAAATATTCACTGGGTTGATGTCATTGATTCCAAAATATGAATGTCTTCCTAGGAACTATAAAAAAAAGAAAACCTTCAGAATTCCAAGGGAGTGTGGAAACACGGCCACACTATGAAAATGAGGATTGTGTCTTTCTTATGACCTTGTGCGAGTTACTTAAGTTCTGTATACCTCAGCATCCTCAACTGAAAAATGGAGAAATAGCTACCCCTTAGGGTTGTTACGAGGAACAACTAAGCCAATACACATTAAAAAAAAACTGTATAATTTTTCACTGCAGCATCCCCAGCAAAGTACCTTGAACATAGCTCTTGTTGGATGAAAATACAATAAATATGAAGAATGAATATAAATAAATTTTACTCCTAAAATAAGCAAACTCTTTCAAAGCTATCAGTTGTTCCACAGGGTGCAAATGATCTCACTAATTGTTGTAAGACATTTAACACAGAATTAATTAAGGATGAGGGCTTCCCAATAGTGAAAGCAATTTAGAGTATCAAACCACTTATGCAAATCTGAGTTCTAATTTTATCCAGGAAACAATCAGCTTAGATATTTTACATGGTATAAAAAAGTTAGTTTAAAAGCTATTTTAAGAAGTTCGCCAATCCTCAATCAAGTCAATTCTCTAAAGGCAAGTCAATGGAAAAGACATCAGATTGGCTATTGTACTCATACACTTATCTCATTATTTTTAGTCAATGCAGGATATGAGTCTTTGACAGTATCTGCAAGATATTAAAACTAGAGTAGTTTGTGAATGATATAAACACCATCATATATAATATAGAGAAATTTAAAATAACAGATTTTTAAATTAGTTATAAAGGTATAACAACTACTTTTGCAATGGAATCCTAAAAAGAAATAACAACTATGTGAAGCGCCAATGTAAACTCATCACTTGCAATATATGTGCTGCCCTGGTGGGAATGCTGACAATGGGCATGCTTTGGAGGAGAGGTGGAGGAATATATGGGAAATTTTTGCACTTTCCACTCAATTTTTCTGTCAACCTCAACTTCTCTAAAAAATAAGATCTACTGAAAAAGATAAAAACAAAAAAGTAAAACAAAGCAAAAACAAAAGGAATGACAACATAAAAATATAATAAAATAAATATACTCACTATTTCTGCTGTATGACCCCTAAAGGTATGGTAACATTTTCCAGTTTCTACACTCCATAGTTTACAAGTCTTATCAAAGGACCCAGTGGCAATTTTGTCACTAAGATTTAAAAAATATACATATGGAATTTGAAAACAAAGTCAATCACAGTATTTGATACACTGAATTAAGACAAGATATTAATACATGGATCTCTATTTAGAAATCTACTTTGCTTTTTATACTTCAATAAAAATTAATTTTAAAAAATAAATAAGTAATTTATTACTCAGTAATTTATTTTCCCTCAGGAGTCCTGAGGATGGGAAGTGCCCCTCTCCACCCAACCCCCACAAAAAATTTTATTTCACTTTTAAAATAATAAGCAATCCAGCAAATCAACTATACTCCAATGTAAAATAAAAATTTTAAATAAGCTAAAATAATAAGCAATCCTGTATCTGTTGCAGTGGAAAACAAAATAATATTCTAATTTTTGAATAATATCTCTTTATGTGTTCAATTTTAAATATTCTACATTTTAAATATAAATTGTGTTTAAGATTGCAATAATTTTTTCATTAATGAATATGGTAAAGGATTTAGTTTAGAAAATTACTAATAAGTGGAAATTAATAATGTGTAATATGGTTGTAGGAATATGGAAAAATTCTGTTAGATATACTGAAGATAGTAATATCAAATTTAAAAGAAGGAAAATGGAAAGATATAAATCCAATTAAACATGTAGCTAGATAAGGTTTTGAGAAGTTAGATAGTAAGTGTCTCCTTGAGAAAGTAAAACCTGTATTATTCCAATTGTAAGGTCTTTAAAGAAGAAAGAGGATTTGGAGAGGAAATACAATAAAGACTTCAGTTCCTTTCAAGCAAGAAGCTTCACACACCTATTGTGGATCAGGGCTACTGATCAACACCCAACAAGTAAGAGTAAATTAGCCTGTTCAACCCTCAACCAGGAAACTAACATCTTTTCTTTAACCTTAACCCTGTCTGTCTTTTGTACTAATAGCAAGTCATCAAAAGTTCACACAGTTGGGCCATCACTTGCACTGCAAGCTCACTGTTCAAAAGTGTAGGAAAGTGTTCATTTTACCCCATCCTCAACAATGTTGCTATTCAGTTGCCTAGTCCATCCAACTCTTTGTGACCCCCATGGATGGCAGCACGCCTGGCCTCCCTGTCCCACACCATCTCCCAAAGTTTTCCCAAGTTCATGTCTATATCATCGGTGACGCCATCCAGCCATGACATCCTCTGATTCTCTCTTCTCCTTCGGCTCTCAATTTTTCCCAGCCTCAGGGGCTTTTTCAGCAAGTCAGCTGTTTACATCAGATGATTAAAATACTTGAGCTTCAGCTTCAGCATCAATCCTTCCAACGAGTTTTCTGGGTTGATTTCCCTTAAAATTGACTGGTTTACTCTCCTTGCTGTCCAAGGGACTTTCAGAAGTCTTCTCCAGCACCACAGTTTGAATGCATCAATTCTTTGGCGTTCTGCCTCCTTTACAGTCCAGCTCTCACAGCCATATATGACCACTGGGAAGACCATAGCCTTGACTATATGGACCTTTGTCAGCAGAGTAATGTCTCTGCTTTTCAATACACTGTCTAGGTTTGTCATTGCTTTCCCGCCAAGAAGCGAACATCTTCTGATTTCATGGCTGCAGTCACTGTCTGCAGTGATTTTAGAGTCCAAGAAGAGGAAATATGCTACAACTTCCACTTTGTCCCCTTCTATTTGCCATGAAGTAATGGGGCCAGATGGCATGGTCTTAGTTTTTCTAATATTTAGTTTTAAGCTTGGCTCTTTCACTCTTCTCCTTCACCCTCATCAAAGAGGCTCTTTAGTTCCTCTTCAACAATATGGCGTGTAATTTATTAACCTCTTAATTTTTGCCATTCAGATGGCCAAAACATAAAAATAATTTTAAAATTCATATTTACCTAGTTGTTAAGTATGTCTATTCATATTTTTGACTATTTTTCCGATGTGTTGTTTCTATTGATTTGTAAAGGAGTTCTTTACATGTTCTCCGTAACAACTCTTTGTTGTATATGTTACAAATTTTCTCACAGTGATCACTTTTCTTTTATGTATTAATTTTTTAAACATACATATGTTAAGTTGTATGTACTGAAGTCCATCAGTCTTTTCCTCTGTAAAACAAAAATGTGAGGGGTCCTATGGCCCAAAATACATATCCCACAGAAAATTATAAGTGCTCAGTACAGCTGCAGACTTTATAATTATCCAGACTAACTCTAATGCCTTGGCTCTCTCCTCTGTTCTCAGTCCCCAGACATGGTTTTCTGTGGTCTCTAATACTAAATGAAAAGAGAATCCTTTCTACAATGTCTTCTCTAATTTTTATTACGGTCTCATCTACAACTTCATTTAGTAACAATTTTTTCAAATATTTACCTTATCTGTGTTTTCATAGGAAATAACAGCTTTAATTTCACATATCATATTTCACTAGCTTAAGCAATATCTAATTAAGTTGGATTATTACAAATTGAAAGCACAACCCCCGACAAGCAGGTTTGTGGACAAATACAACTAACTCTTGGTAAGCTGAAAACGTCCCCCGTGGAAAGAGAAGTTAAGTGTACTGGTGGATAGACTAGTTGCTACAGGCATTCAAACAGCTACAGGTATAAGTAGTGTGTCATTCAGGATAGAGGACCTTGGTAAGATCTACTGAACGGGTTAACTAGAAGTTAGCTTAAAAATGGTTCTGCTGCATTTTGTACTGTTATTTAGCATGTCACTATACATGGTTTTATACCTGATAAGACTATAAGTTAACTGCTACACAAAGCAAACCATGCCATGCATGTACAGCTATCCTCTTGTGGTCCATTGCTAGAAACATCAGCAGGAACTTCCGGTCAGGGTTCATCTTCCGGTCAGAGAACTTCCAAGGGCAGAGAGTCAGCCCTGCATCAGCGGGAACTCGAGCTCACCACTGTACTACTGTGTGATCCTGGGAGGGGTGCCTGAATTTTATCTATGTTATGTGAGGCCAGTAATACCTCTCCCAAAGCTACTTTGAACACTGAAGAAGATATTTAAATTTATTTTTTTTTATTTTATTGTTGGAGTATAATTGCTTTACAAAGTTGAATTAGTTTCTGCTGTACAATGAAGTGAATCAGCTAAATGTATACATATATTGCCCCCCTCTTGAGCCTCCCTACCACTGCCCCATCCCACCCTTCTAGGTCACCACAGGCCACCGAGCTGAGCTCCCTGTGCTATACAGCACACTAGTTATCTATTTTATACACTAGCTATCTATTTTATACACACATACACATATGTGTGTCAATGCTACTCTCCCAGTTCATCGCATCCTCTCCTTCCTGCAGTGTCCATATATGTCTGCATTCTCTATTCCTGCCCTGCAAATAGATTCATTTATACCATTTTTCTAGATTTCATATATATGCCTTAATATACAATATTTGTTTTTCTCTTTCTGATTTACCTCACTCTGTAGGACAGACTCTAGGTTCATCCGAACCTGCAAACATCCTAATTCTCTTCAGTCGTGTCTGACTCTTTGCGAACCTGTGGACCATAGCCCGCCAGGCTCCTCTGTCCATGGGATTGTCCAATTAAGAACACTGGAGTGCGTTGCCATGCTCATCCTCAGGGATTTTCCTGACCCAGGGATCGAACCCACGTCTTTTCCATCTCCTGCATTGACAGGCGGGTTCTTTACCACTAGCGCCACTTGGGAAGACCTCGATTCATCAACATCACTACAAATGACCCAATTTCATTTCTTTTTATGGCTGAGTTGGGCTTCCCAGGTGGCACTAGTGGTAAAGAACGCGCTTGCCAATGCAAGAGACGTAAGAGACATGGGTTGGATCCCTGGGTTGAGAAGATCCCCTGGAGGAGGGCATGGCAACCCACTCCAGTATTCTTGGCTGGAGAATCCCACTTAAGGAGGAGCCTGGCTGGCTGCAGTCTGTGGGGTCACATAGAATCGAACATGACTGAAGTGACTTAGCATGCACATACTATAGCATACATCAGACACTCAACAACTTTTGGTTCTTCATCTTCCTCTTTTCCTTCCCCACTAGATGAAGGGAGCAGTGAATAAAAGAACCAGTGGATTAATAAGGAATCACTGGACAAGTGGATGTCTTCTTACCCATAAGGGTTGTTGAACGCTATGGCATACACCACATTCCTGTGACCCTCCAGGGTGTGAAGCTCCTCTCCAGAGGCAGTGTCCCAGAGCTTGCATGTCCGATCATAGCTTCCTGTGATAAAGCTAACACAAGCAGTGGAAATACAGCAAAGGTGAGACCAGCAGTGTGTTAGTAAAGACCTCATGTTTTTGCCTGCAAAACTATAACCTCGTTTATCTTGCTTTTTACACTGAAAATTGTGTATGAAAAACAAAGAGTTAAGTGAAAGTGACTTAGTCATGTCTGACTCTTTGCAACCCCATGAACTATACAGTCCATTGAATTCTCCAGGTCAGAATACTGCAGTGGGTAGACTTTCCTTCTCCAGGGGATTTTTCCAAACCAGGGATCGAACCCAGGTCTCCCAAATTGAAGGTGGATTCTTTACCAGCTGATTCACAAGGGAAGCCCAGAATACTGGAGTGGGTAGCCTATCCCTTCTCCAGGGGATCTTCCCAACCTAGGAATCAAACTGGGATCTCCTGCATTTCAGGCAGATTCTTTACCAACTGAGCTATCAGGGAAGCCCTCATAATCTCGTTTATCTCATTTTTTACAATGGAAATTGTGTATGCAGAACAGAGTTGAACTGAGAACAATATCTAAATCCTTTGACTTGGAAACTTTTCAATTGTAGACCAAACCCAAAAAGGAGTTACTAAATAAAGAGTAACCCTTCCAATAATCATTCTTATACTATAGTTACATAACTAAAAAATGTTGGTAATCGGTAACCTTTTCTGAAACTCTAATATATCTTAATAAATAACATCATTCTTCCAGTCAGTCAGACCATAAGATCTTGGCTTCGTCTTTGACGCCTCTTTCCGTCACATCCCACACACAATCCATCAGTAAATCATTCTATTCGCCCAATCTCAGCATACATCCTTAGGATGGTCATGTCTCACTAGCTCCATTGCCTCCATGTCTTGCCTAAACAAAACCATCTTCTATTAGGGTGTGGCTCACACATGGTTCTTACAAATCTATTTTCCTCATAGAAACTGCATTTACTTTTTTAAACTTCCTCAAATGGCTTCCTAGTAATCTAGAGGAAAATGCAAACTCTGCTCATGATCCATAAGACCAGCAGCCCTGGCTAACTCCAGGACCTCAACTTCATCCAAAAGCATAGCCTGATCAGTCACATTCCCAAAGCTAGTCCCTGAGGATCTGGATTGTTTCTTTCATAAACATTCATCTTTCTACCCACGCGGTTTACCACCATCACCGACAGGCCCTGGAACGTGACTGGCACACTAAGAGGTGTTCACTAAATATCTGTTTAACATTTAACAATCCTTTAACATTACTGTTCTACTACAGGAATTGTTAGTATATTGTTCTCTTGAGTTAAAAATCATAGTATCTTTATTATTCCTAAATATTCCATTAGGGGGAAAAAAATCCCAAGTACAGAAAAAATGCACAACATTGAAAAGCCAGTCTTCATGTCAAGTGGTGGTTATAAAAGGTGAAACAAATTCTTCTATCTAAACCCAACTAAACAGGAAAGCTAACAAGGCGGTATATTTTTCGTTCTCTTCTTGGTATTTTCCTCCTAGCTTCTTGGGGAGTGTAAATTGGTATGACCATTATGGAACACAGTATGGTGGTTACCAAAATAATTAAAACTATATCCCATTTCTGGGCATATATTTGAAAGAAATGGGATCAGGATCTTGTAGAAATGCCTATACTCCCATGTCCACTGTAGCACTGTTCACTATGACTGGGATATGGAAATAACCTGAATATCTGCCAAAGGATGAACAGGCGAAGAAAATGTGATATATATCTATAGGCAGATCGATAGATACAATGAAATATTATTCACCTTTGAGAAAGAAGGTGATCCTGCCATTTGCTGCTACATGGACAAACCTGAGGGACATGATGCTAAGTGAAATAAGCCAGACACCCAAGGACAAATGTCACATAATCTCACTTATATGTGGAATCTAAACAAGAGCAACAAAAGAGTTGAACTCACAGAAGCAGAACAGTAGTTACCAGGGGCTGGGGAGGTGGGAGAAATGAGGAAACACTGGTCAAAGGGTACAAAGTTGCAGTTATGTAAGACGAGTAAGTCTAGAGATCTACTGTACACCCAGGATGACTGTAGGTAATAATACTGTGATGAATACTGGGAATACCCTGACAGAATAGATTTCAGGCCCACCAAAAATGGTAACCCTGTGGAGATAAGATGTTAATATCCTTGACTATCCTAAACATTTCACTATGCATATGTATCAAATCAACATGTTGCATATATCATGGGTGCCAGCACTCAGTTGCTCAGTCATGTCCGAGTCTTGGAGACCCCATGGACTGCAGCCTGCCAGGCTCCTCTGTTCATGGGGATTCTCCAGGCAAGAATACTGGAGTGGGTTGCCATGCCCTCCTCACATTATGGGTAGGCAATTTTTACTTTAAAAAATATTGGTATCCCTTGGTTGTTAAAAATTGGAAATTAAAAAAAAAAAAAACAGAAATAGACATACACACAGAAATAAATAAGCAGTGCACAGAAGATTTTAGGACAGTGAGACGGCTCTGTGTGATAACATAGCACTGGATAGATGTCGTTATACATTTGCCAGCCCACGGAATGTACAAAACCAAGAGCGAACCCTAATGAGTACTATGAACTTTCGGTGATACTGACGGGTCATTATAGCTCAACAGTTGCAACAGATGTAGGTCTCTGTGGGAGATGGTGATGGTGACAGAAGCTGCTGGGGGGGTGGGGATGCAAGGCAGAAGTTATTCATAGAGAGGAAATCTCTGCACCTTCTGCTCAATTTTGCTGTGAACCTAAAGCTGCTCTAAGAAAATAAATTCAATAATTTTTTTTTTAATAAACAGAGGACCTTACCATGAGCCTGATTTATTAAGTGCAACGTTAGTCAGTGGCAGTATATGTGCTCTGAGAACCTTCAATAAAAGAAAACACCATTTATTTCAAACTCGAACAAAATTATTCAGCTCATTCATTTTAACTTCCAACCAATGAAGACATTCAAATGCATCTTAATTATACACAATAAATGGATAGTATCCAATATTTGAACAAAGGAGGAAAATACATAGGACTTCCTGTTATTAAGACCAGTAACATCTGGAGGTTACAAATAATTACAGAAGCATGATCAACTCTATGTTTTCTATCAATTTGCCTTGAGATAGATTATAGCTATGAGATACAAATAGCTGTTGTTCTGTTGCTCAGTTGTGTCTGACTCTTTGCGACCCCATGGTCTATAGCACACCAGGCTTCCCTGTGCTTCACTAGCTCCCAGCGTTTGCTTGAACTGATGTCCATTGAGTCAATGTTGCCATCCAACCATCTCATCCTTTGTTGCCCTCTTCTCCTCCTGCCCTCAATCTTTCCCAGCACCAGGGTCTTTTCACTAATCTATATTCTCTTTCACATATTGTACATGGTTTGTATATATGTATAAACAGTATATATAGGAAATAAACCAAAGATGTTTCAAATACAGATTAACAATGAATTATTACTTTTTGAATCTTAAAGCTTCTTTAGAGTCGGGATATGTCATGGAATTTATATTCCCATCCCTACGTTGCCTAGCACATAGTGGATGCTTTACATTTATTGAATGAATATACTTAAATTGGACCATCTGTTTTTAGGTAGGATGACTGGCCAGACTGGAACAGTCTTAATTATGTCTACAGCCAGAGTGTAACTATTAATAGTGTCCTCCTTCACTATCAAAATATTCCCTTTGAAAGATAAATTACAAGGCCATCTAAGTTATAGAGCACATATTTGAAGTAAAATAGTGCCACCTGCTGGAAAAAGAATTATTACAAGAATGACCATCTTTCACTAAGTTGAAAGAAGGAATACAGAAAATTGTTGAATACTTCACATCAGACAAAATATGCTGAGTATATAAATAACAAGTATATATAAGTCATACGAAATAAAATCAGTGTAATATAAATCATTTCTAGAATAAAGCATTAAATGTTGTTAAATAATAAAGAAAAATGAAAGCTGTTATTGAAGTAATAAATGACATTCATTTTAATTTAGTTGCCAAGATTATAGATGAAAATAAGCATATCTTTATGGAATTAAAATTATTATACAACCCATATCAATAAATAATTTACTGAAATATAGTTTAGTTCATATGGAAGCAAAAAATTTGAAATGTTGATACACCATGAAATACATCTTAATATTACTCCAACTGGAAAAAAATTTTAATTATTCAATAACTTAGAGCTACTTTAATGATTATTCTTTAGACTTATCATTATAAAGCAAAGTTAAAGTTACTAATGCAAATATTTATTGAACCTGTCAAGAAACCAATTTTTGAATTTTATTCATTCATTCAACAAACATTTAAGATTTAGTCTTAGCAAAAATGTGGGGGACCTGAAAGAAAACATGATTTATATTTTATTTCAGACTATCAGAATTAAGTAATTCATTAAAGTTCTTCTACTTAGTATCTTTAAACGTGCATTACCTTAAACAGATAGAATTTGTGGTTGCTGTGCTGTCCGAGTTTATTTTGTAATCTCTGTATTAAAAGTTTGACCTGGTCTGATCGTGAAGCCGTGATGAGAGGTTCTGCTTTCTGTATCTCTTCTACTAATGCACTAACATCTGTACTGAAATTCATCAAAAAATAAAAAATTACTTTTTTCTATGTCAGAAATTGCATATACATTCACTACATGAAAGATTGCATTGCTTTATGAAGTTCAAGATTTATAAATTGTCAACAGCATCATCATGTTCACCAAGAGATTTCCAGGGCAAAGAAAAATCACAGAAATCAATAAAGAGCATCTTGGCACGGATGAAAGCTGCCTGGGTTCTCTTCAATGCCTTTCCATTACCTGAGACTTCGCTCGAGGAAGGTGTGCAAAGATTCTGATTTGCTCATCTAAGAAGGCCAAGTGCTGCTTCTAAACAAGAGCTCTTTTATTTTTTTTTTTCCTGTTTCTCTCTTTTTTTTTAAAAAAATATATTAAAGTTGCCCAATCCTACTTTACTTACCTTGTTACCTATGATCTCCCATGTAATCCTATAACAACCCTCTAAAATTTAGTGCTTTTCATAATTATTTCGGGGATGAAGAAACTGAGGTTCAGAAAGTTTTAATTTGCTGTATTTTGGGGGAAAGAGAAAGTACCTCACTAAAACATTCAAAGAACTATCATGATTATTAATTTCTTAATGCTATAACATTATCTCCCTGAAAGAGAACCAGTGTGAAAAATACAGATGCAAGTTTCTCCAGCATTCAAATAATCTGCAGCAATTCTAGTAAATTTTGCTAGTTCAGAATATTAATTCAAGACAAATAATAATGTCTGTATACCACAAAACATCCAGAATAGGGTCATTTTGCAAAACACATCCCCAAATCGAGAAAGGATTCATGGACCAGGCTGCTGTGGGAGAGGCCGACGGCCTCCAGTTGCAGCTCCTTCAGGATTCACATCAGAGTTTGAGCCGAGGACTTGCTCTTCTTTGCAGCCTTCAGCCCCTGGCTAAGCAAGAGCGCCACACAAGAGCCTGGCCACTTCTGCCCTTGAGTCTGGCCATTTCCCCTTCTGCCCAACCCTGCCTAATTCTCTGATCTGTCCTGGGGTCACCTCCCAGCAACCTTGTACTCGCCTACTTCTGTCTCAGCATATGCATTAGAAATGCATAGTCTAATAGGCATCCTCCTTTTCATAAATAAACATGTCCTGAGCTCCAGGTTTGTGCAAGGCACTGAACTAGGAGACCCTTTATTCAATTAACATTGATTACTTGCCAAAAGTTAGGCTCAGGGAATGTCCAAGATATGGTGCCAGCTCTCAAGCAATACAGTCTTTTAGAATAAGAGTGAATATTTGGAATGGAAATGAATCAGAGATGGTTCCTGACGATGACTTTGAAAAACTCAGGGGTCAACAGAGTTAGACCTGCATAAGAATTCAAAAGATAATAATGCCTCTTGGAAAGATTTTCAACAAATGTTATGAATCAAAACAGATTTTCAAACCAAAAGGTTTATTTTTTTAAATAAGGTTGGTTTGGGAAGAAGAAAAGGACAGACTGATAATCCTTTTCCCATGCCCTCCTCATTCAGCAAGAGCCATGTTTGGTCACTTCAGTCATGTTCAACTTTTGGGGACCCCATGGACTGTAGTCCGCCAAGCTCCTCTGCTCATGGGATTTCCCAGACAAGAATACTGGGGTGATTTTTATTCCCTCCTCCAGGGGATCGTCCCAACCCGGGGATCAAACCCACATCTCCTGTGTCTCCTACATTGCAAGGATCAAACCCACATCTCCTGTGTCTCCTACATTGCAAGCATTTGCATTTACATTACATTTACCGCTGAGCCACCCCAGAAGCCCATTCAGCAAGACACTAATATAAAACTCACTGAAACAAACAGGAAATAATACACCCAGAACAATTTTTTTAGTAATGTATTGTCTGTAGTTTTACGAGCTTGTCTACACACCATCCTATGTCAGGGTTTCCCAATAATGATTTTGGATATGAAATACATGCTGCATTATATAGCTACCTTACCTGGGATCAAGATCAAGCAAGTCTATGGATTTGGTCTTTAATTGTCCACTTTTTTCATATTCCAACATAATTCCTAAAAAATAAACAAATATATTATAAAACACTTATGATGACAGCCTAGGCCAAAAGTTAACCTACTTAGATACAATTTTTTCTTTTTTTTCCATTTTTGAAATTTTTCAACATAAAACATATGCATATATTCAATAAATAATTGAGTAAATAAATAATGTAACATTAAGTAATATAATCACTCATAACTCAAAGAAAGGTTGGAAAGAACTTAGCACTTCAGAGCCCACACAGCATAATCCATTTTCCTAAATAGGTGCATTTTCAAAATCTAGCAAGCAAATTAGCAAAATTGTTTTCCTTATTCACAACTATCTTATTCTTAATAAGATGAAAAACGTTAAACATTTGTATGCCAACTACTAAAAATTAGTTGGGTTTCTGTAAAAATGAATCCAGAAAATAGAGTGCAAAATCTGAAACGTGTACATTTATATGACTGCTTCACTGTGACAAGACATTAAGGCAGTATGCTCACTGAACTCCAATACAAGCAAGAGGCTGTGACGTGTGCAATGAAAAGTATAAGCAGAAAATAGATAAAGATGCTTCCAGGAATACATGTTGTTCGTCAGAGACTGTTTCACACAGTATCTTAATATTCTTGATCTTCTCCTGGCTGAACCATAGGTAATGTGTGATTTCCAAAACACTTGGGTAAGAAGATGACCACCCCTCCCCAAATCTGCAATGTACCAAAAGGCCAAACTTCAAAAGGTAAAATAGTATTGCTTACCCAGCTCATATTCAATCAACAGAAACCTTTAAAGTGCACAAAATACCAACCAGTTCACCCTGCCACTTATTTAGATCCTTCTTCTGGCCAAAGAACAAGGGGCCCACATGCAATAAATAAATGACAAAGATTGTCATACCTGAGTCAACTGAAAAGCATGTATTCAACACCTACTCTTCACAAAGCAACGAGATTCTGAAGAATAAAAAATAGGGAAAGCCCCAAGTTTGATTACCCACATTACTGCTACGTTCCTTTAGTCTTCGGGAATCTAGGTTAGGGAGAGGAATTATTCAGTGGATGCCAACAAAAGAATGCTCCTGACCTATATGCTATTCAAAAGAGGGTGGGAGGACTGAAATTAAAAGATTAGGAGGTGAAACATAATTGCTTTATGCACAGAAGGGATAAAGATAACATGGAAATTATTCAGTGGTGAGCCATACTTTTCCTATTTGATAATGTTATTTAACACCCACCTGCTATTCAGTAGTACCTTGGAAACTTGCAATATCATGTGGCTTTCCAAAGATCAGAATTTAAGTATCTAACATGCTAAGTGAGATGATCTTATTTATTATAAGATAATCATTAAGGCAATAGTCACAACCATAAGTCTAAAGCTTTTACTTGAGTTTACTTGCTTTTAGAATTCTGGATTTAGAGTCTGACCCACTCACATTTCAAGGTGGATTCTACACATTCTGCTTAACCCACATCATCTCATTTAAACCGTTCATTTATTAACAAATATGTGAGCACTCATTTATGCACCCAGCTCTACTAGAGGCTCATTTAGAGGTTCTACTTTAGGAGCTACAGATACCATTGTAAGTGAAATTAGCAAAGTCCTTGCCCTCATGAAGTTGATATTCTAGTCGGGGAGACTAAGCAAGATAAAAAAGTAAAATTTATTTTGGTTGAATTGAGATAATGCTAAGAAAAGACAAAGCAAGGAAGAGGGTTCTGAAATACCATGAGGAGAAGTTGCAAATTCTAGGAAGGAGGGGACTTTACTTTATTCACTTTACTTATGTTTTATTTAAAAAAAAAAAAAAAAAAAAAAGCTAAAGAAGCTAAAAGTAACAATATCCAGGGGAAGATTATTCCAAGCAAAAAACCAGCAACTGCAGAGACCCTGACTGGGGGCATGCCTCGCCCACCCGAGGAACACAAAGCAGAGAAGTGTTGCTGGAGAGGGAGTGAAGTCAGAGAGGCCAAAGCGGGTGGATCCTATATGGTCTTGGGCATCATGGCCCTTCCATTTTAAAAGAAATGAAAGCCACTGAAGGGCTGGAGAAGAATGGTGACGTAATCAGATTTTTGCTTTAACAGACTCACCTCCACAGAAGCGGGGCAAGTATAGAGCCTCTAGCAATAAAAAGAATGGTGGCCATGATTCTGAAGAGAAGTTGTTGAACTCTGTATATATTTTGGAGGTGAACTGGCAGAGTTTGTCCCTGGACCAAACAGGGAGTGAGCTAGAAAGGAGAAAAAGACAAGTCTACGGTTTTGGCAGAAGTAAGTGGAAGAATGGAGCTTCCATTGACTGACAGGAGGTGGACCATCAGAGGCCCCATGTGAGATGTTATGTTGGACATCTGAATGAAGAACCAGGCAGGCAGTCAGGTACTTAGGACTACTCAGGATGATTTTTAAGCCTTGAGAATAGATGAGACCGTCCAGCAAATGAATAGAGTTAGAGAAGTCCCCGATGGCTCAGCAGATAAAGAATCTACCTGCAATGCAGGAGACACAGGAGATGTGGGTTCAATCTCTAGGCTGAGAAGGTGTCCCTGGAGGAGGAAATGCCACCCACTCCAGTATACTTGCCTGGGAAATTCCATGGACAGAAGAGCCTGGTGGGGTACAGTCCAAAGAGTCACAAAGAGTCCAACATGACTGAGCATGACCATGGACGGAGGGGGAGAAGTCCAAGGACAAAACTCAGGGACACTCCAACATTAAGATCAGAAAGAAGAGGACAAGTGAACAAGATAGACCAAGGAGTGACAATGAGGCAGAAGAAAACATGGAACGTGTGTCCTGAAAGTCACAGGAGGGCAGAGTGAGCCAATGGATCAAGTGCTGCTGCCCGGTCAAAAAAGACAAAGACTGAGATGAGATGTGGCCAGTGGATTCAGCATTATTGGAGGTGGTCATTGAGGATCTTGAACAGTTTCAGTGGATCAGTGAGGGTGAAACCATGATAGGAGTGAGTTCAAGACAAAAGGGAGAAGAGAAATTGGGGACAACATTCTTTTCAAGGAGGTTCACTCCCAAGAGAGATTTGAAAGACTAGCTAAAGGGAGTCAGTAGACGTATGGGATAAGTGTTATTACCACCACCTGACTAACGCCTTAACAAATCAAAACCAAACATCCTTAAGTTCCACATTTTCACATGCTGATATCCAGTTATTCTTTTAATTAATTTTAATTGGAAACTTAAGAGGGAAAAAAAACTGAGTGTCCTTACTACAAACTTGCTAATAGCTTCATGTCAAAGTTGCACTCATGCAGGGAGGCAGAAGGAAGATCTCCTGAGTTTTTAAACATTTATTTTAAAATCACAAGTTCTATGTCTGGATCAACCTCATTTATGATACACATTCATTTACTAATAAACTCACTCAATAAACACTGAGGGCCTCCTATAAGCCAGAGTCTCTTTTACAGCTGAAGAAGAGACGAGGTCTCAGTTCTCATGGAGCTTACATTTTATGGGAAAGAGGGAGTCATTCAAAGCACAGACAATAAATGTACTTTGATTAATATAATAAAAGACAATAAAACAAAATGGCTGAGAGTAAGATCAATGAGGGGAAGTGCTTCTTTGAATAGTGATAATGGAAGGTCTCTGAGTAGGTGACACTGATCAAGACCAAATGAAGAAAAGTGGCCAAAGTCTAGGGACGTCTGAGTCCAGAAAGAGAGACTGATGAGTGAAATGCCCTCCATGAAGTCTTGGAAGAGCATTTAAAGAAATCTGAAGTGTAGTGAGTGTAAGCTAAATCCTACAGAGTATGGATCTTATTTTGAATATAATGAAAAACTATTGGAGATGCTGAGTCCAGATTCCACTGGCTGTTAGTGACATACAGACTGTGGAGGATGGAGTTAAACCAGGAATCCAGTTGACAAGCCCAGGGATGAAGGAAGAAGAAGCGCTGGCGGGTGGGATGGAGATAGGGATAGAGGTGAAAGCAGCAAAGTGTGTGGGGTCAAGGAACTCGTGCCAAGGAAATGAGAAGAATGTGACAGACTCACAAAATACTTTGAAAGTAGAGCTGACAGCATTTGTTAATGAACTGGGTGTGGGAGTGCAGAGAGGGTCAGCGAATCACAAGAGAGAAACAAAGGATGGCTGAGGTTTCTGCCAGAAAAAGTGGATGGGGTGGTGATGCCATCGATGGACTGGGCCCAGCCTGAAAGAGCTACATAACGAGGAGGGGACTGGAGAAAATGACCCATGAGGTCTGTGCCTATTAGACATCTTCAGGGAGACTGTGAGTAAGCAGTTGGATGCATTACTGTGAACAGTGAGATATTCAGTGCTAAATTCTTCAAGTCCCACCCCTCCCAAAGTTATACTAAATCAAACCAGTCCAAAGTGATATCGCCCCCCATTTGACATCTTAAAGATAGTTTTTGTTCAGACTTTTCATTGAGCAAGTGGATTTTGTCTTCTACTGCCTTGTGGCAAGTTTTGAGGACTTTTTACTTTATATTTTTAGTTTCAATGTGAGTTCCAAATTAGACGCCAAGAATTCTGCTCCTATTTCTATCCTTGTCAATCTGTATGACCAGTGGACTTCACTTATCCTCTAAAGGTCAAGAGGGATAGGCAAGAGTGTCCTACTCTACACTTGATTTTAGCCAAAAGACCAAGAAGCAACGCCCTACTCTAAAACTAGAGCATTCTAGCATTCTCTGGGTTTATTTCATAGTTCCTGAGCTCACTGGAACTTTTTAAAGCCCCATGTTGCAAGAGCACAAAGTGTCCACAGTAAAATGAAAGCCTTAGTCATTCAGTCCCGTCCGACTCCTTGCCACCCCACCTACAAGAGCCTGCCATGGAATTCTCCAGGCAAGAATACTGGAGTGAGTTGCCATTCCCTTCTCCAGGGAATCTTCCCAACCCAGGAATCAAACCCAGGTCGCCCACATTGCAGGCAGATTCTTTACCATCTGAGCCAACAGGTAGAGCTTCAGTAAATGTGTCAGTGGATTGATATGTGCAGTCTGGAATTCGGTCACTAAGGTAATATGCTTTTTAAGTATGCGTTTTTCTTCCCATACTCAACAAACCTTCACTTGATCATTCTGGTGCCTTTAAAATAAAAAACAATGTGACCTTTATCAGCGTCTTCCCTTTCATAAACAATATTCCACAACATCACTAATCGCCCCCTCTCCCTCCCCTTCCACTTCGTTCCTAAGTAACCAGAAAGCATTACAACTCAGCCATTTAAAAGATTAAGGACTTTCTTTAAAAAAAAAAAAAAAAAGTCTTTTTTTTTTTTTAAGTTTTGCGAACCCGAGTACAGCATCCGAAGCAGCGAAGAGCGCAAGTTAGGAAACACCAGGCTTCCCTAGGGATCACCCGCTCTGGACACCACCGCTCGGGCCCCAGCACTTTTCCTCTGCCCCAGACCCTCCCGGTGCAGACCTGCACGTGAAAGCAGAGGGGGTCCGGCCCGTACCTGGCGGGTAATACCGGAGCAGGAGGCTCTTGAGCTTCATTTTCTCGCTAGGGGACGACCAGCCAACCGACTTGGTCGCCATGGAAACGTCCAAACAGCGGACAGCTTCGGCGCGCATGCGCGGGGGCCACTGCCAGCTCCTGGGTCGCGGGGCTTGGAGTTCTAGCTGTTGGGGCTCATCCTGCCTCTCAGGCGTCTGGGGATTGGCTGGGAGGTTCCGGAGATGCGCGGGCGCAGAGCGCACCCTGCCCCCTCCGCCGCCCGCATCTGCCTGGGGGTTCCCGGGGCGGGATAGGGGGTCCAGGGTGCTGCGCAGAGAGAACACTCCCGCCCGCGCCGCCTTGGCCCGAATCTGCACCTCTCGGTGCAGGTGTATGGGGTGGGTGGACGAGCTCCCCTGGTGTCTTCAGTCAGGGTGATCTCACAAGGGGCGAGGCGCGGCCGAGGACCACGGGCCTCAATTGCAGCCTGGACCACACAAGCTTTAATCCGCTGGCTTTCTAATCCGGAGGGTGGGAGTAAACTCCCGCTCGCGGTTACCATTCCTGGCCCCTCGTGTCCCTGCCCCAACAAAAGAAAAATGACCTCAGCGTGATCGCCTACATATTGGGTCGCTGTGCCACTGCTACTGCTGCTAAGTCACTTCAGTCGTGTCCGACTCTGTGCGACCCCATAGACGGCAGCCCACCAGGCTCCCCCGTCCCTGGGATTCTCTAACTCACAGTCCTCAGTTCAGTTCAGTCGCTCGGTCGTGTCCGACTCTTTGCGACCCCATGAATTGCAGCAGGCCAGGCCTCCCTGTCCATCACCAACTCCTGGAGTTCACTCAACTCACGTCCATTGAGTCGGTGATGCCATCCAGCCATCTCATCCTCTGTCGTCCCCTTTTCCTCCTGCTCGCAATCCCTCCCAGCATCAGAGTCTTTTCCAATGAGTCAACTCTTTGTATGAAGTGGCCAGAGTACTGGAGTTTCAGCTTTAGCATCATTCCTTCCAAAGAACACCCAGGGCTGATCTCCTTTAGAATGGACTGGTTGGATCTCCTTGCAGTCCAAGGGACTCTCAAGAGTCTTCTCCAACACCACAGTTCAAAAGTATCAATTCTTAGGCGCTCAGCTTTCTTCACAGTCCAACTTTTACATCCATACATGACCACTGGAAAAACCATAGCCTTGACTAGACGGACCTTTGTTGGCAATGTCTCTGCTTTTGAATATGCTATCTAGGTTGGTCATAACTTTCCTTCCAAGGAGTAAGCATCTTTTAATTTCTTGGCTGCAATCACCATCTGCAGTGATTTTGGAGCCCCCCAAAATAAAGTCTGAGTCCTAGAAAAGGTATTAAAAAGCAGAGACATCACTTTGCTGACAGACATCTGTGTAGCCAAAGCTATGGTTTTTCCAGTAGTCATGTATGGATGTGAGAGCTGGACCATAGAGAAAGCTGAGCATGGAAGAATTGATGCTTTTGAACTGTGGTGCTGGAGAAGACTCTTGAGAGTTCCTTAGACTTCAAGGAGATCAAACCAGTCAATCCTAAAAGTCACCTCTAGATCAGAGCCATTGGTTGTGAATGATATACAGAAATTTACAAAATTAAACCCCTACATTGTCCTGGTGATGATGATGAGTGCTCATCTCAGTATACAGAGAACCTCCTAAGACTCTAACAGGGCTTTAGCTGCTGCTGCTGCTGCTAAGTCGTTCAGTCGTGTCCGACTCTGTGCAAGCCCATATAGGGCAGCCCACCAGGCTCCACTGTCCCTGGGATTCTCTAGGCAAGAACGCTGGAGTGGGTTGCCATGTCCTTCTCCAATGCTTTAGAGGCCTCCCTAAAAGTTGTGGGCTTCTCTGATGCTTGGTGGTAAAGAATCCGCCTGCCAGTGCAGGAGATTCAGGTTTGATCCCTGATCCAGGAAGATCCCTTGGAGAAGGAAATGGCAACCCACTCCAGTATTCTTGCCTGGAGAACCCCATGGACAGACAAAAGAACCTGGAGGGCTGTTGTCCCTAGGGTTGCAAAGGACTTGGCAACTGAAAAATAACAATGAAAAGTTGTAGAACACTTTTTATCAATTCATGGCATTCTGTGCTGATCTGACCATTGACCCTCTAGATCACCAATCGCCACACATACGGATTTGTACATATAAATGTAATATTCAACTCTGGGTTTCTTCCCACTGACAGCTGCCTTGAACTATCAGAAACTGAAAAGTTAATGATAATAATTTTATTGCCGCAAACCACTTCAGTCCAACGCATTGAAGCCACCCTGAAATTCAGTTCTCACAGTATGTCCCTGGACCAGTGGCAGCATCAGCATTACCTGGGAACCTGTTAGAAATGCACGTTTTTGCCCTACCTGACACCACCTACAGAATCAGAAGTCCTAGTGGTGAGGCCCAGCAGTTTGTGTTTAGATTAGCTTTCCTGGTGATGCTGATGAATGATGAAGTCTGAAAGCCATTGCACTAGTGTAGTAGGCTCAGCCAGGTCTGAGTGAAATTGGACATCCTCCCCCTGCCATCAGGCCTGTTTTGTATTCCAAACCATGTTCCCTGATTGTCAGGGACAGTAAACTGGTTGCTCAGAAGATGTGAATAAGACCCAGAAACAACATGGGAAGAGAGGGAATGCTTTGCATACTTGGGTTTCAGATGCTCCAAGACTCTGAGAGGGACCAGTGGACATCATACAGAGGGCTGGAGAAGAAGTCCCCTGGGAAGGAAGGCGGGGAGCAGGGCAATCTATACAGATGGGAGAGGGGGAAAAGGATGAAGGGAGGGAGGCAGGAGACAGTCTGGGGGATCCAGATTCAGCACTGATGAGAGACAGATGGGGCAGGAAGGGTTCCCGCTACAGTGGGGCTTGGTGTTTCCCTTTTGACTGCGTTTATCTTGGAGAGTCATGGCATCAGTGAAAAACTACATGACTAGTCCTCATTGAGAGTGGTAGGTTAAAAAGAGAAGTGCAGTTCCCTTCTGGAGAGAAAGACAATCCCTTCAGAAGATCAGAGCCTGATAGTAGAGGTCAGCTGTGCAGCCCAGTTAATAGCAGTCCGCCCCAGCAGACCCCCAAGCAAGGAACTGCATCAGAGTACAGACACACTGATGACACATCCCTTTTTACTTTTTTCCCAAGCCAGCCTCCATCCCACTGAAGACTATCAAAGCATCTGCTCTTTCCTAAGACCAGGAAACTGCTGGGGCCGAGGTCTGCTAAGTTTATCATTCAATCAGTGTGTATTGAGGATCTGTGAGTTCCAGGCATGTTCCAATTACAAAGGGATCTAATTCTGAAAAAAAGTACTTCAGGGGACTCATTCATAGGAAGATTCAGACCTCAAATGGGTTTGAAATTATTGCATTTATGGAGAGGGGCACATCTCTAGGTGAGACCACACTGACGTTCACAGATGGGCTACTACTGAGACGTGCAGGCATACCAGCAGGGCCGATTAACGAAGCTTTGCAGCTAGTGGTGATTCCTTAGCGTGCACTGCTTGACTGGAAGCCTCGTTCCGCCATCTACCAGCTGTGTGCTCTTGGGCATGGTCCATAATCCCTATGGCTTCAGTTTCCTCACTGGAATGACAGGAATGATCACAGGTTCTGAATAACAGAGTTGTTCTTGCTGAGTCTGGCTCATTCAGAAACATTCTGTAACTATCAAGGATGATAATGATAACAATAAGCATTTATTATCCTATGATTGTGTGTTTCAAATTGGGGAAAGAATGTGTCCATATTGTTCCTATTGAAACTGATCGTCTAGATAAAAAATGACTCTGGCAATCACTTACATTCAATTTGGAGTCTTTTGTATGATATTTAACAATAGGTATGCTTTACTACTTATGACATTTTGCATTATTCTAACAGGTGGCTCAGTGGTAAAGTATCCACCTGCCAATGCAGGAGATGCGGGAGACAGGAGTCCAATCCCTGGGTCTGGAAGATCTCCAGAAGGAGGAAATGGCAACCTGCTCCAGAATTCTTTCCTGGAAAATCCCATGGACAGAGGAGTCTGGCAGCTTACAGTCCATAGAACTTCAAAGAGTTGGATACAACTGAGCGGCTGAGCAATTAGTATAAATATTAAAACTAGCTTACATTTCTTAAGAAATAACTACTTTCTCCGTAGATCCAAATAGATTTGTCTTTTTAAGGAAATGGCTGGTGAGGATTTAGAAGTATGGAGAGGGTTCTATGCTTGATCAAGTCTAGTGATAGTCCAGAAAAGAACAACAAGATATTATAAAAGGACCTGAAAATGTTTGGAACATGAACAAGGATATCTGGGGTGGGCCTGATGCTACTTTCCATGCCTGGTACACAGTAGGTCTTCCATTGATTCTCGATGCTCAAGAGTTTGGAGGATGCATTGGCAAGAGGAAGGAGCTGATTATGTGCAGAGACAGGGCAGGGTAAAGAGAGCCAGATACCCGGAGGCAGAGTTCAGCTCAAAATAAACAATTTTGTGCCAGTGTGTCCAGTAATGCCTGAAAAGGTGCTGAGAATTTCCCATCACAGGAAGTGTTCTAGCTGAGGCAGTTTGCCCAGATGCCAAGATTATCGCAGTATGCAGTGCTAAATTGGCCAAGAACAGGGCTAGATAAGAGAGGTCTAGTTTCCCTTTTGATGCCACGATTCTGTGATTCTGTGCTGCTCATGTGTTTTTATAAGAGAATGCACGTGGAAAGGAGAACCACGGTGCGTCACTAGTTGGAAGACAGAAGTTCCAACCTTGGCCTTCTCATTAGCGACCTTTAAGAAAGTCATTTGTCACATGCCAACCCTTGGTTACTCATCTGTAAATCACTCTCTTTCATTCCATGCAGCTTCAGCATACCACGACTTAGTTATTCACGCTCTGGGACTTTATTCTTGTCATTCCTTCCACCTGATAAGCGTCCCACTTCACCTGTTCTAAAGTCTTACCAGGCTGTATCACCTTCTGCACAGGCTTATTTCAATTCAACAGTAAGTGGGAGGCATGGGTTTCACATCACAGTTTCTGAATTATTACCTCCAGGCAAGTCCTGCCTCAAGCCCGCATTTGGAAAGCTGCATCTGCCACTCTCAAGCAAACTCATAAGAAACCACTGATTCTTCGGTCATTTCATGTTTAAAACCACATTACCCTCAGAACTGTTGTTTTTTTCTTCCTCCAACAGAGTTTTTTTTAATATATATATATATATATTTTTTTTTAATGTGGGCCATTTTTAAAGCCTTTCTATTGAATTTGTTGCAATATTGCTTCTGGTTTTCATGTTTGGGGGTTTTGGCCCTGAGACCTGTGGGATCCTAGCTCCCTGAAGAGGGATTCTAACCTGTACCCCCTGGATTGGAAGGCGAACTCTTAACCATTGGACCTCCAGAGGAGTCTCCAATGGAGTGTATTCTAAATTCCTGAGGAGTCTTACAACATAGCCACTTCTTACAAATTGATGGAGGAAAGGTCTAAAATTCTCAGTCTTGGTTATCCTTGGCTTCCGGCTCCTGCTCGCATGTATAACCCTCCCCCTGCTTGTCAGAGTACTCCCTCCCAGCTTGTTGTAGTCAATTACCGAGATGTAACCATGTCCTGCTTTCGGTCCCAGCTGGACACTCCACTAAACATCACCTCTTATTGCTTCCTCTAGGAGAGAGACCTAGGAGGCGCTCTGTGTGTGTGTGTGTGTGTGTGCGTGCGTGCGTGTGTGTGTGTACGTGCGTGTGTGCACGTGTGCGCATGCACGCACGCTAAGTCACTTCAGTCATTTCTGACCCTTTTGAGACCCTATGGACTGTAGCCCACCAAGCTCCTCTCTCCCTGGGATTCTCCAGGCAAGAATACTGGAGTGGGTTGCCATGCCCTCCTCCAGGGAATCTTCCCAACCCAGAGATCAAACCCATATCTCTTATGTCTCCTGCATTGGCAGGCAGGTTCCTTACCATGGTGCCACCTAAAAAGCCCTTAGCTCCTTGCTAATTTCCATGCCTTACCAGGGAGTCCAGCAAACGCAGTTATCTAAATTCACCAGATTGATCTGGAGAATCTAGGGGGCTCTCTCCAGTTTACATTGAGAGGCCATTTCTACCTGATTTCCATCCATTCCTTTGATTCATGAAAGCTCCTTTGGGAGGTTTGTTGAATTCCAAATATCATCTCAGAAAGCTGGTATCTTTCTTCATTCTGCTTGGATCCCCAAACTCCAAAGATGCTCTCCCCTACCCTTCCACTACTCACCATAATAAACTCTCCATCCTTCTTTCTTTACCCAGATGAAAGGATTGTTTCCTAAATATGCTTTTGATTGTGGTGCTGGGCCTAGGGGATGGGATTGGTTTAAGATCAGTTTGCCCATGCCCTCTGCCTGCCTGAGAAAAAGGTCCCTCTTTGTCTTGTGAATAATGAGCAAGCAGGTAAACACATCCATCAGGGGTTTTTTAGTGCCACCACCAGCCAAAGGCATGCCTTTGGGCAAATTATAAAAATATGTCACGGCTTCCTGGTGGTCCAATGGTTAAGAATCCACCTTGCAATTCAGGGGACATGGGTTCGATCTCTGGTATGGGAATATCCTATATGCCATGGAGCAGCTAAACCCAGGCACCACAATTACTGAGCCCACACACTGCAACTACAGAAGCCTGGGAACCTAGAGTCTGTACTCTGCAACGAGAGAAGCCACCAGAATGAGAAGCCCTCACATTGCAACTAGAGAGTAGCCCCTGCTCACCACAACTAGAAAATCCCCATGTACAACAATGAAGACTCACCATGGCCAAAAATAAAATTAAAAATATTTTTTAAGAAAAGATGTCACCTATGGGTTAGAGGATTACCAAGGTATCTCTTCACTCCTCCTGGACTTCCAGGGCCAGGCTTCAAGGAGACACTCACACAGCTGGCTGACCCAAGAGAAGCACAGACCAGTTCCCCCCCAACTCATCCTTGCTGCCAGGTCTTCATAGGCTGCCCAGGCTGTCTGCAGAACCCATCAGCCAGGGCAGCCCTCCATTTGTGCGGAGAGGATGGCTGATACTTACAAGCTGCCCAAGGCTCGTAGCCTTGACTCCTCTAAACCTCCCTACTTGGTGTGTAGTCTGCTGAAGTGCATTTGCTTGCAAGCTCCTTTTCAATGCAAAAGAAAGTGGGGGGAAATAGCACATCAAGCCGTTTGGTTAGACTTGCCAAGGGTCATACTTTCGATGAACATAGTTGGTTTAATATTCTCTTCAGGGAGATTTGACTTAGAAAAGGTTCAAAGAGGAGTCAGAGGAGGTGAAGGCTGAATGGCAGTTCTGCCACCTCCTATCTGAGTACGTTTTCAAACTTCAGTTTCCTCTACTTACAGTGCGGACAATAATTTAATAGTACCCACCCGTGGGATTCTTGTAGAGATTGTTGTTGCTGTTCAGTCCCCAAGTTGTGTCCGACTCTTTGTGACCCCGTGGACTGCAGCACGCCAGGTCTCCCTGTCCCTCACCATCACCCAGAGTTTGCCCAGGTTTTTGTCCATTGACTCAGTGATGCCATGCAAACATCTCATCTTCTGTCACCCTCTTCTCCTTCTGCCTAAATGATGTAAATATATGCATTGCAGTGTGTACCCCTTTCAATTTGTAGGCACCTAATTTTTTCTCTTTAAACCTTACCATGATACAGTTATCTGTCTCTATAACTGAATTACCTCACTCTGGAATACATACATACAAAATCTCTTTGAGGGATTTTTTTTAAATGATCTTGTTACTTAGCTGCTAAGCAAGCCATTGGCGGCAGGGGGCAGCAGTGTACATATGGTATAGATGAGCAGTTACACTTGTTTCCTTTCCAAGTCCAGAGCCAGGGTTCAACAAAAAAGTGTAAGCTGTGTGCCAAGAACGCATCTTTCTTCTGCCTTCTCGAAAACTATCTTTAAAAGTCACTCTCTGGAATTACCAGAAAAGTTCAGAAGACAGATTATTATTTCTCTTATCTTTTTATAATTTTGTATTTATTTGTTGAGGCTTTTTCATTTGAAAGTGTTTTTGTTTTGAAAGAACATTCAAAATTGGTGCAGTACACGTTTGTTTTTGTTTTCTATTGCACTTAACTCTCCTAATAAGTTACTGCTGTATTCTTAATCGTCACTTAATATATTTGAGAGTGACAAGAAAGATCAATTTTTGAATGTATAATAAAATAATAATGATAAATATAGGTGGCATGTGTATGTGCTCAGTTGTGTCTGACTCTTTGCGATCTCATGGACCATGGTCCGCCAGGCTCCTCTATCCATGGAATATTCCAGGCAAGAATACTGGAGTGGGTTGCCATTTCCTTCTCCACGGATCTTCCCACTCCCAACCCAGCAATCCATCCTGCATTGGCAGGTGAAGTTTTTATGACTGTGCCACCTGGGAAACCCCATAGATGGCATAGCTATAAGAAATCAAAACATGTGAGATAATGCTATGCAATGTTAAGTAAATATGCTAGCAATGGCAGCAATAATAGTTAACACTTGATGTGTGCCCACTTTGTGCCAGGCACTGGGTTAAGTGCATTGCACAAATTATTACTTGATTTAATCTTCACAAAAGCTCCATGATGGAAATGATCCCCATTTTACAGGTAAGAAACTGAGATTCTAAAATGTTAAGATAGTTTGAACTTCTTTCTCCCTGTTTATGGCCTTTTTAAATAGTGCTTTTACTTAACCAACTTTTTTTCTTGCCTTTTAGTCTAAAATTTTAATTTAAAAAAAAATCCTAAATTTCTATTTTCTCCTGTCTCTCTCTCTCTTTTTTAAGAATGTAGTAACACATTCACCACAAATGAAGAACTGCTCATAATACTTCTTTCCTGAGCTGAGTCTGTGCCAACGCAAGACCTATGGTCCCTGCAGGGCTCACTGTATCATATCTAAAAAACTCCAAGACCATGAGGGCTAGGCTACCTCTCAGCCAGGATTTTTGACTTTACCTGTGCCTACTGAAGTGAATGCATAGTTGATAAAAAGTAATATTTTAAAACAGGAAGAGAATCCATCTTCTCTTATGTTGTTTTGTTTTCCATCAGAGTATATACAAAAATAAAAACTTTGGAACTCTATGGTGCTATTATCATTGCTCTCATTTCTATTATAACTTAAAGTGGGGTTCAGCTGTTCATGGCTCAAAAGCTACCCAAGAGGTCAGGTTGATGGAAAGGAAAGTTTGCTTCATTTTGGATACCAGCAACCAGGGTGGAGGGCAGATGTCTGTCTGAAGGCTGACAATCTGTGGGCAAGAGTTTTTATAGGCTGAGGGAGGAGGCTACCTGCAGACACAGCACAGTCAGCTCTGACCGTCATCTTAAAACTGGTTGTCAGTATTCTGCCCGGAGTCATCTTGATTGTTTTAGGTACAGTTAATCTTTAATCCCAGGGCTGGTTTGTTCCCATTTCCTTGAGGCCAGTTCTCAGAATTGTGGCAGCTTATGTCATGCCTACAGCCTGGTCATCATGTAGTTAACTTCTTCCACCTGGTGGGGGGTTTCAGTATTTGTAAAATGGCTCACAGGATATGGCTCAGAATATTGTCTATGTCCATATTCTGAGCCATATCTCTTCTGGCAGAAAGTGAAAAAGAACTAAAAAGCCTCTTGATGAAAGTGAAAGATGAGAGTGAAAAAGCTGGCTTAAAACTCAACATTCAAAAACCTAAGATCATGGAATTCAGTCCCAATGGATGACTTTATTTTCTTGGGCTTCAAAGTCACTGCAGATGGTGACTGCAGACATGAAATTAAAAGATGCTTGCTCCTCAGAAGAAAAGCTATGACCAACCTAGATAGCATATTAAAAAGCAGAGACATTACTTTGCCAACAAAGATTTGTCTAGTCAAAGCTATGGTTTTTCCAGTAGTCATATATGGATGTGAGAGTTGGACTATAAAGAAAGCTGAGCACCGAAGAATTGATGCTTTTGAACTGTGATGTTGGATAAGACTTTTGAGAGTCCCTTGGACTGCAAGGAGATCCAACCAGTCCATTCTAAATGATATCAGTCCTGAATATTCATTGGAAGGACTGATGCTGAAGCTGAAACTCCAATACTTTGGCCACCTGATGTGAAGAACTGACTCACTGGAAAAGACCCTGATGTTGGGAAAGATTGAAAGCAGGAGGAGAAGGGGATGACAGAGGATGAGATGGTTGGATGGCATCACTGACTAGATGAACATGAGTTTGAGAAAGCTCCAGGAGTTTGTGATGCACAGGGAAGCCTGGTGTGCTGCAGTCCATGGGGTTGCAAAGAGTCGGATAGGACTGAGCAACTGAACTGAACTGAACTGATTGTCTATAGCCCTTGGTGAAGAACTAAAAGTACTTGACTTTGCTTAATGACTACATAATTACTATTTGGTCTCCCTGGACTGTTTTCCTTTGTTCCTGCTTGTTCTCAGTACTCTGATTAAACTTATTCTTTGGCTAAATTCCACAGACAAAAGGCAGACAGAGGACATGGTGGGGAAAGGACCGTAGGGTGCTGCTCTGTTTCACTGTTGTTCTTTTTTCTCAGGCCTTACATCCCCTCCCCAGCATCTCAGAGCAGCACTAATAGGTGGGTAATTCTGGGAAAATGTATCTGACTCTCAGCTGATCTGGCATAGGTGAGTTTCCACATCTTTCCCCCCTTCTCTTTCTCTGACCTCACTGGCACTTCCTTCTCAAAACTTCTTTGGCTTCCTCCGGCCTTTCTGATCTATTTCTCTCTTTCTGGTGTTTCACTTCCACGTTGCCATCATTTCCAACTCAATTTACGTAATGGCATCATTTTCCCAAACCAGCTCCTCTTCAAAGACTTCCCAAACTTTCCGTGGTCTTTTTTCTCATAATTAATCAGCTGATAATACTTTTGTTCCTGAAACTCTTACCTGGCCACTCTGGCAGAGCTGACAGCTCAGCTCACTCAGTTCTGTTTTTCCTTACTGGTAGGATGGACAGGACAGAAAGTTGCCCTCAGTGGAAAAAAACGCTGATGCTGGATAAGAATTTCCCTTTCTGCCCAACCATGCTCCCTCCTGCTGGACAACCTGCCTCATGCATTTCCGTAGTTTGACTATGTGTGTCCCCTTCAAAATGCATTTGTTGAAATCTTAATGCCAGGTGTGATATTACACAATGGGAACTTTGGGAGGTGATTAGGTCATGAGAGTGAGCCCTTATGAATGAGATTAATTCTCTTTACGAAGAAGTCAGAGAGGGGTGGGATGGGGGTGGGAGGAAGGCTCAAGAGGAAGGAGGTCCATGTATAGCTGTTTCACATTGTCATACAGCAGAAACTAACAAAGCATTGTAAAGCAATTATCCTCCAATAAAAATTTAAAAACTATATAAAAATAAAAAATAGAGAGCTCCCACGCCCCCTTTTCCATGTGTTGTTGTTGTTCAGATGCTCAGTTGGGTCCAGCTCTTTGTGACCCCATGGACTGCAGCACGCCAGACTTCCTTGTCCTTCACTGTCTCTTGAAGTTTGCTCAAACTCATGTGCATTGAGTTGGTGAGGCCATTTAACCATCTTATCCTCTGTCATCCCCTTCTCCTGCCTTCACACTTTCTCCAACATGAGGACATAGCTATAAGCTGGAAGAGGGCCCTCATTCAACCATGCTGGTGCCTAGTCTCAGACTTCCAGGCTCCAGCTCTGTAAGACATAAATTTCTGTTGATTATAAGCTGCCCAGTCAGTGGTATTTTGTTACAGCAGCATGAACAGACTAAATCATGCATCGTAGTGATCTTCAAACAATGTTGCTACTGAGCACAGCACCAAGTACCTGCTCAAGAATTAAAATGGCCAGAGGACTCCCTGCTCTTATACCAGCCTCACCACCTGGAAGCAACTGGCCGACAGAGAACTTAGTTCCAGGTCAGGGGGAAAGCAATACTTGGTTAGCTTGAGGGATTTGTTCCTGATTTCCTTGTCTGTCCTGAACCGGCAACCATAAAGGGTGCTGACTTTCCCACAGAATCCACTGTTCTGGCATACAAAGGATGGGACGTTAGAGCAGCATCTCTCAATATTCCACCTAATAATTCACCTGCAAAAGTCTGATTATCACACTTTTCAAGTGTGTGGTTTTGCTAGCTTAGAAGTCTGAGTTCTGGGAACAAAATTATTAAATTAGACACAACCATATTCCCAGAACTAAGAGCTGCCCTTCAGCCATTTCAGGCCCCTGTGTCCCTAGATAAACTAGTAAGAAAAGAGGGTAGCCACATTCACTGGGGAGAGTAGGTTGGTTATCAAGGGGAAACAAAATTCCCGTTAAATTATGAAAACAATGGAAAAATATTCCTCAAACCAAGAAATTCTGTGGGGACCCCATTTCATGCCCTGTCAAGTGATAAAAATCAATGGAAGACTGTGAGAACCAATGTAACAAGGACCTTCCTAAGATTCAAACCCTTTAGGAGTGAAGGTTTGGGTTATACTCTGAACAAAGAAGCCTAACCTGATGATGGGCTGGCTGAAGACAAAGCCAACACGGAATGGGTGGTGGAGTAACAAAGATACAAGAAATAAACCCAAAAAAAGTGGTGCAGAAATGAACACTGTTGTACTTAACATATTCCTTCTCTCCATTTTAAGTTGTATTTTTACTTTTTATCTCCTTTTTCTCTCCTACTTTACATAGGGCTTAATTTTCTCCACATGTTACAATATAACAATCAAGACTATGATTAAACTAAATGGGGAAATGTGGATGCCCAGAGGGGAGTGCTGCAACTGAAGACATTTGGGGTCTCTGTTTTGGTTGGGAAATTGTATTTTTATTGGCATAAGCAAAGCTTTCATTGCAATAATGGGCGCTTTTTTTGTTGCTGTTGTTATGATCCAAGAGTTTCTGAGGGAAGAAGGAAATTCTTGGGTGTCCAGTAGTCAAAGGTGTCGCTGGCAAGAACTGGGTATTGATTGCAGCAAGTGCTTTCCAAGCCCCTTGTGTTGATTGTATCAGGCTTTGTTGCAAGCTGAGGGCTGAGACACCCATGACTACACTTCCCAGACATCCTTCTAGCTCAGGTTTCCCACGTGACCTTGCCACTTGAGCCCTCTGTTTAAAAAAAAAAAAATGGGGGAAGAAGTGCTTAAACCCAGGTCTGGCCTATGTTCTCAGCTACAATAGAAAGTTCAGAGAAGTTAGAGTCAGAAAGATGGGAGTTTGAATCCCTTCTCTGCTACCAAATGCTATGAGAATGTGAGCAATCTCCTGACCTTCTCAACATCCCATGGGTATAATGATAATCTCTCTCTGGGAAAATTACCGTGAGAAATGAGAGATCGTGCGTGTAAATCACCTAGTATAGTACCTGGCACACATCACTAAAGGTTGGTTCCTCATCTCCTAACAATTGACAGATCTGTTTACTAGTTTGGCAACTGGTCATATCTTTTCCCCAGATACGAGTGAAAAATGTGCAATACTGCAGGAAGGAAAAGCAATTATGATATTATCTAACTGGGCATAAAACCAGGGGAAATATCTCTCCAGCTAAGATCTGATTTCTTTTTAGAAGTAGAAGCTTATCTGGACAAAAGTCCCCACTAGGATGTAGGGCCAATATCGCATTAAAACATTGGACCACATCACTCGTAGTTACATAGTTTTCAGATGGTAGAACTTAGTTCTCTCATGGAACAGGAAGTGCCATTTAATACTTAGCAATTGCTCAGAGCGTTTTTTTTTTTTATTTTAGTACTTTCCAAGTTAAAGTTCCTAAAATATGTTGTTACATGCTCTTGACTTTCATGCTAAAGCAGAACTGTTTGAATTGCTTGTTCTCAGAATTCACCCATGGCTTGAACCTGCAGAGGTGAAAAGAATAAAAATTCTACCTGTGTTTCTTCACAGTGGAAACCACCACTTTTGAAACAACAAAGTGAAGTTACCTCTCAGAGCTGCCTGTCTTGCTGAGGCTATTGTTCTGTCAATATCTGGTCTCTGATAATCCAGAGCAGAACAAGAAAGCTATTCACTATCAAGTAACAAGATATGCAATATGTGATGCATTTTCTGTTATAAACTGTTCAGTACTTTCCAGACCCAAGGTGAGGGGCGGAAGTTCACCTTTGCGAACTGGTTTGGAGGAGAGAAGAAATTTATTTTCTCTTTTATTAAAGTATTTCAGGAGCCTAAAGAGAGTTGCATGTCAACTTTTTTTTTTTCCCCAGACTATATTCATTTGATGCTTCTGACATAGCCAGGAATGGTAAAAGGATGAATTGACATTTAGGTATATACCTCTATGTGTATAGTACTTAGATATTATTTAATAAATGTATTAATTCCACCTATTTATTAATGAGGACAGGAAGAAGTAAAGGAGAAAATAAGGGATAAAAGAGAGAAAAAGACAGATGGTTATGGGGGAGGAAAAGAGGCATTAAAAATAGACAAAGCAGAGGAAAATATAGGGCATATGAACAAACCAAGAGAGATAATGTCTAAAATATAAAATATAATAAATGGTAAGTCTAAAATAAGATATAAACACACTGCTAAATAATCTGAATTCCAATTCAGGTTTTTAGAGCAAGTGATCATAAGTATAGGAATGAAGCTGTTTGTTTTTCTTTCCTCTCTGCTTGCCAAGTCTTTGTTTACCACTGTATTCCTTGTGCCTAGTACAAGGACAATAAGCCCTGTTCAATGACTGAATGAGGATGGGAATCATCACAGAATCACAGAAAGTCAATTGCAAAGATATTGACAGGTACTAACCCCTTCCCCACCCCAACCCTGGCCATTGTTCAGCCTATCTTGGTTCTTTCTAATAATAAACGTTTCTCAGGGCAGTTAGGGAGAACTTTCTTCTAATAGGATAAATTCTCAGCTGGCATCCACTACCAGTTCAGCCTTTGAGACTGGACCCAGCAAATCAAATCCATCTTCTACAAGAGAGCCCAGTGGAAGCTGGCTGTAAGTGTCCTTTCAGACCACCTTGAAACCCCACTGTCCAGTCCTTTCTTCCTGATGACTCTGCCTTAAGATCACTTGTGTGGATACATGCCTATTGTTATTGTTGTTCAGTCACTAAGCAGTGTCTGATTCTTTACTACCCATGGACTGCAGCACACCAGGCTCCCTTGTCCTTCACTATCCCCTGGAGTTTGCTCAAATTCATGCCCATCGAGTCAATGCCATCCAACCATCTCATCCTCTGTCATCCCATTCTCTTCCTGCCCTCAATCTTTCCCAGCATCAGGGCCTTTTCCAATAAGTCGACTCTTGGCATCAGGTGGCCAAAGTATTGGCGCTTCAGCTTCAGCATCAGTCCTTCAAAATCAGTGAATATTTAGGGATGACTTCATTTAGGATGGACTTGTTGGATCTCCTTGATCTCCACGGGACTCTGATCCCACAGTTCTGAAGTGAGACCAAGTACCTCTATATTTCTAAAGCTATGTGGGTGATTCCAATGTCCTTTGGGAAACCATTGGCCAGCAAATTTTCATCACTGTTCCAAAGGTGATGATGAAAAGTTTGCTCCCCTAAAAGTAGTCTGAGATATAGTACCTGTCAGGAACAATGTGTTCCCCAGTCCAGACTCCTCTCATCTGGTCCCAGGTGCTCAAGCTCAGCTCCCCTCAAGGGGAACCAGCCCTGGGGGAAGTGCTGCCAGGAAGGCAAGGAGCTCTGCAACCTCTGGCTCTTTCCTTCTCGATCAGAAAAATCACCAACTAAAGCAGCTTCTGTCACTGAGAATAAGAAAGACAGGAGAAATGACTGGAGCCATGAAGTCCCTTCTTTATAATTTTCCTGAATACTTTAGATTGAGTAAAATAGCCTTAAGAAAGTTGCATCTATTTCCATCAATATATGCATGTGAGAACAGATTTTCAACAATAACTGATAAAGATTAAATCCAGGAAGAAGTAGGATATTGTCACTTCATGTCACACCACCCCAAAAATAGATGTGCAAATTGACAAGCTTGTATAAAACAAAGTGCACTCAAATAAAGTAAGAAAAACTGTCATGTTGCTATTTATTTTTATCTATCCAAATTATTTAATATATTATTTTTTTAAAATTTTAGGTATCAACAGAACTTTACTTCCTATGCTTCTTAAGATGGATTTCCCAGTATTCTGAAATTGTTCTTCCCATACTTATGGTGTGGAAGCATCCTTCCTTTAATAAATTCATGGTATATTTGTTCATCTATTTGTTTTTGATGACTTTGCCTTGAAAAATAAAGGATTGGTAACTCTGTTCATCAACCTCCCTTCATTGTGAATGCCTCACTTCTTTTTTAAAACTGATCTATGTGAGGGGTAAATCAGAAGATTGGGGTTGACATATATATGTGGCTACATGTAAATAGATAGCTAATAAGCAACTACTGTGGACCACAGGGAACTATGTTCAGTACTCTGTAAAGACCTATATGGGAAAGAATCTTAAAAATAAAAGTCGGTATCTGTATAAGTATGGGCTTCCCAAGTGGCACTAGTGGTAAAGAACCCACCTGCCAATGCAGGAGATGCACCTTTGATCCCTGGGTTGGGAAGATCCCCTGGAGAAGGAAATGGCGACCCACCCCAGTATTCTTCCCTGGGAAATCTCATGGACAGAGGAGCCTGACAGGCTACAGTCCACGGGGCCGCAAAAAGTCGGACATGAATGAGCGACTGAGCATATGTACATGTATAACTGATTCACTTTGCTGTCCATCTGAAACTAACACATAACAAATCAGTTATACTCCAATAAAAATTTTTTAAAACTGATCCCTGAAACTCCAAAGTCTGGAAAAAAGGCAGCCTATTGAAAATGCTTTTCAAAGTACAAATTGTCCTCAACTTATGAGGGAGTTATGTCCCAATAAACCTATGGTAAGTTAAAATAACAGAAGTCCAAATGCTTTTATTAATACACCTAGCCTACTGAACATCACAGCTTAGCCTTGCCTATCTTAAACAAGCTCAAAACACTGACAATAGCCTGCTGCTGCTGCTGCTAAGTCACTTCAGTCGTGTCTGACTCTGTGCGACCCCATGGATGGCAGCCCACCAGGTTCCCCCGTCCCTGGGATTCTCCAGGCAAGAACACTGGAGTGGGTTGCCATTTCCTTCTCCAATGCATGAAAGTGAAAAGTGAAAGTGAAATCGCTCAGTCGTGTCCGACTCTTCATGACCCCATGGACCCCAGCCTACCAGGCTCCTCCACCCATGGGATTTTCCAGGCAAGAGTACTGGAGTGAGTTGCCATTGCCTTCTCCGGACAATAGCCTACAACTGGGCAAAACTGTCCAGCACAAAGTCCATTTTATAAAAAAGTATTGACTATCTCGTGTAGTTTATGGAACCCACACTGACAGGGAAAAGCAGACCGGTAGTCTGGATCCAGAGAGGCTGTACATCTGTTGGTTGTTTCCCCTCATGACTGTATGGTTGATGGGGAGCTGAGGTCACTGCTTCTGCCAAACATCATAAGAGAGGGTTGTACCACACACATTTCACTAGCCCAGGAAAAAATCAAAATTCACTTTGAAGTACAGTCTCTAATAAGTGTATATCACACCATCATAAAGTCAAAAAAACCTTAAGTCAAGCCATTGTTAAGTCATGGACTCTCTATATTTAAACAGTATGCAAATAGACAAAGTATATTACACACATATTAAGCAATATATGAATATATGCATACACACACGAGTTTCCCCCAAATAATTGCATCTTAAAAAGTGCCACAGATGGTTCTTGCATATGAAAACTGGGCAAAGATATACATTCTTAATAAATTTTTATTTGAGTATAGTTGCTTTACAGTGTATTACTTTCTGCTGTATAGCAAAGGGGATAAGCTACATGTTTACATATATTCTCTCTTTTTTGGATTTCCTTCCTATTTATGTCACCACAGAGTATTGAGCAGAGTTCCCTGTGCTTTACAGTAGACTCACATTAGTTGTCAATTTTTATATACAGTATCAATAGTGTATATATGCCAACCCCAATCTCACAATTCATCCCATCCACCCCTTAAGATACTGCATTTTTTAAAAAGAAGTTTCTTTGCTCAAATGGATCTATAATTAGTAACACATCAAAATGACTACTGGGAGGAAGCAGGGATTCATGAATTTGAAAATATGCTTCTCTGAAATAATGAACAAAGCAGGGAAAAAAGTGTTGGATGGATGGATGGAGCTTGGATAACTGAAGGAGAAAAGGAAAGAAAGACTAGAAGAAATTGGGAAGAGGAGATAATTAGACGAGGGGGAGAAAAATGAAGTGAAATAGAAGAGACTGCATAGGTAGCATGGAGGGGGAAAACTGCTGTGAGTTACTCTGCAAGTGAATTAAATGATGATTTTGTCCTCAGTTTCTTCCTCTGAAAACAAGCAAATTGTTTTTTATGCCCTCCAATGTCCTTTTCAGCTCTGACATTCTTTGTGTATCTGGAATACACAAAGAAAGAGAAAAAGAAAGAAAAGAGATGAAAAGAGGTTCAGTAATTCCAGAGTATTAGATCATGTGTTTTCTCCCTATGGTCATTGTAACAATTTACCACGACCTTCCTGGCTTAAAACATGATTTTTTCTCTCTTATGGTTCTGGAGGTCGGAAGTCCGAAAATCTAGGCAGTCCTCCTGTGTAGTCATCATGCAGCCTTTGATTCAGAGAACCAGACTCTTTCCAGCTTTTCCCCCCGGAACTCTATATTTATTTTTTAAACTTTTAAAAGCATTTTTTGGTATGGTAAAAGTCACATAATATAAACAAAACATACTATTTTAATCAAGGAACTTCTCTAGAAGGAAAACAAATGAGAAGAAAAAGACCTACAAAAACAAACCCAGAACAGTTAAGAAAATGGTAGTAGGAATATGTATATGTTGATAATTACCTTTAATGTAAATGGATTAAATACTCCATCCCAAAGACACTGACTGTCTGAATGGGTACAAACCAAGACCCATTTATATACTGTCTACAGAAGACCCACTTCAGACCTAGAGACACATACGGACTGAAAGTCAGGGGATGGAAAAAGGTATTCCATGCAAATGGAAATTCATCTTTTAACTATATCTTCTACTACTTTTGGCTTCCTAGACTTCCTTGATGACCCAATTGTCAGATTTAGCCTATGAAAGAAAGTGAAAGTTGCTCAGTCTCGTCTGACTTTGCAACCCCATAGGCTATACAGTCAATGGAATTCTCTAGGTAATTTTGAATATCAGATAAATGGCACATAATACTTTTAGTATCAATATGCTTCAAATTTTGCATAAGACATAATAATACTAAAGAAGTATGTTGCTTATCTGAAATTCAAAATTAACTGGTATCCTCTATCTTATCTGGCAAACTTCTTGGGGATCATATCCATTCCAACCAGCCAGATAGGGAAAAGAGCATAGACAAGCATTCTCAAAGGGGCATTTATGGTCCAGGCCAGGATGAAAGTCTGCTCACTGGTGAACAGCATATTACTAGCTCTACCTTCAGGAAAATTTCTTCCACATCACTTTGCAGCCACTCTAGCTCCTTTCTGATCTGCACCCAAATGCTAATCTGTGCATAGTACTACTCTTTTTATAATCCTCTCAAACATAGTTATGTTGCCTAGGAATCCCTGTCCCTAACCTATTTCTGCAGCTTCATTTATGACTCACTCTGCACTTTTCAACTTCTTCCACACTGTCTTCCTTCAGCACCTCATATAAATCTCTGAGCCAAAATGGAATTAATAGACCTCTGTAATTGCTCAGAAAATTTGGGGCCAAAAGATGAGCTAAGTGTAACATAAATTAATACCCAGGGCTATCCAAGGAGGGGCTGTGAGTAAGTGTCCTACTATCTTGTAAAATCCCAGATTTCTTTTCAGATCTTTATACATTTAGAGACCAGGTCTTCAACTGGCTCAAGCAACTTTTGTTAACATCTCCAAAAAGATGAAAAGAAACTGAACATAGAATACAGTTCAAAATATGAATTTGTTTAAAGAAGGGTGGTTTTTAAGCTTCCGTTGAAGGAAAAAATGGTCTGACCCAGTTTTCAACTAGGTCATGATGTGGTAGTCTGAGTTAAATCATGAAAGGCACAAATTACCCCAGAGGGGAGGAAGGCTTTCATGAAGTCAGTTCCTAGCTGCTCCCTTAGCTTGAGTGGAACTTGACTTTCCAGTTGAGGGAGTGTCACACCCCCAAGGAAAAGTAAACTCATGATTTTGACATCTCTCTACTTTTATTTTCCCATCCTCCTCCCAACTTTCACCAGGTTCCCATTCCTTCCTGCAATGGTTGGTTTTCCCCTGTTTTAATGAGTTGGAGTGACTCAAAATGGATGGCTTTGTGGTGTTTTTCAACTTTCCCTCCATTATTCTTTTACTTTTAGTAGAGTAAGATGCAAAGAGTCCTGAAATTTAGACAACTGAACAGTTTTTGCCCTTTTTCTTCATCTATAACTTCACCTGCCTCATAACACAAATTTTTTTTTTTTCTGCTCCTTTCACCTTGTTATTCCCCTTATCATTTAAATGATTAAAGTATTAGGGTTTTTCTCTTATGCCATTCTGGTTTCTTTTGTAAAGGTTTTTCCACTACTTGGTTTTGTCGATCTTTGAAATTTGAGCCTCCTTGGTTTTCTATAAATGTTTGTTCTTCTAAAAATAAGCCTCATTTTATTTTTGCCTTGCAAACTTTTACCTTTCACATTCCCATTAGACATTTCTGATCAATTTCTCTCTTTTCTTCTGTTAAAACTCTGTTTGAGGGAGTTGGGGATGGACATGTACACACCACAACCAGCAAGGACCTCCTGTATAGCACAGGGAACTCAACTCAAGGGTATGTGGCAGCTTGGGTGGTGGAGTTTGGGGGAGAATGGATACATGTACATGTATAGTTGAGTCGCTCTGCTGTGCTTCTGAAACTATCACAACATTGTTAATTAGCTATATGCCAATATAAAACTTTAATAAACAAAAATTAAATTTTTTTTTACTTTATAATATTGTATTGGTTTTGCCATACATCAACATGAATCCACCACAGGTGTACACGTGTTCCCCATCCTGAACCCCCCTCCCTCCTCCCTCCCCATCCCATCCCTCTGGGTCATCTCAGTGCACCAGCCCCAAGCATCCAGTATCCTGCATCAAACCTGGACTGGCGATTTGTTTCTTATATGATATTATACATGTTTCAATGCATGTATAGAATAGTCTTTTGGACTCTGTGGGAGAGGGAGAGGGTGGGATGATTTGGGAGAATGGCATTGAAAAATTAAAATTTTTTTCCTAATTTCTTTCGTTTATTTTTCCCTTCCTTCACCTGAGAGGGAAATGGTCTTCACAATTCAATGTCTTAGATCTGCTCTGTCTCCTTCTTCCCTTTTTTCACTCTCGCTCTTGCCTATGTTTTTAGATTTCATGTCTTTAATATCTTTCCTCTCTATCTCCCTCCTAACTCATCCCCTATACTCTCTTCTCCTTTCTGTCTATGCTTCAGTTTTCTAAGTTTTCCTTAGTTTTCTCCGCTTTTCTTAAGGGTCTTCCTATTTTTGCTTCCTAGCAAAAATGTCCTCATTTTAAAACACCAGCATCAAAACAAACAACCCACTCAAAAAATGGGCAGAAGACTTGAATAGACATTTCTCCAATGAGAGCACACAGATGGCCAGTAGACACATGAGAAGATGTTCAGTATCACTGGTTATTGGGAAATATAGGTGAGATGTTGCCTCATATTGGTCAGAACAGCTATCATCAAAAAAATTCACAAACAACAACTGCTGGAGAAGGTGTGCAGGGAGGGTGGGGGGCCTCCTGTTGGTGAAAATGTGGATTGGTGCGGCCACTATGGAGAACAGTATGGAGGTTCCTTAAAAGACTAGAAGTGGAGCTTTCCCTGCAGTCCTGCTCCTAGGCGTATATCCAGAGAAAAACATGTTCCAAAAGGATACACGCACCCAGGTGTCCATTGCAGCCCTGTTTGCAGTGGCCAAGACTTGGAGGCCACCGAGATGTCCGTCAACAGAGGAATGGATAAGGAAGATGTGGTACCTATATACAGTGGAATGTTACTCAGCCATTAAAAAGAATGAAATAATGCCATTTGCAGCAACATGGACGGACCTAGAGAATGTCATGCTGAGTGAAGTAAGTCAGGCAGAGAAGGAGAAACACCCTATGACACCCCTTATATGTGGAATCTAGAAAGAAATGATACAAATGAACTTACTTACAAAACAGAAAGAAATTCACAGACTTAGAAAACGAACTTGTGGTTGCCCCGGGGAGAAGGAATAGTTAGGGAGTTTGGGAAGGACATGTACACACTGCTATATTTACAATGGACAGCCAACAGAGACCCATTGCACAGCACGTAGAACTCTGCTCAATGTGTATGGCAGCCTGGATGGGAGGGGAGTTTGGGGGAGAATAGATACATGTAAATGTATGGCTGAGGTCCTTCACTGTTCATCTGAAACTACCACAACATCGTTATTTGGCTATACCCCAGTACAAAATACAAAGTTTAAAGTTTGGGGGAAAAACAAACAAAAAAAAAACCTCCAGTAAATCTAGACATGAACAAGACTTCTGGCCTCTGAGACCTGCCTCACCAGCCCATTCCTCACAGCTTCACGTGGAAACCTGGCATCTGGCCACCAAGACCACATGCTCACTCTCCTGAGCCAGTCTTACCTCAGCCTAAAACGCTTTCCTGCTTTTTATGCTTAACCTCCACCATTTATTGAAGATGTTTCTGTCACCTTCCATCTGACCTTCCTAGACCAGTCAGTCACATGTCTTCTATGCTTCTATCACTTCATGGGTTTACCTCCTGATCAATCAAAATTCAGCCATTTGAATTTTGGTTCAGTTTAGTTCAGTTGCTCAGTTGTGTCCAACTCTTTGCGACCCCATGGACTGCAGCACGCCAGGCTTCCCTGTCGATCACCAACTCCTGGAGCTTACTCAAACTCATGTCCATCGAGTTGGTGATGCCATCCAACCATCTCATCCTCTGTCATCCCCTTCTCCTCCTGCCTTCAATCTTTCCCAGCATCAGGGTCTTTTCAAATGAGTCAGTTCATCACATCAGGTGCCCAGAGTATCCGAGTTTCAGCTTCAGCATCAGTCCTTCCAATAAACAGTCAGGACTGATTTCCTATAAGATGGACTGGTTGGATCTCCTTTCCATCTAAGGAATTCTCAAGAGTCTTCTCCAACACCACAGTTCAAAAGCATCAGTTCTTCAGCGCTCAGCTTTCTTTATGGTCCAACTCTCACATCCATACATGATCACTGGAAAAACCATAGGTTTGACTAGATGGACCTTTGTTGACAAAGTAATGTCTCTGCTTTTTAATATGCTGTCTAGGTTGGTCATAACTTGAATTTCAGTAATCAAATATGAATTTAACCTTTAAAAAGTCACATATAACAACATACGAAAGGGATGCACAAAACAAACATACAGTGTCCTGAACAATTATTTTTAATAATTCAGGCGCTTCCCTGGTGGCCCAGGGGATAAGACTTTGCTTTCCCATGCAGGGGGCATGAGTTTGATCCCTGGTTGGGGAACTAGGGTCCCACATGCTTTGGGTGCGGCCAAAAATTTAAAAAGAAAAATTCATAGAACCTCCACCCAGGTTAGCATTACCCAAAACCCCACAGTATCCTGTTTTGGTCACATTCTCCTTATTCTCTTTGCCTGTGTGCTAATTACCTTCTCTTTTTTTTTTTTTTTTTTTTTTTAGTTTTACTACTTTTGTATGCTTTCTTATACAATGAAGTTTAATTATTTTCCTGTTTTTGAGTTTTATAAAAATGGGATCATCTGTAGATAGATCTTATATATTGCTCTCTCTTGTGCTTTTTATTTCATTCAGTGCTATGTTTGGGTCCAGGTTATTCCATAAAAAAGAATGAAACAATGCCATTTGCAGCAACATGGACGGACCTTGATTATCATATCAAGTGAAGTAAGTTAGACTAAGACAAATATCATATGATGCAGTTTCATGTGGAATCTTAAAAAAAAAATAATAATACGAGTGAGCTTATTTACAAAGCAGAAACAGACACAGTTAGAAAACAAATTTACAGCTTCCAAAAGGAAAAGGTGGGGAGGGTGATAAACTAGAAAGTTTGGGATTAACAGATACAGACTACCATATTTAAAATAGGTAATCAATAAGGACCTACTGTTCCCTACAGGGAACTTTACCCAATATTCTATAATAACCTAAATGGGAAAAGAATCTGAAAAAGAATAGATATATGTGTATGTATAACTGAGTCATTTTGCTGTACACCTGAAATTCACACAACATTGTAAACCACCTTTACTCCAATACAACATGAAATTTTAAAAGAAAATTCTAGGCTACTGTTGCATTTAGATCTCCACTGCACACGATATTCCACAGTTTACTTATCCACTCTAAAGTTGATGAACCAGTTTGGAGCTACTATTATCAGTGCTGCTGAGAATATTCTTGGGCAAGACTCTAGGCATACGTGTGCACACATGCCTCCAGGGTATGAATGGGGCAGCATTGCTGAGTCACAGCATGTGCTTATGTCTGTGCTTTGTAAAAAATTGCCAAACTGTTTCCCAAAGAGGTGGTAACAATTTCCATTCCCACTCACCAGTCTATGGGAATTCCTTTTGCTCCACAGCCTTGCCAAATTTGACTCATCCAATGGGCAGGAATGGGCATTTTCATCTTTGTATGCCCGGAGCTACCCAGCTGACTGGTTTTCAAAAGATGCTCCCAAGAACTTGTTAATTCCTAAAATTCCCTTCTGTTTATGAATCATACAGATTTATTCCATGTCTGAAAACTTTCCAAGGATCTACTTTGGGAGGACTGTGGTCAACCATAAGTGGGCATCTACTCTGAAAATTTCTTTAATGTGGAAAAAGATTTAGTCCACTAGTCCTGCTGGACTATGGGGCAAAGTTTGTATGGAGCAGAGTGAGGGAGACTGCAGTCCATCACCCGGCCAGACTTCAACCCTAAGATGGGGATGAAGGATGCCCACTGAATCTTCCATTCCTGAGATCAGAAGGGGATTTTCCATCTCTGTCTCACAAAACAGTTCTGGATTCAAGAGACTTGAATGCACTAGGAATCTTTGTGGAATTCTCCTGCCTCTGGAGGCAGGATACAGGCAGTGCATCCCTACCTATCTCAGGGAGCCCCTGCCCCTTTAACTCCCACCACAGTGTATTAATACATGCCCACTAGTAAATTTTTCTAAAATGACAGTCTTTCAGATTCATTTTCTGGGGCTATGCCTTCTGGCCTGAGGGATCTTAGTTCCCTAACCAGGAATGGAGCCCACACCCCTGTGTGGAAGCTGGGAGTCTTAACCCTTGGACTGCCTGGGAAGTCCCTATAGATTGATTTCCTTACATTAAAAGAAGTGAAAAAATAAAGTTTTGGACAGACCTTACATTGGTCTTTATACTTCTCTGGAATCATTTACGAGAGTGGTAGTAAAAGTGATATGGAATAAAGTTACAAAACATAAAATAACTGACACTTATAAACTCATGTTCAAGGATTTTTTTAATGCCAGTGAAGTATTGCTAATAAAAATTTCCCCACCTACAAACAAATGTTTCCCTTAATTCAAATGTTAACTGAGTGTATGAGTTAACAGTCTACAAATGTCCCTTGGTTAGAGCCTCCGTGCTAAGTGGGTTTAAAATTCTCATCTATAAAGTTCTTTTTTTTTCATTTTTAATACTTCCTCTTTTGGATAGTGTCAATTAAAAGTGTTCTTCAAATTGAATGTTACATGCATGCCTATCAGAGAAGCCATTCCCTTGAAGAAGAAATTCCTCAAAACATGATAGGAAAAGATAATATTTGCCATTAAAGAAATTTTGTAGATTGTTTTAACACTCTAAAAAAGTGATGTTTGAGATATGAAAAAAGAGAGATGGTCCACACTTCAATCTGTCTAGCTATCAGCCTCTACAAACCTCATCAAATTCTTTCCTAATTGACGAATGAATTCTTCTTAGTGAATTAAAGTTTTGAATCAATGGAACAAAAAAGAGGTTTAAAACATTTGCCCACCTGGTCAGCCATGCTATTATTTAAATGTCAAGAATAAGCAACTTTTTGCAAGAAGAGAATGTCATCACTAAAGAGGAAAAAACATGATCAAATGGCAGAGACTTTGCAGAACAGAAAGAGCACGGGGGCAGGGGCTTTGATGGTGCACATCCTAGATAGTGTGAAGATAAGAGATTAAAACTAAAATCCGAGAGGCTGAGTAAAAACTCAGTAATATTACATTTTAATTGAAAACATCAATATGGACTCACACATCTTTAGAAATGCATTTCCCAGCTCTTCTTCCCTGGAAGGTATTAGAAGCAGTGCATTTAGTTATAATCAATACCTTATATATTGCAGATCTTGGTTTGTATGTACCATTTTTGCCCCCACCCCACCCCACCCCCAGACGTAACTGTGGCTTCTTGGAGAAATATCTAATTCCAAGCCTGAGGTAAAGAAAGAGCAAGATGAGCCTGGGACACCTTGTTACAGAAAGCAAGAACTGCTCACAAATGGACTGGCATGTGCCAAATTTTAGGACACTGTGGGCTCCACAAAAAGCGCTTGTGACACACTGAGTAAATAAAAGTCCATACCACTGCTCAAAAAGGAAAAAGGAGACATTTGTCATCATTGGCAGTGCTGATTATATCAAATCCTTCCTCTGAAAAGCAGTGACTTTGGGGGAAGAACTATACAGCAAGCCAGATACTGGGAGAAAGCTTTTTACAGCAGAATTCCAGCAATAATATTGAAAGAGGAGATACTTCCCTGGTCACTCGGACGGCATAGAATTTGCCTGCAATGCAGGAGACCCAGGTTTGATACCTTGGTCAGGAAGAGCCCCTGGAAGAGGGCATGGCAACCCACTCCAGTGTTCTTGCCTGGAGAATTCACTGGACAGAAAAGCCTAGCAGGCTACAGTCCAAAGAATAAGGTATTTTCAACCACAAAAGTAACAATAGATTCATGTAAGATCTTCAGTGGATATAAAACTACCATGTAAATTATACTGGGAATATTGGCATGATGTCATAGTATTACCCTACAGATTGTTCACATTGCTGAAGGTAAATAGGAGAGATGTATGTCATCGTCTTAGCCAAGCAACCAAATTAGCATCACTAATAATGGAACAAACTGGCGTTGTGTGCTTGGTGAAGGGAAGCATAAAATTTAAACCTCAACTTTGAAGTTACCTCAGAAACATTTCATCTGAATCTAATCAACTTATAGATATAAATTCCAGTCTAATGGAAATACAGGAGACGGAGAACAAGTTAAAAGAAACAATCGTCAAATTCAGAATGTACAATTTGATAAAACAATAGTTCAGTCAATAAGATGAAAAGAAGCAAGAGGGGGGTCGAGCTCAGTTTCTCTACTAGAAAAGCTATCAGTCAAGAACCGTAATGTGCAAACTTTTGTCAGAAATTAATTTGAGCACAGAAATTAAAATGGAACACAATTTGAGGACATATAATGTGATTTAGGGACTAGACATATTAGCAAATGATTGTTTTATTAGCTATCATATTGACCTATTCATTATGGGAGAGAATTTCATTGTTTTAGGAGATTGTTGCTGAATTCTTGGGGCCAAGTAACATTTTGCTGGCAAACTACTTTGAATAATTTATCAAAATAATTCGGAGAGAGGGAGATAGAGAACACAAAAGAACAACATAACAAAATGTTTATGGGTGTCGAAACTAATTGCTAGGTACATGGTGTTCATTATACTAGTCTTTCAACTTCTCTGTATGTTTGAAAGTTTTTATAGTAAAAAATGTTAACAAAAGAAATGAATGGTAATGAAGAAAATAATCTTTTAAAACTTAGAGTGTAATTTTAAGATGACAGTTATCAGTAGTTTCCCTGGCAGATTAGTGGTTAAGACTCTGTGCTTCCAATGAAGAAGGCATGAGTTCCATATTGGCCAGGGAACTAAGATCCTACATGTTGCCAAAAATAAAAATTAAAAAAAAAATAAAAATAACAGTATCAAACCAAACTATATGAAATATTATTGGAAGGTATAAACAAAACTGTGGTTCTATTTGCAGTGAGTAACACAAGTGTACTTGGCTTCCACTACTGGTCGACCCTGATCCATCTTATGCCCTGCAGCCAAATTGAGCTTTCAGAAAAGATCGGGTCATATTATTTATCCTTCAGTGGTTTAGAATCAAATCCTAAGTTTGCATGCCTGCTGACAGACTCCTATTTGTATTCCCCACAACAATCAGACAAATGACTTTGTTCCGCTTTACAGAAACACCCTTTATATCAAAAGTTCTTTTGTTCTCCTACCGTGGAGACGAGATGACTGATTCAACCACTGCCCTTTCTTCCTTCTTCTGATTGGAGAGGCTGGAAAGTGAAAGCAACATTTTTCAAACTCCTGTTCTGCTAGGGAGCTGGATGTGATGGGATCTGCCTCCTGGATATATTTGTTCAAGATTTGGGATGTAGAAATAAGGCAAGGCCATATTTACATGCCTTCTTTCTGGTTTTTGCTATCTGGCAAAGCCATGAGGAATACATGAGGTTTCTTTGCTAGCACTCCAGGTCCATCTCTAGCTTCAAGGGATAATGAGTCACTAGAACCTCTTGATGAGGCTTTCAGATCCTTGGGCTGCAGCTCCAGACTCCCCTTTTCCCGTTTCTGGATAGTTCAGAAGTGGCCAAAGTGGAGGCCACAGAGCTACCACTGCCAGTTGGTAATTTCCGTCAATAATCTTGATCTTAGCATAGCTCCCATGGTGGGTCAGTTCTGTGCAGTTCTAGAATTATTCCTGGAGGGCCATCTAACTTTGAACCCATTCTATGAGCCCTTCCAATAATTTTCTAAGACCCAACTTCTCATTTTAAAGTCTTTTTTTTTAAATGCCTAGAGTGGTTTTCATTGTCCACACTGAACTCTGACTGATAAAATTGCATGAGTCTGAGAAACAAGCATCTTAAAAAAATAAGAGATTTTAACTGAAACTTACCCTTGGGCAGGGTTTCCAAAATCTGGAACAGCAAACCACCTTGAACACTTGAGAAAAAAATAACTATCTGACTCCACCCAAAACTACAGGATAAACATTTCCCTAGGTGGATCCTAGGTTATATTTTTTAAATCTCCCCAAGTGATTATGATGCAACATTCATAACATTGAAATCCATGGACAGGTACGTAGGATTTTAAGATGGAAAGGCTTGTAGACATCACGAGACCCAATCTGCCAAGTGATGCAAGAATCTCAATGCTGATATTTTGATATTTCCCAATCTCCCTCTCCTATAGATTACATTATAGTCTGCAATAATTTCTCAACCTGGCAGAAACTATTGAGAAAAGCCACTTCACAGAAAGAATGAAATAACTTCTTCCAAAAGTGTGCAATAAAGGAAATACCCAAGCTAACTTGTGGCTTTAAAATTCCACATTTCACTTTGCAGAATGTATACTAAACTTTAATAATCTGGCATACTATAAAGCTCTTTAAGAATATTTTTATCAGCTTAAAGCACATTCTAGATACTGCTAATATTTCAGAACAGGATCTCAAAGCAGTATCTCTCAGGATCATGGAATCACAAGATACAAGATTAGAAGTAATCTTAAAGATAACTGTTTTAAACAGGGACCTAGAGTGGGAGGCACAACTTAAAACTAATGACTGAAAAAAAAGTGACTCCAGAAATCCTGAGCTTGGTCTTTCACTCAGTTGTTGGCTGAGCAAAGAGGAATGTATTTAACATAGTATTCACGATTCTTTTCAAATAAATGCCAGTTTATGTTTGCTTCCCTACTTATTCATTCCTTATTTGTCACTGAGGTGTTACCTGAGATGGTCATTAATTTCATCCCTTCTGTGGCTCCAACTCTAACATACATAGTTGAAAAGTTGACTAAAGATGGATGAGAAAGAGCAAAACAAAATAACAAAAAATAACAAACATCTGTAATTTTGAAAGAGACCAGAGATTATGGTTATGCATACAATGAATTTAAACTGTAAAGCCAAGTCAGATGGGCAATGTCTCTTCGAACATCACCTTTGAGAGCCTGAGAAACAATTGGAAATGGAAGTACAACCACTCCAAGATTCTGACTCTGGTAGTTTCACTGAATATTGCTTTCAGTTGATGAAAGAGGTAAACCACAGCTCCACCCAAATTCCTTTCAGTAGCTCACCTCTCTTTTGGGTATAAACTACATTGTTATCTGAAAATTATAAATCTGAATGACTAAATGATATAGTTAAATACCGCAGAAATCACCTGATCTGACCTTTAAGGTAAAGAATTTACATTAGCAAACAATAACATGAGACTTATCTGGCTCTGTTCATGGTTAGCAACTTCATAAAGATTCTGCATGTGATAAACAGGGTATCAAGATCTCAAGAGCTATATTTTATTTTATTTACTTATTTATTTGGCTGTGCCTAGTCTTAGTTGCTGCATTTGGGTTCTTTTAAGTTGTGGCACGTGGGATCTAGGCCTGGGGATCAAACATTGCATTGGGAGCATGGAGTCTTAGCCACTGGATCACCAGGGAAGTCCCAGAATCTCAGAGTTTGATATTGATCCTAACCATTCAAAGTTATCTGAAGAGTAGCTTCTGGGTGCAAAGCTCTGTATTAGGCACTGCAAGAAATTCAAAGAGGTAGAAGCAGTGTGACACTTTTTTCCTAAAGGAGAGCCCAACACTGTACAGAGATGGAGCACATGTGGTAGGCACAATTCATGGGAGAACAAAATGCATGCTCCACCACTGGGGGAGACTCAGCGTGCTAAAGATCAGAGGGATGAGGGCATAGCTTGGACTAGACTGATCTGGAAATGGTCCATGAAGGAGGAAGAACGTGAACTGGGTCTTCTTCTAGATGGGGATGAAGGCAGCAATCTAAATGAAGCGTAGAGAAAGATGTGAAAAGAGAAAATGGCCAAGTTTGCCACAGCCAAAAGGAAAGGAAGTCAATGTGCCTGCAGTATGTAGAACACAAGCTCCCAAAGAGGCAGGAAGGGACTGGATCATGGAGAGCCTTGCTTCCCAGTCTGGGGACTTGACAGGAGGAACCCAGGAGCTCTTTATAAACCACAGAATGTTAAAAATCAAATTTTGAGGATGTGGCAACGATACACAAGGCATGTTCAAACGGGAAGAGATTAGAGGCTGGAAAACCTCTTAGGTGATGAGAGCCACAGGAAAGAGGTGAGGGCAGTGAGAAAGCATGCCCTGTGGCAGCTCCAAAACAAGCCCCAGCCTTGAGCCCATGCCAAGGAGAAGCTGCTGAGTTTGCCTAAAAGGGGGGCACTTGGCAGTGACCGAAGAGGGCCTTACCACTTCTCCCTGAGTCTGACCAAATTTTAGACCTGTGTCTTCTTCCCTCTAGGCTCCTGATCTCCATTTTCTTAGAGCATCTACTATAGAGAACTTGTCATTGTTAATTCTTTCTTTGATCTTTGAAATGTAAATCATTTTTAAAAGCGTTTTGCCAGTTTTACAACTCAGGAATGTCTTTCTCAAGCACCTAGGAACCATTTCTGTGAAATATAATCATCAATGACTATCCCTATCTCCCAGCCTCTGTGGAAGGATGAAGCCTAACTTCAGTGGGCATCTTGTTCCAGGTTACAAAACTGTTTTATGTCATGAAGGTACCAGAAAGCTTACTTTTGGGAGTTGTTGTTCAGTCACTCAGTTGTGTCTGACTCTTTGAGACCCCATGGACTGCAGCACACCAGGCTTCCCTATCCTTCACAATCTCCCAGAGCTTGCTCAAACTCATGTCCATTTACTCAGTGATGACATCCAACCAGCTCATCCTCTGTCATCCCCTCTCCTCCTGCTGTTAATCATTCCCAGCAACAGGGTCTTTTCCAATGAGTCCGCTCTTAACATCAGGTGGCCAAAGTATTGGAGCTTCAGCATCAGTCCTTCCAGAGAATATTCTGGATTGATTTCCTTTAGGATTGACTGGTTGGGTCTCCCTGCTGTCCAAGGGACTCTCAAGAGTCTTCTCCAGCACTACAGTTCAAAAACATCAATTCTTCCATGCTCAGCCTTCTTTATGGTCCAATTCTCACATCTGTACATGACTATTGGAAAAAACACAGCTTTGACTATACAGACTTTGTCGGCAAAGAGATATCTCTGCTTTGTAATACATTTTCTAGGTAAAGTCAATTAGCAAACACAGATGGACTATAGTAGCCTAACACAGTCCTTAAATACCCTCTTGCCCTTTGTTTCAGTGGAGCTGGATCCAGACTTTAGTTCTGCCCTCTCTCTTCCCTATTGCAATAGCCTTGAACAAAATCATCTTTGCTTATTTAACTTTGTCCAGGGCAATTTTTGCTTTGACAGCCATAGTGAAAGCCCAGCTGACTTGGAAGACCATGAATTTGCAATAGCATTGAACACAGAGGGTGGAACTCTGCCACCAGGACTTAGCCGTCTGCAAATTAAGGAGATGGAGCACTGAACTTAACCCCACGTGGAGTTTTATAGCCTGGATGTGACACAAGGAAGCAAAAGGACAAGGATGTCAGCAGGAGAAGTGTTCTGATCACCTATCATGGGGTTTAGGCTGACTGGAGAAGAATTAGAACCTGATGATCGATGAAAAGAAAAGATAAAAGTTAAAAAAATTAGAGGACTGGGTGAGACTTAAAAGCAAAGCAAAGCAGATGTAAGGAAATGTGAGTAGTGGCAAGAAGAGAAATAGCCATCCTCAGAGGTGTGAGCCCAGTCTGACCTCACCACTCTTTGCTAGAATCCCTTTACTGATTTCTCATTGTCTCAGGGATAATGTCACTTTCTTAAAGTGACTACTTCCTTTTCCACCCTCAGCTCCAGTCATTTCTGCAATAGGCGCATGCACGTGCGCGCACACACACACACACACACACAAGCATGTGGGTGTTTGTGCACATATGTCTCTATCCCCACCTGAAACATGTGCTCACACCCTTAGCTCCTGTGTTTTCTGATCTCAGATGCCTTCTGCAAGTCCCAGGCAGAACCCATGTGTTCCCTTAACTTCCATAGCATTTCTAATACACAGTGCTTTTATGGGTTTAAAAAACAAACAAAAACAAAAAAACCTCTTCCTCAATCATAGGTTAAAACGTGAAATTCAGGGTTTTTGTTGTCACGGTTCTACTTTGAAGGGAGACAATATTTCTACTCCCTGCCCCCAGATTGTAAAAGGGAAAAACATCCTTTACCCCAGCTGACACTTCCATCTGGGCTGACTCATTTGCAGGCAGGTTTCACATTTAAAGGTTGTGAGCCGGTTTTCACAGTGGAGCAGAGAGGAGGGGTGGGTCGTTCAAGTCCAGACAAAGTCAGAGTGAATAAATAGGGTGGTGATGCTGAAAGAGGTGGGCAGGAACCCTGAGGGTGGAAACTGAGGAAGTGGAATCTTGGCATCAAATGAAATCTGGGCCAGAGGAAACTGCACCGGATGTGCTGAATGCAGGGAGTCCCATGGGGTGAAGAAAGAAGCTCAAGGCATTCACCTCAATTGCCTAAGATTTGGTTTACTAAAGGAGACACATGCCACCTGACCTTTGTACCTGGAGCCACCACCTGACATGTATTGAACCAAGGGCAGGCAGTTGGGGTCTGTAACACAGAGAGAAAAAGAGCTTCCTGCCTCTTTTGTTGTTGGGGGCAGAGTTGGGGAACTCAATGGTAACCTTCCTGCTTTCAGGGAAGAACATGTGTGTCAGCTTCTGCCTTGAGATGGGAAGGTGGTTCATTACCAGGTAGTTCAGGTTGGATATTGTTGTTCAGTTGCTAAGTCATGTTCAGCTCTTTGTGAGCCCATGGGCTGTAGCCTACCAGGCTCCTCTGTCCACGGGATTTCCCAGGCAAGAATACTGGAGTGGGTTGCCATTTCCTTCTCCAGGGGATCTTTCCAACCCAGGGATTGAACCCATGTCTCCTGCATTGGCAGGTGGATTCTTTACTACTGAGCCTCCAGGGAAGCCCCTCAGGTTGGATGAGACCATCATTAATTATGCTTTGCCAGCTCTTTTCCTCACAAGTTCCATCCCAATAACATGGCTAAGATAGACGTCAGAAAACTTCTGTGGCAGAAGATGTCACCTAAGAAACAGATTTTGTGCAAAAATATGGTTTGTATGGACCATGCTAAGAGTGATTTATGAACACCTGTGACAACTCCCAAAAGACTCAGGATCAACTTCCCTCTCCTTGACCCCTGCATCCATCTTCCAGGGCTGCCGGAACAGATATCACAAGCTGAGAGCCTTGAACAGTATAAATTAATTTTCTCACAGTTCTGGACGCTGGAAATCCAAGATCAAGGTGCCAGCAATATTGGTTTCTTCTGAGGCCTCTTTCCTTGGCTTGTAGATGCCCATCATCACGCGGTGTCTTCACATGGTCTTTCCTCTGTGCATTTGTTGTTTTGTTCAGTCACTAAATCATGTCTGACTCTTTTGTGACCCCATGGACTGTAGCCTGCAGGCTCCTCTGTCCATGAGATTTCTAATGCAAGAATTACTGGAGTGGGTTGCCATGTCCTTCTCCAGGGGATCTTCCCAACCCAGGGATCGAACCCACGTCTCCTGCATTGGCAATCAGATTCTTTACCACTGAGCCACTTGGGAAGCCCTCTTCTGTGCATGTCTGTCTAAATGTCCCCTCCCTACAACAACACCAGTTGTATTGGATTAAGGCCCATCCCTGTGACTTAGTTCATTGTCATTACCTCCTTAAAGACCCTGTCTCAATGTACAGTCACATCTGAGGCACTAGAGATCAAGACTTCAACATGAGAGTTTGGGGGATGGGTGAAACATTTCAGCCCATAAAAGCCCCTTCGCCTTGGATCCTCTGTCTTCCTGGGTCAGCCTCTAGACTTCATCCCTCAGGAATCCAGAAGTTCTTTTCTTCCTCAGATTTGGACCTCTGAAACATGAAGCTCATTATGGCCTGACTCCAAATGAATTTAAATCCAGAACTTTCCATGTCACCTGGAATTTAGGTGAGTTTAAACTTAATATATGCCTGTTAAGATAACTGATACAGAAGTGAAGAAGGAAAGAAGCAGGGACAAAAAAAGTGGAAAAAGTTTTCTATGGTAAGCCTTTCAAACCTGTGATCACTGATAGTTAAAAATGCCTGGATTCTAATAATTTGAGGAATGGAGAGTGTGTTGTACCATGCCAGAGCATGGGCAACCTTTTTTATAACCACATTATTGTACCAGCTTCATTCATAACCTTGTTTCAGTTGAGTTAGAACCATAGAAAGAAAACAAATTTGCAAAATCACCAAAGTCTGTGGATAAAAATGTTGGTTTGTGCTAATTAAACCACCAAATTAAGGATATAGTTAAGTACCTTATGTTAGTCCTCAGTTGGAGTCTTGACACTTGGTGAAAAAGTCAATCCAATGAGGAATAGGTCACAGTCTGAGTAATTTTAATTCATGACATATCTTTTCAGTCAGAAAAAGTCAGAGTAAGCCAGGGATTGGTACAACAGTCCTTCCTGGATCTTATTGTATCTCAGAAAATTAAGACTATATTCTTAGGGAGGTTTGATCATGTTTGTCTTTCTTACTTTATCTAGATTTCTTGCTCAGCCAAGGGGAAGACATGGGCATTGCTTCAGAGAGAAAGTAAATTAATGCAGGTTCTTCACAGGTATGGAGAAGTTCTCTATCCTCATCTCCAATCTCTATTCCTTTACCTGACTTTATTCTTCTTTCATATTACACATTTACTTGGTTATATGTTTGTTTCCTGTCTCTCCTTCTGTAAGTTACATTCAAGTAAGGATGGCATCCTGTTCATCCTCAGTGACCAGAACTATGCCTGACTCATAGTAGATGCTCAATAAATAGCTGTCCACTGAATGAATGAATGAATGGGTGGAGAACCTAACTTTCACTAAATAAACCATGATTTAATGAGGAAAAAAAGGACTGTGATATGTGTCACACTGCTGGGGAATAAGGTAGCAACATCACAATTGGGATTTACTCCTTGAAGAAGCAAGTATTGAAGTCTTTTTGATACCAAAGTAAGAAAGTCTAAAATGTTCTATGTTCTAAAACATTGATAATGTTATGCTCAAAATTAAAGTAATGTTCAAAATTCTCCAAGCCAGGCTTCAACAGTATGTGAACTGTGAACTTTCAGATGTTCAAGATGAATTTAGAAAAGGCAGAGGAACCAGAGATCAAATTGCCAACATCCATTGAATCATCGAAAAAGCAAGAGAGTTCCAGAAAAACACCGACTTCTGCTTTATTGACTAGGCTAAAGCCTTTGACTGTGTGGATCACAACAAAATGTGGAAATTTCTTCAAGAGATGGGAATACCAGACCACCTGACCTGCCTCCTGAGAAACCTGTATGCAGGTCAAAAAGCAACAGTTAGAACTGGACAGGGAGGGAACAGACTGGTTCTAAATCAGGAAAGGAGTATGTCAATCCTGTATATTATTATCCTGCTTATTTAACTTCTATGCAAAGTACATCATGCAAAATGCCAGGCTGGGTGAAGCACAAGTTGGAATCAAGATTGCTGGGAGAAATATCAAAAACCTCAGATATGTAGATGATTACCACCCTTATGGCAAAGAGTGAAGAAGAACTAAAGAGCCTCTTGATGAAAGTGAAAGAGGAGTGTGAAAAAGCTAGCTTAAAACTCAACATTCAGAAAACGAAGATCATGGCATCTGGCCCCATCACTTCATGGCAAATAGATGGGGAAACAATCGAAAGAGTGACAGACTTCATATTTTTGGGCTCCAAAATAACTGCAGATAGTGACTGCAGCCATGAAATTAAAAGATGCTTGCTCCTCAGAAGAAAAGCTATGACCAACATAGACAGCATATTAAAAAGCAGAGCTATTACTTTGCCAACAAAGGTCCGTCCAGTAAAAGCTTTGGTTTTTCGGAAGTCATGTATGGATGTGAGAGTTGGACTATAACGAAAGCTGAGCACTCAAGAATTGATGTTTTTGAACTGTGGTGTTGGAGAAGACTCTTGAGAGTCCCTTGGTCAGCAAGGAGATCCAACCAGCCCATCCTAAGGAAAATCAGTCCTGAATATTCATTGGAAGGACTGATGCTGAGGCTGAAACTCCAATACTTTGGCCACCTGATGTGAAGAACTGACTCACTGGAAAAAATCCCGATGCTGGGAAAGACTGAAGGCAGGGGGAGAAGGGGACGACAGAGGATGAGATGGTTGGATGGCATCACCGACTCAATGGACATGAGTTCAAGTAAGCTCTGGGAGTTGGTGATGGACAGGGAAGTCTGGCATGCTGCAGTTCATGGGATCGCAAAAAGTTGGACATGCCTGAGTGGCTGAACTGAACTGAAAAAGATGAAAAAAAAAAACAACAAAAGAACTGACATCAAAAAACATTAGACACCACATGTGCTGCCTAAATGACCCAGAAACACCAGTCACCTGATCAAAAACTTGACACCGGCTAATTCCATTATATCTCTAAGGACTGCATGATCTTAGGTAAGGTCCTTAACTCCACTGACCCTCAGTTTCTTTATACCCAAAATGGGCATTAAAATTGTACCTACTCACTTTAAATGAGATAATACATCAATGATCTTAGCAAATGGTATTAACACATCACTTGTTGCTTACTATCTAGATTTTATTAATGGCATGATTACTACCCAAATCCAAACCCAACTCCTTGCATCCGTATGTCCTTTCCCATATTTCTCATGCTTTCCTGTGAATACTAATGTGTGCCTCCAACTCATCTCCAGGATGTCCCTCTGGCCTTCCCTGACAATTCTTTCCTGTCTTTCCATCTTTCATTCTCCTATCTCCTTGCCTGGGTTGAAATCTGAGTCCATCGCAAATACAACACTCTCCCTGTGGTTTTTTTTTTAATGGTTTTCTCAAGATGTCCACAGGACCAGGAGCAGCCAGAGACCAGCATTTTTGTGCTTCCATGATGGCACTTCTTCACTCCTACGTTCCTCCCCATTCTTTGAAGTATATGTGTGTCATTAGACCATCTGTTTCCCTCCCTTCTGGCTATCAATTGAAGGTCTTCATCAGTTCTTCACTACCCTTGAAGAATTTGGCCCAAATCCACCATCTCCTCTTTCATTCCTGTTACTGACATCAGTTTAGGCAACGTTATAATTGTGTGACACGGTGCCACTTATCAAGTGGTTTTGGCCCGCTCACCAAATCGGCCTCTATTTCCAACTAAGAGTCAGGGGACATATTAAGTTACACCACAGGAATGTGATCAACAAAAGAAACAAACGAAGGGAAACTCAGAAAAAAAAAACCTCCTGGTTTCTTCAAAACATAAATTGCAATGGAAAATGAGAAGGGTGGTAGTGGAAAGAAACAGACTAAAATTAAAAAGAAATCATATAAATGCAGTGTGTGTACCTTATGTGGAGCTTCATTCAAACATATCAAACTGAAATAAATAAACAAATAAAATAACCTTTTTGGGGAAACCAACTGGGAAATTAGAATGTTGACTGAATATTTGGTGATATTAGGGAATTGTGGGCTCATTCGCTCAGTCATGTCTGACTCTTTGCAACTCCATGAACTGTGTAACCCACTAGGCTCCTCTGTCCATAGAATTCTCCAGTCAAGAATATTCGAGAGGGTTGCCATTTCCTTCTCCAGGGGATCTTCCTGATGCAGGGATCGAACCTGCATCTCCTGCTTGGCAGGCGGATTCTTTATCACTGAGCCACTGGATATAACAGTTTGGCTTAATCTGCAGCTATTCCATCCCATACCCTCTCTTTGCATATGTCCCGCTTTGTCTAGTGTTGCTCAATTTATGGCATAATTGGCACTTGGGTGAGAAACTTCCTATCTTCATTGTGTCAGACTATCCCGTGAAATTCGATGGGTGTAGCATTCCTGTCTCCTGCCCACTGAGTGCCTTAGTACCCACCTTCAGACACTACGACAACTAAAATATGCCCCCAGGTATTTCCAAACACCCCCTGCTGCCCCTTTTCCAATTGCTGTCTCCTACTGGCCCTTCCTATTGCTGTTGTTCAGTCACTAAAGCATGTCCAATTCTTTGTGACTCTATGGACTGTAGCCTGCCAGACTCCTTTGTCCATGGGGTTCTCCCGGCAAGAATACTGGAGTGGGTTGCTAGTTCCTTCTCCAGGGGATCTTCCCTACCCAGGATCGAACTTGGGTCTCCCACATTTCAGGCAGTTTCTTTACTGTCTGAGCCACCAGGCAAGTCCATTTAATATGGTTCAACTGCACTTTCTTTCTTCTGGAAACCCTCATTAATAATGCCCTACAGCCTCCCACAACTTCCTTTACCCAGATGCTTACCACCCTGTGCTGTAATAGCTGCTTTTTTAGTGGTCCCCTCCCTCTTCCCACACTGCTTGGCCCTAATTGTCTAGAAGAGAGCGCACCAAGTCCTAATTTAATCTCTTAGTGTCTCCAGCTTCACTTGGCTCAGTGCCTGGCTCATAATAGTACTAACCCATGTTGGATGAATACACACAGAAAACTGAGCACACTTTCCCTGATGAGTCAGTGTTGGAACCGTGGGCACAGAGCTGCCTTCAGAGCCTATTGAGTCACAGCTTTTGGCTCTATACCCAGTGACCTGCCATTGCCCGTTTTATGGATGTGTGTCTGGATTTTAAATCCTATCATCAGCATGCCTGCCTGCACTAATCCTCTGTGGCCTTTGGAATCTGAAGCTGACTGTCCAGCCAGAGTGCTGTGTCAGGCACTCTGTGAGCTTAAGTGAATGACTGTTGTGACAGTAACTACCCTAGTCCAGGGTCTTTCTGTCTTATTTCTGAGTTCTTGCTAGGTTTCACACTCTCATTGTCTCTCCTCTGGTTAATGAGGCAATGAGTTTTTCAAAACCCACTGTAGAGTGATTTTTTTGGCAAGTGCTTAAAGGTGACTCGGGAGGACTTGTGAAGTAGTGAAACCTCTGCTGAGATGCCCATTCCTTAGACCCTGCTGGTGACAGAAGGATGGACTCAGTGGTTTCTAAATGATCACTGTGTCTCTGCAGTCACAAAATAAATGGGCATTTTTTTTTATTTTGAAAAATTTTATATCAAGAAACATTGAACTATGTCACAGATATGGAATCTTTCTAAATTATGGTTTAAATGACTTTGAATTTTAAAAAACAATCAAAAAATCTTTCCATTATAATTCATATCAAATGAAGTCCAGGACCACAAGAGATAAAGACAAAGAGAACAACCCAGCATGCTTAGTCACTCAGTCGTATTCAACTCTTTGCTACCCCATGGACTGTAGCCCGCCAGGCTCCTCTGTCCATGGGATTTCCCAGGCAAGAATACTGGAATGGGTTGTCATTTCCTCCTCCAAAAATAGAACAAATAGGCAAAGAAGTAAATGGGGAATACAAGTTTCAGAGTAGGACTTCCCTGGTGGTCCAGTGGTTAAGAATCCAGCTGCCAATGCAGAGGACGTGGGTTCACTCTCTGGTCCAGGAAGATCCTACATGCCATGGGGCACCTAAGCTGGTGTTCCACAACTACTGAATCTGCACTCTAGAGCCCATGCTCTAAAGCAAGAGAAGCCACCACAATGAGAAGAACACCACAACTAGAGAAAACCCCTCGTGCAGCAAGGAGGCCGCATCACAGCCGAAAGTAAATTTTAAATTTTTTATTTAATTAAAAGAAAAACACCACAGAGCATTTTCATATTTACTAAACCTTTAAATATTTTTAATATACCTCTCAATGTTATTTAACTCAATCAACAAACAATGTTTAGTTCTTTTATTTTCAACTTTTATTCTTCTCATCATTTTTGTCTTTTGCAAAGTAATTACAGCAATTTAGGAAACAAAGATATACAAACTAGAGTGTTAAATGTCTTTTTAAAATAGCCTTCTGCTCAAGAAAATCCATGTATCTTATTCCTTCAAGCATAAGTTTATACCTCATTCTAAATCAAATAGCTTATGGAAAACTAGTATTAAATAGCAAAACACACACACAAAACACACATATAAATAACATAAAATAGAATATAACATGATGCTTAACAAAGCAAACTATGATGCAATATGAATCAACTTCACTAATTGGACAAGTCCAATGAGACACAAATCAGATAAGCTTTGAGCCCTCAACAAGGGATAAGTGAAGCTGTCAACTCAGCCAGGTTCCTTTCATTCTTGGGCTCTGCCCAATTCCATTCCAGGGAGCATCCATTTTTACATCCTTTTGACTCTTTGACTGTAAAGAGAAAAAGAAAAAGATAAGCAAAGATAGGGTGACAGGCAGGTGGGAATGTGTTTCATGCCTATAGGGTGACAGGCAGGTGGGAATGTGTTTCATGCCTACAGATTGACCCACACTCCATAGTCTCATTTCAGGATACCAAGCAGCTCAGAGGCACTATGAGGAAATCAAGGTTCAGAGAGGATGACCCTGCCCAACATAAGCCAGCTAGCCAAGGACAGAAGCAGAATGTAAGCACTGTGTCTTCATAGTGAGTGTCTGACACCCTGGTGTGAAATGATTCTGTCCATGGATAAAATGTCACTCTGTTATCATCCATGAAATCAGAGCCATGAACCTCTTTTGAATTGTTTACTTTTTAGCTTTTAACAAATGAATGTCATGTAGTCTGTCAGTTAAATACACAGGAGGCATCTTTGCAACAAGGATTGAATGCATAGAGGGGTCTAACACACCATGTGAAAAAAGAAATTAAAATGACCTGTAAGGAGTTGAAAAAAAGTTTTGTTTTCATGTGCTCGGTCCCTGAGTCATATTTGACTCTGTGACCCCCTGGGCTGTAGCCCATCAGGCTCCTCTGTCCATGGGATTTTCCAGATGGGAATACTGGAGTGGGTTGCCATCTCCTCCTCCCAGTGATCTTCCTGACCCAGGGATCGAACCCCCATCTACTTGTGTCTCCTGCATTGGAAGGTGAATGCCTTACCACTAGTGCCAACTGGCCCCATTCAAATTACCCTTTAAAATTGCCATAGCACTTAGGCTAAAGCCTTCCAGCAAGCCTGTGATCCACCACTCTAACAGCACTAACTCCAAACATCTGGAGCAAGGTTGATGGACTGTAAAGGTTCCTTACCTGAGCATATGCACAACTTGTTTCACCCACTTCTTCTTTGGATCTGCACACACAGCTAATTTTTTCCTGGTGTAAAAGCTGAAAAAATAACAAAAATCAGACAATTTGATTTATGTTTCAAGAAGTTTTAATTTTTTTTCACAGAACATACAATAGAAATTTCATATTCCAATTGATCGCTCTACATCCTAAACAAGTCATTTGTTTCAGAGGTGAAACGAAATGAAAAAATAAAGCTTCTGATAAAGCTTGATGCAAGAAATGAAAATGATTCTCCCTAACTTTCTCTGCAATTTAATGAATGATTGTGCTCTAATAAGAAGATAAAGTCCCAGAATTATCTAATTTTGTTGGTGGTGGTTACATGACATTTGGGTATATATGATCAATAACTCACATCATTTCAAATATAACATCTTAGATACATCAAGAATATTATATGCGGTGGTATAACTACTCTGAGTTTTTACTTAGAGCTACAACCACTTTCTGGCAGAAGATGCACATTTCAAAGTTTATGTCTTCCCTCTTTTCCTAAGATAGTATCTTAGTTTATAAATGTATCTTCAAAAGTGATTTTGCCCTCAACTATGTTCATGTTTTTTAAACTAAGCTTCTGCCTTATTTCAGTTCTATTTAAAGTGAACTTTGAAGATATATGTACTCCTAAAACAAAGTTATCTTTGCCGCATCAGTAATTTCTGAATGAAATTCCAAAAAGGCACAGCTTTTTCTACCTGAAATTCTCATGTATTCCTGATACAAATGAATTAGAATCCCTTAGTAACTTACACAACTGCATTGATGTCACAGGCTTCATTGGCCAGCTGCTGTGTGAAGCCCACAAGAATACTGGGGTGAAGTATTCGTTCTGTATATCGGAGACAGCAGTCAAAGTTGCTTGCTGCTAAAAAGAAATGAAAGGTATTGAGTCCACATGAATTAATTTATTCAGTGGTAGGTATTACAGAACTACTTGAAGTTGTGGAAAACCTAGAACCCGATTTATATGGCAAATTAACTATTTAAGGGAACAGTTCCAATGTCTTTGAGACCCAATTTAACATAGCTTTCAGTTGCCCTAAAAAAATTAGTTTGTGTGCTGGGAAATTTTGGTTCAATAATACAATATAGAAGCATATGACTTTTCACCAAAGAACAGCTCTAGTAAGAAAAACACACTAACAGTGTTTTATTTCAGTTCACTATAATCACTCAAGAATATGATACCTCCCACTGGAAGAAACCCTTATATATAGTCTTTTAAATTCAGAAAAGAAATTGGCAGATTTTTAATCTATTATCTTGGCTACTGAACATTGAGAGGAGGGAAAAGACAAGAAGGTACAAAGGAAAATGCGGCTTATAGGAGCTGCTAATATGCGCTACAATTAAAGACTTTTGAAACGGTAATATTAGTTAATGAGAATTTTAAATTTTGTTCATAAAAGTTCAACACTTGTATTTTCAGGAATGCATCTATTGATAAAAGTGATGTCCTCTTATAGCAATAAAGCAATTCCTGGACACTCCTCCAAGTTAAATTATAATCTGCTGTAAGGGATAATCATAGCCACAGAGCTGGCAAGTGATGTCCCAAGGCCTTGCAAGGATGAAGTCAGGTGTCATAATCCACCCCTGAAAGATGAGTTTTGAACTTTGGCAAAGCTATTTAGTTGAGAGGTGAGAAAGTTGGGGAAATGAGAGTGTTGCTTACGTTTCAAAGTGACCCCATTCATTGATATTGTTACACAATTTACATCACTCCCAGAAATAACACTTTGGCCTTTCTCTGGATCTCAGTGGTCTCTAAGAGCCCATTCTGAAAAAAATCTGCTGAGATTCACAGCAAAGAAAAAAGCCTGATAGGCAGCGGTAACTGTTCCCTCTTCATAGCCAGTGAGATGACAATCCCCATCACTTCCTTTAGAAGATTTTCTAACAGGCTTCCATTCCCCTAGGACACCCCCAGATGAGCTCAAGGCTTAGAGGAAAATGAAGAGTTCTTACTCCTGAGCTGGCAGAAAGAGCGACACTTACCTTCTGACTTGCTGCAGAGGTGGAGCAATAGCACTGACATCAAAGCAGCCAGGAGCAAATTCTTGCTGCTGCACATCATTTTCAACTCGAGGGACAGATGTCTCAGTGCTGGGTACCGAGTGCCTCTGAAGTGCTGTGATGTTTGATAGCAGCCTGGGCCTGGGATGGCCCTACTTATAGCAAATGTTGGGAATGTACATAGAAGGCGTGTTCTCACGTGGGGTTTTCCCCATTGATTACCTCGCCCCAGTATGTTGTCACAAAGGAAAACCACAGGGAAAACTTCCTGCCTTTCCCTAAAGTCAGGAAGGTGTGAAGGTCAGGATGGAGGGGGAGGGAAGGCTGAGAAGGGGAAAATCCTGTAAATTTGCAAAGAAGGAAAAGTAGCTTTGCCCTGTGTCCCAGAAGAGGTATCTGTTTTAACTTAATCTCTTGTCTCTGGGAAGAGAGGACAAGGATTAACAGTGGTACAAAGGTCAGCCCCACTTAGGAACATTCCAGAATTCCTACTGCTACACTCTGTGAGCTTTCCAGAGGCAACTGGGGAAGGAGAGGACAAGGTGGGACACCAAGGCATTTATGGTGTCATCATTGGTGCTCAGCTGTCACCAAAGCTTTTGAATTTCTAGGCGACTATTCAGAGCTGGTAATACAACAATTCATATTAGTGTTTCCAGTTTTGGTGGAAAATTTGCTGTTGTTGTTTGGTCTCTAAGTTGTGTCCAACTCTTTGCAACCCCATGGATTGCAGCCCACCAGGCTCCTCAGTCCATGACATTTCCCAGGTAGGAATCTTAGAGTGGGTTTTTATTCCCTTCTCAGGGGATCTTCCCGACCCAAGGATCAAACCCACACCTCCCGCCCTGACATGCTTTACTGCTGAGCCACCAGAAGTGGAAAATACCAGCTCTTAAGGAAGACTCAAGCTTCGACTTCATTTAGTTTCAGGTTCACTCCTCTACATCTACATTAATGTGACTCTAATCAATACTGCAGCTCAGAAAGTGAGCTCCCCTCTTCCCTTAACTCTTCATGCCAATGTAGTTACATAACTCAATACAAAGCCTCAGAAGGAAAAAAAAAAAAGTGGGGGAGCCTATCAGTGGTGAATAATCAACAAAACAAAGGTCAAATTACAATGATAAAGATAATGTGGTATGAATATCTAACTTATGACAATATAAGAACTCTCCACTAGGAAGAATATCATTGTAAACTAGGCAATTGGTTTGTAGGAAGGGTATGACTATAAAGAAATAACACAAGCCACAGCAAGATCCTCTACGGCCCACCTCCCAGAGTAACAGAGATAAAAACAAAAATAAACAAGGGGGACCCAGTCAAACTTAAAAGCTTTTGCACAGCAAAGAAAACTATAAACAAGGTGAGAAGACAACCCTCAGAATGGGACAAAATAATAGCAAATGAAACATCTGACAAAAGATTAATTTGCAAAACCTACAAGCAACTCATTACAACTCAATACCAGAAAAACAAACAACCCAATCAAAAAGTGGGCAAAAGACCTAAACAGACATTTCTCCAAAGAAGACATACAGATGGCTAATAAACATATGAAAAGATGCTCAACATGGCTCATCATTAAAGAAATGCAAGTCAAAACTACAATGAGTTATCATCTTACACTGGTCAGAATGGCCATCATCAAAAAATCCATAAACAATGCTGGAGAGGGTGTGGAAAAAATGGAACCTTCCTGCACTGTTGCTGGGAATGTAAATTGATACAGCCACTGTGGAAGACAATACGGAGATTCCTCAAAAAATGCAGTAGAACTACCACATGGCCCAGCAATCCCACTACTTGGCGTATACCCTGAGGAAACCAAAACAGGAAAAGGCACATGTACCCCAGTGTTCATTGCAGCACTATTTACAGTGGGGTGACAGAGGATGAGATGTTTGGATGGCATCACTGACTCAATGGAACAAACTCTGGAAGATATTGTAGGACAAGGAAGCCTGATGTGCTACAGTTGATGGGGTCACAGAGTCAGACAAGACTTAGGGGCTGAACAGCAGTACAGCTAGCAGCAACACCCTGAAATACACACAGCAAAAATAAACAGAACTGAAGGGAAGAATAAACAACTCAACCATAAAAGTCAGATATTTCAATACCACATTTTCAATCATGAATAGAAAAACTAGACATAAAATGCACAGGAAAACAGAAGATTTGAACAACAGTATAAGCCAACTAAGCCTAACAGACTTCAGCAGAATACTCTAGCCAACAACCATGGAAGAGGCATTTTTCTGAAGTGCACAAGGAACATTCTTCCATAATCATGGGCTAAGGCAGAGAACACGAGTCAGTAAGCTTAAAGGGATTGAAACCATACAAAATATGTTTTCAAACCACAAGGGAATCAGAATTCAACAATGGAAGAAAATTTGGGAAATTCACGGCTATGTCTAAACACATATTATATAATACGTGTCTAAATGACGGATGTGTGAAAGAAGAGGTCAATAAAGAAAGTAGAAAATATTTTGACAGGAAATAAAATGAAAATACAACATACCAAAACTTGTATGGTGCCGGAAAAGCACTGATTAGAAAGGAATTTAGAGCAGGGATAAATGAAATCGAGAAAAACAAAATAGTAGAGGAAATCAAAGGATTCAAAAGTGGGTTCTTAGAGAAAATCAACAAAATTAATCAGTGTTAATTAGACTAATCAAGAAACAAAAGGGAAGGGTAGAGTGAAGAGAAGACAAACTGCTAAATACAGAAATGAAAGAAGAGACACCACTACCGACTTTAAGAAATGAAAAAGACTATAAGGGAATTGTGAACAACTGTATGTCAATTCATTCGATAAAATAGATGAAAGAAACAAATTACTAGAAAGACACAAATCATGAACCTGACTCAAGTAGATGTAGAAAGTTTGAATATGCAACAAGCAATCAAACTGGTAACTAGATATATTTCCACAAGGAAAAGTCTGGACACAGATGGCTTCACTGGATAATTCTATCAAATATTAAAAAAAAATTAAAACCAATCCTTTACAAACTTTTTTTAAAAAGTACGTGAGAAGAAGACAATTTCTAACTCACTCTATGAGGACAGTACTGTACTGATATCAAAATAAGACAGAGACATTACAAGAAAAAAAACTACAGACTAATATCTCTTATGAATACAGACACAAAAGTCCTCAACAAAATACTAGTACACTGTATCTAACAACATATAAAAAGGATCATGCACCATAACCCAGGAAATGTAATATATAATAGTAACAGAATGAAAAACAAAAACCATGTGAAAAGCATTTGACAAAACCCAACACCCAATCATAATTAAAAACTCAACAAACTAGGAATGGTCAGCTATGAAAATCCCACAGCTTGTTCATACTTAATGTTGAAAGACTGAACGCTTTCCTCTTGACAGCAAAACCATGACAGGAGTGCCCATTCTCACCACTTCTATTCACTGTTGTACTAGATGTTCTAGTCAGGATAACTGGTCAAGAAAAAGGCAAAGGCACCCAGATTGGAAAAGAAGTAGTAACTATCTTAATTTGCAAATGAGATAATCTTGTATACAGAAGATCTAAAGAACCTACTAAAAAACTATTACAACTAATAAATTCAACAAGGTGGCAAGATTCAAGATCAATTTACATAAAAGCAATTGTATTTCTATATATCAATAAGCCACTTGAACATAGAATTAAGAAAATACTCTTATAGTAGTATAAAAGAATAAAATACTTAGGTATACATTTGACCAAAGAAGTGAAAAGTAACTTAAAATTACAAAACATTATTAAAAACATTAAAGACTTCTAAATAAATGGAAAGGCCTCCCATGTCATGGGTTGGAAGATCCTTGTTAAGATGTCACTACTCTCTAAACTAATCTACAGATTCAACACAAGTCCCAGCAAACTTCCAGCTGAATTCTTTATATATATATAAATTTCTTTTTAATTGAAGGATAATTATTTTACAATGTTGTGTTGGTTCCTGCCATACATCAACATGAATCAGCCATAGGTATATATATGTCCCCTCCTTCTTGAGCCTCCCTCCCATCTTCTTCCCTATCCCACCCCTCTGGGTTGAGCTCCCTGCATCCTAAATTCCCACTGGCCATCTATTTTACATATGGTTAATGTATACGTTTCCATGCTACTCTTTCAGTTGTTCCACCCTTTCCTTCCCCTATGCTTCCCTGGTGGATCAGACGGTAAAGCGTCTACCTGCAATGCAGGAGACCTGGGTTTTATCCCTGGGTCAGGAAGATGCCCTGGAGAAGGAAATGGCAACCCACCCCAGTACTCTTGCCTGGAAAATTCCATGGACTGAGGAGCCTGGAAGGCTACAGTCCATGGGGTTGCAAAGAGTTGGACACGACTAAGAGACTTCACTTTCTTTCGTTTCTTTACTTTCTCCTTCCCCTGCTGTATCCACAAGTCGGTTCTCTATATCTGCATCTCTATTCCCAGCTGACTTCTTTTCAGAAGTGGAAAAAGATGGTACTCAAATTCATATGGGGTTGCAAAGGATCCCAAAGAGCCTCCCTATTACATAATTTACTATAAACCTAATCAACACAGGTGATACTGGCTTAAATGTAGAGAAATACATCAATGAAATTAAATTGAGAGTCCAGATATAAACCTTAGTATCTATGGTCAATTGATTATTTATTGTGGTACCAAGACCATTCAGTGGGAGAAAGAATAGTCTTTTCAGCAAATGGTGCTGGGACAACTAGATATCCACCTGCAAAAAAATTATCTTAGTAATGTTAATGGTATTACCTCACACCATACACAAAAATTAACTTAAAAAGGATCATATACCTAAATATAAGAGTTTAAATTCTGACCCTCTTAGAAAAAAACATGGAAGTAAATCTTCATGACCTTGGGTTGGGTAATGATTTTTCAGATACAAGACCAAAAGCTCAAGCAACAAAATCAAACTGGATTCTATCAAAACTATAAACTTTCATGCTTCAAACAGAACTATAAAAATGTGAAAAAAAACCATCAACAGAAAGGAAGGGAATACTTACAAATTATACATCTGATAAGGGACTTAATGCTTGTATACAGAATATATGAAGAACCCCTACAACTCGATAATGTAAACATTTTTGTTGTTCAGTTGCTAAGTCATGCTCAACTCTTTGTGACCTCATGAACTGCAGCACACCAGGCTTCTCTGTCCTTCACTGTCTCCTGGAATGTGCTCAAACTCATGTCCATTGTGCTGAAGATGCCATCTAACCATCTCATCCTCTGTCACCCCATCTCCTAATGTAAAGATAAATAATCCAATTTAAAAATGGACAAAATACATAAGTAAACATTTCTCCTAAGATATGTACGTGGTCAGAAAGCACATGGAAAGATGTTTAACATCATTAGTCATTAGATAAACGTAGATCAAAATCACAATAACATACCACTTCACACCCACAGGGATGGATATCATCAAAAACAATGTGGAGAAGTTGCAATCCTCATGTATTATTGATGGGAGTAAAATACGGTGCAGCCACTTTGAAAAACATTTTGACAGTGCCTCAAATGGTTGACTGTGGAATTGTCATATGACCCAGCAATTTCACTTTTAGGTATACACTCAAGAGAAATTTATCTCCACACAGAAACTTATATGAATGTCATGGCAGCATTATTCATAATAGCCCAAAAGTGGAAATAATACAAATGCCATCAACTGATGAACAGATAACATAAATACAAAAATGTAGTGAATGTGTACAATAGAATGTTGTTTGGCAATAAAAATGAAAAAAGTACTAGTGGATGATATAATATGGATGAACCTTGGAAACATTTAAACAAGTGAAAAAAAAAAACACAAAAGGCCACATACTATACGAGTCCATCTATATAAAATGTTCAAAACCAGCAAACCTACAGATACAGGAAGTCAAATACTGATAGTTGAAGGTAGACTGAGGGCTTAGGGGAAAGGGAGGGGAAGGAAGAGTGACTGCTAATGGTTATGACGTTTCCTTATTTTTTTAATCTAAAAATGGTGATGACTTCTATAATCCTGTGACTATGCTAAAACACATTAAATTGTGCACTTTAAAAGGGTGAATTTTATGGTATGTGAATTATATCTCAATAAATTTCATAATGCAACAAAAAAAATTCTCCCACCCACTCACCCCAGCCCACAGGTACCCTTTCTTTCTTTTCATAGATGTGTCATTTCATATTTGTCACTTAAAACCTTTTTAAAAATATGACCTTCAACTAATTTTTTGCTCATTTGATGAACATGCTAATGAGGTTAACATAAGAAAATTATTTCAAACCTAATTTATTAGAAACCTATATCACACTGGAATTCAGGTTCTGGCTGTATTTTCAAATATGTCAGGCATTCCTGATAAGTCTTAATTCCTTCATGTAGTAGAGTCTCAGTGTCTTGCTTTTTTTTCCCCCAGAAAAAAAATTTGACACGTGTTTTACATGGAAGGTACAGAGTGGCTCATACGACTGACCAGAGCATGACAATGGCATTCAAGGGAGCTTATAAGAAAATGAAAACACCAATAACTATAAAATCTAGCAATACGGTAAGTGCCATCTTCATATTATATGAAATATTTTCATAGAAATTAACAAAATATGGTCACTTAAAAATGACTTAACTCCCCTTCCGTTTCTATGATGAACACAAGACATGCCACACTGACTTAACAGAGTAACCATCAAAAACTATTCTCTTCCTGATAGGGATTCCATGTAAAGTTTTTTGGATGATGATACAAGTTCCTTTTAAAACAGCGTTGATTGGCATTCCAATATACATTAGGTGCAAATTCTGCACCTTTGATTCCACTTCTAGGAGAATTCTGCAGGCCAGAATACTGGAGTGGGTAGCCTTTCTCTTCTCCAGGGGATCTTCCCAACCCAGGGATCAAATCCAGGTCTCCCTCATTGCAGGCGGATTCTTTACCAGCTGGGGAGCCACAGGGGAAGCCTTTGAGATACCTGAAAGAGTTAAAATCATTTAGTCAGAAAGTACATTGGTAGATGCCCGGGGCTGAGGGGTGCAGGGGTAGGAGCGGGTGGGGAATTAGTGTTTAATGGGGACAGAGTTTCAGTTTAGGAAGGTGAAACATTGAGTCTCAAGATGGATGATAATGAAAGTTGTACTAAGTGTGAAGGTACTTAGTGCCACTGAACTGCACAATTAAACATGATTAAAGTAATATGCTTTATATTATGGGACTTTTACCACAATTAAAGCACATTTTTCAAAAAATAGCTGTATTGATCACTACTATGTTCTGGGTGTCTTAACAGAGAACATGATGTCTGTTTCCTTACACGTGTGTACGTGATGCAAAGACAAGGAATTAGATGGCCCTGAACTCTCTGGCTTCCACACAAGTGGGTCCTGGCTGAGCTTCAAGGAACAAACATGCTTCTTACCACGGTTTCTGGATAGTACCAAATTGTAGAATTTCTAAGATATAGAAGGGTGGTGACCATCCAGCTCAATATCTTAAAGATAAGGACATGGAAGCCAGAGAGTGGTTTGACTTCATCAACATTGAACTATGATGACCGGATCTAGAATTCAGATCCTCCTCCCCAGGTCAGAGATTGTTCTGCATTTCCTCCTCAAAGTTTTATCATCTGATTATCAAATGGGTGGAATTATATATCATCAACTTATACTTCTGTTTTCTTTAGATAGTGACACGAATTGTAGTTTCTGTACAGGATTAATCATGTACACCAAACACTGAAGCATTACAGAGATGGTGAACAAAAAAAATAACAAGCCCCAGCTTCAATGGAGGGTGGCAACAATGCAAATATCCACAATGACAGCTTGAAACAAATCAAGCATCTTGCTTCTTGGCATCTAAGTTTGGACTCCCCTGAAAGCAGGGTTTCAAGTATAGATAACTTATTTGAGACATAATCCCAGGAAACAAGAGTCAGGCAGGGAGATGAAGCAAGGAAAGGATTTCAAGGTCTTTCTGTGGGCATTGGGAGATCTGTTACACTAGAACCTCCAGAGAAGCAAAGACATGTCTTACAGAGTTATCCCCCTGAAGAGTGGCAGACTGACATTTGTCAGCCAGCTCACATGCCTCATTATCTCAAGAGTGTCCGGGGGGCATTCAACCCCTTATAGTTTCAAGCTCTGCTTGAACTTCCCAGGTGGTGCTGGTGGTAAAGAATCCACCTGCAAATACGGGAGATGCGAGAGACATGGTTCAATCCCTGGGTCGCAAAGGTCCCCTGGAGTAGTAAATGGCAACCCAAGCCTGTATTTTTGCCTGGAAAATTTCGTGGACAGAGGAGCCTGGTGGGCTACAGTCCATGAGGTAGAAAAGAGCTGGACATGACTAAGCACAAACACACACGCACACACACACAGAAGTGAGGAGGTTAGTCCAGCATTCTCTCTCAGCCCTGAGAAAGTTTTGGAGCAGAAAGACAAGCATAGCATCCTCCAGGTAAGTTACTGTCCAAGTGATATGATCTCAGTTCACTCTACTACCCCTGGGGCTGAAATCAAAGGTAAGCTGAAAGAATGTGACTGTAGATTTCAGAGATAACTTGCTACAATGGTTTAAGAAAGCTTTCCTAGGAATACCAATTTGAAGCAAGCAATTATAAAGAAAATAACTATTGTACATGCTAAGGCCAGATGATTTCCACCTAGAACCCAGGAGGACAGCTCGGTTTTGTAAAAAATATTTTCCAGAACATACTGAATATGCACGTGTCTTGCTTCCTCATGTCCCACTGATCCTAAGACAAAAGCTTTGTCATAAATTCATTATGTTTCAAGGCTGTGTAGTCATACTGAGGAATACTTATATGTTGGATCTAGGAAAACCAAAGCCTAATATTTCTGAGGCTCACAAATAAGCCTGAAAATGTCATCATTACCACTAAAGAAATAGTCAAGAGAGGAATTACCAAAAGATGCCACTGTGACCTGCAGTGTGAGCCAGAGCCGAGGTCCTAGGTCAGTGCAAACATCATGAGAAGAAACACCATGATAAAGAAGTTTTCAGTCTCTACATTAAATACAAGACACCTGTCAATATGATTCTTCATAACATTTTTACAGGGAGTAGGTCAGATATCAGTTTTCAAAATACATATATATATGACGTTACTCTCTGATAGCCACTGGCTGTTGTCATTGTTTAGTCGCTCAGTCATGTCTGACTAATTGAGACCCCGTGGGCTGTAAGCCCACCAGGCTCCTCTGTCCATGGAATTCTCCAAGCAAGAATACTGGAGTGTATTGCCATTCCCTTCTCCAGGGGATCTCCCTGACTCAGGGGTTGAACCTGAGTCTCCTTCATTGCAGGCCGATTCTTTACCATCTGAGCTCCCATAGAAGCACAGCCACATAATCAAAAAATGCATTAATTGTTTGAGGTTTTTTTTTTTTTTTTCAAGAACCAAAAGAGATACCACTGAGAGATTGTTAAAGCACTGGTTTGTAGGTCTGGTAAAACTGGAAGTCAGCTTCATTCTGAATTTCTGCAGGGTTGTTGTTTAGACCAAAATAAAGACCCCTGTAACCAGTCTTACGATAACAGAAATGGAGCTTGAGGGCTGCCAAATAGATTTTTGAGTTTGGACACCCACCCCAGTCTATGACCAAAGTCGTATATGTTTTATATGTGAAAAGTGTGTATTCCTTTTCTGACCTACTGAGAGACCCTCCAGTTCAGATTTAGTTTCTCCGTAGGAAGAGGAATAAAATTTGGCTCACTCTTCCTTGCTTTGTTTATCCTTATGGGAGGCTCTTCAATACTGTCAGGTTTCCATCTCCTCAGTTTCTGGGTGGTCACAGCAGAGGAGTGTCATTAACGACATACGGGAAGAAATCAGCAGAGCTATTACAGGACTCAGTCATAACCAGTGGACGTAGATGGTGCCAAAGTTTCCTGTGCATAACCATAAAACCTCACCTTCCCAGAGCCAACAAGGTAAGGCTATCAAATAGTTTGAAGGTGGAGTCATGAGTCTGATGAATGGAGAAGACAATGTTCCTTCCCTGTCTTGACATCTTCTCCAGGAGAAGAATTGCATTTGAGATGCCAGCATCCAAGCCCATGATACCGACACATGTCTGTATAGTCAGAGCTATAATTTTTCCAGTAGTCAAGTACAGATGTGAGAGTTGGACCATAAAGAAGGCTGGGTGCTGAAGAATAGATGCTTTTGAATTGTGGTGCTGGAGAAGACTCTTGAGAATCCCTTGGACCACAAGAAGATCAGACCAGCCAATCCTAAAGGAAGTCAATCCTGAATATTCACTGGAAGGACTAATGCTGAAGCTGAAGCTCTGATACTTTGGCCACCTGATTAGAAGAACTGATTCACCGGAAAAGACCCTGATACTGGGAAAGATTGAAGGCAGGAGGAGAAGGGGATGACAGAGGATGAGATGTTTGGATGGCATCATTGACTTAATGGACATAAGTTTGAGCAAACTCCAGGAGACAGTGAAGAACAGGGATCTGAGCATATTGCCATCCATGGGGTCTCAAAGAGTCGGACATGACCAAGCAACTGAACAACAAGTCCATGGAGGGCTAACCATACACAGGACCATTGGATCTGAAATCCCCTCCATTCTAATGCTGGTTTTCTTTCTCTCTCCTCCAGACACTCCCTTAAATTTTCTGGCTTCCCACCTTTGAGTCCCTGACTTGGCTTATGTCAAGGTCTTGAATGATTTTGTTAGTATGCTGGGGTTTTTTTTGTTTTGTTTTTTGTTTTTGCTTGACTGCTCCATACTTGTCAAATGGCCACTGAAAATTCTAAGTTTTCTCTTACTGTCAAAGTCTCCATCTTGCTGTCATCTTGGGCTACATAGCCTCTGGTCCTTTCAAAGTTGGCAGATTGAGGGTTTCCTTCTTTGTAGCCAGTACACCTGACAATGAAGACTTGCTTCCTCTCAAGGGTACCAAAATCACATTAAGAGCAGGTTCATCACCCTATTGACAACCTTCAGTATCTTCTGCTCAACTGTTTTGACCAACTAGGAAGTCACTCTTCCCCTTCACTTAATAGCAAATATTATAAAAACTTTAAAAGAAGAGCATAAGAGAGGGCAGTGAGGAAGCTTGTTGATACTAGGGCAGTAACATCCCAAAGTCTATGGAGGTCCCAGCAGATGGGCCCTCCTTCTCAACTGTTTGACCAACCAGGAAGTCACTCTTCCCCTTCACTTAATAGCAAATATTATAAAAACTTTAAAAGAAGAGCGTAAGAGAGGGCAGTGAGGAAGCTTGTTGATACTAGGGCGGTAACATCACAAAGTCTATGGAGGGCTCAGCAGATGGACCATTGGTGCTTGTTTTTGACATTGGGAAAATGGAAACATTCTTTGCAGACATCTAGAAAAAATTTTCTCTGCTATGCCACTATGAGAGAGAATGAATCTTTCCCACTGAATTCTAAATGGAATTCTGATTTGTGAAAATGCTATGGCCACCTTCCTGCTGTGTAAAATCATCTCTGCTTGGTCTTGCTTTTTAAAACATATACACGCCTGCATTCACACACACACACAAACACACACACAAATACTTTTTTGTTGTTCAGTCACTCAGTCCTGTCCGACTCTTTGTGACCCCATGGACTGCAATATGCCAGGCTCCTCTGTCCTCCACTATCTCCTGGAGTTTGCTCAAATTCATGTCCATTGAGTCTGTGATGCTATTTAACCATCTCATCCTCTGTCACCCCTTCTTCTGCTTTCAATCCTTTCCAGCAGCAGGGTCTTTCATGATGAGTTGACTATTGCATCAGGTGGCCAAAGTATTGGCGCTTCAGCTTCAGCATCAGTCCTTCCAATGAATATTTAAGATTGATTATACTTCTATTCACATAAAAGGAAAAGTAAGGGGTGAAGGGTAAAGAACATGAATGATTACCCCTCCAGGGAAAGATCCAGAGAGGGTGCCTCATTGACATGGGCCCTATTGTTCACCCAGGAGAAGAGGAGTTCATTCATTCAACAAGGGTATTTGTGCACCTCATTTGTACTAGAGACTGTTCATGGCACCGAGGATAGCATAGTAAACAAAACAGTCTCTACCCACGTGCAACTTGGATTGTAGTAGATAAGACAGATAAGAAAGACATCAACAGGTAAGTAATTTAATATTAGGTATTGTAAGTGTTTTGAAGAAAAGTAAAGTGGGGTGATGAAAAAGACTGTTCATGAGTGCCATTTGAGTGAGGTGATCAGGAAAGGTCTTGAGTGCCATTTAGGTGAGGCCATCTGGAAAGAACCTTTGGGGGAGACAGTGAGCAGAGACTGAATGAAGTCAAGGAGAGAGCTCTGTAGGTATCTGGGCAAAGAGCACCCAAAGTGCAGGGAACAACAAGGGCAACATCCCCAAGACAGGGAACTGCTTGGGAAGCTTGAGGGACAGCAAGGCCCGTGTGCTGGAGGAGAGGGAGTGAGGGGCAGGGTGGTATGGAATGAGGACAGAGAGGCAGCCAGGAGAGAGCTCAGGTAAGAAGACTCTGTTGGTCTTGGTCAGGAGTTTGCTTGATTGTTCTAACTGGAATGGGGGTCCACACATGCTCAGTCACTCAGTTATGTCTGACTCTTTGCAACACCATGAACTGTGGCCCACCAAGTTCCTCTGTCCATGGGATTTTCTAGGCAAGAATACTGGAGTGGGTTGCCATTTCCTCCTTCAGGGGATCTTCCCAATCCAGACATCCAACTCGCGTCTCTTGCCTTGGCAGGTGAATTTGTTACCCCTGGGAAGCCCAAATGGGACAGGATAGGATGCCATTGGATAAATTTCTGTAGGGAAACAGTTTAAGATTTTAAAAGGAGAACAGGTCTTCCCTTGTGATCCATTGGCTAAGACTCTGCACTCCCAATGCAGAGGGCCTGGGGTTCAGTCCCTGGTTAGGGAGCTAGATCCCACATGCTGCAACTAAGACCCAGTGCAGTCAAGTAAATAAAAAAATAAAAATAAATATTAAAATGAGAACAGGATAGAAGCAAGGAAAGCAGTGAGGAAGTTTGTTAATAGCAGGGTGGACATGGTAGAGATGGTCAGAGTAGTTAAATTGGGAATATAAAGATAAAAAGAAGAGTTATTTTATATATATATTTGGATAGTGAATGTGAAAGAAAAAGTAGGAATGATTCCAAGTGTTTTGTCTTGAATAACTAAGGGAGTGGTAGTGCAATTTAATCAGAGAGCAGTGAGAGCAGAGTGGATTATTGAGGAAAGAAAAGAACCAGGATTTCTGTCCTGTCTATAATGCTCAATGGACATCCAAATGGAGAAGCTTCTTTCCCCCACATATGACAGTCTCACCTGGACTCAGGCATAGCTGAAGCCAACCTTGGTTTTGAGGACTTAATTGGTTACAACTGATATAAAATCAATAACTGTCTGGAACTGAATATAAAGCCACCTTAGAGACTATTTAGACATTTTTAACATTAGATTATATTTAATTTAATGAAATTTCAAACAAACAAGACACCTGACTTTCAACATGGGTTTGGGGCATAGGTTGTTTAATGAAACATTTTTGCCACTAGTATGTATAACAGAACCTTCACTGTTAATGTTACATAGAATGCTACGTATCTCAGAAAAAAAATTTAAAGCCATGATGGACATTTGAGAGGGAAATGTTTTATGTAATCCAACACTGTCTTTTGAAATCCCAGTTTTTCCAAAATGTGAGTCATTGCTTAATGCTTTTCCCTGGTCAAAAAGAAATATGACATATCCTCAAGAAACGGAAACCACAAAAACTCAAATAGGAGAGGATATGCTACTGCCTGGAGGAAAAGTGCTTCAGATACTTAGAAAAACTTCTCCTATATGTGTGAAAGTAAGCCACATTATTTTAAGGCACTTTTAAATACAATTTCTCTTACTTTCACATTAATTTTCTTTTTTTTTTAATTTTATTTTTAAACTTTACAATATTGTATTAGTTTTGCCAAATATCGAAATGAATCCACCATAGGTATACATGTGTTCCCCATCCTGAACCCTCCTCCCTCCTCCCTCCCCATACCATCCCTCTGGTTCGTCCCAGTGCACCAACCCCAAGCATCCAGTATCATGCATCGAACCTGGACTGGTGACTCGTTTCATACATGATATTATACATGTTTCAATGCCATTCTCCCAAATCTTCCCACCCTCTCCCTCTCCCACAGAGTCCATAAGACTGTTCTATACATCAGTGTCTCTTTTGCTGTCTCGTATACAGGGTTATTGTTACCATCTTTCTAAATTCCACATATATGCATTAGTATACTGTATTGGTGTTTTTCTTTCTGGCTTACTTCACTCTGTATAATAGGCTCCAGTTTCATCCACCTCATTAGAACTGATTCAAGTGTATTCTTTTTAATGGCTGAGTAATACTCCATTGTGTATATGTACCACAGCTTTCTTATCCATTCATCTGCTGATGGGCATCTAGGTTGCTTCCCTGTCCTGGCTATTATAAACAGTGCTGCGATGAACATTGGGGTACACGTGTCTCTTTCCCTTCTGGTTTCCTCAGTGTGTATGCCCAGCAGTGGGATTGCTGGATCATAAGGCAGTTCTATTTCCAGTTTTTTAAGGAATCTCCACACTGTTCTCCATAGTGGCTGTACTAGTTTGCATTCCCACCAACAGTGTAAGAGGGTTCCCTTTTCTCCACACCCTCTCCAGCATTTATTGCTTCAAGGTGAAAAGGCAGCCTTCAGAATGGGAGAAAATAATAGCAAATAAGCAACTGACAAACAACTAATCTCAAAAATATACAAGCAACTCCTACAGCTCAACTCCAGAAAAATAAATGATCCAATAAAAAAATGGGCCAAAGAACTAAATAGACATTTCTCCAAAGAAGACATACAAATGGCTAACAAACACATGAAAAGATGCTCAACATCACATTAATTTTTGAATTCAATGTTCTTGTGATCAAAAAGTCTGTCATTAGACTTAGAAAACAAATTCATGGTTACCAAAGGGGAATGGTAGGGGAGGGATAAATTAGGAATATGGGACTAACAGATACACCACTATATATAAAATAGATAAACATCAAGGATTTACTGTATAGCACAGTGAACCATATTCAGCATCTTGTAATAATCTATAATGGAAAAAAATCTGAAAAAATATATGTATACAAATATATATACCACTTTGCTGTATATCTGAAGTTAATGCAATACTGCAAACCAATTATAGTTTCATTTTTTGAAAGTTTGTTGCTGCTGTGCTATGCTTAGTCACTCAGTCATGTCCAACTGTTTGCAACCCCGTAGACTGTAACCCGCCAGGCTCTTCTGTCCGTGGGGATTCTCCAGGCAAGAATACTGGAGAGGTTGCCATGCCCTTCTCCAGGCGATCTTCCCAACCCAGGGTTCGAACCCAGGTCTCCCACATTGCAGGCAGATTCTTTACCATCTGAGCCACCAGGGAAGCCCAAGAATACTGGAGCAGGTAGCCTATCCCTTCTCCAGGGGTCTTCTCTACCCAGGAATTGAACTGGAGTCTCCTGCATTGCAGGCAGATTCTTCACAAGCTGAGCTATCAGGGAAGCCTAAGTTTGTTGTTACTAGATGGTATAACACTGGTTATTCCAGATTCATCTCTTTAAAATTCTTTTGATTTTCTGATAGTCTGTATTTTGCTTCTTCTGAGTGAAGAAGTTGGGAATTTGGCTGCCTTTCAAGAAATCTTTCATCATGAAGGAGACAATTCTCAAAGTAAATGAGGGCTCAGGAGATTTTAGCAGGAGTTCCCCACTATAAATCTGGAAGCCAATGAATCTCCATTGTTACTTCAAACTAGATTGCATCATCAATCCAGTCAACAGCCCATGACTAAATTTTTCTTTGAAATAAAAAAATCTCATCTACAGAGACAACTTAATGCCATTTTTATCTTCAAGTCTTTTAGGAAATATGAACTTTCCAAATTATAGTACTGATACTATAAAACTGGTGCTACCTTTCTTTGCTTAATTACTAATAGAGTCTCCAAGACTGGCTGGTTCAAGACAAGATGTGTGCCTTGAAATCCAGGTTGAAAAAGAGCAAAAAGGCAACACAAAACATCATGAGATTGAAATCTCCTAAGAAATTAGATAAATACCATACAAGATACCAAAGTATTCAGTGCTCACGCTGGATGTGTATGGGTATAGAGCAATGAGAAGACATCTAAATTTTCTAGGTTTAGATTCTTGAACCATGTACAATGATTGGCATGTTGTACGTCAAAAATAGTCTTAATCTTCTACATTTGCAACATTTATTTTAAATTTCATCCTGCTAAAATTAGGTTTCACTTCTTTTGTTTATCATTCTAAAGCATAGGTCATATTTTCATTAAAGGATTTTCACTGATGAGATGCTAATGTTTCTTGGTTTTATAGAGTTCCCTTTTAACAATATTCAGTGGAAAATCCAATAAATATTATTCAACAGTGTTATGACTGATTTTAGTATGATAACTTCCTGGTGAGACAAACAACCTAACATTTTATGAACTTTTACGCTAAGAATGATTTTGAGGCTAAGTACAGGACATTGAGAAAAGTTTCATTGTGTATTAGGAATGGCTGCTGTGAGATGAGGGAAGCAATGATGAGAGCATCATATTTATCTATAGACTCTGGAGTCATATCTGCTCCTGGATTGTTTTAATGGTTTAATATTTAGTCTTTTCCTTGCCAAAAAAAATAATAAATTATCATAAAGTGTGTATGTCAAGCTGAATACATAAGTCTTCTAGTGTCTTTTCTTCTCTTAAGGATGAAGAAAGTCTGTAGGACATAATGCAGAAAAAAAAAAATAGAGCTTTAAAGATATTTGTGCACTTAAAAATATAACAACACCATATAATCTGTTTAAATAAAAAAGATATAAACAAGTCAAAAGAGAAATGTAAAGATTAGTCATGTATTCACCATCCAGAAGATTTCAATGGTTTTAAAAAAAACTGTGTAAACTTCTAGACTTAATTCTATTAGAGTATCCACATATTTAACATAAATTTAATCAGAGTGCTCATATTTTCCAAAACTTATCCTTTTCATTTAAGAATATGGATAAATCATCCATTCATATTTTTTTAATTTAAATTTATTTATTTTAATTGGAGGCTGATTACTTTACAATATTGTATTGGTTTTGCCATACATCAAAACAAATGTACTCTCTATGCTGTCATTTTAAATTATTGTGTGGTTTCCCATTGCGTAATCATCCTTGCTTGAATTCCTTAGGCTGTTTCTAGTTTTTCAGTTTTTATAAACAGCACTATGAAGGACAAACTACATGAATTTTTGCACATATTCTTAATTACTCTCTTAAAGTAGGTGCACAAAATGCAATTTCAGGGTCTTTAAAAAGTGTACATACTTAATATCAATAGATGTGAGATTGCAAAGCTACCTACCAGAAATCTCTGATCGGGTAAACCCAGATCCCTGTACATTTCACAATATCCAGAAATAGATGTATTTACTTAAGACTTTTTATGAAATAAGAGTCTAAAATGTAGCAAATGCCAGCACACTATCAACTACTGTGATAAGTCCTAGCCTCTGTCACCTTAATTGTTGGGTACTTTTTAATTTTTTCTGGCACAAGGGCAAAATGCCCTGTGAAATGTACATACCACACCCTGAACTCTTAAGTAAATATTTTGCCAGGGAAATCGAAGAACCGGAAGAAGAGAGCCAATGGGAGGGAGGAGGGCAGTCCTGTACTTTCCGAAGGAGCCTCTAAGTACTACGTGTATTTATTTAACAGATCAAAGGTTTTAAATAGGTAATTGAGTTATTGCTCTGATGATGAAATCTTGGTAGCTCCCTATTGTAAATTTGAAAATTCCCCTGCATGCCTGTCAAAGCTAACATGAAGGAGCCAGCTATAATAACCTAATGAGGCAGAGAATAATTTGCTGAGGAATGCTGCTGGGTCAAGGCACGGGTAGGGACCTAGGCCACAGGTTCCTTCAGAGAAGATGGTTTCACATTTGAGCCAGCAATTTTCGCCTGGTCTATATGAACACCATCAGCTAAAAGGCCAGCATGTGACGGGCTCCAAGTTCTAATATGTGATGTTTAAACATTCCAATCTGAGGTAGGTTTGCTGTACTCCTGCTAGGGATCATTCAGCTATTCATTTGTTTATGTTCTGGAGCTTTTCTAGAAATGACTAAACCTAATTTTTCATTTAAGGCAATCCATATCTATCAAGAATATAATCAGAAATGCTTGAGAAAATTACACACATGACTGATCAGCGTTATAGAGAACAGGAAAGAAAATACCCAAACAGTTAATAATAGAGTAGTGACTAAAATAATTGTAGGATATCCAGAGTATTGAATGATATGTTGCCATTTAAACAATTTTGAATCATTTTATCAAAGGGAAAATCTCAATGACATTATCATAAAGTTGTAGGATACAACACTGTAAATGTTCTGTTAACACATTATGGGAAATTCTGTATGTTCATATCCATGCTTTTCAAAATAAACAAATTGGAAAGAAAATCGCCAAAATGGAAACAGAAATGATCTTCCGTAGTGGGGGACTCTCCCCACTTATTTTCATATTGTTTCTATATCAATTTTTACAGTAAACAAATATTTTATAATCAGAGAAGAATAAACTATTCCCAAAATCACATATAGAAAGAACCTTATTTCACAGTATATACAGTACTTAACCAGAGAAGGCAATGGAACCCCACTCCAGCACTCTTGCCTGGAAAATCCCATGGGCAGAGGAGCCTGGTGGGCCGCAGTCCATGGGGTCGCTAAGAGTCGGACAAGACTCAGTGACTTCACTTTCACTTTTCACTTTCATGCATTGAAGAAGGAAATGGCAACCCACTCCAGTGTTCTTGCCTGGAGAATCCCAGGGACAGGGGAGCCTGGTGGGTTGCCGTCTATGGGGTCACACAGAGTTGGACACGACTGAAGTGACTTAGCAGCAGCAGCAGCAGTACTTAACTTAGAAATATGATTTTAAAAGCCTACCTTTGTTCAGAGTTTTAATATTTTCTAGTAAAGAATTTCTGTTAGAAGATAAAAGAATGATCTTATTTCTTAGAATACCAGGCTTTTATGAAAATATCACAGCAAGCCTTACAAAATTTTTACTGTCCCCCCAACTTAATGGATAGTCCTAGAAACAATATATTATATCAAGAGATATCAATAATATGCTATATTTTGTGTTAGATTTTGCAACATAAAATAAGTGAAAGCTAACTACAAATAGTTTTCATGGGCCAGTAGCTTTTTCCAAATTTAGTAGTGAAGTTGTTTTATTAACTAAGGTGGAAAGTGCCCATAAGACAGTTCCAGAAATAGGTTACCTTGTTGGTTAGGGCTCAAGAATAACTGATTAACCATACCAGTAATTCACTGTGTGATTGGGCAAGCTATTGTGTTCTCTGGGTCTTAGCATCTCTGTCAGAAAATAAGTACTGTACAAATACCCACTCTCTGAATTCTCTTTTGGAAGGAATATACTATTCAATGATACAGGAAAATTCTTTTATAGATCTTATTAATTAGCAGCTTTATTTCCATAAATAAAAAGAAATGGCTATAACCTCTTGTAGTAGTATAGCCTTATGATTGTTTTTTTTATGGTGAGGACATACAAGATTTCTCTCTTAGCAACTTTGAAGTATACAGTGCAGTATTACTGACTATCATCACAAATCTGTGCACTAAATCTCCAAAACTTACCACCTTCAGTGAGCATTTGTACTCACTGCCCAACATCTCCCCAGTCTACAACCCTGTTATGTTATGTTAACCACCATTCTACTCTGTTTCCATCAGTTCTGCATAGTCTCATGATTTAACTAGCTTATAATAAACTAGTTAACCCGTAGACTTACAAATACATGCTTGAGTTTCACCATGGCCTGACCCTAAGCAAGCATCTATTCTGAATCTTGTTATTTTTATTGATTATGTAACACCACACCATCCTGATCATCTTTCCTCTCACAAAAGGTTAGGCAACTCCTAAGATACCCTGTCACTCTTAACTACATACATTTCCCTTTATGGTACATTCCTTCAGGGCCCACGGGTGCCCATTGGGAGGGAACCCAGTGATGGAACAAGATAAGCAACTGGAATGCACCACCATGCCCTCCAGCTCAAGTCAAGAGCTACCAATCATCTTGGGGTTTATGTATCAGTTAGGAAAGATAAAATGAATCATTGACTTGATTCAAAGATGTTTCAATGGGTGGAGTGCTATGGTAGCTCACCAGGAAATGACGCCGATAAGGTCAAAGCTCTGGACTCATTACTGAAAAGACTCCTTGATTTGCCTCTGTCCCACAGACCTTAACTCCAGCCCATCATCTGTAAAGGGGCTTGTGAGTGGTGGTAAAGGTACTGGTACAAACTCTGGCCTATCCCGAAATAACTATCAGTACAGCGTCTCTAAAACAAGTCCAAAACAATTTTATGATGGTCAACCAGAAGGATATACCCTTCACATTGATTGAATTTAAGAATTTTCCAAAATATTTCCACCCTCCTTGAGGACTACCACATCCTCTCTGTAGAAAAGCACAAGTGAAAACTGTCAGACTCGTTCAAACATGTATCTCATACAGACTACGTTTTCTAGCCAAGAACTTTCTGCGAGAAATGAGTCCAGTGCAGCTGATTACTTTTAACCAAGATGGATGATGTATAGGACCATTGGGGGAATAAAAAAAGTTAAGAAAAGCTATGTGATTTTAAGAAATGATGTATATCATCATGAAAACCACTGGAGAATTTTCCACCCAAAACTATGTGTTGCTAATTGACAGAGACACATAATCACTTTAGAAAGACAACTTAAAAACAGGAACTTAAAACATTAAGGATCCTGAGTAGAATGTGAAGCATCTTCATGTGGATCTCTCTCATTCGTTTCTTACTCTCAATTTATTTTATTTTAATATAGCTTCATTTTTCTTTCAAGATTTTAGCTTATTTTGTCTCTTCTTCTTCCTTTTTTTTTTTCTCCTTTTCTCATCCTCCCCTTTTTATCATTTTTAATGTATAAAATGTAAGATCTAGTTTGCCCTGTCTTTCTACATCTCTTTTTCTCCTTCTCATTTTCTGCACCAAATAATGGTATTCGAGTATAATTTGTTTAGTTAATCCTAGAAAATATGTTGACTCTTTTACTTATTTATTAAAAACGTCTATTTTTATTCTTTCCTCCTCTACCCCCAATAGAAAATACATTACTTGATTCTTCCACAGAATTTTGGAAGTTATATTAAGTCGGTAGCATGGGGACGTAACTTTAGCCATTATCAATGAGAGAGCTTTCACTTTAAAGCAAGAACAACTAAGCTACTCATTCAGATATAATGTTCTTCCTCACTCCAGCTCCAAGGAATTCTTATCCTTGCTGAATGTCACAATAAATAACATACATAAGAGAATAATTACATGGATGTAGGGAATTATTCAGAGAATCTGGAAAGCTAAATCTAATGAAAGCTTTTGCTGAAGGAAGAGCAGAGAAGAGGGTACTGAATGTTATGCTTCCTATAATTGATAGCAACAAAATACACTGGAAAAACCCTATCTTTCAGGAATTCCAACCATGCCAGATACACAAGTAAGAAGTCAACACTGAATGGTAAATACTCTATAGAATGTGAAAGAAGAACCATCTCAGGGAAGCACGTAAGTGCCCACGAGTATTTGTTGGGCAACTGCCATGTGGTCAGGTTGGCTAGAGGAAAGAGCCTTGGGCCAGAAGTCAAGACTAAGGCCTGGTGGCACCTGAGTGGCGGCTGAGTCACAAACTAGCCCTCTGGCACAAACTAGCCCTCTGGCACCACTAAATTTTAGCCTCAGTTTCTGAATTTTAAAAGTGGGGATAAATATTCACCCAAGTATTGTTGAGAGGATTGATCAGGGAATCTAGATGAAAGCCCTTTGTACCATGTAGGGTATGAATCAAATGCAAATTATTATTGGTTGGGTTGTTTTTTGTTGTTGTTGTTGTTGTTTCCTTATAGCAAGGAGATCCAACCAGTCCATCCTAAAGGAGATCAGTCCTGGGTGTTCATTGGAAGGACTGATGTTGAAGCTGAAACTCCAATACTTTGGCCACCTCATGCCAAGAGCTGACTCATTTGAAAAGACTCTGATGCTGGGAAATATTGAGGGCAGGGGGAGAAGGGGACGACAGAGGCTGAGATGGTTGGATGGCATCATCGACTCAATGGACATGGGTTTGGGTGGACTCCGGGAGATGGTGATGGACAGGGAGGCCTGGCGTGCTGCAGTTCATGGGGTCGCAAAGAGTTGGACACGACTGAGCGACTAACTGAACTATAGCACTGACTCTGTAATAGCAGAAAATTAATTCTTGCCAAACTGTTAGTTTACCTAAGAGAGCAAGGCAATAGAGTTCTTATTTTTTCTCAAATGGTGGACATGTTAGATATACTTGCAGCATATTTGAAGTATCATCAATTCCCCTTTCAAATGAGCATTCCGTTTTATCTTTTTGGTTGATTTAAATTTTGTCTAATTCCTGGGATTGCTTGAAATCCTTTTGTAAATGAAGACTAGGTTCTATGTAACCCATACCTGTTTAAAATTTTTGTCACTATTCCTTTTCTCTTTCTTCTTGACTTTACATGTAACAGCAAAGCAACTTTTAAGTCTGTATTTCTCTTCTATGTTCAAATCTAAAGGGGGAGGCCTTATGTATTGGGCTTTATTCTGAGGAAGGACAAGAGAGAAAAGCCCTTGTGAATGTTACCAGGACTGTCACAGATTCTGAAGATTATGTGCTCATAGTTATTCTAACACATTGTTTGCTGAATAAAAATACATGACTTTTTAAAACAGTATAACAAAGGTCAAAATGGGCTTATGTTTCATCTATTCAATATTTATTTTGAAATCCATTCAATGTAATTACAGCTAATATGAATGTTTGAGCTTCCCTGGTGGCTCTGCAGTAAAGAATCTGTCTGCCAATGCAGTAGACATGGGTTTGATTCCTGGGTTGAAAATATCCCTTGGAAGAGAAAATAGCAACTCACTCCAGTATTCTTGCCTGGGAAATCTCATGGACAGAGGAGCCTTGGGGGGCTACGTCTGCAGAATCTCAAAAGATTCAGACATGACTTGGCAACTAAACAACAACAGTCATTACAGTAACATTATAAGATGAAAGCCTGTATATGTCTTATATATATCTTATATATGTATCTCTCACATATATAGGAATGACTAGCATTATTCTCACTTAACAAGTGAAATATACAAAGCAATATAAAGTAAATTTTCCAGAGACACAGGGAGTATGAAAAGTGAAATTTGAATCCTGGAGTAAAGGGGAGATAAAGTGAGGGAAGGGGGAAGAGAAAAAAGAGGAAAAGGAGGGGGAGAAGGAGAAGAAAGGTAAAGAGAAAGAAGAAAGAAGTATGGTATTAAAGGAACTGTATTGTTTAGATAACAAACAACCTTTTGAAAACCTACTTCAATGAGCATTCTCAAGGAAATAATGATATTTAATAACTACTCTGTCCTTAGAGAACTGAGGGTGATGCTATTAAAACTAAGGTGGGATATGGGAATCTAATATGTGACACTTTACCCAAAAGGAGGAAATGGAAGTTCTTCATTTAAAAATAAAACATACTCTATATTGGTGCAAAAAAAACCTTGAAATTTCCTAAATGTGGAAAGATCACCTCTGGGCACCTGTGAAAATTCCTTGTGTGCATCTTCTCAAATTAAAAAAAGGAAAAAGCAAGCCACGCCACACTCCCATCCTATCATTCCAAAAGAGTTTTCAGTCCACCCACCACATGACACCACCTGACAATTTCCCCCAACACGTGGGCCATTCCGCCAGGAGGTCTGGCAAGGACTCCATGGCTTCCTCCTGGCCTTCAATACCTGAAATTTAAAGATTGCTGATCTTTTTAGTTTTGCCTGACTTGTGACATATTTACCATTTCCTGTATGCCAAGAAGAGACTTGACTGTGGGAGTAGAAAGTAATCTATCAGTGTCAAGTCACAGTCAGAGCTTTAGAATTTGAACCAAATCCAGCTCCCAGGAGTGACTAAGAGCAGCTTAGCAAGATCACACTTGAACTACCTGATCACCTTCTCCAGGACCATAAGAACGAGGCTCACAAACTCTAATAAGGGATTCAAGATGCACTTCTTAGAACCAACACCAAGGCTGTGATCAAGAGGACATAGGAAAAGACAAAAGACAGAGTAAAAACTGGAGGGCAAAGGGATTGACTGTGTTTGTCCCTGGGAGTTGTCACACCCTTCTTGGAGCCAGGCCTTCAGGGCCCCAACCCACTATGAAGGGGACAGCAACCAGAGTGGGCAACACTCAACATACATATCTGCAGGCTTGAGGGAGACCCTCAGAAGGTGGGAGGTCCTTGCTTGCTGGAGCTCTGCCCACACTTCCCAGCATACAACACTATCATCATAAGAAGTTCTTAAAAACCTAAGAGTCCTTCTGGTCTTGTCTATCACTCAGCAACATTGCTGTTGTTCAGACCCTAAGTTGTGTCTAGCTCTTTGGGACCCCATGGACTGACGCACACCAGGCTTCCCTGTCCTTCACCATCTCCCAGAGCTTGCTCAAACTCATGTCCATTGAGTTGGCGATGCCATCCAATCATCTCATCCTCTGTTGCCCCCCTCATCTCCTGCCCTCAGTCTTTCCCAGCATCAGGGTCTTTTCCAATGAGTCACCTCTTCAGTAAGGACATATTGACTTAAGGGCCTTTCTACTGTGTATCAGCCTCATTTCTGGAATAACTCCTTATATGATCTCTACCCCGACCCGGTCCATCACTGTTGTTAGATGTCCATGTCCTATTTATCATTCAAGACCTCAGTCAAAGGCTACTTTTCCAGGGCAGTTTCCACAATTGGATGAAAAGGTTCTTCACTCTGAATCCCCATAAGATTTGGCTTTTCATATCACATAAGAACCTGTACTAGTCTTTTTCTGTACAGCACCTGATGGAGGCCAAGTGTTCAAGAACATGTGCCAGGTGACTCAACCAATCCAAGTCACCATTGGTTACTCCCACTTCTCATTCCCCATTTCTATTAGCCACTAATTCTCTTACACACTTTGCTTCCAACTCATTTCTCTATCTGCCATCACAGCTGCCCTGTCCTCAGTTCTAAGAACTCACATGTCGGCATTAATATGGTACTTTTCTTATGCCTTGTCAGCCCATCACAGGCATGGAGTGGAGGTTGGGGGAAGAGAGGGTGGGACAAACTGAAAGAGTAGTATTGAACATATATGCACTGCTGTTGCTGCTGCTAAGTCGCTTCAGTCGTGTCCGACTCTGTGCGACCCCAGAGACGGCAGCCCACCAGGCTCCCCCATCCCTGGGATTCTGCAGGCAAGAACACTGGAGTGGGTTGCCATTTCCTTCTCCAATGCATGCAAGTGAAAAGTGAAAGTGAAGTTGCTCAGTCATGTCCAACTCTTTGCAACCCCATGGACCACAGCCCACCAGGCTCCTCCGTCCATGGGATTTCCCAAGCAAGAGTACTGGAGTGGGGTGCCATTATGCACTACCATGTGTGAAATAGAGAGGTAGTGGGAAGCTGCTGTATAGCACAGGGAGCTTCACTTGATGTTCTGTGATGATGTAGGTGGGTGGGATGGGGAGCTGGAGGGTGGGAGGGAAGCTCAAGAAGCAGGGAATAAATGTATACGTATAGCTGATTCACTTCATTGTACAGCAGAAACTAGCATAACATTGCAAAGCAATTATATTCCAATAAAATTGTTAAGAATATTATGATAATGATATGGAGAAACTTGTCTGTTGTTCTGTTCGGTTGATTCCCAAGGAGAGGAAAAGAAGACGTGGACCAGTTTATCTTCCCTATGGGGCCATTTTTTGAAAAACTAGGGAAGATCTCTTGTAGGAGCTAGATCTTAAGAGAAGTCATAAATGAGGGGAAAAAAATGAATGAGTATAGAAGGGTTACAGAAATAGAGTGAAGTAAAGAGATTTGGGAGAAGCAGCCCCGAGTTTGAAATTTTAGGGTAAGGAAAAATTAAAATTAATATCTCTTCAATTTTTACAATTTGGCATTAGGTTCTTTGTAAATCTTCCATTTCCTCTCAAGATGTACTTCCATTAATATTTAAATTAGTCTCCTTCATCATAACAATGACTATTAATTGTTGAATGTTCTCTAGAAAACAGTTTATTTACATAAGCATCATTTTAGGGGTACAGTATTTCTATACCTCTCTTAGAGACACGAGATTTAGGGAATTGAGTAACTTGTTCCTTGTTACCCAACTAATGACATCAAAGCTGGGATTTGAACCCAGATCAGTCCAGACATACAGTTCATGCTGCTTCTCCATCACCTGCCTCTTCTATACTGACCATAAAAGGAGAAAGATGAGGATTATCACAGCACACCTTACTATCAAGTGCACTAAGTCACCCTTGCCCAAGTTTGCATGGCTAGAATTCTGCAGTAGAATGAGAATTTCAGTACTGATCTACCTTATTCTGAAATCCAAGCTTCTTCAACATTCTGCTTTATTTTCCACCTTAACAACCTTGCTTCTCTCTGTTTCCTTATACCATTTCCCAATCTTTCATGGTAGTGTCGGAGAAGACTCTTGAGAGTCCCTTGGACTGCAAGGAGATCAAACTAGCCAATCCTAAAGGAAACCAACACTGAATATTCATTGAAAAGACTAATGCTTAAACTGAAGATCCAATACTTTGGCCACCTGATGCAAAGAGCTGACTCATTAGAAAAGATCCTGATGCTGGGAAAGATTGAAGACAGGAGAAGAAGGGGATGACAGAGGACAAGATGGTCTGATGGCATCAGTGACTCCATGAGTATGAGTAAACTCTGGGAGATGGTGAAGGACAGGGAAGTCTAGTGTGCTGCTGTCCATGGGGTCACAAAGAATCGGACACAATGAACAATGACAATAGCAATATCCAGACAATGGAATACATTCTTATCTCAGTGTCCATGGAGGATTAATTCCAGGGCCCATCATGAATATCAAAGTTCCTAGATGCTCAAGTCCCACATTTAAATTACTGCACTATTCGTTTATAATCTACATACATCCTCTCATACACTTTAAATCATCTCTAGATTATTTATAATGCCTAATGCAATATAAGTGGCTCTGTAAATAGTTGCTGATTTGCAGCAAATTCAAATTTTACTTTTGGAAATTTCTGGAACTTTTTCCTGAATATTTTCCATCTACCAGCTAGTTGAGTTCACAGATGCTGAACCCAAGGATATGTAGGGTCAACTGTGATAGTGCTAAAAAGAAATGAACTATCAAGCCACAGAAAAGACCTAGAGGAACAAATGTATTGCTAAGTGAATGAAGCCAATATGGAAAATTATATAGTATTTACTATATAATTCCAAGTATATGATGCTCTGGAAAAGGTAAACTATAAAAAAAAAAAAAAAAGACAGTAGTTGACAAGGGTTTTAGGTGTTGGGAGAGATGAACAGGTGAAGCACAGAGGATTTTAGGGGCAGTGGAAATCCTCTGTGCGATGCTGTCATGATGGATACATGTCATTATACATTTATCAAAGCACATAGAGTGTATAACACCAAGAGTAGATCCTAGCATGAACTATGAACTTGGAGTGATAATGACATGTCCATATGGGTTCTTCAGTTATAGCAAATCACCATTTTGTTGTATTTGTAAGGGCAGGGAATATATGGAAAATCTCTCTACCTTTCTCTCAATTTGGCTGTGAACCTATAACTGCTCAAAAAAATTGTCTAAAAAAAAAAATGTTGGGTTTATGGACATAAGTGCATGTTTCTGAGGAGACAGGTCACAGCTTTCATCAGAGACTTTAAGGGTTCTCTCAGGGATGGCAAACCACTCCAGTATTCTTAGCCTAGAGAAGTCCATGAACAAAGGCTACAGTCCATGGGGTCGCAAAGAGTCAGACATGACTGAGCAACTAGCACTTTCCCTTTCAACTCCAAAGAGTTGAAGAATCGCTGCCTTGGAGCATTTCTGCAATTTTAAAAAATTTTCTCTGGGGGAAAAAAATATCTGTGTTTATTTGTTTAAATTCGTTTCCCTGAGCCCGCCATGCAAAGGACTGTCAACTTCCCCAAAGGATTTTCTGCAGCACAAAATGGGCTCTTAGTGGTTTCCTTGGGCAGAATTACAGACTCATATGATTCGAGTTGGTAATTTCCTAGCCTGGGAGCCACCCTCCTTTCCCTTATCTTCATTCAGATAATCCTGCTAAATGCAATTCCCCCTCCTTAGAAAACCTGATATGCTGTTCCCGGGGCCTTTATCTCTAGATTTCCCCATTCTTCCTGGCTAAGCAGGTAGTTTCCTGGGGCTGGGACCAGAGCCCAGTTTATCCTGGTGGTGGTGTTTTTTTATGTTTTTGTTTCCTTTTTTTTTTAATTCCCTAAAAGAAAAACTCATACCTATTGGGAAACATAAAGAATATGGACCTACTTCATTCCTGTCATCTATCTTTATCAATTCAGAGCTTCAAATTAGAAATGCAAAACTGATTTGGAAGGAAAATGATAGAATGTTCAAATCCACAGTAAAATTTCAGTGTTGTGACTTCATGCCCGCTCCCTCCCCCACCGCCCCTGGAAAATTCTACCAAGCATTTTCACTTTTCTAATGTCAAAAATAATGTAATATCAAGAAGAATTGGTCTTATATATAAATAATTATCGTAAGTAATTGTGCATTAGTAATTCTTTGTAAGAGAGGAATACAGAAGGAGCACAATAATTTCCCTGGTCACTAAGATTACTTGGCATGATAGTAACAATATTAGAAACATACTATCACAGAGTGGGAAGGAGGACCTAACCTTTCCCAAACCCTCTCCGAGAACATCTGTAGCCATGAGTAGTTCACCACTTCACTTACAGCCCATTTCATTGCTGAGTGGCTGCTTCTTACATTGAGTAAAATCTCTTTCTACCTGTTGGTTCTTATTTTACCCTATAGTTAGGCAATTAGTCTTCTCTTATGTGACAGTTCTCCTTTAAATAGGAAAAAATCAGTTTTCTATTTTCAATTATCTGCTGCAAATTAAAATTACAGGTCTAGGAAGTTTAGTTCTGTTTTTATAATGATAATACTACAGAATTTATTCACTCAACTCAACAAATAAGCCAACCACACAGCAAAGAGTTTGACAAAATCTTAAAAATGAATTAGCTTTAGGGTCAGGAGAAGTTTTTTCTTAAGCCAAAGTGCACCACCAACTTCAAGATACACACATGCTCGTTTCTTACTCAAATCGCTATTTTTCTAACTTTATGTACCAACGCTTTCTTAGCCAGAACACCAGGAACGTGTGGGTACATTGGTGCAGCCACTAAGTTGTGTCTGACCCTTGTGACCCCATGGACAGCAGCCCACTAGGCTCCGACTGTCCATGGGATTTCCCAGGCCAGAATACTGGAAGGAGTTTTCATTTCCTTCTCCAGTGGGTATATTATATGGAAGTAGTTTTCCTGGCTAGATGCCTAAGACAAATAATACACAAACAGTTTAGATAAGGCAACTACCACCTGCTCTGAAAAGAATTGTGCTTCTACAGAAAGGAAAAAAAAAAAAAAGGTAAATAAAGACCAAAGTTGTGGACACCTTAAATGGAACACAACTGAAGATTTGCCTACTGGCTCCATGGATCAGGATGTAGAAACTATTTCTGGACTCATCAGCAGTCTCCCAACCCCTCACTGAAATATGACATCTGCAAAGACAGCTTTGTTGCAGAAAGCTGACAGCAGTTTCTGCGGGTTGTGTAGTTCAGGGGCCTCCACAGGCAAGACAGAGACTCTCCGTTCAGCACCTTGATACCCTCATTTTCTTTCCAGTAGGAAATGATCCACTGAAACGGTCCAATCAACTGGGCCACACCTCTCTGCCTCCCAGTTGCAACTCCCCTAGGAGAGACAAAAAGGAGAAATTGATGGCTAGTTTCTCATTTTATTCTTTAGAAGCCACCATGAATTCCAAGTTCGGGAAAGTGCAGACACAGTCAGAACACACTTGTCCTTAAGTGCTGGGGATTCTCTCTCCCTGGTGTCCTGGGGATCTGGGAAAGTGAAGCTGGGGACAGGAGGCAGGTGAAGGGGGAGGGGCTGTGATACTGGGCTTGAAGTTGAGTGGACAAAGGAGGGCAAGAGGGGTATCCTGGTAAGAAAGTCAGGGGCCTTTGAGATGGCACCTGAGATGAGGGGCAGTATGTAGGAAATTGCTACTTGGTTTGGGAATCGGTAATATGTTGTATATTTCCACCCTGCTTATTTAACTTATATGCAGAGTACATCATGAGAAACGCTGGGCTGGAAGAAGCACGAGCTGGAATCAAGATTGCCGGGAGAAATATCAATAACTTGATATGCAGATGACACCACCCTTATGGCAGAAAGTGAAGAGGAACTAAAAACCCTCTTGATGAAGGTGAAAAAGGAGAGTGAAAAAGTTGGCTTAAAGCTCAACATTCAGAAAACGAAGATCATGGCATCCGGTCCCATCACTTCATGGGAAATAGATGGGGAAACAGTGTCTGACTTTATTTTGGGGGGCTCCAAAATCACTGCAGATGGTGATTGCAGCCATGAAATTAAAAGACACTTACCCCTTGGAAGGAAAGTTGTGACCAACCTAGATAACATATTCAAAAGCAGAGACATTACTTTGCCAACAAAGGTTCGTCTAGTCAAGGCTATGGTTTTTCCAGTGTCATGTATGGATGTGAGAGTTGGACTGTGAAGAAAGCTGAGCGCCGAAGAATTGATGCTTTTGAACTGTGGTATTGGAGAAGACTCTTGAGAGTCCCTTGGACTGCAAGGAGATCCAACCAGTCCATTCTAAAGGAGATCAGTCCTGGGAGTTCACTGGAAGGACTGATGCTAAAGCTGAAACTCCAGTAAAATTTGGCCACCTCATGCGAAGAGTTGACTCATTGGAAAAGACTCTGATGCTGGGAGGGATTGGGTGTAGGAGGAGAAGGGGACGACAGAGGATGAGATGGCTAGATGGCATCACCCACTTAATGGACATGAGTTTGAGCAAGCGCCAGGATATAGTGAAGGACAAGGAAGCCTGATGTGCTGCGGTCCTTAGGGTCACAAAGAGTTGGACTTAACTTAGCAACTGAACAACAGCAACTGTATACCCCAAGGAACTCCACTTAATGCTCTGTGGTGACCTAAATGAGAAAGAAATCCAAAAAAGGTGGAATATATGTATACATATAACTGATTCATTTTGCTGTACAGTAGAGACTAACACAACATTGTAAAGCAGCTATACTCCAGCTAAAGAAAAACCTTTTTAAAGTATATTTGAATTTCACCTCTCGGCCAGCACAGTTCCAGCCCCCCACGCTATTTGGGGTTCTGGTTGTCCTCTGTGGTCCAGTGTTACCACGATGGAATCTGATTAAAGTGAGCCATCACCCCAAATCCTGGTATGATGAGCCTCGCCATATAGGTGATTTTCCAATTTCTTCCCTAAGCCAATGACTCAAGGTCCTTACTATATACAAGAAAGAAGAAAGAGAAATCTCTTCTTTTATCACTTACATAGCACTTAGACACCTTGTTTACTGGGTCTTATTCTTAGTGATTTCCAAATATTAACTCACAACATACATAAATTCTCTGCTAGGAGATTTCATATCTATTATTTCTTCTGGTCTCCCTCGAAATGATATTCTCATGCCAGAATCATGGGGTTCTTGTTAACAATAATGATTTCTAGATCAATTCAAAACCAGTCCTTACAACAACCATATGAGGTCGGCATGTGAACCTCTCTTTTACAGATGAGAAAACTGGAATGCAGAGAAATTCGTATCCCGCACAAGGTCCCAGGACCATTAAGTGCCAGAGCCAAGAACAAAACCTGAGTCTGTCAGACTCTAAAGCTCATGGCCCTTCAGCAAAGACGTGGTACAGAATCAAACCCCAAGACAGGATGAGCACAATGATGCTATCCTGCTGCAATTTCAGAAAAAGACCTCATGTGTCTACCTTGTGGGAGATACTCCAAAGGGCACTGCCATATGGCAAACATGGTGCCTTGGGAAATCTAAACTCCTGTGTGAGGGGGCCTGGGTGGCTGGGGCCAGGACCCAGGGAGGGACAGAAATTGGGGTCTGCGCAAATTATAGATCATCCAGGCAGAAGAATGTGTTGTTGGGATGCAAAAAATGAAAGAAACTGCAGTATCCCAAGCAATCCACGAATGGACTTACCCAGTAAGGATGCAAAGGACAACAGGGAAACTGATCAGGAGCTAACAGAACCACAGTCCCTGGGCTGAGTTTTCAGGGCAGGGTTGGGGTCCCTGAGTGAACTGATAAGAGCAGAAAAACGTAGAATAAGACAGGGGCGGAGGCCTGAGTCCTGAGATATGGCTTGCATGCGTCAGTCACTCAGTCATTTCCAACTCTCTGTGACCCCACGGACTTTAGCATGCCAAGCTCCTCTGTCCATGGGATTTTTCAGGCAAGAATACTGGACTGGGTTGCCATTTTCCTCCTCCAGGGATCCTCTTGACCCAGGGATCAAACCTGCATCTCCCATGTCTCCTGCATTGCAGGTGAATTCTTTACCTGCTGAGCCATCAGGGAAGCAGAGTCCCAGCAATCAGGGCAGAAGCTCCATGATCACAGCTGTGGCTCACGGTCAGGCTGGGACAGTGGTCCCAGTGGTCCCTGAAGGACACATCTTCCACACTTTTCTGTGGACCGCACTGTCCTTGGAGATGGTGATTGGTAATCTTGCCTGTCGCCCTGGGCTAAGCAAAGTTAAGCAAATACTTTACTGCCGTTACTGCAGAGACAGTCATATACTCAGCTTCATTTCAAATCTTCAGAAAGGGAAGGGAAGGCATTTCCAGTATATTTGATCTCAGAATGCCTTTTTTGTTTTTTAACAGGTCATCTCTTGTTAGCTTTTGGAACATCAAAACGTTTCTTGGGAAATAATGAGGCAATGTTTCTTAAATTAATTCTCCAGCCCCAAGATTGAAAATAGGTCCTTAAAGTGGAGCAATGCTGTGCCAGTATGCGGGGGTCCAGGAGTCTCAGCCTGGAGTGCAGAGGAGAGCCAGATGGGCGCAGAACATGATACACAGAAGAAGCATCATTTCTGCTTTAGGAAATGCATACTGTATGGAAACCCCAGTTCTTTCAAAGAGGTAGCTATACCTTTTTTCCTGTCTACCAGGCCACGCTGTCCTCGGTGTGAAATCTTTGCCAGCTTTCTCCTCCCCTTTTTATGGAGTCAATCACCAAAAATAAAATGGGATATATCCATACAATGGTATATTTAACAGCAAAAAAAAATGATACAGTGAAGTACTGAGATATCCTACAACAGGGATGAACCTCAAAAACTTTACAGTGAGTGAAAGAAGCCAGACACAGAAGACCTTACCATGGATGAGTCCATTTGTAGGCAATATCCAAAAGTGGCAAATCCTTTGGGATAGAAAGCAAATGGATGGTTGCCAGGAGATAGAGACGGAGGAAGAGGAAGAGTGACTGCCAAAGGCTGTGGGTTTCTTTTGGGGGGAAAAGATTAAAATATTCTAAAATGAGATTTTAATGATGGTCGCACAGTGCTGTGAATATATCTTTGCTATTGTTGTCACTCAGTCACTAAGTCACGTCCAGCTCTTTCAACCCCATGGACTGTAGCGTGCTTGCTAGGCTTCCCTGTCCTTCACTTTCTCCTGGAGTTTGCTCAAACTCATGTCCATTCAGTTGGTGATGCTATCTAACCATCTCATCCTCTGCCATCCCCTTCTCCTTTTGCCTTCAATCTTTTCCAGCATCAGGGTCTTTTCCAATAAGTCAGCTCTTCTCATCAGGTGGCCAAAGTATTAGAGCTTCAACTTCAGCATCAGTCTTTCCAATAAATATTTAGGGTTGATTTCCTTTAGGATTGACTGGTTTGATCTCTTTGCAGTCCAAGGGACTCTCAAAAGTCTTCTCCGACACCACAGTTCAAAAGCATCAATTCTTCAGTGCTCACCCTTCTTTATGGTCCAACTCTCACATCCAAATATATTTTTAAAACATTGAATTTTACATTGTACCTTTAAATGGTATGTGAATTAAATCTTAATAACACTTTAAAAAAAAGAGGAGTTCCAAATGCTCGGCTCATCTGAGAGCAAAGAGAACCCTTTCTTGCCTTCGTACTTGCTCAGGGCTTGAAGAAATCAGCACTTCCTTTTTGGTTAAGTCACTAAAACTCTGAAGTGGGGAGAAGCAGGCTCCCTTCAAAATGTACCCCTGGAATTCTTACCCTTGATAAGGCAATTTCCTAGACCTTCTTCCAGAAAAAAAAATTCTCATCTTCTAGGTCGAAACCATGAACTGATAGAGGTATTTTTTTTTTTCCTTCTTGAACAAATGTCTTGTTTGAAGTGAGGTAAAGCAAAGAACAGCAACGAGAAAATGAATCATGTATCTCGGGATTGTACCTGTCAGCACCAATGCAGGAAGAAAAAGTTTGAACCAAAACATAAAAATGTCAACAGTTTTCTTTTCATTTCAAGGAAGGCCTTTGTGGTTAGTATCATTTTTCACAAGAGTTTTCAAGGTGTGGGAGAGAATTTTTCTCCAGTTTCTATCCGAGCAGGTGAAACACCAGCACGCCAGGAGTAAAATGTGAAGACAGTATTTCTTGGAAATCAGGGTTGATGGGTGACCCTGTGATAACCAAACCAGCAAGAAGGTTAAGAACACAGAAAACTCCTATAATTCCAGGTGGAAGAGAAATGAAAGATTTTCAATTAATGACAGAGACAGCAGAGAGGCCCAGTGCCCTTTTCATGATTAATGGAAATTCTGAAAGATTTTACCAGAATTTTGATCTTAATAATTAGGAAATGGAAAACAATAGACTCATTTCCTCTATTCTTGGTCTTTCTTTTAAACTGGTTTACCTAGATTTAGACTTTCTAGGGGCAACAGAAATGTGGAAAAATCTGCTATAAAGAATGACCTACTTAGAGTTCAGTGATATTTTTGTAGAAACTTGAGAGTCACCTCGTAGAGCCACTCATGTTTCAGATAAAGAAATGGAGGGTCCAGATCAACTGAGTAATTTTCCAGGGTGAGTTATCTAATAAGTGACAAACCAAGACTGCAGCCCAGGTCTTCTAACTCTAAAGCTGTTGTTCTTTCACCTACCCCTCACTCTCTCTTCATCTAACTTTGGGGGGAAAAAAAAATTAAGTGTTCAAATATGGATAAAGGGTCAATTTACTCATGATTACATTAAAAGGAAAGGGATTCATAACCACAAGAAGAAGGCCAAAGGAGAAATTAGAGATGATGTATGTGCTTGCTCAGGCTGAATCTGAATGATGCTCAATCTGATGCTGAAGCTGAAGCTCTAATACTTTGGCCACCTGATGCAAAGAACTGACTCATTGGAAAAGACCCTGATGCTGGGAAAGACTGAAGGCAGGAGGAAAAGGTGATGACAGAGGATGAGAGGGCTGGATGGCATCACCAGCTTGATGGACACGAGTTTGAGCAAGCTCTGGGAGATGGTGATGGACAGGGAAGCGTGATGTGCTGTAGTCCATGGGGTCCCAAAGAGTCACACACAACTGAGCAATTGAACTAACCGTGTGCATGCTCAGTTGTGAGCTTAGCATAGACAATAGCCTGGCAGGCTCCTCTGTCCGTGGGATTTCCCAGGCAAGAATACTGGAGTGGGTTGCCATTTCCTACTCCAGGGGATCTTCCTGATCCAGGGATCCAACCCATGCTTCTTGCATCTCCTGCCTTGGCAGGTGGATTCTTTACCACTAGTGCCACCTCGGAAGTTCAGAGATGATAAGTAAGTAAATAAGTGTTAGTTGCTCAGTCGTGTCCAACTCTATGCAACCCCACGGACTATAGCCGCCAGGCTCCTCTGTCCATGGAATTCTCCAGGCAAGAATACTGAAGTGGGCTGCCGTTCCCTTCTCCAGGAGATCTTCCCACCCAGGGACTGAACCTGGATCTCCCACATTGCAGGAAGATTCTTCACCATCTGAGCCACCAGGGAAGCCGAGAGATGATAATTATCTGTTATTGAAAAGGAACTGTTTAATCACTATATAATAAATTTCTATTTATTTTTGTATTAGTTGCTCAGAAAACAAGTGATGCTTTCCAAGCAAGATTACATTCCAGTTTGAGCTCAAAATTCTCTCACCTTGGGCAACACTTTACCCTCTCACTCATGAATACTATTAATCATGCAGAGAATAAATATGCCATAATTGTCATCTCTGTTGCTAGAAACACTCTCAGAAAGAGAACTCTTTTTGTGAGCAAAATGTCATGACCAATGGGTAAATTCATCACAAGCAAAAACAAAGACACAAAAGAGAAAGTGCTTTGCATTAAAAATCAATAGAAATGAACATAATACCATAAAACTCTTAGAAGGTAACACTGGAGAAAATCTTGTGCATGGCAACTTTTTTTACAATCCATCAAATTTTTATAAATTGGACTTTAAAACTTAAAACTTCTCCACAAAAGACAAGGGCAAGAGAATGAGAAAGGAGGCCCTAGACTGGGAGAAAATATTTGCAAGAAGATTTGTGATAAAGAATTGTTACCCAAAATATACAAAAAATTTTTAAATACGTTTAGAAAAAAAAATTTAATGGACAAAAGACATTGACAGATACCCCACCAAAGAAGATATACAGAAGGCAAATAAGCATATGAAAAGATGCTCCACATAGTAGGTCATTAGAGAAGTGCAAATTAAAATAACAATGAGATACTAGCTGGGGGGAATAGGAAAACTTACAGCCACTTTGCAAGACAGTTTGGCAGTTTCTTACAAAACTAAACATATTCCTGCCATACAATCCAGGAGTTGTACTCCTTGGTATTTATCCAAAGGACATGAAAACTCATGTTCACACAAACACCTGCACGTGGACATTTATAGCCACTTTATTCATAACTGCAAAACTTGGAAGCTAGTCAAAAGTCATTCAACAGGTAAATGGACAAATAAACTTTGAAACATCCGTGTGATGAATATCATTCAGTGTGAAAAAGAAATGAGTTGTCAAGCCATGGAAAAAACATGGAGGAAATTAAAATGTATATTCCTAAGTGAAAGATGCCAATAGGAAAAGGTCATAAAAGTATGATTCTAATGATATGACATTTGGAAAAAGCAATACTATGAAGGCAGTAAAGAGATTAGTAGTTGTCAGGAGCTGGGGGTGGGGAAGGGAGAGGGATGAAAAGACAGAGCCTAGAGAGTTTTTAGGGCAGTGAAAATATGATGCCATAATAATGGATTAATTTCATTATACACTTGTCCAAACCCACAGAACAAATAGTGTAAACTCTGAACTTGAGTGATTATGTAATTTTCGTATGTCGATGTAGGTTTGTCACTTGTCACAAATGTGCCATCTGCTGCAGAATGTTGATGGTGGGGAAACCTGAGTGGGGCTGGAGAGGCAGTACATGTGAAATTTCTGCTCCTTCCTCTCAATTTTGCTATGAATCTAAAACTTAAAAAAAAAAAGTTTCAATGTAAATAAATCAACAGAACCCTGGTGATGATTTATAATGATAAAGTAGGGGAAGGATAGAAAGGTGGCACTTTGGCTGGACACAGATCCCTGAGACTGTCAGAAACCCTGGGGGAGATAGCAGACCTTAGAGAATGCCAGAATGTTTGAGTTAGAACCCAAAGAACAAAGCAATCACTGGCTTACACCATGTATGCCTGCCTTATGGCGTGTGGTTAGTGAACAAGAGTTGAGTGTTCTGCCAATAGTGTAAGCTGTATGGTTTACAAGGCTGGACCGGCCACTGATGGGCACGAATTTCATTCATATAGTATGTCATAATCATCCCTTTTCATCCCATAGGCTACAGAGCGAATAAATATGACTTCCTACAGCTTTCAAACCCTCTCTTTCTTTTCTTTGGTTTGTGTTCAAGTGTCATCCTCATTGCTTTGAGGATCTCACGGAGCTGAGTCCCAAGGGGAGAACCTCCATAATGACCCGGAAGACCTCACACAGAGGAGAAACATTTAAGAATAGACTTAAAAGAATTCCAGCATGGGAAAGGAAGAAGGAGACCTACAGAGAGCCTAGCAAACCACTTTGCTTTTAGTGGTTTTTCAAGTGGTCATGTATGAATGTGAGAGTTGGACCATAAAAAAGTCTGAGCGCCAAAGAATTAATGCTTTTGAATTGTGGTGCTAGAGAAGACTCTTCAGAGTACTGATGCTGAAGCTAAGGCTCTACTACTTTGGCCACCTGATGTGAAGAGCCAGCTTATTGGAAAAGACTCTGATGCTGGGAAAGATTTAGGGTAAGAGGAGAAGGGGCGACAGAGGGTGAGACAGTTGGATGGCATCATTGACTCAATGGGTATGCATGGGTGCTAAGTCCCTTCAGTCGTGTCTGACTCTGTGACCCCATGGATTGTGGCCCACCAGGCTCCTCTGTCCATAGTATTCTCCAGGCAAGAAAACTGCAGGGGGTTGCCATTTCCTTCTCCAGGAGAGCTTCCCGACCCAGGCATCAAACCTGTGTCTCTTACACCTCCTGCACTGACAGGCTGGTTCTTTACCACTATCACCACCAGGGAAGCCCCAGAGTTTGAGCAAACTCAGGGAGATAGTGAAGGACAGGGAAGCCTGGCATGCTGCAGTCCATGGGGTCGCAAAGAGTTGGACACGACTGAGTGACTGAACAACAACAAATAGTGAGGAGCCCAGGGTTAAAGAAGGCAAGTGACCGGCCCTGAACTAGTCATCTGGTTGGAGTACACCCCTACCTACTGCCATTCATATCAGTCCTGGAATAACTACCTTCACCTATTTCTTAAATTTATTTTTTAAATATTTACGTATTTATTTGGCTGTGCTGGGCTTTCACTGTGGCACGTTGGACCTTCTGTCTTCATTGGGGCGGGCAGGAGCGTTAGCTGTGTCAGGCAGGATGTGTCTACCTTCCTCAAGCATTCCAGCACATTCTCTAGGACTGTTTCTGATGCAGAGGAAATTAAAACTCCTCCAAAATCCAGCAGCCTTTCTCTTCATTTGATGTGTGCTCCCTGCACAAGTTCTTGTGAGCAAAACAAGGTCCTGTGTTCTTTGACACAGCCCAAAGTTCCATAGACTCATGATCAGTTTGAAAAAGAAGTTCCAGAAATGAGGAAACTCTAAGGAAAACACCTATCTGACAAGGCTGGGTGAAATTATCAGAAGTCATCACGACAGTGTCAACAGTAATTATTCACAAAGTGCGAATTGTAATAAAGAGCCGCTACTCAAGTAAAATGTATTTCTCAGCAAACAAACATTTTGTTTGCTAGCAGGTTGAATTCCTAAAGAATTTTCTTTGACCAAATAACACTTCTTAAAGCTACCACATTTGCTTTTGAGGTAGCCTTGTCAGCTTTATATTTTGCAAATACTTTCAGATCTTTCAAGGTTTCCCCCTGTAATAAACAAGATCCTCAGAGTCATCCAGTTTGAAAAGGTGATGTGGTTGGCTGAATACTGGCCCCAACGATGTTCAGGTCCTAGTGCCTAGAACCTGTAACTTTTCATGGCAAAATGGACTTTGCAGATTTGATTAAAGGTTTTGAGATGGGAAATTTATCCCAGAAATCAGGCCAGGCCCTGCATGTAAGCATCAGTCAGTTCAGTTCAGTCGCTCAGTCGTGTCTGACTCTTTGAGACCCGATGAATTGCAGCACACCAGGCCTCCCTGTCCGTCACCAACTCCCGGAGTTCACTCATCCAGCCATCTCATCCTCTGTCGTCCCCTCCTCCTCCTGCCCCCAATCCCTCCAGCATCAGAGTCTTTTCCAATGAGTCAACTCTTCACACGAGGTGGCCAAAGTACTGGAGTTTCAGCTTTAGCATCATTCCTTCCAAAGAACACCCAAGACTGATCTCCTTTAGAATGGACTGGTTGTATCTCCTTGCATAGGGGTCCTTATAAAAGGGAGGATGGGACTTCCCTGGTAATCCAGTGGTTAGGACTTTGCCTTCCAATGCAGGGGGCACAGTTTCGATCCCTGGTCAGAGAGCTAAGATCCCACATGCCTCACGGCCAGAAAAACCTAAAAACATAAAACAGAAGCATTACTGAGACAAATTCAATAAAGACTTTAAAAAATGGTCCACACAAACACACACATACAAAATCTTAAAAAAGAAAAAGGGAGGCAGAGGGAGATTTGACTGCAGAGGGAGAAGAAAGCGATGTGACAGTGGAAGCAAGAGGCTGCAGTGATTCAAAGAGGGGTTACAAGTTAAGGAATCCACGAGACCTCCAGAAACCATCAATAGCAAAGACAGGGAAGTGGGTCCTCCCCCCAGAGACTTCTGGAAAACCCTCTCCTGCTCACACCTTCATGGGCATCCAGGGAAGCTGATTTCAGACCTCTGGCTTCCAGAACTGTAAGAGAATCCATGTGTGCTGTTTGAAGCCAAGTGGTTATTTGCTACAATAGCAAAACTTGTGCAAACATGCGTGCTAAAAGCAATTAACCTCCAAACGGTGAGCCAAGGTATGTTTTCTTTTTCAACTGAAATAGAGTTGAGTTGCAATATTATATTAGTCTCAGATGTACAACATGGCGAGTCAATATTTTGATGGCTCATACTCCATGTAAAGTTACTATAACATATTGGCTATGTTCCCTGTGCAAAATATTGGTTGGCCAAAAAGTTCATTCGGGTTTTTCTGTTACCACTTATGGAAAAACCCGAATGAACTTTTCAGCCAACCCAATATGTCCTTGTACCCTGTTTATTCTAATCACAGGAGTCTGCATTTCTTAATCCCCTTCTCTCATCTTACCCTTCACTCCACACCACTCCCTATCGGTAACACTAGTTTGTTCTCTGGAGAAGGCAATGGCACCCCACTCCAGTATTCTTGCCTGGAAAATCCCATGGACAGAGGAGCCTGGTAGGCTGCAGACCATGGGGTCTCGAAGAGTCGGACATGACTGAGCGACTTCACTTTCACTTTTCCCTTTCATGCATTGGAAAAGGAAATGGCAACCCACTCCAGTGTTCTTGCCTGGAGAATCCCAGGGACGGGGGAGCCTGGTGGGCCACCGTCAATGGGGTTGCACAGAGTCGGACACGACTGAAGTGACTTAGCAGTTTGTTCTCTGTATTTCTGTGCCTATTTCTGTTTTGCTACATTAGTTTTTTTATTTTTTAGATTGCACATATAAGTGAAAACAAAAAGTACTTGTCCTTTCCTGTATGATTCATTTCACTAAGCCTAATACTCCTTGGGTCCATTCATGTTGCCAAAAATGACAAAATTTCATTCTTTTTTATGGCTGAGTAGTATTCCATTCGGAGAAGGCAATGGCACCCCACTCCAGTGCTCTTGCCTGGAAAATCCCACGGATGGAGGAGCCTGGTAGGCTGCAGACCATGGGGTCTCGAAGAGTCGGACATGACTGAGCGACTTCACTTTCACTTTTCCCTTTCATGCATTGGAAAAGGAAATGGCAACCCACTCCAGTGTTCTTGCCTGGAGAATCCCAGGGACGGGGGTGCCTGGTGGGCTGCCGTCTCTGGGGTCGCACAGAGTCGGACACGACTGAAGCGACTTAGCAGCAGCAGCAGTATTCCATTATGATATATAAAATGCACATATATGCGTATATTTCACGTTTTCTTTGTCCATTCATCACTTGATGGACATTTAGATTGCTTTCACCTGAAGATACAGAAATAGAAACACACTTTCATCATGCAGGAACTAACAGAGGAGGAACAAGACACAGAGGGAATTCCACATGTTTGCACAACCTCCAGGACATACTGCTCACACTTTTTTTTCTATGTGCCCTAAGAAAGTTTCAGGGCCTAAAGAATTTCCAAATTAGTAAATGAGCCCAGAGTATATTATTATTGATAAACAATAAACCAAATAGGAACAATTCCCAAGCCATTCCCTTTAGGTGCTAATGAGCAAATTAAAAATATCAATAGTATTCACCAAGAGTGAATCTTCCTATGAATTTAGCAGAAAAAGAGTGTCACAAAATTGCACTACTCCCCGTTTTATGATTCCACAACTTTTTTTTGAAAGACAATTATCAGACAGTCTCCCCTGTGAGTGAGCCAGTCTGGTCTTGATGCTTTAAGGCAAGGGAGAGTCTATATTTAACCAATGGGCTTTGCTGGTGGCTCGGATGGTAAAGACTCTCCCTGCAATGCAAAAGACCCAGGTTCAATCCCTGGATTGGGAAGATTCCCTAAAGAAGGTAATGGCAACCCACACTGCACTATTCTGGCCTGGAAAATCCCATGGACAGAAGAGCCTGACAAGCTACAGTCCATGGGGTTGCAAAGAGCTGGACACAACTAAGAAACTAAACACATATTTAACCAGGCTGTCACTTCCAGCCCACTCTCTGATCTCCCTGGGCACCCTGGCTTCAAACCCCAGCCATCCCCTTAGCCATGGAAAACAAAACACTCCCGTTACGAAGAAAGCGAAAGTGTAGCCAGCTGAGTGTTGGTCAGTGGCAGGAGAGTTCGTCTGACCTCTTTATCCTACTATTTATTAAATAGAAAAAGCTGAGAAGTAACTATGAAGAAAGTCGACAATTGTTCAAGAAATTTGTTACAGAATAATCCACCAGTGAGGGCTTCCCTGGTGGCTCAGTTGGTAAAGCATCCGCCTGCAGTGCAAAAGACACAGATTCGATCCCTGGGTCAGGAAAATCCTCTGGAAAAGTAAATGGCAACCCACTCCAGTATTCTTGCCTGAGAAATCCCATGGACAGAAGAGTCTGGCGGGCTAGAGTCCATGGGGTCGCAAGAGTCGGACACGACTGAGCAACTGAGCACCCTTGTCCCTGCTTCCACCCATGATTCTCCCTTCCCTCTCTTGCAGAAAATGGGTGGGCATACCCTTCACTGCCTCCAGCCTGGACCTGAGACCCTGGAGCCCAAAGGTGCCCTTGACCCAGGAGATGTGCAGCCCGTGCCCGCCACACAGTACAGCCAAGGAGCTGGTGCCCACGGAGCTGCCAGATGCTACAGACCTGGTGGAAGCTGACGGCGTGCCTGAGCTGTGCTCCGCTGGCAACTAAACCACCTTCACTACGAATCAATCAGGGAGACTTCATCACTCTTTCCATTTCCCCATTTCGTATGAAAGCTCTTTTGAGGCTTCCCCTGTTGTATCTGAAGACAATAAAGATTAATGTCTTGTAACTGGTGGGGAGGAGTGTGAGAGGATGAAAATTTTCGATATATGATGACAATGTGTATCATCACTGACTCAGCAATCTGCATTTTGTTCCACACACTTACCTTTTATCTTATTATTATAACATTTAAACAACAGTTCACACGCCACCCCCAGGATAAGCAAACATTGTCATTTTTCAAAACCAGTGGAGAAACTGGGCCAAGCAGCATTCTGAAACCACAAAGCTTATTTCTAATAAGAGAGAGCTCGCTGTGCTTTACCGTGCTGTCCTGCTCAGCCTTTCATTGCATCAGGCACACAGAGTGGCTTTCTCTTGAAAGGACCTTCATGTCTAATTGCGTCAGCCTTCTCCAGTATTCTTGCCTGGAGAATTCCACGGACAGAGGAGCCTGGTGCGGTTGCAAAGAGTCGGACATGACTGAGCGACTCACATTTTCTTTTAGGCTTTAACCTGCAGTTTTTCTACCTAAAACTGGTACCCAAATTTGGAGACTCTTTTTCAACATTGGCTTTGCCCCAAGGAAAGAAAGTAATGTATTAGATCTCAGGCAAGCTTTCAATGCAAGAAGTCTATGAATATAAGGCAGTGTTCTCTCTGTCCTTCAGCTCCTTCTGTGTGTGTGTGTGTGTGTCCTCTGCGTGTGTGTATTTTTTCTTAAGAACTATGAAATATGTGTATATACATAACATATATACCTGTATATAGATACACATGTGCTGCTGTGCTGTGCTTAGTTCCTCAGTCGTGTTTAACTCTTTGTGACCCCATGGACTGTAGCTGGCCAGGCTCCTCTGTCCATTGGGATTCTCCAGGCAAGAATATTGGAGTGGGTAGCCTCTCCCTTCTCCAGAGGAACTTCCTGACCCAAGAATTGAACCGGGGTCTCCTGCATTACAGGCGGATTCTTTACCAGCTGAGCTACCGAGGAAGCCCATAGATACACATATTTATGTGTATATACATACACATATTTAATGATTCTTAACAAGATAATTCTCAGAACTTATGGTTGCCGGGGGGGAATGATGAGGAGAAGGGATAGTTAGGGAGTTTTAGAGGGACATGTACACACTGCTCAATTTAAAACGGATAACCAAGAAGGTCCTACTGTGTAGCACAGGGAACTCTGCTCAATGTTATGTGGCAGCCTGGATGGGAGGGGAGTTTGGGGGAGAATGGAAACATGTGTATGGATGGCTGAGTCCCTTTACTGTTCACCTGAAACTATCACATTGCTAGTTTCAGTTATGCTCCAATACAAAATAAAAATATATTTTTTTAATTGTTCTCAATAGTCAGTCTGGGGTTATCAACAAAGGAGAACAGGCTACTGTCACCCAGATAACACCATGGAATTTTAGGGGTCTGCGGGGGGGTATATCTCTACCTGGGCTGAGGTTGAGGACAAAAGATGCTGGACAGAGTGAGGGGCTCACAGGAATCCTGAGGAAGTGATCCTTCCCCCTCCATGCACCCACTCACCACGGTGGGTTGGCAGCATTATTCTTAGAACTGCAGTCTGTTTTCCGGCAGTTCACAGCACCAGCAGTGGAGAAGAATTCATCTCTTGTCAAGAATTTGTCTTGGGAATTCCAATGGTTGGGAATTCCAATGTCTTGGGAATTCCAATCTTGGCAGTCCAGTGGTTAGGACTCGGTGCTTACGCTGCCAAGGGCCTGGGTTCAATCCCTGATCAGGGAACTAAGATCCCACAAGCTGCATGGCATGGACAAAAAAGAGTCTATCCAAAAGTCAGATGATTAAAAAAAGGATTTTGCTCCTCTTAGGTCAGTTTAATAAGTGATTTATAAGCACCTGGTCTCGTTGGCATGGTGGAGTCATATAAATGTACAGTCGTGGCTTCCCACCACTATTTGGATGAAGACAAAAGTCTTCACGTGGCTCCAAGCCCTTTGTGGTCCAGCTCCTGCCAACTCCTCCAGCCTGTCTCACTCAAGCCCCACTTCCACCCCTGTCCTGAAGCCATGTGGTCTGTGAAAGACGAGAACCATCCCAGAAAAAGCCATCTTCCAGTCACTGACTGATACTGTGCTCAAATCAGGGCAAACCTTAACTGTGAAGCCCCAGATAGTAAATTTTAGACTTTGCAGGCCATCGAGTGTATGTCACAACTGCTTGACTCTGTCCTTATAACACGAGAGTCCACGGACAAGCACATGAATGGGCAGGACTGGATTCCAGTGAAACCTGATGGCACTTAAATGTAAATTTTGTAAAACTCTCACATTATAAAATGCTACTTTCCCTTGATTTTTTTCCCCAACCAATTAGACATGTAAAAACTGGTCTTAGCTCATGGGCTTAATAAAAGCAGGTGGCAGGTCAGATTTGGGCCTCAGCCATGAGTCTCCAACCCTTGCTCTGAATCACCTACTCTTGCAAACTCCAGATGAGGCCCTGATATGAACACAAAACAGGTTAATGGCAGCAAACTTCCCTAAGCTACCCTGTCAACAGGATATTATCTTAAGCATTAGATGACCTGGAGTCTAACAGAGAAACCACTCACATTATTCACTCACCATCACTGGGGGTTATCATTTCACAAAGATGCCTATATTGATTTTGCGCTCCCATAACAGAGTATCACACACCAGGTGACTTCAAGAACAAAAATCTACTGTCTCATATTTCTGGAGGCTGGATGTCCAAGCTCAAGGTGCCAGCATGATTGATGTCTTCAGAGACTTCTCCCTGGAGGTTGTAGACGCCCCCTCCCTGCAGTCTTTTTATTTTTAATTAATTAATTTTTTGCTGTCCTGGGTCTTCATTGCTGCTCAATGGCTTTCTCTAGTTGCAGCAGATGGAAACCACTCTTTCGTTGCAGTGCTTGGGGTTTTCACTGAGGTGGCTTCTCTTATCGCAAAGCAGCGAGGCTTCAGTAGTTGTGGCACATGAGCTTAGCTGCTCCATGGCATGTGGGGTCCTACCAGACCAGGGATCGAACCCATGTCCCCTGCATTGGCAGGTGGATTCTTAACCACTGGACCACCAGGGAAGTTCCCTACAATGTCTTTACATGGTCTTTCCTCTTGGTGTGTCTGTGTTCTAACCTCTTCTTAGGACAGGAGTCATACTAGAGTAGGGTCCACCTCAATGGCTTCATTTAACCGTAATTATCTTTTTAGAGGTTCTATCTCCAAGCATAGCCATGTTCTCAGGTATTGGGGTTAGGACATGAATATATGAATTTTGTAGGGGAGACACAATTCAGCCCATAACAGTGTTTTTCGTAAGAAATCTGTGGTTATAGCTAGCAGGAAGCTGCTGTACAACACAGGGAGCTCAGTTCAGTGCTCTGTGATGACCTAAAAGGGAGGGTGGCATGGGGAGGAAGGAGGCTTAAGAGGGACGGGATATATGTACACTTATAGCTGATTCACATTGTACAGCAGAAACTGACAACACTGTAAAGCAATTGTTCTTCAAATAAAAAAAATTTTTAAGCATAAAAAAGAAGAAATTTATGACAGTCCTCCTTTTGTCCAGATGCAAGAGCCAAAAATGCTGGGGATGATACAGTAAAGGATGAACTGGTCATTCTCACAAGTCACCTGGAACTGACCCTTTGGCTCTAAAAAAGACCTCCTTCATCTAAATCCACCCAGAGCACCCACTTTTCCTGCCTCCCCCAAGAACTCTTACAAGGCTACCCATCCATGTGTGCAAACGTGTTGGCCTGAAATAACCTCTTGGAGTTTTCATGATTGACAGCACATGGACTCAAGGCGAGGTCATCTCTGGCAGCCCCGCGGTAGCCCACCGCACTCTACACTCCTCCGAGGGATCAGGAGAAATGGAGCGTGTGTCACCGGGGCTGAGGAGCGTCTGAGACAAAAGACGGGGTGAGGGTGGGGGTTGGGGGTGGGATGGGAAGTCTGGGGAGGAAGGTTGAGTCCCATCCCTTTGCATCCGTGGTTTTCCACCTGATGAAACTCTGCAGCAAGAAGACAGGGCTCTTTCTCTCCACGATCACCTGCACGTTTTCCAAAACAGCCTTCTGTGCACGTGTGACCGCAATACCCCAACCTTGTCAGGAAGTTCTGAGGCCCGGTGTGAGGGCCTGTTTCATTTTCCCGTTCTAAAAATACACGAGGATTTTCTCCCAAAAGAAAACGGCAAGACGGGCAGATTGGTCATATTCCCCCCACGAACGGCGCGGTGACTGTAGCCTTTGTGCCTTGCAGCGCGCTGTTCTCTCTGCCTGGAATGCTTTCCAGCCCAACCACCCTCATTTCTGCTTCAAGGTCACGTCCTCCAGGGAGCCTGCTCTGACGTCCCCACGTGGACCCCCCCGGGACACACCTCTACTGTTGCACTGCCCGACTGTAACCATCAGGTGGCAGCACAGGGCTGCGTTTGAGAGCCTCTTAGGGGCCAGTTCAGTTCAGTCTCAGTCGTGGCCGACTCTTTGCGACCCCATGGACTGCAGCACGCCAGGCCTCCCTGCCCATCGCCAACTCCCGGAGCTGACTCAAACTCATGTCCACTGAGTCGGTGATGCTATCCAACTGTCTAATCCTCTGTTGTCCCCTTCTCCAGCCTTTAATCTTTCCCAGCATCAGGGTCTTTTCCAATGAGTCAATTCTTCGCATATTGGAGTTTCAGCTTCAGCGTCAGGGGCCAAGCGACCTAAATGCAACCACAAGCTCGGCCAACCACTACCAGTTAAATGACTCCCTGGATAAATCAACAAATGCGCCTCTGTATCTCATTTTTTCTTTTTCTTTTCTTTTCTGAAAGATGGACCTAAAACAGAATCTGCTTCATCAAATCCTCGTGTGGATTATATGAGCTAATATGTGGAAAGTGCTCAGAAATCCCATGCTAAATGCTCAGTAATAAGTACCTGTTGAATCTTAATTTTCTGTTGAGGTGTCTGCCCCTCCCAGGAGGCTGAGATTAATGTTTCGTGTTTAAACATGAATAGGAGAGAGTCCATTTCACAAGAGCCACTTAATTCTATCCTGGGAGTTTCACATTTTCTAAGTTATTTGCAAATTTTCCAGGTAATTATCCCCTCTCCCCTCCCCTCCTTCCCTCTACCCTCCATAAGCTGCTTGGTCAAACACTTTGTAATTTTTTTATTTCCTCATCACAGGGGACTTGAGAGCAGCTCTAATCACACCACTCCCCTGCTTCAAAGTCTTATCTGGTTCACCGATGCCCAGAGGGTAAAGTCTAACCACCTCAGCCCAGTTTATGAAGGCCCACCAGGGTTCTGGGCCAACTCTAGGCAACCACGAGTTTCTTTTGACTCCCCTTTCGAGGAAGAAAGAGGCCAAGTGAAGACAAGAGACCTGAGAGCAAGCAGGTGGAGATGTAGACAGGCCAGCCCTTTCCGACTCTAGAACCTGGAGGCACTTTAATTTTTTCATTTTGTCCCATTCTAGATTGGACAATCTACTACTGCAACATAAAATTAACATACGCTGAATTAGAGGGGTGGATAAACAGACCCTCTGAAAAGCTGGATTGCCTTGTGGTCCATTTCACTACAGAATTACAGTTATCCAGAAAAATATGACAATTCATATTGAAAAAGAAAAAAAAGTGACTCTTTACTGTAATCTCTTAACACATTTCAAAGTGGGAAATGAATTAAAGAAGCCAGAGAGGAACTTCCCTGACAGATCAGTGGCTAAGACTCCATGTTCCCAATGCCCAGGTTTGTCTTTCTGAACTTTTTTCATTCTCTGCCCTCAGAACTGGCAGGTAAACTCAAAAACTACGGGGTGAGGGGAGGATATCATATTTACTCATGACTTGCCTTTATCTAAGTAACGTATGTGACATTTTATCTAAGATACTGTCCACACACCTGCGTTTGTGCCATGCCAATCCCACTGCAGTAAGTTCACCTAGAAATAGGTAGGATGCAAGGGGCTAATGCAAGAGAAGAAAACAAAGGCTCTTCTATGCTCTTTGTTAATGTTTTTAAAATTTTTTTTTATTTTAAAAATAAAGACATTTTTAAAGTCTTTATTGAATTTGTTACAATATTACTTCTGTTTTATGGGGTTTTTTTGGTTTTTTTTTTTAGCCACAAGGCATGTAGGATCTTAGCTCTCCCCACCAGGGATCGGACCCTTACCCTCTGGATTGGAAAGGGAAGTCTTAACCACTGGACCACCAGGGAAGTCCCGAAGTCTGGTTTTCAATGCACACAGAAACAAGTATTCACACATATTCAGTAAAATGCCTTACGTTCTTTTGAAAACAGAGAATAGTAGCTATCAACTGTGTCAATTATTTATGAAGCTATTTTCTGATGTTTTACAGCCAATTATGAAACTTCAGCCTTTCCTGGTCTGGTGCATTTTACTCTCCTGTGCTGCATGCTGAAAGATTGGATGACTAAGTGTGCCATTCACCCTTATTTTGCATAATTGTCATTCCAGCAAATGAATAGTCTTTTGTGCTGTCTCTGCAGCCAGCTTTTTTCTCTAGGTCAGAACTTGTGTGCAGACCATCACAAAAGTGCTCCAGCCCCAGAGAGTAACTGTAGCTGATGTTCCTTCAAAAGCAAACTGTTCCCAGCTTAAAGTAAAATGTGACCTGAAAACATACCTGGACCTGTCACCTTTCATGGATCCACACAGCTTTTAGTAACTGAGTTCTGCTATCAAATGGTTCCTGGGTGCAGGTTTTGGAAAAGAAAGGGAAGATGTGAGTCACTGGACACAGATGAAAACATAAGCCTCCCTCTCGACACCCCCACTAACCTCAGGCATGAAATGGGGGCAGGTGAAAACCCAAGACCAACCATAATCTTCACCAATTGCTCAGGCCAGCCTTTCAAAATCGATGTTCTGGATGCCAGCCAACTGCCCCTCATAAATTAGCATCACTGGGATATAGTCCAACAACCAAGCACATACTTACGCACACGGAGGCATCCATGTCTTACACTCCAGAAAGCCGACGGTCTGTATGATTTGCTAAATGTAAGGAGCTCCTTTACTCCTTTCCCATTTGTTCATCTTTATTTTACTTAGACCTTAATCATACAGATGAGATCATTATGCAACATTGATCTTAGCTCTTGATTCCTGCTTTTCTAAATATCATTGTCATTGCTAATTCGCTAAGTTGTGTCCAGCTCTTTGCGGGTTGCCATTTCCTTCTCCAGGGGATCTTCCTGACCTAGGGATGGAACCTGTGTCTCCTGCATTGGCAGGTGGGTTCTTTACCACTGAGCCACCCTAGGGAAGACCTGTTATTACAGTCTTAGTCAAAAAAATGTCCAGCAAAAAGAAAGTTGTCCCATGAATGGAGAATATACATGGACAATGTAGTTGTGAAGATATACAAGGAATAAACTGTTTTTTCTAAAGTAACAAAACTTTATGTTTTATTACCAAAAAAACTACCAGAAAAGTTATTTTTGTCCACGTTGAAATTTTAAAGTATATATTTTTCTAACACAATGTCTTTTTATTAGTCAAGTGCCACTTTATTCCACAAGATTTTTTTTTTCAAGTATAGAAATGAGAATGAAGGAATAACTAGGAAAGAAATTATAGGGTAAAGTCAGGAGTGAGTCTCATACCAAAAAAAAGGATGCTATGAGGTCTTAATAAAAGATCTTGAAATTTGGGATCAATAGCTCCAAAAGCAGCACTTACACAGACAATATGAGAAAATATTACAAAGTTGTAATTTGTATTTTTGAGACAGGTCATAGGGTGGGAAGACAAGAGGCAGATGGTTAAACCTCCAACTAGATTTCAAAACTAGAGGCTATGAATGGTGTCTCTTGGGGGGAATTCAGTCAAACTATTTTTCTCAAAGTCTTTGTTGGCAAGCATGACCTTGAGGGATGGCAAAGTGGTGCAAGAGAAGAACAGTTCTACAGTACGTGGAGAAAACATCTACGTTGAAGAATAATTGACATAGACCATCGACAACACAACACATCTGAATGTCCACAAACAAAGGTGTGAGTATGAAGATCTACCTCTGGAAATGAGAGGAGATCATTACTGGTGCAGTCATCTCTTCCAGTCTCACCTCGCCTACTTCTCTCTGGCATTATACACAATTTACTGTCTTGAATTATTGGATCCATTTTTTCACCATGCATCAAAACAAAATAGGTGGAAGTTTGAGGGAAATGGGCATATAGAAAGGTTTTTCATAAAGTATGTGCTTTTCCTGCAGGAAAAAAACAAAAACAAAAACTCAGGGTGGATCAGCAGTAACAGCAAAAAAAAAAACAAACAAACCTTTTCTTGGCTGGAGTGCAGATGGCTTTTGCTTATTTTCTTTTTTGCTTATTTATGTTCCACTTTATTTCACAGAGGACTTGAGATGGCTTTCAAAAAACACACAGAAGATAAAGAGTTGAAAAGGTAATGGCAAAGGGAAAAATACAGGTGTGTAAATCAAAGCTACAAGGAGAGATTAATACTGAGAAATATACATTATTCAGTGCTACTCACCACTAGAAATGATAAAAAGTTGACTTGAGACTTCCTTCCATCAAAGTCAGGCAGTGAGAGTTATGAAACCCATTTAACATTGCATCCTTAATGTTTAAAGTATGTACTTTTGCAAAGTTTTTAGAAGTTTATTCAGAAGATGACTTTTGCACGCAGGGGCACTAGACTGTAGCCCTGTCTCAATAAACCAGACTAACTGATTCCATCATGGTCCCCAGGGACAATCATAAAGGTGCTCTCTTTCTCATTTTTAAAGATCTTTTTTGAAATAATGTTATAGTGTGTATATGTATCCGTATCAATGTATAGTAATATTGAGGAAGGTCTTGATGCTATTTAAATTTATGTAAATTGTATAATGCTACATCTTGTTTCATTTATTCATTGTTTCTGAGATCAATATCCTTGTTGACTCAGTTGACCACAGGTGGTACCCAACTTATGATGGTTTGATTTATAATTTTCTGACTTTAGGATGGTGTGAAAGCAATATGCCTACAGTAGAAATTGTATTTTAATTTTGAACTATGCTTTTTTCCTTCAATGCACTTGTGTGATATCCAGCCCTAGCTCCCAGTCAGCCATACATACAACCATTCTGTTTTTCCATGTTCAGTACAGTAGTCAATCAACTACATGCGATTAGTTCAGTTCAATTCAGTTGCTCAGTTATGTCTGACTCTGCAACCCCAGGGACTGCAGCACGCTAGGCCTCCCTGTCCATCACCAACTCCCAGAGTTTACTCAAACTCATGTCCACTGAGTCAGTGATGCCATCCAACCATCTCATCCTCTGTCGTCCCCTTCTCCTCCCACCTTCAATCTTTCCGAGCATCAGGGTCTTTTCCAGAGTCAGTTCTTTGCATCAAGTGGCCAAAGTATTGGAGTTTCAGCTTCAGAATCAGTCCTTCCAATGAATATTCAGGACTGATCTCCTTTAGGATGGACTGGTCAGATCTCCTTGCAGTCCAAGGGACTCTCAAGAGTCTTCTCCAACACCATAGTTCAAAAACATTACATGGGATAGTCAACACTTTATTATACAATAGGTTTGTGTTTGCCCAGCTGTAGGCTAAGAGTTAGGAGCATGTTTAAGGTAAACCAGGTAAGCTATGATGTTCAGTAAATTAGGGGCATTAAATGTATTCCAATTTTTGTTATCTTCAACTTATGATAGACTTGTCAGGATATAATTTAATATATAATCTGTATTTATAACTGTTATATCATAATCTATAGTATGAAAATATTGTTGTTGTTCCAGCACTCAGTTGAGTGCGACTCTTTGTGACCCCATGAACTGAGCATGCCAGGCTTCCCCGTCCTTCACTATCTCCCCGAGTTTGCTCAGACTCATGTCCATTGAGTCGGTGATGCCATCCAACCATCTCATCCTCTGTCTCATCCCTTCTCCTGCCCTCAATCTTTCCCAGAATCAGGGTCTTTTCCAATGAATCAGTTCTTTGCATCAGGTGGCCAAAGTATTGGAGTTTTTGCTTCAGCATCAGTCTTTCCAATGAATACTCAGGGTTGATTTCCTTTAGGATGGACTGGTTGGATCTCCTTGCAGTCCAAGGGACTCTCAAGAGTCTTCTCCAACACCACAGTTTGAAGCACTGAGCCTTCTTTACATCCAATTCTCACATCTATACATGACTACTGGAATTTATTGATTTAGGAATTTTTCATTTAAATTGTGCCATTGTACATAATGCTGCAATAAATACCTCTGTACATATTTTCTTATATGACTTAGAAGTTATTTTGAAACATGAACTTAAAAATTTAATTGCTGATTTGGACTGTATGCAGAAGCGAAAAGCTACTGCCAAGTTGCTTTCCAAAATGGGGTGTTATCAGTTTATACTTCCAACAGTGTATGATAGCTACTGTTTCCTTGAATCTTTACTAACTGGAATATCTCCTTTCTCTCCCACCCACATGTACACTCCCTAATCTGAGAGGTTATGGCATATCATTATAGTTTTAACTTGAATTTCCTTAAGATTGGAAATTATTTTATTTTAATTTCTTTTTTGTAAATGCTCCATTTGTATAGTTTATTTGCTTTATTTCTGTTGGGTTCTAGGCACTTTAAAAATATATTTGGTTGGGTTTTATATTTACCTTTAAAAATCTTTTCAAGTTTTGTTTTGGAATTACATTAAACTGATATATTTATTTGAAAGAAAACAGAAATCCTGACAAAACTATCCTCTTTCCATCTGTGATCCTTGCATATGCCTTCATTAGTTCAGATTTTCCTTTATGCCCTTTAAATATTTTGTTATTTTTTTCTCAAAGACTGTATTCCACATTTTCTCTAAATTTATTCCTAGATGCTTATAGCTTTTGTTAGAATAGTAAAACATGTCCTTACCCCGGGCTTCTCAGGTGGTAAAGAATCCTCCTGCCAGTGCAGGAGATGCAAGAGACACGAGTAAGTTCAATCCCTGGGTTGAGAAGATCCCCTGTAGTAGGAAATGTCAGCCCATTCCAGTATTTTTGCATAAAAATTCCATGGACAGAGGGCTACGATCTGTGGGGTCACAAAAAGTCAGACATGACTGAGCAACTGCACGTGCCTGCATGTCCTACCCTTATTACATTTTTGTTAGTTGTTGTTAATGTATAAAACATTACTGATTTTTTATGTCACTTTCCAGGAGCATTTCCATCTTATTCAGGGATTGGAGGTTCACTGTGATTGCTAGAGACACAATTATATCACCTACAAATAATGATGCTTTGACTTTTCCATTTTGATCCTTATCTCTCTCACATTTTTTTTTTTTCCTGCATTAGTAGAATTGAATGTGTGTGTGTTAGTCACTCAGTTGGGTCTCTTTGCAACCCCCTGGGCTATAGCCCACCAGGCTCCTCTGTCCATGGAATTCTCCAGGCAAGAATTCTGGAGTGGGTTGCCATTTCCTTCTCCAGGGGATCTTCCCAGCTCAGGGACTGAACCCGGGTCTCCTGCATTGCGCACAGATGCTTTACCATCTGAGCTACTAGAGGAGCATAGCATTGACTAAGACCTTCATTATTGTGGAACAGAAATGGTCACAGCACACACACACGCACACCACACACAGAACAAGGAAAGTGACATCATATTTTTAAATAGCAACACTGGTACCAAAAATACAATAAAGTAATGTTTTAAATTTTTTAAATAAAAACTCTTTGAATCCATAATTTTATGCCTAGCTAAATTTTCCATTTAACGTAATATTGCAATTCATCACTATAACATTTTTAGTGATACTCAAACTGTCTTATATTTGGCCAGTGGGAACTTCTCTAAGTTGGTTTCTAAGTTGTCTCAACAGCTTTTTATGAAGTAAATGGTATTTAGGGACCACAGTCTACGCCCTAGGAGTAGTCATTGCTAGTAGGCTAAGCAGTGCTTTCCAGATCTTCTCAGCAGACAGAATAGGAAAATTTAAATACATCATTGCTACTGCTGCTGCTAAGTCCCTTCAGTCCTGTCCGACTCTGTGCGACCCCATAGATGGCAGCCTACCAGGCTCCCCCATCCCTGGGATTCTCCAGGCAAGAACACTGGAGGGGGTTGCCATTTCCTTCTCCAATGCATGAAAGTGAAAAGTGAAAGTGAAGTCACTCAGTCGAGTCCGACTCTTAGCAACCCCATGGACTGCACCCTACCAAGCTCCTCTGTCCATGGGATTTTGCAGGCAAGAGTACTGGAGTGGGGTGCCATTGCCTTCTCCAAATACATCATTAGCTCATATAAATAGTTCTCATTCAAAATCAAGACTACAGAGGCTTTACCAACTTAGCTCACATCCGTATCCTCTTCCTTCTATACCAAAATCTGGTTTACCAGTTAACAACAACATAAGTGCTCAACAGTCTCAGTCTGACAATAGCAAACAACCACCAAATATTGGGTCACCAAACGCCAGTTTTGTCTGCTTTCTTTTTAGTTCTTTCGTCCGCTTTTGTAGTTCATTTGTCCTTAGCGTATATTTCACTAGAGACGTACAAGTCAAATTATTGTGCTTTTAAGTTGCTTGAAATGATTCCTTTTTGGTTATACTGCCTACTCAGTTCACATTGAAGCACCTCTGTTTCATTTTATTTTCCATTTTTATAGATTTTCAAATGTGAATTGTGTTGAATAATTATGTAAAATATTCACTTGCTTCCAGAGTCAAATGTACAAAACAAGGTACACTGAGAAAAGTGCGACTTCTGTTCCCTCTTGCCTTCTACTGGCAATCAAGTTTTTCACTTTTTCATTTACTTCTGACTTTTTGAAAAGGTTAAACAAATACATACATTTTCAAAACCCTCTTAGATAAACTTAACAAATTCTTTAAAATACTTAATTCCTTTCTTATGAATCTGTGTTATAAAATAAAAAAAAAAGAATGAAAACTACCTTTATTATTTTTTGAGACAAATGTCATATGGATTCCAAATTAAAGATCTTGCCAGAAAAGGAATGTGTAGAAACAATTCACTTATAAAATTCGCTAATTCACTATGCTGAAGGAGAAAATTTAGAAAACTATCTTAACTTATACAGAAAAATTCTTATAAAATTTGAAACCTGTTTTTGGTCTTTGAGAATATAAAGAATATCAGTTACTACCTGGAAATTTCCAGGTAACTTACAAAAAATATTATATTTAATGAAAAGACTTTGGCTATATTCTAGTTACTGTTAGAAACAAGACCGGGATACTTAGAAATATTAATAGAACCAACTGATAAATCATTACATCTAGTAAGAGAGCTCAGAAAAGTGCCAGATGTAGAACCAAATGGAAGAAACCAATAGCAGGTCTTTATGTGCCACTCAAATGCAGGATACTTAACCCTGTGTTAATTTCCTAAGATTTCTGTAACAAAGTTCCACAAATTGGGTGAGTGAAAACAACAGATATGTATTTTTTCACACTTCCAGAGGTCAGAGGAAGACCTGGGTTCGATCCCTGGGTTGGGAAGATCCACTGGAGAAGGGAAAGGCTACCCACTCCAGTATTCTGGCCGGGAGAATTCCATGGACTGTATATTCCATGGGGTCGCAAAGAGTCGAATACGACTGAGCAACTTTCACACTATACACTATTCACACTATGCTTCATAAAGAGTATTTAATAAATGAACTATTTGTTTTAGAAAATTCTCAAAGCACCAGAAAACCACTCCACCCACCACCTTTAAAAACAAAATCAAGGTTCAAGAGAGAGGGGACATATGTATACTTATGCCTACTGTATGGCAGTTCAGTTCAGTTCAGTTCAGTTGCTCAGTCGGACTCTTTGCAACCCCACAGACTGTGCACACCAGGCCTCCCTGTCCATCACCAACTCCCGGAACTTACTCAAATTCATGTCCATTGAGTCGGTGATGCCATCCAACCAGCTCATCCTCTGTCGTCCCCTTCTCTTGCCTTCAATCTTTCCCAGCATCAGGGTCTTTTCAAATGAGTCAGTTCTTCACATCAGGTGGCCAAAGTATCGGAGTTTCAGCTTCAGCATCAGTCCTTCCAGTGAATATTCAGGACTGATTTTCTTGGCTGGAAGCTGCCCTTGTTATCACATGGTGTTCTCCCATGGCTGTTTTCTTATAAAGACCTCAGTCCTACTCAATTAGGGGTTCACCCTACTCCGGTATGACCTCACCTCAACTAATTATGTCTGCAATGACCCTGTTTCTAAGTCAGGTCACATTCTGAGGCCCTGGAGGTTAGGATTTCAACATGTAAATTTTTGATGAGGGAGGGCACCATTGAAATCTGCAGCAGGATATAGCAAGTGCCTAAAGAGCAGGCCAAGCAAAAGGCTACGGACAAGAGACAAAAGTGATGCCTTGAATCCCAGCACATCATGAAAGGCAGAGACAGCACTAGGAATTGACCTTATAGATTTGGGGATGGCAGAAAGCATATTCCAGGTGGAAAAACAACCACTGAATTCTTGACATCAGAAATGGTGGAAGATAGTGTATGAGTTAATGCAAATATAGACTGATAGAGGAGAATTGAAAAAATTCAGTTCAGAAAAAAGACTTGGGAGGATCTTGAAGACATTGGTACTTGAGCAATTAGGAAATCAGACTCTCGGTATAAGCAGCTTTTGGCGGGAAAAGCCTTTTGCAGAAAAGAGCTCTCTGCAGGAGGTACCCTTTTTGTCTCATCACTAACCTTAAACCAGGCACCCCCATGCTCTACTCATTGCTGCCCCCCAGCAAACCTTTCTGTCTTCTGATCACACAACACCTTGCTTGGAAAAATTCAAACAATATAGAAGTTTATGGGCTTCCCAGGTGGCACAGTGGTAAAGAATCTGCCTGCCAATGCAGGAGATGCAGGAGACAAGGGTTCAACCCCTGAGTTGTTAAGATCCTCTGTTGTAGGAAACAGCAACTCACTCCAGTATTCTTGCCTGGGATAGCCCATGGTCAGAGTAGCCTGGCTATAGTCCATGGGGTGGGTCACAAAGAGTTGGACACAACTGAGCAACTGAGTGCACACACACACATACACACATATATGCATATATATACATACATGTGTATATATATATATATATGAAAGTGAAAGTCCCTCAGTCGTGTCCAACTCTGCAACCCCATGGACTGTAGTCCATAGAATTCTCCAGGCCAGAATACTGGAGTGGGTAGCCTTTCCCTTCTCCAAGGGATCTTCCCAACACAGGGATCAAACCCAGGTCTCTTGCACTGCAGGCAGATTCTTTGCCAGCTGAGCCACCAGGGAAGCCCAAGAATACTGGAGTGGGTAGCCTATATATATTTATCTATAGATATATATATTTATTTATCTATACGAGATATATATATATAGATATAGATATAGATATATATATATCTCGTATGGGGGGTTCCCTGGTGGTTCAGATGGTAAAGAATCCGCCTGCAGTGCGGGAGACCCATGTTCGATCCCTGGGTTGGGAAGATCCCCTGGAGAAGGAAATGGTAACCCACTCCAGTATTCTTGCCTGGAGAATCCCCAGGGACAGAGGAGCCTAGTGGGCTACAGTCTATGGGGTCGCAGAGTCAGACATGACTAAGTAACTAAGCACAGCACAGCACACATTATATGGGCTTCCCCAGTGGCTCAGACTGTAAAGAATCTGCCAGCAATGCAGGAGACCTGAGGACATATATTATATAAATATATAATATACATATGAGTATATATATTGTATATACATATAATATACATAACATCCACCCATTCTAACAGTATTTATTTGCAAACTATGGTACATGCCAAGCTCTGTGATCTATACAAACTATATTTGGGGTCTGCAATCTGAATCTGATATTCCTTCTAGAAATGAAGGCAAAAGCTCACCATTGGATAAGTAGACCAAAACAATGCTTGTTTGTTTTTTTTTTAAACCTAGCTATTTGGCTAAACCTAGTTTAGCCAATATAGCAAATTAAGTATACCTGCTTCTTCTCAGAATACTCACACCACAGGAATAGAGAAATACACTATAAATAGGACCAGAATTATGAGAGAATTTAAATTTAATTTATTGGACTGCTCTTTTATTAATAGGTTGCTATCAACTCTGTTTACCTCTCTGTCTTACAGAGTGAAACCAACAACCTTAAAGGAAATTGTCAGTCTCTTGCCTAGTTGTTTCCTATATTTAATATAAATTTTAAAATGGGCTCCCTTGTACAGTATTCCAGACCGCTCAGAAAGAAGAATAGAGGCCATGCTATGCTGTTCCACCACTCTGGCAGTCATCAGCTGTGGCGGCAGAATACCATAGACTGGGTGGCTTACACAGCCGATTTATTTTCTCACAGTTTTGGAGGCAGAAAGTCTGAGGGCAGGGTGCCAGTCTGGTCGGGTTCTGGTGGGAGCTTTCTTCCAGTTTGTAGAAAACCATCTTCTCACTGTGTCTTCAAGTGGCAGACAAACGGCTCTGGTGTCTCTTCCTCTTCTTGTAAGAGCACTAATCCCAGCCTGAGACCCACACCTCCAGGACCTCCTCTAAATGTAATTAACTCCCAAAGACCCCATCTCCAAATATGGGGGTTGGGACTTCAGCATGTGAGTTCAGCTTTCTGTGATTGTGTTCTTGAGGCTGTGGGTTTATAGTTCTTGCTTCTTCTGTCTGCCCTCTGATGGATAAGGATAAGAGGTTTATGCAAGCTTACTGATGGGAGGGGCTAGCTATGGGGAGAACTGGGTCTTGCTTTGGTGGGCAGGACCATACTCAGGAAATCTTTAATCCAATTGTCTGCTGATGGGTAGGGCTGTGCTCCCTCAGTTAGTTTTTTGGCCTGAGGTGACCCAGTCTTTCAAATCAGGAAAGGAGTACATCAAGGCTGCAAATTGTCACCCTGCTTATTTAACTTATAGGCAGAACACATCATGAGAAACTCTGGGCTGGATGAAGCACAAACTGGAATCAAGATTGTTGGGAGAAATATCAATAACCTTAGATATGCAGATGACACCCCTCTTATGGCAGAAAGCAAAGAAGAACTAAAGAGCCTCTTGATGAAAGTGAAAGAGTAGAGTAAAAAGTTGGCTTAAAGCTCAACATTCAGAAAACTAAGATTATGGTATCTGGTCCCATCACTTCATGGCAAATAGATGGGGAAACAATGGAAACAGTGAGAGATTTTATTTTGAGGGGCTCCAAAATTACTGCAGATGGTGACTGCAGCCATGAAATTAAAAGACACTTGCTCCTTGGAAGAAAAGTTATGATCAACCTAGACAGCATATTAAAAAGCAGAGACATTACTTTGCCAACAAAGGTCCATCTAGTCAAAGCTAAGGTGTTTCCAGTAGTCATGTATGTATGTGAGAGTTGGACTATAAAGAAAGCTGAGCTTCAAAAAATTGATGCTTTTGAACTGTGGTGTTGGAGAAGACTCTTGAGAGTCCTTTGGACAACAAGGAGATCCAACCATTCCATCTTAAAGGAAATCAGTCCCAAATATTCATTGGAAGGACTGATGCTGAAGCTGAAACTCCAGTACTTTGGCCACCTGATGCAAAGAACTGACTCATTGGAAAAGACCCTGATGCTGGGAAAGATTGAAGGTGAGAGAAGGGGATGACAGAGAATGAGATAGTTGGAGGGCATCACCAACTCAATGGACATGAGTTTGAGTAAACTCTGGGAGTTGATGATGGACAGGGAGGCCTGGTGTGCTGCAGTCCATGGAGTTGCAAAGAGTCGGACACGACTGAATCACTGAGCTGAACTGAACTGAACTGACCCAGTCTTGGAGTCTATGACTCTGTGATAGGGTTACTGGCATCTGCAAAAGGCCTTATACCAACACGCCTCTCAGGACTACTGCTGCCAGTGCTCCTGTCCCTGCAGCAGGCCACTGCCGACCACAGCTTTGCAGGAGACCCTGAAACACTCACAGGCAGGTCTAGCTCAGTCTCCTGTGTGGTCACTGGTCCTTTTCCCTGGGTCCTGATCACACAAGGTTTTGTTTGTGTCCTCCAAGAGTCTCTGTTTCCCTTGGAGACAGATAAAACTGGAAAATGGAAATCATCTTCATTATAATCCCAATGAAATGCAATGCCAAAGAATCTTCAAACTACCATACAATTGTGCTCATTTCACATGCTAGTGAGGTAATGCTCAAAATCCTTCAAGATAGGCTTCAACAGTACATGAACCAAAAAATTTCAGATGTACAAACTGAGTTTAGAAAAGGCAGAGGAAGAAGAGATCAAATTGCCAACATCCATTGCTGCTGCTGCTGCTAAGTCACTTCAGTCATGTCCAACTCTGTGTGACCCCATAGACAGCAGCCCACCTGGGCTGTGATTCTCCAGGCAAGAACACTGGAGTGTGTTGCCATTTCCTTCTCCAATGCATGAAAGTGAAAAGTGAAAGTCACAGAAAAAAAACATAAGAATTCCAGAAAAACATCTACTTCTGCTTCATTGACTACACTAAAGCTTTTGACTGTATGGATTACAACATACTGTGGAAAATTCTTCACAAGATGGAAATCCCAGACTACCTTACCTGTCTGCTGAGAAACCTGTATGCAGGGCAAGAAGCAACAGTTAGAGCCTTACATGGAACTACTGATTGTTTCAAAATTGGAAAGGGAGTCTGCAAGGGAGTCTGTATATTTTCACCTTGTTTATTTAACTTCTATGCAGAATACATCATGAAAAATGCCAGGCTGGATGAATCACAGGCTGGAATCAAGAGTTCCAGGAGAAATATCTACAACCACAGATATGCAGATGATACCACCCTAATGGCAGGAAGCAAAGAGGAACTAAAGAGCCTCTTGATGAAGGTGAAAGAGGAGAGTGAAAAGGCTAACTTGAAACTCAGCATTCAAAAAACTAAGACTATGGCTTCTGGTCCCATCACTTCATGGCAAATAGATGGGGAAAAAGTGGAAACAGTAACAGATTTTATTTTCTTGAGCTCCAAAATCACTGCAGATGGTGACTGCAGCCATGAAATTAAAAGACACCTGCTCCTTAGAAGAAAAGCTGTGACAAACCTAGATAACATATTAAAAAACAGAGATATCATTTTACTGACAAAGGTCCATCTAGTCAAAGCTATGGTTTTTCCAGTAGTCATGTGTAGATGTGAGAATGGACCATAAAGAAGGTTGAGCACCAAAGAATTGATGTTTTCCAATTGTGGTGTTAGAGAAGATTCTCGAGTGTCCCATGGACAGCATGGAGATCCAACCAGTCAATTCTAAGGGAAACCAACTCTGAATATTCACTGGAAGGACTGATGCTGAAGCTCCAATACTTTGACCAACTGATGCAAAGAGCTGACTCATTGGAAAAGATCGTTATGCTGGGAAAGATTGAGGGCAGGAGGAAAAGAGGGTGAAAGAGGATCAGTAGGTTGGATGGCATCACCGACTCAATGGACATGAGTTTGAGCAAACTCCAGGAGACAGAGAAGGACAGGGAAGCCCAGTGTGCTGCAGTCCCCTGGGTCACAAAGAGTCGGGCACCACTGAGAAACTGAACAACAACAACAACAACATGAGCTTGGGGGATACAATTCAGTCCACAGCGATCACTGTGGTCCCACCTTGCCTATTCTGTAATCACAACATCAGAGACACTTGCTGGGTTTTGTATTTGCCCACAAATACGCGACTCTGCCACTGTTTCAGTTCCTATTGCTTGTCCCAGGAACGTGATGTAACTTCAGTTCTCCCCATAAACCATTAACTGTGCAGGTGGCTGCACCAAGTTCCTTCTTGAAAACCTTCACTGGCAACAGCATTGCTGCATGTCAGAGCTCCACCAGCTGCAGCTGTGTGCTCAAGCAAGTCATTTAACTTCTCTGTGCAGAGGGCATTGTAATAGTGCTTCTTTCAAAACAGGTGCGTTGTTAGAAAAGTGCCTGGATTTTAAGGGCAATGTGTGTGCTGGTCATTGCTGTCATTGTAAATGATAGATTTAGCGTCTTTTCAGTGCTTATTTCTAACTATTTATATTTATATGCTCGTACTTAGGTCAAACACATGGCTTGCTAGTTTCCATATGTGCTTTGAACTTTTCCATCCATCACTTGTTTGCCCTCCTTCTAGAATGTCTGCCTCCAACTATCTCCACTTGTCACAGTCTTACTAATTCTGCAAAACAGCTCGAAATGTCATCTCTTTCTTGAAGTCACTCTACTTGTTACACCCGTTTCTCACTCAACAATGAGGAGTCCCTCCTGCCATGACACATGACGTCATGGTCTCCTGGTATGTTTATTGTTATTCTGTTTTGTGTTCATGGTTATTTGTGTATGGCTGGATTGTAGAGTAAATAAGATTGTAAACCACACCAGGGCATAATTATTCATGTATCCTTGACAGCCCCAAGCCATGGGAAACTATAATTAATACCAGTTTAATAAGAATATCTCTAAAGATAAAATAAGAGCAAAGGTTCAGAATTTATTTTTGTATTTTATTAAGACATTTTTAGGACATAATCTATTAAAAAAACTCTATGGCCACAGGAAGGACAGATATTTATGGTAAAAACAAGAAGACAAGGCAAAGACAGAAAAGAATTTCACAAAAAAAGTGAGAATCATTACCTCATTTTGCTGAGCTTAGTAGGCAAAATGCCCTCCATCATTTTTCTTGGATAACTTTGAATAAAATATCCATGTGTGACTATATTAAAAAATGGAAAAAGATACTTAAAGTCAGAGCATGAGAACCAGAGGGAAGTACCATAAAGCCCAGGTGCCAAAGAGAGAGCACAGTACAGATGGATGGATGGAGAGCAGTCTCAGCAGTGGGAACAAGCAGATGCCCAGCAGCACCTTCAGACCAGCTCACCTAGTGGCAGCATTGCTTCTGGCAGCTGCACTTCTGCTGACAACAGCTCTTCTGCTGGCAACAGCCCTTCCCACCACCGCAGCCACACGAGTTGCAGCTGCAGGTGCGGCGGTGGCAGCAGACCACGGGGACGCTGCAGCAGCCCCCACAGCAGCCATAGCAGCAGGGGCAGCAGCTGGTGCAGCAGCCCACCCGGTAGCATCTGCAGCTGTTGCAGCCGCCACAGCCACCACCGCAGCCACCACCGCAGCCACCGCCGCAGCCACCACCGCAGCCACCGCCGCAGCCACCACAACTTCCACAACCACAGCAGCCCATGGTGTCAGTAGAGAGGACTTGGATTCAGGAGAGGTGAGGAGGGAGTCTCAGGATGTGAGGGAGGTTGAATGTCACCTTCTTCTAGGGGGACCCTTATATACCATCTTCAGGAGCTGAGCCAAGAATATACAGGTTGTGCCTTGTTGTTCATCCCACTTCCTCTAAGATACCTCACAAGACTCTGACATCCTTCCTTGTTGAGACTGTGTCCAGTTACTATTGCTATTTTAACCATTACCTGTCTCTTAAAGCTATATTTGGATTAGAACACACTTCGAACAGCTTTGCGCTCCTAAGAACTTACACGTGTATGTATGTTTTGCCCCAGGGACTAGAATAGTGCCTGACCCATTGTACATATTCAACAGCCAGCTGTTGTATTAAATGCCTGAAATATTTAAGAACTATCCTCATTTTTTATAACCGTGACAGTTTGCATCTGGAGTCAGGTAAAAGTCCCATTTTTTAACATATGCTTCTTAGTTACCACAGATTAGGAAAAAAGATTGTTTTTCTATCTGCTGAGATTCACTGCTTATCCACTAAGTTACAAAAACCTCTTGGAAGAATAAGTGAAAAACCAGACCCCAAACAGAAAGAGCATCCTTAACATCTCACCTTAAAACGCAGGTATGGTTTCCAGTCCAATTTAACAGAGTAGAAAGACACACACTCCTCTCCTCCTCCAAGAACACCAAAATTGCAACTAGCTGTTGAACAACCATCAACAGGAGGGCACTGGAACCCATCAAATAAAAACACCCCATGTCCAAAGACAAAGAAGGAGCTGCAGCGAGACAGTAGCAGGAGCACAATCACAATCAAATCAAATCCCATATCCTCCATGTGAGTGACCCACAAACTGGAGAACAATAATACCAAAGGAGTTCTCACACTGTTCTGATAGTTCTGAACCCCACATCAGGCTTTCCAGCCTGGGGATCTGACAAAGGAACTGGGAATCCCCAGGGAATCTAATCTTAAAGCCAGTGGGATTTGATTATAGAACTTCCAGAGGACTGGGGAAAATAGAGACTCCAGTCTTCAAGGGCACAAACAAAATTTTGCATGCACCAAGACCCAGAGGAAAGGAACAGCTAACCCACAGGAGACTGAACCAAAACTACCTGTTAGTGTTGGAGGGCCTCCTGTGGAGGCATGGGTCAGCAGGGGCTACCACAGGGACCAGGGCACAGGCATTATAAGGCCAGGAAGGTCCTCCTTGGTGTAAACTCTCTCGGAGTTCACCATTAACTCTACCATAGAGCCCATAGACCCCAGGGCTGGGTCACCTCAGGCCAAACAACTACAAGGGAGGGAGTGGAACCCCCACCCATCAGCAGATAATTGGATTAAAACTTTACTGAGCAAGGCCCTGCACACCAGAGCAAGACCCAGTTTTTCCCATCACCAGTCTCTCCCATCAACAAACTTACACAAGATTCTTAGCCCCATCCATCAGAAAGCAGACAGAAGAAGAAGCATAGTCTCACAGCAGCTAAAACAAAAACCATATTACAGAAAGTTAATCATGATGAAAAAGCAGAATGTTATGTCCTAAACAAGATAAAACTCCAGAAAAACAACTAAATGAAGTGGAGATAAGCAACCTTCCAGAAAAAGAATTCAGAGTAATATAGTGAAGATGATTCTGGATCTCAGAAAAAGAATGGAGGCAAAGACTGAGAAGATGCAAGAAATGTTTACCAAAGACCTGCTGCTGCTAAGTCACTTCAGTCGTGTCTGACTCTGTGCGACCCCATAGACAGCAGCCCACCAGGCTCCCCCGTCCCTGGGATTCTCCAGGCAAGAACACTGGAGTGGGTTGCCATTTCCTTCCCCAATGCATGAAAGTGAAAAGTGAAAGTGAAATCGCTCAGTCAAGTCCGAATCTTAGCAACCCCATGGGCTGCAGCCTACCAGGCTCCTCCGTCCATGGGATTTTCCAGGCAAGAGTACTGGAGTGGGGTGCCATTTCCTTCTCTGCAGTTAGGTTCACTGCAATAATAAAAACAGCTTCTTATTAAAACTTTTCATCCTCTCTACAGAGAAGCTGTAAAGTTAGGCAAAGTTCCCAGGTGGCTCACTGGTAAAGAATTCACCTGCCAATGCAGGAGACACGGGTTCAATCCCTGGTCTGGGAAGATCCCACATGTTGTGAAGCAACTAAGCCCTTGTGCCACAACTATTGAGCCTGTGCTCTAGAGCCTGGGAAGCACAACTACCAAAGCCTGTGTGTCCTAGAGCCCCAACTCCACAGCAAAAGAAGCCACTGCAGTGAAAAGCCTGCACACCACAACTAGAGAGTACCCGCCCCCCAAAACTAGAGAAAGCCCTCGTGCAGCAATGAAGACCCCGTAAGCCTAAATAAATAAATTTTAAAAATTTAAAAACAAAATTGCTTACCAAAGACTTAGAAGAACTAAATAAAGAACCAACAAACAGAGATGAATAATACGCTAGAAGGAATGGATAGCAGAATAATTGAGGCAGAATGGATAAATGACCTGAAGGACAGAATGGTGTAAACCACAGCCCCAGAGCAGAATATAGAAAAAAGAATGAAAAGAAATGCAGACTGCCTAAGAGACCTCTGGGGCAACATTAAAAGCACCAACATTCACATTATAGGAGTCCCAGGAGAAGAAGAGAGAGAGAAAGGACCTGAGAAAATATTTGAAGAGATAATAGCTGAAAACTTCCTGAGCATGGGAAAGGAAATAGTCAACCAAGTCCAGGAAGCACAGAGAGTCCCACGAAAGACAAACCCAAGGAGGAACACACCAAGACACATAGTAATCAAACTGGCAAAAATTAAAGACAGAGATAAAATACTAAAAACAACAAGGGAAAAACGACAACATACAAAGAATCTCTCGTCAGGCTATCAGCTGATTTCTCAACAGAAATTCTACAAGCCAGAAGGGAATAGCATGATATATTTAAAGTGATGAAAGGGAAGAACCTACAACCAAGAATACTCTATCCAGCAAGACTCTCCTTCAGATTTGAAGGAGAAATGAAAAGCTCTCCAGACAAGCAAAAGTTAAGAGAATTTAGCACCACCAAACCAGCTTTACAATAAATGCTAAAGGAACTTCTCTAGGCAGGAAACAAGAGAAGGAAAAGACAGAAATAAAGCCAAAAAAATACAGAAAATAAACCCCAAACAATTAAGAAAACAGTGATAGGATCATGTATATCAATAATTAGCTTAAATGTAAATGGACTAAATTCACCAACCAAAAAACATAGACTGGCTGGGTGGATGAAAACATACGCACATATGTACTCCCACTTACCACATCACTCTGCTCGGCAGCCTCCCCCGCCACCAAACTGTATGTAATTATTTTATATTGTTGTTAATCATGTTCCCATTATGGCTTGTAATTATAATTATCTTTTTTTTGGGGGGGGGGGTCTGGCTATTGATTGTGAAAACTGATAAAACATCTTTTACTATTGTGATTATGTTTAAAAAAAAAAAAAAAGCACAGCTATGCTTTCTCTGGCTCCCTGAGGTCCTTATTTTATAAAAATTGACTGTTCATTAAAGATTACCCTGCCCCTGCCAAAAAAAGAAAACTTGTGTGATGTCAGATGCTAAAACAATAATTTTGTGTAGCCCACACCTAACATCTGCTAGGAGGAAGTTCCTCCTTGTCATTTGTCTGTTAAATAATTGGGTAAACAAAAATAAGAGAGATTTCATCCAGTGGCTGGCCTTTTCCCATGCCTCTCTGGGTTTGAGACGTGGGGCCAGCCCATCGGTTCAGTCCAAAAATGGCCCAGGGGAATGTTTATCTGAAGTGACTGGTGTCCATCCAGCTGGCTCTGCGGGTATAGTTTCCTTCTTTCACCCCAAGTAGCTTGCAGGTATAAACAGTAGTCCCCCTTGCTTGACTGTGTTGAGAATTGAGGCCTGCCCAGCTAGTCCAGGAACTCCAAAGAGCTCACTGCCAGTCTTTCTTGGGACTTACACTGCAGCTTCTGTATCAGAGACACCTGGGCTTGGGCAGGTCCGTGCTTCTCCCAGGACATTGGTATCCCTGGATTGACAACTGGCATCTCTTTGTTAAGTCTACCTTTTGAAAGCTAGAGAAGGAAATCTTAACATGCCCTCCTCCTTTGATTTACTTCTCACCATTGAGCAGTCTCTCCCAGCTCCCCATTTCTGTTGCCCAGCGTCGTGGAAAAACTCTGGGGCACTCGTGGGAGCTCTTCAACTCTTCACTCATGTGATCTCTAGGCTGGTCATTTCTGACACACAGGCAACATTCTGAAGCCCCTGAGGCTGCTTTTTCCCTGCACCTTGGCCATCACTTTTCCATTTCTAAACTAAAGATCTGATACACAAGTACTTCATTCCCAACAGAAAACTCAAAGTTATGAGGCTGCTATTCTAAAAATAGCAAGTTATCATGGCACGGGTATTCAAGGAAGTAAACAAAAAGTCTTGTGAGACTCTTCCAGGGAAACTGGGCCAAAAAACAGGAAAAGGTGTCAGTATATAAGGGTCTCCCCCAGCAGAAGGCGACATCCAACCTCCCACATCTCCTGAGTCTCCCTCCTCACCTCTTCTGAGTCCTCTCTACTAACACCATGGGCTGCTGTGGTTGTGGAAGTTGTGGTGGCTGTGGCGGTGGCTGTGGTGGTGGCTGTGGCAGTGGCTGTGGAGGTGGCTGCGGCGGTGGCTGCGGTGGTGGCTGTGGCAGCTGCAACAGCTGCAGATGCTACCGGGTGGGCTGCTGCACCAGCTGCTGCCCCTGCTGCTATGGCTGCTGCGGGGGCTGCTGCAGCGTCCCCGTGGTCTGCTGCCACCGCCGCACCTGCAGCTGCAACTCGTGTGGCTGCGGTGGTGGGAAGGGCTGTTGCCAGCAGAAGAGCTGTTGTCAGCAGAAGAGCTGTTGTCAGCAGAAGTGCAGCTGCCAGAAGCAATGCTGCCACTAGGTGAGCTGGTCTGAAGGTGCTGCTGGGCATCTGCTTGCTCCCACAGCACAGGCAGTGGGAGCACTACCTCCATCCATCTGTCTACTCTGCACTGTCTCTACTCTGCCACTTGAGCTTCTTAGGAATTTTCTCTTTGGTTGTGTATATCATACTTTGAGGCTTCAGTGATTCTTCATTTCTTGAGAGTGATGGCAGGACATCTTATACAATGACATCCAGTGGGAAAAGATGGAGCTGCTGTTCATCAGTAGCAGTAGCACTTAGCAGATGCTGACGGTATGGTGGTTGTTGAGACCAACTTCTCTCAATTCAATCTTGTCTGCTTCTCCCAGATCTGTTACCCTGCTGTGTAGGATTTAGACTCTGTGTTGGGACTGTTTTAGTATCTTCTCTTTTTGCTTTGAGCAGTTCAAGTCTTCATACCTTTAAAGTGTTTAAACCCACGGGAATAATTAAATTCAAAGCTGTGAGCACCTCTAAGCATCTGATAGCAGCCCATAGCCCTGATCTCAGACTAGTAGGATTGAGATCCTCAATATTTTGACCTGTAGCAGGTGTTCATTGTTTATGTCCACCAAGTTTTGCCTTTGCCATCTCTAAGCACAACGGATTCCTGATTTTGCAATGCTTGCTTTATATTTCTAGTTATTACATTGCCATCTTCTAAATGTCAAATAAAATAAACTAAATCATCCTCAAAATATTGACTCATGAGATCTTCTTACTTGGTGGTAACCTCTGAGGGAAGATGGAGAGGTAATGTTGAATAATGAGGAAAGAGACCTCCCTTGCTCGCTTGAATTGATTGTGAGCACAAACTACTTTGATGGAAGACCTACATTAATAAACATTAAAATTTTAAGTGATTTGTCTGTTTCTCATCTATTTTGTGACCTGATTATTTTTTCAAGGATATCTTAAATGAACTGACAATAAGAGCCAAAAACACACAAAGCTGGACAAAGTTTATCTTGGCTGTCAGAATTTCTGCCATTGTGATCCATGCATATTTCCTTCTCGGGCAAAACAATTTCATGAAAGTATGGATTTCACAGGCAATTTAAATTTGATTTGTTAAGAGTGTCTTTTTGACAAGTAGATTTCCTCAATTAAATTTAAAATCCTTGTTTAGTCACAAAAGATTAATTTCCACAGATTTTTTAGCCAACTCTGTATCTAATTACAATCTAAATATCCTCTATAACAAAACACAATACTGCTTCTCAGTTTAGAACTATATTTTCACATTTACTGTGAGCAAATCAGATTTTGGAATTATGAAGCTTTTAGGTGAACTCTGCCATCTCTTTTGAAAAAATGAATTTTCCACAGAAGATCACACTCATCCAACAACCATCACAGCCATCATCACCATCCCGACCACAGTCACCAGCTTCACCACCATCAATTTGCATTAAAAAAAGAATGAATTGAAAGAGTAGCACTGAAACATATACATTATCATATGCAAAACAGACAACCAGTGGGAATTTACTATATATCTCAGGAAGATCAAACACAGTGCTCTGTGACAACCTAGAGGGGTGGGATGAGGAGGGAGGTGGGAGGGAAGATGTTCAAAAGGGAAAAGACATATGTATACCTATGGCTGATTCATGTTGGTGTATGGCAGAAACTAACACAATATTGTAAAGCAATTATCCTCTAAATAAAAATTTTTTTAATTAAAATTAAAAGGAAGCGTGAATAGACAAACTTAAGAAACTCACCTTTCAATGGTCTTTTAAACAGTGTTTTCAAGGTTCCCATAAGCTACTTTTGAAAACGAGTAACAGATTGGAATGCACACGGAAAAACAGTCACTCCTCTACAATATCTGTAAGAATGCTGATAATACTATTTCTTGGGACAGCACTTAAGCAGTCTGAACTTTCATTTTTTTAAGTACATGTCTTTTAATTCAGAAATTTCATGTCTTGGACAAAAGCATACTCTTTACAAGGCTATTTACGTTACCAAATCAAACTTGAGTCTGCTACCCACACATAAAGCCAATCTATTGACCCCAGGTGGTGGTGAGGGAAAGTACAGTGTTTACTATAAGGCACCTCACAAGGAGAATGGGTGGCTCATGCCCAGAAACCCCAAACTCACCAAAGGATTTCAGCAAAGCCTTTTAAAAAGCCAAGTAAGGGAGAAGGTCACAGGGTCTATGATCAGCTCATGCATAGTGCTCTGACTGGTTGATGGTGAGGGAACAGGGTGGTGTTACAGGGGTTAATATATCAACCCTTAGGCACCAGAAGTTCTGCAGGACATGTGCTCGTGATCATCAAGTAGCTAATTTCTTCCATTTGGTGGAAGTTTCTAAAAAAAAACTTAGAAAATATGCATCAGATATTACTATCTAAGTATTCGGAGAAGAGTGACAGCAGAGGATATAGGGGAGGTGTCTGCCCTAGGAGGGTCCCACTTGGTTGAACTCATGGCATTGAACTTAAAGACTTTGTTTTTCAGTCACTCAGTTGTGTGCAATTCTTTGGGACCCTGTGGACTGCAGCACAGCAGGCTTCCCTTTTCTTTACCATCTCCCAGAGTTTATTAAAACTCATGTCCATTGAGTGGGTGATGCTATCCAACCATCTCATCTGTCACCCCCATCTCCTCCTGCCCCCATACTTTCCCAGCATCAGGGTCTTTTCCGATGAGTCAGCTCTTTGAATCAAGCGGCAAAAGTATTGGAGTTTCAGCATCAGTCCTTCCAGTGAATATTCAGGGTTGATTTTCTTTAGGATTGACTGGCTTGATCTCCTTGCTGTCCAAGGGGCTCTTAAGACCTTTCTCCAGCATCACACAGAAAGACTAGAAAAACACTATCTTCCCCTGTGTGTATGTGTATGTATGTGTTAGTTGTTCAGTTGTGTCCAACTCTTTTGACCCCACAGACTGCAGCCTTCCAGGCTCCTCTGTCCATCCATGGAATTCTCCAGACAAGAATACTGGAGTGGGCAGCCATGATACCACCCTTATGGCAGAAAATGAAGAGAAACTGAGGAGCCTCTTGATGAAAGTGAAAAAGGAGAGTGAAAAAGCTGGCTTAAAACTCAACATTCAAAAAACTAAGATCATGGCATCTGGTCCCATCATTTCATGGCAAATAGATGGGGAAACAATGGAAACAGTGGCAGACTTTATTTCCTTGGGCTCCAAAATCACTGTAGATACTGACTACAGCCATGAAATTAAAAGACACTTGCTCCTTGGAAGAAAAGCTATGACCAACCTAGACAGCATATTAAAAAGCAGAGACATTACTTTGCCAACAAAAATCTGTCTAGTCAAGGCTATGGTTTTTCCAGTAGTCATGTATGGATGTGAGAGTTTGACTATAAAGAAAGCTGCTGCTGCTGCTACTGCTAAGTTGCTTCAGTCGTGTCCAACTCTGTGTGACCCCATAGATGGCAGCCCACCAGGCTCCTCATCCCAAGGAAAACTGAGCACTGACTAATCGATGCTTTTGAACTGTGGCGTTGGAGAAGACTCTTGAGAGTCCCTTGGACAGCAAATCAAACCAATCAATCCTAAAGGAAATCAGTCCTGAATATTCATTGGAAGGACTGATGCTGAAGCTGAAGTTCCAATACTTTGGCCACCTGACGTGAAGAACTGACCTACTGGAAAAGACCCTGATGCTGGGAAAGATTGAAGGTGGGAGGAGAAGGGGATGACAGAGGATGAGATGGGTGGATGGCATCACCAACTTGATGGACATGAGGTTGAGCATGCTCCAGGAGTTGGTGATGGACAGGGAAGCCTGGTGTGCTGCAGTACATGGGGTCGCAAAACGTCGGACATGACTGAGCTGAACTGAAATGAGCCATTCCCTTTCTCAGGGGATCTTCCTAACCCAGGAATAGAAATCATGCCTCCTGCATTGCAGGCAGATTCTTTACCATCTGAGCCACCAAGAAAGCCCTGAAATCACATTCAATTTCTCTTTATACAACAGAATCCTGCCCAGTTGTCAAAAAAAGGAAATAGATCTCCATGAACTGAGAAGGAATGATTTCATATCTATTAAATGTTCATAAAGCAAGCTACAGTGTACAAGATCAATTATGTAAACTGAAATTTATCTAAAAAATTATAATATACAATCAAGAGAAATGTGTTAACCATGATGTATACGTGAGGTGTTGTCCGAGTATCTGTGGGGGAACAAAGGGGACTAGGGAGGTTTGGGGCTTCCCAGGTGACGCTAGTGGTAAAGAACCTGCTGGCCAGTGCAGGAGATGTAAAGCGATGTGGGTTCCATCCCTGGGTTGGGAACATACCCTTGAGGAGGGCACGGCAATCAATTCCAGTATTCTTGCCTGGAGATTCCTTTGGACAAAGGAGCCTGGCAGACTACAGTCCATACCATGGCAAAGAGCTGGACATGACTCAAAGTACTTAGCACCCATGCAGGGAGGTTTCAGGAAGAGGACCTGATACGATGGCTCCCTGCAGGCTTTACATGGTACACCTATGATGGCACTGCCACCATTGCAGCATCCTGTGACATCACAGCTGAGCAGTATTAGTGCCCTGGGGAGCACTGAGCCAGGGGGAGCACTGCTCTGAGTTCTTCCTCTTTGCTGGCCTCGCTGGATGTCCAACCACAACTTCCTCGGTACTGGGGCTGAGGGATTCCAGGGAAAACAGAGGCAAAGAAAGCCTGGTAGTGGCTCCCTTCCTGCTGTGTTGGATGCAAGTGTCTGATTTTCAACTGACCAAAGACTTCAATGTCTCCAGATTCCTAGTGGGCAAAATAATTTGGGGGGGAGTCCATGGATTCTTATGTACAAAATCAGCCCAATCTATAGATGTCATTGGCCTTTCCTGGTGGTTCAGTGGGAAAGAATTCACCTGCCAATGCAGGAGACATGGGTTCAATCCCTGGTCAGGAAGATCCTCTGGAAAAGGAAATGGCAACCCACTCCAGTATTCTTGCCTGGGAAATCCCATGCACAGGGAAGCCTGGTAGATTGCAGTCCATGGGGTTGCAAACGGTCGGACATGACTTAGAGACTAAACAACAATAACAATAGGTGTCATTAAACGATTCACACTTACCTTATTTCCTGCATGTTTTTAAATTCCAATAGGTGCTATCCAAAAGATCTTCTGTAGTCACAGAAATAGACCTACAACAATCTCTCAGATTCCTAAGGAGACACACCCAGATAAGAGAGGCTTGTCTCCAAACACATTCAGGACAGAGTGAGGACTGTATGATTAAATTATCATTATGCATTTAGAAATCTGCAACAGTATTACTGTTGAAGTTGGATAGTTGGGAGTTCATGACATGCTTAAAGTTTCTTTACAATAAACAGTTTAAAAATACAAAGATCAACAAATAGTGTACAATTAGAAAAAGATGCTCAACCTCACTAATAATCAAGAAAAGTATTGATCTTTTCATCTGCTATAGTAACAAAACATTGCGTTAATACTATCTGGTGTTGGTTGCAGAGTATAAAGCAAGCATCATACAAAGTGGGTGAGAATAACTGATGTACATTCTATAGAGGGTTATTCAGTTAACTTTCATCACTATGCAAAACATAGATAATCTTTGATATAGTAATACCATCCCTAGGAATTTGTTCAAAGGAAATAATCAGAAGAAAGAAAAGATGTAATATATAGTTAACATTTATGGAGTGCTTATTTTGCGCTGGGGATTGACTCTTTTAATCTGCATAATAACCATATGGATCAGATATTAATATTATTATTATCGTTTCTATTGGTTCAGACGCTAAAGAACAGACCTGCAATGCAGGAGACCTGGGTTCGATCCCTGGGTTGGGAAGATCCTCTGGAAAAGGGAACAACTACCCACTGCAGTATTCTGACCTGGAGAAATCTGTGGACAGAGGAGCCTGGCAGCTACTGTCCATGGGGTTGCAAAGAGCTGGACACAGCTGAGCAACATTCATTTTCATTTTAGGAATAGGAGACCAGAAAGGTGAAGTTATTGCACAAATGGGTGAGCATTAAAGCTGAGAATTGAACCCTGGGAATCTGACCCCATGTGGGGAGTGTTGTGTTTGGACATTCATGACAACATTAAAAGTTCACTTATATGGAGACTTCCCTGGTTGTCCAGTGGCTAAGCCTTCGAGCCCTTAATTCAGGGAGCCCAAGTTCCATTCCTGGTCAGGGAACTAGATCCCACATGCCTCAACTATGAGTTCGCATGCCACTGCTAAGACCCAGCGCAGACAAATAAATTAGATAAATAAGTTTTTTAAAGTTCACTCATAGGCATTTGGCCAAATAAACTGTGCTATCTACAACTATTACAATAGTTCCTAGATGAGCATCAAGCACCTTTGACTCTCAGACTCATCCTATCTGTACTTGCATGTGTACAAAGCTGAAGTTCCCTGTAAAATAGCCCACAGCATATTCCAAACAAGGACAAACTGTAGCAACATGCTTTAGCCACCCTAATGTTCAGGCCTCTAATTAGAGCAGGGTCACATTTCCATCAGCCTCCACAGCCATGGTTGTGTCATGTGGGGTAATGGCTGGATCCGCCCCATTTTGTGTTGGAATCGCATCCCTCTGGTAGTCACTGCCAGGCTGCCCTACACCTCTGCACATTCCCACCTCCACTTGTCGTAAGAGATCCCTAGGGTGCCAGGTCACCTACTCAGCTGTCCCTCCTCATGGCACCCACCCACATTCCTCCACTTTCAACCTCCTCACCACAGACCCTCTTTGCTGCTTCTGACCAACTCTTGTGGATCCTTGCTCGGCTGGGCTGAGGGTGCCCTTCTGGCATTCACCACTTTTACATCATCCATACCCACCTCCCCTCCTCTGTCCCAGAGGTGGAGCAGGGTCTTCTTTTAATTCCCCACAACCTTTCAGACTCCAGATGACAACCAAGCTAGTCTCTACTTAAGGTACAAAGACAACAGAAAGGGATTTAAAAACATACCAATTCAGCCATGCTCTTTACCCCTGGATGCCTCTGTGACCCCCTCCATTCCACTACTGGTGTCTGGAGGGAGCACCAGCCAGCTCCCCTCCTCCCACAGAAATGCCCTCAGGCACCTCTGCTCCCCTTGGAATTCAGGCACAAACCACAATTAGACTCCAATGAAAGGAAAATTGGCCCACCCTGAGTGGGGCCTCGCCCTGATCTTATTCTTAAATCTACCCCAGGTTTAGGCAGGGACTATGAGAAAACCTGCTCCCTTCAGGGTAAATCCCACTTTATTTTCACCCACACAGATGTGGTCTTGCCTCCAAACCCAGAGTTCACAGCAGGACAATTACTTCAGAACTCAATAAACCAACATCTGTACCACCTGATACCTGGAGTATTTCAAGTGTCATATGTCTGGGATGGGCTTCCTGGGTAACTCAGCTGGTAAAGAATCTGCCTGCAATACAGGAGATCAGATCAGATCAGATCAGTCGCTCAGTCGTGTCCAACTCTTTGCGACCCCATGAATCACAGCACGCCAGGCCTCCCTGTCCATCACCAACTCCCGGAGTTCACTCAGACTCACGTCCATTGAGTCAGTGATGCCATCCAGCCATCTCATCCTCTGTCGTCCCCTCCTCCTCTTGCCCCCAATCCCTCCCAGCATCAGAGTCTTTTCCAATGAGTCAACTCTTCGCATGAGGTGGCCAAAGTACTGGAGTTTCAGCCTTAGCATCACTTCTTCCAAAGAAATCCCAGGGCTGATCTCCTTCAGAATGGACTGGTTGGATCTCCTTGCAGTCCAAGGGACTCTCAAGAGTCTTCTCCAACACCACGGTTCAAAAGCATCAATTCTTTGGCACTCAGCCTTCTTCACAGTCCAACTCTCACATCCATACATGACCACAGGAAAAACCATAGCCTTGACTAGATGGACCTTTGTTGGCAAAGTAATGTCTCTGCTTTTGAATATGCTATCTAGGTTGGACATAACTTTCCTTCCAAGGAGTAAGCATCTTTTAATTTCATGGCTGCAGTCACCATCTGCAGTGATTTTGGAGCCTCCAAAAATAAAGTCTGACACTGTTTTCACTGTTTCCCCATCTATTTCCCATGAAATGATGGGACCAGATGCCGTGATCTTCATTTTCTGAATGTTGAGCTTTAAGCCAACTTTTTCACTATCCACTTTCACTTTCATCAAGAGGCTTTTGAGTTCCTCTTCACTTTCTGCCATAAGTGTGGTGTCATCTGCATATCTGAGGTTATTGATATTTCTCCTGGCAATCTTGATTCCAGCTTGTGTTTCTTCCAGTCCAGCATTTCTCATGATGTACTCTGCATATAAGTTAAATAAACAGAGTGACAATATACAGCCTTGACGTACTCCTTTTCCTATTTGGAACCAGTCTATTGTTCCGTGTCCAGTTCTAACTGTTGCTTCCTGAGCTTCCAACAACACAAGAGAAGACTCTATACATGGACATCACCAGATGGTCAACACCGAAATCAGATTGATTATATTCTTTGCAGCCAAAGATGGAGAAGCTCTATACAGTCAGCAAAAACAAGACCAGGAGCTGACTGTGGCTCAGACCATGAACTCTTTATTGCCAAATTCAGACTTAAACTGAAGAAAGTAGGGAAAACCACTAGACCATTCAGGTAGGACCTAAATCAAATCCCTTACGATTATACAGTGGAAGTGAGAAATAGATTTAAGGGCCTAGATATGATAGATAGAGTGCCTGATGAACTATGGAATGAGGTTCGTGACATTGTACAGGAGACAGGGATCAAGACCATCCCCATGGAAAAGAAATGCAAAAAAAGCAAAATGGCTGTCTGGGGAGGCCTTACAAATAGCTGTGAAAAGAAGAGAAGCGAAAAGCAAAGGAGAAAAGGAAAGATATAAACATCTGAATGCAGAGTTCCAAAGAATAGCAAGAAGAGATAAGAAAGCCTTCTTCAGCGATCAATGCAAAGAAATAGAGGAAAACAACAGAATGGGAAAGACTAGAGATCTCTTCAAGAAAATCAGAGATACCAAAGGAACATTTCATGCAAAGATGGGCTCGATAAAGGACAGAAATGGTATGGACTTAACAGAAGCAGAAGATATTAAGAAGAGACGGCAAGAATACACAGAAGAACTGTACAAAAAAGATCTTCATGACCCAGATAATCACAATGGTGTGATCACTGACCTAGAGCCAGACATCCTGGAATGTGAAATCAAGTGGGCCTTAGAAAGCATCACTACGAACAAAGCTAGTGGAGGTGATAGAATTCCAGTTGAGCTATTCCAAATCCTGAAAGATGATGCTGTGAAAGTGCTGCACTCAATATGCCAGCAAATTTGGAAAACTCAGCAGTGGCCACAAGACTGGAAAAGGTCAGTTTTGATTCCAATCCCAAAGAAAGGCAATGCCAAAGAATGCTCAAACTACTGCACAATTGCACTCATCTCACACGCTAGTAAAGTAATGCCCAAATTCTCCAAGCCGGGCTTCAGCAATATGTGAACCATGAACTTCCTGATGTTCAAGCTGGTTTTAGAAAAGGCAGAGGAACCAGAGATCAAATTGCCAACATCCAATCATGGAAAAAGCAAGAGAGTTTTTCCATGGATCATGGAAAAAGCAAGAGAGTTCCAGAAAAACATCTATTTCTGCTTTATTGACTATGCCAAAGCCTTTGACTGTGTGGATCGCAATACAGGAGACCCCAGTTCAATTTCTGGCTCAGGAAATTCCCCTGGAGAAGGGATAGGCTACCCACTCCAGTATTCCTGGACTTGTCTGGAGGCTCATATGGTAAAGAATCCACCTGCAATGCGGGAGACCTGGGTCCATATAGTCAAGGCTATAGTCTTCCCAGTGGACACATATGGTTGTGAGAGCTGGATAGTAAAGAAGGCAGAATTCCAAAGAATGGATGGCTTCATACTGTGGTGCTGGAGAAGACTCTTGAAAGTCCCTTGGGCAGCAAGGAGATCAAATCAGTCAATCTTAAGGGAAATCAACCCTGAATATTCACTGGAAGGACTGATGCTGAAGCTCCAGTATTTTGGTCATCTGATGCACACAGACAACTCATTGGAAAAGTCCCTAATGCTGGGAAAGATTGAAGGCAGAAGGAGAAAAGGGTGTCAGAGGATAAGATGGCTGGACAGCATCACCGATGCAATGAACATGAACTTGGGCAAACGCCGGGAGATGGTTAGGGCCAGGGAGGCCTGGCATGTTACAGTCCATGGGGTCATGAAGAATCGGACACAACTGAGCGACTGAACAACAACAACAGTGTATGGGACATAAATATTATGTCTCTGTTAAAAAGTGCCCAACTCTGTCTTCTTCATGTTCATGGTCCTTCCCTTCCTCTCTAAGGGTGACCTGGAACATCTTTCCTTTGAAATGACTGCTCCAAACCATTTGCAAATATGGGCTTGAACAAGAGTGTGAACTCACACACACTCCCCACACCAAGAAAAGAAATAGGGTGGCCCACACAGTTCTCTACAAACACAGCTAAAATACCCATCAAACAGCTGTTCCCTGAATGAACCTCGCTATCTGCCTCTGCAAGATCAGGATAAATGCTTATCTAGTGGTGGACCCTGGTAGCTCAGCTGGTAAAGAATCAGCCTGCCATGCGGGAGACCTGGGTTCAATCCCTGAGTTGGGAAGATCCCCTAGAGAAGGGAAAGGCTACCCACTCCAGTATTCTGGCCTGGAGAATTCCATGAACAGAGGAGCCTGGCAGGCTACAGTCCATGGGGTCGCAAAGAGTCGGACATGACTGAGCAACTTTCACTTTCACTGGTGGACCCAAATCAAAGGAGCAGTAACCTGAAGGTAGCTTGAAGTCGCCATGTTGAAGCCAGACACGGCTTTCAATTTTCCTATGAAACCTTTGCTGCTCTCTCCAAAGTATTACCAAGGGGCATAATCATAGGATGGAAGACAGTTGATAACTTAAGCTTTTCATGTTTGAAACTGAACTCTTGATCTTCCTCAAAAAGATGCATTTGTCACAAACATCCCTTCCTGGTTACCCTCACTTAACAGCAATCTCATCCTTTTGCACTGGCCTAAAAGACCTGTGGTCATGTATGGATGTGAGAGTTGGACTGTGAAGAAGGCTGAGCGCCGAAGAATTGATGCTTTTGAACTGTGGTGTTGGAGAAGACTCTTGAGAGTCCCTTGGACTGCAAGGAGATCCAACTAGTCCATTCTGAAGGTGATCAGCCCTGGGATTTCTTTGGAAGGAATGATGCTGAAGCTGAAACTCCAGTACTTTGGCCACTTCATGCGAAGAGCTGACTCATTGGAAAAGACTCTGATGCTGGGAGGGATTGGGGGCAGGAGGAGAAGGGGACGACAGAGGATGAGATGGCTGGATGCCATCACTGACTCGATGGACGTGAGTCTGAGTGAACTCCGGGAGTTGGTGATGGACAGGGAGGCCTGGTGTGCTGCGATTCATGGGGTCACAAAGAGTCAGACACAACTGAGCGACTGAACTGAACTGACTGAAAAGACACTGATGCCCCCTGGACTCCTGTTTCCCTCACACACAGGCACTGGGTTTATCAGCAAGTCCAGCAGACATTACCAGAGCCCAAAGCACTCATAATCCACTCACCACCTCCGTCCAGCAAGAACTTCCTCAAGATGGCGCAGTTTCTATTCCAGCCCCTCCGAAGTCAATTCTCTATGTGCTGTTGAGTCATCCTTTTACAATGAAAGGCAGGTGATCTCTTTTCTAAAATCACGCTCTTCCCAGGTTGCCAGCTCCAGTCACGGTCAAAGCTGAAGTTTACAATTATCTATAATGACACCCATGAAACACAGTCCCCATCACCTTGCTGAACTCCCTATGCTCAGCATCCTCATTGACCTGCGCTCTCACTGCCCCCTTCCCACCATTCACAATGCTCTTGTCCAATTAACTGGCCAGTTCATTCCTCCATCACTTTCTTCCTTTCCTCAAATGGCACTTTCTCTTTGAATCCTATTTGGACTGCCCAATACAAAATTGAAATCCCACCCATCCTCTCTGCTATTCAAACCTCTTGTACTCTGCTCTATTTCTTTTCTTTTGCATCACATTTTCATTTGCTTTGTTCTTTTTAAAGGACTTCAGAGGCCCAGAAAATGATGGACTGTAATCTCTTTGGTTCATAATACACCCTAAGCATAGTTTTTCTTATTTATTTTCCCAAGCATTTTAATAATTTATCAAGCTAGGATCTTAACAAGATAGCCTAACTATAAGGCTCCTCACCACCCCAACCCACCCCCTGTAACCCCACACCCAGGCAAGTCCCTACCCTAATGCCTGTGCACATAATTCCTTTGATTTTCTTTGGTCATGGATTGCTTACAACTATATGCATTTTTTCTATGAATATGCTTCAATTTATTTGTTCATATCCTCTCCGGATAACGGGAAGTTCCATTGTTTCCAAGTTTTGCTATTTTTGACAATGCTGCTATGAACATTCTTGTATATATCTCCTGGAGACATATGCAAGAACTTACACACATTTATGAGTGGAATGCCTAAGTCTTATGGAAATAAATGAAGATCAATCAAAGAAAATGGCTAAAGGTTATTTATTCAGAGTTACTATGGCAAAGGTAACTCTTTGTTGTAAGCCACCCTCACTGTGTTACGACAGAGACTCAAAGGCAAACAGAGGAGTGGGAAAGTTTTATGGTAGAAAAAGGGGAGGATCCATGTGGACCCGGATTGGAGGCTGTTGTTGTAAAGAAGCTGTTGTAAAGTGGCTAACTAGAAGTAGGGTGTCCTATGTGATGGGTTAGACATACTTGACTTTCTCTGACTCGTCCTAAGTTAGAAGAAGGGGAAAAAATTAGGGAAGTTGTCAGCTTTTAATCAAATTGCTATAGACATTATCATTTGACTTCCTGCACCCTTTGCCAGAGATACTTGGCTGCCTGGGCTGGTCATTTAGATAACCACACCATTGGCATGCATGCAACACAGCAAGATCAGCCCAAGACTAATACTGAGTTGTCCATTAGATCTGAAGTTTCACATATATAATATATATTTCTGTACAATTTATCTTCCTGAACTTTTTAATTATAAAGTAATTAATTTAATTATATTATTTCAATTATAAAGTAAATTGTACATATCTCCAAGTTAATTATTTGTTTCATCCTTTGCAACATTTAATAAACACTCATTCTTTGTAGAAAAATGTGTTAATATTTTCTAATGCTCTGTGATACTTCTTCAAAATTTGCATTGTGTTGTTCCTACATAAGCTCTCTGGAAATATCTATAAGCAATGGGACACATGCAAGCCCTCAAAGATCCATCAGGAATTCAGTACCCTGCAAAGACAGTGTCTGGACAGAGCTTTTAGACAGTATGACCTTTATACTTGTGGATGTCAATGTGTGTATCCATATTTAAGGTGTATTTACTATTACAACTCCATTATCCATATTACATATCCATATCCATATTACAGTTATAAAAATCACCATGGTATGTAAGTTTCTAATTGCAGGAACAATCTGAAGACAATGAAGTATATACAGCATCAGTTGTGTAAAAAGAAAAAAAATTCCTGAGGGCAAGAATTTTTATCTCTTTTGTTCATTGGAGTATTCTCAGTGATAGAACGGTGCCTAGTGCATTGTGGGCACTCAATATATATATGTAAAATGGAGGGATATGATGTATCTATAAAATATTATGTTACGGGTGCATATGTTTGATCTTGCCATTACCCTCACAAGTAAAGACTGCATCACTCAGATCTATGTCCCCTCCATTAATGCAGGCTGGCTTCCAGCTTTTGCTTATTTTTATATAATCCACTGCAACATGCACAATGTTTGGCAAAGTTAGTGATCACCAGGTATAGGCTGAAGCAAATTCACTTATTTATATTATTAACCTTTGATGCACTTATTAATGTGAAGGCTGGCAAATAGTAACGAGTAATAACCCCCCAGTAAGCAGGATCACTCCTCATTGTCTAGGGACATCTGAACACAGACTGGGCCGGGTGGGAAGGGCCTGTTTTTCCCTGAGCCTTGTTAAATCCTCCCACAGCCTCTTCCTAGACGCACCCCTGTTGTTGTTGTTATTGTTGCTGTTGTTTAATTGCTAAGTTGTGCCCAACTCTTTGCGACCCCCATGGACTGTAGCCTGCCAGGCTCTTCTGTCCATGGGATTTCCCAGGCAAGAATACCAGAGTGGGTTGCCATTTCCTTCTCCCGGGGATCTTCCTGACCCAAGGATCAAACCCACGTCTCCTGCACTGGCAGATGGGTTCTTTACCGCTGAGTCACCAGAGAAGCGCGTGTCATTGTTTTTGCGTGTGTGCTGTAACCTTGCACCCAGAACCAGTGTCTTCTGAAGTTCTTTTCAATGCAACACTTCTAAAGTATCCACCCCCTGTGAGCACTGCCCAGGGGAGTGGGAAAGACACAGAGGGCAGGACCTCTGTGGTCCCAGCAAAGTCCAGAAGGAATAAGTCACCTTCTCAGCAACTGCCTGACCACTGATGCAGTGACCTGCCCCTTTCTTCATCTCTTGCTTTGACCAGGGAACAGATTTAGGTAGAAAATCCTAAGGGCACTGCATTCCGAGGGTGGGTTTATCAACATCGTACACTCTAAGTGGTTTCACCTTCAAGGCACTGTGAGAGATGTGATTGAAAGTACTTGTTGTAACCTCTTCATTTTTATGTTCCTACAATGTTCACTTATGATAGAATATAATCAAAGTGGGTAGTGTTTCAGTAACTCACTGCTGCTGCTGCTGCTGCTAAGTCACTTTAGCTGTGTCTGACTCTGTGCGACCCCATAGATGGCAGCCCACCAGGCTCCTCCGTCCATGGGATTTTCCAGGCAAGAGTACTGGAGTGGGGTGCCATTGCCTTCTCTTACTAATAGATTTATTCACTCATGACCAGACCAGTATTTTATAATCATAATCTTCCGAAAGAAAGTTGACTAGTACTGGTAATGAAATTTTAAAATCTCACTAAATTGTAGTCAGATGTTAAACAAATAAGACCTACACAAATAAACTAAGATAACCAAGACCTAAACAAATACACATTGCTTTAGGCATCGAATTTCATCTGGCGGTAGACACTGAGATCAAAATCTGTTAGAAGGTTATCTAGGGGTAGAGAGAAAGTTATGTCATATGAGTTCATTGATATGGTGTTCCTAGAATCCTTTTCTCACTTACGTAAGAGGAGAGTTGAAGCCACAAATTTTTTTAAATTTATTATTGGAATATAATTGCTTTACAATGTTGTGATGGTTTCTGCTGTACAGTGAAGTGACTCAGCTCTATGTATACATATATCCTCTCTCTGTTGAGCCTCTCTCCCAGCTCCCCATCCCACCCCATCCCCATCCCACCCCTCTAGGTGGTCACAGAGCACCAAATTGAGCTCTCTGTGCTAACAGCAGCTTCTCACCAGCTCTCTATTTTACACATGGTCGTGTATATATGTCAGGGCTACTCTCTCAACTCGTCCCACTCTCTCCTTCCCCCACTGTGTTCACATATCCATTCTCTACATCGGCGTCTCTGTTTTTGCCCTGCAAATGGGTTTATCAAAACCATTTTTCCAGATTCCATATATATGTGCTAATATACAATATTTTTCTCTTTCTAACTTACCTCCCTCTTTATAACAGGCTCTAGGTTCATCCACCTCATTACAATGGATTCAAATTCACTCCTTTTTATGGCTGAGTAACATTCCACTGTATATATGAACCACAACCACCAAATTTTTACCATCATGTGAAAACCTATTAGGGACAGATTATTCATTAATTACTTTAAATCTATCTCAGAAAACATCAGAGGGTCTTACTCACTTCAGTGGGTTTAGTTGCATCTTTGCATGAGACACATTCAAACAATGAAAAAAGAGGAGATATTGACACATTTTTGAATGCCAGTTTTGTGGTTTATTAGGAAAAGAACTGTCTACGGTTTACAGAATCAGAAAATAGTAGCAGAGACAGAGAATGCAGAAACCACAGAGAGAAGGAGAAAGAGATAAAACAAACATTTCAACAGTAAAATTTCGAGAAAGCATAGCATTAAAAATCATCACTCCATTTTGTGGGGCTCATACTTTGGTGATGGATGGAGAAAGACTGTGTGGGTGTTTTTCATTTGGAGGCAGAATCCCAGTGACCAGAGGATATGAATTAAATTCCTCAGCATGAGAATTCATCTCAAGTCACCTATATGACATTCAAATCAGGGAGGACTGGCAGAAAGAAAGAAAATCTTACCAACGAGACAGTTACCAGCAGCACCTTCCCAGAGGCCAGACTGGCAGCCTAGTGGCAGCATTGCTTCTGGCAGCTGCACTTCTGCTGGCAGCAGCATTTCTGCTGGCAACAGCCCTTCCCACCGCCGCAGCCACACGAGTTGCAGCTGCAGGTGCGGCGGTGGCAGCAGACCACGGGGACGCTGCAGCAGCCCCCACAGCAGCCATAGCAGCAGGGGCAGCAGCTGGTGCAGCAGCCCACCCGGTAGCATCTGCAGCTGTTGCAGCTGCCACAGCCACCACCGCAGCCACCTCCACAGCCACCGCCGCAGCCACCACCACAGCCACCACCGCAGCCACCACAACTTCCACAACCACAGCAGCCCATGGTGTCAGTAGAGAGGACTCAGGAGAGGTGAGGAAGGAGACTCAGGAGGTGAGGGAGGTCGAATGTCAGCTTCTGCTGGAGGGGACCCTTATATACCAGCTCTGGGAAGAGGAGAGGGAAGACACATGACCACTTCCCTGTTGCTATTTGGCTCTGTAGTCATGGAAGAACATCATAATATATTAATTAGTACCCTTTTTAGGAATGTCAGCAAGATTTACTAGATGATGTTTATTTTTCTAAGTCAAACACCCTAAACATTCCAGTGAGGGCCCCTGGGAACTCTGGAAAAGGGGGTGCTATGATCGGTCATGGGCACACAAAGAAGTCTCACCTAACACAACATGTTGTGCTTGAAATGACATTTGAACAGCAAATAAACACTATCAGGAGGCTATTTCTGTGTACGGCCCAGAAGTCCTCTTTCCAAAGACTGGAGAAATTAAAGCGGTCTCAGCCTCAAAAGTCATTGCCAAGTTCAATAGCAGCCCCAGTCCCCTCACCAGAGCCTCTTTACTGGGGACTGGAAGGTCCTCACCACATGGTTTAAGGATGGCCACTGTGTTCCATTATGTAGTAGGTTTCACTTTGTGTGCTGGCTTATGAATAAACTTTTTCAATGACTTTTTCCTGTAAAAATTCCTATTGCGATTAAAATAAGAAAGCTTGGACTTCCCTGGTAGTCTAGTTGTTAGGACTTCGCCTTCCAGTACAAGGGGTGAATGTCTAATTCCTGGTCAAGGAGCTGAAGTTACAGGTGCCTTTGGCAAAAACAACAGCAACAACAAAAATCAAACAGAAGCAATATGTAACAAAGTCAATAAAGACTTAAAAATTGATCCACATCAAAAAACAAATACATACATATACACATACATAAAATAAGAAAGCATTTCCTAGCTAGAAGGAAAAATGAATTTAGGTGCTTGAAGAATTTTTATTGATACTAAAATGAAAAATGAATTTGGGTGCTTGAAGAGTTTTTATTGATTGATATCTAAGAGGAAAATCTTATATGCAAAATCATATGGCCCACAGTGGCAGAGAGATGAAGAGAAACAATACAAAAACCAAAAAAATTAAAAATAAAAAGGAAAATACTCCAGAAAAGTGAAAGTCACTCAGATGTGTCTGACTCTTTGCGACCCCATGGACTATATAGTCCATGGAATTCTCCAGGCCACAGAATACTGGAGTGGGCAGCTTTTCCCTTCTCCAGGGGATCTTCTCAACCCAAGGATCAAACCCAGGTCTCCCACATTGCAGGCTGATTCTTTACCAGCTGAGTCACAACTCAACTATCAAGGAAGCCCATCCAGAAAAAAAGGAATATAATCACAGTATATAATTTTTATTCTGTGATGAGTCATATTTATATTGTAAAATTTTATCATCAGTTACAGATTTTACTAAAAATAGTGACATAAATATTAATACATTAGGAGTGACATAAAAGAGTTCAATCCTCATTTTAACAAAACTAACAATGGCTACCAAGAAACAGTCATTCAAGGAATTAATAAGAAATATGAGGGTTTCCCTGGTGGTCCAGTGGCTAGGACTTCACACTCCCAATGCAGGGGTCCAGGGTTCAATTCTTGGTCCAGGTCCCACATGCTTCAGTGAAGATCAAAGATCCCATGTGATGCAATTAAGACCAAGCACACTCATATAAATAAATAGTTTTTAAAAATAGAAAAGAAATGTGGGGGTGGGGGCAGCTCCTAGCAGAAATGATTGGCAAGATGGCAATATTGCCTTTGCAGAGTGGCCTAGAGGGTGAGGTGGGATGAGAGAGGGCAACTTAGAATTATTTTAACTGTGTACATACATATATTTTGTTAATAATATTCAAGATATCCTGGTAATTGACTGACACCTTCCCTGTGGCACATTTCACGTGACCCTATTACCCAGTCTTACTTCCTATTCTAAATCACAGATCAAATAGTCACACAAAATTTCCACTTACATCTCCCAGCACAGAACTTGGTCCACACCAAGAACTCTGCCCACCTTTATTAACTAACTGAAGGACAGTTTTCTTTCAAGCAAGTCTCAGGCAATTATATTGTTGCGAAATACTAGATGGGGAGATGCTTTGGAGAGATAAAACACTATCTCAGACTCGGCACTACTGACGTTTTGAGTCAGAGGTTTCCTTGCTGTGAAGGGAGTCCTATGCGGAATGTGGAGCAGTATCTCTGGCCTCAACCCACTAGTTATGACAACTTCTTCCTCAATTCTGACAACCAAAGATGTCTCCAAATATTGTCAAGTGCCCTGGGTGGGTGGGTGGGGGGGGGTGCAAAATTGCCTCCCATTGAAATCTAGTGCCCTATAGAAATGTGAATGGATCCAGTGGTAAAGAATCGGCCTGCCAGTGCAAGAGATGCAGGTTCAATCCCTGGGTTGGGAAGATCCCCTGAAGTAGGAAATGGCAACCCACTCTGGTATTCATGGAATTTTCCATGAACAGAAGAACCTGGCAGGCTACAGTCTATGGGGTCACAAGAGTTGGATGTGACTTAGCAACTGAGCACACACAGAAATGTAATAGGGATAATCCATGCCAAGCTGTTCTGGACAACAATGCAAGTTTAGAAACAGCCCCATGAAATCTGCAAAAGGATTTGGGGTAAAATTCTTCTTTCCTCTTCTTGGGAGAAGCCCCTGGACATGTGATTCTGAAGGGGCTAAGCCCCTGAGCTGGCTGGTGAAAGAGGACAGGAGAGGCCTCATCCACTCTTACTTCTCCCTGCTGCCGTACTTACGAGCAGAAATGCTCAGAAAATGCTTGCTAGAGTAAATTGATCTGCATTTTCATGTAGCTTCTTTTGTGCTAAATGTCACAAGGCAGGCAGTAACAGTAAGAACACCATAGGAAATTCTACTGATGCCAACAAAACAAAATCCTGCCTTCCCTTTCTAAAAGTGGAGTAGAAAGACACACACACACAAGCAAAAATGCCAGACGACGTTCACACGGTCTTGCTAGTCAATTGTAAGCCAACATTTTATCTCGCACCCCTGCAGGAAGTGAAAAACGGAACACCAAGAAACACAAGCGATGCTTGGTGAGGGGAAGGGCAACTGTTGGAAGTGGGGTTTGCCTGCTGACTCCTGGCTGCCACAGACATTACTGAAAAGACAGGAGACCTGAGGAAGGGGCCTGGGGAGACGGTCTTTTCTATAATATTGGGTACCCCAGGGAACTCAAAGGGCTTCCAAAAGACCTAGGTTGTGGAGAAGAGAAAGACGATAAGGAAAAGGGGCATAAAAACAGAACTGGGAGAATGAATGCAATGGACACACTCAGCTCCATGCTTCTCCCACAGCTCATCCCCCCACCCCAATTTATATCGCCTATAGGCTAGGTAGCCTGCCATGGCCTTCTTCTTGGCTTCTGTTTGGAAGCCTCCATGGTGGTCCTTTAACCCAAATTAAAGTTTAACTTTAACCCAAGTTTAACCTGGATTTAACATCATCTCAGTTTGAGCCACTATAACCAAATACCAGAGTGGCTTATTAACAGTAGGAATTTATTTCTCATTGTTCTGGAGACTGGAAGTCTGAGATCAGAGGGCCAGCAGTGTGAGGTTCTGGTGAGAACTCTCTTCTAGGTTGCAGACACCCAGCTTCCAGTTGTATCCTTACATGGTAGAAAGAGGGTGAGAGAGATCTCAGTGGTCCCTTTTAAAAGGGCTCTAATCTCATTCATGAGAGCTCCATCCTCATGACCTAATCACTTCCCAAAGGCCTCCTATTAATACCACATTGGGGTTAGGATTTCAGGATATGAATTTTGGGGGAACAGAAACATTCAATCCATTGCAACTTCCTCATTACTCTTCAACTGGCCCTTTATCGTTTCACTTCTGTGTTCCTGATACAAGGATGAAAATATAAATACAATATGATATCAGACTTTGAAAAGTTCACAATCTGGTCAAGAACACAAAGGGTTATTATCTGTTAATGTGAAGACATCAAGAAAGAAATAGAGAAAGTTCAAAAGAAGTGAATGTTGATCTCTGGGCAGAAGATGCTTCAGCTGAGTTTTGAATAAGACCAGAAATCTTCCCAGAGTCCACAAGTGAGGAAAATAGAGATGGTGAGATTTCCTTCTTAAAAGATGATTTCTTAAAATGATTGATCATAGTATCTTCTCAAGTATAAAAATGTAACAAAGGAATTAAGCTTGACTGTGAAAGCAAGCTTAATCCCCATTCCTCCAGGCTTTGCAATCTATGGTGGCATTTGCAGAGGGTACCTGAGTGGCAGTGAGACATAAGTGCTTCTTGAGAAGTGATGGGTCACTGAGAATATGTGATCCATTGTGGGCTTCTCTGCAGAGGAACATAGTACCGACTAACCATTGTTCTATAAAAAATATCTTAAATATAATAGGAAATCATTGTAATCACTGCCACTGATGTTGGATCTCAAAGTCATCAGTTCAGTTCAGTCGCTCAGTCGTGTCCGACTCTTTGCGACCCCATGAATCGCAGCACGCCAGGCCTCCCTGTCCATCACCAACTCCCGGAGTTCACTCAGACTCACATCCATCATGTCAGTGATGCCATCCAGCCATCTCATACTCTGTCGTCCCCTTCTCCTCCTGCCCCCAATCCCTCCCAGCATCAGTCTTTTCCAATGAGTCAACTCTTCACATGAGGTGGCCAAAGTACCGGAGTTTCAGCTTTAGCCATCATTCCTTCCAGAGAATACCCAGGGCTGATCTCCTTCAGAATGGACTGGTTGGATCTCCTTGCAGTCCAAGGGACTCTCAAGAGTCTTCTCCAACACCACATTTCAAAAGCATCAATTCTTCGGTGCTCAGCCTTCTTCACAGTCCAACTCTCACATCCATACATGACCACAGGAAAAACCATAGCCTTGACTAGACGAACCTTTGTTGGCAAAGTAATATCCCTGCTTTTCAATATGCTATCTAGGTTGGTCATAACTTTCCTTCCAAGGAGTAAGTGTCTTTTAATTTCATTGCTGCAGTCACCATCTGCAGTGATTTTGGAGGCCAAAAAAATTAAGTCTGACGCTGTTTCCACTGTTTCCCCATCTATTTCCCATGAAGTGATGGGACCAGATGCCATGATCTTCGTTTTCTGAATGTTGAGCTTTAAGCCAACTTTTTCTCCCCACTTTCACTTTCATCAAGAGGCTTTTTAGTTCCTCTTCACTTTCTGCCATAAGAGTGGTGTCATCTGCATATCAGGTTATTGATATTTCTCCCGGCAATCTTGATTCCAGCTGTGCTTCTTCCAGCCCAATGTTTCTCTCGATGTACTCTGCATATAAGTTAAATAAGCAGGGTGATAATATACAGCCTTGACGAACTCCTTTTCCTATTTGGAACCAGTCTGTTGTTCCATGTCCAGTTCTAACTGTTGCTTCCTGACCTGCATACAGGTTTCTCAAGAGGCAGGTCAGGTGGTTTGGTATTACCATCTCTTTCAGAATTTTCCACAGTTTATTGTGATCCACACAGTCAAAGGCTTTGGCATAGTCAGTAAAGCAGAAATAGATGTTTTTCTGGAACTCTCTCTCTTGACTTTTTCTCAAAGTCATAATTGAAAGCAAAAAGTTAGCCCAATAGTCTCAGCAGTAGGTTCTGAAGAAACAAAGCAGATCTTAGAATCGAAGAGTCATGGTAGACCCTTCGCTGTGTGCAGAGTGAGGCAGAATTGAGTTGGAACCCCACTCAGACCCCAAATGTTACCCTGAGCAAATCCTTGGACCCCTCTGAACCAGAACTGCTAATGAATCTACCTTGAAGGACTATGCTGAGAATAAACACAATAAAGTACCTGACATGTGGTTAGTCCCTTTCTTCTAAGAAAGCTAAGGATAAAAGCTAACATGGTATGCAAAGTTTCTTATATTTACACGAACCTCATTAACTGGTAGTCATGATAAATGTGTGATTTTTTTCAGACCTGGCAACACAAATATATATGGGACAAATTATTCCAACTAGAAGACTTTCTGGAAAAGGTAAAACTGGAGGCAGGGTTTAGTGGGGAAGGAGGGATAAACAGGTAGAGCATTTTTTAGAGCTCTTTTCTTTAGAGCAGTTTGCTCTGTATGATACTATGATGGTGGCTACCTGTCATTATATTGAGTTTGCCAATAAGTTTGTTTGGACTTTTCCATAAGATGTAATGGAAGAATCCAAATGAACTTTTGGGCAACCCAATACTTATTGAAACTCATAGGATATACAAGACCAGAATTCAACCCTAACATAAATTATGAACCTTGGGTGATAATGACTTTCCAGCGTAGGTTCAAGGTTGCAAAAACTGTAGCTCTCTGGTGTGGGATGTTGATGACTGTAGGTGTAGGGGGCAGGGAGCATATGGGAAATCTCTCAAACAATTTTACTAAACAATTACTAAAACAATTTTACTATGAACCTATATCTAAAACTACTCTTAAAAATACAGTCTAGTTCAAAAAAATAAACATGATTTAACCTAAACTAAGGAAACTGATTCACAGAGAGACTGTGGTTTTCTGGGGACATGAACTCAGTTGGTGGTTGGGGTTCTTGGTTTCTTTGGCCCTTACCCTGAGTATTGATTGGAGAAAAGAGACAGAGATAAACCAGCATGGGATATTCATTTTGAAACCCATCATCACAAAACCTCCTACCCCATAGCCATCCCCCTGCCAAGCAACTTGCCCATAGTTCAGGTACTTTCAAAATAAGGACAAAAGTGAATCTGCAAATAAATGAGAAAATTCTTTGACTTTTTAGCTGCAGAACCTCATGACCTACAAGGAGAGGCAAATTAGGGTGCTTTGCTTCCACACGTGGAATTCCACTTTGTCTGGGGTTCAGCAAAGAATGTCTGCAAACAGGAGGATTTCCCTCTGAAACTGAGGAAAAGAACTTCACTAGATGCTGAGCGAGTGATCCCAATGCCCAGGAAACAGGCAAGTTTTCATCAAATGAAACTCACGGGAGGGTTAGACTTGCACTTAAAAACTGCTAGACGAAAACAAAATTTAACATTTTAGAAGCATGCTGTTTTATTAGAAGCATAACCCGAGGAAGGGGTCAATGCTAAAATAAGCAGTTGGATGAGGTCAGCGATGTTTCACAAGGAAATAGCCTCGAGGTCTGGTGAAACTCTCCAGAGGAAGCTGGTGGAAACCATAACAAAGGAAGTGGTCACTTGCTCTATGTTAAGCCCTGAAGATGGTATTTAAGGGAGGGCCCCTGAGACAAAGGGCGTCAGACCTCCCTCCCTTCCTGAGTCTCCCTCCTCACCTCTCCTGAGTCCAAGTCCTCACCATGGGCTGCTGTGGTTGTGGAAGTTGTGGTGGCTGCAGTGGTGGCTGTGGCAGTGGCTGTGGTGGTGGCTGCGGTGGTGGCTGTGGCAGTGGCTGTGGTGGTGGCTGTGGTGGTGGCTGTGGCAGCTGCAACAGCTGCAGATGCTACCGGGTGGGCTGCTGCACCAGCTGCTGCCCCTGCTGCTATGGCTGCTGTGGGGGCTGCTGCAGCGTCCCCGTGGTCTGCTGCCACCGCCGTACCTGCAGCTGCAACTCGTGTGGCTGTGGCGGTGGGAAGGGCTGTTGCCAGCAGAAGAGCTGCTGCCAGAAGCAATGCTGCCACTGAGTGGCTGGTGGGCTCTGCCTCCCAGGGTAAGAGATGTTGGGAGCACAGCTCACAGCGTTTGGTAAGACTTCTCCTCGGACTTCCCTGGTGGCTCTGATGGTAAAGAATCTGCCTGCAATGCAACAGACCCAGGTTCAGTCTCTGGGTCAGGAAGATCCCCTGGAGAAAGGAATGGCAACCCACTCCTGTATTCTTGCCTGGAGAATTCCTTTGACAGAGGAGCCTGGTGGGCTCCATGGGGTGGTGTCCATGGGGTTGGGTCACAAAGAGTCGGACACAAGTGAGTGACTAATACTTTGATTTTTCTTTTTCCCTCCATCCCTCCTGCCCACTTCCTCCTGTCCCAGGTACCTGGCTGCCTTGTAACTGATGGTTCTGCCCCTTTACTCTCAGGTTTCAGGGCTTGTTCTTTCCTGTTAGTGTGGTATCATGATGACATTAATTTCTTCTCCCTGTATCTTCAGAACTCAGCATACGGAGGTATCTATTCTCTGTCACCTTTGTATTTTTTGTCTCCACTTGGGGAAAAAAAAAGATGAAAGATGACCATATATTATCAACATTAGTGCTTGGGAACACAGCCACTCATGTCAAAAATCTATTTATATTATAAATATGACAAAATAAAATAATGATGGTAATAATTCATTTTTTTAGAAAACATTACATTTGATGGACTTTTTGTTCTATTCTATTGTCCATTTACTAATTTTTCCCCTGTTTCAGTATTGTTAAAAAAAAAAAAAAAGGAACTTTTTCTTAATTAAAAGTGATCTTTATTCTGATATGTCTCTCTGGACTATGAGATAGATACCTGCCCATGGGTGATCCAAGAGCACAAAAGACAAAAGGTGATACCCAAAGATTGGGATAAGTTTCAGTTAATGGATGATTAGTTCTCTACTATCCTATATCTGGGTTTATAATAAAGATAGGAATTTGGGGGAAGTCCCCAACCTTTGGTTGTCAATATCTTTGAGGAAGTTCCTAGGCTCTCCTACAGATGCTGTTGTGACATCTGTGTCTGCAACTGAGTTCTGGCTTTAAGAGTTGACTGCACGAGTCTTCAGAGGTCAGAGCTTCACTCCCTCGTTCCATGTGTTTCTTACTCTCATTCAGCAAGCATGGGCTGTATTAGGCTAGATATTCAGCCAAGTACTAGAGGTCTGAGACTAAACAATCCTTTGCCCACAAGGAGTAGACATCTCAGAGGAAAACGGAGAGTCAATTACAATATAGCTTTCTATTTCAGTTTTCTTTGGTCACTTTTCTCCAGGATGGATCCTACATCAGCAATCCAAATAGATTTTGGGGGTACATAGCAGCCCCTGTGCTGAGTACCAATGTAAGAGACACTCAATTCATTTCCTGGATAAGCCAATCAAGGAAATAGTTGATACTTTTCACAAGGCTTTTCACCCAGCCTCCCAGCTGACCAGTTCCTCCTCCCTAATAACAACCCCCCCCTCCTTTTTCCTTTCTCCTTCCTCTTCAGCCTCCTCTGTAGCTCCATTCCCAACATTGGTACCCAAGGCCCAAGCCTTCATCTTCTTCTCCATCGTTCTATGCCCTCATCTGGCCTCTACTATTTTTTCTTTCCCATGGTACTCAACACTTCCTAACATACCATATAACCCATAAATTTACCATGCTTACTCTTTGTCATTCCCTCCGCCTCACCCCGCACCCAACAAGAATGTACAAAGCAAAGATTCTCACTCTTTTGTTCACTGACCTATTTCTGGCACCTAGGATAGTCCCTGGTACGAGTCCAGTTCAGCTCAGTCGCTCATGTCCAACTCTTTGCGATTCCATGAATTTCAGCATGCCAGGCCTCCCTGTCCATCACCAACTCCTGGAGTTCACTCAAACTCATGTCCACTGAGTCGGTGATACCATCCAGCCATCTCATCCTCTGTCATCCCCTTCTCCTCCTGCCCTCAATCCCTCCCAGCATCAGAGTCTTTTCCAATGAGTCAACTCTTCGCATGAGGTGGCCAAAGTACTGGAGTTTCAGCTTTAGCATCATTCCTTCCAAAGAACACCCAGGACTGATCTCCTTTAGAATGGACTGGTTGGATCTCCTTGCAGTCCAAGGGACTCTCAAGAGTCTTCTCCAACACCACAGTTGTATATACTCAATAAATAGTTTTGTAATGAAGAGATGATTTTTCAAAAAGTGTTTAATCATGGAAAATGTCAAACATACACAAAGGCGGAGAATAGTACAAGAAACGCCTAAGAACCATCACCCAAGAAAACAACTGTTAACGTATGGCTCATCCCTTGTCATCTATGCCCTCCTCCACACCCCTCCCATCACCGGATCATCCAGACCAGAATCCCCACGTCATCTCCACAGCAAATACGTTCACATTTCTGGGAACAAATGGATTCCTCGTCATCTCTCTCTGACTTAGACTATGGCTAAGAGCTATCCGAGGAATGCGGCAACAAACTTCTCAGGGTCCAAAGCGAAGTGGTCTCTCAGGAAATCATTTAGAGGAAAACATGATACCCTCACCTCTAAGAAAACTTCAGCTTTCCCTGGGAGGGCCCTACAACTTATTCTTTGCCACTTCCTAGGAGCATCTTGCTAACTTATAGGCAGACTTCTTAAAAAAATCACAGGAGGATGAGAATAGAAAATCCAAACCTATAGGATAGTGACCCAAGACACCTGGGGAGACCTTTAATCAATGCCACTTCTCACTACTAGCCTTCAGAACCAAGCACTGTTCATCTTTGGGGAGAGTTTTCTGTTTCAGCAACAGATACATGAGGGGAGCTGCCCGTGAGAACGGGGTCCTTTGTCCGAAGGACACAGCTCTGGGAGCTGCCTCAGTCCTTGAGGGTTTGCTTGCAAACACAGCTCTCTGTCCCGCCACCCCAGAGATTAGGCGCTTATTTACTGAGATGTTATGATGAATATGGGGGTATATCTTTATAGTCCAGATAAAAAGATTAGTAATCAATTGTTAGACCAAGGCCTTTTACCCCATCAGGGTTTGGGGATAAATTCACAAGGGCCTTTACAACCCCTGATCCCTGCAGTTAAAAATGATAAAAAAGGTATAAGATGTTTTTAGGAGGGGTCATTGATTGTCCTGCAATCCATGCTGATCCGATAAAATGAAAGTCTGACGATCCAGTATGGGTTGATCAGTGGCCCCTATCAGTAAAAAAGATCACGGCCGCCAATCAGCTTGTGCAAGAACAGCTTGCTCTTGGCCATATTACCCCCTCAAATTCACCTTGGAATTCACCTATTTTTGTCATTAAAAAGAAAACAGGTAAATGGAGGCTATTACAAGATTTACAAAAGGTTAATGAAACAATGGAATTGACGGGCCCCCTTCAGCCGGGGTTGCCTACCCCCATGGCCATTCCAAAAAATACTTACAAAATTATTATTGACTTAAAAGACTGCTTTTATACTATTCCCCTTGCCACTAATGACTGTCAAAGATTTGCTTTTAGTGTCCCTTCTACAAATTATAAAGAACCTATGAAAAGATATCAGTGGCAAGTTTTACCTCAGGGAATGGCTAATAGTCCTACTCTCTGTCAGAAATTTGTTACTCAAGCTTTAAAAACCACTAGGTCCTTGTACTCCCAAATATATATTATTCATTATACAGATGATATTCTTTTGACATTTCAAGATGAAGAGTTGCTATTAACAACATTTGCTTATATGCAAACTACATTACAGGATTGTGGTTTGATTATCGCAACAGAAAAGGTGCAGTGCTTCCCCCCCCCCATTCTTATTTGGGGTTTTTTCTGGGAAAAAAAATGGTTTCGAGCTCAAAAGATAGAGATTCGTAAAGATAACCTGGTTACCTGGAATGATTTCCAAAAACTGTTAAGAGATGTTAATTAGATAAGACCTTACTTGAAGCTAACTACAGGGAAAATAAAGCCTCTTTTTGATATTCTGAAAGGTGATCCTGATCCAACTTCCCCCCGAACTCCGACTCTGGAGAGAAGACAAGCCTTAGATAAAGTTTGAACAGGCCCTGTCTAAACAACAAGCTACTTATTGCGACTATACTCAAGAATGGGGTTTATATATTCTTCCTACTAAACATGCTCCTACAGCAGTCTTATTCCAAGGATTGCCTTTAAGATGGCTTCACTTGCCTGCCTCTTCCTCTCGGGTACTAACCCCCTATTATGATTTGGTTGCTGCCCTAATAGCTCTTGGGCGGTCAGAATCCACTATATATCTAAAAAGAGACCCACATTTTATATGTGTTCCATTTTCTAAAATTCAGCAGGACTGGCTGTTTCAGTTTAGCAACAATTGGGTTATTGCCTTAGCTGGTTTTAGTAGACTTGATAATCATTATCCCTCAGATAAAATTTTACAATTTGCTCACTATCACCAATTTCTCTTTCCAAAAATTGTTGTTTCTCAGCCCCTTGCCGACCCCTAACTGTATTTACTGATGGCTCTTCTAATAAAATAGCTAGTTTGATTATACAAGACAATACTACCACCTGGTGTACTAATTATAAGTCTGCTCAAGAAGTAGAACTATTTGCCGTTTTTCAGGCTCTGTTGCAAATTTCTGCTCCATTTAATTTATATTCTGACAGTCAATATATCATAAGAGCCTTAAACACTATTGAGACTGTTCCATTTATTGGTACCCTAAATTCTACTATCCAAACTCTTTTTCGTGATATACAACATTTAATTTGTTCCAGAGTTAATAAATGCTATTTCGGTCATATTCGTGCTCACTCTGGGCTTCCTAGACCTTTAGCACAAGACAATGCTTTGGCTGACGAAGCTACACATATGATATTTCCTTCATTGGAACAAATGACAAAAACTTCTCACAGCTTACACCATCAAAACAGCAATAGCTCAAGACTTCAATTTGACATTACTCAAAAAGCTGCCAGACAGATTGTTAAACAATGTCAAACATGTCCTCAATTTTTTAGCGTCCCCCATTATGGAGTTAATCCTCGAAGATTGTTGCCAAACGATATATGGCAAATAGATGTTACCCATATTCCTAAATTTGGTAAACAAAAATTTGTTCATGTTACCATTGACACCTTCTCCGGCTTTTTACATGCCTCTCTACAATCCGAAAAGCTAACAAACATTGTATAGCTCATTACATTAAATGTTTTGCTGTTATGAGAACCCCTAAAACCATAAAAACAGACAATGGTCCAAGATACACTGGAAAAAATTTTCAATTATTTTGTATACAATTGTCTATCTCACATAAAACAGGTATCCCTTATAATCCTCAAGGTCAAAAAATCATTGAACGGACACATCAAACTCTCAAACATCAATTGCAAAAACTAAAGAAGGGGGAATTTTATCCTAATACCCCCTCCAACTCTCTAAACCATGCTTTATTTGTTTTAAATTTTTTACAATTGGATATAAGTGACCGTTCAGCAGCACAGCGATTTTGGAACTTTGTTGCGCAAACAATAAGACCTAAAGTCTTTTGGAAAGACCCACTTGTGGGAAAATGGTATGGACCAGATCTTGTACTAATTTGGGGACGAGGGCATGTTTGTGTTTTCCCACAGGATGCCGAAGCGCCGCGCTGGCTGCCGGAAAGGTTGGTACGCACGGCGGAGACAATCTCTAGCAAACCAGATGAGAAGATCGACAATTCAAGAACATGATGAATTACCATCTCGGCAACAACTTCAGGCATTGATGCGAGAGGCACAGAATCGTGTTGCTGTGCAGGGCGATCCGATATCGCCTTTAAGCTTCCTGATAACCTTATTAATTATCTTAAATCAGATTAATACTGCACATTCTGAAGAATATTCAAGTGCTTACTGGGCTTATTTTCCCGACCCTCCCCTTCTCCAACCGGTGGGCTGGGAGGGTCAGTCTATTCTCATATACACTAATGATACTGTGGCTTTGGGTGGTTTTTCAGATAAACATATTATTCCTAATCAAGTTAATTTCTCTTATCATAGAGTGTTTGATCGCTTACCTATTTGTCTGTCTAGATATTTTAATTCAACAGGATGTCTTTTGTTGGGGAGTCCGGATATGCTGATTATGACAATGGTTGGAGCCTGTATATTCCTGGAATAACGAAAGAGTCTGGAATTCCTCAATGTCATAATAAAACTGGTCCTTTAGATATTCCTTTCTGCGATTTGGAACAAAGGGAAGAGTCACTGCTGCACCATGGAAACTGTGTCGAGATGGAACTGCCACAGTTTATAACATATTTGGGACAAATGAGTCATTGTGAGACTGGTCTCCAGACTCGGCCCGAAACCCTGGAGCTCAAGATAATAGAAACTTTGCATCTCGTGTTTGGAACTTGGGCGGCTCTAAAGTGTTCCAGACAGAAATCTGGAAACTAGCTGCCGCCCTTGGATGTGAGGGTTCCTACCTTCAGGTGGGATCGAAAGTGAGACACGGTTATTTGTGGAATCTCACCATGAGATACCCTCGTACATGTGTGCCTCACCCTTATGCTTTACTAGTAGGATCTGTAAAAATACAACCTGGGTTACGAAATTATAATGTAACTTGTAACAATTGTACCTTAACTAACTGTGTTAGGGGAATTACTAATCAAACTAGGGTTCTAGTCTTAAGACAGCCTGCTTTTGTTATGGTTCCTGTAAAGATTAATGGGTCTTGGTATGATGAAAGGGAACTTAAACTTTGGAGAGAAGTAGAGGATGCTTTAATGCATTATCACAGGGGAATAGGGTTAATAATTCTGGGATTTGTAGCTTTGGTAACTCTTATTGCTTCCTCGATTACTGCAGGCCTGTCCTTGGCACAATCAGTGCAAACTGCAACTTTTGTTAATAATCTGGCACAAAATACATCCGTTGCCCTGGGGACTCAGAAAGATATTGACAAAAAGCTAGAAGATCGATTGAATGCCCTTTATGATGTTGTAAAATTTTTAGGTAAAGAGGTTCAAAGTATAAAGTTGAGATTACGAGTACAATGTCATGCTGATTTTCGATGGATCTGTGTTACTCCCAAAAAATATAATGGTAGTATAACTGCTTGGGATAAGGTGAAAGCTCATTTAGAAGGTATTTGGCATAATGAAAATATTTCCTTAGATTTGCTGCATCTACATCAGGAAATAATGAACATTGAAAATGCACCCAGACCTGATTTGGATGTTGCAAAAAGAGCTGAGTCTTTTGTTAAAGAACTTTTTCGACATGTACCTACTGTCAATAGTATTTGGTACTTGAGAGCAGCCATAGGAGGACTATTCTTAATAATTTTAACTGTTTTATTTCTTGCACCTTGTTTAATTAAAAAACTGATTGATGATCTATGGATGATAAAGGCTTCCATCTATGGAAATGGTCTGCGGTTAAAAGAACATAAGCGTGCGCCTATATAAAAAGAAAGGGGGAGATGCGGGGAGCTGCCCGTGAGAATGGGGTCCTTTGTCCAAAGGACACAGCTCTGGGAGCTGCCTCAGTCCTTGAGGGTTTGCTTGCAAACATAGCTCTCTGTCCCGCCACCCCAGAGATTAGGCGCTTATTTACTGCAGGCACCTGGAATTCTGTGCAAACTTTTCACGCACAGAGAAATGTTATCTGGTGTAAGAAATAATAACAGGGAGCCATTCCCATGCTCTCAAGATTTCTTGTGACTGTTTGTAAGATGTATAGGCCAACCAAGAAAAAATGTCAACTGTCTTGTCTTTCTCACGCTCTTCTGTATAAATATGAGATGCTGAATAAAGTTGGTGTCAGACTGCGTCCCTTCGTGGAGACGTGTCTGAACCTCTCGACCCCATCTTTGTTGTAGTCTCTTGCTTTAGTTTCTTTCTTAGCCCCGCTGTGCACGTTCTTGAGACCTGATCGACTTTGCCGGCTGGCACCAGCAGATACAGAAAATAATTTTTTTTTAATCCATTTACCAATGAGAATTTCATAATGCTTTTTTAAAAAATCTGGACTTCCCTGATAGCTTAGTTGGTAAAGAATCCACCTGCAATGCAGGAGACCCTGGTTCAATTTCTGGGTCAGGAAGATCCACTGGAGAAGGGATAGGCTACCCACTTCAGTATTCTTGGGCTTCCCTTGTGGCTCAGCTGGTAAAGAACTACCTGCAATGCAGGAGACCTGAGTTTGATCCCTCGGTTGGGAAGATCCACTGGAGAAGGGAAAGGCTACCTACTCTAGTACTCTGGCCTGGAGAATTCCATGGACTGTGTAGTCCATGGAGTTGCAAAGAGTCAGATATGACTGAGCAACTTTCACACTACACAATACTCACACTATGCTTCATAAACAGTATTTAATAAATGAACTATTTGTTTTAGAAAATTCCAAAGCACCAGAAAACCACTCCACCCACCACCTTTAAAACCAAAATCAAGACTCAAGAGAGAGGGGACATATGTATACTTATGGCTACTGTATGGCAGTTCAGTTCAGTCATGTCTGACTCTTTGCGACCACATGGACTGTGGCACACCAGGCCTCCCTGTCCATCACCAACTCCCGGAGTTTACTCAAACTCATGTCCATTGAGTCGGTGATGCCATCCAACCATCTCATCCTCTGTCGTCCCCTTCTCCTCCCATCTTCGATATTTCCCAGCATCAGGGTCTTTTCCAATGAGTCAGTTCTTCACATCAGGTGGCCGAAGTATTGGAGTTTCAGCTTCAGAATCAGTCCTTCCAATGAATATTCAGGACTGATTTCCTTTAGGATGGACTGGTTGGATCTCCTTGCTGTCCAAGAGACTCTCAAGAGTCTTCTCCAACACCACAGTTCAAAAGCATCAATTCTTTGGTGCTCAGCTTTCTTTATAGTCCAACTCTCTCATCCATACAAAGCAATTATCCTCCAATTAAAAAGCAGAAACAGAACCAGTGATTATAAACACAACCTGACAAAGATAACCTGACAAAAATCTAGGCTTCTATATTTAACAGTCTTATTTCCTCGATCATCTTATTTGCAAAACTGGATCATGGCTGAATCTCTCTCATAAGCTTCCAGAATAAATGGATTTATGATGTTGTTCAGTGGTGTCCGACTCTTTGAGACCCCATGAAATGCAGCATACCAGCCTTCCCTGTGTTTCACTATCTCCCAGAGTTTGCTCAAATTCATGTCCATTGAGTGGATGATGCTATCTAACCATCTCATCCTCTGTCGCCCTCTTCTCCTTTGCCTTCAATCTTTCCTGGCATGAGGGTCTTTTCCAATGAGTTGCTTATTCACATCAGGTGGCCAAAGTATTGGAGCGTCAGGTTCAGCATCAGTCCTCCCACTGACTATTTAGGGTTGATTTCCTTCCAGATTGACTAGCTTGATCTCCTTGCAAATTTACACGAAATGTCATATTTAAAAGCAGATGATTGGCACTGCTCCCAGTGTCTCTTGCGCTGTCACACTGGGTATCAAGCGAGTATGGATACACTACTTTCAGTTAGTCTTTCTGCATACAGAGGTGTTTGCCCACAAACCGCGGATTCCCGCCTCCAGTTTAAAGGTTCTGGAAGCTTGTGAAGAGCACTCGAAAAACGTTGGAGCGGGGTTTCCGACTCCTAGTAGGGCCGGCTCCGCCTCCGCCCCGCCCATGGCCCCGCTCCAGCCCGGTCCCGGCCCCGCCCACCACCCCGCCTCGCCCACGGCCCCGCGCTACCTTTAGATCCTGGTTCACTGGACCGGACTGGCGAGGTTGCTGGTCCCCCGAACTTGATAACCCAGGCTGTGAGCGAGTTGGTGAGCAGAAATCCCCTGCTGTAGGTAAGGATGTCTCTGGGAGGTAAATTAATTGATGAAACAGATACCTTCATCCTTCGGCAGCCTTGTCTCCCCTCCCCCACCGCTGGGAGCGTGAGGGGGCGGGCACCTGCGCTGCCGCGGGCGGGTTCAGACTGGCCTGGGTTACACGCCACCCCCGCCCCCCACCCCCAGCCCTTGGCGGAATGCCAGCTCCTTCCTGCTGCGGCTCCCCTGGGATCCTCAGCCCTGCCAAACACAGTGCTGAGACGCGCGCAAGTAGATTTGGCTACAATTGTTACTCTCAACCATCTGGAAAAAACAGATTACATAAAACCAGAATTCTGATACAGGGCCAGCATTCCCCATGGTTACATCCATGGTCACAGATTTTTAACTGTAAAGAAATCTTAAAGCACAATTCTGAATCCTCATCCAAGAATGTCGAAGAGGTCCTAGTGAGGGAAAGAACGGAAACTTTGAAGTTAGGAGATCTGGGATCCTGTTGAGACGACTGTGATTGAAGTTAACAAATAACGCAACGTGTACCTTACAATGATACTCTGGAAAGGATACCATTCATCAAATAACGTGTATAACAATGACTCATCAAGACCTTGTTGCCGCGGTAAATATGCAAAAACTTTGAGCTTGTGGAGTGCTTAAAATTTTTCAAGGGTAATGGAAATAATATTTATAAAAATACACAGAAGAGTTTTCCGTCTGCAGACATCAGAGTCTCCTGAGGTAGAAGATGTATTTCATTAAGATATATATTTTAAAGAGCCGTAAACATAACTTCCAGATACAGACGTACTTCCCTTTATTGAGTTTTATATACAAACTGAAGGTTTGGGCAACCTCACCTCTGCGAGCAAGTCTATCCGCACAATAGTTCCAGCAGCATTTGCTCCCTTCTGTGTCTGTCCCTTTTGGTAATTTTTACAGTATTTCTGACTTTAAATTATTATTGTATTTGTTACGGTGGTCTGTGAGTTTTGCTGTTACTCCCACTATTTGCTGAAGGCTCACATGATGGTTAACATTTTTCTTACTGAAGTATTTTTAAATCAAGGTATGAACATGGGTTTTTTTTAGACATAATGCTATTGCATTCTTAATAGGCTACAATATAGTGTAAACATAAATTTTTACATGTCCTGGGAAAGGAAAAAGCTCCAGTGACTCTCCTTATTGCAATATTTGCTTTATTGGGGTGGTCTGGAACTGAACCCATGGTAGCTGGGAAGTATGCTGGTATGTTTTTCTTCAGACTATCTTAGTGGTAGCTGAAATGGACAAAAATACTAGTTTCTTTCAGTCATTATTGGTTATCGGCCAACAGTGGTGTCTCAAGTTTGGGTAATGGTAAATGCAATTCAAGCGTAAATATTTAAAGGTGAATTGATTTGGCTCTCTTCCCAGGTGGTGCTGTGCTTAGTCTCTCAGTCATGTCCCACTCTTTGTGACCCCATGAACTGCAGCCTGCCAGGTTCCTCTGTCCATGGGGATTCTCCAGACAAGAATACTGGAGTGGATTGCCATGTCCTCCTTCAGGTCATCTTCCCAACCCAGGTATTAAACCCAGGTCTCCTACATTGCAGGTGGATTCTTTACTGTCTAAGCCACCAAGGAAGCTAGTGGGAGACAAAAGAGATAATGGGTTCCATCCCGGAGTAGGAAATGGCAATCTGCTGGAGTAGGAAATGGCAACCCACTCCAGTATTCTTGCCTGGAAAATCCCATGGACAGAGGAGCATGGTGGGCTACAGTCCATGGGGCCACAGAGAGTCAGACACAACAGAGCAACCAAGCGTGCACACACTCAGAGACACGTATACAACCTTAGCAGTTTAGGTGAAATGAACTACTGTGTGTGTTTCTGGAAATTACTGTCTCTGAACTATGCAGGCCCAGCTGTGTTCATTCTGGTTGGATTTGCAATGCCTGCCTGTATGAGGGCAACGTGAAGGGAGGTGGACTGATTCCCTCATAGGGGCCAAGAACCAGATGGAGCAGCTCCTGAGGCAACCTAATGCGGTAGATGTGATTATCTACATTTTAAGAGGTGGCTCGGAAAGGTAGGTTACTTAACAAGTATTAAAAGATAATTTTCAGAAAGAAATAGTCATGACTCATACAGATATAAAATAAATGCATGCAATAAAGATTTTATTAACTCATTAATAAGGAAACTGGGACCCGGATTCAATCCCTGGGTCGGAAAGGTCCCCTGGAGAAAGAAATGGCACCCCACTCCAGTACTATTGCCTGGAAAATCCCATGGACAGAGGAGCCTGGTAGGCTACAGTCCATGGGGTCACAAAGAGTCAGACACGACTGAGCAACTCCACTCCACTTAAAGCTGTTAGAACCAGATCAAAGAAGAATCCCTGAAATTGGTACATTTATAGGTCAGGAATGTTGAAATGGAGGTAAAACTGGTTTTCCATGGAAGAGAGGGGCAAAAGGCTATGTCTTCCTTGGATAGAACTCATTTTCATGTCTACAGACAAGAGTTCTTTCACATTGCCTGTGAGTTATTACAATTCAGGGCTCAGTCGCTCAGTCATGTCTGACTCTTGGTGACCCCATGGACTGTAGCCCACCAGGCTACTCTGTCCATGAGATTTCTCAGGCAGAAATCCTGGAGTGGGTTGCCTTTTCCTTCTCCAGGGGATCTCCCCAACCCAGGGAAAGAACCCATGTCTCCTGCATTGGCAGGTGGATTCTTAAACCCCTGAGCCATCAGGGAAGCCCGAGTTACTACAGAGTTGTAAAATAGCTCAAACAATGCCTAGGTTTTCCTTGAAACACCACTTTCCCCTCCACTTCCACCCACTCCGTATTTTTGACTAGTTACCACACTGCATTTCAGTGACAGGATGTGATGGTTGACTTCTATCAAAGTCTTCCACCAGTTTAAATAGGAATGGTTAAATAGGAATATCCATCCAGCTACATCAGACACCAGATTTATCTAACCATAGACACACAGAGAATAAACAATCTGAGAGGGGACGATCAATTTATCAACAAATGTTTCGTGCAAATTAAAAAAAAAAAGTGATGCCAAATATGATAAAATAAGACTTGAAGCATGTATTTTATTTTATTTTATTTTATTTTTTTTTATAACCACGCCTGACTGGCTTGTTTTATTGGAGAAGAGGACGTGGAGTTAACAATGTGAATGAAGACAGTTGGGACCTGAGGTTGGGAAGAACACCCTCCCCTCCCCATACAAGCCCACTGCCCCAAATAAAAAATAACCAACTATGGGAGAGCAGCCGAGACAGCGACTGGGGGGCAGGGGAAGGACCATGCGTGTGCTGGGAGGGCCCAGAGGCAGCAGCTGCACGAATGCGCGAGTGTAAGTCTCTGAATCTTCATGTAGGTCTGTATAAATATATAGATACGCTGTTCGCTTGTCGCCCCTTCTCTTCCTTCTGCTCCATGCTGCGTGCCGCGGTCCCAGCTCCTCTTTCCACATGAGGGCGAAGGGAAGGGGATGATGCGCAAGTCATCACCGGATGGCTATCAGACCCACATCCATCAGCTTCTGGATCTTCTGTGCTATCACAGGGTTCTTTAAGTGTTCGCTGAGCGCCTGGGGGTCCTTCTGCATCTGTTCCAGGATGAGCCGCATGGCCGGGTCACTCATTTGCTGCACCTCCGGGTCGGCCGTGGCCCGCCGCTTCACATCCTCGGGGCTGTCGTGTCGGTTATACTGGGCCATCATGCAGCGCTGGTAACCATCTGCGGCCTCCTTGCAGTTAGAGTCCAGGTCGAGTGCTTTCTGGTAGACATCCATGGCTTTCGTGTAATCCTTCATCGCCTCCAGGGCAGCTGCTTTCCGGGTATAACCCTTGATGAAGGTTGGCTCCAGCTGGATGCACTCCTCACAGTCCTTGAGCGCCAGCTGGAACTCCAGGAGCTTGGTGTAGCAGGCAGCTCGGTTGCTGTACAGCTTGGCGTCTTTGGGGTTCCGTTTGATGGCTTCCGTGTAGTGCTTCATGGCCTGGGGGTAGTCCCCTTTCTGAAAACACTCATTGCCTTTGTTCTTCTCCTCCAAGGCCAGGTCAGGGTTTATGTAGGCCAGCCGCTCTTGCTTCTTCAAGATTTTCTCTGCCTGCTGGCATTTCTTGAGCACATCTGGGGTTCGGTGCTCTGCCAGAGACTTGTTATAGAAATGGATGGCATCCTTGTACTTTTCTTCTTTGAAGTAAGAGTTGCCAATTCGTGCATAAGCTTTGGCAATCTGTCGGTAGTCTTCTCAGTTTTCTCGCCCCACTTCAATGGCCTTCTCACAAAGCTCCCGGCATTGACCATAGTCACCCTTTTCGAAGTACGCGGCTGCTTGGTTGGTTATGTACGTCATGTTGGTGGGATCCAGGTCTTTGGCTTTGTCGTAGTGCTTCAAGGCCGTGTCAAAGTCCTTCTTCTTGTAGGCTTCATTCCCCAGCTCTTTTTCTCTCAGCGCCTGCTTCTTATTCTCTGGAAGATCTTCTTCCATTGGCTCTGGTTTTGTCTCCTTTTTGGGAGGAGGTGGTGGTGGAGGTGTTGCAACTTCCTCCTCTTCATCCATACTGCCCAGATCAACTCCGAGCAGGACGCTAAGAGTAGTCATGATCCGGGGATCTTGCAGTTTCATGCCCAGGTCGGACGGCTTGTTCCGCAGCTGCTCGATCAGTTCCCGGTAGGTAGGATCTGCGAGCAGAGTCTTGGTCCTGGGATCACTCTCCAACTTCTGGTACAGATTAGGCATGTTGAAAGGGTTCATGAATTTCCTTTCTGCCAGCCGGGCCTCCATATTCTGTAAACCTTCTTTGAGCTGAGGATTGTTTGCTTCATGTTTTAAACCCTCTTCATAGGTTTGCTTGGCTTCTTCAAATCGGTTTAAGAATTCAAGAGCCGCTGCTTTTCGTGAATAGCCCTTGCCCCAGTCAGGCTTCAGGTCAACGGTCTTGCAGCCGTCCTCGTAAGCCTTCTGGTAGTCTCCCTTCTTGGCATAGGCCGCAGAGCGATTGCTGTAGAGCACGTGGTTCTGGGGGTCTAACTTAATGGCTTCGGAGTAGCACTGCAGCGCATCGTCAATGTTGCCGGCACTCAGGGCCTTGTTGCCCCTCTCTTTGAGCTCATTTACCTGCTCCATAGCCCGGTCCGGAACCCCGTTGAATAGACTCCGTCGGCTCCGCGTTCCCAACCGCACGCCTGAAGCGTGTATTTTAAAGGTCACTTGTATCTACTCTTGCTATGGTTTTGACCAAAAGCAGAACTACCTCAGCCTGAATATTGAATCTTATTGTTGTTGTTCAGTCGCTAAGTCGTGTCCAATTCTTTGGGACCCCATGGACCGTAATCTGCCAGGCTCCTTTGTCCATGGGATTTCCAAGGCAAGAATACTGGAGTGGGTTGCCGTTTCCTTTTCCAGGGGATCTTCCCGACCCAGGAATGGGACCTGAGTCTCCTGCATTGACAAGAGGATTCTTTACCATCTGAGCCACCTGGGAAGCATATTGAATATCTGGACCTAATTACTTTTTGAAGTGTGGATGCTTCATTTCAGTGAGGAGTCCATGGTTTTGGGTTTGATTTGTTTGGGAGGAGGGAGATACCTGAAGGATTATGAGTGGCTGATGGGTAATAGGGCTACTTCATAGTTTCCTGCGATTCTAAGTCACTTCGACAAAATTCTGGAGAAACTAGATTACTTCAGTAATATTACTGAGAAGAAAGTGTTTTGATATGTTTACCTCCCTAATCATCTGTTGCAGAAGGGAATAGCAACCCACGCCAGTATTCTTGCCTGGGGAATTTCATGGACAGAGGAGCTGGCAGGCTACATACAGTTCATGGGGTCACAAAGAGTCAGATACAGCTGTGCAAGTAACTTTCACTTTCAATCATCTGTGTTTTAGAAAAATCTGAATCTCGATCTTATTCAACAGCATTCCAAAGAGGGTGGCTTCGGAAGAGGGTGGGTTCCAAGATACGAAAGCATTAGAAGGAGGTGTGGTTTGGTGCATATAAAGCCATTGCTCCTGACAACTCAGTTCTGAAGGAGGGGGACTTGAGACTCCAATGAAAGGAAGGGACATTGTGATAGGGACTCACAGCGGCTGCTGGCAGGAGGGAGCCAAAGTTGGATCTGAAGGCAGGAAATTGGACTAGGTTCTAGGAAGAAATAAGTTCAGGGCACAGAAGGAACAGGTAATTCTGACTCTATCTGTATTATTTTTTAGGATGTTATATGTGGTCAGACTTGCAAAGTTTGTTGGCCTGTCCTGAGTTTGATTTATGAGCCCTGTTTCCATTCTAATATTCTAGGACAGACCCAATTTCAAAGATGCTGTTCTATTTTCAGATTAAATTGAGGGCCTGCTCCAATGTAGAATTTGGGAAAACCTTAGTAGTTGCAGCAGTAGGAAAGTTCCAGGGCTTTGGAGAGTCATACACAGTAAAATGCTCTGATGGGGGGTGAAGGGGTGGTGGAAGGTAAGGGATATGTTTCTGTTAATTGAAGTATAATGTACATGCAATATACAAAGTATAGATTTTTAGCTTGAGTGTCTATAATTGCATACATGTATGTAACACTAGCATATCAGAACTTAGGATATTTCATTATCCCCAGAAAGTTCTCTCTTGTGCCTTTACAGACAGTTGCCACGTCCTGCCCCTCCTTCTAATTTTAATCAGTGGTGTATCATATAAGGATGTTTTTGTGTGTCTGGATTCTTTTTAGGCAGCATAATATTTGAGATTTACTTGTTTTAGTCCATGTATTAATGATTCACTCCTTTTTTAAAAATTACCTTTATTGAGGTGTATAATATACATAAAGTGCAAATAGATTCTGACAAATCTAAGTTTATAATCACCACTACAGTAAAAAAAATAATAATAATAATTTTTTTAAAAGAAAGGAAAAAAAAAAAGATGTAGAGCTTTTTCATCACTCCAGAAAGTTCCCTTGTTCTACTGCAGTTAGTCCCCACCCCCATCTCCTACCCCATGCAACTACTGACCTAATTTCTATCACTACAGATTAGTAGTGCTTGTCTTAGGGCTTTATATGTATTAATGAAACTGTATGGCTTTGAGTCTTGGTTCTTTAGAACAGCATAATGTTTTCCATATTCACCCAAATTTTTGCAAATCATTCTTTTCTATTGCTGATTAAAATCAGTATTAGTTGCTTAAATATACAGTATTGGTTATTCATTCACCTTTTAATGGACATTTCAGTTGCTTCCCTTTTTTTTTTTACTATTATGAATCACATGAACTTTCTTATATGGATTGCCAAAAGGTTTTCCAAAGAATTGGTACCATTTCACTTTGTCCCAAGCACCTGTCTCAACCCAGTTGCACTAAATCTTTGTGAACATTTGGTAAGCTAGTGTTTTTGTATTCAGACCTTCTAGTGGTTATGAAGCATTTTCTGTGATTTTCCTTTCTGGTTTCTAAATGGTATCTCTTAAAGAGCAAATATGGTTTTTTAATGAAATTCCATTTATCTTTCTTTTTGTTTTAAGTTTAGTCCTTGTTGTCATTGCAATGAAATATTTACCAGCCCTGGTCATAAAGATCTGTTTTCTTCTAAATGGTACTCTCTGGTACTAGAGTCTGTTATGTGAAATTAGTTTTTCTGTATGGAATGAAGTAGTGATAAGTATTAATGCATTTTAAATAAGATGAAGTCACAGCTAAAATGCAGTCAGTCTCTCAGTAGAAACTGGTGAAACCACTCTCCAACCTTGATTTTGCAACAGAGCAATAGTACTTAAGCAATTCCCTGGAGTCATTTCCCCAGGCCTTCCTCCAGCATCAGCTTGCCTTGCTTAAGCAGACTTGGATTTGGATGTTTTACTCAAAATTATATTCTCTTCTGTTTTAGTAGTAAATAGATTAAAAGGCATAATTAGTTGTTATACTCTATCAGCAAAACGCAGATGTTTCACTTTTCAGTGATTAAATTTTTGGTTTGCGTCTGTCTGGTGAGGGGCTTGGTGTGGCAGGGTTGAAAAATCTAAAAGGGGAGCTTGAGTTTTTTGGAAAATGTAACAAATATTGGCCCTAACTCTATTTTCACAAAGGCTTTGGGCCTTGGGGAGTGAAGTAAAAGTGAAGTCGCTCAGTCGTGCCCGACTCTTAGCGACCCCATGGACTGCAGCCTATCAGGCTCCTCTGTCCCTGGGATTTTCCAGGCAAAAGTGCTGGAGTGGGGTGCCATTGCCTTCTCCGTTGGGGAGTGAAGCCATTTGCAAATGTCATCTACTTCCCAGCTGCCCAGCCCCTTTGGAATTTAGAGGCTGTGTGATGCATGATCCCTTTGAATTACCAGTCTCATGCTGTGTTGTTTGAGATAGGTGTGAGATTCTGGAGAATAATGTGAAAATTAGGCCAGTCCCCTTCTCAGATGCTGGTTGTCTTGTCAAGCACCCTCTCAAAGGTGAATGGAACAATTAGTAAGGAGGGGTGGATGGGAATGGGGTAGAGACTGGGGCTTCTAGATAGTTTCCCTCTAAATTACCAGCATCTCAGCTAGTTCTGGCAGCATCTTCTAAACAAGCATGGAAGAGGATATGATAAAATGATTGCTTGGTGCTGACCCATCCCTTGTACTCTAGATAAATGTTCTGGGAAACTTCTGCAAAACCAGATTTGTAGGTCTTTGATCAGGTCACCGAGACCCCTGCCTCAGGGAGCCCCACAGCTCTGAAAACTGGCTCTGAGCAGAATTCCATCTTCTGGGAGTGGGTGGAGGAATCTAATCAACTAAGATTTTTAGCTAGGAAATCTACCCAGACCTCAAAGAACCAGAAAGCCCAGTTCTTGCTTTTTAATAGCTGCCTTCCTATGCAAATGAAAATATATATTTAGAAATACCTATGGTCATAAGAGTTTTTATGCATATACACAGCCTTTGGATTAGGAAATAGGACACTGCCCATGCCTAAAATTTAGATGAAGTTGTCATAGGCCCAGTATGTTTCCCTGTGGCATATAGGAATAATACATGAAAAATTTTTGTGTGAACAAATGTGGAAAAGGTTTGTTCCACACAATGAGTCTACAAGTGAAGACTAACTGAAGTACATACAGCAAAGTGGAGGGTCTGGACTTTAAGAACCAAGAAATGTGAGTTCTGGGTTAACCTTGCAACTCCTTGAAAAGGAGTCAATTTTTTTGTTTGCTTTCCATTTAAAAAAGTTTCATTTTCCCCACATTGTAGAATTATAATGACAAATGAACTTCTTTTGCAGTCCATGTAAGAAAATTGAGAGTTTCAGAGATGATATTATAAAATCCAGGAAATACCTAAGATTATTACTAAAGCTATGCACATTCATATGAAAAAGAATGTTTGCTTGAAAGCAGTTAGAAAGATTTAAGGATATGGTTAAATAACAGTAGAAATGGAAAAAGTCAATAACACAGCAATTCTTGGAATAAAAGAGAAGAGGAAAAACTGAACTCTATACCAAGACACTAAAAACATGCAAGAGATTGCATAGAAAGAAATTTTTCCAAGGCAGATGGAAACACCCAGCCCAACTGTTCATAGTTGAAAGACAAGTAAATCTTCATTTTTTTTTTCTTCAGGAAATAAATAAAAACTTATGAGCACCTCAAAGTGAAGTCAGATAAGACATGCCAGTAAAGAGATTATGTTAAGAAGGTTACCGCCCCCACATACCCTAAGAAAGGGAAGCAGCAGTAAAAATATGGGACCTTCGAGACCTAGATCCATGTCCAGTTCTAACTGTTGCCTCCTGACCTGCATACAGGTTTCTCAAGAGGCAGGTCAGGTGGTCTGGTGTTCCCATCTCTTTCAGAATTTTCCACAGTTTATTGTGATCCACACAGTCAAAGGCTTTGGCATAGTCACTAAAGCAGAAATAGATGTTTTTCTGGAACTCTCTTGCTTTTTCCATGATCCAGCGGATGTTGGCAATTTGATCTCTGGTTCCTCTGCCTTTTCTAAAGCATCTGGAAGTTCACGGTTCACGTATTGCTGAAGCCTGGCTTGGAGAATTTTGAGCATTACTTTACTAGCATGTGAGATGAGTGCAATTGTGCGGTAGTTTGAGCATTCTTTGGCATTGTCTTTCTTTGGGATTGGAATGAAAACTGACCTTTTCCAGTCCTGTGGCCACTGCTGAGTTTTCCAAATTTGCTGGCATATTGAGTGCAGCACTTTCACAGCATCATCTTTCAGGATTTGAAATAGCTCCACTGGAATTCCATCACCTCCACTAGCTTTGTTCATAGTGATGCTTTCTAAGGCCCACTTGACTTCACATTCCAGGATGTCTGGCTCTAGGTGAGTGATCATACCATCGTGATTATCTTGGTTGTGAAGTTTGAGTGAACTCTGGGAGTTGGTGATGGACAGGGAGGCCTGGCATGCTGCAATTCATGGGGTCACAGAGTCGGACACAACTGATCAACTGAACTGACTGAACTGAGACCTAGATCCAAATGAGCGACTGAGAGATGCTGGAGACTTAAGAGTAGAATATGAAGGGACCCTGGTGAGATGGCTGTGGATTTTAATGAAAAATAATCATTATCTGCCTGCCAGCAAAAAGAGAAAAGAACATGTAGGTCCCAGAGTAGTTTAGGAGAGTCACTTCCAGTCGAAAAGGTGGTGGTGGTTTGGGGGCTTGTTCAAGGGCCCAAGGGCTGGCTGGTCACCCCAGTGGTGCACGTGGCAGTGTACGCCCAGGGCCTGTGTGATATGCTGCCTGTGTGTACAGATGGCACAACTAGATCTGGTCTGTGGGGCAGGCTGAGCCAGGAGACTGCCACCTGCCAGGGGCCACCGTGGCTCAGCAGTGACCAGAGGCTAAAGTTCAGTGCTCAGCTCACCTGTCAGCAGGAGCTCACCCTCCTAGGAGCACTCCCAGGCTCCAAATCTCTGTTGATTCATTCAGCCTCCCTTGTTACTTGCAGCATCTTCATTGTAGATTTCAAGTCATGGTAGCCTGATAGGCTGAATTTTGTTTGGAGACCATCTTTTTTTTTCCTTTTTTCCCCCTCTTTCATCCTATTGCCTGCTGCAGTGTTTTTATACCTTTTTAAAAATGGTGATGGAGCATGGAAGTAATATGTGAGAATTGCTGCCACAGGAACAACTTTTGAAAGGGTTGTCATATTTGGAAAACACAGAAAGGGGAAAGATAAGCATATTCTTTCAAAACTGCCAACTCAGAAAATCAATGTGATTCATATCCTCAGGTTAGATTCACTGAAGCAAAGGGAAGTTTAAAATACTCTTTAGGAGGAGGAGAATTTTGTGTGGAGTCCAAATGGAATGATAAATGGATAAAGTAGCAAGAGAACAGCTTTATCAGGATGGTGCATTGCCATGAAGTCTGTGGGCATCCCAGACAGAACAGGTGTTCTATGATGACATAAACAGGTGAGTTTATTATGAGGGATGTGATTAGATATTTAGTTCTCTTCTTTCCTCTGCAACATCTAACCAAGTGGCTATATGCAGTAATGTAATGTAAAGTCCTGGTCATAAAGTTAACCCTTGAACAACATGGTTTTGTGCTGCATAGGTGTGCTTGGTCATAGACTTTTTTCAGTGGTAAGTACTACAGTAGAATACAGTCTGTTCGGTTGTATCCATGGATCCAGAATCGTGAATAGAGTAGAACAGTGGACCACAGAAAGCCAACTATAACTTCTACTCTGATTTTCAACTGTGTGAAAAGATGGCATCCCTAACCCCCTGTGGTTCAAGGATCAACTGTATTGATGAACTGATAATCCAAACTAAAGTTTTGGAAGAAACAGGCATACTCTGCAGTGCACTTTGATACTTAGTGTTTTTTATGAAACATTTTTTTTAATTCTATTGACAACCCACTAGAATTTTTTGACACTGACCATCTGAAAGACACAGTTCTAAAATAAATTGGAATTGGAATTCTGAGGATATAGCCAAGCAGTCTCAACACAGTATGAAAGGAAAGATTATTGACCTTGTAATTAGAAAAACTGAGTCCAAGTCCAGGTTTCGATGTTGGTTAAACATGAAAACCAGTGCAAATCTTGTCTCTGGCCCTTGGTTTCATTACATATAAAACAAGGACAATACCACCTCCTTTATCTAATTCATAAAATTTTCAGAAAAAAATTGAAATAATTGGCAGCCACTGAGGAAAACAATATGGAGAATCCTTTAAAACTAAAAATAGAATTACTGTATGATCCAGCAATTTCATTCCTGGGTATATAATCCAGAAAAAAATAAAAATACTAATTCAAAATGACACATGCATCCCAGTGTTTAGAGTGGCACTCTTTATAATAGCTAAGACATGGTAGCAGCCCAAGTACCCATCAACAGACAATTGAATTAAGAAGATGTGGTGTGCATATGTGCAATGGAATATTACCCATAGAAATACTACCATCTGCAGCAACATGAATGGACAGTATTATGCTTGGTGAAATAAGTCAGACTAAAACATGCTACATGATACCACTTGCATGTGGAATCCAAAAATTTATACAAATGAATGTGTATACAAAATAGAAACAGACTCAGACATAGAAAACAAGCTTCTGGTCACCAAAGGAGAAAGGCAAGTAGGGAGGGACAAACTAGGAGTATGGGATTAACAGATAAAAACTACTATACATAAAATAGATAAGCAATAGGGATTTACTGTATACCACAGGGAGCTATATTCAGTATCTTCTAATAATCTATAATGCAAAATAATCTGAAAAAGGAAATATATGTATATAACTGAATCACTTTGCTGTACACTTAAAACACACAATATTTTAAAGTGACTGTACTTCGGTTTAAAAAAATAATTTTCCAGATGTAAAAATTGTACAAAGAAATTGCATAAGTAACTTGATTATCATAGTCATAGCCATGATGACAGTAAATAGTAGCATGTCAATAAGATAAAAATATAGTGACCAAAAACTTCCAATCATTGTGAGACCAGTAGCCTCAGGTTTCTCCAGGAGGAGAGCGAGGATTTGGGTGATAACCAGGTGGTTTGGTTGGAATCCTAGAGCTCATATCAATAGCGCTTTCCAGGGTAGCTGGCAAGGAAATGAGGAGGTGGTGGAAATGGTGCCATGGAAGTAGGAAGCATTACCCATCAGAGAAAAGGAAGATATAACCTTGGAACCAACAAACCCAACCCTGAATTCAGCTTTAGCCTTTTATAGTTGAGTGCCCATGAGCTTTGGGGAGGCTCAGTTTCTGTGTCTGAGCAATTGGGGGACATGTATATATTTTATATATATATAAAATGTATAATACATAAATTACAATTTTATATTATAAATATATCATATAAATACACAATTTGATAAAATATATAATATGTTTACATTGTTATTTAAATATATACATTAAAATATATAACATATAATAAAATATGTGGGTATATATATATATTAATAGCTGTGGCAACTAAAGGAGCCAGTTGTTGTTCAGTCACTAAGTTATGTCTGACTCTGCAACCCCATGGATGGCAGCATGCCAGGCTTTCCTGTCCTTCACTATCTCCTGGAGTTTGCTCAAATTCGTGTCCAGTGAATTGGTGATGCTATCTAAAAATCTCATCCTCTGCTGCCCTCTTCTCCTTTGCCTTCAATCTTTCCCAGCATCTAAGTCTTTTCCAGTGAGTTGGCTCTCTGCATCAGGTGGCCAAAGTATTGTAGCTTCAGCTTCAGCATGAGTCCTTCCAGTGAATATTCAGTGTTGATTTCCTTTAGGATTGACTGGTTTGATCTCCTTGCAGTCCAAGGGCCTCTCAAGAGTCTTCTTCAGCACCACAATTCGAAAGCATCAATTCTTGTAGGTCTTCATAGAACCGTTCAACTTCAGCTTCTTCAGCATTACTGGTTGGGGCATAGACTTGGATTACTGTGATATTGAATGGTTTGCCTTGGAAACAAACAGAGATCATTCTTTCGTTTTTGAGATTGCATCCAGGTACTGCATTTCGGACTCTTTTGTTGACCATGATGGCCACTCCATTTCTTCTGAGGGATTCCTGCCCGCAGTAGTAGATATAATGGTCATCTGAGTTAAATTCACCCATTCCAGTCCATTTGAGTTCGCTGATTCCTAGAATGTCGACATTCACTCGTGCCATCTCTTGTTTGACCACTTCCAATTTCCCTTGATTCATGGACCTGACATTCCAGGTTCCTATGCAATATTGCTCTTTACAGCATTGGACCTTGCTTCTATCACCAGTCATATCCACAGCTGGGTATTGTTTTTGCTTTGGCTCCATCCCTTCATTCTTTCTGGAGTTATTTCTCCACTGATCTCCAGTAGCATATTGGGCACCTACTGACCTGGGGAGTTTCTCTTTCAGTATCCTATCATTTTGCCTTTTCATACTGTTCATGGGGTTCTCAAGCCAAGAATACTGAAGTGGTTTGCCATTCCCTTCTCCAGTGGACCACATTCTGTCAGATCTCTCCACCATGACCCGCCCGTCTTGGGTTGCCCCATGGGCATGGCTTAGTTTCATTGAGTTAGACAAGGCTGTGGTCCTAGTGTGATTAGATTGATTAGTTTTCTGTGAGTATGGTTTCAGTGTGTTTGCCCTCTGATGCCCTCTTGCAACACCTACCATCTTACTTGGGTTTCTCTTACCTTGGGCATGGGGTATCGCTTCAGGGCTGCTCCAGCAAAGCGCAGCCAATGCTCCTTACCTTAGATGAGGGGTATCTCCTCACCACTGCCCTTCCTGACCTTCAACGTGGGATAGCTCCTCTAGGCCCTCCTGTGCCCATGCAGCCACGGCGTGGGGTTGGTCCAAATTTGGCCTTGGAATACAGAATGAAGCAGGGCAAAGACTAATAGAGTTTTGCCAAGAAAATGCACTGGTCATAGCAAACACCTTGTTCCAACAACACAAGAGAAGACTCTATACATGGACATCACCAGGTGGTCAACACTGAAATCAGATTGATTATATTCTTTGCAGCCAAAGATGGAGAAGCTCTATATAGTCAGCAAAAACAAGACCAGGAGCTGACTGTGGCTCAGACCATGAACTCCTTATTGTCAAATTCAGACTTAAATTGAAGAAAGTAGAGAAAACCACTAGACCATTCAGGTATGACCTAAATCAAATCCCTTACGATTATACAGTGGAAATGAGAAATAGATTTAAGGGCCTAGATCTGATAGATAGAGTGCCTGATGAGCTATGGAATGAGGTTTCTGACATTGTACAGGAGACAGGGATCAAGACCATCCCCATGGAAAAGAAATGCAAAAAAGCAAAATGGCTGTCTGGGGAGGCCTTACAAATAGCTGTGAAAAGAAGAGAAGTGAAAAGCAAAGGAGAAAAGGAAAGATATAAACATCTGAATGCAGAGTTCCAAAGAATAGCAAGAAGAGATAAGAAAGCCTTCTTCAGCGATCAATGCAAAGAAATAGAGGAAAACAACAGAATGGGAAAGACTAGAGATCTCTTCCAGAAAATCAGAGGTACCAAAGGAACATTTCATGCAAAGATGGGCTCGATAAAGGACAGAAATGGTATGGACCTAACAGAAGCAGAAGATATTAAGAAGAGATGGCAAGAATACACAGAAGAACTGTACAAAAAAGATCTTCACGACCCAGATAATCACGATGGTGTGGTCACTGACCTAGAGCCAGACATCCTGGAATGTGAAGTCAAGTGGGCCTTAGAAAGCATCATTACGAACAAAGCTAGTGGAGGTGATAGAATTCCAGTTGAGCTATTCCAAATCCTGAAGGATGATGCTGTGAAAGTGCTGCACTCAATATGCCAGCAAATTTGGAAAACTCAGCAGTGGCCACAGGACTGGAAAAGGTCAGTTTTCATTCCAATCCCAAAGAAAGGCAATGCCAAAGAATGCTCAAACTACCACACAATTGCACTCATCTCACATGCTAGTAAAGTAATGCTTAAAATTCTCCAAGCCAGGCTTCAGCAATATGTGAACCGTGAACTTCCTGATGTTCACGCTGGTTTTAGAAAAGGCAGAGGAACCAGAGATCAAATTGCCAACATCCGCTGGATCATGGAAAAAGCAAGAGAGTTCCAGAAAAACATCTATTTCTGCTTTATTGACTATGCCAAAGCCTTTGACTGTGTGGATCACAATAAACTGTGGAAAATTCTGAAAGGAATGGGAATACCAGACCACCTGGTCTGCCTCTTGAGAAATTTGTATGCAGGTCAGGAAGCAACAGTTAGAACTGGACATGGAACAACAGACTGGTTCCAAATAGGAAAAGGAGTACATCAAGGCTGTATATTGTCACCCTGCTTATTTAACTTATATGCAGAGTACATCATGAGAAACGCTGGACTGGAAGAAACACAAACTGGAATCAAGGTTGCTGGGAGAAATATCAATAACCTCAGATATGCAGATGACACCACCCTTATGGCAGAAAGTGAAGAGAAACTAAAAAGCCTCTTGATGAAGGTGAAAGTCGAGAGTTCAAAAGTTGGCTTAAAGCTCAACATTCAGAAAACGAAGATCATGGCATCTGGTCCCACCACTTCATGGAAAATAGATGGGCAAACAGTGGAAACAGTGTCAGACTTTATTTTTCTGGGCTCCAAAATCACTGCAGATGGTGACTGCAGCCATGAAGTTAAAAGACGCTTACTCCTTGGAAGGAACGTTATAACCAACCTAGATAGCATATTCAAAAGCAGAGACATTACTTTGCCAATAAAGGTTCATCTAGTCCAGGCTATGGTTTTTCCTGTGGTCATGTATGGATGTGAGAGTTGGACTGTGAAGAAGGCTGAGCGCCGAAGAATTGATGCTTTTGAACTGTGGTGTTGGAGAAGACTCTTGAGAGTCCCTTGGACTGCAAAGAGATCCAACCAGTCCATTCTGAAGGAGATCAGCCCTGGGATTTCTTTGGAAGGAATGATGCTAAAGCTGAAACTCCAGTACTTTGGCCACCTCATGCGAAGAGTTGACTCATTGGAAAAGACTCTGCTGCTGGGAGGGATTGGGGGCAAGAGGAGAAGGGGACGACAGAGGGTGAGATGGCTGGATGGCATCAATGACTCGATGGACGTGAGTCTGAGTGAACTCCAGGAGTTGGTGATGGACAGGGAGGCCTGGCGTGCTGCGATTCATGGGGTCGCAAAGAGTCCGACACGACTGAAGCGAATGAACACGCACACAATAAATGGTAAACAATGGGCCAATGGACATGTGAAAGTAAGTAAAACATCAGCTAGTGAGTCTCTGGTGTACAGGCATACCCCAGAGATACTGCAAGTCTTTCAGACCACCACAGCAAAGCAAATATTACAATAAAGTGAGTCACACACTTTTTGGTTTCCCATTGCATATAAAATTGTGTTTACATTGCACTGTAGTCTATTATCTCTGCAAGACCATTATGTCTAACAAAGATCTGATCTGATCAAGGGATTAGTGGGTGGGGCAGGGTTTGAGAGTCTTATCTGAAACATCAGACTGTCTTCCACCTGTCTCCTACATTCCAGGGCTTAGAGGACCAGCAAAGAACTTCAGGGTAATAGGTCTATGTGTAGGTTTGGGAACTCTCCCTAGTTGATTTCTGCCCACTTCCTTCCCAACCCTGTGGCATGGAGCAGCTCGGCCCAGTGCATGGATAAGGAACCAGGGGTCCTTGGGGCTCTGGCATCAGCATCACTCAGCACCTATAAATGTAGGTTCATGGGCCTCACTAGACTTACTGAATGAATCACACACACTTAAGGGCTGGAGTCCAGGAAGTCATATTTTCACCAAACCCCCAGTTATTCTGATGCTAATCAAGTTCACAGGCATAGTAAGTGGCCAGAATAGGGAAGGGCTATGCAATGAGGCAAGTGCTTGACAAGATGACCTGGAAAAGGGGGCGAGGGGTGGGAGGAAGGAAGGATGTGAGGAGTAAGGACTGTGGGGGTAGAACAGCCAGACATTAGCAGCCAAGAGTCCTAGAGTGCCCCAGTGGCAGGCAGACAGAGAGGGTGAGTGCAGAGGAAACACTTCAGGCTCACAGCAGGTTAGTATCTTTCCTGTGAATTGTGTTGGAGAACTTAACCATGTCCAAGACCACCAAAACACATGTCCCCTTTACAGGGGAAAATTTGATGCAAAATTATGAAGGCATGAGCTCATTGTAATCCACATGAAAAAGCAAGATGTTCTCAAATGTGGCTGCCGTAAAATAAAGGCTTTGTTCTTGTTTTTCTGAGCATTGGCGGATGAGATCCTTCACCGGAGTTTTTGTCTGAAATTTGAATTTCAAGCAATGTTATTGGTGAGCTGGCAAAAGAAGTATGAACTTGTATGAATGATCAGTAAGCTACCTGCCCCCTTGAGTGGTGTGAAACTGCAGACTTAGAGATGAGATGGGGCCCATCATAAAAAAAAGGGGAAGAACAGTCTGAGACATGCTGCATTCTTTTCACAACACAGAGTTACACCAAGATGGAAAAGAAGGGAAACAAGAAAATGATGGCAAGTCAGAGCTTTACCAGCTCAATTTTTTAACCGAAGAGTTACTAATTCCCAGATCATAGACACATAAAAATAATGTGGATGTCTGTTTTGTGTCAAGCACAATACTAAGCAAGGAAAGAGTCTGATGGAGAGAAATTGGGTAAATAAATACCTTCAGCATATTAAGTAAGATTTCAGAGTCAGAAGTTTCTGTGCAAAGTGTACTAGGCAGATTATAGAAACTTGGACCAAGTCAGTCTCTGTTCTAGGTTTGACCTCCTAGAAGGTCTTGCACAGACTGACTTCCTTTTATTGCACTTACTTACGCTTTGAAGATTCTGCGTTTTTACAAATGGAAGATTTGTGGCAACCCTGCCTCGAGCAAGTCTATCCACAGCGTTTTCCCCAACATCATTTGCTCGCTTCCTGTCTCTGTGTCCAAACTACCCCACAGTTGCACTCATCTCGCACGCTAGTAAAGAAATGCTCAAAATTCTCCAAGCCAGGCTTCAGCAATATGTGAACCGTGAACTTCCACATGTTCAAGCTGGTTTTAGAAAAGGCAGAGGAACCAGAGATCAAATTGCCAACATTCTCTGGATCATCAGAAAAGCAAAAGAGTTCCAGAAAAACATCTATTTCTGCTTTATTGACTATGCCAAAGCCTTTGACTGTGTGGGTCACAATAAACTGTGGAAAATTCTGAAGGAGATGGACATACCAGACCATCTGATCTGCCTCTTGAGACACCTGTATGCAGGTCAGGAAGCAACAGTTAGAACTGGACATGGAACAACAGACTGGTTCCAAATAGGAAAAGGAGTATGTCAAGGCTATATATTGTCACCCTGCTTATTTAACTTATGTGCAGAGTACATCATGAGAAACACTGGGCTGGAGGAAGCACAAGCTGGAATCAAGATTGCCGGGAGAAATATCAATAACCTCAGATATGCCAATGACACCACCCTTATGGCAGAAAGTGAAGAAGAACTAAAGAGCCTCTTGATGAAAGTCAAAGAGGAGAGTGAAAAGTTGGCTTAAAGCTCAACATTCAGAGAACTAAGATTATGGCATCTGGTCCCATCACTTCATGGGAAATAGATGGGGAAACAGTGGAAACAGGGTCAGATTTTATTTTGGGGGGCTCCAAAATCACCAAAGATGGTGACTGCAGCCATGAAATTAAAAGATGCTTACTCCTTGAAAGGAAAGTTATGACCAACCTAGACAGCATATTAAAAAGCAGAGACATTACTTTGTCAACAAAGGTCCATCTAGTCAAGGCTATGGTTTTTCCAGTAGTCATGTATGGATGTGAGAGTTGGACTATAAAGAAAGCTCAGTGCCGAAGAATTGATGCTTTAGAACTGTGGTGTTGGAGAAGACTCTTAAGAATCCCTTGGACTGCAAGCAGATACAACCAATCCATCCTAAAAGAGATCAGTCCTGGGTGTTCATTGGAAGGACTGATATTGAAGCTGAAACTCCAGTGCTTTGGCCACTTGATGTGAAGAACTGACTCTTTGGAAAAGACCTGGATGCTGGGAAAGCTTGAGGGCAGAAAGAGAAGGGGACGACAGAGGATGAGATGGTTGGATGGCATCACGGACTCAATGGACATGGGTTTGGGTAGACTCTGGGAGTTGGTGATGGACAGAGAGGCCTGGCATCCTGCAGTTCATGGGATCACAAAGAGTCAGACGCGACTGAGTGACTGAACTGAACTGAGCTGTCTCTGTGTCACCTTTTGGTAATTCTCACAATATTTCAGACTTTTTCATTTTTATAATGTTTTTCATGGTGACCTGTGACTAGTGATCTTGGATGGTAGTGGGGCAGAAAGATTATTACGATTCACAGAAGGCTGTAATGGTGGTTAGCATTTTTTGGCAATGAAGTATTTTTTAATGAAGTTATGCACAGTGCTTTGTTAGACATAATGGTCTTGCAGAGATAATAGACTACAGTGCAATGTAAACACAATTTTATATGCAATGGGAAACCAAAAAGTGTGTGACTCACTTTATTGTAATATTTGCTTTGCTGTGGTGGTCTGAAAGACTCGCAGTATCTCTGGGGTATGCCTGTACACCAGAGATTCACTAGCTGATGTTTTACTTACTTTCACATGTCCATTGGCCCATTGTTTACCATTTATTGTGTGCGTGTTCATTCGCTTCAGTCATGTCCAACTCTTTGGGACCCCATGGACCGCAGCCTGCCAGGTGTCTCTGCCCGTGGGATTCTCTCAGCAAGAATACTGGTGTGGGTTACTATGCCCTCCTTCAGGAGAGCTTCCTGACCCAGGGATCAAACCCACACCTCTTGCATTACATAAGTATTCTTTACCACTGAGCCTCTGGGGAAGCCCTTACCCTTTATTGCATGCTAAGTCACTTCAGTTGTGTCTGACTCTTTCTAAACCTGTGGACTGTAGCCCACCAGGCTCCTCTGTCCATGGGATTCTCCAGGCAAGAATACTGGAGTGGGTTGCCGTGCCCTTACCCTTTATTAGTAGCTACTTATTACCAGGATTATGATGGAGAGCACTAATGAAGTGGGCCTCTACTCCCAGCAATAATGAGTAAGAAGTTTGTTGATAAAGTAGGGTTGACTGGCTTCCGTAAGAAATATTTGAAAGCAGTTAATCACTCACCTTTTCAGGTCAGCTTGAGATAGAGGAAACTTTGTCCTCTCATAAAACATTTAGAAATCAGCTCTTCATGATATCCAGAATGCCAGAAAGAATAAACCTCAGTTCATTTTGGTTTTGTTTTCACTTGATCAGCCATGAGTTGTTTCCAGACTTCAGAGAGCCAGTCTTGGATTTATCCCACTGTGATCCTCTGCCTGTTTGGATTTTTCTCCATGATGAGACCCTCAGAACCCTTTCTTATGGTGTATTTATCTGGACCAGATAAAAACCTGACCAGTGCAGAGGTGAGTTAATATCCATACGAACCTTAATGTTGTTTAATCTTACAGGACTTACACAAGGACATAGAGTCAGGGTGTCATTCAACTGGAAATAAGATTAATATACTGACCTCAGTGAATCCCATTTTCATGGTATTTGTTATTTTATAGAACTGTTCAAACCACTCTTCGCTCCTCACACTTGCAAAGATGGGAAACCTAAACACATCACATGTATAATAAATATTTTCACTTTTACAGAGTTCTAACATTAGACTTAATGCATGGGAACATGTCAAGTCTCATTGATTCTGTTACACTTATCCTAAAATACAATCACTGCCAGGCACAGGATCTAGTCCTAATAAACTTTTAATTTGCTGGGGTATAAGCAGAATATATTTTTTTTAATTGTAGCATTTCTTTGAAAGTGTTGAGAGTGTTAGTTACTCAGTCGTGTCCAACTCTTTGCCACCCCATGGACTGTAGCCCACCCAGCTTCTCTGTCCATGGAATTCTCCAAGCAAGAATACTGGAGTAGGTTGCCATTCCCTTCTCCAGGGGATCTTCCCTACCCAGGGATTGAACCCAGGTCTCCTGCATTGCAGGCAGATTCTTCACTATCTGAGCCACCAGTGAAGCCTTTCCTTAGGACACTTAATTTTGAAAAACTGTTTATCAGAAGATGAGACATTAACAGTTTATCTCCCAGCTTTATCTTCCCTGGAAGTCCCAATTCTCTAATTCAAAAGGTCCACCGCTTTTTTTTTTTTTTATAACAAGGAAGTGCCCTGACCCCGTTGAAGAATTACCCTAGGCTAGTTCTGTAGTCTCCAGTCCTAGCTAAAAAGACACTGCAGACTGTGAGGCTTCACTTGAAAGGGTCATTGATGCTGTTTTATTTGGTGATGAAGCAATAAGGACAGAAGGGCAAGTTTATTCTGCTGCACTGTAAATCACTTAGGGGCAGGTCTGTTTCAGAGTTTCCGAGACAGGAACGTGACTGTTAAGACAAAGCAGACCACAGACAGCGGTCCAGAATCGGCCAGCGAACCCCAAGCCTCTACTTCTGCAACCATTATGGACCAGTGAAAAAGTGTTAGTCGCTCAGTGATGGCCGACTCTTTGCAGTCCAATGGACTGTAGCCTGCCAGGCTCCTCTGTCCGTGGAATTCTCTGGCAAGAGTACTGGAGTGGGTTGCCATGCCCTTCTCCAGGGAATCTTGCTGACCCAGGTCTCCCACATTGCAGGCAGATTCTTTACTGTATGAGCCACCAGGGAGCTGCTGTGGACTAGCTAGACTGCAAAGGTGCAGCCCAGTCCCACTAGCCTTTCAAATCACTGAACTTCCCCTCTTGTCACTGACACGGGAACCCATTGAGGTTGCTGGAGGAAGCAGAGGGGCACAGAAGAGAGGCTGCTGTGGCTGACCTACACCTGTACCCACCATGCCCCAAAGACCAACAACTTCCTCAGTGCTTTCCATGAATGAACAGTGAGGTCCCCTGCATTTCTGACTAAATCCACGAGATAACTCATATTATGCTGAGACTGAGAATTGAGTAAACAGATAAATCAACAGAACTGAAGAGAAACGGGGTTGGAAGCCCATACAATTTGTCCAGGAAGGAGACAAAATGTGTTACTGTTCCCACATCGTAATTCTGCCGGGTGATTTACTCTTTGCTGTCTTCCTGTGTGTGTTCATTCAGACTTGCACGGGCTATTTTTTTGCCATGATAGTGAATCAACACAAAGATAAAGGTTGCTGAATTCTTCTAACGCTGTAGCTGCTTTATGAAGTGTTGTTAATCTTCAGGCAAGACAAGGATAGTATTTTTTTTAATAGCCTGAAAAGCCCACAAGTCTGTTGAACAATTTTTAACTAGTTTGCAGGCATATCTCAGAGACATTACTTGGTTACAGACACAGTAAAGCAAACAATGCAATAAAGTGAGTCACATGAATTTTTTTTATTTCCAAGTGCGTAAAACAGTTATGTTTATACCATACTAATCCCTGGTGGCTCAGACAGTGGAGAATCCTCCTGCAATTCAGGAGACCTGGGTTCGATCCCTGGGTCTGATCCCTGGGTCAGGAAGATCCCCTGGAGAAGGGAATGATTACCCACTCTAGTATTCTTACTGGATAATTCCATGGACAGAAGAACCTGGTGGGCTACAGACCATGGGGTTGCAGAGTTGGACATGACTGAGCAAGTAATGGTCTCAGCTGAGCATGACTTTCGCTCAAAGACTATTAAATATGCAATAGCATTATGCCACAAAATAGTATATACCTTAATTGAAAAATATTTTATTGCTAAAAAAATGCCAAAACAATTACAATAGTAACATCAAGGATCATTGATCATAGATTCCATAACAAACATAATAACAATGGAAAAGCTTTAAATATTGAAAGAACTACCAAAATATGACCAAACTAAACTAAATAAAATGAGCAAATGCTGCTGGAAAAATGGCACCAATAGTCTTGCCCAATGCAGGTTGCCACAAACCTTTAATTTGTAAAAAATAAATGAATAAAAAGAACAAAAAGTAAAAAGCACAGTATCTGCAAAACACAATAAAATGAGCTATGCCTGGACTCTAGTGTGTATACAGTTAGTGTAGTTCACATTGGGCTTCCCTGGTGGCTCAGTGGAAAAGAAACTACTTGCCAGCACAGAAGATGCAGGTTCGATCCCTGGGTCGGGAAGATCCCCTGGAGAAGGACATGGCAACCCATTCCACTATTCTTGCCTCAGAAATCCCATGGATAAGAAGAGCCTGGTGGACTACAGTCCATAGGGTCTTGAAAGAGTCAGACATGACTTGGCAACTAACCCACAAAGTTCCGAGTGCACGTGAAGCTGATATATTCTTGTATTGAAATGCATGTAGATGTATAAAGTGGGTTTTTGAGGGGGTGGGGGAGTTGTCCTTTCCTAGGGTTTCCTTGAAAATCAGTGTTCTATTCTGTTTTCTCGTCATATGAAGATACCTGTCTAATCAGGGCTTCCCTGCTGGCTCAGATGGTAAAGAATCTGCCTGCAATGCAGGAGACCTGGGTTCAATCCCTGGGTTGGGAAGATCTCCTGAAGAAGGGTGTGGGTCCCTTCTCCAGTATTCTTGTCTGGAAACTCCCCACAGACAGAGGAACCTGGCGAGCTACAGTCCATGGGGGTCACAAAGAGTCAGACACGACTGAGCGACTAAGCACGGCACCCTATCTGATTAGATACAAAGTTTTATATTGGGCAAGCCACATGGATCAACACTTTAGTAATACACAAGTCTGAGAAAGGTAACCCTCCTCACTTCCCAGTGCTTCGTGGTCACAGAATCCATTTTCCACCTCTGCAGCTCACAAATGAGATCTTCCCCGTGTGGACCTACTCTTACCTGGCACTACTGCTTCCAGTCTTTGTCCTCACGGATTATGTCCGCTACAAGCCAGTCATCATCCTCCAGGGCATTAGCTTCATCATTTGCTGGCTGCTGCTCTTGTTTGGCCAAGGAGTCAGGACCATGCAGGTGCTGGAATTCTTCTATGGGATGGTCACCGCCACTGAGGTGGCATACTATGCCTACATTTACAGCGTGGTCAACCCGGAGCACTACCAGAAGGTGAGCGGCTACTGCAGGAGTGTCACGCTGGTGGCCTACACGGCAGCCTCCGTGCTGGCCCAGCTCTTGGTATCCCTGGCCGGCCTGTCCTACTTTTACCTCAACGTCATATCCTTGGCCTCTGTCTCCGTGGCCTTCCTCTTCTCACTTTTCCTACCCATGCCTAAGAAGAGCATGTTTTTTCATGCAAAACCCAGCCAAGAAGCCCTTCCAAAGCCACCAGGAACGGACGCTGTCTCAGAGGAACCTCAAAAGAATCACAAACCAGTGGGAAAAGTAGTGTTCACTGATTCAGGGAACCCAGATGATGACCAGGTGACCAACCCAAAGCCAGGAAATGTAGCTCTGAGAGTTTTTGTGCAGTGGTTACAAGATTTGAAGCAGTGTTACTCCTCAAAACATCTTTTTTACTGGTCCCTATGGTGGGCTTTTTCCACAGCAGGTTATAACCAGGTTTTGAACTATGTTCAAGTCCTGTGGGATTACAAAGCACCGTCCCAGAGTTCAGTATATAATGGAGCAGTAGAAGCTATTGCAACCTTTGGAGGTAAGTAAACATTGATCTATCTTCCTTTCTTGCCCAATCCCCACCCCCTCCACCCCTGCAAACTAAATTCATTTCTCCAGTTGCTGAATTCTCCACAGTGGTAAATTAAGTCTGTTCAGAAGGCATATTAACCATTTTCAGAAATAGAAGGCAATGGGGGAAAAAGACACGACATTTCTGTTTAATGTGTTACAGGAAACTCAAGAGTTCAGGATTCAACACCAAGTGATTACATTCTAACCAGATTCCTAAAATTCCGTTTCCTCATCAAGAAAAGTGTTAATAGTGCCCTCTTTTCTTTCAGGATTGTTTTTAATATCAAAAAGAAAATGGACATTGTGTATTAATATATAAACAAGGTGTTCTGTTATCTTAGAAAATGAACTGAAATAGTAAGACTTCCAAATTTTCACTGGAAGGGTTTTTGTTAATAAAGAATTTGATTTAGCTAGTCCCGGTCTTTAACCAATTCCAGGTTCTACACCACACATTTCCAAAATTAGCTTTCTTACGAGATTGAAATCAGAAGTGGAAGGTATTTGAGAGTCAAGATTCTAATATCAGAAGTCTGCCTTTGAAGTTCACTCTGCAATAAATATTTATATCCTGGTTAACAGAAACTTAAATTCAGCTAAGACTTTGAAGATATTTTCTAGGAAGTAGGAGATTTCCACAACCTCCTTTACAAAAAAATTTCAGAAACTTCATGTGGCATCCATTGTACTATTGTTTCCCTTTTAAGAAGACTTACATTTAAACTCCTAGAAACCAGGGCAGTCTTGGAATTGGTTCACTGAAATTATTTATTCCACATTTCAAGTTCTGAGAAGAAAAGTAATTTTATTTCTTTTGTAGTAATGGTTCTTGCCTACATCACATATGGAAAAGTTAGTCAAATCTCAGTAATTCAAAACATAAATACCTCTCACTTCCTTAAAGAGAACTATAATTACTAACCCTAATTTCTGTCAATTACTCAATCTCTTAAATTCTGTAACTTGTTCACCTCAAACCTGAAGTAGATTAAGCCAAATCTTGAAGACACTGGGATGGAGATTAGAAGAAAGATGAAGATTAGTACTAATGACTAAAACTTACTACCCAGTGCAATATATCTGTAACATACTGCTGAGAAAAACAACAAAGAAAGGCATATATGAACAGGCTAAGTGTACTGCCAGAACAATTGTTTCATCTTTATCTATCCCTGCCCTGAGCTTGTTATATTAAGCAACTGAGTTTATGTATCTTTTTTCCCCACTCTGATGATTAGGAACCTTTCTGGTCCCTCTGGAACCTTTCTGATGCATAGAACAGTGTTTGGCATATAGTTGATGCTAATTTAAAATGTGACAACTAAATGTTTGAAAGAATAGAAATTAAAGAGTAGCCAAGGGAAAACATGCTTGAGAAGTGGATAAATCCCCATTTAGGCGGGTCACATTATTTTCACAAATTGTGTAAGTAATATATTCCTCTTTCAGAATTGCCTGAAACCTGAATTCTTAAGACAGCATGTTAACATTTCACTGGATGTGTTGGATCTTCCTTAATGTTTCTTCTGTAGGGGCCCTGGCTGCCTTTGCGGTGGGTTATGTGAAAGTCAACTGGGATCTTCTGGGAGAGTTGGCTCTGGCCATCTTCTCAGTTGTCAATGCAGGCTCTCTGTTTCTCATGCATTACACGACCGACATATGGGCGTGCTACACTGGCTATTTGATATTCAAGACTGTCTACATGCTCCTTATCACCATAGCAGTGTAAGTATTACTTAGCATTTCTTCTCACTCCTGAAACAATACCATGTTCTCTTTTCTGTATTCCTATAATTCCATTGAGAACTTTGGAAGGATTTTAATCAATGCAATAGTAAATGTTGACTACTTCATACTAAATTAGGCACAGTTAAGCCATCTTTTCATTCAATTGTTTATCCATCGAATATTGCTGATATTAGTCAGCAAGGAAAAATGTTTTGTAAGTTCATAAACCAAAGGCATGTCACAGTGTCATTTATAATTTTTATTTCAAGCAATTTTCCGGTTTGCATAGTATGATGGAATTTGATTTGTGATTGAGATTTCGTCTCTAATTTCGCTTGGTTGCTAAAGCAATTCCAGGCATATACTTTTGTATGAAACAAAATATTCTCAGCCCGTCATAACAAGTTGGCTACTGAAAAAAAAGTAAATGCAAAAATCACGGGAAACTATAAATCCCAGTGATTTTTTTAATGATTAAAAGAATTTGGTTCCATATTTAAGTGCAGAGAAAGTTGAGTGTAGGAAATATGATTTGGTTTCACTGAAAGAGATAAGAAACATTTGAATTTCAAACACATGAAAGAAGTAGTATGAAATTTTAGGTTTTAATCTGTGAAAAATGCTTGATAAGTAATTGACAAAACACAGAAATATAAAGACCCTGAGAAAAGATCATGAAACATAGGAAAGAGATGAAATTTGTGGCATGCTCTTTTTTTTTTTTTTTCCACTGAACGGAATCAGGTTAATGTATCAAACTCATGTGTCTTGAGGTTTTTTTAATGTATTTTGTTAAGGTAGAATGACATTATTTCTTTTCATTTCAGGACTATTCAGAACCCAAAGCCTTTTACCTTCATTCCAAGGAAGAACTGCAAATATCATATATTTGCCAGCCTTTCAGAAGTGTTTTGTAATAAGACTTCAAAATTTATATAGTTATTAAAAAAAAAAAAGAAGTTAGTTATAGATTCACTCAGTTATACCACCAGTCATGGTTTGGATCTTCCAAAGAACAGTTCACCTACAAAACTTTAAAACTGCCGATAGAGTCAACAATAAAATGAATAGCTGACCCAAAAATTCCTTAGGTCGGATACTGCTGATTTTCATAAAAAATACACTGTGAAACAGTATCTAAGATCAGATAGCCTGCCATATTCTCAAGTTATGAGAACTAGAACATTTAGGTTTAATTTCCGAAAGTATTAAATTGGATAGGAGCAATTTTGCCGTATTTCCTGTAACTACATTTTAATTCAGCCTTTAAGTATGTATATGTTTTTTCTCTGCTCTACCTGTTTGTCTATACTGGAGGAGATTTAGACCAAAAGTGTTGTTAGTAAGACACTTTCTCTTCAGTCTCTGTCTTTTAAAGATAAGAATCCCATGTATGTTCATGTTTTAAAAGTTATTATGTGTTGAATGACAGGTTTCAGATCGCTGTTAATCTGAGTGTGGAACGCTATGCCCTGGTGTTTGGAATCAACACCTTCATTGCCCTGGTGATTCAGACTATTATAACTGTAATCGTAGTAGATCAGGGAGGACTGGGGCTTCCAATCAGCATTCAGGTATGTTGCAATACTTCCACTTACCTATTCATGTAATTGGGGGAACGTAGAATGAAAGGGCTTTGTTCAGCCTAACCACTGCCAGTATTTAATGTCTTGAATTCCTTGGCTAGGCAAATTTTAAAATAAGCCATTCCTTTAATTGCCAACTGTAAAATCAAGCAGAGTTTGAGCAGTAATCATTATAGGTTAGCATTCGCTTTGGCTCCTAAAGCCCCATCAAGTGGCGCTTACCATTGTGTCCCCCTTATGCCTCCTCCTCCTCCTGTGGTCTAGGGCCCAGGTTTACTAAGATGCCACTGGGGAGGAGCACATGCTTACCGAGTCTACTTCCCTTTTCCCTTTAGCACTGAGAGACTTGAAATTAGAACAGCATCACGTTTTACATATGGTTCCGAAATAAAGGGGATAAGGCAGGTGAAAAATAACCTGTGTTTATAATCCATTCCTGGAGACACTATATATGCACTGTTCTCCAAAAATGGACACATACATCAGTGGGATTTAGTGTGTTTGTTTTTTACCATTAGTGGTATCTGCTAGAATTTAACCCAAGCAATCTTGACTGTAGAGCCCACACTCTTAGTTACTGCATAGCTTATCCTTTCACACCTGGTTCTTCTAAAAGGGGAGAAGGAAGTTTTATGCAAATCTAAAAGATCTGTATTAAGACCCTAAGTCTCAGTAACCCCATAATCCAAGTAAATCAAGTGAATACACAAGCATCGCTGTGTATTATTAAGGACAGTCATATTTCATGTGTGTCTAATTCACTCTATTTGTTTTTCTCTAGTTTTTAGTTTATGGAAGTTACTTTGCAGCCATTGCTGGCATTTTCCTAATGAGAAGCATATACATTATCTACTCAGCCGCATGCCGAAAGAGAGTACAGAACTCTGCTGTTACAAGTCAGAACCAATATAGGCCACACCCAGAGGAACCAAAGAACGTCTAATGAGCAAAGCTCTAACCTCTGTCGACCACTGCAGCCTCTGAGCAAGGACTCTGCTGGTCACACTCACATATATACTGAGTGTCGTATCTTAACACCCTTCACAGGTCTAGATTCCAACGAACATTTTCAAAACCAGGAAAGGTCAGCTTTGGACTAGATACCTATGTGCCCAACTGACCTAGATGCAGCTGACCAGGGCTATCATCTCAATTCAACAGCCCATGTCGGGGAACTCCAGTGAATAGCCATGACTGGAAAATTCTGGTTTTGATCGCTTACAAGGATACGCACATGGTGTGGAAACAAACCATGAAAAAAACCCAGTCATCCTTAAGTTGATGTTCCCCAGCTGTGAACAAAAATACTAACTGAAGTGACCTTGTTCCTTTATTAGATATTTGTTTTATTTTACCAAAATAGGCAACACAGTGGACATTTTTTGTCACATGAACCGTTGTCCTTCTTCCATTAAATATATTTCTTTAAAACATACAGTTCCTTGAGAAAATTGTAAGACTTGGTCCCATTTGTAAGGGCTCCTTTTCTCTCCTGAGAACACAGTATTATTTGCTAGCTATTATCTGTTAATATCACCACTTAATTTTTTTCAAGATGACTTCTCACTTTGTGCTCTGCTGAGCTTTGTTGTTGAACCTCTACCTCAGGAGTAGCTTCAGACACTCCTGTGTGGCCACAGAATGACATTCATGCCAATTTCCAGTGGTCCCAGGAGAGGCAATAAACTTACTCCTGTCATGACTCCTGAAGACGGAAATGGCAACCCACTCCAGTATTCTTGCCTGGAGAATCCCATGGACAGAGGAGCCTGGTAGGCTGCAGTCCATGGGGTCACAAAGATTCGGACACAACTGAGCAACTATCACTTATCACTCACTGTCTTGACTCCAGAGAGGTGTTTTAATATCATGTCAGTGTGATGTCTGCCTAAAACAGAAAAACCTAAATAGACATTTTAGGGATTTCTAGAAGTATCTGTAAATAAGAAAATCTAATTTTTAGATTGGAGAAATTGTGCTAAATAAAACAGATGTGTGCAAAAAAAGAGCCTTTCTCATTTTTTGATGAATTGTGCTGAAAAATGTCTTGAGTTTGCATGTCCTTTGAAACTTCAACAACAGTCCCATTGAACAATCTGCCACTGGGAATAAAGAATGCTGATTCAATATTTGTCTTTCCAATAGACTTTTCTCCAAATCTCCAAATTCAGTCACTGGATGAAAAATTAAAATTCAGTCCAAAAATCAATATACTTGCTTAGTGGAGAAAGCTAATACATAATTATATCAAAAAGAAGGAAAGAATGACCACTGTTGTCCTTCTTGGTTATTGTAGTGAAGATGTTAGTCAACACAGTGAGATAACGAAAAGTCAAAAATTGGAAAGAAGGGGAATTCCCTGGGCGTCTGGTGGTTAGGTCTCTGCACTTTCACTGCCGAGGGCCCAGGTTTGACCCCTGATCTGGGAACTAAGATCCCACAAGCCATGCAGCATGCCGTAAAACAAAAAAAATTGAAAAGGAGGAAAGACTGTCGCAATTCCAGAGGCTATAGATATGCATCCAAGAGACTCAAATAAAAACAAATAGTAGTAGAGAAAGTAGGTGTATAGAAATCAAGAGTTTTTGTGATACAACAACCATTTAGAAGACACATGTGAGTAAAAGGCCACATTTATAGTAGAATAAAAATAAAATACCTAAGATTACATTAATCTAACAATTCAATAAATGTGTAAGACATATAGAATATGCCTGTAAACACTTTTGAAAATTACTTAACAATACCTAAACATATGGAGTCACCTACCTTGTTCTTGACTAATAAGAAAAATACATATAAAGGCATTAGGCTTCCTAAATAATTTATATGGTAAATCCTATCCTAGAGGGAAAAAATACCTTTTTTAACTAGTATAGGTGATTCTAAATTTATTTGGAAATTAAAGAAGAACCAATAGAATGGTTTTTTAAGTGGAAAATGAGATTAAATTATGTGCAAAGAATAAAATCTAGCTCTAAAATCTTAACTATAGTAACATAATCAGCATGAAGAGACAGTTTGAATTAGTGCCTAATTCATATGAGAATTTATTATAAAAATAGCATTTCATACAAGAAGAAACATGAATATTTAATAATATTGAAATTATTCTTTTCAAAGGTAAAACTAAGTTGGACTAGAATAACTATCAATATGTAATGAATGTATTTATGTATCAATAGGCAAATATGAAAAATGAAACTGCAAAATTACCGGAAGAAAACATGTAAAACTTACTTTATAACTTTAAACCTTTCTAAAGTAACAGAAAATCTGGAAGTCATAAAAAAGTGAATTGACAGCATAAAACTAACCTTAGGCATGGAAAGTAAAGCAATATAAGCAAAGCCAAAAGACAGCTGATAATCTAGAACAAATATTGCAATTCATCAAAGCTACTTTTCCTAATTTATATAGAACCAATACGAATTGATAAGTCAAAAACCTGAGGAAAAAATGGGTGAAGAATGTGAACAGGGAATTCAGAGAAAGAAAAATATGAATGACTCAGACATATGAAAAAAATGCTTAAATTAACTCATAAGAGAAATGCATATTAAAAGTACAGTGAAGCTCCAAAATGGCAATCCATTCCAGCACTCTTGCCTGGAAAATCCCATGGACGGAGGAGCCTGATACAGTCCATGGGGTCGCAAAGAGTTGGACACGACTGAGCGACTTCACTTTCAGAGTAGAAAGTAATCTAAATGTGTGATAATAGAATTTGTTCTCTGGGAATGGGTCAATGGCAGTCTTGAAGATTCTTGGTGAGAGTGTACATTGTCTTCATGGCTAGGAAGGAAAATTGAGGATTTTCAAAATTACAAATGTGTATATCTTTCCACCTATAGATTTGTCTGATAGAAATATGTATTACTGATATACTTGCATGCCTGGGAACTGACTTGTGTAAATGTATTTCATTAGAGCAAAGTTTCAAGGCACAAAGGATTGGAAGCTATTTAAACTTCATTAAAAGGGGAGAAGGGAAGTGTATTATGAGACACCAGTATATTCACTTGTAATAATATTAACTAGATTAAAAAAGGAGGAATATCTTTTCATTGTGATAAAGGGCTTGGAAGTGTATTATGGGACACCAGTATATTCACCTGTAATAATATTAACTAGATTGAAAAAAGGAGGAATATCTTTTCATTGTGATAAAGGGCTCTAAATATATTATTACTATTTAGTAAATAATGATAAATTATTGTTAAGTGAAGAAAAGTGAAATGACAAAATAGTAATGAATGCAATAGCTCATCATTCATGTGAAAGTAAGGAGAAAAATAACTACATTGGCTTAGATACACATACAACTTTTCTGGAAAGATTAGAAAAAGCTGATAATAATCTTTCCCTGCTGTGGGGTAATGGGAACCCGAAGGAGTTGTCATCTCATCATGTTTTTTGATGTTTTCACCCTCAAGTTAAAATATTAATTTTCCAGAAAAGCATTTAACTTCTTGGGAAATAAATTAGCATGGATGAATAATGAGCTAGAATTTTTCAATTATTTCTGTATAACCATTTCAGTGTTTTTACATTTTGGGCAATATGCAAGGTTTACAAAATGTACATTCATTAATCAAAGGAACAAACACACAAGAAAAATTGAGTATTTTTTCAACAGAAAATTTTATTTGGTATCTCAATAAAGAGGTTATTACTTTTTTGAATTGAAACATAGGTTTGCTTGGTAAAGATGTAGGATTTTGTGACTGATAAGTACACCTTATGGAGAAAAATTTTTAATGTTTTGCTTTGTACATGGAATGACTCAGAAACAACAACAGAAACGGAACTCATAGACAAATAACAGAAATAAGGAGGAAGAAATAGCAAAAGAATAGCCTTTTCTGAGAAGGAAAAAAAATGGTTCTGGTTCTAGCATTTTGGTTTGCACTCTGCCTGTATTTAGTCCTTGACGAAGGTGAAATATGTTGCTCTAGTTGAGAAACTTGTCACAGAAGAGGCACTTCTGGCAGATATGCAGGGTCACAGGGCCTGAGGAAGAGGCATACAGGTAACAGAAGTGAATATATCCAAAGGAAGGTGGCAGGCGGCTGGGAGGCCTGGGCCCCAGAGGCCCTGCACGTTCACCGCTGCCAGAGAGAGTCAGGCTGGGGCTGTGTCATCGGGGAAGGACCACTGGGTCCTGACTGGGGCCAGGGAACAGCTTTGACTCCAGTATGCGTCATTTAGCTTTATTCCATTACCACAACCGCAGACTATATCTAAACCTCCCTATTGTCTTGTAAGTGTTCACCAAGGTGTGGCAGGTTGACTTAGGTGAGGAGATGTGTATTGCTCAGAGCAGATCATGACAGCCTCTAGACACACAGTTGAAAATTCATGTCTTTTGACAATGACTAAATCAAAGGCAGAAACAATTACTAAATCAATTATTAACACTCATTGTCTCAATACAATGAAAGTCAGAAGACAGTAGAAGATAACTGTCAACCGAGAACTGTACCCCAAAGAAACTTCCTTTCACATTTTTTTATCACAGGGAAGAAGGATATCCCCTGTATTGGACAGCATTCATTTGCAAGTTTACAGATAAGAATTATTTTCTGTCTCTTTCAGTTATCTACAATGTTCACCTCTGTGAAATAGCCCACCTGGCCGTAAAAGGCTAGAATCAGGTCACTGGAATCTAGATAATGTCTCTAGAATCTAGATAATGTCTAGTTTTCCACTGATGCACAGTCTTCCCTATGTATCAACATACCTCATATTCAACAGAAAAGTAAAACAGCAAGATAAAAACAATATTCTAAGACCACCATTCTGTGTCACTTTACTTCTGCAGAGGCTGGAAAAACATCACCTGAGGTGGGACAGGCTAGTGGGGAGGGGAGTATCCTGCCAGCAGTGACTTTGGGCTGGAGGCTATCCTGGGAATCTTTTCTAAATCTATGCGCCTAGAACTTCAGGTCACTGAGCACAACATTCTAAAAACATTCTGAATTTGGTTTCTTTGATCACATCAGTCTAGGAGAAATCTTGGTTTATGATTTTTTTTTCCTTATTTCCAAGAAGAACTAGATCCAAGAATGGAATTTTGTGTGACTTTACAAAAGAAGCTGGCTTCAGCAAGGTGTAGGCTTCAGTGTCCAGACCCTGACATTTTAGCAGTGGAAGGTGGTAACTCTGGGGCTGTCTCAGAAACTGGGAGGCCAGAAGTACTGGGAGCAGGAGAAGAAGAAATCAGAACTCATCCAGAAAGTAGTCAAAACAGACAGAAATGAGAAAAGGAAACTGCTCCAACCTCCCATTTTCCTCGACAACAGAGAGGGCAATCGGGTGATTTGACATGGTATTCTGATGCAGTTTCAGGGAGGTTTGTGTTTGTGCAGTCAAACTGCCCAGCTTCCCACATCCATGTACTGCATGACTTGAGGACACTTGTCTGCACCTCAGTGTTCTCACCTACAAAATGGGAACAAGAATGGTGTTAGGTTGCAAGAGTGTTGTGAGGATTAAATGGGTTAAGACATACATGTCACTTACCCACAGGGCTCAGGACACAGGGCAGGGTAAGTCTTGGCTAGTATTACTGTTAATAATTATTTTTCTAAACGTGAGATGTTCAGGTATATAAGTTTCCTTGAGTTGCCCGAGTTTTGATTCAGAGATCACATCATTAGCATTTTTCTAAGTAGAAATTTCAAGTATCTCAGGATACTGAGTAATTACCTAGCAGAGCAGTAGCTTGGGTTTCGGAAACTACGGTTACTGAACTACTAGGAAAAATAAAGGTCTTGAAAAGAGACAGTCTGTATGAGGCTGAAAATACTGAATTGTCCTGGAGGAGGTCCCTTCAGAAGTAAAACATTTTATGTACTATTAATTAATGGAGTGGGCTTCCCTGGTGGCTCAGTGGTAAAGAATCTGCCTCCCAATGCAGGAAATGAAGATTTGATCCCTGGGTTGGGAAGATCCCCTGGAGAAGATCCCACTCCAGTATTCTCACCTGGAAAATCCCATAGACAGAGGAGCCTGGCAGGCTTCAGTCTATGGGGTCACAAAGAGTTGGACATGACTGAGCAAGTAAACCACAGCAACAATTAATGAAGTGCTTGATATGAACCAGGCATTGTTCTAGTCCTGCATTAATTAGAAGGCTTAAAAAAAAAAAAAAAAACCCTCCATTTTCCTATTTTCAGCAGAGAAATAGAAATTAAACAGTCTTTTTTCTTCCCTTAGCATGTGCTTCTGCTCCATCTGGACCAAATTAGATCTTGGACCAGATTAGATCTTGGCCCAGATTAAAACATCATATGATAGTTTTATCTAAATGGATGAAGGATATTCCCTGCTTTAACACTAGGAATAAATTTAAGAAATTTATTTTATTTGACTGTATATGAAATTCAGCTAAATCCTTAAATTTCCATTTCCAGGTATCCAATATTGGTAGACCCTACCCTCAACCCCCGATCTATAACTTTATAGCCAGAGTTTGTTTCTGGGGACAAGTACAGAAAAATAGTAGGTATAGCCAGGACATGGAAGCAACCTAGATGTCCATCGACAGATGAATGGATAAAGAAGTTGTGGTACATTTATACAATGAAATATTACTTAGCCAAAACAGGAACAAATTTGAGCCAGTTGTAGTGAGGTGGATGAACTTAGAGCCTCTTATACTGAGTGAAGTTAGAAAAACCGGTTGGATGGCATCACCTACTTGAAGGACAGGGAGGCCTGGCATGCTGCAGTCCATGGGGTCGCAGAGAGTCGGACATGACTGAGCGACTGGACAACAAGTCAGAAAGAGAAAAACAAGTATCTTAACGCATATATGTGGAATCTAGAGAAATGGTACCGATGAACTTAGGAGAGAACAGACCTGTGGGCACAGTGGGGAAGGTATTGAGAAAGCAGCACTGACACATATACACCATCATATGTAAAAGAGATGGTGGCAAGTTGCTAAATAACACAGGGAGCCCAGCCGAGCATTTAGTGTGATGACCTAAACGGCTGGGAGGGAACGCAGGAGGGAGGCTTAAGGTACTGTGTTTGGGTTTATCTCCCAGGATGATCTAGAAAAGACGAGGGATGAATCTTGAAGGGCAAGGGAAGGCTAAAACCGCCCAAAGCAAATTCTTAAGTGTATCTATGAGGATATACATCCCATGCTCTATTCTCTTCTGTGCTCTGTTGCTCAGTCGTGTCCGACTCCTTGCAACCTCACGGACTGTAGCCCACCAGGCTTCTCTGTCCATGGGATTTTTTTCAGGCAAGAATACTGGACCAAGTTACCATTTCCTTCTCCAGGGTATCTTCCTGACCCAAGGATCAAACCTGCGTCTCCTGTATCTCCAGCCTTGGCAAGTGGATTCTTTACCACCGCGCCACCAGGGAAGCCCTGTCCCCTTCTACTTTGCGCAAACTGGAATCTTGGGAAACATTGTTGTTCCTTTTTGCTTTCTCCTTGAATGTCATTTCTCTTCCAGATCTTTCGAAATGATTACGGTTGATTCTGAGGGTTTCACATCTGAGGATTCAATCAACCTCAGAGCAAAAATATTCAAAGAAAAAAATTCCAAAATTTCCTAAAAGCAAAACTTGAGTTTGCCACTTCTTGGCAACTATTTACATAATATGTACATTATTTTAGATATATAGGTACTCTAAAGATGATTTAAAGCACACAAGAGGGTGTGTGTAAGTTATAAACAAAAACTATGCCATTTTATATAGGGACTTGAGCATCTATGGCTTTTGGTACCCGAGGGAGTCCTGAAACCAATCCCCTCCAGATGGCTGTATAAGGACAACTGACCTGACCTACAAATGTCTATGGGCTTCAGGGTCATTACATAAAATCCACAGTGTTGACTGGCAAACGTCTAGCACTGAGCTACACCCACAAACAGTCAGAAGGGTGTTGGCCTGGAGCCAGCGTGTATGTTTTAAAGGAGGTGGTTCAAGAACGGGTTGGAAGAGATATAGCAGGAAAAATGGAGGGGCATGCTGATTATTGATTGCAATGAAAGGAGACAGATGTCTGCATTTTAATCCTAAAAGACCAAAATACTCTTGAGACCCTGGAAAGGGAAACTTTATCAAAGAAAATAATAGGGAAATAATGTAACCAACCTTCAAGATGGGAATTAATGAAATGTCTTGGGGAAAAAGGACAAGCATGCAGACTTTTAAAAATTCAACCCAATTAAGTGTTCCAGGAAGAAAACTGTGACTTTAAAGAAGCCTTCTGGCATAAGATTTAAATACAAAGCCTGTGAAAGAGTAAGAATGAGATGGTTCTTCTGGTCACTAACAAAACCAGGTGCTCACTTCACTCTGTAAACAAGGTTATACGGAGTTCATCGTATACTGATGCATGTACAGGAAATTGAGAAAAACGGTACTGATGAACCTATTTGCAGGGAAGGAATGGAGACGCATTTGTAAAGAACTGACTTGTGGACACAGTGGAGGAAGGAGAGTGGAATGAATGGAGAAAGTAGCATTGACATATATACACTCTCATGCGTAAAATAGATAGCTAGTGGGAAGTTGCTATATAACCCAGGGAGCCCAGCCTGGTGTTCTGTGAAGACCTGGAGGGGTGGAGTCGGGGGAGGGGAGGCAGGCTCAAGAGGGAGGGGATATATGTATAATTATGGCTGATTCACGTTGTATGGCAGAAACCAACACAATACTACTGGAGAGCAATTTTCCTCCAATTAAATATATACATTCGTATATATGTATGTATATATAGGCTTCTCTAGTAGCTCACCTGGTAAAGAATCTGCCTGCAATGTGGGAGACCTGGATTTGATCGCTGGGTTGGAAAGATCCCCTGGAGAAGGGAATGGCTACCCACTCCAGTATTCTGGCCTGGAGAATTCCATGGACTGTATAGTACATGGGGTCGCAGAGAGTCAGACATGACTGAGCAACTTCCACTTTCACATGTATATATATTTATATATATATAAACTAGGTGCTGGGAAAATCCAGAAACTTAAATTCTTCAAGAAGTTGCTGATATAATAACAGTGATTTATTTTTAATACAAGGACAATGCAAAGGTGAAGATTTCGTTAATCTGTGATAATGAAACTCTGACGTGGTTCTTCCTGTTTGCTAAGGATGGCAGCATGCCATGACTTGCTTTATTGCTCAATAAAGACTTGTGGCAGGTGTTATCCCATCTGCCTTATAGATGGAATATCTGAGATTATGACTGTTTGTGGCTGGCCTTTGTGTTCCAAAAGGAACACAGTACAGAGCTCCACATGCACCTTGTTAATTCCGGGTTTTCTTTTGGCTAACACCCCCTCTTTGTGTAAAGCCTTCTTTTCCTTTCAAGATCACAAAGGTAAACCCAGACGATCTTGGTTTATCTGCTGGAAGGCGCTGCTGATGAAAGACATCTTTCTTGTTTTTGCTTCAGACATTGGTTTCACCAAATGAAACCTCTCTCGCTTGATCTTAGTAGGATAAAATATAGTACATAAAATTATTCATTCCAGAGGGAAGTAAAAAACTTAGAATAGCAAAATAGACAATTTGTATGAATTCTTATTTCCACTCCTCATGAGTTAAAGAGTCATTTAAACATCATTGACCTTGTGATTTTCCATAGGTTGGAGAGGGTGTGCAATATGTACTCAAAATTATAAGCCATTAGGTGCAATAATAAAGGCAAAACATCTTTGTCACAACCTCCAAAACTCTTGTTAGTGGCATCAGCAGCAGACTGGAACAGGTCCTGGGGGATAGAAAAAGAAAGGGTCTTCCCCCTTCCTGTGTCCTGATATCTCATGGACACAAGCATAAGTCTTGGTGTACATGCTCCTTACCTTTCACCCAAACTTTCAATCTAGGAACCTTTCCAGATGGGAAATTAAACATCTTATCACTAAAAGCCTGACAACTAGTAGAGGTCACCAGCGTTAAATCATAAAGGATCGCTTTGGGGGATGCGGTGCTTAAACTATTCAAAGAAGAGCTTCTGTAAATGTGCTCTGAACTGATTTCAAGAACTCATCCTCCACTTCTTATCAATTAGGATGGTACATGACCATTTAAGGACACTTATTTGAGAAGACAATCTTAAGTCAAATACCACACAGGTTCAATCTTTGGGAGTAGCCTGTAAGAACAGAGGAAGTAAACAAGCTTGTGGGTTAACCTGAAAGGAATGAGAGAAAGAAATGAGATGATAATCACGTCCTAACCCAGTAGGTAGGGAAAAAAAAAAAGAGTTTAGGCTTTGCATCCTTACAGAACTGGATTCTAAACTCCATGACCCTGGGCAAGCCTCATTATCTATCCCTGAATTTCTGCTTTCTCATCCACATGGTGGAAATAATATCTACTTTACAAACTTTTCAAAGGATTAGAAACAAAGCATGGAAAACAAGTGCTATTAATATCTGCCCAAATAGGAATTAAGTAAAATATGGCAGCTGCCAGAAATGTTACTTTCATAAGCTTGTTGAAAGCATTTTTTGTTTTTGTGTTTTTGTCTGCACCATGTGGCTTGCAGGTTCTTACCTCTCTGCTCAGGGATTGAACCCTGACCCACAGCACTGAAAGCGCGGAGTCCTAACCACTGGACCACCAAGAAACTCCCAGAATTTGATTTGTTTCTTTTTTAAATTAATTAATTAATTTATTTTTGGTTGTGTTGTGTCTTCATTGCTGTGTGTGGGCTTCTCACTGAGGTGGCTTCTCTTGTGGCGGAGCACGGGCTCTAGATCTGTGGAATCTTCACGGATCAGGGATTAGACCCCTGTACCCTACATTGGCAGATGAATTCTTACCCACTGGACCACCAGGGAAGTCCCAGAAATGATTTGGTTTTACTGAAGAGCTGCATGCTTGGAGGACAAGCTAAACACCCAGAATCTCAGGAAATGTGGACAGACAGGAACAACCAGACTGAACTATGTTGCTAGAAACCATATTTATAGGCAGTTATTAAAGTTAAAGGGGCAGGGGCTTCCCTGATGACTCAGTAGTAAAAAAAAAAAAAAAACCCACCTGCCAACGCAGGAGACATGGGTTCAATCCCTGATCCAGGAAGATCCCACGTGCTTCGGAGCAACTGAGCCCGTGTGCCACATATTGAACCTGTGCCCTAGATCCTGGGAACCGCAACTCCTAAAGCCCTCTCACCCTGGAGCCTATGCAGCACAACAAGATAAGCCACCCCAATGAGAAATAAGAGCAGCCCTCACTTGCCACAACTAGAGAAAAGCCCATGCAACAACGAAGACCCAACACAGCCAGAAATAAATAAATAAAATTTAAAAATTACTTTTAAAAAGACCCAACACAGCAAATAAACAAAAATATTTTTAAAAAATTAAAGGGACTTCCCTGGTGGTTCAGTGGTAAAGACTCTGCCTGCCAATGCAGGTGTTATAAGAGATGTAGCTTCAATCCCTGGACCAGGAAGATGCCCTGGAGTAGGAAATGGCAACCCACTCCAGTATTCTTGGCTGAAAAATCCCATGGACAAAGGAGCTTGGCAGGCTACAGTCCATGGGGTTGCAAAGAGTCAGATGCAGCTTAGCAACTGAACAACAACAAAATTAAAATTAAAGAGGTGTTAGAAGAAGACCAGTTCAGTTTCACTTCCAGGAACTTCCAGGAGGTGTGAGGGAGGTAGAAGTCTTCTGTGGGCTGACGAATGTCAGCTATTCGTATGCCTGTCTCTTTTCGACAGTGAAGCCCTGTCTCTTCACTCCGTGCAGCACTAACCCAGGACAGCATGGAGGTCTGACTCTCAGGTGGTCCTTTCTGGGAAATCTATCCAGGCAGGGACTCCAGACTGGTCCTCAGCTTGGGGGTGGGGCACATCAGAAACAGAAGAATCACAGAATAGAAGCTGAAAATTGCACATAGGAAATTTTAGTACCTCCTCTTGGTAGGGCACGCCAGGATCTTCGTGAGAGACGGGGAAAGCCCTAAGTAAGGTGTAATAAATTCACCTCCCACCTTTGTGAATGTCACTGTGGTATATACCTCAGGAGGTTGCCTTTGGGAGACCTAGACCAATGGAGAGGATGAAATGCAGGGTCCCCTGGTCTGCTGCTACGAACTGTGACCACTCTCCATCAGTAAGAACAGTGCTTTGTGAGCATGCAGATTCTTGGGCTTTGAACCTGACCTATCCAGTCAGAAGCTGGAGAGATGAGACCAGGACATTTATATTTTTCCCAAGTTCCCCAAGTGAATATAATCCTAAAAGTTACTCATTACAGTCTTGGTAAATCACCTGCGTGTGCATGTGAACAGATCAAAGGATAAGGTCAGCATGTAAATACGTCAGTTGGGACAGCCACCCACACATTGGAATAAAGGTGGAGCTGGAGGAGTGCCCACATCTGAACATTTGAGAGGCAGGATTCCGGACTCAAAAGCCTCACCGACAGATCTCATAGTTGAGGTTGAAGGTCGAGGCCAATAAAATTGCTTCTTCCCAAGGCATCCTCTGATTCCTGAAAACCTCCGTTCTCTGCAATCCTGGACTCTGGCCTCTCCACCCGTCCTCCCAAGAACAAAGGTCTCCAGTTGTTCTGAGCAGATGATCTGCCTGTCACTTACCCCTGACAGAAGCACCTGCTTTGGGCACAGTGGCTGTGAAGAAAGAACCTCCCCAGAAGTCGACAACAAGCCTCCACCTCTCCCTAGACCACTACTCACTGTTTTCATCTGCCAAGACCAGTATCTGGACCACGAACACCCACACACTCATGCAGGCAAGTAAATAGTTGCTAGTTATAAAATGGAAGAAAAGACAGGGGAAGAAGGAAAAACTGGAACCAAGACAATATTGAGCAGTAACTTCACGCCAGATTCTGTGTTGGGTTCCTTACCTGCACAGATATCATTTAACTTTCACAGTCTTAGTCTAAAGTCTGTATTATGCTCCCTAATTCAAAAAAATGAGGCAACTGGGGCTCTGTAGATTTTCCATTCATTAAAAAAATATTTATTAAGCCCATACTCCACCAGATCCTTTTCTAGACACTGGGGATAGACTTGCAATCAACAAAAACACACTTACTTCGTGATGGCATGGAGCTCACAGACTAAGGGAGAACTCAGCTCCTAATACAATAGACACAATAATGAATGTAAAATCACAGACTAAAAAATTGGCTCTGTAAAAATCCCAGTTTTTCCACACAGGTGTGATCAAAGCATTTACAGGCAAGAGAGTTTAGGGCATTGGTATGATTATTACAGAAATAAAAAGGGAAAGAAAGGAGAAGCTTGGGAGATTGGAAGGAAGGGGAACAGAGGTATCTTGATGAAGTGTGAAGTGGAAGTTGTGTTGTTCAGTCGCTCAGTCATGTCCGACTCTTTGCGACTCCATGGACTGCAGCACACCAGGCTTTCCTGTCCATCACCAACTCCCAGAGCTTACTCAAACTCATGTCCATCAAGTTGGTGATGCCATCCAACCATCTCATTCTCTGCTGTCCCCTTCTCCTGCTGCCTTCAATTCCCAGCATGAGTCTTTTCTAATGAGTTGGCACTTCACATCAGGTGGCCAAAGTATTGGAGCTTCAGCTTCAGCATCAGTCCTTCCAATGAATATTCAGGGTTGATTTCCTTTAAGATTGACTGGTTTGATCTTGCTGTCCAAGGCACTCTCAAGAGTCTTCTCCAGCACCAGTGAGAGTAGTTCATCCAGTAATAAGCAAGAGGAGATGCCTGTAGTCAGAGTCAGATGACTAAATTCCTTATTAGAGGGGTAATAGGGTATGGCCACTCCATTACTCTTGCCTGGAAAATCCCATGGACGGAGGAGCCTGGTAGGCTGCAGTCCATGGGGTCCCTAAGAGTCGGACATGACTGAGCGACTTCACTTTCACTTTCCACTTTCATGCACTGGAGAAGGAAATGGCAACCCACTCCAGTGTTCTTGCCTGGAGAATCCCAGGGACAGGGGAGCCTGGTGGGCTGCTGTCTATGGGGTCGCACAGAGTCAGACACGACTGAAGCGACTTAGCAGCAGCAGCAGCAGCAGCAGGGTGTGGTCTTGAGAGTGGGTGACTGAGGTAGAATGCAAAAAAAAAACAAAAAAAAATGTCTTTAGAACTAAAGAAGTCTGGGGAACCAGAAAGACAAGATGCCTTTCATGTGGCTGTTGAAGAACTTGCACGATAACAGCAGGACTTGGGATGAAGACTTGATGCCAAAGAGGTTGATGACCAAGGAAAAAGATCAAGAAGTCAACAAATACCAGCAACTTGGAGAAGGTGGTCAAGTTAAGCGAGTTTCCAGAAAATGAACATGTTAATGTTCTCCCAAGGAGTTGGGGATAGTTGTCTGGACACAACAGTAAGAAGCAAGAATAATACCAGTTAACATATGTTAAAAGCACCCCTAGAGAATGATGAAGCTAGTATTTGAATTCAAGAACCTGAAAAATCCTGGCAGCATTATTGGTCTCCTTATTAACTGGGCAAAATAACTTCCATCTCCCTTCCTCCTAAAGATCACCTGCCTGCATTTCTCCTTGATCCTAGCACCTTTTCCGATTCATCACCACCATCTCTGTGAGGAGGCTCTCGTCCTCTCCACCCACATTCTTTTTCTGGGGAGTACCATGTTTCATGACAAGCCTTATTTCTACCCTCTTTTTAAAGTGAAATTACCTGAGGACTAACTGATTGTCACTAGCAAGTTAGTGTGAAAGTATTTATCCATAGACTTTCATCTCTCATGTATACAGGATTACTCTAGCTGATAATAGAAGCCGGGTATTTAACATGTGAGTTATTTAACACATCAAATCTATTTTCAGGCTTTCTTTTATTTTGAAGCTCCGCCCTCCACCCCGACTGCCCACACACACACACACACACACAGCTCTACTCCTCACTCCTATTACCCTATAACCTCATTCAGCACAGGAAGAGAGGGAGGGGCCTTGTGATTCAAGGAGAAAAGAGAAAACCCTCAGAGACTTAAGCATGGCTGGTGGGGAAGGTGGACCTTATCACTGTAAGTCAATTAACCTCAAAAACAACTTTGAAAGATCCTGGGCTTCTTTGTTGGGAACTCAACCTCACCCTTTACCACCACCACCACCTTCCAGGGCCCCCTCCCTCCTGCAAGGAAGAAGTCTGGGAAGGTGTTTGCCTGGATTCGTTTCCCATTATGGTTGTAGATCAGTGTGTCGATCAGAGGCATTCCTGTGACGTTTGGAGAGGGGAATTTTTTACAGTGGCCAGTTTTCTCCAAGGCAATTATCTTCTCTCTCTTTTTTTTTTTTAAGAAAGCTATTGGGTTGGCCAAAAAGTTTGTTCAGGTTTTCTCGAAACATCTTACAAAAACCTAGATGAACTTTTTGGCCAACCAGCCATGAAATTGAAAGATGCTTGCTCCTTGGAAGAAAAATTTTGACCAACCTAGACAGCATATTAAAAAGCAGAGACATTACTTTGCCAGCGGGGGGCTTCCATGGTGGCTCAAATGGTAAAGCATCTGCCTGCAATGTGGGAGACCCAGGTTTGATCCCTGGGTCGGGAAGATCCCCTGGAGAAGGAAATGGCAACCCACTCCAGTACTCTTGCCTGAAAAATTTCATGGACAGGGAAGCCTGTCGGGCTACAGTCCATGGGGTCACAAAGAGTCAGACACGACTGAGCAACTTTACACTTACACTTACTCACTACTTTGCTAACAAAGGTCTGCCTAGTCAAAGCTAGGGTTTTTCCAGTAATCATGTATGGATGGGAGAGTTGGTCTATAAAGAAAGCTGAGTACTGAAGAATTAATGCTTTTGAACTGTGGTGTTGGAGAAGACTCTTGGGAGTCCCATGGACAGCAAGGAAATCCAACCAGTCCATTCTAAGGAAATCAGTCCTAAATATTCATTTTAAAGACTGATGCTGAAGCTGAAACTCCAATCCTTTGGCCACCTGATGTGAAGAACTGACTCACTGGAAAAGACCCTGATGCTGGAAAAGATTGAAGGCAGGAGAAGGGGACAACAGAGGATGAGATGGTTGGATGGCATCACCGACTCAGTGGGCATGAGTTTGAGTAAACTCCGGGAGTTGGTGATGGACAGGGAGGCCTGGCGTGCTGCAGTCCATGGGGTCACAAAGAGTCGGACACGACTAAGTGACTGAACTGAACCGATATATTCAAAGAATCTTCCTGCAAGGTAGGAGACCTGGGTTTGATTCCTGAGTCAGGAAGTTACCCTGGAGAAGGAAATGGCAACCCATTCCAGTATTCTTGCCTGGAGAATCCCATTAACAGAGGAGCCTAGGAGGAGTTGCAAGAGACGGACACGACTTAGTGACTAAACCACTATACATTCATTAAAACTTTTGGTGCAGATTTTCTTGAACACATTATCTAATAAGGAAACCCATTAAGTCACAATGGGGTTCTTATCTTTTATAATTTTATTTTTTATACTTGTTAATCTCTGCTTTTAATTATTTCCTTCTGCCAGCTTCCCTGATTGTATCTTATTGTTTTCATTTTTTAAATTTTCTTTTAATTTTGGTGAGGTAACACTGGTTTATAATGTTATGTCTTGATTGCATAAAACCCAGTGCAGACTGCCTTCTCAAAGAGCCCTTTCCATAAACATAAATACCCATTACCTTAACAATATTTAAATTCAAACTTCCTGAAGTCTGTAAGAATATTCTCTAACATAAGCAAAGTATATAAAAATAAAAATCACATTAAACTTAAACAATTACTGCACAGTGTCAGATAGTGTACTTTTAATGCCAGAAATGCAAGTGGAAATGTTATAAATTCTAAGAGTGTTCATGTTATCTAGGTCCTATTGGAACTATTTCGTAAGGCACTCCAGTTTTTACCATCTAAACATATTTAACATTTAATATTCTTATATGCTAACAATATTGTCCTATTGTTCTGTTTCTCTGAACCCTAACTGATACAATAATGAATCTTATATACTTGCGTACCATTAATTAATCTATGCAGAAATAGGTTAATGAACATCTACTTAGTACCAGCAATATAGCAGACACCAAGATGGATAAAATTCCTTCTGTAAACAAGGATTTACTATACAGGGAACAATACTCAGTATTTTATAATAACCTACAACGTAAAAGAATCTGAAAAGGAATATATATATTATATAGATGTGTGTGTATATATGTGTGTGTGTAGGGCTTCTCATGTGGCACTAGTAGCAAAGAACACAACTGCCAGTGCGGGAGACCGAAGAGATGCGGGTTTGATCCCTGGATCAGGAAGATTCCCTGGAGGAGCACATAGCAACCCACTCCAGTATTTTTGCCTGGAAAATCTCCATGGACAGAGGAGCCTGGCAGGCTACAGTCCACGGGGTCGCAAAGAGACAGACAGGACTGAAGCAATTTAGCATGCACGCACGCATATATGTATAAACTGAATCACTTTGCTGTATACCTGAAATTATTAATGAACAATATCGTAAACCAACTACACTTAGATTTTAAAAATCTCTCCTGGGGACTTCCTTGGTGGCCCAGTGGTTAAGACTCAACCTTCCAGTGCAGGGGTCATGGGTTTGATCCCTGGTCAATGATTAATACCCCACACGCCTTGAGGCCAAAAAAGCAAAACATAAAAAAGAAGCAATATTGTAACAATTCAATAAAAACTTTGATGATGGGCCACATCAAAAAATAAATACATAAAAAAGTAAATAAGTAATCCCTTCCATTATGCCTCTTCTATTTTAGAAAGTGAAAGTGAAATCTCTCAGTCGTGTCCGACTCTTTTCGACCACATGGACTATAGCCTACTAGGCTCCTCCATCCATGGGATTTTCCAGGCAAGAGTACTGGAATGGGTTGCCATTTCCTTCTCCAGGAGATCTTCCCAACCCAGGGATTGAACTTGAATCTCCTGCATTGTAGGCAGACGTTTTACCATCTGAGCCACCAGGGAAGCCTTCTATTTTAGAGGGAAGAAACAAATATAAGTGATTAAGCATATTAATATATAACAGATGGTAACAAAGCAAGGCAGGGAAATAGAGGATGATATCAGAAGGGCCATATTGAACAGAGTGGGTCTGAGAAGTCCTCTCTGATAAAGAGCATTTGAGCACAATCTGTACCAAGTGATGGGGCATGGCCTGCAGGTAACCGGAGGAAAAATGCTCCAACAGGTGGAACTGAAGGTCCAAAGCCCCGAAGTGATACACCAGTCTGGGTGTATCACTGCGTGCAGTCCTGTAGTGTTTGATCCATGTGAAAGAGTCACTTCCTAGGCAGGTTAGTCCAGGGTCCCCGAGGAGGAGAAAGGGGCTTGGGGCTCTTAAGGAGGAGATAGGTGTCTGAAATTCTCAAGGAGGAGGAAAGGACAAACATCTTTTCTTTTTTCTACATTCAGATACAACTTAGCAATGAAACCACCACCACATTCCTTAGTCTTAGTCACATAAAACGGTTTTTTCTTTAAACCCAGAACTGATGATTACACAACAAACAACTCAGTTTAAACTCTGGATTATATAACAACAATGTATCCTGCTTGAGGACAGTTTCTCCTTCCTGAAAACCTTCTGACTAATCCTGATATTTCAAAATGCATATTATGGGAATGGGTCTGGTAGGATTTTTCTATTCTTAAGTTCTAAGCCTGTTACCCTAAAATGTAAATTGTGGGACTGGATCTGGTAAAAATTTAACAACCTTGAGTCATTCTTTTGATTTATTGTAATAATTAATTTTAAAAGTACATAACTTCCTTGCTAACACTAGCGAGGGGTACACTCTCTGTCCTCCCCCTCCTGATGTCTATGTCAGAGGCTTTCTCTGTCCCTTTTAATACTTTAATAAAACTCTGCTACACAAAAGCTCATTGGAAGGACTGATGTCAAAACTGAAACTCCAATACTTTGGCCACCTGATGCAAAGAGCTGATTCATTTGAAAAGACCCTGATGCTGGGAGGGATTGGGGGCAGGAGGAGAAGGGGACGACAGAGGATGAGATGGTTGGATGGCATCACCGACTCGATGGACATGGGTTTGGGTGGACTCCGGGGGTTGGTGATGGACAGGGAGGCCTGGAATGCTGCGGTTCATGGGGTCACAAAGAGGCCAACATGACTGAGCAACTGAACTGAACTGACACAGAAGCTCTTGAGTGATCCAAGCCTGGTCCCTGGTCCTGAAGTTAAATCTTCTTTGGAGATCATGAATCTGATACCATAAGCTATCACCGTAAGCTATCACATGGAATGTGCCCTGGGCTGTAGTCAAGGAGGAGATCCTATCACTGTCCAACCACCATTTTACTTTCTGGTCTCTGATTCTTTACAGGACAGATGAAGGATTAGGACCAGATCCTTGTCTCCTGTCCAAAATACTCACAGTCATCCTGCATTCTACATCCTCTTCCTAGCTGTTTGAAGTGGACAAATAAAGGCCCTGAGGAACGTTCCAGTAAAGGAACCTGTATAACTTAACCCAATGTCTTCCAACTTACTTGGTCTCAAAACCTTATCTCCATTATTAATTGACCTTTGGTTCAAAAGCTCAAAATTGAAAACACCCTTAGAAACATGAGTCTCAAAGAGCTAATTCATCTTTCAATTCTAAAGTTGCCTGAATTAAATATCACATGATAATCGCTTATATGTGGAATCTTGAAAAAATTGTGCAAATGAACTTATTTACAAAACAGAAATAGAGTCACAAACATAGAGAACAAACTTATGGTTACCAGGGGGAAAAGGAATTGGGGGGGATGAGTCAGGAGATTAGGACTGACATATATATACTACTATATATGAACTAGATAACTAACAAGAACATACTGTATAGCACAGGGAACTCTGCTCAATACTCTGTAATGAGTAGAGTTGGGAAAAAAATCTATATGGGAAAAAATATTAAAAAGAGTGGATATATGTATAACTGTTTCACTTTGCTGTAAAACACAACACTGCAAATCAATTTAAATTTTTTTAAAAATTTAAATAAATTTGTCTGAAAAATGGGACATATTAAAAAGCAGAGACGTTACTTTGCCGACAAAGGTCTGTATGGTTAAAGCTATGGTTTTTCCAGCAGTCAGGTATGGATGTGAGAGTCGGACTATAAAGAAGGCTGAGCACCAAAGAATTGATGCTTTTGAACTGTGGTGTTGGAGAAGACTTGAGAGTCCCTTGGACTGCAAGGAGATCAAACCAGTCGATCCTAAAGGAAATCAGTCCTGAATATTTATTGGAAGGACTTATGCTGAAGCTGAAGCTCCAATACTTTGGCCACCTAATGAGAAGAACTAACTCGTTTGAAAAGGCACTGAGGCTGGGAAAAATTGAAGGCAGGAAAAGGGAACGACAGAGGATGAGGTGGTTGGATGGCATCACCGACTCCATGGGACATGAGTTTGAGCACGTTCTGGCAGTTGGTGATGGACAGGAAAGCCTGGCATGCTGCAGTCCATGGGGTCGCAAAGAATCGGACAAGACTGAGTGAATGAACTGAACTGAACAGAATGGAACATAAAATCTTGCACACATATGCCCAGAGCCCCGGTTCTATGACTTTAAAAAGGAGTGCAGCTTTTACACTTATTTTTAGCATCAGAATCTTTCTTATACATACACTCCAATGTGAAACATCAATAAACAAAACAGGTAAAACCAAAGATGCCTGGGCTGCAGCAACAGATGGAAATCAGTAGGCCCAATTCAGTGTGTGTGCTGTGGTGATACCGCCCTCTAGTGTCTAATCTTCAAAGATTAGAAGACTTTTGCAACTTTCAGCCCTAAGAGTTGACCAAGTCAGCTATTTGCTAAGCAGTGACTCTCCAAGTGAGGTCTCCAACCAGCAGCATCAGCATCACCTGGGGACTTGTTAGAAATTAAAATTTTCAGTATGAACCTGTATCTCCCTCTCCAAGACCCATTGAATCAGTTTATGGGGGAGGAACCCAAAACTCAGTGCTTAAACACACCCTCCGGATGAGGAGTAAAATCACAACCCAGCCTGGGTTAAATTTTTTTTTTTTTTTAATCTATCACCCACCCCCAGGTGGAGCAGAAATTTTTTAAACTGTATTGCCTTCAATTAAGAAAAAAATGAACTTGGGAACAGTCTGTCAAAAACCCAAAAGTTCATAAAGAGAAGAGATTCTATACTTAGCCTTTGGTAAGCAGTTTTCATCCATTCCAACAGGATGTTACATCCATTCCAACAAACCACTGGAGCCAAATTGGTGTAGCACTGCTGTGAATAACAAAAGAACATTCTAGAATGGACCTGATCGACCCATTATGAACACCCATTCTAAAAAAAAAAAAAAACAGGCGTTCCACTTTGAAGCAGTGGTGAAAACGGTATAAAGCTGACCTATGATAAGATGAATAGAGGATGATATTTCTAGCATAAGTTTTGTTTTCTTCTGGTCAGCCTTCATGAAATTATACAATATTCATGACCAGGGAAACCGATAAATATGCATAAATGAACTAAATCAATTTCACTACAAGAAAAATAAATGGCTTTCTTCCTTCCTTCCCCAGAGGCTGCCTGAACTCTTAGAATGGATGAGGGCTCTGTTGGCTGAAAACATGAATTCATGAAATGTCCTGGGAGCATCAGCCTCCTAGATAAGACACACCTCCATTGTCACCATGCTGCTGCTACATGGCACACTTGTTTCCAAAACTTGACAGCTTGATAAAGAAGGTGTCAGTCAAAAGGAGAGCAATAGTTATAAACACCCATCTCAAGTGGAAAATCAGTACAAAATAAATTTACAAGTAATGCTTAAGCTATAACCAAATTTACAAATTTTTTACTTGAAATTTACAATTTGCTTAAAAAGACAGGTCACCCAAAAGGGTGAGGCAACCCTTTATTACTTCTGCAATATATAACATTACATTTAAAAAAACTAACCTTTCACTCTTATGAGAACGCTTAAGTTTTCAAACAGCCACCATACGGGGTATAACCAGTGTTTATTACCTAGCTAACGATACTTATGAGTAGCTGTGAAAACAAGCTGGAAAATTTTACTCCGTGTGCAAATGAAGACTCACCTGTCCTACTTACGTTTAATGATAATAAAAGTATGGACACATGGAAATCCAGATAGACTATATCTAATGAAAATCTTTAAATGTGAAATGCATCTACATTTTGTCCAAATTATCTAAAACTCAGAGTAAATATTTCAGAGTCTACATCAATTTCCTAGAGCAGCTGTAATAAAGTATCACAAAATGTGGTTTAGAGCAATAAAAATGTATTGTCTCACAGTTCTGAGGATTCTAAATCCAGCAGTATGTCAGTAGGACCATTCTCTGTCCCTGAAGCCTACAGTGGAAGATGATTCCTGGTGACTATTAGCTTCTGGTGTTTGCTCTCAGTCCCTGGTGATCCTTGTCTTGTAGATACATTACTCCCATCTTTGCCTTTGTTATCACATGGCCATCTTCTCCCTGTGTGCCTTTGTGTCTCTTCTTCTTAAAAACATTTCAGTCATAATGGAGGAAGGAACCACCCTCCACCAGTATGACCTCATCTTAACTAATTATATCTGCAATAATCCTGAAAGTGAAAGTCATTCAGTCATGTCCGACTCTTTGCGATCTCATGGACTATATAGTCCATGGAATTCTTGAGGCCAGAATAATGTAACGGGTAGCCTTTCCCTTCTCCAAGGGATCTTCCCAACACAGGGATTGAACCTAGGCCTCCTGCAATAATCCTATTTCCAAATAAATCCCATCCTGAGGTCCTGGGAGTAAGACCTCAGGACATTTTAGGGGAGGACACAGTTTAACCCTTAACAGTCTACCCTCTGCCCTCTCCCCAAATTCATGTCCTTCCCCATATGCAAAATATATTCACCTCATTCCCAACATTCTCAAATGTCTTAAACATTCCAGTATCAACTCAAAGTCCAAAATTAATCTCAATATCATCAATTCAAAGTTTTAATCCCAAATTTCATTATCTAGATCATCTAAATCAGTACCAGTGTGATTTATCTTGGGGTAAAATTCTCCATCTGAGAAACTGTGAAATCAGAGAATAAGTTGTCTGCTTACTAAATACATTATCCAGGCATAGAATAGACATGTTCTTTCCAAACAGGAGAAATTGGAATGGAAAAGGAGATAATAGGTCCCAGGCAAGTCTAAAAAACTAGCAGGGAAAGTTTCATTAGATTTCAAAGCCTGGGAATAATCCTCTGTGGCCTGATGCTCTGTCCCCTGGGCATGATAGGATGAGAGCCTCAGCCCCTTGGTTCAAGGAGATCCCATCATCACAAGCTTCTGTATTTTGGTTCTGTCCTAAGAGTCATTGTTTCTTCATTTCATGCTGTCTCTGTCCCTTTTATCCCAGGCTGGTAGTGTTTTTGCTGGTATATTCTCAAAAACCTTGTCAGTCTCCCATGTAACTTCCAGAGTCCTAAGTCATCAGACAAGACTGTCCTCCTTAGAGCTCTACTGGATAGTGAAGTGAGTGAAGTCACTCAGTTGTGTCCGGACTCTTTGCGACCCCATGGACTGTGGCCTACCAGGCTTCTCCGTTCATGGGATTCTCCAGGCAAGAGTACTGGATTGGGTTGCCATTTCCTTCTCCAGGGGATCTTCCCAGCCCAGGGATCAAACCCAGGTCTCCGGTATTGGAGGCAGACACTTTAACCTCTGAGCCACCAGGGAAGCCCCTGGATAACCCCATCTCTATTCCTAGCTCCGGCTGAGATTAGATCCACTGTTAGTCGCTCAGTTGTGCCCAACTCTTTGAGACCCTGTGGACTGCAGCCTACCAGGCTCCTCTGTCTATGGGGACTCCCAGGCAAGAATACTGGAGTGGGTTGCCATTTCCTTCTCCAAGGGATCTTCCCAACCCAAGGATCAAACCTGGGTTTCCTGCATTGCAGACAGATTCTTTATCGACTGAGCTACCAGGGAAGCCCTTAGATCCATTAGCTAAATACTTAATTTCTTTGCTGCTAAGTCACTTCAGTCATGTTCGACTCTGTGCGACCCCATAGATGACAGCCCACCAGGCTCCCCCGTCCCTGGGATTCTCCAGGCAAGAGTACTGGAGTGGGTTGCCATTTCCTTCTCCAATGCATGAAAGTGAAAAGTAAAAGTGAAGTCGCTCAGTTGTGTCTGACCCTCAGCGACCCCATGGGCTGCAGCCTTCCAGGCTCCTCCATCCAGGGGTTTTCCAGGCAAGAGTACTGGAGTGGGGTGCCATCGCCTTCTCTGAATCTCTTTAGCATTAATAAATGATTTTGCAGGCACACTTTCAGTTCTATAAAGTACGCTGTCTGGGTAGCCTGAAAATCTTTCAGATCAAGTGCTGATTCATTTTTGCCTGTCAGTTCCTTCCTCAATTTATCTTTTTACATTCACATTTTACTGTAAACAGTATGAAGAAGCCAAGCTACACCTTCCACACTGCTTGGAAATCTCCAAGCAAAATATCCAAGTTCTTTATTTACAAATTCTACTTTCCTCTCAACAATAGAAAGAATTCAGACATGTTCTCTGTCATTGTATAACAAAGATCACATCTCCTTCAGCGTCTGATAATATGGTCCTTTCCATCTGAGATCTTGCCAGAAGCATCTTTACCATCTGTATTTCTACCAGTGTCCTGTTCATGGTGATATATGTTTCCTCTAAGACAGTAGACACTTTCTCTATAGCTACTCTTTCTTCTTTCTGAGCCCTCAACAGAAGTTCCTTTAATCTCCACATTTGTACCAACAGTCTCCTCAAGGCATTCTAAGTTTTTTCTATCAAGTACTTCAAACCTTTTCTAGCTTCTACCCAGTATCTGGTTCCACATTTTTAGGTATTTGTTACAGCAGCACTCCACTTCCCAGGACCAAAACTGGGAACTGTATCAACAGTTCATTAGTCCTGTGATTTCCTGGGCACCTGGGAAACATACTATTGAAATGAGGCCCTCCACCTAGCTCATAGCATCAAAATAGCAAGATGAGTTAAGAAAATCTGTCTAATCACCATTAAAAAATGATGAGGCTGCATAGTCAGTGTGTAATAACCAACACTACGGGTTTTAAGAAGGCAAATCAGGGTCCAGACAGAGAACGTTGTTATGGAATATTGACTTAGTAATCTGGATAAAATCATTTTTAACGCTGAGTCATGATGAGCTGGAATATAGAGATCATTTCCTTTCAATTCTTTAAAAAGTACATATAGTAAATGTTCATTAATTTAGACTATTTGGAGAAGAACCTAAATGAACTAGAAAGACATCTGAATGGGGACTTTCCTGGAAGTCCAATGGTTAAGACTCTTTGCTCCCACTGCAAAGGGCATGGGTTCAATTCTTCGTTGGGGAACTAAGATTATCACCTGCTGAGTGGAGAAGCAAAAAAAAAAAAAAAAATTAATTTAACATCTAAGTGGAGAGGTATGTGTATGGACAACATGCATTTTGAGCAGAACCTAAGTAAACTGACCTAGTGTTCTTGTAGTGAAAGACCATAAAATTTTGATTAAAAGGCAAATAGTATTACTTAATTTTTTTATGTAAATTAATATTTTTAAGGGGTTTTCAGACAAGGTAATTCCTTCAAGAAATAGTTTTCCTCGTGACCTTACTTAAACTATAAATTTACTTTTTAAATATCTCCTTATTGTCTTAAGATTAATTTTACATTTTGTACTAATGATCAACAATTCAGATTAGCTGGGTCTGATATTATGAGCATTCACCTATTAGCAACTCATTGGACCTTGTGATTTCCTGAGTCACTGAAACTAGATCGAATTCCAAAAGAAAGGCAAGGGAAAGACCCTGGTATTCATTGTGTAGGCACTGCCCTGAGTCTGCTCCTGTTGACCTCATTTACTCCTCACACAAAAACAGCTTCTCTGGTGGCTTAGTGGTAAAGAATCCTCCTGCCAGTGCAGGAGACACAGGTTCAATCCCTGGGTTGGGAAGATCCCTTGGAAAAGGAAATGGCAACCCACTCCAGTATTCTTACCTGAGAAATCCAATGGATGGAGGAGACTGGAGAGCTACAGTCCATGGGGTCGCAAAAGCATTGGACACAACTTAGGACAAAACAGCAATAACTCCTCACAAACAATAAAATAGATAATGAATTTTTATCTTCTAAATCAATGGGACTCAAAAAGACTAAAGAATTTGAGTAAGGTCAGCCAACTATGATTAACTACAACAGAAAAAAAGTATATATCTGATAGCCCACATCACATAATAACTGGGCTATTTATTTAATGCCCACCCACTCATGGAGTGAGCCAGCTCCGCAAACAGCCAGGACTCCAGAACTAAAATGGGACCGGGAAAGACCAGGGTCCTGAAACAGAAGCCCACTACTTTCAATGCACCCAAGTTTCCCAGGAAGGATAGAAACTTGGATTTTAACATCATCAGAAGCAAATCAGAGCATCTGTTTAGTAACATTTCAACTGACTACCAGTAACCTTTGAAGCAATGTGTTAAAATTTAACTAAAAATTATCACCTGCTTCAAGTATTAAAATTTGCCCTACTAAGGCAATCTTGACATACTCCTTTTTCCTATTTGAAACCAGCCTGTTGTTCCATGTCCAGGTCTAACTGTTGCTTCCTGACCTGCATATAGGTTTCTCAAGAGGCAGGTCAGGTGGTCTGGTATTCCCATCTCTTTCAGAATTTTCCACAGTTTATTGTGATCCACACAGTCAAAGGCTTTGGCATAGTCAATAAAGCAGAAATAGATGTTTCTCTGGAACTCTCTTACTTTTTCCATGATCCAGCAGATGTTGGCAACTTGATCTCTGGTTCCTCTGCCTTTTCTAAAACCAGTTTGAACATCTGGAAGTTCATGGTTCACGTATTGCTGAAGCCTGACTTGGAGAATTTTGAGCATTACTTTACTAGTATGTGAGATGAGTGCAATTGTGCGGTAGTTTGAGCATTCTTTGGCATTGCCCTTCTTTGGGATTGGAATGAAAACTGGTCTTTTCCAGTCCTGTGGCCACTGCTGAGTTTTCCAAATTTGCTGGCATATTGAGTGCAGCATTTTCACAGCATCATCTTTTAGGATATGAAATAGCTCAACTGGAATTCCATCACCTCCACTAGCTTTGTTCCTAGTGATGCTTTCTAAGGCCCACTTGACTTCACATTCCAGGATGTCTGGCTCTAGGTCAGTGATCACACCATCATGATTATCTGGGTCATGAAGATCAGAGTACATCATGAGAAACGCTGGGCTGGAAGAAGCACAAGCTGGAATCAAGATTGCCGGGAGAAATATCAATAACCTCAGATATGCAGATGATACCACCCTTATGGCAGAAAGTGAAGAGGAAATAAAAAGCCTCTTGATGAAAGTGAAAGAGGAGAGTGAAAAAGTTGGCTTAAAGCTCAACATTCAGAAAACTAAGATCATGGCATCCGGTCCCATCACTTCATGGGAAATAGATGGGGAAACAGTGGAAACAGGGTCAGACTTTATTTTTTTCGGCTCCAAAATCACCAAAGATGGTGATTGCAGCCATGAAATTAAAAGACGCTTACTTCTTGGAAGGAAAGTTATGACCAACCTAGATAGCATATTCAAAAGCAGAGACATTACTTTGCCAACAAAGGTCCGTCTAGTCAAGGCTATGGTTTTTCCTATGGTCATGTATGGATGTGAGAGTTGGACTGTGAAGAAAGCTGAGTGCCAAAGAATTGATGCTTTTGAACTGTGATGTTGGAGAAGACTCTTAAGAGTCCCTTGGACTGCAAGCAGATCCAACCAGTCCATCCTAAAGGAAATCAGCCCTGGGTGTTCATTGGAAGGACTGATGCTAAAGCTGAAACTCCAATACTTGGGCCACCTCATGCGAAGAGTTGACTCATTGAAAAAGACCCTGATGCTGGGAGGGATTGGGGACAGGAGGAGAAGGGGACGACAGAGGATGAGATGGCTGGATGGCATCACCGACTCGATGGACATGAGTTTGAGTGAACTCCGGGAGTTGGTGATGGACAGGGAGGCCTGGCGTTCTGCGATTCATGGGGTCACAAAGAGTCGGACATGACTGAGAGACTGAACTGAACTGAACTGAAGACAGTCTTGGATGGTAAATTCAGTATTCCTATTTTTTTGAAGGTACAACTCCACCCCTAATTTTTAAAATTTAAAGAAAATGCCTTGGGGGGGGAAAAAAAGCTCTAAGAAAGGAGTGTTTCATCTTTCAGGTTGAGTTTGTTTTTTTTTTCTTCTCCCTTCAATGTTAGCAGAGACCACATGTTAGGAGGACTATTGTACCCTCATGCTTTCAAAATTCTTCCTTGGAAGTCATCAGTTTTCCATAGACCATAAGGAAAAATCATTCAGTTCAAAGGCGCTGTCCAGGCAGAACATCCATAGATGAAATAGAAACATGTATATGGATGGTGGGTCGCTTCGCTGTTCACCTGAAACTATTGCAGGATTGTTTAATTGGCTATACTTCAATATAAAATAAAAAGGTTAAGAAAAAAAGTTTTTTTAAATTTAAGTAAATTTAAAAAAAATAAAAAACATATTGTCTTTTTGCAGTAATAACAGCAGGGGACAAAATTGGAGCCTGTCCTAATTGGAGCATTGAAAATCTCCCATATGAGGGAATTTGCTGCACTATTTCCCTGTGTGGTTTTTGTTCAGTCGCTAAGTCATGTCCAATTCTCTTATGACCCTATGGACTGTAGCCAGCCAGGCTCCTCTGTCCATGGGATTTCCCAGGCAAGAACACTAGAGTGGGTTGCCATTTCCTTCTTGAGGGGATCTTCCTGACCCAAGGATCAAACTCTTGTCTCCTGCATTGGCAGGAGGATTCTTTACCACTGCACGACCCGGGAAGCCCATTTCTCCATGTAATCAATCACTTGTTGCTGAGTCTTTTCCTTCTGGTGGTAATAGATTTCATAGTCTAGCCAAACCAATCCACCCATTTTGAGTCCAATATTCTGCTTTACAAACTGGCTGCCAACATTATGGGTGGAATGAGAAGTCATTTTTAACATAAAAACCTAAGACATGATCTCTTTGAAACCAAAGTCACTGGTCTTAGAAATGATGATATTTCATCCCTGCCAACACCTGAGGCATGGATTCAGAAAGATGATTTGAGATTTCCTCGATATGACCTCTGTTAGAAACTGATTCTACTCTGCATTTTGTTAGTAGTATCCCAAGTATTACTAGTCTCTCAAAAACACTTTCAAAAACTTCAATGGGTATGACAGTGAGAAATTATGAATTTTTATGAATTATACAGTTACTTAATATGTCACTCTTTAGGGGGTTATTTCCTGTTGAGTAGAAATCTCCCTTGGATGTTTCCCTTGACTGCTAGCAGGACTGATCTGTGTAAAAACAATCTAAAGTACTAAGTGTATTCACTTAACACCTAATTGTCTCAGGTTCTAGAACCTCCCTGCAGGTTAAGCATGTCATACTCCAACAGAAACTAGCTCAATGGTGCCAAACCCCACCACTGTCTAGTATTTTCCCTGTTCATTCCCACAAAAGTTGGGTGTGGATTCTCTAGCTAGAGGCGGGAATCTAGCCCATGTTATATACCTGCAACAATGACAGGCATCATACCAAGAAATTTCCACACAACTACACTTGTATGATGGACATTACTACCACTGTGCAGGTTAAGACAATATTGGGGTCTCAACAGAATAGGAAACTTATCCAGGGTCACAATCTAGATTTTAATTTGCTCAGCCAAAAGCCCATGTTCTTCCCATCAGGAAATCCTCTTTTCCTTATTCCAAAACTGCTCCAAGAGTAACCTACACATCTTGAAAATCAAATGGCGTGCAGTTCCCACTCCAGAGAACGCCTTTAAATAACTGAACACTTGGAAAGCATCTTGCTCTTAGAATTTTGATTTTTTCTGGCCAGTTAGAAAACCCTATTTGGTTCAATAGCTGTGCAGCACTTCCAGGAGACCTTCAATGTGTCGGATCCTGTGCTAGACTCTGGGTGACAAAGATGAATCTCTGCTCCCAAGGAGCTCCCAGGTTAAGGAGCAGAACTGCGTGTCCATACATTAGTACCTTTCAGGCCATCAATATTACAGATTGCATGCTCATGCTTAGCAACTGGCCTTGTTCTAACAATTAGAGGATTACTAATGTGTGTGCTGCTGCTGCTGCTGCTGCTAAATCGCTTCAGTTGTGTCCAACTCTGTGCGACCCCATAGACAGCAGCCCACCAGGCTCCGCCATCCCTGGGATTCTCCAGGCAAGAACACTGGAGTGGGTTGCCATTTCCTTCTCCATTGGGTGAAAGTGAAAAGTGAAAGTGAAGTCGCTCAGTCGTGTCCAACTCGTAGCGACCCCATGGACTGCAGCCCACCAGGCTCCTCCATCCATGGGGTTTTCTAGGCAAGAGTACTGGAGTGGCTTGCCATTGCCTTCTCCGACTAATGTGTGTAATCCTCATTATATAAGGTAGTTATTATCAACCTCATTTTACACACAAGCAATCTGTACGAAGAGGTCCAGAAACTTGTTGAAGGTCACATGGATATAAGTAGCAGAGAAGGATTTGGACCTATTTGACTCCAGAACCCTGTTCTTGTTAGAAATATAAATTCTCAAGCCCGACTCAAGATCTGCTAAATCTGAATGTCTGCCTTTTGAAAACTGAACAATAATTATTTTACAATGCTGTGTTGGTTTCTGCCATACATCAATATGATTAGCCATAAATACACATATGTCCCCTCCTTGTTGAACCTCTCTCCGACCCTCCACCCCAAATGTCTGTTTTTAGCCATTCCTCGTGATTAATCTAAAATTTGCTAAAATTTGAGAACCACTGCTTTAAGCCATTGGGCAATAAAAAGATCAGATAAGGAGTAGTATCAGTTCACTTTTTTCAGAGAAAAAGAAAAAAAAAAAACTGTCACTAACATCTGATTTACAGCCTGGTTATTCAGCAAATGGAGCATGACAATTTTATCTCCCTTTCTTCCTTGCCTTGCCCATCCACATCCCCCTCAGGCCCACACCAAGGGAACTTTGCCCCCTAAACCAATCCACCATTTTTTCCTCGCCCTAAACACAAGTCAAACTTGAATGCCAGTAAGTGCAAATTTAGGGGTAGCTGGGAGCTATTGCTGGGCTAGATTTAGATTCCAGATTGTCATAAAAAGCAGATTTAGAATGTAGCTTTTCCCAGGTTGGTAATTATCCCTAAAGGCCAGGAAGAGCAAGAATACCTTCTACCAAACTTTAAGAATGCTTAGATAGGGCTTCAGTAGTGGTAGAGTGGAGAAGACAATGGCACCCCACTCCAGTACTCTTGCCTGGAAAATCTCATGGATGGAGGAGCCTGGTAGGCTGCAGTCCTTGGGGTTGCTAAGAGTCGGGAACGACTGAGGGACTTCCCTTTCACTTTTCACTTTCATGCATTGGAGAAGGAAATGGCAACCCACTCCAGTGTTCTTGCCTGGAGAATCCCAGGGACAGAGGAGCCTAGTGGGCTGCCGTCTATGGGGTCACACAGAGTCGGACACGACTGAAGTGACTTAGCAGCAGCAGCAGCAGTGGTAGAGTAGATAGGAATCTGCCTGCCAGTGCAGGAGATGCGTGTTCAATCCCTGGTACAGGAAGATCCCACATGCCTCAGAGCAACTAGAGCCTGTGCACCGCAGCTACTGAGCCCATGCTCTAGAACCCAGGAGCCACAACTACTGAGACCTCTCACCCCAGAGCCCACGCTCTGCAAGAAGAGAAGCTACCGCAATGAGAAGCCCGCATATCACTCTGAGAGAGTAGCCCTGCTCATGGCAACTAGAAAAAGCCCATGCAACAACAAAGACCCAATGTAGCAAAGAAAAAAAAAGTAACCTATATCTTTAAAAAAAAAAAAAAGAACACTTAGATAAAAAGTCTACTGGGGAACCTAAACACCATATTAAAAAGCAGAGACATTGCTTTGCAAACAAAGGTCCGTATACTCAAAGGTAGGGTTTTTCCAGTAGTCATGTATGGATGTGAGAGTTAGACTATAAAAAACAAAGTTGAGTGCCGAAGAATTGATGCTTTTGAACTGTGGTGTTGGATAAGGAAATCAGTCCTGAACATTCATTGGAAGGACTGATGCTGAAGCTGAAACTCCAATACTTTGGCTACCTGATGAGAAGAACTGACTCACTGTAAAAGACCCTGATGCTGGGAAATGTTGAAGACGGGAGGAGAAGTGGATGACAGAAGATAAGATGGTTGGACATAAGTTTGAGTAAACTCCAGGAGCTGGTGATGGACAGGGAGGCCTAGTGGCTGCAGTCCATAGGGTTGCAAAGAGTTGGACACAACTGAGCAACTGATGGAACTTACCTGGGGAACTCAAGAAGTGAGGACACACAGATTGTGTCAAAACAAAGGACATTCTCAGGCTCAGTAAATCAGTGGGTTTAGTTCAGTTGTTTGGGAGACATTAGAATTCGAGAGAGTCTATGCCAACCTCCTCATGTCGTCTTCTGTCCACTATACCTTCCTCTTACGGAAACTGAAATAATCACGTGTTACTTATGGGCTCAGGTAATTTTGCTGATACAGCCAGCGTTCCTTGGGAAACTGTGACCCAAATTGACTTAAGCAAACGGCTGACTGAGCAATCTCTCATGGCTCCTCCATCACAGCCAAGTGAAATAAGGCCAAGAATGTGGAAGAGCAAGATACACCAGTACATTTCTTTCTTTGACTCTCAGTCTTGAAATATCATTTGTTTTATAGTTGCCTGATTACTATGATGGTATCTCAGTTTGATCTGGGCATTTACACTGATGTAGATCAAAAGTGAAGATGCTCAGGTTCTTCCAGGACTGAAACATCCTTTTTACCCTCGTGGTTCTGACTTTGAAGAAGAATAAATGACTAAGTGTTCACAGGCAGCAGTACCTGAGCAAGAATTGCCCAGGAACTACCACGCGGTGTGAGAGATGAATGAATGTATGCATTGTGACCTCTTTCCCAGCCTCCATAGCTTATGCAGATCAAATCACGTGTTAAAATGTAAGAAGCACTTAACAACGACAAGCAATCTTTCCTTACACTTGGAGGAACGAATCCACATGTTAGAAACATCTATTATCTTTGTAGTTTGTTTCCTCAAATTTCAGTTGTCTTTTGTTTTTCATTCTACTATCAGAAAAGCATGTAAAGTATCAAAATGGACCCCCTTGGTCAGAGGCCAACCAATGTGTCCTCAGATTGATACATGCCATATGCTAATGTCATGATGCATTTCTCTTCCTGGAACTTTTCCCTCACATCCTGTCCATTTAATCTTGTAGATCACAAAAGACATCTTTCACTTTGAATCTTTTTTTTAAGTGGGGGGGTCTTTCACTTTGAATACACTCTTATCTAGCATTGCTGCTCCCGGTGTTTTTCCTCACTTATTATGTCCATTACAAGCCAGTCATCCTCCAGGGCATTAGCTTCATCATTTGCTGGCTGCTGCTCTTGTTTGGCCAAGGAGTCAGGACCATGCAAGTGCTGGAATTCCTCTATGGGATGGTCACTGCCACCGAGGTGGCCTACTATGCCTACATTTACAGCGTGGTCAGCCTGGAGCACTACCAGAAGGTGAGCGGCTACTGCAAGAGTGTCACACTGGTGGCCTACACAGCGGCCTCCATGCTGGCCCAGCTCTTGGTATTCCTGGCCAGCCTGTCCTACTTTTACCTCAACATCATATCCTTGGCCTCTGTCTCCGTGGCCTTCCTCTTCTCACTTTTCCTACCCATGCCTAAGAAGAGCATGTTTTTTCATGCAAAATCCAGCAAAGATGCTCTTCCATAGCCACCAGGTGCGAAATGAAAATACCCCCTGCCGTATCAATAAACAAGAAATGTCACAGCCATCAGTGATTTCTGGCCTCCAAGTGTGAATGAGGGCTCCCAAAACTGAGATCCAGCGCATGCTGCCACCTTGCTGAGGAGCTAGGGGAATGCAAGAAGCAAGGTGAACAAGGAAACGGGATTGGGCCCAGAGAGCTGAGGTGCCTATGAAAGGAATGAAAACGGTGAGCCCAGAGGCTTGCATCTTCCCATACATACAGTGCTAAAGTCCCTAACTTGATACCTGATCTTTGATGTTCAGACTGCCTGCTCCCTTTGTTGCAAACTTATGTACAGCCTGATTTCCCTCCTGCCTCCTTGGAACAGTTTCTTCAGAGCTACTGAGATGCTACCTCCCAGGCCCAGAGTTCTAAACACTCTCACCAAATAGAATAACTACTTCCAGGTTGTGACTATATTATTTAGTCAACACAGGAAAGGATGCTGTCCCAGAGGAACATCAAAAAGATCACAAAGCAGTGGGAAAAGTATTCACTGATTTAAGGAACCCCGATGGTGGCCAGGTAACTGACCCAAAGCCATTAAATATAGCTCTGAGTGTGTCCACAGTAGTTCTGAGACTTGAATGAGTGTTACTCCTTTACTCATCATTTTTACTGGTCTCAATCTGGTGCACTTTCTCCATAGCAGGTTTTAACCAGGTTTTGAATTATGTTCAAATCCTGTGAGATTACAAGGCACCATCCCAGAGTTCCATGATACAATATGGAGCAATAGAAGCCCTTACAAACTGTGGGTATAAGTATAGTTTATCTTTGGGGATATGTATAGTTATCCTATATAATTATCCTATACATACCCCCAAAGATAAACTATACTTACCCCCACAGTTTGCAAGGGCTTCTACTGCTCCGTTATATATTATGGAACTCTGGGAGGTCCACATAGTCAAAGCTATGGTTTTTCCAGTAGTCATGTATAGATGTGAGAGCTGGACAATAAAAAAGGCTGAGCGCCAAAGAATTAATGTCTTTGAATTGTGGTGCTGGAGAAGACTCTTAAGAGTCCCTTGGGCAGCAAGGAGATCAAACCATTCAATCCTAAAGGAAATCAATCCTGAATATTCATTGGAAAGACTTATGTTGAAGCTCAAGCTCCAATACTTTGGCCACCTGATGTGAAGAACTGATTCATTGGAAAAGACCCTGATGCTGGAAAAGATTGAAGGCAGGAGGAGAAGGGGACAACAGAAGATGAGATGATTAGATGGCATCACTAACTCAATGAACACGAGTTTGAACAAACTCCAAGAGATGGTAAAGGACAGGGAAGTCTGGCATGCTGCAGTCCATGGGGTCGTGAAGAGTTGGACACGACTGAGTGACTGAACAACAATCAATGTGCAAGAAATGTATTCTTTCAAATTGTATTCTTGGATAATCTTGTAGTGATTTCAACAGTGAATACCAGCTACTTTGAAAAATAAAAGAGTTTTGCCACAAAATGTAAAAGAGACAAGGAATATAACAAAATGTTTTGATGAAGCTATACACGAGTTTCAGTCATCTCTAAAAACAGGGGCTGCAAATTGGTATCCCACTGGTCAAACACAGTTTGGCCATGGCAAATTAGATGGTTCAAGGTCAAACTATCAAAACTCTTTCCTCTCTTTAGCCTTTTAGTAGTTCTAGTCTTTAATCTGTGATTTGCAAACCATTAATATGAGGTGGCAAATGATAGCCAATGGGCTACCATAGCTAACAGTTTTTACACCTTTAAAACATTGTAGGCAGGGGCACCTCCCTAGTAGTCCAATGGTTGAGAATTCTCCCTTCAATTCAAGGGACGCAAGTTCGATCCCTGGTCAGGGAACTGAGATCCCACAACTACTGAGCGCGGCAACTACGGAGCCTCTATGCCGCAGCTAGGGAAGCCTGCGCTTTGCAAACAAAGAGCCTACAGTGAAGATCCTGCATGCCGCAAGTAAGACCTGACACGGATTAATTAATCAAAATAATAAAACACTGTAAGGGAGAACAAAGAATATATGACAAGGGTTGTGAAAATAAATAGATCCCATCTAATAGCCAAGTAAAAACAAAGGAAGATATGTGGCCCACAAGCCTGAAATACATACTATCTGGCACTTTACAACATACAGATCTTGAAATCAAGTTAGGGGATTTCTAACCAGAATAGAATAGACTAGAGCCTATCAACTTGTCACGATGAATTCGGTATTGTGACAATTCAGCTTACACATGCGTATGTACAAACATGTAAAATATATTTCTTTCTCAGACTATAGTCCAAGAAGTTTGGAAGTTACTGCCCTAGGATCTATCTTATTTCAAAGATTCCCAGTTGAGACAACTGAAATAATCTTTCCCTCACTGTACATTTAGGGATTTGCCGAAGTTTTTGCCCTCTATTAACACTATTTTCCACACCCAGCGATCCCCTTCCCTACCATATCCTGATATATGCTAGAATAAAAGTGAATCCAGCCTGGATTCTAATAAACTTCCATCCAGTCTCCTCTCCACAACCAAGCTATTGTGTTATCCCATATACTTGTCTCACCAGCCTTTCATTCATATAATACTTTCACTCAGTTGTCATTAGTAAGAACAAGGACACAGTTGACTTTAGCAAATGAACAGTAATCCTTGATTTTTGGTGAAAATGACAGCAGAGGACAAACAGCATTCTAGAAAGGCCCAGGCCCTTCAAGAGGACATGGTGAACCTGAGTGTTTACAGCTTTTCCTTGAGCTGTCTGATACATGTCTGTTTCATCCTTATTTACTACAGACAGATTTCTGACATTGCGTCTTGTCCAGTAGAAAAAAGCCAGGGAGACCAAGTGGCCTGGAGAAGCCTTGGGAAGGTCTCTAGGGGGTGGAGGGCCTCCAGCTTCTGTTACTGGAGGGGATATTACCTTCCACCCCTCCTGAGCATTTTGTTTTAGTAAAACTTCCCTCCCAGCTGAGAAGCTACGGTCTTTGGTGGTTTTAGATGTGTATCCACACACCCTTCCTTGTTCCTAGAACATATTGTGAAATTTGAAACACTTTTCCAGAAGGAGTAGCATGCAGAGAGAGAGGGAAGGTGGGCTGATGCAGGAGTTAATACCCTAGAGTCTGGGAAGAACCCAAAGCCAGCTTTGAAATTAGCCCAACAATGCGCACGGACCTTCCTGAAGAAACAAAGCCTTCATATCAAATAAGACTTTGAAGATAATTGTTTTTGAAGTTGGGGTGTTCCACACCCACTTATTTATTGAGCATTTTAGGGCCCATTGTTGAGCTCATATTCTTCTCATTTCCCTTTCTGGAAATTCTATTTTGACTCCTAGAAAACTGTTCTGGTTGGTTCTCCTCCACGTATTTCCTCTGTAAGTACTTGGTCCTGGGGAGAAGCAGGGAAAAAAATCGTCTTCTCTCCAGGTAATGTACCCTTACTTAGGCCATGTGTACAAAAGATAAAATTCTCATAAAATGTATTCTATACAAGCCCATTAAACACAAACAGTCTTTATAGTCTCTTGGTGATAGGGAAGACCTTACTTAGTGTCAAATTTTTAGGCAAAACTAAGTGAAGTAGGATTGGGTTGCTGACTTAAAGAAGCATGTAAATTAAACCACATCTTTAAGAAAGAAAGCCTTCCCTGGTGTCTCAGATGGTAAGAATCACCCGCAATGCAGGAGACCCAGGTTTGATCCCTGGGTCAGGAAGACTCCCTGGAGAAGGGAATGACAACCAACTCCAGTATTCTTGCCTAGAGAATCCCTCGGACAGTGGAGCCTGGCGGGCTCCAGTCCATGGAGTTGCCAAGTCAGACATGACTGAACGACTAACACTTGAAGAAAGCAAGCTGAGAGTAGTAAGAAATTTGACAATTGACTACTTAGCTCCCAGCACATCGTGGGAACACACTGGAAAGACATCTGTATAATGTATATTATAAAACAGCACTCTCCTAAGGAGGTGTCCTGTGGCCACATGTGCTTCCAAGCACTCCATTAGTTGGGCGAGGGCTTGGGTCAGGGTTTCTCATCCTCACACTACTGACATTTTGAGAGGGGATAATTCTTTGTCATGGGGTGGGGGTGTAGGGAGGGGATCCTGTCCTGTGTGTTGTAGGATGTTCAGCAGATTCTCCAGTCTCCAGCCCACTAAATCCCACTAGCAACTCCCTCATCCTGTCATGACAACAAAAAATGTCTTCAAATATGGCCATCTTTCCCCTGGAGGCAAAAACAACCCTGGTGATAACCATTTGGTTAGGGTTAGGTTCCATTTGAGTCAGGGTCAGAATTTTTACAATCTTTATCACAAACTATTAAAACTACAAATTTATTACTACATGGTATCACTTATATGGGGCTTTGCAGGTGGCACTAATGGTAAAGAATCTGCCAGCCAATGCAGAAAACTTAAGAGACATGGGTTGAATCCCTGGGTGGGTGGGGAAGATCCCTGGAGAAGGAAATGGCAACCCACTCCAGTATTCTTGCCTGGAAAATCCCATGGACAGAGGAACCTGGCAGGCTACAGTCCCTGGGGTCTCACAGTGTGAGATATGACTGAAGCGACTTAGCATACATGCAACATTACAATTGGAAATGTGCCATGTTATCTATGAAACAGAAACAGACACACAGTCATAAAGAACAGACTTGTGGTTGCCACAAGGGAGAGGAGGTGGGGGAGGGATAGACTGGAAGTTTGAAATTAGTAGATGCAGACTATTATATATAGATTGGATAAATGACAAAGTCCTTTATCATATAGCACAGGGAACTATATTCAATATCCTGTAATAAACCATAATAGAAAAGAATATGAAAAGTAATTTATATATGTATAACTGAGTCATTTTGCTGTACAGCAGAAATTAACACAACATTGTAAATCAACTATAATAGATTTCTTTAAAAACTACAAATTTGTCTCATTTTCCCAGTAAGCTATATGATTTTCAAGAGTCAGCCCTGCAAAGATCCAGCGGGTGGGAGGAAAGCACAGGAGGGAGGGGATATATGTGTAGTTATGGCCGATTCCCATTGTTGTACAGCAGAAACCAACAAAACATTGTAAAGCAATTATCCTCCAATAAAAAATAAATTTTTTTTTTTAGAAAAAAGAGCCAGGGTCCATAGTTTAGCACCACAATTTCCCACAGAGAAGCTCAAAAATTCTTGGTGGGTAAATAAGTGAATGAATGAGGAAGTGAACAAATAAAGAAGAGGATGAACACACACACAAGTGGGAAGAAGTGTGTAGAGAGAATTCTGGAAGAGAAGTTTGGTATCTGTCGGGGATCTTGAAGAAATATTTTAAATGATATTTCAGAGGAGATAGAGAAAAATAGAACCAAGGGCAAAGAGAGAGGTCGTACTTGATAGAGCATCACAACATGGCTTGAAGGAAGGGTGGGCTGGGGTGAGCTGACATTTAGGTTGAAAGACTTGGCACCTCACCGGATCATGTTGTAACTGTCCATTTCTTACCTATTGCTTTTTCTTGACCAAACTTTAATCCAGCTCCTCTCTTTCCTGCAGGTCCCTACACCCTGCATGCCCACAACCCTGAGCAAGGACAAAAAAATGTGGACCGTGCCCAAACCCTCTGCCACTGCCTGCCCCTCCTTATCAGCTTCTCCCGGGAATTGGCTGGCCACAGCGGGGCCTTCCTGTCAGACTCCACTGGTCACTTCCCCTGGCTTGTCCAGCTTCCCTCCAAAGTTCTGCTTGCCTCTGCTTGCCAATAGCAAGGATTATCTTTGAAAATATAGATTGATTTTAAGACAATCTTACAGATTGATTTTAAGACACTTGCAGATTCCAATAATCGCAGCACTTCTCCCAATTCCGGTAGTCTTTCTCATTAATAAGGCTCTCCCTGGAGACGTCTGGATTTGCTTTTGACACCAGATTTCTAGCCTGAGTTTAACGTCTAGCAAAGAGAAGAGAAGAGGGGAGAAAAAATGGCCTCTATGGGTCCTTTTCAGTCTTTGCTTTATGGAGACCAAAATTTAGGTGGTCTATTTCAAATGTTAAGAGAAAAAAGCTATGTGCAGTTTGCAGAGTTGGATCAAGTGATTTTTCATTCAAAGTTCACAAGTCAACCTTCTGTACCATAGCCTAGAAACGCTTCAGTGCTTATACAGTTTGGATTTTGGCAAAATGGTGCACTACTTTATCATGCAGAGAATAACGGGATGACTGTGGTTTCCTCTCTCTTCGGGGGCAGAGGGCAGTGGGCCATGTGAGTGTCAGCTGAAATCTTCTGGGAGGGTGGGCTTTGGGACTCTCTCTGCAGCTGATGCAGGTGCTCTTTTTCTCAACCGTCCACAGCTAATATTTGGGTGTGCTCCGCTGGTCTTTGATATTCAAGTCACAAGCTTCTTATAACTAGCAGCTTAGGTATTTATCATTTCTTTATTTAACCATGTAAATCTGAAGCAACAAAATACATTTCTTTCTTTATTCTTCCAGTTTCTCTGCATAGCATTTTGCATTATTTATATATAATGCTTCACATAAGAGACGATGGAATTATATTTCTATTTTTAACCAACTTTCTCTTGGGTCTTATTGTTAATTAGGCAAGAAAATTCAGTTCTCACAGTTAATAAACAGGGACATACATTTTCAGGTTTTGATTTTTTATCATTTTGGTATTCTATTTATTTATTTGACAGAATAGTTTTACTGATTTTTTTTCTTTCATAGAGCTCCCCCATTTTTCTGGTAAGAACACTTAACATGAAGTCTGTCCTCTTCACAGATTTTTCAGTATACAATACAGTATGGTTACCCATAAGTACAGTGTTGTGCATCTGCTCTCTAGAACTTTATTCATGTTGCATTACTGAAATATACACATTTATATTACAGTTCCTCATTTAAATATACAGTTTAAATCCCCAGTTTAAATATACAGTTCTTCATTTTCCTCTCTACCCAGCCCTTGGAAACCACCATTCTTTGCTTCTATGAGTTTGATATAATGGAATATATCAGAATAATGGAATCAGGCAGCATTTGTCCTGCTGTGACTGTGGTGTAATGTCATAAAGGTTCATCCATGTTGTCCTATATTGCAGAATTTCTCTTTTGAAAGGCTGACTAATATTCCATTGTATGTATATACCTCATAGTCTTTATCCATTAATCCTTCAATGGACATGTAGGTGGTTCCCATATCTTGGTTGTTGTGAATAGTGCTCCAATGAACATGGCAATGATCACAGCTCTTCAAGATCCAATCTCTGCAACTACACTCACATCTAATGGTTATTCTAACTTCTAAGCAAATTTTAAAATGAACTTAACAAGTGTAGGGTATTAAGTATATCTCTAATGCAAAGGGTTAGTGTTCAGGTTTGGAAGAAAGTCTGAAAGTCATTGACCACGTTTTCAACCATCATGTAATATAAGAAGTTCACATAAAATAATTGTGTTTCTTCTATAAAAACATATTTACTTCCTATTTCCTTTTCACAATACAAAAACTGATAAATTTCATTCAATATTAGACAAAGCAGATCAGTTCAGTTTAGTCAGTCCAGTTTAGTTGCTCAGTCGTGTCAGACTCTGCGACCCCATGAACCGCAGCACACCAGGCCTCCCTGTCCATCATCAACTCCCGGAGTCCACCCAAGCAGTTATCTAGTACCAATTACTTATTCTCTGATACAGTGTGAGCCCTGTGAGGGTAGAGTCAAGCTTATGCATGATTATATACCTGGTGTTTACCCTAGTTCTTGCTCCATAGTGAGTACTTGACTAGCATTTCTAGAGAAAAAAAAAAAGAACAAATACAACATTAAAAAATAAAAATGTGGGCTATTGAATTTTTAAACATTCTATTTTCATATAAGCACAAATTAGTGTTCCTATTACTTTCCTTGAAGCTACAGGGTAAATTGGTAAATGCCAATCTCATGATTCCATAATGGGACATAACCAAATAACAATTCAAGGTGACTCTACCTTTTAAAGTATAGACTATCCCAAAGACTCACTTGTATTAAGTGCTAAATGCCTAACAGAAGAACATGAATACTATTCTAAGAACTTATTAGCTGGGACCAGGTACTCTGCATGGTAGCTTTATGGTGAATAAGCAGGTGCCATTGAGAAATGACCCAGCAGGAATTTTGAAATAAGGTCTTAGATAATATGATTATACATGCAATTTCAGGTATCTGGAAAAGTAATCTCTGGGTTTAGACTGAGAAATCTTAGGAGTCAATGCCACACTCAGCCTGCCCTCAAAATTGTGTTTTCTTCCGAATTCACTATGTGTATAGGTCTTATCGAAAACCAAGTCGTCACTGACAAGCTGTTTAAGCATCTGTACAAGTGAAATCAAGATTCTAGCCTGGAATAATTTACATTCTAAATGGGAATCTGCCATTTGATTTAATCTAGGTTTCGAAACATCAATCTAGTGTAGTATTTGGTCAAGGGAAAAAAACTTTAGCTGAACAAGAAATACCTGGAATTTTAAGGCCCATTTGGACCACCTGCTCTGTTTTCTTTGTGGGACCTCTGATTATTTATGGTTTTACTTATGTTTAGTTGGTAATTCTTTGCACTGAAGTAATGCATTTTCACCAAATCACATAATTTGTAAATGCTTATATTTGTTTTTCAGTGTGAGAATTTGGGAGGCGATATAAAAATAGTTAAAACTTTTCGTTTGGTTTTATATTTTTAAACAGATTCAAGTTACAAATGTTTGAGCTGCATTACCTGGAAGAAATTTAATTCATATACGCTGCTGCTACTGCTGCTGCTAGGTTGCTTCAGTCTGTCCGACTCCGTGCAACCCCATAGATGGCAGCCCACCAGGCTCCCCTGTCCCTGGGATTCTCCAGGCAAGAACACTGGAGTGGGTTGCCATTTCCTTCTCCAATACATGAAAGTGAAAAGTGAAAGTGAAGTCGCTGAGTCATGTCCGACTCTTCGAGACCCCATGGACTGCAGCCTACCAGGCTCCTCCGCCCATGGAATTTTCCAGGCAAGAGCACTGGAGTGGGGTGCCATTGCCTTCTCCTTATATACGCTAGTCTTGTCTAACTAAATTTAAAAGCCAATACAATTGCCAGATTGTATCATCTGTGAAAGGAAATAATTTGTGAGTTTTCCAGAGAAAAAAATTCACCTTTAGACTCTGAAACTGCTAATTTAGACAATCAGTGATCCAATGAACAGTCTCCAAAAAAGTAAATGTTTATCAGTTGACCTGTATTTTCACTCACTGATATGGCTCATTTAAAAAGCCACTAATGCTCTGTAAGGGGCTTCCCTGGTGGCTTAGATGTAAAGAATTCACCTGCCAATGCAGGAGATGTGGTTTCAATCCCTGGGTTGGGAAGATCCTCTGGAGAAAGAAATGGTAACCCACTCCAGTATTCTTGCCTGCAAAATCCCATGGACAGAGGAGCCTGGAGGGCTACAGTCCATGGGGTTACAAAGAATCAGAGATGACTTAGCGACTAAACAACAAATACACTGTAATGGCCCATATGCGGAAAGCATCTTTGAAAGAGTGGGTATATGTACTTGTACAAAAGATTCACTTTGCTGTAATATGAAACTAATACAATTTAGTAAATCAATTATGCCTCAATAAAAATTGAAAAACTAAAAAAAGTCTTTAAAAAGTGACGGCCGAACCTCAGCTACATCACATAATGTTCATGTTCTTTAGTTTTAGAGCAGTGGAACACTTGGCTTAATTTTAGAACAAGTTAACTAGTTTTAAATTCTTATCGTAATCTATCACATCCCATGGAATGTTAAAATACAACATTTCACTATCCCATTTATCCTTTCCTTCTTCTCTGCTAGAAGAGTTCTTAACAAGCAACTGTCAACAAAAGCCTGGGCTTCTGAGCAAAGCAATACCATTCACCACTCTGTATTTAAAAGCCCACATATGTGCTCTTTCAAAACTCTTGCATTTGTACCATGTGAGATTTCAGATTGTTTTTAATCTCAGCATGGAACCCTGCTCTCTAGTGTTGGAGGTCATGCCTTCATTGCTTTGCTGACCCAGACCATCCTGACATGGCCATGGTTGAAAATCAGGGACCTGGGCTTCCAGCCAACATTCAGGTAAGTGCATTGCTTCTGTGTCCACACTGACACAGAAGCATATCTTTTAAAATACATATTTTTTTAAAAATCAGGTTTATTGAGGGACTTCTCTGACTGTCCAGGGGTTAAGACACCAACCTTCCAACACAGGAGGTGTGGGTTCTATCCCTGGTCAGAGAACTAAGATTCCACGTGCCACGTGGAAAGGCCAAAAAAATTTTTAAAAAAGAAAAAAAAAAATACTCTAGATGAGGGGGTAGCAGTCAGCAAGTTTGTCCTTTTGAATAAAAGTCAGCCTTTAAAAAAAAAAATGTCCTAGAAATGGAATCACATATTATAGAACCTTTTGTTTCTGGTGTCTTTCATGTCTCATAGTATCTTCAGATGGAATAATTCTGTACTGAGAAATAGAAATATAATGGACTTAAGATGCATTCTGTTTCTTAAGAATCTTTTTCATTAAATAGATGAACTTTTTATTCAACAGGTGAAAGAATTAGAAAAATAGAGCCATAAAGTCATGCCAGTTTAAGTGGATCTCATTACTTATTGAGTTTTTTCCTTGTTACTTGTTTTTTCCTTTTTACTTCTTTCCATTACTTACAAAGGTTGTTCCTTGTCTTGGTTAAAGTTCATTCTTACTAAAGCTTAGTTCACAAACTCTGTAAACCTACCCAATCTCATGAACAAAATGGTCAGCCTTACATATCTCTATAAATGTTTATTTCAAAACATTTAGAATATTGAGCCACTTTGGAAACAAAAAGATAAAATCAATTCATAAAGCACAATTAAATAAAATAACATCAGAATATTTTTAAAAATTTATTTTAATCCCCTACTTATTCAATAGAAGGAAGGATATCTTTATTTAGTAAATATTAAAAGTAAGGTTCATAAGGATTCAATAATATTTGAGATAATAAAGCAAGCAGTTTTTACTTTCTAAAATTATTTTTGAATTCCCAATTTATTATCCAGCTGGAAATTTGCTCCCCTATTTTTCAGAAATTATTCAGTGTGTGACGGAGAGAATACAAGCTTAAAATGAGAAAAATACAGATTTGAATCTTCAAGTTTGTTGCGGCTACTGCTGCTAAGTTGCTTCAGTCATGTCTGACTCTGTGCAACCCGATAGACGGCAGCCCACCAGGCTCCCCCATCCCTGGGATTCTCCAGGCAAGAACACTGGAGTGGGCTGCCATTTCCTTCTCCAATGCATGAAAGTGAAAAGTGAAAGTGAAGTCCCTCAGTTGTGCCCGACTTAGCGACCCCATGGACTGCAGCCTACCAGGCTCCTCCATCCATGGGATTTTCCAGGCAAGAGTACTGGAGTGGGGTGCCAAGTTTGTTAGTAAGTTTTAAAAAGCTCCTCATTGTGGAAAATTTCAAATACATTTTAATAGAATAGACAACGTGGTGGGACCTCACCCAACTTCAATCATGATCATTTTATGGCCAATCTTGTTTCATCTATTCTCCCCACCAATTCCTCATCTTTTTTAATGTCTCAGTTTTCTCATCAAGAAAATGAAAAATGTAACATCTACTTCATGAAGTTCTGCAGTAAAAATGTCAGCCTTTAAACACGTGATTCCTGGCCCACAATGTACTCAATACACGGTGCTTCTCTCTGATTTCCTAACTGAATATTCATATTAGTCACACCGCTAGAATGCCCTTACTTTTTCTAAGGACTTTTACATTAATCGTCTCCAGATATTTCCTTTATTTTTTCACAAACCCATTGTGTCGTAATTTGAAATGAATGCATCCCTATGACTGAAGTAGGCAAAATAGAACTTGAGATGGAAATTAACCCATCAATCTCTCTATCCTCCTTCTGCTGCTATTTTGTATAACTCAATTGAAATGCCTGCTTTGTTGGCAAATTATGTTGCCCTTTCTGAGGAGTTCACGCAGGCATCAGAGACTCAGGAAAAAATTAAATTGGGTGGAAAAAGTCAGGGTTCACCTTATTTCTCCTGATAATTCAAGATTTTTAATCTTTTTAACTTCTCAACTAAGGGAAATTTAGATTTTTAGAAACGTCTCCAAAATCTTCCTTTGTATTCCTGTAATATATTCTCCTCTAGTTTACGTCAACATCCTCTATGCTAGAGCAACTTTCATTGAGATCCTTTCCTTGAAAGTTACTTTAAAACTCAGCTCCCAAAGGAAGGACTTTACCCAAGTGCCAGAGCAGAGTAAGCAAAAAAAAAAAAAAAAAAAACCCCACACACAGTCCAAAGGCATAACAGAAAACAAATCTTATTTCAATAAAATATTTCCCTAGACAAAAATGTGTTATTGCAAGCTCCTGGTTTTGAAAAGCATACTTCTTCAAAATTGATTTTTGGTAGGAATCTAATTAAATGTACTTGAATTAAACTTCTAAGTGACAAGACTAGAGAGACACATTGATTAATAACTCTTCAATCTCCATCATAAACATTCATTTATCATTGATTATACACTTATGATATCCCATGAGCTCTTCAATGTAATGCCATTTTAAAAGATTGGAGCCAAAAAAACAGAAAATACCATGTCAGCATTTTCACATGACACAGAGATTCATCAGATAGAAGATTGCATTGAAACATCCTAAAGTAATTCTTCTATCTTCTCAGCATTTCTCAAACCATTATCACAACATAAGCTATTTATGAATTTCACAATTTAGAAAAGCTATGCATAGCTTAAAAAGAGATTTCAAACACATTTTTGAAGATTAATGAAAGGCTAGATGTGGGGAAGGCCCATGAGAAAAGCTTAAAAAAATCCTTTTACCTCATCTAGAAAAAGCTAAGGAGTAACTCAATATCTTTAAATATACAGCCAGTTAGGCAAGGAATGCCACTATAAACTATCTTTACTGAAAGCATAAGAATATATTGTTGTATACCAATGATATAAGATAATTTTCTGGGGGACTCTCGTTTTTAAAAAAACAGATGAAATTTCTAAATCTAAAATATGGGCTGGGGGCAAGTGTTGTTGGAGAGTGAATAATCACACAACCTCTCAATAAAAGTTAATTTCTTAAAATAACTCATTACTTAGGCAAATGAAGTAATAACACTTTAGTAGTATCACACCAAAGACCCAGCTATTGACAGACTGGTTGCCTGTTACCATCTCTCTCACACACACACAAACACACACACGTACCCTGCTACCCTCCACCTTGCAAAGATACTCCTCTGAATGGGAAACAGATCGGGTGAACGTTCATTTCTTCTTGATCAAGGGAGTTGACAGTAAAAAAAAAGATTCATATATGATCCATATATGAATCTCACTGCCTTCATGGTTCTCTGCCCTGGATGGTCCAGAGACTTGAGCTACAAAAAAGCAACTGTGTAGTTTTAGAAAATTATTTTTCCTTCCTACCTCCTTTGGTTCTCAGCTGAGTCTCTGTAGCAAAAGACAGATTAACAAGAGAAAAGCGTACAAATTTATTTGCCATAAGTTTTACATGACACCAGAGCCTTCATAAGGAAATGAAGACCCAGAGAAACAGTTAAACCTGTGTGCCTTTATATTAGGTTTGATGAAGAGTGGAGAGTCATGAAAAAATGTGATAAGACAGAAAGGATATGAGCTAAGAGTAGTAAACCAAGGGGAACTTAGCAAGGCCTGGTCATTCACATTCCTCTCTGCGTCTCTTGGAGGTAAGGAGTCTCCGTGCCCTTGAGTGGAGGGAGGGCATCTCTCACATGAGTGTCTTATGACCTGCTCCAGGGGAGAGTCAGTCTTTCCTGCATGTGCAGTGTCTCCAATTTCTATTAAAAGATATTTAGTATGTCAAGATGCCGTATTTGGGGGTAGCATGTCCTGAACCCCATCACCACCAAGTTTGGAAAGTACAGATTAAAAAGAAAAGGGGAAGACCAGTAGTGCAGATCAGAACAGATCAGATGAGTCGCTCAGTCATTTCCGACTCTTTGCGACCCCATGAATCGCAGCACACCAGGCCTCCCTGTACATCACCAACTCCCGGAGTTCACTGAGACTCACGTCCATCGAGTCAGTGATGCCATCCAGCCATCTCATCCTCTGGCATCCCCTTCTCCTCCTGCCCTCAATCCCTCCCAGCATCAGAGTCTTTTCCAATGAGTCAACTCTTCGCATGAGGTGGCCAAAGTACTGGAGTTTCAGCTTTAGCATCATTCCTTCCAAAGAAATCCCAGGGCTGATCTCCTTCAGAATGGACTGGTTGGATCTCCTTGCAGTCCAAGGGACTCTCAAGAGTCTTCTCCAACACCACAGTTCAAAAGCATCAATTCTTCGGCACTCAGCCTTCTTCACAGTCCAACTCTCACATCCATACATGACCACAGGATGGCCCCTTAATGTCAGGAAAACCACAGCTGCTGTGCTGCTCTGTCCTCCCTGTCCTCACTGGGAAATGCAAAGTGATCTTTTCTATCTATCCTGGCAGGAAGCCATTGCACTCAGCTACCCTAGGACCAGCCAGATGGATCCTGATTATACTGTCCATTAGGTTATCTAGCTCGGGTAACTGGTGCTTTCGTCTACCCTAAATTAAATAAAAATTAGAATCATGAAAATGGCTTTTTAGTTGTAACTTCCAAGGGCTTAATAAAGGAAAGGTCACTGTAAACAGAGAGATTATCTCACAGAAAGTAGAGCAGCAATGCTGTTATTTTAAGTGCATGAAACAAGGATGTGTTCAAATTTGGGGCAGCCTCACATACACCAAAACTGAAAATTTTCAGATGTATTTAAAGCACATAATATTTGCAAAACGTCCAGATAATTCAGACAAGTGTTTTCACCCTCATACCCATTCATTCAAACCTGTGATGTATGCAGTTGCTCAGCCTCAGGCTTCACTACTTCATACGTTATTTTGCGACCCCATGAATCGCAGCAGCAGTTATTTTGGGGCCAACTCAAAGTATAGCTGAAGTTGAAAGCCAGATTTTCAATATCAAAAAAAATGACAATATATATGGATTTTCGATAAGTTTGGTTCCTGATCATTAGGACAATTTTTTTCTTATCTTTCTGTTCTCATGGAGATGGCCTCATTGCAGTTATTCAGGGGAATAGGATTGAGGGATTGAACCTGAAGGATAAGAGAATTTAAACAATTTCAACAAATGCTTTTTTAAAAAGCCATTTTTAAAAAATGTTAAAATAAGAAAGGCTTACTTCCATTAAGGCAATAATAGAGTAGATATCGGAAAAATCCTTACACTACAAAACACCTAAAACTTGTGGATATAATTTTAACTTTTTAAAATAAAAATCTGAACTGGTGATAAGTAAGAAAAATTCTCAGAGGCCAAAGCAAGACAGGAAACCAGATAAGGAAGCAGTGAGTCTGTCATGTGCTCAAGGCATCTGCTGATTCAGTGGAGTTTGTGTTTCAGAGGCATCCCCAAAAGGCTGCACCTTCAGTAAGTGCTGAAATAGAATAAAATGGAGTTGGGGGGACCTAAGAGAAAAGATTAATTTGGATAGAGTTGGAGGAATTTACTCTAGGAATTTGTCTTCATAACCTAGTACTCCTAAATCTGGAGCCCAATTCCTACAACCTAATTTTTTTTTTTTAAAGCAGAGAAGTCAGTGTAAATTGGTACTCAGTGGCAATGGCCTATGTACATATATGTATTAAAAGCAAAGGAAGTGTCCGTCAAAACAAGAATCAAAAAATTGCCACAGATAAAATTCTACCAGATAAGAGTTTATGATAACAAATCCAAAATCACATAAGGATATAAAATATCATAAGCAAGTCAACTGAAATAACAAACAGCATAATCAGACCAACAAAGATTTTAGAGTAATTATCAGCATTAAAATATAAAATATGTAGTATGTTTTTACACAGAAGGAAATAATAGCAAAAGAGAGAACTGATTCATAAAAAATGATTATGAAACAAAGGGGGAAATAGAATTAATCAAAATTTAAAATTTAATAAACATATTAAGAGCAGTGTAGACATATATAAAAGGAAATTATAGAACTGGAAAAATATCACTTAGAATGTAGCACTTTTTTATGAGAGATAGAAATGGAGGAATTAACACACATAGAGATTAAAGTGAGAATGTTTAACAAATCTCTCTTTGGAGTTCCTAATAGAGGTGATAAAGTGAGGAAGATTTTAAAATTATTGAAGAATTTTTCAGAAGTGATCAAAGTTAAGTATTCTCATGCCTTTGATTACTTCTGAAAGTAATCAGAAGTAGTTACTTTAGGGAAGCCCCCAAAATCACACACACACACCCACAAAATAAGTGAAAACAGATTCATATCTAAGCACATGGATGCTGCTGCTGCTGCTGCTAAGTCGCTTCAGTCGTGTCCGATTCTGTGTGACCCCAGAGACGGCAGCCCACCAGGCTCCCCCGTCCCTGGGATAAACTGCAGAAAACCAAGGGAAAGACAAGCAGAGAAATGAGAACTTCTGCTACAAAGAAATGACAATTAGTTTAACAGCTGATCTTTCAGTGGCACATAATGGAAGCCAGAAAAACAATGGCTCTGAAGTGTTAGAGGAAATAATTGCCAGCCTTCAATTATATGCAAGGAGAAACTACATTTCAAAAATGAGTGGGAAATAAAGACATATTCAGACAAACAGAAATGGAGTGACTGTACTATCATCAACAGACCTTTTCCTGAAAGCAACTTCTACAGGATGCCATTGAGGAAGAAGGCAAATTATCCCAAAGGAAGAGAATCCCAAAAGAAGGAATGCAAAAAAGGAGGTTAACAAAAGAAAACACTGACTCTGTTCTTCTAAAAGATGACGAAATACTGACCAACAATATATTAGTCAAAGAATGTCCAAAATTACAGATTTTTGTATTGTTCTGAAGGAGGGCAAAAACTACACTGACTAGACGCTGCTAGGATTGCATTCGGGAGAAGGCAATGGCACCCCACTCCAGTGCTCTTGCCTGGAAAATCCCACGGATGGAGGAGCCTGGTGGGCTGCAGTCCATGGGGTCGCTAAGAGTCGGACGTGACTGAGCGACTTCACTTTCACTTTTCACGTTCATGCACTGGAGAAGGAAATGGCAACCCACTCCAGTGTTCTTGCCTGGAGAATCCCAGGGATGGGTGAGCCTGGTGGGCTGCCATCTATGGGGTCGCACAGAGTCGGACACGACCGAAGTGACTTAGCAGCAGCAGCAGTAGCAGGATTGCATGTGAGCAGGGAGTTGGGAAGCAGACCATGTGGCAGGGAGGCATTTGTTTATCAGCATCATTGTTGGAAATTGCTGATTAGTGGTAATAATAAAATGTAGACAGAGTTTTAATTAGTTTTATTATTGCTTTTAAATTCTCTGCAGACAATTCTCCCCCTTACTACCTATACCAGGGCAGACAACTCCCACCACCATCATTCTTATACATCCCTGCTTTATTTATTCAAGAATTAATATGTCCAGTGCAACTACCAAAAACTTAGAGATAAATTACATAATTTATAAACAGAAGGGAGGGATAAAACATATGGGAAATGTTAACTATAAAGAACTCAAGAAAGGAATGGGAAAATTAAGGAGCATGAAAAAATAGGAAACGAGTAGTAAGAAATAAATGCAAATAATAAACGTGCTCCTAGATTGAACTACCAATTTACAGAAAAGAGAGGAAATAGAAGGAGTCATTAAATGACATCCAAGGATATCACTCAAAAACACCAGAATCTGGGAAAGTATGGCTTTTTTCAACAAATGGAATTCCATTTGTTGTTCCACTCAACAAATGGAATTTGAGGGGAAAAGAAAAAGAGGTATTTTTTCTTTTAGGATAGTATTTTAGGAGACCTATCAGTCGCCATGTGTGAATCTTGTTTGAATCCTGTTTCATACCAAGAAACTAAAAATATGAGATAATCAGGACATTCTGAATGCTGACTAGAGATATTAAAGAATTATTCATATTTTTAGGTGTGATAGTAGTTGGTGGTTAGGCTTTGCATGTGTGCTAAGTTGGGTCAGTCGTGTTCAACTCTTTGCAACCCCGTGGACTGTAGCCCTCCAGGCTCCTCTGTCCATGAGATTCACAGGCAAGAATACTGGAGTGAGTTGCCACGTTCTCCTCCAGGGGTTCTTCCTGACTCAGGGATCAAACCCATGTCTCACGTCTCCTGCATTGGCAGGCAGGTTCTTTACCACTAGCGCCACCTGGGAAGCGAGTGGTTATGCTTTAGTAAGTTCTTATTTTTAAAGATATAAACTTGCAATCATGAGCCATTAGACCAGCCAATATTCAACAGAGGTGATTTCATGAGTAAACCCGAGGCAGGAATCATGGGCACCATCTTAGAGGCTCCCACTATTAAGAGCTTTTGAAACTTGTTTGCAGGGAGGTGTTTTTGGTATTATTTTCATCTATTTCTCTTCTCGCCTCAATGCCCCACTATCTTTGCGTCTTCCTGTCTAGCAGTTTTGTATTAATAGTTATCTTTCCTGCCCCATCCCATAGTAGTTGCAGGATAGCATAGGTGATTCTTGAGCAAGATTGTTGTTCAGTCGCTTAGTCGTGTCTGACTCTTTGTGACCCCATGGACTGCAGCATTCCAGGCTTCCCTGTCCATCACCAACTCCCAGAGCTTGCTCAAACTTATGTCCATAGAGTCAGTGATGCCCTCCAACCATCTCATCCTCTGCCATCCCCTTCTCCCACCTTCAATCTTTCCCAGCATCAGGGTCTTTTCCATTGAGTCAGTCCTTCACATCAGGTGGCCAAAATATTGGAGTTTCAGCTTCAGCATCAGTCCTTCCAATGAATATTCAAGACTGATTTCCTTTAGGAAGGACTGGTTGGATCTCCTTGCAGTCCAAGGGACTCTCAAGAGTCTTCTCCAATACCACAGTTCAAAAGCATCAAAACCAGTGTCTCTGGTGAAGCAGTTTAGAAGCCATAGCCCCAGGCAACCAAGAGCAGTAAATTATTTTTTAAGATCCAAGAGGATCCGGCACTTAACCTCAAAAGTAAGCCTGACTCTGGTCCCCCATATCAAGTGAGATACATCCCCACTCTCCGTTTAGCCCACTGACAGGCCCAGAACCCAACACATGCAACCTCGTATTCTGCATTTCCATTCTGAGTCTCTTCCACAGAGATATTTGTCTTGATTTTGAGCCCAGCTTTACTGTTAACTTGTTTTATTTTTCTGTTATCCACACTGGATTTTTTCCACTTTTTTGAACATAGAGGTTGCATCAAAGTGAAAAGACTGAACTATTGTGATCCAGATCTCCTCAGCCTCCCATCTCTACTGCTAATAAAACAGCAAAATCTCAACAACTGGAAAAAGTTGTAGAAAATAATCAGACATGATTGGGCGCATTCAGGTTGATATGGCTGTAGACCACAGAAAATAATCAGAAAAAGAAAAAAAGAAAAGGAAAAGCAGGTAAAGGGGGAGGAGAGAGAAAGAAAGGAATAGAAAAGGGAAGGGGAAAAAAAGCAGTTACCCTGTTGCTTTTAATGAAATTTAAGCAGTGAAAGCTTCCTTTCCCCTTGATGGCCTTCCATCTTTCCTTTCCTTCATTTCACTTATTACTTTTGCTAAAGATAATTGAGAAGATAGAGGCATTGGGAGAGTTTGTCGCAATTTAATGTGTTTTATTTTTAAATATTTCAGTGTGTTTTTATTGAATGTTGCAGTGTGCTGAAAAAAAATGAGAAAAGAAAACATCACACACGAAGAACAGGAAGAGGCAAAGAAAAAGATTGAATATATCAGTAACAGAATTCATCCAAAGCTCAGATAGTCTTATTCCCACCACTGAATTCTGTGTTTGGGTCCTGAAGAGAGTGGCCATGCTTGGCTTTCAGAGCAGCTGCTGATGGGCCACGTTGCGGTGCATCAATAAAACAAAGGAGTCAACACATGGGGGTGTAAGGGAGGGAGGGGTCACAGAGGCAAAGGGATGCTTCACTGGGAAGAGAGGTTGGTCCCCCTGGACCTGGCAGAGCTTCTTATATGACCTTTGCTTGCGATGCTGCCACTGCGAGGGAGTTAAAGGCTTTGTTCAAGATAAAGTCTCTGAAGTTTTAGAACAGACAAACCAGGATTCAGAACACAATGAAAACAAAAAGACTGCTTTCTTATGAGTATCTAGTTTTTATTTTATTATGAAATTTGGACAACATTATGGGATAACTAAGAACAAGAAAGGGAAAAAAGAAAACCATGCCTGCAAGCAGGGAAAAGTAGATCAAGGAATGAGCTGAATGGTGGTATTCAGCTGGATGTATTCATATCCATCAAACCAAACATTAGGAATCAAGATTTCCTTCAGCTGAGTTTACTGATGTGCACAATCACTCAGGGGCTGGGCTGCACACAGAATTTTTCCATTAGATGTTTCCTTTTAGTTGGGAAACTTTCCAGATGGTGGAATTTGTGGTACCAAAGAAAGCCAGGAAGAGGGTCCAGGACCATAGAGTAGAGGAAAAATGGGTGAGAAGGAGGGAAGCTTTACTAACAGAATGGGTACCAGCAGCACCCGAAGAGCAGCCCGCCTAGTGGCAGCATTGCTTCTTGCAGCTGCACTTCTGCTGGCAGCAGCATTTCTGCTGGCAACAGCCCTTCCCACCGCCACAGCCACACGAGTTGCAGCTGCAGGTGCGGTGGTGGCAGCAGACCACGGGGACGCTGCAGCAGCCACCACAGCAGCCATAGCAGCAGGGGCAGCAGCTGGTGCAGCAGCCCACCCGGTAGCATCTGCAGCTGCTGCAGCTGCCGCAGCCACCACCACAGCCACCACCACAGCCACCACCGCAGCCACCACCGCAGCCACCACTGCAGCCACCACAACTTCCACAACCACAGCAGCCCATGGTGTCAGTAGAGAGGACTCAGGAGAGGTGAGGAGGGAGACTCAGGAGGGCAGGGAGGTCTGATGCCGCTTTCTGCTGGCGAGGCCTTTATATACCATCTTGGGAGACGGGAGAGGGAGTGACCCAGGACTCATGACCAGTGGTCACTTCCTCCTTGCTGCCATTGCAGCTTCCAAATAGGGTTGTCTAGGCTTCTTCCTTGTTCACATGCTTATGGACTACATTTAACCCAACACATTTGCTAATTTTAGCTTTCCTCTTTAAAGTCATTTTAGAAACAAGCCAAGAGGCGCTAACCTGTTGGAGGGGATCTTTGCAGAAGCACAGTTGAGTCTAAGATTCTGAAGTAAGAAGGCCCTGGATTGCTACGAGCTCCTGTTCTGTTTCTCCTTAATGGTTTTCTCTCCAAAGAGTCAGTTGAAATCCCCCTGCTTTCACAGAAATTTTGAGAGGCAGGTAAGTCAACATGAATGCCCACATTGAACAAGCCATTCTCTTTCAAACATTTCCCCTTTGTTAGTACTGTGTACTTTCGGCCTCATTACGTTGGCCATTTTAGTTCTTATGAAGCTACATGCTCACAGCTCTATTTCCAAAAATTGTTTTTGAATGAAATTAACGTCTTTCCTTTTTGTAACCTCAAAAGTCGTCTACTAGAGGCCTTGATTCATGCTCTCCTCTCTCACTCTACACTATCTCCCTGAATGCTCATATCCACACCCATCGTTTCCATTTCCCCATGTATATGCCTGGATTTGTTCCTCAGATGCACACATCCAGCTTGGAATGTTCTTCAGATTCCACACTTAGCCAACTTGCAGTCCACCTTCTCCCTGCAGGCATCTCAGAGGCACCTCCAGTGTCACTTGTCCCAGACTCAATTCATAATCTTCCCTGACTCCCCATCCCCCCAAAATGTAAATTTCTCCACAGTTCCTGACCCATCCAGTTGGCAATCCATTTAAAAAATTGCCTTTGGCCCTTCCCTGGTGGTCCAGTGGTTGAGAGGCCGCCTGCCAAAGCAAGAGACATGGGTTTGATCCCTAGCCTGGGAAGATCCCACATGCCCCAGGGCAACTAAACCCATGAGCCACAACTACTGAGCCCGCGTGCCCTACGGCCTGTGAGCCACAACTACTGAGCCCACGTGCCCTACGGCCTGTGAGCCACAACTACTGAGCCCGCGTGCCCTACGGCCTGTGAGCCACAACTACTGAGCCCGAGTGCCCTACGGCCTGTGAGCCACAACTACTGAGCCCACGTGCCCTACGGCCTGTGAGCCACAACTACTGAGCCCGCGTGCCCTACGGCCTGTGAGCCACAACTACTGAGCCCGCGTGCCCTACGGCCTGTGAGCCACAACTACTGAGCCCGCGTGCCCTACGGCCTGTGAGCCACAACTACTGAGCCCGCGTGCCCTACGGCCTGTGAGCCACAACTACTGAGCCCGCGTGCCCTACAGCCTGTGAGCCACAACTAGAGAGTCCACTGCCATGAGGAGCCCACGCACCGCAAAGAAGACGGTCCCTGCCTGTTGCAACCACAGAAAGCCTGTGCACAGCAACAGAGACCCAGCACCATCATAAAGAAATGACTAAATAAAATTTTTAAAGTCATCTTGGAGTCTTTCCTTTCTCTCAGCCCATATCTAGTCTTTCACGAAATTCAGTTTACTTTTGCCCCTTTGAAAGCTCTCACATCTGTTCACCTATCTCTGTCTGCTCCTCTGCCTCTCTCACCCCCGATGAAGCACCCCCTGAGCAGTTGGAATGCTCTTCAGCCCACATACAGAAACAGCTGTGCTCATTGATAACACCACCTATCAGTCCTGGGGCCACAGCATCTCCTTTCACTCAGATTGCCGAAGAACAGTCTCACCAAATTGACAATGTGGACTCTGAGCAGCAAGCCTGTTGCCAGAGAAGCTCCGGGAGACAGTCAGCCGGCAAACGTGCCCACCAAGGTCTCTGGACTCAGTGATGGCGAGAGATGCTCCTACATCAGCTTATGTGATGAAAAGGCCACTGGCACTCTCATTTTTCCTTCCTTATATTTTTACAGCCTCCGTTTTGGTCCCCAGCGCTCACATCCCCCCAGGATCCACAGCTACCTGCTTCACCTCATTGCCACAGACTCCATTCTTCCCCTACTTCTCTGGCCTCTGTACCTGTACTCCTTGGGTATCCACCCTGCTCTCAGAATCATCTAAGTCAGCTACTTAGCACAGGGGTGCTTCTCTCAGACATCAACTGATGTCATATCATCAAAGACAAAATCAGTCCCTCATCCAAAGCTACACATGCCAAGAATACACGATCAGTATGCAGACTCTTCAGAGGATCTGTTGGGCTGGCCAAAAAGTTCGTCTGGGTTTCTTCATGAGGGGGTACAGAAAACCCAAACGAACTTTTTGGCCCACCCAATATTTGTTTTTAAAAGAATCATTACGGCCTGGCTGTGAGAAGACAAATCACAAAGGTACACTTCAAATGAAGAGGTGGGGAATGAAAACTTCGAGCCTCAGCAGTTCCCACTGGTCATGAAGCCTGATCACAACATCTGGCCTTGTTTGGAATTTGTGGCCATTTTCACATCCCCAGCTTCTAATGTCACTATATTGCAAACTCTTTGAGGTCAGGGATTGTACCTCAAGCTTCACTGTCCCGACCCCCTTGGAAGCTCACAGGTCACCTGGCCTGGGGGCTGTCCAATGGCAGGTGTGGGCTGCAGACAACCCCGCCCAGCACTCACACTCACAGTGATAGTCCCTGGTATTGCGGGATGATAGAGAAGTCTGCCCATTCCTGTTGACAGCTGGGTTCTCAGCATGCTTCCCTGGAACATTTAAGCCTTTTCAAATTGCATTGGAATATAGTTATACAAAAGAAAAAAAAAACATTGAAAATATGGTAAACACAAAGATATCTAAAAGGGAAGTAAATAAAAGACGATGCAGTCTTCCATGTAAATCCAGACAAATAGTAACAAGGAAGTGGTCATGTGTCTTCCCTCTCCTGTCCCCAGAGTTGGTATATAAGGGTCCCCTCCAGCAGAAGCTGACATTCGACTCCCTCCTGAGTCTCCCTCCTCACCTCTCCTGAGTCCTCTCTACTGACACCATGGGCTGCTGTGGTTGTGGAAGTTGTGGTGGCTGCGGTGGTGGCTGCGGTGGTGGCTGTGGCGGTGGCTGTGGAGGTGGCTGCGGTGGTGGCTGCGGTGGTGGCTGTGGTGGTGGCTGTGGCAGCTGCAACAGCTGCAGATGCTACCGGGTGGGCTGCTGCACCAGCTGCTGCCCCTGCTGCTATGGCTGCTGTGGGGGCTGCTGCAGCGTCCCCGTGGTCTGCTGCCACCGCCGCACCTGCAGCTGCAACTCGTGTGGCTGCGGCGGTGGGAAGGGCTGTTGCCAGCAGAAATGCTGCTGTCAGCAGAAATGCAGCTGCCAGAAGCTATGTTGCCACTAGGCTCCCAGTCTGGCTTCTGGGAAGGTGCTCCAGGGAGCCATGTTCTAGGTAAGACTACCCCTGTCTTTCTGTCTGCTCCTCTTTGACTTTCAAGTCACAAACATGGCTGGATCCTTATCATCAGTCCATGGAAATCTCACATTTCTGGAGTTTCTGTTTTCCTTCCTGCATTTAATAAACAACAGCCAAAATAATAAATGTGTAGTCTTCTCTGTTTTGTGTGTGGGGGGTGTGTGTGTGTCTGTGTGTGTGTGCATTCATTCACTCAGTCGTGTCTGACTCCTTGCGATCCCATGGACTGTAGCTGACAGGCTCCTCGGTCCATGGGATTTGTCAAGCAAAAATACTGGAGTGGGTTGCCATTTCCTACTCCAGGGGATCTTTCCAACTCAGGGATAAAACCTGAGTCTCATGCATTGGCAGATGGATTTGCCACCTGAGAAGCCCCCTTCTCTTGTCAATTGCTGTTCAAATCATGTTCTCAACAAAACTGAGTCAAAATAGTCGATGTTCCACATTCTCGAAATGCCTCTAACTTTGTGTTTATTTGTGTCTTATTTTCACCATTGCATTGACATCCCTGTATACACAAAGCCACTGTTGTCTTAGTAAATTGCATTAGTGTTAGCTGTGGCTTCCCTGGTGGCTCAGAGGGTAAAGATTCTGCCTGCAATACAGGAGACCTGGATTTGCATTAGAGCAAGACTCATCTCTTTTCTCTTTCAAGTCTCTCAAGAGTCTATCAGGAGAAATGTGTTTTGATCCCAATAGACAAGGCAGATGTTACATAAGTAAAGGCAGCAACGAATCAAAAACTAGATACATTTTTTGTCATAGATGTAGTTAGTGAATGAGTAATCTGTGTGGGTTTATAAAGAAGCAGGGGATTAGGGGCACATCCTCAGTGTTAGCACTTCAATGTAGTCCACTAGACTCTCCCCAAATCTCTCCCTGGATAGAGTCTTAGCAGCAGAAGTCTTAGTGCATCAGTAAATATTTGGACAGATCCTGCATGGTCATGGGGTCACTCAGGAGCTTGGTCACCTTTAGGCTCATGTTTATGATGATCACTCTTCGCCTCTTCATAGAGTTTCCTTCTCCTGCATTTTGATTATAATTGTCATGCCTCATTACTAAGAAGAAAATGGCCACCCACTCCAGTATTCTTGCCTGGGAAATCCCATGGACAGAGGAGTCTGGCGGGCTACGCTCCACGGGGTCTCAAGGAGTTGGACATGACTTAGCAATTAAACAATAACAACAGCAACAACTGCAAAAAGCAACATAAATGGAGGTGCTGGGCCCCACAGGCTCCTTTGCCGCTAGCTCTGCAGTTCACCTGCGCTTGCCAACGGGGCATCTCCCTCCTGACCATCCATATCCTCCAGCTCAGACCTCCCAGGGCCGGACCACGAAGTTCAGCTCTAGCCAAGACCAGCACCATGGATGTCTGAGACTAGCCTCTGAACACAACAAGATCAGCCCTCGGTTATAACATGAGACTGTGAGCACTGGAATCCAAACAATCAAAAAGGGCAGCTTTCAAGCACCCCGTTCCCTGAAGAGTCCATATACATGATAAAACGTGTCCCCAAACACCCCTTCTGTCACTCTCCCATACCCTTCCTCGGCCCTTTTCTGTGGACTCCAGCTGTTTAATCCATCATGGTCAGTTGGGAGTTCCCAGCAGGGTTGGACAGGAGAGTAAAGCCTGAGGGAAGCTAAGCACCTAGGAAATGTCTCTCAGAAGGACATTCTGGCACCAACCCCACGAGGTTTACTTGCGGTGTTTTCTTGTCCCTCTATACAGAGCCTGACACAAGGCAGATGTTTAAACAGGTTGAACTGACCAAATGGAACTAAATAACCTAAGGAGACATGAGTGAAGTAACCATGTCAGGTAAGACTTCCAAAGGAGGTCTTCCTTCTCAGCTCCTTGAAATTCAGAAGATAGCATTTGACGAGAGTGTGTGTCTCCCCCAGTTCTAAGTTGACGAGGTAGGTTTTGGCAGCCACCTGACTGTGCTTTCGTTTTTTTTCCCCCACCTCCAAGAGCCCTGATCCTCTAGTGCTCTCTGGTTACCCACCTCCCCTTAGTTAATCTCAGCCTCAAGGATTTATCCCCCGGGACCTCCACCCTCTGATTCGTCCTTCTGGTCCCACACTCCACTCTTAGAACCTCAATCATCACATGGCTATTCCCAGCTAGGAGGGAGCGGTCAAGAGAGAAGCCCCATCCATCCTTCTTACCCAACTTTTCCTCACTGGGGATCCTTGGGGCAGTTTTCCCACAAAGAAAGGTTGAGCAGACAAATTCTGGAGATACGGCCACTCCTCCCATGGAAGATGGAACCCTTTTTAGGCTGTTGGTCCCTTGTCCCTCTCATTAGACATATGCATTTGCTTTGTCACTGTGAATAAAAGACACGAGGCTGTCAGGGTGAAAGAGATGTCACATTCATCATTGACACTGATTTGTGAGAAAGGGACCCAGGTGGCCAGTCAACCACTGATAGTTACTGAACATTTATTTGCCAGGCATGGAGCTGGGTCTTACGGGGGGATACCCAGAAGACATGATTCCTTCAGTTAGATAGGTGGCAGTTTGATATAGAAAAGAAGATATGTGTACATCCATAAAGGCTACAGAGAAACAAAAAGCGAAGCAAATATAGGTCACAAGCAAAATCACAAGAATGAAGGACATGTGATATGACATCTCTAGGTTGTGTTGCTCTTTTGTTATGAGTTGAACTGTGTCCCCCACTCATGCTCAAATCAATATGTTGAAGTCCTAACCCTTTGTACCTCCGAACCTGACTATATGTAGAGATAAAATATTTAAGGAGGTAATTAAGTTAAAAGAAGATCATTAAAGCGGGTCCTAAACAAATGCGGCGGGTGCCCTTCTAAGAAGAGGAAGTAAGGACACAGACATGCCCAGAGGGAAGGATAGGCAAGATGGAAGCCATCTGCAACCAAGGAGAGAGGCTGCAGAAGAAATTTAACCTGCTGACATCTGGATCTTGGACTTGCAGCCGAGGAACTTGAATTTGATCTTGGACTTGCAGCCTCCATAACTGTGAGAAAACAAACTCCTGTTTGAGCCGCCCAGTTTGTTCTACTTTGTTATGGCAGCCCTTGCAAACAAATCCACTCTCTCGGTAATGTGTGATGAGTATCAACCACGTGTGTTTCTGTGAGTGTTGAGCTGTAGGCCTAAAGAGATGCTGTGACTTAGGTGAACCTGTGTAATGAACCATTCTTGATGTTTAAATGAAAGAAACATGCTGCTGTTGCATCCATGATGTGGTCCAGGTATGCAGCCTGGTTCCTGGCTTTCCTTGACATGCTCTGCTCTCTGCCTCCTTCTGAACATGGTCCACACTAATTCCCGTCACATGAAACTGCCATGAACAGACTCTATGCATGGACAGGGTTGGGGGAGGGTGTGATGGGGGTTGGAGAGTGTAGGAGGAGCACTCTGAGTTCACACATTCTACACCATAACTCAGTTGGTGAATAGTTTGCTTTCTATAATCCTACTGAGAATTTGGATCTTCACTAGGTTATCTAAATAATTGGCATAAACAGTCTGTATGCCTTACTGTGGGAAACAGATAAGCAGGGCCTACAGGAATTTGCAAATTAAGTGCAAATAATATCAGATTGAAAAATGAAAAGATTTGCTGAGCTCAGCTGAGCTACAGAAAAGATTTTCTTTCTTACATTGTGACCCATCACTTTCTTCTCAGTACTTGGTCCATCTGAGAAACTCATGCCTGTAGCAAAGGAATGAGGAAACTTATGCAAAAACAATGATGCTGACCACCCCATCTAGGGACAACAGCCTCTGCCACTCTCTGGCTCTTGTCCAAACTGGACCACGTGTGATGGAGAAAACATACACTGAAAAGGTCACGTGGAACAAGAAGCCACACGGTTCAGTGCAATGAACCCGTTCTGGGTGTTTGTAAGATTGGTCTTCCTACCTCTGATGGAAACATCTACAAGGCCAGGCATCACACTTAGCCTTAGGATTAGAATTATTTGTGTGCACAGTCACCCCCCACAAACATTCTAAGGCAGAGTCTGCTCCATCTTTGACCTGGCATCATCTCTTTAGACCTATCTTTATACCTAGGAGCCTTTCAATGAACATTTGTCAACAGAAAGCAAACTCTTCTGAAATATTCAAATCCTTCTAAATACTATCATGGTTTGAATCATAAAACATCACTTGTATTTCAACTTGCATCTTCAAAATGAATGATGATTATCGAGGATTAACTAAGGTCTAGTTTCCTCTAGGAATGAGAGAGGTAGATCTTACCCACATAATGATTTTCCAACAGGAAAGGACTTCCAACAGAATGGCAAAGGGACACAGATTAGTTGACGGCTCAAAGTCCCGATAGGCTTAAGAGTCTAAGTAACGGAAATAAATACACAAAAGCATAAATTATATCTTAAGCTATTAAGATCTGATACAAATTAGAAAGAAACCCTAAGTCTTAACAATAAACCTCAAATGAGGGTAAATTATTTGGTTGGTCAAAAAGTTTGTTCATGTTTTTCGTACGATCTTACTTTTTGGGCAACCCAATAACATAAACAGAAAAGCAAGCAACAGTTACTTCAAAAGCACCAGTGGGGCCTAAGGCTGGTGCAAGAGAACAAACATAACACAAATATCACATCTACCAGTGCCAACTTATTTAGCACAACCTGATGGTATTGATTTTTGTAGTTGTTCTGTTTGTTTTAGTCACTAAGTCATGACCCCACTCCTTGCAACTCCATGGACTACAGCCCCGCCAGGCTCCTCTGTCCATGGGATTTCCCAGGCAAGAATACTGGAGTGGGCTGCCATTTCCTTCTCCAGGGGATTTATTCCCAACCCAGGGTTCGAACCTGTGACCCTGCAGTGGCAGCCATATTCTTTAGCACTGAGCCACCAGGGGAAGCTACACTAATGACAGCAAAATTCTAACTGTACACTGCTGCCTGAATTTATATGGGGAAAAAAATGAAAAGGCCCGCACTGCAGGGGTGGAGCTCTGCCCTCCAAGCAAAGAGTAAATGGCCCCAGTGGATGGAAATCTTAAGGCAATGTATAGTCATCCATAGTTTGGTAGTAGATGTATTTATGGAAACTTTGTTTAAACTGGTTCTTTGTGAATAATACAGGACTTCTAATACACTAGGGAAACATCCATATGTAAATAAATCTGTTACCTCAAAACTGAATTCAAATTGTGAACAAAGCCGCACTTTCAAGTATGTTTGTTCTGCTTGTATTGAAACTGGAGTTCATAGACAGTGGAGACAGAAAAACTGTTCTCATGGTCCTTCCTGGCTCCACGGTCACTGCCCCTCCACCAAGAGACTTTTAAGAGATTGAGATCTTCTAGGAGGTAAAATATAATTAAACCAAAACAAAGGCAAAGAGAAACTTCTACATGATAAATTGAATTATTTTATTAGGAAATTTAGAAAACAGTTGTTGATAAACAGGAATATGTGATAGAAAAGGTACAGCAATAAGAGCACATAACTGAGAACTAAATGTTCATCTAAGGATATTGGGAATTGTGATCCTATTTGATGGAGCTCAGTGATGTCGACTCTTCTTTAGGAGTCAGGCTGTACTTGGGCCTTTATTTTGGATGTTTGCTAATCGACTGGGAACTTTTCAGAGAGAGAAACTAAAAATACGCAAAGCAGAAGAGACAGGAATCCAAATCCAGGAGCAAAGTTGCAGCCCAGGAAGGTAAGTCCTAGAATCCCAGGTGATGTCAAGTAGGGCAGGTGAACGGGGTAGAGAGACATCCAGAACAGAGACTGAGCTGGCAGCCTAGTGGCAGCATTGCTTCTGGCAGCAGCATTTCTGCTGGCAGCAGCCCTTCCCACCGCCGCAGCCACACGAGTTGCAGCTGCAGGTGCGGTGGTGGCAGCAGACCACGGGGACGCTGCAGCAGCCCCCGCAGCAGCCATAGCAGCAGGGGCAGCAGCTGGTGCAGCAGCCCACCCGGTAGCATCTGCAGCTGTTGCAACTGCCACAGCCACCACCACAGCCACCACCACAACCACCACCGCAGCCACCACCGCAGCCACCACAACTTCCACAACCACAGCAGCCCATGGTGTCAGTAGAGGGGACTCTGAGTAGAGAGGAGAGGTGAGGAGGGAGACTCAGGAGGTGAGGAAGTTCTGATGCCTGCCTCCACCAGGGGCCCCTTAAATACCATCTCTGGGGAGATAAGTGACCTAAGCCTCGAGGTCACTTCCCTGTTGTTGATGCAGATACCCACAGTGGAATCTCACATGGCCTTGTGCACTTCCTTAGTGGATCCTTCTCACTTAAAAAACTTGCTAAATTTAGCTTTGGCTTCTCTTTTTAAAGCCATCTTTAAAAATAGAACAGGAAACAACTATTAACCCCCTTTTCTCTTTAGGGAATTGTAAAGGTCTGAATGGACCAGAATTCTCTTGGCTGCTTTTACATCTCTCAGCCTGTCAGCCCAGGACAGAGACCCTTCATTCCCGATTACCAGGTTGGGAAAACATTGTTTTAGGGGAACATTTTGAACTCAAAAGGGAAATGGTATCCCCGGTCACATTATTTCATCCTGGGATAATCCCTCACCCTCTAACGCAGGTTAGGACTCTGATTCAGAAGAGAATGGTCCTGTGTTATCAGGGGTTACTCCAGGGCATGCTTTCAGTTGTGTCAGATGATAGAAGCACATCCTAAGAAGAACATTCCCAGGTCACCTGCCAAATTTAAGGACACTTCTGCTATCATCAGCCTGTTCAAAAAGGACAAGCAGCAACAGAGACGCAGACACAGAACAGACTTGCGGACACGGCGGAAGAGGGTTGGACAAGTTGAGAGAGTAGCATGGAAACATATGCTTTACTGTGTTTGGAACAGATAGCCAGTGGGAATTCGCTGCATGATGCAGGGTTCTCAACCCAGTACTCTGTGACAGGCTGAAGGGGAGGGAGGTTCACAATGGAGGGGACATGTTTCAGTCTATTCCCTGCTGGCTCAGATGGTAAAGAATCTGCTGGCAATGTGGGAGACCTGGGTTCGATCCCTGGGTTGGGAAGATCCCTGGAGAAGGGCATGGAAACCCACTCCAGTATTCTTGCCTGGAGAATCCCATGGACAGAGGAGCCTGGTGAGTTACAGTCCATGGCAAAGGGTCAGACACAACTGACTGAGTAACACACATGGCTGATACATGTTGATGCATGACAGAAGCCAATACAACATTGTGAAACAATTATCCTTCAATTAAAAATAAACAGATAAATAAAAAGAAGGACAAATCAAAAAACAGGTTTCTCACATCTCTGTGTTGCTGGGGTAGTCAGAGACCATCCACGTGGAATACTTACTTGAAATCATTGCTTTCACATGGCTGTCACTGCACAGACCACTCTTTCCTGTTAGAGGTAATCACTGGAGTCTGCAGGTCAGGTTCTATTAGCCATTCTCAGAAGATTAAAATACTCCTATGGGTCACCCTCAGAGAACTCTGCAGTCAAGGAAGAAAATATTTTTTGCAGCAAATGAAACTTGAACCCATGGGCTCTTCAGTTGCCTTCACATACACCCAGAGGACTAAAGAGTTTCCTTATCCAGTGACTGTACCTTTTTGACTCCAAAGAACATGTAACTACTTCTGTAGTGCTGGGCTTCAATCAGTTACTTGTGTATTAGTATCAGAGTTTACTACAAGCTGGCAGAATAGAAGGACGTGTGCTCATTTCCTCCTGTGAGAACTCCAAAATTACAACCTGCCTGCCATAGGGGCAGAGGCTCTGGGTGCAGCAGACCTGGGTATGGCATAAGCTCTCTTGGAGGAGGTCACCACTAACCCCACCATAGAGCTTCCAGAACTTACACAGACCTGGGGAAACAGACCCTTGGAGGGCACAAACAAAACCTTGTGTGCACCAGGACCCAGGAGAAAGGAGCAGTGACCCCACAAGAGACTGACCCAGACATGCCCATGAGTGTCCAGGAGTCTCTGGTGCAGGCATGGGTCAGCAGTGGCCTGCTGCAGGTTTGGGGGCACTGAGTGCAGCAGTGTCTGCATGGGACCTTTTGGAGGAAGTCTCCATTATCTTCATTACCTCCACCATAGTTTGGCCTCAGGTCAAACAACTGGGAGGGAAGACAGCCCCAGCCATCAACAGAAAATTGGATTAAAGATTTACTGAGCATGGCCCTGCCCCACCACTGCTGACCCATACCTCTGCAGGAGACACTCAAACACAGTTCCAACTCAGTCTCTGTGGGGTCTCTGGGTCCTAGTGTACATAAGGTTTGTTTGAGCCATCTGAGCATCTCTGCTGGGTATGGGGTTTGATTCTAAATGTGATTTTGCCCTTCCTACCGTCTTGCTGGGGCTCCTCCTTTGCCCTTGGATATGAGGTATCTTTTTTTGGTGGGATCCAACATTCTCCTGTTGATGGTTGTTCAGCAGCGAGTTGTAATTTTGGAGTCCTCACAAGAGGAGATGAGGGCACATCTTTCCACTCTACCATCTTGTAGTAAACTCTGATACTACAAGACCCAGATCCAGACTACAAGAACAAGACCCAGTTTCCCCCTCAGTCTCTCCCATCAGGAAGCTTCCATAAGCCTCTCATCCTTATCCATCAAAGGGCAGACAGAATGAAAACCACAATGACAGAAAACTAACCAAACTGATCACAGGGACCACAGCCTTGTCTAACTCAATGAAACTATGACCCATGCCGTGTAGGTCCACCCAAAACAGATGGGTCATGGTGGAGAGTTCTGAAAAAATGTGGTCCACTGGAGAAGGGAATGGCAAGCCACTTTAGTATTCTTGCCATGGACCGTATGAAAAGGCAAAAAGATAGGACACTGGAAGATGAACTCCCCAGGTCACTAGGTGCCCCATATGCATACGCTACTGGAGATCAGTGGAGAAATAACTCCAGAAAGAATGAAGAGACAGAGCCAAAGCAAAAACAACACCCAGATGTGGATGTAACTGGTGATGGAAGTAAAGTCCAATGCTGTAAAGAGCAATATTGTATAGGAAACTGGAATGTTAGGTCCACGAATCCAGGTAAATTGGAAGTGGTCAAACAGGAGATGGCAAGAGTGAACATCAACATTTTAGGAATCAGTGAACTAAAATGGATTGGAATGGGTGAGTTTAACTCAGATGACCATTATATCTACTACTGTGGGCAGGAATCTTAGAAGAAAAAGAGTAGCCATCAGAGTCAACAAAAAAGTCTGAAGTGCAGTACTTGGATGCAGTCTCAAAAATGACAGAACGATCTCTGTTCATTTCCAAGGCAAACCATTCACTATCACAGTAACCCAAGTCTATGTCCCGACCAGTAATGCTGAAGAAGCTGAAACTGAACGGTTCTATGAAGACCTACAAGACCTAGAACTAGCACCCCAAAAAAGATGTCCTTTTCATTATAGGGGACTGCAATGCAAAAGTAGGAAGTTAAGAGATACCTGGAGTAACAGATGAATTTGGCCTTGGAGTATAAAATGAAGCAGGGCAAAGGCTAACAGAGTTTTGCCAAGAGAAAACACTGGTCATAGCAAACATCCTCTTCCAACAACACAAGGGAAGACTTTACACATGGACATCACCAGATGGTCAATATCAAAATCATATATTATATTTTTGGCAGCAAAAATGGACACGTCCTATACAGTCAGCAAAAACAAGACAGGGAGCTGACTGTGGCTCAGCTCATGAACTCCTTCTTGCCAAATTCAGACTGAAATGGAAGAAAGTAGGGAAAACCAGTAGAGCACTGAGATATGACCTAAATCAAATCCCTTATGATTATACAGTGGAAGTGAGAAATAGATTCAAGGGATTAGATCTGATAGAGTGCCTGAAGAACTATGGACGGACGTTCATGACATTCTACAGGAAGAAATGATCAAGGCCATCCCCAAGAAAAAGAAATGCAAGAAGGCAAAATAGTTTTCTGAGGAGGCCTTACAAATAACTGAGAAAAGAAAAGAAGCTAAAGGCAAAGGAGAAAAGGGAAGATATACCCACTTGAATGCAGCATTCCAAAGAATAGCAAGGAGAGATAAGAAAGCCTTCCTCTGGGATCAGTGCAAAGAAATAGAGGAAAACAATAGAATAGGAAAGACTAGAGATCTCTTCAAGAAATTAGAGATACCAAGGGAAGATTTCACACAAAGATGGGCACAGTAAAGGACAGAAATGGTATGGACTTAACAGAAGCAGAAGATATTAAGAAGAGGTGGCAAGAATACATAGAAGAACTATACAAAAAAGATCTTCATGACCCAGATAACCAAGATGGTGTGATCACTGACCTAGAGCCAGACATCCTAGAATGTGAAGTCAAGTGGGCCTTAGAAAGCATCACTATGAACAAAGCTAGTGGAGGTGATGGAATTCCAGTGGAGCTATTTCAAATCCTGAAAGATGATGCTGCGAAAATGCTGCACTCACTATGCCAGCAAATTTGGAAAACTCAGCAGTGGCCACAGGACTGGAAAAGTCAGTTTTCATTCAAATCCCAGAGAAAGGCAATGCCAAAGAATGCTCAAACTACCACACAATTGCACTTATCTCACACACTAGTAAAGTAATGCTCAAAATTCTCCAAGTCAGGCTTCAGCAATATGTGAACCATGAACTTCCAGATGTTCAAGCTGGTTTTAGAAAAGGCAGAGGAACCAGAGATCAAATTGCCAACATCTGCTGGATCATGGAAAAAGCAAGAGAGTTCCAGAAAAACATCTACTTCTTCTTTATTGACTATACCAAAGCCTTTGACTGTGTAGATCACAACAAACTGTGGAAAATTCTGAAAGAGATGGGAATACCAGACCACCTGACCTGCCTCCTGAGAAATCTTTATGCACGTCAAGAAACAACAGTTAGAACTGGACATGGAACAGACTGGTTCCAAATTGGGAAAGGAGTACATCAAGGCTGTATATTGTCACCCTGCTTATTTAACTTATATGCAGAGTACATCATGAGAAATGCTGGGCTGGATGAAGCACAAGCTGAAATCAAGATTGCCCGGAGAAATAGCAATAACCTCAGATATGCAGATGACACCACCCTTATGGCAGAAAGTGAAGAAGAACTAAAGAGCCTCTTGATGAAAGTGAAAGAGGAGAGTGAAAAAGTTGGCTTAAAACTCAACATTCAGAAAACTAAGATCATGACATCTAGTCCCATCACTTCATAGCAAATAGCTGGGGAAACAATACAAACAGTGACAGAGTTTAATTTTGGGGGCTCAAAAATCACTGCTGATATTGACTGCAGCCATGAAATTAAGACACTTGCTTCTTGAAAGAAAAGCTATTACCAATCTAAACAGCATATTAAAAAGCAAAGACATTACTTTGCCAACAAAGGTCCACCTAGTCAAAGCTATGGTTTTACCAGTAGTCATGTATGGATGTGAGAGTTGGACTATAAAGAAAGCTGAGAGCCAAAAAATTGATGCTTTTGAATTGTGAGTGAATTGTGAATTTAGAGAAGACTCTTGAGAATCCTTTGGACTGCAAGGAGATCAAACCAGTCCATCCTAAAGGACATCAGTCCTGAATATTCATTTGAAGGACTGATGCTGAATCTGAAATTCCAATACTTTGGCCACCTGATGTGAAGAACTGACTCATTGGAAAAGACCCTGATGCTGGGAAAGATTGAAGGCAGAAGAAGGGGACAACAGAGGCTGAGGTGGTTGGATGGCATCGCTGACTCGATGAACATGAGTTTGAGTAAGCTCCAGGAGTTGGTGATGGACAGAAATGCCTGGCATCCTGCAGTCCATGGGGTCACAAAGAGTAGACATGACTGAGCAATTGAACTGAACTGATGTGTCACCTTCAGCCTGTCCAAGCAGCAAACAGCCGAGGAAAGCCCAGGTGCCCCTTCAGCCCTCTTTGGGACCCTGAGGGAGGAATTTGTAATTATCCTGGAATAATGTTATGATTTGGGTCTTTAGCATAGGCTCTCTTCAAGTTAGTTTTTAGTTACTTTAAGAAGTCTTTAAAATGCCTTCTGTATACTCCTTAGAAAGCCAGAAAGTTAATCAAGTTGGTTGAGTGCTCTAAACACAAAACCACTAAACCCTGACTACACTCACCTGACATTAGTCATTACATTTTCAGGATAACCCCCGTGTAAAACACCCAGTTTATTTCTGCTGATATTTTTTGGCTGACGTTTTATAATGTAGTTATATTGGTAGTTTTTCTTTCCTGTAACAGAGTAAAGACAGAATTGTAAAATTACTTAAAGAACTATACCAGAAAACACAGGATGAACAAGCATTTCTTTCATGCCTTCAGCTAGTATACAGTTCTTTCCAACTCTCTAATCTTCTGGATTTGTTTATTTTTATTAAAAGGGCACATGAACTTCTGTTTTAATGCATCTTAATACTTTCCCTTCATATAAACTGAGAGGAAGGCAGTGTAATCAGCTTAATAAATAGTTGTTGAGTTACTTCTCATCCGAGGAAGTGGCTCTGCATGGCACTATGAGAACTTTTGGTGGTGGTTTAGTCTGAAAGTCATGTCCAACTCTTGCAACCCTATGGACTGTAGCCCACCAGGCTCCTCTGTCCATGGGATTCTCCAGGCAAGGACACTAGAGTGGGTTGCCATTTTCTTCTTTAGGGGATCTTCCCAACCTAGGGATCAAACTCAGGTGTCCTGCATTGCAGGCAGATTTTTCCTGACTTAGCCACCAGGGAAGCCCATGAAAACATAACAAGATGAATCCACAAGCTCTTTGTCTTGTAAAAAATGCATATAAAGAAATCTCGATGCAATGGGACCAGAACTAGAGTAACCTTGTAAATAGATGTTCTTAGAGGTCTGGAGTTTGTTGATTCTAAGTGTGTGAGAGAAGGAGAACTGGGATGACTAGGAGGACTGTCACGTGAAAGGCCTCCTACGTAAGAGCTTTGGTAAAGACTGGAGACAGGAAAGTGTGAGCGGTGGTCAGGCAGCAGCTGCTATAGGTCTATGGGTGGGACCTGCAGGATAGGACTTGGGAGAGGCCCAGAAGGCTAAGAACAGTGAGAACAGAATCTGGGGACAAAGTACAGTCAAAAGGGAGAGATCCTTGGGTACCACAGTGAAGACTCATTGGAAGTGTGGAAGTCGGTGAGAACATTACCAAGGCTGTTGCCCCGCCCCTGAATGGAAACAAGCTGTTCTTAAATGGGTTTCAGGCTCAATGATAAAAACAGGAAGCTTCAAAAAGAAAAAAACAACTGGCTTGAACTAACTAAGCTCAAGATGGTGGAAGACCAGACTTCCAGTGGACCTTGGGAATCATTCAACGCTCCGAGTGACTTCGTATGTGGTTCAGTGGTAAAGAATTTGCCTGCCAATGCAGAAGACACAGGAGATGCGGGTTCAGTCCTGGGTCTGGTTGATTCCCTGGAGGAGGAAATGGCAACCGATGCCAGTATTCTTGCCAGGACAATCCCATGGACAGAGGAGCCTGGTGGGCTACAGTCCATGGGGTGACAAAGAGTTGGACACGACTGAGCGACTGAACACACACACGCACACTCACTGTAATGCATTAACAAACTAAATGACACTCCTACCAGTGCCCTGACAGCTGGCAGTTGCCATGGCAACAGTGGGAAAAACCCACACAAGAACTGAAAAGTAGTGTTGCCTGAGTTCTGGGTCCCAATCACACCCCTGTTCTTGGATAAGTCATGAATATTCCTCCCTCTCTTTACTCAATTCCCTCCCTTTTACCTCAACCTTCCTATTTATATGGTGCCTATGCCCGAATGGAGCTGAGAAGTCAATATGTGTACTGTGTCCCCATTTCTCCGTTCTTTGGCCATTGAATAAAGCTTCCTATCTCAGCTTCAGTTTCACTGTTGGCTATGCAAATCTGAGCAGAAAAAGAACCTCTCCAACTAAGACAAGGGATCCCAGCCTGGGTTAGGACCCCGGCAGAGGCCCAGGCAACCAATTTAATAACAGAAAATGCAATTCATGTTTCAAGAAAGTGACTAACAGCAAAACCAGGACTTGGGAAGATGAAACTGAACATGCGAGTGAGTTAAAGATGTTTGCAACAGTCCTGGCCAGATAGAGTGTGGCGTCCAGCGGGCAGAAGCGGGGGAAGTGAGGGAAGGAAAGAGTGGTAAATTGGGGGTGGAACGTTTCCCAGGGGAGCATCACCGCAGGAGAGAAAACAGAGTCACAGTAAGCGTAGCAAAGAGTGTTTTACCAGACCTGTTATTAGTCACTTAGTAAAGTGGCCGATAAACACTTGTTGAATGTGTTGATCAATTGGTTGATGAATTAAGTGAATCCCCCTTTATGTTCCATGTGGGTTTTCTCACCCTCTTCAAAGTCCTCCTGCTTCAACAACCATTAACCCAGGTGTCCATGTGCTCAGGAGCACAACACACTCAGCTGTCCTGTGGACCGCCTCTTTCCTTTGCTTCATTTTCTACCCTACACAGTCTCCCAGGCCAGCGGTGATAAAACCCTGAGGCCTTTCGGCAGGAAACACCATGAAAGTACGTGGTAGATGTGACCTCCTGCAGGTACCAGATGAAGGTCCTAAACTGCAGCCACCAGTGTCACCAGCTACCAGGCTGTGTTGTACGTGTTGCCATGGTAACACTCCTGGCCACATCTGTGGCACGTCACCCTGCCCTGATGTCACTCTGCCACAGTGGAAAGAATGTCCTGCCCCCACTTTTTGCCACATTTTGTTATGTGGTCCCAAAATGCTGACTCCCCGTGACTCATAGGGAATTGTTCTCACCGCCTTTTCTCTGCACCGTCAGGTTCAAGTCCATAGTGGGATACAACTATTATAGTTCCATGACTTGGACTACTCAAAAGATCTCCAGTAACTAGGGCGTTGTCATCAAATCAAGCTTCACTGTTGTTGTTCAGTCACTAAGTGGTGTCCGACTCTCTGCAACCCCATGGACTACAGCACACCAGGCTCCTCTGTCCTTTACTATCTCCCAGAGTTTTCTTAAATTCATGTCCATCGAGTCAGTGATGCCATCCAAACATCTCACCCTCCACTGCCTACTTCTCCTTTTGCCCTCAGTCTTTCCCAGCCTCAGGGTCTTTTCTAATGAGTCGGCTCTTCACATCAGGTGGCCAAAGTATTAAAGCTTCAGCTTCAGCTTCAGCATCAGTCCTTTATGAATATTCAGGACTGATTTCCTTTAGGGTTGACTGGTTTGATCTCCTTGCAGTTCAAGGGACTCTCAAGAATCTTCTCTAGCACCACAGTTCAAAAACATTAATTTTTTAGCACTCAGCCTTCTTCATGGTCCAACTCTCACATCCGTACATGACAACTGACTGGAAAAACCACTGCTTTGACTAGATGGACCTTTGTCGACAAAGTGATGTCTCTGCTTTTTAATACGCTGTCTGTTGGTCATAGCTTTCAAGCTTCACTGTCTGACTTCTTTCCTTTAAAATAACTTTACTTGCTTTTCTGACACAGTGGGGAAGGGGATGGTGGGATGAATTGGAAAATTAGGATTGATATATATACACTACGCTGTGTAAAATAGCTAGCTAGTGGAAGCTGGTGTAAAGCACAGGAAGCCCAGCTCGGTGCTCTGTGAAGCCTAGAGGGTGTGATGGGGGTGGAGATGGGATAGAGGTTGAAGAGAGAGGGGATATATGTATATGTATAGGTGATTCACATTGTTGTACAGAAGAACTAACACAACATCGTAAACCATTTATATTCCAACTGAAAAAATAAAATAACACTACTTGCTTTTGTTTTTGTTTAAACACCTCTCAGTCTTCATCTCAAGGGGCTCCTGGCAATCCCCCTTCACCATTTCCCTAAATCTCACCAGACACATCAGCACCTCCAGACCAGTGAAGCTGAAGTTCAAGCTGGACAGTCACTGGTGTCAGGGACATAGTGGGAGTAGAACTGATAAAAATGTGTGGTTATTCAAGAGACTTTCCATTTTGTGCATATAAAGAGGGTATGCACACTGTCCTAGAGGAAAGACCAAAAGCTGAGGGATGTGGCAAAAAGGTATGTCAGGGACACTTCACAGAGTCAAAGAGGTGATAGAAGGATTATACATTGACAAAAGGCAGATAGAGGCTAAAGAAATAAAGACTCAGAGTACACCAAGGTCACCCATGGATCCTGCACCATCATTTTTAATCCTAACAACACCTTGCATTGCAAAAGAATGCAGGAGTCCCTATAATTACCTGAAGACTAAATTAGACTTCCAAACAATCACCATATAATGGATTATTTGCTTTTCATGAATTTTTTTACACAAACTCAGAAAAAATATTGGGCAATAATCAAAACACATTCAATTCACCTACATACAGAGCCATCAGCTTGGCCCCACTCTGTGGGGACAGACAACAATCCCAAACCCAATTCAGCCAACTTGTATGACAAAGGTCATTGAAAATCACAGGGCATTCAAACTTGTGACCCATTAATCAGTAACACAAATGCCTACATAAAGCATGGCTCCCGATGTGTAAGCATACCAGTTAAAAATAGCCAGGTGCTGCTGACCTAAATATAGGCAATTGTGTAGCATATATATCAATTAACTTCCTGCTTACAATAAACACTTTAGGGACTTCCCTGGAGGTCGAGGGGCTAAGTCTCTGCCCTTCCAATGCAAGGGGCACAGTTTCTTTCGATCCCTGTTCAGAAAACTGAGATCCCACATGCCTCACAACGTGGCCAATAATAATAATAAACTTTAAAGTCTTTTTTTTTTTTAATAAAAAGATAAACACTTGAGCAAAAGCAAACCAAATCAACAAATATTTGTGGAACCTCTGTCATGTGCCAGGCTACATAGATGATACATAGAAATGTGCTTCTAGTAATAAGCAATTCCAAACTAACAAGAAGAAGTAAAGTCCAGTCACTCAGTCGTATTCAACTTTTTGTGACCCCATGGACTGCAGCAAGTCAGGCCTCCCTGTCCATCAACAATTCCTGGAGCTTACTCAAACTCATGTCCATTGAGTCGGTGATGCCATCCAACCATCTCATCCTCTGTCGTCCCCTTCTCCTCCTGCCCTCAATCTTTCCCAGCATCTGGGTCTTTTCAAACGAGTCAGCTCTTCGCATCAGGTGGCCAAAGTATTGGAGTTTCAGCTTCAGCATCAGTCCTTTCAGTGAATATTCAGGACTGATTTCCTTTAGATTGGACTGGTTGGATCTCCTTGTAGTCCAAGGGACTCTCAAGAGTCTTCTCCAACAATCAATTCTTTGGCGCTCAGCTTTCTTTATAGTCCAGCTCTCACATCCATACATGACCACTGGAAAAACCACAGACCTTTGTTGGCAAAGTAATGTCTCTGCCTTTTTAATATGCTGTCTAGGTTGGTCATAGCTTTTCTTCCAAAGAGCAAGCGTCATTTAATTTCACGGCTGCAGTCACCATCTGCAGTGATTTTGGACCCCCCAAAAATCAAGTCTCTCGCTGTTTCCATTGTTTCCCCATCTATTTACCAGGAAGTAATGGGACCAGATGCCATCATGTTAGTTTTCTGAATATTGAGCTTTAAGCCAACTTTTTCACTCTCCTTTTTCACTTTCATCAAGAGGCTCTTTAGTTCCTCTTCACTTTCTGCCATAAGGGTGGTGTCATCTGCATATCTGAGGTTATTGATATTTCTCCCAGCAATCTAGATTCCAGCTTGTGCTTCTTCCAGCCCAGTGTTTCTCATGATGTACTCTGCATATAAGTTAAATAAGCAGGGTGACAATATACAGCCTTGACATACTTCTTTTCCTATTTGGAACCAGTCTGTTGTCCCATGTCCAGTTCTAACTGTTGCTTCCTGATCTGCATACAAATTTCTCAAGAGGCAGGTTAGGTGGTCTGGTATTCCCATCTCTTTCAGAATTTTCCAGTTTTTGGTAATCCACACAGTCAAAGGCTTTGGCGTAGTCAATAAAGCAGAAATAGATGTTTTTCTTGAATCCTCTTACCTTTTTGAGGATCCAGCAGATGTTGGCAATTTGATCTCTGTTTCCTCTGCCTTTTCTAAAACCAGCTTGAACATCTGGAAGTTCAACGGTTGACAAATTGTTGAAGCCTGGCTTGGAGAATTTTGAGCATTACTTTGCTATTGTGTGAGATGAGTGCAATTGTGTGGTAGTTTGAGCATTCTTTGGCATTGCCTTTCTTTGGGACTGGAATGAAAACTGACCTTTTTCAGTCCTGTGGCCACTGCTGAGTTTCCCAAATTTGCTGGCCCGGTGAGTTTACCGCACAAAATTGACAGAAGCAGAGAAAGAATACACTGCTGTGGGAGGCAAGGCCAAGGACATCAGCTAGAGCAAGAGCCTTGCAGAACCATCCTCGGCACTCCAGCTGGCCACCCTGGCCAGGAATTCCCAGGCTCTTCAGAAACCACTGCGCTCTGTAGAGTAGGGGGGCTGTGTGAGTTCTGCCTTCCTCTGGGGCCCATCTTTCACCTCCTAGATTTTACAAAAGAAAACAAGACCCACCACATCAGTCCCCACCCTGGAAAAGCCTTGGGCGAGTCTGAGCACCGAGAGACCCCAGGAAAAGACTCATTACGGGGCAGCATCAGAGGGGGCTGGGCTGATAAACACACATAATCGGCTGATAAACGGCTCTGCAAGCAGGAGCGGGAGACACCACACCAACAAAGGGACTGATGATACATGTGACTAGTGAACAGTTTTCCTTGGGCATTGAGTCATTTTATTAGACAGCGTAAAACAGCAAGTGTACACACACAGCAGTGGAAAAGAATCCACACAGGCAGGAAATGCCAAAATGACCCAAATTGGGGCCTGAATGGGTTGAAAGATTAAACAACACAATCAAATATCCTAGGGTTTATTTGTAAATGAGGGTTCTCTGCAAACTTGGGCTTCGTCCAGCTATCTTGTCATCAGTTCTTTGCAGTATATTTGTTTCCTGCCGTGATGTGTGGTTTGTGGGCAAAGGAAGATCTCAGAAAGACAAGGCACGGAGCACAGGAAGGAGAAGAAGAAAAGCTGGTGATGGAGGCTTTACGGGAAAGAAATGGACCGAAGAGGGTGAAGTAGCCTTACCAGTAGGAGAGGGCGTGTCCTCCGCAGCTCCTGGGTGGAGCCGGGCAGTCACCTAGTGGCAGCATTGCTTCTGGCAGCTGCACTTCTGCTGGTAACAGCCCTTCCCACCGCTGCAGCCACACGAGTTGCAGCTGCAGGTGCGGCGGTGGCAGCAGACCACGGGGACGCTGCAGCAGCCCCCACAGCAGCCATAGCATCAGGGGCAGCAGCTGGTGCAGCAGTCCACCCGGTAGCATCTGCAGCTGTTGCAGCTGCCACAGCCACCACCGCAGCCACCGCCGCAGCCACCTCCACAGCCACCGCCACAGCCACCACCACAGCCACCACCACAGCCACCACAACTTCCACAACCACAGCAGCCCATGGTGTCAGTAGAGAGGACTCAGGAGAGGTGAGGAGGGAGACTCAGGAGGACAAGGAGGTCAGATGTCACCTTCTGCCAGAGGGGACTCTTATATGCCAGCCCTGGGGACAGGAGAGGGAAGACATGTGACCACTTCGTTGGAACTGTTTGTTTCCTTTCCTCTAGGAAAACCTCTTCCTCCTCCTGCTCATTTTCCTTCTAGACACCGTTTGTCTCATTAAGTCACATCCCTTCAGTTTAGCTAAATTTACCTTTGTTTCACCCAATGGGAGCATTTAGCAAAGGACCTGCCCCTGTTTTCAAATACAGCCAGTGTTAGCATAGGTGAACTGGGGATACCTTCCTTCCCACTGGCGTTTTCCTTAGTCACTAATATTTTCCCAGGGGAACCATGTATTTCCCGTCACCTCTCCAGAGAAAACTCCTAGGGGTCTTTTCAGTAGGAGAAAGTGAGTACAGAACCTTAAATAAAGAAGGTAACTTTCAACATGGCTGTTGCCATCATTGGTCTGAAAGCCATAGATCCACACATATATAAGCTAGTGGATATGTCTGTTTCTCCTAACCTGGGATAGAAGCTCTGATTGCAAAAGGTGAACTCAGTCAGCAAATTATAAAAATCACCCTCTCTGTGAGGAAGCCCAGATCCATCTACAGGACTTCCTAACCCTCACATTTCTGTCTTGTAATTAATACTTCTTGCATGAGTCATATGTATGTCCAGTCTTAATCATCGAGCAGGCGACAAAACCACCATGAGATGAGACTTCACAAGCCCTAGGAAACTCTGTCCCCCCAAAGACCCCCTCCTCTGATGGCTGACTTCAGCAGTGTCAGCTCAGGACTCACATTAGATCCTTGGCTAGAGAAGGGCTATACTCAATGTTGAAAAAAGAAAATGAAAGTGTTGGTCACTCAGTCGTGTCTGACTCTTTGCGACCCCATGGACTGTGGCCTGCCAGGCTCCTCTGTCCATGGGATTCCCCAGGCAAGAATACTGGAGTGGGTTGCCATTTCCTTCTCCAGGGGATCTTCCTGACCCTGGGATCCACCCCATGTCTCCTGCATTGCAGGCAGATTCTTTACGGTCTGAGACACCAGGGAAGATCCCATACTCAACACTGGGTTTCCCAAAATGTGTTTGGTAGAACACTAGTTCCACAGGATGTTAAAACTTACAACAACACAAAAAAAGATTCAGTTATGTTTGAAAAGTAATCCTTTTAAATAAAGCTAACCAGATGTTTTGACTGTAGATCTTCTCAGAGCTTCAGTGAGTCCTGTGACTCTCAACAGAGCAAACCTACTAGATCACAGAGCCTACTCTCAGCTAGAAAGCTCTGCTTTCCTTCACTCCTCAGGTGAGAGAGCTCCCAGGACAGTCCCAAGTTCAGATTCTTACGGTGAATTTAGAAAAACGTTGACCACAGGGAATGGAAAGGGTAGAACAGCGGTTCTCAAACTTTTTGGTCTTGGGACCCATTATGCTCTTAAAAAGCACTTATGACCCCAAAGAGCTCTTATTGTATGACTGGTATCTATTGCTACTGACTATATTAGAAATTAATACTAAGACATTGTTAATACTTAATTATGAATTCATTTTAAAATAACAATACAATCCCATTACTTGCTCACATAAAATAACACATTTTGGGGACAAAAACACTTTCCAAACAAAGAAAAGTATTTACTGAGCACAGTGGCATTTGTTTTACATTTTTGCTGATCTCTTTCATGTCTGGCTTAGAAGATGGCTTAGAGTTGGCTGGGCAGTCACATCTACTTCTGTGTTGACTCCATCGTATTATGTTGTTCTTGTTGAAGCAAATAAAGAAAACTCAGCCTCACACAGACAGGCAGTTGAAAAAGGAAGATAATCCAAAGATCCTAGAATCACACTTCAAGGACTGCTAGAGCAAAGATTCAGAAACTTAGTTCCCTGTGGAAACAACCTATGTAAAAATGTTCCCAACTATTGATTTTTGCTTCATCAAGGATATATCTTTATGCTACTTTATGGAATTTTAATGCTTCTATATTAAATTAGTTACCACATGCTGCCATTTTCTAACAGCATTTCTAACAGTATTTTCTAATGCATTTCCCACTCAACAATCCTGTGATTGTCTCTGTCTAAAGCTGAGACTCACCAGCAGAGCATTCAATGCCCTCAACAATCTGGTTTCAATTGACCCTTACAGCCTAATCCTCTGTCCAGAGTTCCAGGGGGACCCAAGACAATCAAAAAAGAGGAAGGCTGGAAATTAATACCATTACTAACAGGCTTCCCTGGTAGCTCAGTTGGTAAAAAATCTGCCTGCAATGCAGGAGACCCTGGTTCGATTCTTAGGTCAGGAAGATTGGCTGGAGAAGGGATAGACTACCCACTCCAGTATTCTTGGGCTTCCCTTGTAGCTCAGCTGGTAAAGAATCTGCCACAATGCGGGAGACCTGGGTTTGCTCCCTGGGTTGGGAAGATCCCCTGGAGAAGGGAAAGGCTACCCACTCCAGGATTCTAGCCTGGAAAATTCCATAGACTGTATAGTCCATGGGGTCGCAAAGAGTCAGACAAGACTAAGTGACTTTCATTCACTCACTCTCTGGAATAATAGTTAATCTTCATGGTACAAGCACTAGGTACTGAACACAGTACTAAGCACTTACAAATGTAAGTGAGCAGGTTCTTAAGACTTCCTGGAACAGACCCCCACCCCATGTCCTCCACCTGTCTCTTGTATATAGAAAAGCTGTAGTCTCCCAGGCCTTCAAGAGTTAATGATTAGAAGGATGTGAACATGTAGTAAAAAAAGATAGCAGTTGGGTCAGGAGAACTGGTGACAATTTAAACAGTAGATCAGCCATATCACAGAGTCACAGAATCTTTAGTTCCTACATGAAGGACATAGATAAGAGGGTCTGATGCAAATACCTGAGTTCTGCAGACACTAAAACTACCACCAGAGGGAAAAGGCTAACTTCATGACGACCAGACTGTAGCCATGACATAAGCTGCTCCATATTGAGCAGTACAGAATCTGAGGCTTACATATTTCCAAGAACTAGCCTCAAGGAAATGGACACAGACCAACCATGGAGTTAAAAATCAACTGCACTTAAAACAAGCAAGATGACGCTGACCATCACGTGAGTTTCAGGATGACTGCTGGAGCTGACCATGCTGTTCTGCACGTAGTCCCTGCCCACACTCCCCTGAAACTTCCTGATTTTCCCTTTTCCCCCTAATGGGGAATTTGAAGATGGTTTGGGGGACACTAGTGCAACATCTCTCCAGGGTTGCCTACTTCCTAAATAAAGTATCTCTCTTTTTCCATCAACCCTTGTCTCTTGAACATTGACTTTGGAGCAGAGCAGCCAAGCTCGAGTGTGATTCCAACTGCAGCCAGTGACAGAAATGAAACAGAGACAAAAACAATGAAACAGGCAGGACTCAGGCCGTAACACACACATGAAGGAACAGTGTCAACAGAGCAAAGGTGGCGAAGGCAGGGCAACACTAGATCACGCCTGTGACGCAGACCTTTTTTCTCCCATGAAAGAAACACCCCAGCCACATGGTCACACCTTGAACTTTTATACTCCCGTACCTCCCTTGTGGCTATGCTTTTAGCTGAAAATGCCTTCTTCCACCATCCAAATTCTACTCATTTTTAAAGATGCCCTTTTTGTCCCACCTGTTTTGGTTGTAGCTCCATTACATTCTAATAAAGGAAGGGAAGAATGAGAGCAGGGAAAATAGGAGGAAATGCTGTTGTCATAGGAGATGAAGGAGACAGGAGTTAAGGCTATCAGCACCACTGCCACCGTGAATGGCATTCTCCACACACACACACACACACACATACACACACACACACATACACACACACAAGGTAACTAGGCAAGCAAGGTGATGGATGTATTAATTAACTTAGTTATGGTAATCATTCCATAATATATGCATATAATAAATCATCACATCTATACCTTAACTATAAACAACAGCTGATTTTTTAATTATACCTCAATAAAGCCAGAAAAAATATTTGTTCCAAGGAGATAGATATGTTAGGGAAAGATTTGAGTATAATGCAAATTTTGCGTTTGTTTTTGTGGGATTCTGCACCTGAAAAACACCAGGTAAATGCAAAAAGCTGCACCCAGCCAACACGTGTGCACACACACACTTCAAACCACCACCAGCTACCCGTGTGTCCTATGGGTTAAGAGCATCACTCATCCACACCGACAAGTACAACTTTCCCTCCCATTTTGGATACACCCTCTTGCACCACTTGACAATAACACAAGCTGCAACCTTTCTCAGGGCCACTTCCAAAAGCAAACTTTAGGTCTTTTTCAAGGTAAAGTACCATATTTATTGTGCTTTCCTCGTGGCTCAGCGGTAAAGAATCTGCCTGCAATGCAGGAGATGTGGGCTTGATTACTGAGTTGGGAAGATCCCCTGAAGAAGAGAATGGCAACCCACTCCAGTATTCTTGCCTGGAGAATCCTATGGAAAGAGGAGCCTGGTAGACTACACTCCATGGGGTCACAAAAGAGTAGGGCATGACTTATTGACTGAACAAACAAAAGACCTGTTTATTATAAGATTTATACTTTTTAAACATATAACGTGTTAAATTGTGCACAATTTTTATTGTTTCAACTCTGTAAACAAGTCACTGATGAAGTTTTTTAGTGCTCTTCCCCAATCCCATAGCCCCGTGGTTTTTACTACATGATCTTGTAGAGTGCCATGCTGTGTAAGAACACCTGTGTTGTGTTACAGCTGAACTGTGAGCACCGAAAACCACCTCAGCAGTGAGCGCACCTAGCACCTAGATCTTGGAGTTTAAATACCAATCTCCAATAAAAGAGACAGACTTTTTGGAGAAATGACTGATTTCAGATCTGAGGCTGGGAAGGGATGAAACAGACTTTGAACATTTTGTGCCGGACCCTAAGTCAGTGCTCAAAAACTAGTGGAGATATTTAAAAGCTACAGGGGCCAGCTTGCAGGTATGGCCAGATATGCAGATGACACCACCCTTATGGCAGAAAGTGAAGAACTAAAGAGCCTCTTAACAAAAATGAAAGAGGAGAGTGAAAAAGTTGGCTTAAAGCTCAACATTCAGAAAGCTAAGATCATGGCATCTGGTCCAATCACTTCATGGCAAATAGATGGGGAAAAGGTGGAAATAGTGACAGACTTTATTTTTGGGGGCTCCAAAATCACTGCAGATGGTGACTGCAACAATGAAATTAAAAAATGCTTGCTCCTTGGAAGGAAAGTTATGACCAACCTAGACAGCATATTAAAAAGCAGGACATGAGTTTGAGTAAACTCCGGGAGTTGATGATGGACAGGGAGGCTTGGCATGCTGCATTCCATGGTTTCGCAAAGAGTCAGACACTACTGAGCAACTACTGAATTGAAATGAATGGAGATGAGCTTCTCCTATGTCAAGTTTTGTTCTCTGTAACCCCTTAATTTATAGCCTCCTTGTATTTTATCTATGTATCTGTTGACTTATCACTTCCCCTAAAATATCTGTATCTGTATTTGTCTATCCATCTCTCTCTCCGCACATGTGTATACACACACACACATGCACACACATTATGAGGATGTGTGCATGCTCAGTCACTTAGTCATGTCTCACTCTTTGCAACCCCATGAGTCATAGGCTGCCAGGCTCCTTTGTATAGGGGATTCTCCAGGCAAGAATATTGGAGTGGGCTGCCATTTCCTCCAGGGGATCTTCCCAACCTAGGGACCCAATCTAAGCCTCCTGCATTGGTAGGTGGATTCTTTACCACTGAGCCACCGGGAAGCCCTAACCATGAGGATGGATCTTCTTTATTCAGTCTACTGATTCAAATACAATTCTCCTCTAGAAATTCCCTCACAAATACACCCAGAAATAATGTTCTACCAGATACACAGGCATCCCTTAGAGCGGGCAAGATGGTTAAAATGTCTTTTATCTATTGAGACTTTCATTCATGAATCTATTTTCCTCATTTCATTTTTTGTGTGCTTCAACATTTAATAAATTCCTCCATAAAGATCCTTACATATCATTAGATTTACTCACTGTTATATTACAATTTTTGTTGCTCTTCAGAAGGTGTTCATTTTTAAATTACATTTCTATTCTATGAGTAAGAAATTTCTTTATTGCTGAATACTAATATTTTTAAGGGCTTTTTCCCCCCCAGGATTTATTATTTCTGGGATGCTTTGTCAATCTCCCAAATGGAGACATAATATATAGCATTTCCTAGGCGTATTTGACTAAAAACTTCATTTTAACGGACTCTATATATCTAATTTAGTTTGTTAAGGGTGAGTGGATGACATAATGTACATAAAATGTATCTAAGAATGGCAGACTAAAAGATGGATCAGATTAGAACTGATCTCTTTCCTCTGTGAGGCTCTTACTAATCTGTGCGAGCAGAGGGAAAGCTTGGCTGGCCTTGACTTAGACCATCTAATACTCAGCAGGAGAACTGCATGCTCAGGCAGTCATACTGGGAAAACACAGTGTCTTATTAAATATTTCAGTTCTGATTCGATTTGTGAAGTAGAAGTGAATTTTGCTAAAACTGGAAAACAATCAAGTTCCAGGCATCCACGGAGGTATTAACAAACTGGAAATAAGCATCTGCCATAAAAACTGGTCAAAAGAACAAGTGACTGCATACCATGTGCCAAGCCCCCAGATGGACTATTTAATGGCCCCTTAGCCGAGCCAAGCATCAGACCTCCCTCTTCTCCTGAGTCCTCTCTACGGATACCTGTGGTTGTAGAAGTTGTGGTGGCTGTGATAGTGGCTGCAGTGGTGGCTGCGGCAGTGGCTGCGGCAGCTGCAACAGCTGCAGATGCTACCAGGTTGGCTGCTACACCAGCTGCTGCCCCTGCTGCTGCAGCATCCATGTGGCTTGCTGCGCTGCTGGTAGCATTTACTGGAACTGGGCTTGTCTGTTGGTAAGTCTTTCCTACAACCCTCCTCGTCTTTCTGTGACCTAGAACTCACTGGTGTGCACTCAAGGGCTGTAACTGGATATTTTCCTTTCTGTCACATCACAAACTGTTTAATTTCATAAGACCCTGCGGCCAAGGTGAAAGAAAGAACTGGGCCAACAAGACACCCCAGCCACTGCAGACAATCCACATATTGAAAAAACTTGAAAACCAAATCATGGTCACAAATGCTTTTGCTTTCCTGAAATTCTTTGACATAACTTCAGGGCCCGCCCTTGTTCTCTTTGTGCCTGTACATGACATGCCATTTCTTCTGTATTCTTCTACCCACCAGTGCTCTACTGCTGAAAATGAAACCATAAATAGAATAAGGCATCATATATTGATGTTTAAATCTTTTTTTTTAACTTTTATTAATTGTCTTGCTATGAAAGGACCTTCTCTAGTCTATAAATTCGGGTAAGCCAAATAAAGAAAGCCTTGTTGGAAGAATTTCCCGTTGTCAGATTCACTTCTTTTACAATCACAGCTGCCCTGAGATGCATTATGGCAGAATCACAAGCAGGTCTCAGAGTAGCCTGACTTGTCCACATTCCGTCTCCTGATACCACTGTGACACCTCATTTCTCTGAAGTCAGTGAAAGTGAATGTGGCAGTCACTAAGTCGTGTCTGACTCTTTGTGACCCCATGGACTGTGGCCCGCCAGGCTCCTCTGTCCATGGGATTCTCCAGGCAAGGATACTGGAGTGGGTAGCCTTTCCCTTCTCCAGGGGATCCTCCCAACCCAGGGATCGAACCCAGGTCTCCTGCTTTGCAGGCAGATTCTTTACCATCTGAGCCACCAGGGAACCCAGTGAAGTCCTTGGGGATGTTACTATTTTTCCAAGAATGCCTCGAACATGAACTCACCTTGAGTTGCTGCCACTCCAGAAAAAGATGTTTTACCTAAATCAGCCGACCCCATCCCTGAGGACATTCTTAAGACAAATGTCATATGTTTCCAAATCTGCCTTAAGTCTTTTCTTTTCAAATCTCATTGGATGTATACGGCTTTTTACATAATAGGCTTATTACAGAGAGTTGTTTTTGGAAGAGGTACTGAACAGCTCAGGCAGATAGGCAGGCATCTGGCTCTTAGGCAGCAATGGCCTGATGACAGGGTGTGTTGAGATGGATTAGGAGCAGGTGTTTTCAGGTGCTTTCAAAGCTCACTGACCCCAGGTTAGGCCTGCCCCTGAAGATTTAGGTCCTACTCTCTTTGTTTTTATTCTGGTACTATTCTTGGGAATGGTGAATATGTTTTCATTTTGTATTTGAGAGTTTCTGAAGGCAATTCTTCACCCCATTCTTATGAGAAGGATAAATACAGTCAGTGGGCCAGACAGAACCAAGATGTTGATCAAGGACCCACTCTCCTACTCTATTTATGTATGTTAATGTGCAAAAGGATGAAGATTTTTGAAATCTCGGTGTGATACAGGGATAAAAAGTCCCTGCATGAGTCTTTGCCAAGCGACACCAGGAACATAACATGAGTACCTGACTGGCAAGACCCAGGAAAATTCTCCTTGTGTGCAACTAAGGGAATGCAGGTCTAACAGAGAGAGAAAATGTCTATAAAATCAAAGGATTCAATGACTATATTTAGGTTTAGAAATGGGGGAGAATTCATCTACACTGACTTTGTGCCATATCCTACATTTTTAGAAACTTAATCATCTACCTTGAAACAGGAAACTTTCAATTCAGAGCAAAGAACGGCCTTTGGCCTTTAGAAGGACTCTCAGTATAGAAAACCCATGCTCTCCACCGTTGGCTTATCCCACTGTAGCATCACCCTGGTTCCTCATGTCTCCCACATGTAGAATCTCCGCTGCTTTCTCTGCTTTTGTTTCTCCTTGTCCACTGTAGACCTAAAAGTAACATCCAGGACTCTGCTCATCAAAACCCTTAATAGATGGGAGGATAATCTTCAGGTTTTTTTTTTTTTTTGCAATAACCAATGACCTCAATTTTCTTAGCCTTCAGTAGAGTTAGAATACACTGGTCTAGTTCAGGGTGTAACTCCTGAGCCAGCAGCATTGGTATCACATGGGAACTTGTTAGAAGTTCAAATTCTCAAGACAGCCAGAGGGTGAAACCAGTAATCTGTGTTCTAACAAATCCTCCAGGAGATCCTGGTGCATGCATGAATTTGAGTCCTTTGGACTGTATCAGTATAGGGGAAGACACTTTTTTCCACCTAGATTTGGAGAACCATCTCATATTAATAGGAATCTAGTCAACTATTTCATTTTTCCAGTGAATATTTTTTTTAATGGAGAAAAAAATCTTTGGAAACCAAGGCTTGAGGAAGAGTTCTTAGACTGCACACAAAAAACAAGAACAGTAAAATTTTTAAAATTCAGTCCAGTTCAGTTCAGTCACTCAGTTGTGTCCGACTTTTTGCGACCCCATGAATCACAGCACACCAGGCCTCCCTGTCCATCACCAACTCCTGGAGTTCACCTAAACTCATGTGCATTGAGTCAGTGATGCCATCCAGCCATCTCATCCTCTGTTGTCCCCTTCTCCTCCTGCCCCCAATCCCTCCCAGCATCAGGGTCTTTTCCAATGTGTCAACTCTTCGCATGAGGTGCCCAAAGTATTGGAGTTTCAGTTTCAGCTTCACCATCAGTCCTTCCAATGAACACCCAGGGCTGATCTGCTTTAGGATGGACTGGTTGGATCTGCTTGCAGTCCAAGGGACTCTCAAGAGTCTTCTCCAACACCACAGTTCAAAAGCATCAATTCTTCGGCGCTCAGCTTTCTTCACAGTCCAACTCTCACATCCATACATGACCACTGGAAAAACCATAGCCTTGACTAGACAGACCTTTGTTGGCAAAGTAATATCTTTTAATATGCTATCTAGGTTGGTCATAACTTTCTTTCCAGGGAGTAAGCGTCTTTTAAATTTATGGCGGCAATCACCATCTGCAGTGATTTTAGAACCCCCAAAAATAAAGTCTGCCACTGTTTCCAGTTTCCCCATCTATTTCCCATGAAGTGATGGGACCAGATGCCATGATCTTAGTTTTCTGAATGTTGAGCTTTAAGCCATATTTTTCACTCTCCTCTTTCACTTTCATCAAGAGGCTTTTTAGCTCCTCTTCACTTTCTGCCATAAGGATGGTGTCATCTGCGTATCTGAGGTTATTGATATTTCTCCTGGCAATCTTGATTCTAGCTTGTGCTTCTTCCAGCCCAGCATTTCTCATGATGTACTCTGCATATAAGTTAAATAAGCAGGGTGAAAATATACAGCCTTGACCTACTCCTTTTCCTATTTGGAACCAGTCTGTTGTTCCATGTCCAGTTCTAACTGTTGCTTCCTGACCTGCATATAGGTTTCTCAAGAGGCAGGTCAGGTGGTCTGGTATTCCCATCTCTTTCAGAATTTTCCACAGTTTATCGTGATCCACACAGTCAAAGGCTTTGGCATAGTCAATAAAGCAGAAATAGATGTTTTTCTGGAACTCTCTTAGATAAGTTCAAATTAAAACTGCAATGAGATATACTTACCAGAATGACCAAAATAAAGAATAGTGACAACCCCAAAGCTGGCAAGGAAACCAGTTCAAAGCAGAGAAACCAAGTCATTGTTAGCAATTATATAAAGTGGTATAGGTATTCTGGAAAAGTATATGTTACAAAACCAAATATATGTTTACAATACAATTCAGCAATTGTACTCTCAGACATGTAGTACAGAGAAATGAAAACTTAAGGCTCACCAAAAAAAAAAAAAACCTATACATACACGTTTATGGTAGCTTTATTCATAATAACCCCAAACTGAAAAAAGCTCAAAAGTCTTTCAACAAGTGAAGGGTTAAACAAGCTATGGTAATGATATATCCATCCCCAGAATAGCACTCAGCCATAAAGGAGATTGATACATGTAAAACTTGGATGATCTCAATGGAATAATGCTGTATGCAAAAGCCTAGCTCAAAAGGATATATACTGTATAATGCCATTTATGTAACATTCTTTTTATTGGAGTATAATTGCTCTACAATGTTGTGTTAGTTTCTGCTGTACAACAAAGTGATTCAGCTATATACATATATCCCTTCCCTTTTGCACCTCCCTCCTACACCCCCATTCCACCCAACAAGGTCATTATGGAGCACCAAGCTGGCTAGCAGGAACCTGCCATATAACATTATTGAGATAAGAAAAGTACAGCAATGGAGAACAGATTAGTGGTTACTAGGAGTCAGAGTGGAGAAGGCAATGGTAACCCACTCCAGTACTCTTGCCTGGAAAATCCCAGGGACGGGGGAGCCTTATAGGCTGCTGTCTATGGGGTCACACAGAGTCGGACATGACTGAAGCAACTTAGCAGCAGCAGCAGCAGCATAAGTCAGAGAGGAAGAGTGGGAAGGGAGTGAGTGTGACTGTAAAAGAGTGACGTGAGGGGTCGTGGTGACAGGATTGTCATCTTCACTGCTGTGGTCATACACACCTACCCATGCAATAACAAAGCATAGAAATAAGTGCATGCAAGTAAGTGCCCGTAAAACTGGTGAAACCCAAACACAGCCAATGTCATGTTAGTTTCTCAGATGCAATTCTGTACTATGTAGCTATGCAAGATGTTCCCGTTGCAGAAAACTGGTGAAGGCTGCTAGGACCTCTCCATATTACTTCTTATAAGTGTGTGTGAACCTACAACTTTCTCCAAATAAAAAGCTTAAAAAATAAATATCACTCAGTTGTGTCCAACTCTTTGCAACCCTGTGGACTGCAGCACACCAAGCTTCCTTGCCCTTCACTATCTCCCAGAGTTTGCTGAAATTCATGTTCATTGAGTCAGTAATGCCATCCAACCATCTCATCCTCTGTCATCCCCTTCTCCTGCTCTTGATCTTTCCCAGCATCAGGGTCTTTTCCAGGGAGTTAGTTCTTCACATCAGGTGGCCAAAATATTAGAGCTTCAGCTTCAGCATCAGTCCTTTCAATGAATATTCAGGACTGATTTCCTTTAGGTTGGACCGGTTAGATATCCTTGCAGTCTAAGGGACTCTCAAGAGTCTTCTCCAACACCACAGTTTGAAAACATCAATTCTTTGGTGCTCAGCTTTCTTTATGGTCCAACTCTCACATCCATACATGACTACTGGAAAAACCATAGCTTTAACTATATGGACCTTTGTCAGCAAAGCAAAAATAAGCTGCAAAGGAAATGTCTAGATCAAAATGGCACCCAGTTTGAGACCCCCAATGCTCTCCTTTCCAGCTTCTCTCTGGCAACCCCATTTGCTCATCCTCAGCCAGACTATGAAGATTATGATCTCTCCATACTCACCCCTGCGCCTGGATTGTCCTGTGTTCACCTTGTGTACTTGGGGAATTCCATTCCTCTGTCAACAACATCCAATTCTTTCTCCAGCACTATCAACCTTGGGACAAGCCACTGTCTCTTTTCTGAACTACTGGTGTAAACTCCCTATTACTCTCCACGTTTCACCCTTATCACCAGTAAATTCTGTTTTGCACGCTGCAGCTAGGGTTCGGACCACATCATGCCAGAGCTGACAATCCACCAGTGGCTCCCTTCATGCTCTGAATTTGTTTTAATCCCTTACTCCAGCCCACAGGCTCTGCCTGATTGATCCCTGATCCCCTTTCGTTAGCCTCACCCACTTGCCACACTCGCTTTCTTTCCATTTGTCAAACACATAAAACATGTGCCAGTTTGCACACTTTTGTCCTGTCTTCTATGCCTGGAGAAAAGTTTTCCAAATCTTTGCATGATTGATTCCTGCTTAACTTTCAGGCCTAAAATTAAACCTCACCTCCACAGAGTGACCTTCTCTGATCACTCAATCTGAAGTAACTCTTAGGGTACAGTTTATAAACAAGGCAATTTTGCTTCTCCGTTGGCCCTTATTTATTGTTTTTCTCTCTCCCCGTGTGACAGCTGAGTCCTACCTGCCTATCTACTCACACAGTGCTGTGTGCCTGGTGCCTGCAAAAACACCGGGCACAACCTCAGTAAACACCCACTTAAAGAAACAAAGCTCTGGAGGCTTTTTATGCCTTTCTCTGCATCATTCACGGAGTCACTTACTCCCTCACCTGTGCGAGCAGCTGCCTTTTACAGGATCCCACTGGAACACCAACACAATCATGCACATGCTTGTTTACAAGACCTTGAAGTTCTATGAAGGCAGGAACCATGGGTTTTGAAGTCCCAGGTCCTTTCACAGTGTAAGTCCTCAGTTAATATGTGAACGAATGACCTCACCCTCTTTTCAGAGGATGACAGCAGGTGGTCACATCCCCAAGAATACATTTAAAGCCATTTACAAGGCCAGTGATGATGGGCATCAAATAGTGTCTCACCTGAGGCATGAGGGTCAGACCCAGATCAACACTTTCCTTCTCACTAAGTATGCAATTCAGCCGTGCCCTTAAGCTTCTGGCCAAAGACATTCTTCACAGAAAACTCACAAAATAAAGGAGCAAAGCTGAAAACCAAAAGCACAAATGTATTTTCTAGAAAGATTTTGGGCTTTCCCGATAACTCAGTTGGTAAAGAATCCACCTGCAATGCAGGAGACCCCAGTCTGATTCCTGGGTTGGAAAGATCTGCTGGAGAAGGAATAGGCTACCCACTCCAGTATTCTGGCCTGGAGAATTCCATGGAATGTATAGTCCATGACGTTGCAAAGAGTCAGACACGACTGAGCGACTTTCACTTTTTTCAGAAAGATTTTAAATTGGAACGCTTTTTTAAAAAGCAAATCATCTAAACACCAGGGAAAGGAAAGCTCCATAATAACAATACAACACAATTAAATTACTGATTTTCATAAGGGATGCCCAGGTGACCTTGCTTCTGGGAGGTCACCAGAGAAGATGATGGAAACTCAAAGGTTAAAGTCAACTTGGAAGTAAGTATTCCTTTTTTAATTCACGCTAATATAAAATCATGCTAAAGTCCTTTTTGTTGCCTGTTACAAAGAAGTGTAGTAATTAGATACAAGCAAAAATGAGCAACCAACAAAAAACACATAGGCCCCATAGCTGGACAAGAAAAAGCCTTGGGAATGAGGTACCTGAAGTGTCCAATCTATGTGGATACTCCATAACATCCACCATCTAAGTGTCTCAGTGGGTTTCCAACAGGCCAGAAACAGCTTCCCTAGGGAAGACTTACCCTGGATGCCTCCCACTTGAGGACCATGCTGCACCCAGCTCCCCTCACCCTAGCCCCAGCGGGTAGGGCCTTTGCTCAGTTTAATCACCAGCCTCTCAAGGTGGCTCAGATGGTAAAGAATCTGCCTGCAAAGCAGGAGACCCAGGGTTGATCCCTGGGTTGGGAAGATCCCCTCAAGAAACGAATGGCTACCTAACCCAGTATTCTTGCCTGGAGAATTCCATGGACAGAGGAGACTGGTGAGCATGTGTCCATGGGGTCACAAAGAGTTGGACATGACTGAGCAACTAACATTTTCACAATCTTGGAATATATCAAGGCAAGATCAAAGAGATAAGCCTAATTGCCTGGGACCCACGATCTTCAAAATGGCTATTTTGACTATTTATCAAGAAGGGTGTTCGTGGATATTCCTTTTGACACAGAAAAAACAATTAGAAACTAAGAGCCACTGAGGGGAACATAAGAGGTATGTGGAACACATCATTAACCACCAGGAGCCAGCTGTTTTTGTTATTCAGTCACTAAGTCATGTCTGACTCTTTGCAACCACACAGACTGCAGCACATCAGGCTTCCCTGTCCACTATCTCCCAGAGTTTGCTCAAACTCATGTTCATTCAGTCAGTGACACCATCCAACCATCTCATGCTCTGTTGCCCGCTTCTCCTCCTGCTCTCAGTCTTTCCCGGCATCAGTCTTTTCCAATGAGTAAGCTCTTCACATCAGGTGGCCAAAGTCTTGGAGCAGGGGGTAGGACTAATATTTTCACCAAACACTTCTCAACAAAAGCCACAGAAACACGGGACTGAGTATTTTCACCCAGGAAATAATTTCACCCAGCTCTGTAATTGTTCATAAAACTGGGAATACAACGTGGGAGGCTGTTAATTACCACTGATGGCTCTGTGATGCCTTTTAAACTTGAGGTCAGAATACAGCCTGAGTGCTGTAAGGTTGATGGGCTAGGATGGGTTGGGAGGCTGTGAAAGATGGAAGATATATATTGATTGAACTTGGTGAGCTCAAACAGGTAACTGAAGGGATAATACTAGGTCAGACCTGAAAGGCAAGTGACCAGCATCACTCTTCATCTTTTACTTAAAACAGGAATTGGTACCTTGGAATGAGCACTGACTGAGAAGGATGGGCAGTGTTATCTGGTTTTGTCCACATCACAAGGCAGCTGTTTGCCTGTCGATAAGTCACTAAACCTCTCTACTACTGCTACTGCTAAGTCACTTCAGTCGTGTCCGACTCCGTGTGACCCCATAGACGGCAGCCCATCAGGCTTCCCCGTCCCTGGGATTCTCCAGGCAGGAACACTAGAGTGGGTTGCCATTTCCTTCTCCAATGTGTGAAAAGTGAAAGTGAAAGTGAAGTCGTGTCCGACTCTTCTCGACCCCATGGACTGCAGCCTACCAGGCTCCTCTATCCAAGGGATTTTCTAGGCAAGAGTACTGGAGTGGCTTGCCATTGCCTTCTCCGCAACCATTTTTCCCCCCTTGTAATCACTGAGCTCAGACCCTCCCAAGGGTCCTTCCAGCTCTTAATTCATCAATGAGTTTAATAATACAGAATGATCCATTAAAACTAAAAGGTATTCTGTAACTATATGCTCACAAAGGGAATTACTGATTTATCTAAAGAGGGCAGAAGTGATTTTTATTTGATGTGGATTGAAAGTTTCATTTTTTAAACTTGTATACAACTAATTGTGAGATTTCAGTCAAATTTATTTACACGATGAGAGGTTAAACAGATAATGCTAGAACTGTGATTTAAATTAATACAAGCACATAAGCCCACATTTTCTTAAAAATTAAGCCTCATCTAAAGAAATTTAGACTCTGAACAAAAACTAGAAAATAAAACCCATGATGCTAATAAAGAAGATACAATAATTGTCACCACTTACAGAGGGCATACTGCCATCAGTCTAACTTAATTCTGGTGGTCAATACCTTGAACCACCTTTTCAAAGGGAAAAGTGAATGTTTCTCAGAAAGCTGCCCATGGTGCAAGGCTTTCTAAGATGTGAAGCTGGAGTCCAAATCCAGATTTGAGAGCTTCAACAGGTGGCTGCTAGACAAACTAGGGCAAATCACGACCAGATGCCTTCATGTATCTTAGCAGTAACTGCCAGCAGTGTTCATTCTCTCTGGACAAACAATTTATCGGGATAACTAAATTCTTTCTTGATGTGAGCTGTGCCAAATGCCCTATCACATTAAAAGCAGCAGAGAAACCTAAATATCAGGTTCTTTCCAAGCTGAGGACAGGATGATTTTCCCTTTGTACCTTGGCCAGTCCAGCCCTTGCTTTTCTCACCCACTCATAGCTTCTCTTTCACCTCCCATGCTGCCTTAACCCACAAGGGGCCTGGTAAAAGTCATCAGATTATTTCATCACAGACACAATCCACCTCATGTCTTCATCCATGTTATCATAGCATCCTATAAGAAATCTGAAAATACCCATCAATAAAGCGTGGAAACAATTATGACCAGACTGCTCATCACATCACTTGAGTAAGTGGATAATATTTGCTAAGTGGCTGATGGCAAAAATCATTCCAGGAAGGGAAGCAGTGGAACCACCAGCCACATCATTAGCAGGAAATGAGACACAGAGATACATTTCATCACTCCTGGGACATGAGTCAAAAGAATACAATTTAGGATGACATATGTACTTAGTTCACTTGTTGAACTGCTCCAAAAAAAGAAAAAAAAAACACAAAATCCTACCACTTGCTAGCACCAGTGGTTTGGTGTGAGAGATTCAAAGGAAATCCCCATAGTCCAATTAGGAGAGAGTAAATTTTTTAATAACTCATGCATACAGTCCTTTTATTCTCGCATTTTCAATTGTGATGTCATTCACATAAACTATACATTTTTCCTTCTGTAATTCAATAATTTTTGGTATATTCACAAAATTCTCTATTGTAGAACATTTTTTCACATCCCAAAGAAACCCTATGCCCATTAGCAGTCACTCACTCTTCCTCCATCCCAAGCCCTGGGAACCACTCTTCTGTCTCAGTGGATTTGCCTGTTTTGAACACTTCATATAAATGGAATCATACATATATGGTCTTTCGTATCTGGCTTATTTCATTTAGCATGTTTGCAAGGTTCATCCATGTTACAGCATGCATCTGTACTTCCCGTTTAATGGCTGAAAATTGCTCCTTTGTACACTCATACCACATTTGATTCATCCATCTACCAGTTGATGGACATTTGGGTTGTTTCCACTTTTCATCTATTATGGAAATGCTGAAACGAACATTTATGCACAAGTTTTTGTGTAGACATGTTTTTATTTCTCTTGGGTATATACTGAGCAGTAAAATTGCTGAGTCATATGGTAACTCTATGTTGAACTTTTTAAGGAACTGCCAAAGTGTTTTCCAAAGCAACTGTATCATTTTAAATTCATACCAGCAACATTATGAGGGTTCCAACTACATCCTCACTAACACTTGTTATTGTCTGCCTTTTTTCTGTAGCCATCCCAGTAGGTGGAAAGTGATACCCACTGCCTTTTTGATTTATCCTTAATGACTAGTGATGCTGAACATTTTTCATTTGTTTACTGGCCATTTGTAAACTGTTTAATAGAAAAATGTCTATTCAGATCTTTTGCACACTTTCTGGTTGGGTCATTTGTCTTTTTATTACTTAGATAAGAATTGCTTCAAATAGTTAAAACTACAAAAAGGAATGTATTACACTCATGTTTTACCAAATTTGAAATACATGTTTAAACAAATTCAAATGTAGTCATATTTTGCTTGCAATTTAAGTAATTTTTATGAATATTTAGAAAATTAAGCTCTATTGTTATAATAAAAAAGGAAAATGTAAGAAATACCAAAAGCTCTACCAACTCTTAAACAGACAGTAACAAAAAGTACCAAGTAAATTTAATTTTATTATAGGAAAATAATTTCAATACTTGATATATTAATATTATTAACTCACATATTAAGCTCTTCTTTTGTAGACTGGCCACATAATTTTTTCCAATGACAAGAAAAATTACCAATGGTTGCTAGATGTCCATCAATAATTGATTACTGTCTTCATGTAATTTGAACCACAGACTTGTTCAAAGTCAAATTAGTAACATTTTGTTATGTCAAGATTCAAAGAGAAATGTCATGTTATATTTCTTACCATTAAAATGTCTCCTCAGGAATGTGACAATTCCTAAAAAGATAGAAAATCTTCCTTGCATATAATTTTCAACCTTTTAATATTTCAGAAATCGTCCTATCTTGGAATCTTAGCAGAAATCATTTCAAAGTTTTAAGATGGTACTTCTTTCTCAAGCACCTCAAAGAGTATTTTTAAATATTTTATTCTATAGATAATTCCTAATTCCCCATTATGGTTGAGTTTTATGCATCATATCCACTATCCAGGTCCTGGTTTCCAAGTGAGTCCAGACAAAATATAAGGCAGAGGCTACCCACTGGGTGAACACAGCGATTCTTTTCAGGGTCCAGTCAGATGGGACAAGAATTTGCTCCAAGAGTCCTTGGAGATGCACTAAACCAAAGACAACACATCTGGAAGGAAGCCAAGATCAAAGCCAAAACAGAACGCACGGTGTGCCCAACTAAAAGCGTCAGGTGAAGACGGAAAGTGGATGGAAAGCTTCACTCTCACTAGCATAAACTCCAGGAACACAGGGCTCTTACTTTTCATCTACCTCCACACGTACCATCATGTAGGCAAGCTGCAAATAATCTATTATTTGCTAAACTTATGAATGAAAGTAAGGTTTGGAGCTTTATGTTCAGGGGCTGAAAGAACACTGAGTTCTCCCCTGTGTGTGCTGAGGGCCCTGGGGAGGAGTGGCCAAGAGCCCAGTCCACAGGTGCTGAGATCAGTGCAAGCAAGAACACCAAAATGAGTGGGGAATAAACAGTTCATCAATGAACATGAATCTACATCTCAAAGAACTGCCAGTCCTCCTCTGGTTGACATGCTGTCGACATTTCTCAAGTACAGGTCAAATTTTCCTACTTCTTTATGTGTATCAGGGGTTGGCAAGCTATGAGCCGCTAGTCAGATCTGGGAGGTAGTCTGTTTAATCAAGTTGTATAGGAATATAACAAGTTGTATAGGAATATGTGTACAGTTTGCATATTATCCATGGCTGTTTTCATAATACAAGGGCTGCCCTCATCAGCCTTGCACATACATAGTTGAATCAGATATATAAATATTTTTAAAACTAAGTTTGAGTTGCCCACCATGAAATCAACTGGAGCCTGCACACAGGCAAAAAGCTATAAAGCAGGAAATTCAGTGTTCCCTTCTTCTCATTGTCAACTCCTCAGTATAGCAGTTTCTGCCTGCTATTGGTTGCTCTCCAATGCCTTCAGATCACTATATCCAATATTTTTCCAGAATCCATAATTATTTCTGAGTTGGTCACACAGGAATTATTGAAAGATGGAAGTTCTTTCCTACATTTCTTCTAAATGCTATGAATGTTCAGACTCAAGGCTGTATCTCCAGCTGAGACCTTTCACTTCAGTCTCTGAAACAACCTATAGGTTTTATCTGCATATTGAACTCTCAGTTTATATAAACTGACCTCAACAACTTTTCTTCCAACTACTTCAGCAAATGTCACTCCCATTCATCCAACTGTCTGAGCCAGAACAATCATTTGGGTTGTTCTCTTACCCCTAGAATTTTACACCATCTCCCCATTATACTGGCTCAGGTCACTATCACTTGTCACATAAATTACTAAAAACCTTTTAATTGTCTCCCTACTTCTACTTCCATCTCTTCAGTAAATTCATTCTTCACACTGCCAGGCCAAGCCATATTTCTAAGCAAGTCTGATCACATCAATCATTTCCTTAAATCTCTTAACATCTAAACACTCTTGTCCACAACTTCTAAAGTCAAAACCCCTAAGATGGCATGTTAGGTGTCTGCATGCTCAGTTGTGACCCCGTGGACTGCAGCCCACCAGTCTCTTCTCTCCATAGGATTTTCCAGGCAAGAATGCTGGAGGGAATTGGCTTCCTCCTCCACGGGATCTTCCCAACCCAGGGATCCAACCATCTCCTGTGCCTCCTGCATTAGAAGGCGGATTCTTTATTACTGAATCACCAGGGAAGCCCATCTAAAATGGCAGCAGTCCTTCAAGACCTGGCTTCTGTCTTTGCAATCTGAGCTCTCATCATTTTGACTCGTCTCTGTACTCCCTTTGAGATTCTCTAGCATTTCCCCAGATTTTTTGCACTAGATTATCTCAGTGCCTGCATTTCTCTAGGCAACAAGCTAGATGATTCTTCCTCCCTCTTCAAGTCTCAGTGGGTTATTTTCATAGAAAACCTTTCTCAGTGCTCTAGTTTGTTAGGTGTTTCTCCTATAACCACAGCACCTGACTATCCTACTTATTTTATTGAGCACTTGTGTCTACATCCCCCACTGCACTGTAACTTATATTACACTGTAATTCTAAGTTTCCCTCTAAACTTCAGAACAGGTACTGTTCCTTCCTGTTTAATCCCAGTATTTTACTTGGTTCCTGGTTCATAGTCCATACTTTATATGTGTTGATGAATCCTCAAAAGGTATGGAGTGGAATTTTTTAAAGGGATTATTATCTTACCAGTGCCAACTCTTATTTTCTCAGAAGTTGATCCAAGAAACCCTCATTCATCCAAGCAACATTTATTGAATGCTTCGCATGTGCCCAGCCCAGCGGTGGTTACAGTTATTCAGAGGTAACTGAGACAGCTACTGCTAGCGAACGGTTCACTGCCTAGTGGGGCTGCAAGTGAATAAAGGAGTGATGAATACCACGCTAGAGCAGAAGCATACGTTAGACACGTGAGAAACCCTGCTGATGGTAAGAGAGAGACGTCAGGAATCAGCTTTTGGAGAATGGTTTCCAAATAGCTAAAAAGTTGCATTTACTAACCAATTAAGAAACAGGCTAAGGACACCTCTAGGCAACCTCCTCCGGGCACAACCCCTCCCTCCTGGCTGCAACGCCAAAACACTAAGTAGACCAAGCAAATAACTCCTGGGGAAAGAGCCTGCTTCTGTTGCAAGTTAACTATTTAAAATGCAGAAAATGAGATACTGTCTTTTTGCTTATAATAATGCCTAAGACTTCTTACAAGTCCCACATCAGTAAGGATCAAGCAAAATAAACATTCACATCCTGCTGATGGGAGTATGAACTTGGTAAAATCTCTTCAGAAGGCAATTTGGCAATGTAAATACTTAGAAAAGACCAATCGCCAAAAACCTACTCCTGGAAATTAAGCTTTGAAATAGTAACATTATATAGCATGCATACAGATGTATGGGTAAGAATGTTAAAAATACTATTTGCAGTAATACCAATGGAGTGTTGGGGCATTACTTCAGCCTGCGGCACACCAGGCTTCCCTGTCCTTCCCAATCTCCTGGAGTTTGCTCAAGCTCATGTCCTTCGAGTCAGGCAAGGGTGTAAGAAGACAATTTTAAACACGAGTTCTTTAAAATCACCATACATTATCCCTCTTCAGTCAGTTTCCTGCAACCTGGGCCATAACTCAGCCAGCAAGGAATGTAACATGCACGCATCTTCCTCCTCTGAGCCACCATCCTTCTGAGTCACACACTCAATCCCAAGTGGACTGGCACAGTTCAATTACTGGCACCAAGAGATAATTCTGGTGTCCCTGGGTGGTTCTGTTCTGTCTGCAGAGCTGCCTCTTCTCCAGTGACTGGTTTCATGGTGACAGTGAAACCTGTGCTCTTCAAATTCATCCTTCATCTTATAGCATCAACCAATGCCTTATGTGCTATGAGATTAATACTGGTATGTTTCTTTACTAATCCTTCTTCATGAATAGCCTCCACACTGACTCCTAACTCCTAAAAACATTTAACCTGAACATTCTTAAGGAACTTAATTCAGAAGTGCTTCTACATAATTTCTTTTGATGGGCTTTTAGTGTACCTTTTAAGATTCTTTAGAGCAATTTTTCCAAAACAGATGGACTTTTACAAAGATTTAAAAAGCTAAAACAAAAATGACTTATCTAACATAGCGTGCTGTGGTTCATGGGGTCACAGAGTTGGACATGACTGAGCAACTGGACTGACCATAGTACCTACACCAGTGCTTCTCGATCTTGAATATGCTTACAATTTACCTGAGACTCATTAAAATGCAGCCTGTGATTACTATCCTGGGATGAGAATTGACATGACTAACAAGAGTCCAGGCAATGTCCAGGCTGCAGCTCCTCAGACCAAACTTTGAGTAGCAAGTGACCATAATCATCTTTAATGGAAAAGCTGAAATATATATGCTTTAGAGGATTCCAAACTAATACTATTTTACAATAACTTTAAATACAGTTACTGTTATTGACTCCTACTCTGCTTTCCGTGTTCTTTCTGCCCTAAGAACCTGGAAGTATTTGCAACAAGTATTCTTACACACAAACACACACAATATTCGTTATTCAAATGTTGAGGACAAACCTGTACAAAATACTGCAAATAGCTGCTTCTCCAATACGGAGTCCCCACAACACATGCTTAAGAACTGTGGTGCTGGAGAAGACTCCTGAGAGTCCCTTGGACAGCAAGGAGATCAAAGCAGTCAATCCTAAAGGAAATCAACCCTGAATATTGACTGGAAGGACTGATGCTGAAGCTGAAGCTCCAATACTTTGGCCACCTGATGCAAAGAGCCGACTCACTGGAAAAGATCCAGATGCTGGGAAAGATTGAGGGCAGGAGAAGGGGGTGAGAGAGGATGAGGTGGTTGAATGGCATCACCGACTTGATAGACATGAGCTTGAGCAAGCTCCAGGAGATTGGAGGAAGACTGGTGTGCTGCAGTGCATGGGGTTGCAAAGAGTCAGACATGACTGACTAACCATTCAGGTATAACCTAAATCAAATCCCTTATGATTACAGAATGGAAGTGACCAACAGATTCGAAGGATTAGATCTGATAGAGTGCATGAATAACTATGGACAGAGGTTTGTACCACTGTATAGGAGGCAGTGACCAAAACCATTAGAAAGAAAAAGAAATGCAAGAAGGCAAAATGGTTGTCTGAGGAGGCCTTACAAATGGCTAAGAAAAAGAGAGATGTGAAAGGCAAAGAAGAAACAAACAGACAGACCCAACTGAATGTAAAGTTCCAGAGAATAGCAAAGAGAGATAAGAAAGCCTTAAGTGAACAATGCAAAGAAATATTAGAGGAAAACAACAGAATGGGAAAGACTAGAGATCTCATGAAGAAAATCAGAGATACCAAGGGAACATTTCATGCAAAGATGGGCACAATGAAGGACAGAAACAGTAAAAGGACCTAACAGAAGCAGAAGAAATTAAGAAGAGGTGGCAAGAATACACAGAAGAAGTGTACAAAATAACACCTAAATGGCCCAGATAACCACAATGGTGTGGTCACTCACCTAGAGCCAGACAACTGGAGTGTGCAGTCAATTGGGCCTTAGGAAGCATTACTACAAACAAAGCTAAATGGATGTGATGGAATTCCAGTTGAGCTATTTCAGTCCTAAAAGATGATGCTGTGAAAGTGCTGCACTCAATATGCCAGCAAATTAGGAAAACTCAGCAGTGGCCACAGGACTGGAAAAGGTGTTTTCACACCAATCCTAAAGGAAAGCAATGCCAAAGATGTTCAAACTACCATAAAATTGTGCCCATTTAACATGCTACCAAGGTAATGCTCAAAATTCTTCAAGCCAGGCTTCAATAGTATGTAAATTAAGAACATTCAGATTTTCAAGCTGGACTTAGAAAAGGCAGAGGAACCAGAGATCAAATTACCAACATCCACTGGATCACAGAACAAGCAAGAGAACTTTAGAAAAACATCTACTTCTGCTTTATTGACTACACTAAAGCCTTTGACTGTGTGGATCACAATAAACTGGAAAATTCTTAGAGATGGGTATACCAGACCACTTTATTTGCCTCTTGAGAAACCTGTATGAAGGTAAAGAAGAAACAGTTAAAACCGGACAAAGAACAATGGACTGGTGTAAAATTGGGAAAGGAGAAAGTCAAGGCTGCATACTGTCACCTGGCTTATTTAACTTACAACTTGGCCACCTGATGTGAAAAGCCTACTCACTGGAAAAGACCCTGATGCTGGGAAAGATTGAGGGCAAGAGAAGGGGACGACAGAGGATGAGATGGTTGGGTGGCATCACCGACTCAATGGATGTGAGTTTGAGCAAACTCCAGAAGATAGTGAAGGACAGGAAAGCCTGGTGTTCTGCAGTCCACGGGGTCGCAAAGAGTCGGATAAAACTTAGCAACTAAACAACACATAAAAGCAGGTCAGACAGCACAGTGGTAAAGATCCGCCTGCCAATCAAGAGACAAGATCCAATCCCTGGGTCAGAAGATCTCCTGGAGAAGGAAATGGCAACCACTCCAGTATTCTTGCCTTGAAAATTTCACGGACAGAGGAGACTGGTGGGCTATGGTCCATGGGGTCGCAAAGAATCAACACTACTAAGCTTCTGAATACTCACAGAACACATAAACTCCTCTCCCTCCCATTTCAGTTCAGGCTTAGTCCTCAGTCTTACATTTTATTCCTTCAAGACTGACACTCCTTTATCAGTCTGTTGTACACAGGACTGAGATCTCTCCTAGTCTCCAGAGCCCTTTTCTCTGCTCTTGATTTGCAGGGATCATCCTTCCCCCATCAGTTGCTCCAAGGAACTGGGGTGGAGTGGTTCTGAATGTCTGCTTTGACAGCTGGGTTTAAAGCTCAGTCCTGCTGCTTAAATTCCTTGAGCCAAGTAAACCACCACCTAGTCTGTTTCATCTGGTAAAATAAAGTCATTCCTACATATAAGGTTACGAGAATAACAGGAAATGTTTAAAAAATATTCAGCAATGTGACACCAAATTAATACAGATTAAATGGAAGATACTACGACACTGATATACAGCATTTAGCACAATTTCCTTCACCTGAGAAATCCTCGACCATTACTTAAAAAGTCAAAATTTTCTGCATTTAAAAAGATAGCTCTGAATAAAAGAAACTGAAAATAGTGGCCATAATATGAAACTATATGGTGGTGGTGTTACCTGTACTTTCAAACTAGAAAATACAATAGTTTATGCTCAACCTAACAGCTATTATTATGAAATGTCTAATTCCAATTTCCAAAGCTAATTATTCTCTAAACATATATTCCAAATGGCTGATGGGAATCATGTTTTACCATTTGGAAGATATTTCTCTTTAAAGCTGGGGAACTGGCATCTAAATTACCTGCTCATTGAATGCCAGTTAACGCAGAATTTAAAACTGAAACACAGGAAACTTGACTCTGGGTCAGTACCTTTCAATCCTCAAGTTCAGTTTTAATTTTAAAAACGTTAGCATACGACTTAAAAAAAAAATTTTTGAGTCTTTCTTCACCTAATAAGACTAAACTAAACGTTAGTCTCCCTCTAGATGGAGGGGAGGGGGTGGGGAGAATAGTGGTAGTTGAGTGAAATTATTGATTCAGAGGAAAATAAATTTTCTTCTGGGTTTTGATGATTAATGAAAGTAATTTAAACAACAAAAATGTACAGAATTGGGACACAAAAAATAATGGCTACTACCAGGAAATAAGATTAGACATATGAAGAACCAAAGATAGTTTACTATGTGCCTTTTAAATTTCAGTCCGTAGTAGAGAAATTAAAATCTAATTACAAAAACCACTGTCTTAAAAATCAAGCTAGAACAATATGAATTTCAAGAAAAAATGTCATCCTTTGGGGATCGGGAATCAGTACTGGAAATTCAGTAATAAATACGTGCCTTTAAAAAGCAGATGCTTTGTAATTTAAAAATCAAAGAGAAAGTGACAAAAGTTGCTATTAATGCACAACTAATGGAACAAAGAAAGTAAGGCTGGAAGCAGATGCATCGTGTGCTTGGCAGGAACAAACGTGCACGACAAAAGGGAAATACATTACTCTTCAGTGTTCCAGATGTCTTGTTATGTTCTGTGACCATCAAAGGAAAAAGGCTACTACTTTCAAATGGTACATAAATTCAGGAGTCTTTATTTTGAAAAAATTATTCCAACAATGTTTCACAATGAACAATAAATCAAATATATCTACCATATATTTGAAATGAAAATTGAAATCAACCTGTTTTTGCCTAATACCTAAGACCACCTCTTGCAATTAAGACTGGTCTTCATAAATCTTGTCATATCAAAACATCTTCCAAGATATGCCCTGCTGACTAAAACGGCCTCGCTCTTTCTTTCAGATTTCTCAGTTATCTCATTCCCTATTCTTAGCCTTAAGTGCTGATATTATTTCTCATAAACGATTCCAGAAACCAAGACTTGTCCTTGACTAATGATAAACACAAATAAAGAAATTCTTGACTCTATAATCTTGTGAGGAATGAGAACTGGAACTTTCAGTTATTACCCAAGTCTTTTCTAAGGCAAAGGGAGTTAATTTTGGAGAAGTAATAAATAAAACATGTGGTTGTGCCAAAAGATTTTGCCAAATTAAATTCTATGTTCTCATCTCAAAAATAAGTTATATTCTAAGCTAATGTAGATAAGGAAAGGCATAATACCAACAAGTAGTAATAGAAAATAGTCCCAAACCTTGAACGTTTAGAAATGTCAAGGGTCACGGAAAAATTAAAATTAAGGTGCTAAATAGATGTGAACTTGCACAATTTTCAGTGAACTAACTGAAGGCCTTCACAGTTCAATTAAAAAGTATGAGATTTTTCAAACATCTTAAGACAGTCATACAGAATCTGCAGGTGAGATTCAAAATTGAATGACGTCTATTTTATTGAGTTTAGAGTCAGGCAGATTCATGACTAACCTTCATATATGCATAAGGATATTCTCATTTTAACAATGTTTTTTAAGTAGAAAAACTCTATAAACAAATATTCTTCAAAAGGGGCGTCCATATAATGAAATCTTGGAGCTCCAAAGAGATAATGAATTAGAGCTGGATGTGGTAATATGGAAAAATAACCAAGTTAAACAGAGAATCAAGTTATAAAACCATACATTTAGAACAACAGAGGACAGCAAGTGGCATATATATAGAGAGAAAGAAGTATATAATAAATGATAACATTTCTGAAAGACTATACAAAAACACAAGTAACTGTATTTCCCTGGGATGTGGGAAGAGAGTCACAGGAAGGAGACACACTTTTCCACTTTATACCCCTTTGTATATTGCGTAATTTTTAAACATCATAAACATGTCCTATATTTTGGTAACATATAAAAAACCTTTAAAGTCTTTAAAAAACCTGATTGTACCCACAGCATTCTATGAAACACTGGGTAACATTAATTCACAATCCTTTCATGCCTTTTACTTAATGATTATTTAGTCAAAATTAGAAGGCTTCTGGGTTGTTTGCTTTCTCTGTCCCTCAAGATTGAGGAAAAGGTGAGAATTCAAGTTTTAAGTCTCACTGGTTAAACTGTAATTTGGATAATATCTATTTAAGATTCCAGAGAACCAATTAAGAAACTAACCAATGAACATCTGAATCACCAATTAAAATATTTTATCTAGGATCACTTTTCCTGGTTACAAAAGCCTGAATCTTTAAACTCCATAGCCCTGTGAGTTCAATGACCCTAGATTTCAAAAATATAGTTAAGCATGTTGAATCTTCCTCCATTAGCATAAAATAAGCAAAATACATAGAGGCTATCGAGTTTGAAAGGAAATACATTTTTGGCAAGTCTTCACCAGAAAATAGCATCATAAATTCAAATCCTACAGAACTGACTCCAAAATCAGAACAGTTAACAGCTGGCATAAGAGGATCCCTTTTATGTCTACTCAGAATTTGCCAATTCAAAGGCCTTAAAACGTTTTTGAACGTTTGAGGCTCAGAAAATTTATAGTAGTAGGCTAGTGGCCACCTTGAGAGTACGAACACCCTTCAAACTACACAAAATTCAAGTTTTTAAAACACGGTGATGGTCAAACAAAACACAACTGCAGAGAGAATTCAGAGTAAATGCCATAAATGTGCAACCTCTACATTAGAACAATAATTGGACTTTTTAAACCAGGGTTTTCACAACACTTGGGGGTCTTTCCAGATTAAATACTTCAGTGCCCACTACACTTCTAGAAGTAATTAATTACTATGTTTAGTCGTTCAGTTGTGTCCAACTCTTTGTGATCCCATGGACTGTGGATGGCCAGACTCCTCTATCCACGGGATTCTCTAGGCAAGAATGCTGGAGTGGGTTGCCATGCCCTTCTCCCACGTTGCGGGCAGACTCTTTACTGTCTGAGCCACCAGGAAAGCCCTAAGTAAACTAGTGTTCAAATGCTTACTGAATTAACAACACAGAAAGCTCTTCAAATACTACATACAATCACCTAATAACCAATAAATTTAATGAACTGGGTTGTGGAATTACCCATCTGTGCCCTGCTGGAGCTGGCCTGCAAAGTGAGGCTGATGTGTCTAACTTCAAGTTTAATTTAATTAACATCAGACTGGTAGCTGAAATCAGCCATGGTGAGAGTATTAATATCACATGTATCAGTAAGCACTACAGAACAGGACACTTTTTCATGAGAGAGAAGCATTCACCAGCACAACATATGACCAGCACATCTTGGTCGTATATTCAATTGTTCAAATATACCACATAAAATTTTTAATGAATGACATGTTTTAAAATATACAAGGCAAAAGTTAACTAATGAATATAAATTCAATACAATAACACATTTTAGTAACAGCACCCTTTCAAAAGTAATTTTACTACTGTTTAGGGCACAGACTTAATAGTTGGAATGTTTCTCAAAACAGGAGTTATTGTGATACTTCAAATGTCTCTTAATTTTAAAACCTGACCCACTATTTACCCCCATGAATTTACTTGTAAAGTTTAAATAAAACCCTAGAGAATAAACTACTGATTTCAGCAAATTATGAATGGAATCAAAATTAAAAATGATTTTTATTAGGTATATAAGATATAGAAAGAGATTCTCTTAGAATTTCATACGATTTTTAAAAAATCTGCTTACACATAAATGTGAGAGCATCTTAATCCAGCAATAAAACACCTGCTCCCCAGAGCAAAAGCCCTGTCATTAGCCAAATGCCTTGCTTCTTTCATCCTTAGTATGAGCCCACTTTACGGACCATATGAGATAATACATGAAAAGCATTTAGCAAGTTTCTGATACACTAAAAGAGCTTAATAAACCACACTCTGTAATACCGTCACCATTATTACTTTCAAGTCATATCTTTAAACAAATATATCTTTATAAGGTCCCGTAGAGATTAACTTTCTGATATAAATCTGAGACTGCAAGTGGAGGCCAAAGATGAGGTGAGTCACTCTGAATGTGAGTTTGGAGCAGGAGCACAAACATGAACAAAGAGGCCCAAGAAGCAAGGCACAGGCCGGCCTGAGGACAGCAGCATGTTTTACTGTATGCCAACCACAGCAGCAAGAGGTGACTGACTATGTATCATAAACTACCTTTTACAAAGTCACAATGTCTTCAAAAGAATTTAAAAACATTCTGTTTAAATGAGAAACAACAAGTGTTCTTTCTAAAAATGGACAAGTATAAAAAACCACTGGGGGAAAAACCCAGAGCAAACTTCTTTCTTAAGTAAATACATCATTCCTTTAACTGTAGCCGACGTCTTGGAAGGTAATGATTTTTGTTAGAGAAATCCTATTTTCATTCCTATATATGTATATATATACACACACATACATACACAAAGTTAAAATTCTTTGTTAACTATAAACACAGTAGAGATAAGAAATTATTCTTCATTTTTGAACTTTCTTTAGCAAGGTGTAATTTTAAAATAGCTATCTGACACTCTACCAAAAGAATACCACAATTTCAAAGTGGTCAAAAGAATAAATAATTCTAATATAAGTACTAATATCCAAGAGCCAGAACTTGGAATATTCCTTTTAAAAATGAGATATTCACCAATTTCATTATTACTGAAATACATTCAAATAAAAATCAAAGGAAGAAAATCCAGAAAACAACATTTAAAAAGTTTGCCATTTCAACTGAAATTTAAATTTTTCTCATCAAGCCAACAAAAACACTCAGAAGTTCAGGGAGAAGTATATTTACACTACAACTAAACATCGTTGTCACAGAAAATACAAATTTAAAGTGTTGTGCAGTGGTTCTCAAACCACTGTAGTCTGAGAAACCCCGCGGGTCCCCCGCAAAACCCCAAGTCAAAACCATTTTCAGCATACTAAAATGTGTCTGCTTCACTCGTGGCTTCCCAAGTGCGTGGTGGAGTTTCCCAGTGCCTACACACTGTGTCACCTAAAAGAGCTGCAATGTGAAAGCAGTGTGAGAATCCCACTGCTTCTGTTGGGCCAGATTTTTAAAGAGATGTGCAAAATGTAAACAATGGTCTTCTGTTTGTGGAAAACAGTTATTTGCCATCAAAAACGGTATTTATGTTAATGTGTAATGAGTTTATTATTGTTACATTTAAATGAATAAATATGTTTTAAAACTATCTCAGTACTAATTTCTAATACACCAAATACTGAGCAATACAAGCTACATAAACAAAAGCTTTTTGGAGATCTTCAATAACTAAAAACAGTTAATAGTCCTGAGGCCAAAATGTTTGGAAAGCAGCCAGTTAAGTTATTCTCTTCATTTTACCAACTTACAGGAACTGTACCAACGAGGATATATGTTGGGAGGTGGGGCAACTCAGAAGTAAAGCAAGCACTGATGTGCTTCTTCAAATTTACAGAAAGAATTATTCTGCGGAAGCAAGTGACTACTTGATCTCTATCTTCACAAAAATAAGAGTAAAATATACCTTTAAAGTAATCAATAAAGCTTGTCACCCTAAAAGAAAATTTTCTTTCCTGAGCAAACACAAAAGGAGAGAAGATGACTCAACCAGTACAGTAAGTTAGGAAACTGCGTCTTCATGTTGCTACCACTGAGTATTTTCTCCTCTTCACTGTTCAACACAGTTCTGATAGTCCATGTAAAACCAGAAGCAAATCTGAATATGAAAGTCTGAGGATTCAAATCCACATTAAAGTTGGATCACTTCTTACACTAAGCATTTTGATTTTATAGCATTCAAAGTCAACAGGAGTTTCCACTTAATTACAAACCTCAAGGTTTACCCAGAAAAAAATAGTCTTTAAAATAATTTTAATAACAACTGTTTAATTTACTTATTTCTTAGATGGAAAGCCTGGTAGGTTAACTGGGTAATGGCCTTCAATGGTATAGCATAACTTGGTACAAGAGTTGATTGGGACCCAATACAATCTAAAACATAGGAATTCAAAGACATCTCTTAAGTATTCCCTCCATGAGGGGGCTGGAAGGTGACTCCAAAAATTTGGAGAGATTTCAAGTATACACCGACATACACCCAGACCTTTGCAGCATTCATTTAATTCTAAGAGAAGAGGCATACTGTTCAGAAAGGGGGCAGAGACTTCCCAGTCTGATCAAAGTAGTTCAGACAACTATACATTCAGCTAGATAATGCACTGGACAGCAATGCTTCAAGAAGTTTAAAACTCAACACAGATTTTAATATACTATGAAAACAACTCCTGTAGTCACCATTTGAAAAGGTATTCAGCACGAATAATGTTTGAGGAAACTGATGTTCACCTCTTTTAATACCAAAGCTTTAAAAACAATTTTAAGTATTGTAAGAAAACTTTTCAAATATGTATTACATATTTACATATGTAATTTCACCTTTTCTTGATGACACAGAGTCACAGTAATAGGCAATTTTCAGAAGATGGTGTATATAGTGATGCCCTCTTAACGCCTGGCTGTCCCTACACTAACTAGTCTTGGACAGTGTATGCTTGTCATACATTCTATCTCCTTCGTTTCAAGCCATAACTTCTGAACTGTTAATATGCCACGGTCTGGGAAATCTAATAATCAAAATTTCACATAAAAACATGAGCTCTAACATATGGACTGTGTGACTTCTGTGGGCTGCTCAAAGGCATTAAAAAAAAAAACAAAAACTATTACAAGTTTTTCAGTTGTGTTCTGTTTTGATGAGATTGCCAGATTATCACTGGATGAATCAGGCATTATATAAATATTTAATCAAGTTCACCTGAATATTAACATAAAGATATAACTAAACATTAGTATCGTTGCCTTTTTAAACAAAGTATTCTATAACTTTAAGGTAACACTGGGTTCCAGTTTCTTTCCCCTAGAAATGAACATAAACAAATGTCCTATTAATATCAGTTTGTCCAAAGAAAAAAAACTGAGGTGCAATCATGTCACAGTTAATGCATGTCTGCTTCCAATACATTCAAAGACAATATTTTTTTTAAAAAATCAATAGTTAAAATAAGCCTTTTGCAGTCTGAGAATTCAAGATACTTAAAAAAATTTGTAAATACACATACATGCAAATTCTTCATATATACAAATTTTCACAAAATTAAGAAGTTGCAAAGAAATTAGAAGGATTACAGTGAATCTAACAAGCTACATTAAATGCTTTACCACTGACATATTCCTAAACATAGCAGTCATAGTAGTTTTAATAAATTTTCTACATGGCCTTTTTATAAAATTTGCTTTTAGACATAAAAGTTAGTCACTAGAAGTCTTCTGAAACTCTAATTTAAGAATTCAAGATGTTCTCAATTCACTACTGATATTTAAGGCCACTTTGGTAAAGGCATTGCAGCAAGAACACAAAACAATAGCATATTTTCTAGTATTTATTTTTTTCACCTGCAAACTGTTGCAAAACATGATCAGCTTTATTATGCAGACAGGTATCCCTCTACATTTTTAAAGAATTTAGGCATGTATAAACAGAAGAGCTCTTCAGAAAGGAAAAATTCAAGAATGACTAAAACCTTCCAATTTTGACTTTGTAACTTTCCAGTAGCAATGGTTAAAGTGATTTTAGGTCATTCATTTCCCAATTTAAGACAGCACCTTAAAAGTGGCTGATCTATTTCCCCAGTAACATTTCTCACATAACAATGTGTTAAAGTTACAAATACTGATATGCACAAATAGCTAATTTCTAAGAAAAATATGTACAGTACTGCAGCATAATGAATGTGGTATCTGCAATAACTTAATATTAGCCAATTTTTAATATACATGATACCGCTACTTTTTTTTTTTTTTGCCAATTCACAGGTTAAAAGTTGTTACTGGAGCCCTCTGTTTCGCACATATTACCTGGTGTTTAATACACAATGCAGGCTTTTTAAAGACTTCTCTTGTGTTTAAAGCTAAGATCAGTGAAACAAGACAACAGTGCAAGAGGCGGAGAGATGTAATGTGACCATGTAAAAGTTCATTCCAGTAAAGTGTCTATATAAGGCTATAAGAAAGGATTGGTTGATGAGCTTCCTGTTGGAAATTGTCCTGTTGGTGCACCAGTCTAAAGGAAAACATAAGACAAAATAAATAGACAGACAAGAGTGTGTGGGAAAATAATAATATTTTTTTAATTAATAGTATTTAGATTAAGTATTATTAAGTGAAATCTCTCAGTCATGTCTGACTCTTTGCAACCCCATGGACTGTAGCCTACTAGGCTCCTCCATCCATGGGATTTTCCAGGCAAGAGTAGTGGAGTGGGTTGCCGTTTCCTTCTCCAATTTAGATTAGGGTTTTATAATTACTGGCAACCATATTTATTCATTCCTATTATTAAGAAAGGAGAAGGAGGCAACAAAGGATGGGATGGTTGGATGGCATCACCGACTCAATGGACAGGAGTCTGAGCAAACTCCGAGAGACCATGAAGGTCAGGAAGCCTGACACGCTGCAGTCAGTGGGGTCATAAAGAGTCAGAACACGACTTAGTGACTGAACAACAATTACTGTTCTTAGCAACATACTGTAACACAACTATAGGTTACCAGGCACTGTGTTGTGTCTTTTATATCCATTACCTCACATAATTCTGTTAACAGATTCCAAGAAGGGATTGGTCCTAAAAAATACATTTACCACACAAACCAAATGACTGCAGGATTCCTTTTTCACATTGGTCACTAAATCGGCAGCCTCTCATAAAGCAGAATTTTGATAAGAAAGCACAGAAGTTTCATGTCTACAATAGTTTACTGTCAACGTTTTGCTTTCCAGCTGATTAATGTGTTTTCTTAAATCAACAAAGATTGTGCACAATGGCTGCCTCGATTCGTACAATCTTGCATCTGGGAGGAATCACATCCTGCTTTTCCCACTCTGAAAACAACGCAACGACTTACTTACAAAGTGCTTAAAACTGCATCTCACTTACCATAAAAGGATTACTAGACACTCCAGCAGCTCCAACTTGACCAAAAGGGGTTACCACTGGCTTTGTTTGTCCAAATGCTGCAAAACCTGCACCTTGTTTAAAAAAAAAAAAAAAAAACCCAACAATTATAACCTATACCTCTGAGCGACAATCAAGGAGTTTCAGAAAAATCCCCACCAGAGCAACAATAATTAAAAAAATCAATGTTAACTTGTTGAGTCTCATGTTCTTCAAAGTAAGTTAAAAATTTCAGTGGCATGTCTTAAAGAGACATGTCGATTCCCCAGAAATGGTTAATTCCAGTCTGTCCCAGCTATGTAAGTTGCTGACAAAGGATTTAATCAAAAGATGAGTTTGTTGACTATTTAAGAGGGGATGTGACCCAAGGATTTCAAACTTCAGCAAATGAACGGCCAAAAAATAAACAAAATCCACCCAAAACAAACAAAAAAGACTACAACAACAAAAACAGAAACAAAACCTGAAAACTTTCTCTAGTGAATCTTCCTAAAAAAAGTAACAAACTCGAATTACAATACAGTTACCTTTAGTCTATGTCACCACCACCACCAACAAACAACAAAATATATACAATAAATGCAACAAAATCAACAATTCTCCAATGCAAAGCAAACACTCTAGGTCTATCAAGTTTCCTTTTAAAATCAAGAAGCATATTATAACACAGAACATACAAGAAAGATACTGGAGATCCTGAGAAAGAAGAGGTACTCTTTAGTTTCAGATTACTCCCAAATCTATAATCTGGTCACAAAAACTTACTAAATCACTCAATTTTCTGAGGCCTAACTCACCAAAGGTTTCTATATCTGTGTAATAAACAATCAGTACATAACACTAGAGCATTCTTTAGATAAATCCTTTTGTCCAAACATTCAAATTATGATAAAGGATACATGCCATGAACTTGGCACCAGCCAAATGTTAACTCTTACCATTGGGCTGTTGAGAAAAAGCTGTCTGTTGAGGAAAAGCTGCTTGGGCTGGGAAGGCTGGCTGCTGGAAGCTGCCACTAAAGCTGGTGGGAAGACTATAGGGAGCGGGAGTCCCGAAGCCCGCAGGCATGCTCATGGATGCAGTGCCAAAGGTCGCCGCTGGTGGGAGAAGGAAAGGCTGATCACTTACAAACAAAAACGGAGGTTGTCTATACTCATACTCAACAATGTAAAATAGACATCATTTACCTTCAAAATAGAAAGATGTATTTTAAATCCCCAAACTCCAACAAACTTAATAGCAAGTTTTAGTGCCATACAGTTGAATGTAAGCTATAAAGCTATCATTTGAAATCAAAAGTAAACCTCCCAAAGTAATTATATAAATGAGTCTAAATAGCAGTCTACTTTTAAAGTCCATCATCATGCAATTCACATGTATTGCATGTGAATATACTAGTATATATATTTTTAAGTTTTGCTTTGTTATACATAGTAAAATAGTCAAACATTTATATCTAGTGAACTGTCTGCTATAATGTAGTATATGTATTCCTGGAAAAACCTCTGCAAAATAGTTCACTTAAAAATAAAACTTACAGGAGAAATAGGGTCTGCAGCAGGCCACTCAAAACCTATGCAGCTTTGTAACCATAGTCAAAAAATGGATGGGGGATAATCCTAATAAAAACATTAACACAATTAAACTATATAGACTCTCATTCCTTTTTTGAAAAGTATAAATAAACCAAGATTTCTTTGCATAAGGGGTATAAGGAACATAATATTAGGACCAATGAGTTATAGAAACTGGGGCAAAGTACACAAAAACTGAACAGAAAATGAAACAGGCCTTCTTAAAAGAGGCAAAGAATGTAGGGATTAATGACACTACCCAATAACTACCATGGCCTGCCATATCTACTCACTATAACTTCATGGAATGAAGCACTCATTCACAGGTTGGGGAAATCTGTGTGTGAACTACAGCTACACACACACACACACACACACACACACACACACACACACACGGTATGCTGCCATCACCCCCCACTTACAATGAGTTATAAATTCACATTATTATATTACTCATATAAAAACACACATAGTAACAGAACGATATATTACTTTTTCCTAATGATTCAAAACAGAAGCTTTCAACTATATGTTCTAGGAAAGAAGAGCCAACAATGTTGCTTTTAATACAGAACACTAGCAATTACATAGTAAAGCATTTTCAGCACTATGTTATCAAACAAGATAATTCACTGCATTTTCTGATTCTAAGAAAAAAAAATTACCAACTTGAATGCTGACTTAAGGCACTGAAATTAATACTACACGTGCTATATAGAATTATCTTTTATTAAAAAATTAAAAATCTGTTATGGATGTTGCTCAAAGTAATTCTCATAATCCTTATATTTGTAACAGTGCAATTCTCCTCAGTGAACCTAATTAAGATGGTAAAATTTTAAATATTACTTTTTATTATTCATAAGAAAAAGGAAACTAAGCCACTGGGAAGCAAGTGAATTAAAGAATAATAAGCACACTGCAAGGGAAACAGAAGGGTTTCAGAACAGACAACAATACACTGACATAACTTTGACAGCTCACTTTTTAAGAAAGCAGTATAAAGCAAAAGTTGGCTACAGTTAAGCAAAGCCAAACTCCATGGAATAATGTGGTAAAATGGTTTGGTACATAGAAAAGGTGTGTCACTCAAAGTACTATGAATTCAAACTTAAGAAAAATAATCAAAAAAGCTATTAACATTCTATTGTGACCATGGAGGTAAGCAATATGCTTTTCAATATTAAAACATAAATTACCACAGAAGATTTTCATGTAACTATAAAGTAAATATAAGTTATTCCCAATGCCACACATCCATGCCCACTCCATTTTAAAACATGGAAAAAACTTAACTTCACATGCAGGGATCCAGAACACTAGCAGAAGCTTCCACAAGCAGGTAGACAAATTGCCACACAAACCTAGATATTAGCTGTGGCCACCTACCAAAATGAGCGTGAGGAAACACTTGAGAATGCATTGCTCCAGAAAGGCCTTATGGAAAGCCATAAAGAGACCAGTGTCAATTAACTTATGAGTAACTATTGTCGAAATAAAAGTAAATTTATTTCATTAAAAAATTCTAAAATTAGAATACACTTACAAAGGAGATAGCATAAGAATAAACATAAAAACGCACCCAGAGTCTTTACTTCAACTATATTCATGATACTAGTATTTACAGTGTTTGAAACAAAGAGATTAGAATAATACCAGAAAAACAAATATCAAACAAAGAAACATTTATGAAATACAACTTTTAAATAAACACTAACATTTTTTTTCATGTGAAGATGCAACAATATACATAAAATGATTTTCTAGGCCTCAGCAGTTACTCCCAAAAATGCTATTCATAGAATCACCTAAAATGATCTAGTATCTACCTTTTAGCATTTAAAAAGTCAAATCTCAGAGAAAGCACCTGAATAATGTTTGTTTTATTTTCAACTCTACATTAACTAGAAACTAGTAAAGACAACTCAAGGGAACAAATTATTCAGGGAAAATTAGTCAGTGGACTCCATAAGAAAGGTGAGCAGCACTTTCAGTTTAAAATATGATGGCTAAAAAGAGAGAGAAAAGAGAAATTCATCCCATGCAGATCTTAACCTGCATGACTGAGGTCAGACAGGTTATACGTAAAGAAAAGTTCTCAACAGAAATCAAATTTAGGTTAAGTACTAGAACCACTGTTTGAACTATACCAAGTGGGACTGTTTCTAAAAATACATGTCCACACATTTTAAAGAAGCACACTTAACTAACTAAATTTGGGGAAAAACAACAACTGAGATACGAAAGTGGTTCTGAGTCTTGGGTCTGTTGTTTTCTAATTATAGGACACTACAACTTCTTTAAGCCTCAGTATCCTCATTTGAAAACAAGGGATGGAGAGGCAGATACAGTAATACCTAATTTACAAAGCTGCTGTGATTAAAAGTACTAAAGAGTAAATATTCAATGAATCTGTTCTTTTTTCTTGCTAACTTAAAAGATGCTGTTTATAGCTTCTTATACATTCAACAAAAGGTTGACTGAGGTAGAAGGGTTCTGTGATAAACAGGCTTGGTCACTTTATGTTTATCTCCTTTCTTAGAGCATGTTACAAGCTCTGAGAAATCGTGCATTAATAATACTGGTTCAACTTTGTGTTATTAACTCAGCACTTCCCATATGCTTTTGGGCACAGAACCCCTTTCCACGAAGCACTGTGATAACATCACCTCAGGAGACGTGTTCTACATAATACGCTTTGGCAAAACCTGACTTTTAGTCAACAATGATTGTTAACTAGTAGTAATTGCAATACTCAATCTGTAACACTGATGCCTAGTTCTGGGCTGCTATCAAAATATTTTAGACTTGTTTTTAACAAGCTTTTTGAGATATAATTCATGTATCATACAATTTGTCAACTTAAAGGGTAAAATTCAGTGTTTTGTTCTTTTTAAAAAACACATTCACCAGGTGTACAACCATCATCACAATTTAATTTTAGAACATTTTCACACACCTCTCACTAAAAGAAATTTCACACCTATCAGCTCTCCATTTTGCCCCATCTCCTTTCTGTCTCTATAGGTTTGTCCAGTATTCTGGACAGGTTATAAATAGAATCACACATTATATGACATTTTGTGACTAGCATCCTTTATTTTCCCTGCTGTTTTCTAGATGCATCAATGCTGTACCATGTATCAGTACATATCATTACTTTTCACTTTTTATTATCAAAAAAACTCCACTGTACAGCTATACACATTTGCTTTATCCATTCATCAGTGGATGTTCACCTGGGATGTTTCCGTGTTCAGTTGTGTCCAACTCTTTTGAGACCCCATGAACTGGAGCCTGCTAGGCTTCTCTGTCCATGGGATTTCTCAGACAAGAATACTGGAGTGGGTTGCCATTTCCAACTCCAGGGGATCTTCCTGACCCAGGGATCAAATCCCCATCTCCTGCACTGCAGGCGGATTACCACTGAGCCACCTCAGTTGAGCCAAGACCATTTCCACCTTTGACTACTAGGAATAATGCTGCTGTAAATACTTGTAATACAAGTTCTTGTGTGGACATATATTTCATTTACTTTCCTGTAAGTGAAATGAGTGGCACCAGTGGAAATAGTGCTGATTTAGATAGAAGCACTCTGGGACTAATACTGCTGCTGCTGCTAAGTCGCTTCAGTCGTGTCCGACTCTATGTGACCCCACAGACGGCATCCCACCAGGCTCCCATGTCCCTGGGATTCTCCAGGCAAGAACACTGGAGTGGGTTGCCATTTCCTTCTCCAATGCATGAAAGTGAAAAGTGAAAGTGAAGTAGCTCAGTCGTGTCCGACTCTTAGCAACCGCATGGACTGCAGCCCACCAGGCTCCTCCATCCATGGGATTTTCCAGGCAAGAGTACTGGAGTGGGGTGCCACTGACTAATTAATACTAGTCATTGGTTAATCAGGCAAATCCATCTAATTGGCCTCCACCTAAATAATAAAATGGCGATGCTTGGCTAGATGCTACCATGGTTCTTTTGGTTCTACATTTCTACAAGTTTATTTCTTGGGGCAGGGGGTGGTAAATGAGACACTTTTAAAATCATTCATTCATTCAATGAATATCAGAAAATAAAGGGTACTCATTCAGGGGCAAAGGAGAGATTTAAAGAGTTTTAAGAGAATGTCCTAATAACTGAAAACTATAAAATTATATTAACTTTATTAATTAAAGGGTTCAAGGGCTCTAGAAAAATAGAATGCTAAATATTATAGAATCCTAAAAAAAAAAAAAGCCTTAGGCCACATTGGCCAGCCTTTTGAAGGTTTCTATATAATGTGGTAAAAGAAGGCCCAAAAGCTATTAAATGCAGGAAAAAAAATTATTGTTAAGATGTGCATTTTAACAAAGAAATGTATCAGCAAAACTTTCTAAATAGTTTGCATAGAACTATTATTTAATACCTCTTTCAAAAGCTACCTCAAATGGAATTTAACAATACTAATATATGAGAACAACAAAACATATTTCCTAAAGAACTAATATTAAGTTTGATGATATAGAACACTGAAAGTACTTAAGCATAGTGTATTTGTCAAAATGTTGTTTATATTTCAGCTTCAACAGAAACACATTACATAGTTAACACTTACTTTGACTCAGTCAATTCAATAAGATGACCAATGTGATAAATCAAAATGGTTTACAAGAGAAAAGATATTTTACCTTGAAATAAAAATTTGTGGACATACTAGATTCACCTTTCAATAAATTTTGCTTAGACTAATATTAAAACTACTTTATATTATCTGAACAAGCTTTTTAAGATATAATTTGTACACTTTACATTATTTCACATCTTATATAGAACCTTAACTTTAAGGACTTTTGTACTCTAAATAACAGCGGGTGTGGGGGTGATAATCCTCAACTCTAATAAACAGAACCAGTCTGGAGGTACAATCACAAAAGAAAAATAACAGGAATGATTTACCAAGTACATGGGCTTCCCAAGTGGCACTAGTGGTAAAGAACCTGCCTGCCAATGCAAGAGATGTAAGAAACGCAGCTTCAATTCCTGGGTTGGGAAGATCCCTTGGAAGAGGCCATGACAACTATAGTATTCTTGCCTGGAGAATTCCATTGACAGAGGAGCCTGGCAGGCTACAGTCCATAGGGTCAAAAAGAGTCAGACACAATTGAGTGACTAAACACACACACATACACCCCAACTATATACAGTAACGCAAAGACGATGCAAGGTGATCTGCATCATCTAATTCTCACAATATCCCTGACAGAGAATACTGTTCACATTCTATAGAAAAAGACAATAAAGTTCAGAGGAGTTAGATCAGCATGATCAAGGTATAATATGTTTCCATCCTTCAGTTGTCAAATGGGGTTATAATAGCTATAAACATCTCAACAGTTATTATTATTACTGCAAATAATGTATTTTCCTATCACTTTTTCTCCATTCATTAAGAAAATAATATACAGAAAGCATTTTTAGAGTAAATGCTAAACCAGGATTTGAACACAGATCTGGCTCTATCCAAAACATATACACTTAACTTCCCTGAGCCTCAGTCATCTCAGCTGTAAGAGTGATTAAAACATCTGATGAGAGTTAAGAGGACTAAATGAGACAATGTACAAAATACCATATCATTAGACATTTTAAAAATTCATTCCATGAAGTCAAAATAATATGCTCAGAAACAGAAATATTATATACATCATTAGTGATGAATAGTATATTTTGTCCAAAACACAACAGAAATCTGAAATAATCACTGATTATGTTTAAGCATAGTGTATTTATATGTATTTGAATGAAAATAAATCATTACAAATTACGTGCAAAATTCAAATACTTATATAACATACATTCTGTGAGATAGCAACAGATTATGAATGAAGACATTATATGAAAATGGAAGTTATGGTTCAAACTTCCAATATTACAGTTCTCAACCTTGCCAATGACAAAAAGATGTGCTAGTAATTAGTAATTCTTAATGGTGCAAATTTATTGTGATGTAAAGCACCTTACTCTCTCAAAATATCCCATCAACATATGCTATAAGTCAACCTTAAGGCTTTAGTTCTAAAGTTATCTAAATCTAAAAATGGACAAATTCAGCTTAATGGGTACTGGGTCATACCACATGCACCTGCCAACATTCCAAGGTACTGGCAAATATCTCTGGTGTTCAGGGTAATAAGACAAAAATCAAAGAGGCAAAGTATAAGAAATATGTGGCTAGCTTACAATATGAATCAAATAGAAAAAAGAGGGGGAAGGATAAAGAGGATTTTTAAAAAAAATTATAAAAAGAGAAAATATTCAAATTATTATATCCCAAATTAAACCAGTTTCAACAACCCCCTCAAAAATGTTAATAACCCTAAAAGAGATACACACTGGAAAAATTCCTCGTTATCAAGATCTCATGTATCAATAATAAAATCCATCCATTCCTTGCAATCCCAAGCAAAGGAAAAAAACTGACACATTTTTTCAATTGAGTTATAATCAATAATTGTGAAACCTAGTCAACAAATAAGTCAGAATTATAATGTTCAAGTACCACCTCTGTCATGAACTGGCAGTGTGAAGTCAAGGCTTTAACTCTCATCTCTATGCTTGATTCCACACCTAAAAAGTAAAATCTTTCAGTGGTGGGTGCTAGGTAACTTCCATGGTCCATTTTCAACTATTAGGTTATAGGATTCTATAAACTTTCAGCTAGCATATGTTTTCATAGACGAAACTAATCCACTTCACAGTCACTTCGGTAAGAAAGGAACCTTATTTTCTAATGTTCTTCACATAGTGTCTTTGCGATATACACCTTTCCCAAAGTTTAGTGTTCTGTAATTTACATTTCTTACCTGTCGCTCCTCTGGCATTGGTCTGAAATGGATTTGTAGAAGATGCCACAGAAGGACCAGCAGCAGCAACAAATGGATTTGTGGAAGGTGTAGCTTTAAAAAATTATAAGATACACTATAAAATCCTAATGCATTTGTATTCAATTACTTAAAGTATTTGTTCATATATTTATGAAGATAGAAAATTAGAGCTTTCTGATAATAAACTGGTGCTTTGATCATCTTCTGGTATCCCTAAGAAAATGCAATACAATGTATACATATATTTGGACTCCATATAAAAACCAATATGTATACCAGAAACACATACCTCCAAATGGAGCAGGCACACTTGAAGACGCAGGCTGTGTCTGTGCAGAAGCACCCACTGGCACTGTTCCAAAAACATTACTGAAAACAAGTATTGAAAGAATTCATATTTTGAGAGGGGAAAAGAGCAAAGGTAATCTAATAACAGGGTTGCCATAAAATATGGAAAAAATAATATTGAACATATCATGTATCACATCAGCTCTCAACCTTTTTGTTTTGTTTTTTTTATTCAGCTCTCAAACTTTTAAGTCTTAGAATTCATTTATATTCTAAAAAAAATGAGAACCCCAAAGAGCTTCAAGATGCTATAACTACCAATATATAGTACACCAATTAAAACAGAAATTTAAGAATTTTTAATTCATTTGAAAATAACAATAAAGCCATTCGTATCTGATACTTTTACAAATGTCTTTAATGGCTGGCTTAATAGATGATCAATCTGTTGTGATACGTTGTTTAGCTTGGTGCATTATGAAGAGAAAACTGGCCTCACGTGGCATCACGGTTGAACAAAACAGGAGAATTTTAACACCTTTTCCAGATAACTATGTATATCTTGCTTGATATCATTCCAAAAACAACAGTTACAGTTTCCTAAAGGTTAGCTGCAATATGGTCCAACTCTCATATCTGTACAGAGGAGAAGGGAAGGACAGAGGATGAGATGGTTGGATAGCATCATCAGCACAATGGACATGAGTTTGAGCAAACTCCTGGAGACAGGTGAAGGACACGGAAGCCTGGCATGCTGCAGTACATGCGGTTTCAAAGTTGGACATAACTTCGCGACTTGACAACAGCTGTGATATGGAATCTGAAACCCTATCAATGAACTTTGATGTACTCTCTTAAAGTAACATCCAGTAGTCTATCTTACACTTTAAATGAATCTTTTACTACTTTTGTATCATTTGGAAAATACTTGATGCCAATCTTCAAAATGTCAATATATTTCCTTATGCAAAATAAAAAAACAACAATCATTAATATCACCATCCATCTCATCAGAAAAGCAATAGGAAGATTCATGGTGGCTAATGAATTTTCCAAAATTCTACTTAGTTGCTTGAGAGAGTGTGTATTTTAGCCATTGTTTTCCCTAAATTGACAGACTTAAAAATTTTATTTTTGAAAAAATGTCTAACAAATATCCAAATCTGAATAACCATGGTTTGTTTAGCAATCATACTTTCAAGAAAAAAATGGTGTTCCATAAAACAAGTAGCTGGTTCATTCCACAACTCAAAAAACCATACAAGTTGATTTTCCTCAAGACAGCTTTATACTTCAGTATACAGCAGAACTACTTGATGCATACCATACTTCAATACACAGCAAATTAAGACATGTTTAAGGGTCTAGACTTAATAAAATTAAATTCCTTTACACTGCTTCATCAAGCATATTCATAATAAAAACTGAATCAAAAATATTCCTAATTAAAACTGAATGTGTGGTAGCAAGGAATGACTATTAGATGACTGCTTGTACAGCTTGGCACTGGAGCCATAATTCAATGCTAAGTCACCATCAAGTCTTACCTATTAAGAGTTTCTATACCATCAATACAAACGTCGATTAATGAAAACACAAACAACCACTCCGAATTATTCTGAATTTAGTTTTAACCTCACAGACCTTTGGAATGGGTCTTAGCTACTTCAAATATTCCATGTGTTATACTCTGGGGACCACTTATGATTATAATGTAATACCAATAAACCATTTCATTACATATACCTGTGTTTCCAGACTTTATGGCCACCTCGCTATAGTTCACTATTTTTTATGTCTAATGTAGTCAATATTAGTAAAGCAAATATACAGAAACACTCTGAATTTTATTCTTTGGATTCAATTTTTCCCATCTGCCACACAGAAAATTTGTTCCTGGAGAATAAGCCCAACTAACTAGTGTTGCAATTCTATCATTTTTTTCTGGAAAAGGTGCTAAAAGGGAAAAAAAAGTTACTCGGATAAAAGAGACAATCTATAGGAATGGAAAATCAAGGGTAAGACATTGTACAGATAAGTTACCTATACTTCTGGGTCTGCTTCCTTGACCCAAAAAGAAGTCAAAAAACTAGAGTTTTTAAAGATCAAATGTTTTTAAAATGTGGTAGACTCTCTTCTGCCAAGAACTCCCTACACCAGACATATACAAACACTGTAACAGACACACCTATTTATAAATACCAGTAAGACAGAAAAGATATAGGACTAATTTTGGGTTCTGGTGCAAATCTTTCTAAAACTTTACTTACAACTCAGGCTACAACATGTTACTTTCAGTGTTTAATCTTCATGACTAAGAACTGTACCTTAAAAGTAAGTAATTCTGTAAATGGATTCTCTGAGTATAATTAAATTTGTATTTAACAATTTACCACATCCATTTCAAGATGTGTATATACTCTAAATTACATTTCAGCATTCAAGGAGAAAAGGTGCTTTTGATTAAATAAAAAATATAAAACGATGGTAAATCCCCTATGGTAATTACTCAAGAAGTATATTTTAATTAAAAAATGTAAACTTGTAACTTTCTTCAAACTTAGGAAAATATTCAAGAATCTTTTAGATTAAGCCCCAAATAGTGATTACTTAACAACACTATTATTCAAAGTTGAAAAAAAGTTTCAAATACAAAACACAAGACAATGACAAGCTACCTGCTAGCATTACTTGTGGAAGTATATGCGTTACTGGAGGTGGCAGCAGAGCTGAAAACACTGTCCAGTTCTGCCAGGGCTGCATACTTGTCTGAAGATGCACTTGACTGACTGGGAACTGAAACCACAGAACCAACAGGAGCTTTACCTGTGGTCCCAAACCCACTACCCTGATCACCACCTATGAACAAACAAAAACAAATTAAATCAAAGACTTTAACTTACGCTTATCCTTTCAACTTACCAACAGCATTTGCCATGATGTGTGAATTTAAAACTGATTTGGAGCTTAGCAAATAAATGGACATGATTCTAGAGTCTTACCTAATAAATACTCCATAAAATACTGGACAAGTTTAGTGTTATACATTCCGCTCTGTAAAAAATTAAGTACTCTGTCTGAAATAAAAACTAAGACCCAGTACCAATGACATGTCTAGGTTATATTAAGGAAATTCTCAAAGTGCTACATTAAATCTGCAAGATGGGGACAACTCAATCAAGCACACATATACACTCATTTAATGCTGGATCTATGTGAACTCAATCTATTAACAATATCATCTTCCCAGGGTTGTTTACAAAAAAATTAAGAGATAGTACTAAGATAAGTAAGAGTAATAAGTAATAAGTGACACTTACTATGCGCCAGACGCTGTTCTAAATACCACTCATGCAGTAACACATACGACACAACTTTTTAAGTCGAATGCTATTTCTATTACTCTTGGAGGGGAGATGAGAAATCATGCTCAGAGATCAGGATGCAGAATCCAGTCTGAAAGCAGACCCCAGCTGTTCTTCTTACTACACTATGCACTTTGAGAGGCAAAAATACTAGCCTTACGACCATAACTGGGTATAAAAATACACTGCATTTAGTATTTAGTATTTAAATAAATACTAAAATAGTCATAGAAAATAGTTCACAATTAATACATCATAGAAACCACCAAATAATCCTCTAGTCATCTCTTGGCCTTTTGGGCCTTTAGAACAATAAAGCATGCTAAGACAAAATTAAATTTTTGTCAATTATTTTCTTTTAAATCTGGAAGTTTACAAACTAGTTTCTAGGCTTTCTACCGTGTGGTTATTTCAGATGCAAAATGTGCTAAATAGTCACGAACATTTAATGTAGATAAAACCTATACACAATGAAGAAAAGCATCCTCATAATTTAATAAATACAACCAAATGTAGAAGACAGCTTAATACACAAATTTGTATTCTTTTCTTTAAAGCTTGATACCTTGCCCAGCACTGAAGATATTGTCTAAATTAGCAAGTGCCGCATATTTGTCTGTAGTCTGTAGACCAGCTTTGTTTGCTGAAACTTTACTAACAGCTGAAGCTGTTTGATGACTCTGGGAAGTATTGAAGGTTCCAAAATCAGCACTGGAGGATTTGGGGAAGTTATCAAAATGAGCAAAATTAGCATTTACTGATCCAGCACTTCCACCTGTAATAAAATAGACAGAAAACTTGAAACTGCTAGACTTGCCCAATATCCTTTGATAGATTATATGATCATTTCTTCCTAAACTAAGTTTCCTATAAGCAATCCTAAAATCTTAAAAGTAAAAACTGGCAAATGGCATTCAACTTGAATCATCTACACAGGACTATTCACAATGTGCAAAACTAGATTTTCAAAGGTCCTGACAACATACAGGTCAACAAGTTCCTATGTGTAATTGTGTAATTACCTATCCCGGAAAGAACACAATAATTCACAGGAGAGTCTCCATGCTACTCAGTTTTATTGTACTTGAAGAGCTACTACTCAATTCCACATAATAATTTAATGTACACACAACACTACAAATTAAATTACAAGTAAAATTATGCTAACATATATTTCAAGGAAAAAATAAGAGCACATAATTATAAATAATATAAATATTACATTTTATCATACTAAGATTTTAAAGACTGTTCTATATTCTAAATCTTCCCTAACATACTACCAAAATACTAAAAAAACAGTATATATTCATTCTATGCTTCTGATGCTATACTTTTGATGTTTGTTCTTTATACCTACACATTAGTTTCAGTAATCAAGATAGTAGATATATATGCAGTAACATGTATATGCAGTTATAGATTAAACTGAGAGCAACACGCACTTAAAGGCATTTCAGAAACAGAAAGATTACACCTTATTAAAAAAAAAAAAGCAACAACACTTTCCATCAATTAGTTGTTTATACATTCTAAAACAAATACATGTCTTACAGAAATTAAACTCTATTTGTTTTTGATTAAAACTAAATAATGTCTGTATTTAAAAGACTGTGATCTGTTAAAAGGAACTGGTGAACAAAGCACATACTAAGTTTTTAAAATCTGTATGAAGAAAGTTACTTCAAATTAATAAAAACAATTATTAAAGCAACTGTTACTGTACACTATTGTGTTCTCCGAGTTTAGCAATAGTGAGGAGAGTAAAAGTGTGAATTTATGGAGAATTATCATGAAAAGATGATTAAAATGCTATAACTGAAAAACCTATAAAATATACCATTAAACTTACAAATTAGTAAAAGATGCCTACTTGACAACAGAACTTACTGTTGGAAGCCTGGAGAGGAAAAGCTGAAGTAAATTCACCAAAACTGCAGCTAGATGAAAGCATTCTAAATGCTGGACAGCCAGAAATTATGTAAATGATGAAATTTAAAGAAAGAAAAAGAAAGTTGAAAGAAAAGGCTTTAAGACAATACAGAGTTAAAAGTTGAAAGAAAAGCAATCAGCCAAAGATCTAAACAAAGGTTCAATGAGTTTCTGAAAATAATACAGTTTATGTATTCAATGTTTAAAGACCAATTCCTGCACAGAAAACTATTTGAAGTTTACCAAAGTGATTATTAAATAATCTACTCAACCAATTATTTTCTGAAGCTTGTTGCCCTGAAAATTACTTACATTTTTAGTTCTATGGAAGTAAATTAACTAGCTTCCTTTATTTAGAGCCTAAATTAAATCAAAACGTATTTTGTGAACCTAAAAAACTATTAATACTTTTATGTCTCCTTGTGTAAGAAATTTAAGAAAGATTCACGTGCAGGAAAAGGAGAACAGATGTGAATTAGACAAAACACTAGTGTCCAGAAAAACAAATAAAGAAAAATATAAAGATTTCAGGTTTCCCCAGAGCTTTGTAATACAGAACTATTTTAAAACCAGATAATCACAGAATTTAAGTTTAGAATAATTTTCCAAAACTATATCTACAGAGTTGTATTCTATTTTTTAAAGTAAACATTTAATCATAATGCTGGAGAGGCTCTACCTGTAGTTTGGGGCTGAAAAGAAGAGTGACTTGCTGTGGGGAAACCTCCAAAATTACTCGAACCACTAGACTGTCCAAATGCATCAAAGTTTGCAAAATCTGCATTTGCAGAATTCTGAGCTGTAAATGGTAAGGAATAATACATGTTAATGAATAATGAAAACTATAAATGAAAAATATGATAAATGAGTTTAAGAATTTTATGAAAGTTTCCATGTTTCATAACTTAAAGAAAATTCATTTAGAAATCAGATTTTAAGTTCTACAAATGTTTATTTCACCCAATCGCAAGCAATTCATCAAAGGGCATCCAGTACAATGATAAATTTGTACACAAATAGCCTTTGAATGGCATCACAAATAGTACTATAAAGTGACTCTATTAAAGGAATCTCTGAATTAACAGCACTAAATAACACAAGTTTCAGTAAAGCAGAGAGATGTGGGATACAGGATACATTTGGAAAATTGAGATTTAAAATGGTGATTCACCAGTTACATGAATCATATGAAAATGGCTTGATTACATTAAAAATTTTTGTTGTTTTTAAGCTTGCAACTATGTTACATCATAGCATACTTTAAAAAAAAAAGCAAGTATACAAAAAGATGGACATGATCATCAAATAAACTGAAGAAACTCGTATTAGCCTGTCATTTTAAAACACATATTAACTTAAGAAACAATAAAAACTAGTAAAAATTATACCATAAATACACATCAAACCTACTGAAAAAGACCAACTGGCTTTTCCCAACTGGTAACCAATCTAACAGCAAAGTCCTAGGCTTCTATAAAGTTAATATGTAAGGTAAAACAAGACTTTTTTAAAGGCCAAAACAGATGCTGGATAAGATTTTTACAGAGGATAAGATAAGAATAAGAAGTGGTTGATATGCAGGAAAGTGAATGCTAAATGGATGAATGAAAATGAAAAGGATGTCCAACAAAGTGAGTGAACCACTTTAAATACCTTGGCAGGCAATTCTATTTCTAGGCAGTTTTTGTAAAACTACTACAAATAAGCATACAGCTAATTCTAATAGCTAAACAATGTATTTTTTACAATAATGAAAAATTAGAAACTCAAATGGCCAGTAATTAGGGATTACTTAAGGAAAATCACACGATGGAACATAATGTAGCCATTAAAAAAAATCATGTAAAGAATATTTAGCCTTATACAAAATACTTATAGCAAAGTCAACACGATAAATAGGTTAATAAATTCCAGATATATCTTCATGTGGTAATTTCGTTAAACATGATATCATGTGCATACAAAATCTGTGTTTTAGTTCAATGGAAGTAATGAGATTTCAGGTAGATATCATGTCCTGAACTTGCCAAGCTTTTTCAGTGAGTCTGTACTCTACTTGGGCTTCCCTGGTGGCTCAGAGGTAACAAGCCAAAAGAAGTCACTAAGCAAAAAAACTGTCTATTAACAAAGTAAAACATTATTCTAGGAAGAAAATCAGCAAAACTTACAGCATCTCCTGTAACTGCTGTTTTTTTTTTTTTTTTTTAATCTAAATGGGTATGGTAATGAGCAGGGGGACATGTACATAAAGAAGATCAGACCCCCTTGTCCTACACATCTGTGCCAATCTACCACTTCTGACATGTGGAGTGCTATCCCACTTTGCTCTTGAAAACCTTTTTAAAACCAATTGTCTTGGCCCTCAAATACCACACAGAAGTACCTAAATTAAAAGACTGCTTAACAACATAAATTCTGTATTTTCTGGACTCCCTACATTATTTTGTCTGTTTTTACTTAATAAGATAAAAGTCAACTTTACAGGCTGAAATTTTACTTTCCTCAAAATACATATAATAAAAAAATACTAATAGATTAAAAAATGTTTTAATTAATTTCTTGAAAAATATTTTGAAACAAGTATCTACACCAGTTTAAATTATATATAAGGTTAAACACAGTTTACTGACACATTGCTGACAACACCATAAGCAAGTGCAGTTTAGTGAAAAGGGAATCTAAGAGTCAAACAACTCCATCTTAACATAAGAAATTGTAAACCCTTGGATTAGTCCCTCATTGTTCTGGTGCTACAGGTATTCTTACTAACAATATGAGAAGACTCATTAGATGGCCTCTACTAATAAAACCAACACTATGATTCTACAACTTATAAAAAAAAATGAATAATTTATCAGCTTTAAAATGCTAATCCAAAGAAAATTCTAAAAGACAAATAAGTTTATTAAGGCGAAAACAGATAATACAACTGTAAACCAAATGAAAAGAGAGCATGATATACGAAGTTCTCAAATTCAGAGTAGATTATATTCCAAAAGGCAAGTTTCCAAGTTTTTGGAACCCTTAGCTATTCGGTTGAGAACAACAAATGAAATACATCTGTCCCTTGTAGAAAAAGGAATGGGTCCCTAAGCTAGTTTGTGGCTTATAATCTCAAATATATATGACTATGTAGTCTATAATAACATATACTGAACATTTAACATATTTAGAACATCATATGGGAAAAACTTACATTTCACATGCTTTAAACATAAGGAAAAAAATTAGTTCAATGCTATCCATTTTGCTAATCAAGTCTATTTTATCATATCTATAATTTTCCAACCAGAGCACCAAACGAACTAATCAAATACCTAATCGTTACAACAAAACAGGATTTTGTAATACTTCTATCAGTTCTTATTTGTAGATACTGAATCTACTCACTGTTTTCAACAACTTTTTACAGTACATTTTAAAAATTATAAGTGTTATGGAATGAAACTCTGATAAACACAACTTTGGAATTAAACACTGATAATACAATAAACAAAAACTATCTAGAACCTCAAACAACTTCTACACAAAGAAATCCAGACTAAAAAGAATGTGACAAAATAGTAAAGAATGCTTTTTATATACTCTTATTCAAAAAGTACAAAAGGGTCAACTCAGTTTAGAATTTAAGGTACTAAGTCAACGAGCCTGAATCTTGCCCAGAGATGTCTTTACACTTTAGTGAGCAATACAGACTCATGTAAAAGGAAAAAACAAAATAAAAATGTAGAGACCAGAGGATAGCAGCCAGCAACTCTCATCAAATCCAGATAACAGACTTCATTCCATCTATACAATATTTTAGATTATTTTCATCAATTCCTAACATTTAAAGAGAGCATTTCAACAAGATTTCTTGCTTCTCTTAAAAGAATCAATATATTAGGAACCCTGAGCCCGCATTTCCACGTGGCAACAGGAGATTACAGAACATCCGCCTCTGAAAGGGGCACTGTGGTCCCTTCCACAGTGCACTACACCACTCATCTGTGTTAACTGGGTGGCAAGGCGATTGAGTTTGACATCCCTCATATAAGAGGTGACAATAATCAGTGACAGTTTACAGTTTTTGTGATATGTTTATTACCAGGTAAGATAACTATTACATTCCATAGTAAATTATGTTTCTAACTGCCATGTATATTTCCGTAGAAGATGACTTTTTCTGAACATAATACTGACCCCATCATCGATACACATCCACACACACTAACTCAGGCAGAATGTTCAAACGAAGAAGGGTAAAGACTTCTGGTTTTTAAGCCATTAAATTGTCTGTAAAAGAACAGGATTTCCTATAAAATAATGCTAGCCAGATTGGCTTATCTGAATAATTACTGTTTGCCATTAAAGGTTCCATTTGTCACATCAATCAGTTCAGGAGAAAGTTTTCACCCAATTATTTTTTTTTTGACATGAGAATTTCAGGGCAAGAATTCAGCTATCAATGAATTTAAATCTGCAAACCATATATGAAAAAGTAAAAATTCAGAGTGCTTACAAAGGTTCTGGGAAAAGATATTTCAGATTGAACCAAGACATTGGCTTACACTTAAAAACTACGTAAGGTAAAAAGTAAAAGATGGCATCAACTATACTAGAAGGGAAAATAAATAACTAATTTTATTAGCTTTTTCTTAAAATATCCATATATATTTTTTACACTCCTGGAATCAAATAAAGTAAGAAAAGAGTAATCTGAGTGGTCCTTTGTAAAAACAAAAGAACTTTAGGCTAAAAAATTATTACTCTCAGACAACCTGACCTATTAAACTACTTCCTCACAGACATATCTGTCCTCTACTATATTTCTGTCATATGTGGAAAAAAGACAAACAATATTTAATATCTTCAATCTGATAAAATCATACATTGCTATTTTTTTAACATTTATATGTCACAATTAAATAATGACAATTATTTTCAAAAAGCATTTTAAGGGAGTTATTGAAAACATAAGGGTAATCATGGTATAAATCAGTCCGTGGAGTACATTGACTTGTCTCTTTTTTTGCTAATATGGCTACATAGAAAAGTGTAACATTAATCCCCTGACCTGCAAATATTCACAAATTGCATTCAGAGACCAAACATACACACACACATGGAACATGAAGTAAGTTGAAAATTTCTAAGAGTTTGGCAGCTACTTATCTATCATTTCAAATTATATCTCAATAAGCCTAAAATTGAGATAAGTAGAATATTCATAAGTTACAGAAGCTTCACTCTCTATTCATTGATTCTTCCACCAACTCTTTTGACCATCATTCAAAAAGCAAGAGGTAAGAACAGAGAGCTGGAGCTCCTGTCTGCTCAGAGAAGAACAACTGGCTTCCCGCCTGGAGGATGAAGGGGAAAGATTCTTTTCAGTCTCCTGGACTTCTGCTACTTGGCTAATATAAGAAATGGAAAATGTACCACAGTCCCAACAACTTAAGCTTCCTGATTTCTTACCCTTCTCAGTATAATCTCTCTTGAACGAAATCTTCATCCTAGGATCTCTTTTTAAAGTAAACACATACAGACACAAACATACATAAATCACACAACTTCCTTCTGTAGCATAGTCCTAGAAAATGTTTTTATTGATATTTAAAACAAAAATTTCTTTAATGCTTGATAGAAATGTGGCTGAAGGTTTTCTATAATTTTCCAAATTATCTCAAACAGCGTATTTTTTGATACATATACATAAAATAATTTGTACCATTATTATCCAACTATAAGCCAGGACATGAAACTGAAAGGAAAAAAAAGGCAGAGAGCATCACAATTTCACAGGTGAGTAAAAAGAAGGTAAAGTAAGTCCCAAAATACAAATAGGAAACCAATTCAGTAAGTACTGGCTTTTGTCATGTTTATAAAAGAGTGAAATACATACATGCAAAAATATGTCTCAAATTATCAAATAAAACTGCTTCAAAATGACCAAATGAATTCTTAATTTAGTGCTCCACATTTAATTTGATGATTATTCAAACACTGGAAACAGCTGCTAGGAAAAAACACTTACCTGCGTGACTGTTGAAATGTGCAAAGTTAGCAAAATTGGCTGTAGCTGTTGACTGAGGTGCTGGAGCAGCAAAGATGTCTGAGCCAAGATCACTTAAAAGGTCAAACTGCTTCTTTTCCTGCTGCTGCGCTTGGGAGCGACCTACAACAGGGGACTATAAACCACATATTAACTACAAAGAGCTTCCAGTTAGATTTGCTAAACGTTTATAAAACTACTTCCAATTCACCAAACTTAAAACAGTTCAAAGATTATATAATCTACCTAGAGTTTTGAATAAAAAAAGGTAAAGTGAAGAAGCTCAGTCGTGTCCGACTCTTTGCGATCCCACGGACTGTAGCCTACCAGGCTCCTTTGTCCATGGGATTTTCCAGGCAAGAGTACTGGAGTGGGTTGCCATTTCCTTCTCCAGGGGGTCTTCCCAACCCAGGGATCGAAGCTGGGTCTGCCGCATTGCAGGCAGACACTTTCACTGTCTGAGCCATGTTTTCTGAAAAGCACAAATTTTCAACATCTATGCCCATAATTATCTTTTAAGTACAGAGTCAAGAGCAATGAAGTATAATTACAGTAGTTGTTACACCTCAAGACACAAAACAGACTTGTTGCTAACAGAGTATGATGATAAGGCTTTCACAGAACAAATCTTTTATCCAAGGGAAGAGTACAATATACTGACTTTACCCTTCTCTTCATTTTTTACTCAAAGCTTTGGTGAAAATGGAGCAATTTATCTAGCTGCCCTAGTATATGCATTTTTTTAAAAGGGCGGAATTTAATTCAAATAATAACATGCTTCAGAATCATTCTTATGTAAGACAGACATAATGCCACACAGTAACAGATTTGTCATAACTCATCTGACTGTCATGAACTATAGAAGCATAAACTCTAGACACCAACTGCTGAAAAGACTTCAGTCTACTCAGTTTTTTAGAATAAGTTATGTAATGCAAAGCTACCTACATTTCAATGATAAACATGTTTCACCATCAGGATGGGGAAAAAATTCTGTGCTTGAAAAATCCTTTCCTGTAAAAGTATATCACAAAGGCTATACTGTTTTAAGTAACTCTGATGGTCACCACAGATTCATGTTTTACCACTATATGTTACATCTATGACAATGCTCCTGAATACCTTTACAAACTCATATTCGCAATAGCAAAACCCACAAAAATAGACACACTGCAACCACTTAACCAAGTATCTTTTAAGGTATTATAAACCATTAGGACTGTCTTAATTCCCAAATTCATTGTACTCAATCCTCCTCACGTAGAAGCTTCTACAAAGACTTAAAAATGACTCACCTGACTAGGTGTGCCCTTATTTAAGTGCAGTGCTGGTGCTGAATCTCCTAAAAGAGATTTCAGTGGTTTGACCTCAGGTGTGCTGCTCGTGCTACTGGCAGAGGACCCTGAAATAGATGCATGGACTGACGCCACCACTTTGGCTTGTTCTGGTGGGACATACCTAAAACATATGAAAAGTTGAGGAGGCAGTTAACTAAGGAAGAGGTAGGGAATACTAAGCTCAAAAAGCTTAACTCTATAATTCTGTACAAGACTGCTTCATTATTAATCTTATTTGAAAACCCTCTAAGAATTGATACCATAAGAGTACACTTAATTAAAATATTCAGAGAAAAGGTAATAAAACAGCAACCACAAAACTTGCTTCAATTATTTACTTACAGTTTTTCTAAGATAACAATATTAACTGCTTTTTTAAAAAAAGACTTGTAGTTCATCAAGTACTGTAAAATCATAAATAACATTTGAAAGCTGAGCAAAAGGAAGGAAAAATATTTATTATGTTACAGTTAATAGCCCAAAATATAAAGGTCTATTACAAATCTATAAGATTAACTACCGAATTTTTAAATGGACAGAAGACATTCACCAAGAGAGACACAGAAATGAAAATATTTTTAACCTAATAAAAATTTAAATTAAAATGACACGCATTTGGTCTGAGTATAAACTTTACAAATTTTGTTACTCTCTATTAAAATACTCTGTGCCCCAGAAGTACCATTTCCAGTAACCTATCCTTAGGCAATAATTGGGTTAAGTGTAAATAAATGTATGTTACCACAGCACTCTTTAAAATTTCAAAAAAACAGCAATAAACCAAAATTCATCAGGAGAAAAATGCTTGAAGGGTTATGCTAGTATCTATATAATACACAGCTGCTCTGTCTTGACATGGAAAGATGTTCATAAGACCTTACAGGTCTTTTAGGTTTGACTCCAGTCACGTAAGGATTCATGGGGTGAAAGGAATAAAGGAAAGAAAGAGGGGAAGTGAGAATACAATGCCCATATATTGGCAGTGCTGTCTCCAGGGCTGGCATTCTTTGAAAGCTCTTGCTCACAGAATTTCTGGGTTTGGTTCTAACTACCTCCCTTCCCCATATCACACAGATGGGAGAAGCAGAAAAGCAGAGTTTTTCTACTGTGTTCCACATGTGTGTGCGTGTGTGCTCAGTTGTGTCTGACTCTTTGCGACCCCATGGACTGTAGCCCGCCAGGGTCCTCTGTCTATGCTCCAGAATCAGAGTTCAAATCCTAGCTCCATCACTCAACAGATGTGAAACCCAGGGCAAACAACTTCAGCACTCTGTGCCTCCGAATTTTCTTCTAAAATACTAAAATATGGTTACTATGAGGTATAAACAAATTAACATTTACAAAGTACTTATACAGTGTTCTGGTACACAAGTCTTGGCTATTATCAAATTATATAACAATCACAAACAATAAAACTTCAGTTTTTTCAGTATATGGAAGAGATGAAAACAGGAAGTTACATTTTCCGATAGTTTGGCTTATCAGTAGTGATGCCAATTTCTGAGAATAGCCAAGCCTTTTTAAAGCATAAAATCAGGTAAGAATCTTTGGCTCAAAGGCTTATATAGTTACAAGTACAAAAGCTAACTAAACATGTACAGCATAGGAAATGAGCTCAAAAACTTGTTAACAGAATAATTTCAAAAACCCTTTAGATGACAGCACCAGTCTCAATGTCTTAAGTGTAGCTGCCCACATTGAGGGTTTTTAGGGAGACTGCATTTGGATAATGCTTATGTCGCAGAGAAGGAAATGGCAACCCACTCCAGTACTCTTGCCTGGAAAATACCATGGAGCCTAGTAGGCTCCTCCGTCCATGGGGTCACAGAGAGTTGGACACGACTGAGCGACTTCGCTTTCACTTATGTCGCATTACAAACCCACTGTACCACCCACTATGTACATGTCACAGGTGTGCAGGAACATGAGTTTAAAATGCAAAAGTCCCAGCCTACCTGAATGCTGTCACTCCCTCTCCCCTACCCACCAACTGAAGTTTGTATTTATCTTACTCTTATTACTATTCTGTTTCTCAGGACAGAAGAGATAACACAAATTATAATAATTATTTGAGGTTTACAATTATTTGGTTATGGTCTGAATAAATAATTTTTATTATTTTATTTTGTGGCTGTTATCACTAATGCAGAGAGAGGGGACTTCCGGTTTTAATTCTATCAACTCTTATTCACACACGCTTTCCTCTTATCAGCTGAAGGTAAAGCATTTGAAAACCCAGCTAAGTTCTATTCAAACTAACTCTGAGCTGGTAAAAGTGAAACTTGAGAAAATGAAAAATTAGGCCAAGGCTATCAAGGAGAAAGGTCTTAACTACAGGATAAAAGGTCTGGAAATTTAGAACTAAAATGATAAAAAGATAATTATATGCCTCATTTTAAGAGAATTATTTATGGCACCATGTTTTTACTATCACCTCATCTTCCAAGTTTTTTTTTCTTTCCTGAACTAAAATCTTGCTGTTATTTTTTCTTCTATATTCATACCTAATGTTTCTAGTAATGCTGAATATGGCCCTGGCAAAAATTAGTCTCCTCCAGAGAACAGTAAGAATACAAAGTTCACAGAACATACAAATTAGAGCCACTTCTTTCTACTATGCTCACCCAATGGAGGTGGAGATACCTCACTCATAACCACAGCAAGTATTCCCTCAACTAGAACAGTTGGCAAACAAGAGGCCATTACTTCTTCATTATCCCTCTATTTATGATTCTCTCTCATCTTTTTAACCTCTCAAGAAGGAAAATACACACTACTGAAACTAAAATACACACACTAAAGAAATAACCAAGAATTCATCACTAATGAGTCTTAGTAAGCTGACTTAAATTGTTCTCATACAGCTAAAATGAAGAGCTCAAAGTAGCTGAACATTAGTTCTATGAATATACCCTTGCTCTGCTTTAAAACACTTCACTAGCCACACGTACATCTGTTTTAACTCCTTTTCAAAAATTAACATCTGACAGATCTAGTTTAAAAAGTATAAACACTTCCTTCTTAACAAGGTAGAAAAATGACTTCTTGGGTGGGTAGTTTGAGCAAAGAGGGATATTTTGAGCAAAGAATTATTGTAACCTGCAATTAAGTGAATAGACTGCTTCATGAGTGCTTTAGCGCAGTGCTTACTATATTAAAGAAACTAAAGAAACACACGCTAAACGAAGGAAGATTTTTAAGAAAGGAGGTTTTACATGACTATAATGTCTAGAGAAGCTAACAGGGGTAGTAAAGGTCTAGAAGGAAGAATCCCCGACTTCCCAAAAAAAGGTAAGAGGCCTGGTGGTGACAAAAAGGCTACTGCCAGGCACAGATGAGTTACGACAAAGCAGAATGATTTCCCTTTTTATTGGAAATCAAATCCAATAAAAGCCAAAGTATAATGAGTATCTACCTACTTCCTTATTTCCTGTCTACCTACTTATTTCCTTCCTTCCTGTTATACTAATCTTACCCATAATTAATGCAATCTGGGGAGCCTTTGCTCTAAATAGAAACTATTCACTCACCATCTTTTCTTTTCATATTTTTCTTGTAGGAACTCTTTCACTTTTTGTGGATCCCTGAAGTCTGGAATTGCTGAAGATCTATCATCAAATAATCCTAGCCAAATCTGTTTACAGACCTTTGGAAAGAATTACAAAAACAAAAGAGTTAAATTCAACATCTTAATGAAATTTTAAGAGATAATTAAGATTCATTCAGAAAGCTAACCTACTTTAATTTTAATAATATTGCTTTCAATAGGATATTAATCACAATGAGCAATGAAGAAGCAACAAATGAAGGAACTAAATTTATTTTAATGTTATAGCATGCAATAAAGTCTTATCAACAGCATCACAAAGACCAGCTCCTCAAAGGGAAATAAATAGTGAAACGGGATCTAAGAGGACCTCAGATTGTTTGATCTTAGAATAATCATAAACTGTAAATCATTAGCAAAGTCATGTAACCTTTATGAACCTCAGTTCCTTCACCCCATAAAACAAAGGAATTTGATCAAATTAATCTCTTAATTAATTGATCAATCAATCTCTTAAATCCTTGACAGGTTTAAAAATCAACCAAAAAACAAATAAAAAGTACTAGAATCATATATAATTTGCTTTTAAAGTATAATATAAGAAAAATACAAGGCAGCTATGACTAGCTTTATAACTGCCTCCTATACTTTTTCCCCCCCTAATGGCTAAAAAATGAGAGAGATTATCTAACTTTTTAGTAAAACTCAAAGAAACAAAATGATGCAGTACTCAAATAGGATACAAAGTATAAAGAGAACTGTACAAAAAAAGTTGATACAGTGTGCTTCATCAAAATTTAAAACTGTTGCTCTTCAGATAAGGCAAGCCACCAACTGATAAAAGGAAGTTACAATATGCTGAAGAGTGGATAGAAAATTTGAACAGACACTTCATCAGAGAAGATACACAGATGGCAAATAAGCAGCCCAAGATCACAGGCCATGTAGAAAATGTAAATTAAAATAATACTGAGCCCCACTACACAGACACCCATACAAACCACCAGAATGGCCAAACAGACTAAACCAAGACAAAGCGAGGCTTTTTTCATGAACTATATCAATCAGAAATGTAATGGAGCATAAGTTCCTGCATTTGATCCCCAGGACCCGCACCAAAAAGAAAAGTAATGGAGAAAATGCTTTATGAAGCTTCCCCTAGAAGAATTTTCCTTTTCTCCTCTAAAGATCATTGTTTAACTCTCTTGTGCCAGTAAGTTTTTTGATACAGAACAGTTATTTCTGGACGTTCTTATAAATAAGTGTATTATTATTGAAATAGTTGGTGTTTTGACAAGTATTTATTACGATAATCCAGAAATAACTACTCTACCCAACTCAAACTACACAGAATGCTTATTTCTGAAATAACAAAGGTTCTAGCCAAAAAAATTAAAAATGACTGGCCATATCATATGCTGGTGAGAATGTGGAACAACTAGAACTCTCAGGAATGTAAAAATGGTACAATCAGTTTGGAAGATAGTTGGCAGTTTCTTAAAAGTTAAACATATACCTACCATGCAACCCAACCATCCCATTTCTAAGTAAGTACTTAACTCAAGAAATATAAAGGTACATGTCCATGCTCAGATTTGTACACAAATGTTCACAGAAGCTTCATTAACTCCAAACAGAAGACAATCCCAATATCCATTAACAGGTAAGTGAATTAATAATTTTCGAATATTCAAGTTAGATACTTGAATATTTGGCAATATAGATACTTTATTTGGCAATAAAAATGAACAAATTATTGACACAAGAAACTACGTGAATATACCCTCAGTTATGCTGATTGAGAGACATCAGAACCCCCCACAACAAAGTATACATAGTTATGTATACATGCATAGTATACATATTATGTAATTCCATTCATTTAAAATTTGAGGAAATGTAAACTTATCTATGGTGACAGAATGCAGATCAGGGGATGCACTACGAAGGAGCACAACAATATTCTTGGGGATGATGAAAATGTATGTTATCATGTTACTATAATGATGGTTCACATATGTCAAAGCTCATTAAATTGTACATTTTAAATATATACAATTTATTATAATTACTATTCCTCAGTAAAGCTCTAAAAAACAAGTCCACAAGTTTCCAAAATTATATTACTTTAAAGAACAACACTGTGAAAAGAACACAGTATATAACTTCCAAAGCTTAACAAAATTTTGAGAAATCAGAGATGGAAAAGCAGTATCCTTCTCTAGCTTACTTGCATGCTCACTGAAGTAGATGCAGGAGAAATAAAGACAGGAAAAAAGCAGTCACCCTTCTCCTCTCCTACCATGTACCCCAAGCATGTTTCAGAACATTTCTTGTGGTTCCTTACTACTCTGGGCTCAATACAAATACTATAAAGTCATTACTTAAGGCAGTACAACAAACACAAAGGCAGTCTATTATAAAAACATTTCCGTGGAAAAGCCCAAGAAGTGCAAACACTCAGGAATGGTAACGCAACTTACACCGCAAGTACTATATAAACCCTATTAGAGGACCAGCTTCTCTAATAAATACTTAGCTACTTAAAAAAAAAAAAAAAGGATCCAAAAGGGTACCTGCACCCCAATATTCACTGCAGGAGTGTTTACAATAGCAAAGACACGGAAACAACTTCAGTGTCCATCAGCAGAGGAATGGATGAAGAAGATGTGGTGCATATGTATAAAATGGGACACTATTCAGCCACACAAAGAATGAAATAATGCCATTTGCAGCAATATCGATGGACCTAGAAATGATCATACTAAGTGAAGTAAGTCAGAGAAAGACAAATATTATATGATATCACTCATATGTAGAATCTAATTTTAAAAAAAAGATGTAAATGAATTTATTCACAAAACAAAAACAGACTTACAGATACTGAAAACAAATTTATGGTTACCAAAGGGGAAACTGTAGGGGAAGGGGGAAAAAATCAGGAGCTTGGGATGAAGACACACACACTACTATATACACGATAACCAACAAGGATCTACTGTATAGCACAGGGAACTCTACTCAATATTCTGTGACAATCTATGTGAGAAAAGAATCTAAGAAAAGAAAAATACGTATGTGTGTGTATAGAATCATTTTACTGTATACATGAAACTAACACAGTGTTGTAAGTCAAGTATACACCAAAAAAATTAATATTTTTTAAAAAGTCCACACGAGACTCTTCTCAACAAGAAACCTATAATGATTCTCCCAAAATGTAATTTAAAAATTTTAAATTCTATGGCTTTAAAATTACATTTATAAAGAAATAACTGGTAGCTCCTAATTCTTTTATTTAAAAAATTTCCAAGTGAGAAAACAAGACATTTGCTCAAAGACTTATTAAACTGCAATTGAAAGCATTAGCTTAGGATAATTTATGACATTTAGTCTTTGTATTCCAAAACCCCTATTAACTAACGCATACAGTTTTTTAAACTAAAAACAATTAATGAATAGCAAATAATAAAAATACAAACAAAAAGGAAATGGGTTAAAGACAGATCATATAGTTAACTGTCTTGGCATTCAACATGGTAACACAGAGCAAAGATAGAGTGCCTGATGACAAGTTCTATAGATACCTGAATTAGCAGCCTGTCACTCAGGGCTTCCCAGGTGGCAATAGTGGTAAAGAATCAGCCTGCCAATGCAGGAGACATAAGAGATACCTGGGCCAGGAAGATCCCCTGAAGGAGGGTATGGCAACCCACTCCAGTATTCCTGCCTGGGGAAAACCATGGACAGAGGAGCCTGGCGGGCTGTAGTGCATAACGTCGCAAAGAGTAGGACACAACTAAAGTGACTTAGCACGCACGCATGCACAAGTCACTCAAAATTTCATACTAACTGCCAGAGGGTCTGTTCTTTCTCCCTGACAGGTCAAACTGGTAGGCAAAATCATGAAAACTCACTGCCTCGGTCCACCACAAATTCATGCTATCTTACTATCAAAGCTCCATGATGTTGTTGTGTGTGGTCACTCAGTCGTGTCCGACTCCTTGCAGATCGGACAGGCTCCTCCATCCACTGGATTTTCCAGGCAAGAAAACGGGAGTGGGTTGCCATTTCCTTTTCCAGGGGATCTTCTGGACCCAGGGAATGAACCTGGGCCTCCCGCATTGCAGGCAGACTCTTAACTGCCTGAGCCACCAGGGAATCCCTTGACACTGACGATGTTGTTAGTCAGCTCTTATTTCTGACTCTGCTACCCTGCAAAGGCTACTTCCTGTATTGCTCAAAATTCTAGCTATACCTGCCACTCATGGCAGTTGATTTCTTATTCAAGTGAAGTGACTCTCAAAATGGGATCCTCCAATCTCTTGGACTTGGCAGCATCAGCATCACCTAAAAACTTATAAATGCAAATTTTTAGGAGCCACCCAAGACCTGTGAAATCAGAACCTCTGGAGGTGGTATGCAGCAATCTGTCTTAGTAAGCCCTTCCAGTGATTGTGAAATAGGCCAAAGTTTGAAAAACAAGCCTTTAGTAAAATCTAGGCCAGCAGATGGAAACTTCCTTCCATACGAATACTATATATAGTTTTCAGCATTTCTCAAATTTACTTAGCCATTAAATCTTTTCTTGGGCAAGATTCATGAAACAAAGACAGTATTCCAGAGACACAACTGGGAAAATGTCACAGTCCTACCTCCTTTTGATCCATTCACATTTTAATCCCTGAAAATGGCTTCTGCTCCTATCATTCTCCTGGAAACTGCTATTTCAGGTTTGTAGATCTTCTGATCATGAACCTATTGTGAAGTTGCTCAGTCGTGTCCAACTCTTTGTGACCCCATGGACTGTAGCCCACCAGGCTCCTCCATCCATGGAATTTTCTAGGCAAGAGTACTGGAGTGGGTTGCCATTTCCTTCTCCAGAGGATCTTCCCAACCCAGGGATCGAACCCGGGTCTCCCACATTGCAAGCAGACGCTTTACCATCTGAGCCACCCAGGAATCAAAACGCTGCACACAAAGTTCTCTTTTCTCCATGTTTGTTTTGGCTTTTTTTTTTTTTTTTAAAAGAGTAAAATAATGAATACCTTCAACTGAAAAGAGAGGGTTTCTGAGTTGAAGGAATAATGAGAGCGTGAATAAACTACAACTACCAGACAGCATTAAGGTTTTAAGGTACAGGTATTTAAAGTGAAATTAGTCAAAACAGTTCTGTGTTTTCCTCCAGGCTCATTTGGCTGTTTAGGTACAAAGTGGGTAGAGTGCTGGCTTTAATCGGGTAAAACACAACAGGTGTTAAGGGAGTGGTTATAACAAGAGACCTACAGACCATGGGATCAAAGCTAGGTTAAGAAAAACGGAAACATGCTAAGAATGATGCACAACAAAGAAATTTAGCATCAGTGGACTGGAGGTCTTAAAGGTTATCCTAGAACTCTTGGAGTCAGAAATTAGAGGGCATGAGCTGGGAAGAGAGGAGCAGTGGTGGTCAGAAAACAGGACACTTACACTTGAAATCTAAGAATACAGTTACTGATATCTAAACTAGAACAAAGGATTCTGGACACAAATAGCCAAAGAATTCAGGAGGCTGAGGTATATTATGTGGACACTGGGACTGCCAGAAATGATTAGTAGAAAAAAAATACTCATCATGTGAAGTGTTAAAATATATACTGAATGAGAGGGGCTGACTGGTATGACAGAGCATGTGATAAATTCTACTGACAATAACATGGGGCTGGGGGCCTTGAAACATCACTGAGGACAAGGAGGACACATGAAAGCCATCATTTAAAAGGCTTCATACATGATGAAATTCGTTTTGATGATCTCTTTGGGGAGATGGATAATTAGTTTTAATTACAGAATAATATGGTAGGTGTGGCAGTTATGAGCCTAGTTGAGGAAACCAGATTGCCTTAATGTGAATTCCAACTCGGGTGGGTAAGAGAACCTGCTTCATTGAGATGCTGGACGAGTTAAATGAGTTAATATGTTTTCCACTCAGAACAGGTATATACAAGTGGATTTTAAATGGCATTAGCTATTATTACTTTGGTGCCTAGTCTCTTATGTGGTTTGCAGTGGAGTGTTATGGGGTGACAAAGTAAGCAAGGATTGGAAAGCAGAGGTCTTACCAGAAACGCAGCAAACTGTGGGTCTCTCATTCCTGCTGCAGACAGAATCAAAGTGGTCTTAACGGAACAATCACCCTCTTTGAACTTCTAGAACACTTTGTACCTCTCACAAGAAACTTACCACAAACTGCCCTGTATTAGGATTACTATGTGTCTCATCTACTTTTGAATTCCCCATAATGCTGAAACAATGGGTTGTGCCATACTAAGGGTTCAGTAGCCAGGTTGATAATATTAAAACCAGACCTTATGGAAGAATTAAACATAAAATCACACATCAACCAACGGAATAAATTCGTGAAATTGTCAAAATAATTTTCTCCCTTATTCTACTGCTAATCCACTTTAGAATTGCAATCACGATAAACACTGAAAGAATCTAGAATATTTCAATGTATATTTATCAGTCAGGGTCAGCCTTAGGAAACAGATGACCCACTCAATTTGGGTAATCTGAGAATTGCAACAGACTGTTTAAAGCCGAAGTAGGCTGTCAGGAAATCACCAGTGAGAGTATAGTGTCCCAGGGTTATTACCAACAGCTGCTGCTGCTAAGGTGCTTCAGTCATGTCCGATTCTGTGCGACCCCATAGACGGCAGCCCACCAGGCCCCTCCATCCATGGGAGTTTCCAGGCAAGAGTACTGGAGTGGGGTGCCACTGCCTTCTCCGTTATCAACAGCAGGGCCTGCCTATCACCACCTACTGGCAGCAAAGGGAGGAGGAGAGGAAGTGGTCTCAACCTTAACTTGATGGGAGCTTTGACCTTCAGTGAAGAGGCAGCCAGGCTACAGAAATCCCACATTAAAGAAATTAAGAAAGTAAATATCCTAACCTTTCCCTTCTTCCTTTCTTTGATCTGCTAACAATATTCTCCATCAGTTAAACCCTTCCAGGAGACAAGAAAACCCACTTGTGTACCCCGACAAACCAGGTGCTTGGAGACATAACAGGGTTAAAAACTAGGGCTAGAAGGGCAGATGAAAGATATACAGCACTGCACGTAAATCACGTAGTAAATACATGCAGTGCAAGCAATTTAACAAACAATTCTGAAAACCAAAAATACTAATACTAATCAATACTAATAAATCAAATACTAATTCTCAATTACTCACATATAAAAGAAAGAGTTAAGAAAAAAGTGTTGCATCAGGCAAATAGATATGACATGTTATAGTTTTATAATCCCTTCAAGGACAACACAATAAAGAAACCTGCTTCAATGGATACTGACCTTTATTCAGACAACCTCAATATTTTCGTAAAATAGATACAAAGAATAAACAATGTGACATGACTCTACCTGTAACCTCTAGGTCCAAAGATACAAAGTAAGGAAAATACAGGAAGATGTTCTGGAATTACAGAAACTTTTGTCATTAAGCCAATCTACACATATCAACTAGAGTTCAGTTTTTTTGGGGTTTTTTTCTGCCCCTTCTCTCCTCAGTAGAGAGAGGATTACTGCCTCCTTCTTTTAAGATACAATTACAGCAATTAACAATACTGCCTATAAAATACAGGAACAAATAATAGGAGACTTAAAGAACTGAAAAATTCATGAGCATAATATCTACTTTTGAGGAGCAGAAAGAAAAGATTAACAGAAATAATTATGAACAGGAAACACTGAAACTCTCTAGTGAGTTACCATGGATCTACACAAATTCTGTCAGCAACATATCATTTTGCCCTAAAAGGGACAGAAAATAAGGGTTTTGGGGGCCTTAGTTTGTCCTAAAAACTCATAATCAGAAAAAAATATACTTCAAATATGTGTCATGACTTAAGTTAAATACTGGGGAAAAAAACTACATTATTAAAATTTCCTATACTCACCCTGACTATATGAGCATGACTATGCTAATATTTCTAACAGGTATTTCTCAGTAACGGCCTATCTATAAAGGATTTATACAAACTAATAATGCTTAAAGAAATAATAACACTATCCATATGCCTTATATAAAGATACAGATAGTCCTGCATTTATATAAATCCTTTTAGGATCATGTGGTATATTCCATCTCAAAATTTGGTTTTAAAAAATCTTTTAGCAAGAATTAGAACATATACACCTGAGTCACTGAAAACAGGCACACACAAGCTCTATGTGCAGACCACCAGGACACGAGACTTGTGAACCAGATATCTAAATGGGTAGGTGAGGGAGTATCAGATTAAAGACATTGAATCCAATTTATTTAATCCCAGTTTGTTGTTGTTTTTTAATTTAAGCAAAAACTGCCTTATAATGGCTTCCTTAGCATAGGAATCAAATTCTTCATCACCACCTATTTAGGTCCCAAAGGATCTAACCCCTGATTAACTCTCCAAACTCATCTTACATCATCACTCTCTCCAGCCATAAAGTCTTTCCTGACCACCAATCCCAAAGGGGCAAATTTCCCACACCAAAACACATACAATATTATCACAATGTATTATTTATTTAATACCCTTTATCTAACTTTTAAATGTAAATTTCACATGGCAGGTGCCTTCTCTCCAATTCATCACCATTTATTTGTATTCTCAGTGCCTGCCAAACACAGAGGAGCCTCTGAATAAATATCTGGTGCATGAATGAAAGCAACCTCCTAACAGCCATGAAATATAAGTACAGTAGAACTTTTTTTTCCCTTTGTTCCATTTGAAATACACATGCTGACCTAGAACATTTAGCGTACCAACTTACGAATAAGTAATAAATACACCAAACCAAATTCTCAAATCAAATTTAGGCCAGATGTTAACAAATTATACCTCTCAGGCTAAATCTGGCCTATAGCCTGCATTTACAGCTGAAGTTTCACTGGAACACAGACACGTCTGCTCGTTTATCTATTGTCTAGGGCTGTTTTGCTGGGTAGCTGTAACAGGCACTGTATGATCTAAAAGCCTAACATTTACTATCTGGCTTTTTAAAGAAAATGTCTGCTGACCCCTGAACTACTTGCAAGACCCCTGGACTTACTATGATACTACCCCAGTATCCAAGAATAACAAAGATTTAAATAAGACAATAAATAAAAGCCCGTTTTTGAGGTATGAGTTAATGTACATGGGGAATAACAGAGATGAAAATAAAATGAAAGAAGTCTTTCCCTGGAGGAAGAACTTTCCAAGAGTGAGGACTATCTAAGGACCAATTTATTATATACACCCACTCACTTGAGAATAACAGAGAGAGATTAATGGGTATTTCACACTTATTCTCAAAATAACTGATAATCACAAAGAAATAGAAAAAAGAAGCAAATACTAGGACATCAAAAAGAAATCAAATGAAGCAGAAAGACCAAACTTAATTCCAAGTGTCTGTGGGTTCTGAAGGAGACCAAGAGCTCTAATTCACCAAGAGCTCTAATTCAGACACCTACAGTAGAGACTAAGTAAGTAAGTCAGCGTACAAACCTCACAGCACACTCCATGCCCTGTTCCATTTAATGTTTCAAATGTCAGAACCGCATTCCAGGTAGGCTGCAAAGAATCAAAACTCATCCACATTTGATCAGATAAAACAAGTTTACTCAAAGTGAACAGTAGCTCTTAAAAACTTTATGGGAACCTGGGCTGCAAACAGGAAGTCATCCAGGGCCTAGGCAGTCTGATTACCTGTTTCCTAAGGAGAGTGAAAAAGTTGGCTTAAAACTCAACATTCAGAAAACTAAGATCGTGGCATCTGGTCCCATCACTTCACGGCAAATAGATGGGGAAAGAGTGGAAACAGTGTCAGATTTTATTTTGGGGGGCTCCAAAATCACTGCAGATGGTGACTGCAGCTATGAAATTAAAAGATGCTTACTCCTGGGAAGTTATGACCAACCTAGACAACATATTAGAAAGCAGACAACAAAGGTCCATCTAGTCAAGTCTATGGTTTTTCCAATAGTCATGTATGGATGTGAGTTGGACTGTAAAGAAAGCTGAGCACCGAAGAATTGATGCTTTTGAACTGTGCTGTTGGAGAAGACTCTTGAGAATCCCCTGGACTGCAAGAAGATCCAACCAGTCCATCCTAAAGGCGATCAGTCCTGGGTGTTCACTGGAAGGACTGATGTTGATGCTGAAACTCCAATACTTTGGCCACCTGATATGAAGAGCTGACTCATTTGAAAAGACCCTGATACTGGGAAAGATTGAGGGCAGTGGGGAAGGGGACGACACAGGATGAGATGACTGGATGGCATCACTGACTCAATGGACATGGTTTGGGTGGACTCCGGGAGTTGGTGATGGACCGGGAGGCCTGGCATGGCATGCTGCAGTCCATGGGGCTGCAAAGAGTCCGACACGACTCAACAACTAAACTGAACTGAAGCCCTTCTCCATGCTCCCACTCCCTGCAAATACATAGTTTACACACATATGTCTCTTCCGTGCTCATGTTTAATCTCAGCACAATTTTTTTTTTCCTGTTTACTTATTAACATTGCACATGGCCCAAGTACATACTGCCTTTTTGGTTAAGTGACTTATCTTTTCAGTCCAGCCTCTGTGAACCTTAATTCAATTTCATAAAAGAGAGAGGATCTGATTAGTCCCTAGTCCCTAGGCTTAGGCATCCAATCAGTTGTGTGTTTTGTGGCTTTCCCAGCAGAGGGAGCCTTCCCGCATTTCTTACTTCAGTAAGGGGAGTATGAGCTTGGTAAGCAGCCCCTACCTTCTAAACCCAAGTTTATTCATAAATGTAATTTGTAAACTATAAACAGCTTTATAAATGTAAGATTCATTATATTAGCCAAGGAAAGTAGTCTGGAGAAAGATTATCAACTGCCCTATTTTATCAAACTAAGATGACATATGTAACTTACCCTGTATGTGTAACAAAACAGTCACCTTTTTTTATATGTCTTTAATAAGTTTCCATGTTTTAGCTAGCTAAATTTATCAATTTTACTTTTGTGATTTCTTCCATTGCTTTTAGTCTATAAATTCCTCATACGTTTAAATGTTAAAATATGTAGTCAGCTATTTTTTAATTTTACAGTAATAACTGCTTTTGTTTTTTGATGTTACCTACAAGTGTATACCTCCTTAAACACTATCATTTAGTTTATTAGTTATAAAATAATCTGTTTTACAGAGAAGTTGCAATTGTGGTGGAAAGAAATCCCATAAATGCTATTTACCCACAGTCTAACATCTGCTTTATCATTCCTCTCTCCGAAAAAATTTTTGGAACCAGTTAAATTATAGAAGTAAACCTTTTACCTCTAAATGTGTATCTCCTAAAAAAAAGGACATTCTTTTATATAACCATAACACAATTATCAAAATCAGGAAACTAACACTTCATAATATTGTCTAATCCAAAGACTAACCAATTACCATAATAGTATTCTTTAATAGCAAATGGGAAAAGTTCTCCCAGTACAGTATCCGTAACTGTCCTGTTTCGTTAGTCTCCTTTAATCAGGAACAGTTTCTTAGCCTGTTTTTGTCTTTAATGACCTTGACATCTCTGAACAGTATAAGCCAGTTATTTTATGTTTCTAAATTTAGGTTTCCTCATAATTAAATTTATGTTATGCATTTTGGGAAGGAATACCACATCAGTGATGTTGTTTCCTTCCCAGCACATCATATTAGGAAGTACATGATCTGTCCCATTCCTGGTGATGCTAACTTTAACCACTTGGTTAAAATGATACAGGCCATGGGACTTCCCTGGTGGTCCAGTGATTAAGACTGCACTTCCACTGCAGAGAGTGTAGAGTCCATCTCTGCTCAGGGAACTAAGATTCCACGTGCCACGCAGTGTGGCCAAAAAACAACTGCAAAACCAAAAAAAAAAAAAAAGATAGAGCCTAGATTTTTCCATAGTAAAGTCACTATTTTTCCCTTTAATAAGTGTCTTATCGGGAAATACTCTGAGACTACTATTTGTATTTTTATGGCTTTCTTTATGGCTTAACTAAAATTTTTCTGGATTCTGGCATACCATGTCAGTTAACATTTTAACTGACTCTACATTAACTGAATAACCAACTCCTTTCACACAAGACTGAATTTTGTAATAACTTCATATACATATTTACTATATTTACAGGTCTAGGCTACCATGCCTTGTACTAGTTTCAGATTGCTGTAATTAATGACTTCAATTTTATATTACAAATTACTGCCTATAAACAGAGCTACATTTAGTATCTACTAGAGCCAATCCTATTTACTCTTCGCTTCATAAATTCTTTCCTGCTAGTTTTACTTTTTTGATCTTTTGAATAAACTTTAGAATCATTTTCTTAAAAAGGTTAAAAAAAAAAAAATTCCCACCAATGTTTTGGTTCCATTTGTTCTAAACTTAATTTGTGAAGGCTCTTAAAGCAAAGCGTTCTTATTCCCTAAGACAGTATGAATCTGATAAGCAAGCTTGCCAAGAAGGAAAACTTACCAAAGGTTTATGTTTCTCTCTCTACAGAGCAAGTTTTACATTTTTTACATTCCTAAAATATAACAAGAACACGGAGGTAAGCAAGGGAGTAGAATGGGCAAGACAGTCTGATATTTCATTTAGAACTGAAGATTAAGAAGTTTTATTCACTTGTCCTACGAAGTAAGAACTGTTCTCGGATTATCAATGGTTTAGGGACAGACAGCACCAGCACCAGAGGGCTACCTCCAGCATGAACACGACTCACCCATTGTTCAGCTTCATCTAAGGCTCAATGATAGCAACTGATTTAGATGGACACTCTATTGTCTGGTTGTCCTGGTGACTGAAGGCATGCATTTGCCAGGCAGCTGACTAAGGTTGGGAATGTAGCCGTCGGCAAAGGACAGAGAGATGAACTGGGCCAAATGCAGAACAAGTCTCTGAAGTAAGCTTGATTTGTACCATATTCTACATAAATTAATCATGAGAAGAAGAAACATTTAGTTTTCTTGGAATATTTGCAAATAGATGGTTCACAGGTTAATATAAAAAGAGGAAAAGGAATATTTAGACAAAGCCCTTCTAAGTAAAAATGGAATCTGCAGAAGTGGTATAAGTTATAAATAGGTTTCCAAAAAGATTACCTAACTGTCCAAAGGGGACAACTGAACATCAAGAATAACTGCTACTGACCAAAATAAAGAATTTCACAGTGATACACACACACACATAAATACCAGCTACTTATTGTTGCAGATGTTACAGAACTAACTCATTTTGAAAACAGCTAAATATTGAGGGGGCTTCCCAGGTAGCACAGTGGTAAAGGATTCGCCTGCCAGTGAAGGAGACAAAGGAGTCAGGGGTTCGATCCCTGGGTAAGAAAGATCCCCTGAAGTAAGAAATGGCAATGAACTCCACTATTCTTGCCTGGAAAATGGACAGAGGAGCCTGGTGGGCTACAATCCATGGAATAGCAAAAAGTCAGACACGACTGAGCGACTAAGCACAAGTAAGCAAATATTGAGGACCACAAATGGCTTTATTTATGTGCACTGTATCTACTGATATTTATAAGAAATAGTTTTAATGTATTTATTTTGACTCCTCAAAAGCTTTACTGAGATACCATATAATTCACCTATTTGTACCATTTAATGTTTTTAGTATATTCACAACAGTTGTGACACTATCACACCCAAATTTTAGAATATTTAATTAACATCACCAGAAAAAACCCCACACCCATTAGCAGTTGTGCTATACTAACCCCATGTCTTAGGCAATATTGTTTTTCAGACACTCAGTTGTATCTGACTCAGTGACCCTATGGACTGCAGCATGTCAAGCTTCCCAGTCCTTCACCACCTCCCAGAGCTTGCTCAAACTCATGTCCGTTGAGTCAGTGATGCCATCCAACCATCTTGTCCTCTGTCGCAATATTAATATACTTTTGACAACAATAAAACTACTGTATGCTAATGTAACCAACTTGTAATTGTAAAAATAGCTATATTTTCTAAAAAATAAAAAGAGTGGCACTGCTATACATTTTTACAAATTTCATTAGTACCTGGTTAAACGGAAGAGTTGATTTCTCATCAGCTGCTGCATTTTTATGTTATGCAGCTTCTGGAAAACTCCACTGTATATTCATGAGACTGGGAGTAAACACCACAAATCAAATCTGAGAATTATTATTTAAAAAATCTTGACCTTACAGAAACCCTGTAAAGGTCTCAAGGATTCCCCTCTCACAGGATCCTAGACTAAGTTATCACCATTTTACCATTCCTACTAAATGGATATCAACAGAGTATTAGCCACCCCACCCCAACATACACACAAACACAAAAATGTCTCTACAAAAGAACACAACACCCAACCTATGAGACACCGAGTCTTCTCCCTTCCCTCAGTTAAATGTAAATCTTAGCAATCTACTAGATCTGACTATCTATTTACAGGTAACCGAGATGACAGAGGAACACTGACACTTCATGGATGGAATCAGCAAAATCCTGACAGTGGGAAACTACTGAACAAACTACTGAGCTGACAGAGGAGGAGAAGGGGGGAGAGAAGAACAGGAATGCAAAACAGAAGGGGACTCCTACAGAATGAAGACGACTTAAAAGACAAGCGGAGCAGATTCCACTTCCAATAATGTCAGAGTAGCTCATACAAAAAAAAAAAAAACCTCCCAGAAATTAACAACTATAAATTCAGCAAACATTATAAAATTTCTCAGAAGATAATAGAAAACAACCACAAGTAAACAGAATCTGGAGAGGACTCAACACCTGGAAGAAACAGCTCAAGGTATTTGCCTTTTTTAAGGATCATCATTGAAAGCAGGCCTCTGTCAAGCAGAGCTGTCAAAACTCAAGGAGAAATCCCCAAACCTTAAAGCTTAAAGACAGAGTTCACAACCACAGCATCCAGAAAGTGGGGGTATGTCCAAAAAGACAAGAGCTACAAGATTTGCATAATGATGCTGCCCGAAACTCTGGCTCACCCTTGACCTTGGCAACCTCAGGAATGATTCAAAGCAGTTCAATTAAGGACTGAAAGAACTGAGCAGATTTCAATTGGCTCCCACCAGGAGAGGCAGAGTTTGCTAAAGTAAAATGTGAACAAAACTAACGAACAAACCAATACTTTCTGGACAAACACAACAGAATCCAGAGGCTCTACAACCAACACTTCCAATGGTCTACATATAATCCAAAACCACTACATATCCCAAAAGAAACAAGAGTGTGATCCATGTTCAAAATAAAAGGCAATCAGTAGGTCTTTGTTGATCATCTATTTTAAATATTGTAGTGTATATATGTAAATCTCAAATTCTTAATTTATCCCTCCCCACCACCTTTCCCCTTTGGTAACCATAAATTTGTTTTCCAAGGCTGTGAGTCTGTTTCTGGTTTGTAAATAAATAAGTTCATTTGTATCAATTTTTTTTTAGATTCTACATGTAAGTGATATCCCATGATAAACCTTTCCAGTTTATTTCACTTAGTACAGTAATCTCTAGGTCCATCCATGTTGCTACAAATGGCATCATTTCCTTCTTTTTTATGGTGGAGTAGTATTCCACTGTGTATATGTACCAAATCTTCTTCATCCATTCATCTACCAATTGATACTTAGGCTGTTTCCATGTCTTGACTATTGTGAATAGTACTGCTATGAGCAGAGGAGAGCTGTTATCTTTTTGAATTATAGTTTTGTCAGAATATATGTCTAGGAGAGGAATTGCTGGATCATATGGCAACTCTACTTATAGTTTTTTGAGGACCTCCTACAGTTTTCCAAAGTGACTGCACCAATTTACATTTCCACCAACAGTGTAGGAGGGTTCCCTTTCCTCCATACCCTTTTCAGTATTTGTTACTTGTAGAACAAAAAAAGCACATTCTAATTTTATTATATGAGTATGAACAAAAATCAAAACAGTGGTTGCCTCTGGAAAAGGGAGGGACTGAATAGGAAGAGATATCGGGGGAACTTTGGGGATAATGGTCATGTTCATATCTTCACAGGACTCTGGGTCACCAAACTGTATACATTAATCAAAACTCTTTCAAAGTTACATGTAAGACTTTTACATTCACTGTAAGTAAATTATACCTCAAAAAAATCTTACTGAATTTTGATTAACGATATACAAAAGATTTTAGGAGTGATATGAACTAATTTTACAACCTACTGTGAAATGCAAGAAAAATGTTAAGACAGGTGGACAAATGGAGACACAGATATATTTGCTAGTGCAAATATGGCAGTGTTCAATGTCTCTGCATAATTTTAAGTTTTATGAATTTCTCATAATAAAACATTGGGAGGTGTGGGGCAAAAGACAGGCAAATACTGCCACTGTGCTGTGGCTTGAAGCAGCCTCTGCCAGGGACAAGACCTTGCTATGACCACCCATGAGAGAAGGTTCTACAGACAATGTAGCAGATAGGCAAGCAGACCCCACCAACAGAGCAGTTGCTGCACTCACTGCCAGAAGACTTAGCTCACCCTCAGTAAGACTTAAAAGCTGCATTATGCAGCACAATGCAGGTCAAGTTCTGCAGAAGATGACGGCTCAGAGCCACCCCCACTCTTGGAAAAATCCTAGCATCACAGGCCATTATGAGATCATCCTTAGGGAACTGGTGAAGTCCATGGTCCACGAGAACACTGATGAAAGACATTACCCTAAAGCTCCATTAAATTCCTACTGGGCATGACCTCTGGCTTCTTCTACAAAAGCTGATCTTGCCTGTACAGGATGGCTTGAATTTCATAAAACAGAACCAAAAAATCTTCAATGTCATCACCAATTCCTCAAAAATCTATGGCCCCAGAGTTTAAGATCCTTCTTACCAGCTTATACAGCATCCCATATCCAGATGGCATCCTCTGTTGCCAAGATGAATGCCTAGCAACCAACTAGCATCCCTGCTCTGCAGCAAGAATTCAACATCAATTTTCAGGAGTCTGGTTAGCAGGTGATGCTGGAGCAATGGAAGATTCACATGAAAGACAACAACTCAATGTGAACCAGGGGAATGTATACTACAAGTCTGACTGCAAGGCTTAGAATTCACCTCAACTGCTATGTTTTCCAGGGACTTGAGCTGGCAGGGCCAGTGGTTACAGGGTATCCGGCCCCAGAGTAACCACCTGGTCTGAGGTTCCCACTGTCCTGGCACAAACCTGGCTCTATCCCACAGACCAAGTGGTACAGGTCCCAGGAAGCTGCCTGGTTCCAGCCAGAATTATGCAAGCCCAACTCTGACCCATCTAGCCTCCAATACTTTGTCAGAGTTTCAAAACCCATATTAACCACTCATTAACATGTGAGCGTTACTTGCACCTCTATTTAAACATACGCTTAAGGGAAGAGAAAAAATGAAAATTATGAAATAAAAGGAAATATGCACACTGGCTAAAGTGAAAGGTGCTCAGTAGTGTCTGACTCTTTGTAACCCCATGGACTATACAGTCCGTAGAATTCTCCAGGCCAGAATACTGGAGTGGGTAACCCTTCCCTTCTCCAGGGGATCTTCCCAACCCAGGGACCGAACCCAGGTCTCCAATGTTGCAGATGGATTCTTTACCAGCTGAGCCACAAGGGAAGCCTAGAAATTAGATTACCATTAAGTTTTATGGATGTGAAAATGGTATGGAGTTATATATTTTTTAAAGTCTTTCTTCCAAGATAACATCTAGTTCATGAATTTATAGAGGACTTGTACGTCTTAGACCTGTTTCACATAATAAAAAAGGAATAGGAGTTTGTTATATAATTTTGTCTACTTGTGTAGCTATCTGGGAATCTCCATAACAAAAAGTTTTTTTTTTTAAAGGAATAATTTATATTTTTAATTGGATTCAAACAAATCTGTTTTCTTTTTTTAAGTAACATATTTATGGCAAAAAAAGAAATTAACAAGAAAAGCTGGGAGACAGATGACAGGAAGCAAGAATGAGTGAAGCAGTCGGAAGCAAATAAATAATATGACCTGGGATATCAAGGCAATAAAAAGCGAAATAAACGCTCAGAGTAGTTACATAAACTATCATCAATCTCCTTCTACAGTACCCTTTGGGTTTTCAGTAATCATTCAAAAAGATCCACGTTACAGTACGTACAAATATAACATTTCCTACATTCTTTTTGTTAATTAGTATTAGATATTTCTCTGAAAGCCAACAACTAATACCAAAGAATGCACCATGAATATTTAAAGATTACTATGTCACTACCGATTTGATTCAGAATTTTAAGAAACTCTTAACACCTCGCCTTTCTTTGAAAATAGAAGCTAGATTTAAAATGTTTCTTCACAAATATGTAGAAACTGAAAAAATAACCTATTAAATAATAGCATGTGTTTCAGTATTTTAGCTGGATGGTTTTAAACCTCAAGTATCTCACTAGAAAGCCATTCTCCCAAATAATTCCATATTTTTAGTCTAAAATTGTTTGAAATGTTACTATTATTACTGAATTAGCTTTCCATACTGATCAATACCATCATATTGACTACAGTTCTGCAAAAATCTGCCTACACTAACTGAATTCAGTTCAAAGCACATCATTTTTCTACATGGTACTCCCCCAACCCACTCTGAGCTTAGAAATCAATGAGAAAGTGTATTTGCACTTAAACTGACATCTTTTATCTACACAGTACATTGGTTTTCAAAATGTTTTCACATATACTACCTTCAACTCAACCTCATGAAATAGGCAGGACAGGTACTTCCCATGCAGTACAAAAGAAAATGAAGCTCAGGGAAAAGCAGTTCCCTCAAGTAACAAGGCTTATCAATTGGTGGTGCTGAAACTTGACTACAGAGTATTTTGAATCTAGACTCAATGGAGCCTTCAGTTATTATACTGGTTCTCTCAAAAGATGGTCAGCAACAGAATTACATAGGGCTTCTGGCTGAAAAAGCAGACACTCCTATATCCCACACCCAGGGTCAGAATCTCCGATGGAGTAAAGCCCAGGAATTTTTATAAAAATTAAATAATACATACAAACACACACACAAAAAAATACACACATACTCACAGCTCTAGATGTAATGATACAGTATTTAAGATTATGCCATGGAATTATGTTTTGAGGGTAGTAAGATCAATACAGAAGAAACTGAGAGCAATAAAAAAAAAACACCTGTGTAAAATCTTATAGTCAAATATATTTTTAAAAAAGTTTAAAGTATGAGGGGGTAGTTTCATCCCTGTGTGCTAAAATACTCCTGAAAGACTTGATGGAAGGGTAAAAACCATAGGTCTTGGAACAAAGGTGAATGACAAATGAACAACTTGAGCAAAATATCAAGAAAACTGGGATATAAACAGCATATATAAGAAACAAACCAGAAATCATTGGGGTTTAAACATTTCTATTGATAATGAAGAAAGTTAACTAGGAAAAGCAGCAAGGTTATAAAAGGATTTACAATGAGGACTGGAATTTCATAGATTAGGAGTCTTCAATCAACCACCTGCAGATCAAATTGGGCCATTGGCCTGTTTTTGTACTGCCCCTGATCATTTGGTTCATATATGTTTAAAGGGCTACTTTTTTTTTTTCAAACAAGAATATACTATAAGCAGTTGACCTATAAAACCTACAATATTTACTACTATCTGTGCCAACCTCCACACAGGCAGTTAGGTAACTGTAAACCCTGGAGTAATGAGGATGTAACTTAACTCTGCCACTCAATAAAGACATTTAATATGTCATTATTAAAATAACTACCAAATTTTACTAATATTATTTAGGCTCAGCATGTAGTTAAAATGCTCCAAGAGTTTAAATACTCAACCTAAATATTAATGTAACTGAAAAAAAGACTCTGATGCTGGGAGGGATTGGGGGCAGGAGGAGAAGGGGACAACAGAGGATGAGATGGCTGGATGGCATCACTGACTCGATGGACGTGAGTTTGAATGAACTCCGGGAGTTGGTGACGGACAGGGAGGCCTGGCGTGCTGCGATTCATGGGGTCGCAGAGTCAGACACGACTGAGCAACTGAACTGAACTGATATACTACCATATTCTAAGAAAACTGAAAAATCCTCCAAAAAAAACCCACTTTGAGCAAGAAGTGAAAAAAAAAAAAGTTAATCTTCCTGTAACTTCTACTACCTCAGGTTCTGATTCAATAGATATTTGAATATCATTCTACAACAAGTATGCTGGGAACTCTCATGGTGGCTTGAGCTCAAAGCATTCCACCCTTTCCACAGTAAGATACTATCACCATTTTACACTTTTAGAAATCGAGGCTCAGAGGTAACCTGACCAATGTTCTCAACCCTCCAACTTCAAATCCAATCCTTTCTGCACAAGACCACGGAACTTCAAGTAACATTTAACAAGTCTAGTCCAAATTTTATCAATTTCTGTACAGAGTTGCAGTTTGGGATAGACTGTCTGGTTTTTAATCACACTTTAAATGAATGTAACACTTTGAAGCTATGTAATAGTTCCATACCGTGATTCAGGATTCATTCAAAAGTTCATCATCTTTACTCTGACAATGGCCTACAGGCTCTTTCAGATATTGGCCTTCCACTTTACAGAGTCCACTATTCTGTACTGAGAGTGACCATCTCTTATTACAGTTTATAAGACAAGATGATTTAGGAAATAACCACAAGTGTCCTGTTTAACATCATAATAGGTTGAGTCTAATACTATAAAATGATACCTGAATATTCCAGCAAAATTGTCACAGCATGTGAATTTGAAATTTAAAATGTTTTTAAGATATCAGAATACTTTTCTTTGTGGCAGTGCTTATTTCTGATTATAAAATAGCTCCAATCTTTCCCAAAGATGCAATTCAACTACCCAAAAGGCCTGAAGTGCTGTCTTATAAAATAAGGCCTATTTAAGCCACAAGTATAACATCTTAAAAAATAGACTGTCTCCATAATCCCAAGCATCTACAATTCTAAACTGAAGCCCTTTCTCACTCTTACCCAAAAATAGAACTGGGGGGAATAAAAAGATTTTTATTGTCTCTCTCTCTCTCCCACTAGACTGAAAACTTTACATGAGGGCAGGAATCATAGGCAGTACCCCTAGTACCCAAAGACAATCCCAGACACAACAATAGGTGATTAATAAATCTCTGCTTCAGGAATGAAGAATGAGATGATCGTGAATACTGACTAGGGAAAAGCACAACTTACCTTATGGGTCTACCACTTTGGAAGGATTTTTTTTAAATCTTTAGTTTCTGGTTTGAGGGTTATGTTTTGAATCTAGCATAAAGATAACCAAATACTGTCAATCAATGCGTGATTTTTATTTCTACATGTAGAGTGCATGCCTATGAAGCATCAGCAGTAACCCTTTTACTCAGTCCTGAAATGTAATTAGGAGGGTTAATTTATTACTAGAAAAAAAAAATGTATGGCTCAAAATAAAACTATTCCTACATTTCCCTTTTACTGAGTTAGCTATATAGCACTGGTACTCAGTCTTCTTTCCATTAAGTCTGATAATCAGAAGTTAACCCAATAGTGAAATTCCTTTGATTGACCCACAATACCATAAAAGAGGGCATACGGAGTAAACCACTAAAGATTTTTTTTTAATAACATATGATACAAAAGAAAGCATTATGTGATGTGCCAAAAACAGTGGACAATTCTTAAGTTCTGAATGAAAAGTGAAATCTTTCCCAGATATACAAATGCATTAAGTCACTGCACTGATTGTGTCAATGAATGGCTTCCTCTGTCCAAGCCCTCTGCCCTTTAACTTGTGGTCCTCTCCCACACTTTATTCTAGACTTGGCAGCATGACTTTCTCTGACAATAAGTTGTTCACAACTGTAATGAAAGCATGTAAAACAGATTTAAGTTCTACATGCAGACTGACTGTAAAAAGGTTTCTCCCACATATAAATGTCTGGAGGAGAATTCAAAGCATGTGGAATACAAGATGATTTAAAAAAAATCAACACCTTGTGAGTCATCCAGCAACCACGGTGCTTGCCTGATGCAAATAATGACAACCAACAAGCCCCGCAGAATGTTAAAACTCTCTCATGGGGGTAGAAGACCCAAGACTTCTGCCAGTTAATATACATTTTGATCTTTTAAGTTCAGACATGAACCCACTCATTCACCAGACATATGACAATACCTTCTTTTAACCCAACATTTACATGACTGAGTACGTTCCTTTTCAGACAATGGAGAGATTTAACACACTGTTCAATATGGCAACATAATTTGAAATAAAAAATAAACATCTGCAGATTTTCTCTATGCATATTATACTTAAGATTTAAGTGTATAAGATAAACTGATAATTAGGCACTTGTACTTGAAGTCTATATAATTTTTTACCAAGCTGTATCAATCTCCCTGCATTTCATAATATCAATCCTCACCTTCTACACACCTCATAAAACTTTTAAGAATGGAAATTCTGCTAATAGTGTAAAGAATTAAATATACCTACTCCAATATTTTGGGTATAAGATGTCTTTAGGGACACAAGAAAGTATGTTTGTCTCCCTTAACAAGTAATTAGGTAGTTGGTAAACTTTCTAGCAGTAAGAACTGTTGGAAATTTCTCTTTGTGCAGTTTACTCTGCCTGTAGAATCTTTTCCTGTTAGCCTAAGTCCTAGTCACCCTCAAAAGCCAGCAAATATTTTGCCTCTATGAAATCTTCCCAATCCTCTCCTTTCCACATTACTTCTGAAAATTCTTATTCTTATCATTAATTACTAACAGTGTTACAATTATTTGTTATGTATCTATCTCCTACCTAGACCATGAGCTTTAAGTCTATTGTATCCAAGTACTAGCAAAGTCACTGTAACAGTGAGGGCTTTAAATGGACTATTAATTTGCATGACTCTTTTTAGAATTTAAAATTCATAAATCCATTCCAGTCATCTCTATTGCTTGTATTCTGTTTCCACTATTTAATATAAAGAGTTGTCTAAGATTTCCTTTCATGTATTATAAATTTATCTTGATATTACAGTCATAAAAACTATTTCTTCAGAAATCCTATCATATGCAACATGGATGAACCTTGTGAACATTATGCCAAATGAAATAAGCCAGTCACAGAACAGCAAATACTGTATGATTCCCCTTAAGATGAGATACCTAAACAGTCAAACCCACTGCAGCAGAAAATAGAATGGTGGCTGCTATTCACTGGCTACGAAGTTCAGTTATGCAAGAGTAAGTTCCTAACACTTTGCCTATAGCTAACAATACCACATTTTACACTTAAAAATATTTTAAGAGAGTAAATCTCATGTTAAGTGTACTCACCACAATTTCAGGAAAAATGTTTTTAAAAGGGGTCCTTCAATCATAGTATTTTGGGACCAATTTCCACCAAATCTTATCTACTGATAGGTTTGAATATTTTTTTACTTACTTCTCCAATAGATTGTTACTTTTACAGTTCTACTACTATAATTTTATCTACTGTTATTAGATTTTTAACATTAAGAATAGATGATATTCTTTCATTTCTGACTTCATTCTGATGTCCAAAATTTCCAAAATTCTAAGAAAATAACTTAAAATTTGCACTGGTAGGCTAATCTCAAACTTTATACAAACTGTTCAAATTGTCTTTTAATCGAAATACATTTCTACACTTACTGTCATTATACACCTCTGCCTTTTCATCTTGCTTCAGATTTTCCTGTAATATAGAACTTGATTACTAATGATAATTTTTTACTGACAAAATTTGGAAACTTAAAAATGTGTGCTTACTTCTCTAAATCATGTATTAAAACACATTTTATAATCTTTACTACTTTAGAACCAAATACACACATGCATCAAAAGTTGGAAAGCAAGTTTAAGACATAAAAAGAAGCCACGTACAAAATGCTTGCATACATCTTCTGAGGTAAAAAAGAAGACTGAAACTAATAAAATCTGAAGACTTATTTTCTATTATCAAAAACATGCCAAAAAAAAAAAAATGCAACCACTGTAGTACAACTAAAGTACTTCCCTTCTAGGAAGTGATTAAACTGTCTTACTAAATAATGGCAATTACTAATCAATTGGGTTGACTGGTTCATCCATGCCCCAAGATTATAAAACATGCTGGCTTTCTGTTAATTTTACAGTTTTTTTGTATTTGTTTTAAATAGCAGACCACCACTCTTAATAATAGCAAAACATGGAACTAAAACAAGAAAGCAAGCAAAGAGAACGGAATTCCTGGAAGCCCATTAAAGCAGAGTAGAAAGAAAAGGCTCCCCTACAAATCTTGTCTCTGTTGGGTTCCTCATGCTGCTAGGCTGCCCGCTCAGAACTACTAATCCCCACCCTATTGAGCACCTACTTAACACTGCTGTGTTGTGTGTTTATTCGCTCAGTTGTGTCCAACTCTGTGTGACCCCATGGACTGTAGCCTGCCAGGCTCCTCTGTCCACAGGGATTCTCCAGGTAAGAACACTGGAGTAGGTTGCCATGCCCTCCTCTAGGGCATCTTCCCAACCCAGGAATTGAACCGGGGTCTCCTGCACTGCTGGTAGATTCTTTACCAGCTGAGCTACCAGGGAAGCAGCTCAAGATTAAGCATCACATATACATCTAAAGTTAAAAATGTAAGAAGGAAGGAGGGGACCATCAAATGAAAGCCAATCATACAACAGCCTAACAAAAGTTTACTACAGTACCACAATGTTAATTCTCTTTCTCCCTCTTTTTGTCATTTAAAGCCATAACTAAGTTACTCCAATACTAGATGTCCTTTAAAAATGCCTTTTACATTCAATACTGACAAAGCTTAAATACAGGTTTCATCTCAGGTTTAGGTAAAGTATTTATGTAGTAGACATTAATTCCAAATACATTGCTAAATGAGTACATTCTGAAACACCTAAATACAGAATACAAAAATACCTTTTTTAGACAGTGAAAATTTCTTATCATTCTAAACAACTCAAGTTTTTTAAAAGGACTAAAACACTTACTTCATTTCCATGTTTTTGAAGGAATTCAATTTCCTGTTGTGTGAATGTTGTCATGGAGATGGATTTCACCCTGTGTGGTGGATTTAACCCTCGCCTAAAAGATAAAAAAAAAATACCATTACAAACTATAGTATTTCAAAAATTACGTCAATGAAAAACATTTTAATTAGCACATTTAAACTTAGAACTGTTTTATGCTATAAGCTAAATTAAATATTTTAAACTACACACACAATAGATATATCAAGGTGAATTTGTTCAGACTGACACTAATTTATTTAAAGATAAATTCAACTAATCAGTTAGAAATATACAGTACCTGTAACACATTAGTTTACTGGGAACACAAATACTGCTTTAGTGTAAGTCTGATGGAAGGCGAATAATTTATATGATAGGCTCAATGGTAAAGAAAGTTATTAAATATTTTCATATTTTCTAAGAAAGTGATGATGATATGTCAGGTATGGAAATATACAAATACTCAAATCAAACAGCTACCATCTTTAAGACTGACTTAGGAAACTGAAAACTAATCCAAGGAACCTTGAAGGTATTGATGGATAAGAAAAAGTTCCATCTCTCCATCAATTCAAATAAGGGCTGATAATGAAGAACACCTTCAACCATCTCAGGAGGTCCTAAGTGTTCAAGAAGAAATAAAGGGATATGACGGGCTTCAAGAAATACCTGAATATATATGAATACTCTTAAGGTCCTTCACCACTTTGAAATCTTTTCTGTATATGTGGCCTTAAGAGGACTTTTATATTTTTTCACACACATGAAAAACTAAATAGAGATGCACTCAGAGAGACTAAGAACTACTGTGTTCCATCCAACTACCACACAGTGGCCTACTCGACCCACAAGAATGAGGAGTTAAGTAATCTATGCAAAGTAACAAGTTATCTATGCAGTTTCATCTAATCAGTTTGGAGTCATATCCTCTGACAAAGACTTCATCTGAAATACTGGTCTAGGGCAGATCAATCGTTTTACAGAATTTGCCATACTCATTTTGCAATCAACCATGATAATTAAATGAGAGTTAACAATGATGCAAAGTAACAAACTTTCAAAAATATTCTAAAAACATTTCTGAATAATTAAATATGGTACGTAATGTTCTAGAAATACAAAATATTTTACGTTAACATAATAATTCAGAATTAACAGAAGCTCAATTGTTATACACTGCTGCTTCTTTCTCTCCCTTCTGTCAGACATAGATGGCACATATTTCAGCTCACACTTTGAATTAAATCAAGTTGCACTTTATCTGCTTCACATTTCAAGGTGGAGAAACAACAGTTGGGTTTTGTTGTTTTGCTTTAAGTCTTAAACTAATAAATTATTTTTCTTTCAGCTCTTGGTAAGTCATGAAATATAGAAATGAAGATAGCACAGTAAGAAATTGAAACACAGCCATTTCATCCTAGTAAAACTTTGAGGCTGTATATTATCACCCTGCTTATTTAACGTGTGTGTAGAGTACATCATGAGAAACTCTGGGCTGGAGAAAGCACAAGCTGGAATCAAGACTGCTGGGAGAAATATCAATAACCTCAGATATGCAGATGACACCACCCTTATGGCAGAAAGTAAAGAAGAACTAAAGAGCCTCTTGATGAAAGTGAAAGAGGAGAGTGAAAAAGTTGGCTTAAACTCAACATTCAGAAAACTAATATCATAGCATCTGGTCCCATCACTTCATGGCAAATAGATGGGGAAACAGCTTTGTTCATAGTGATACCTTCTAAGGCCCACTTGACTTCCTACTCCAGGATGTCTGGATCAAGGTGAGTGATCACACCAACATGGTTAACTGGGTCATTAAGATCTTCTTTTTGTATAGCTCTTCTTTGGAGTCTTGCCACCTCTTCTTAAATATCTTCTGCTTCTGTTAGGTCCATACAGTTTCTGTCCTTTATTGTGTCCATCTTTGCATGTGTTTTCCTCTATTTCTTTGCACTGATCACTGAGGAAAGCTTTCCGATCTCTCCTTGCTAGTCTTTGGAACTCTGCTTTCACAACGGTTTATCTTTCCTCTTCTCTGCCTTTAGCTTCTCTTCTTTTCTCAGCTATTTGTAAGGCCTCCTCAGACAACCATTTTGCCTTTTTTGCACTTTGTTTTCTTGCTGCTACTGCTGCTAAGTCGCTTCAGTCGTGTCCGACTCTATGCGACCCCATACACGGCAGCCCACCAGGCTCCTCTGTCCATGGGATTCTCCAGGTAAGAACACTAGAGTGGGTTGCCATTTCCTCCTCCAATGCATGAAAGTGAAAAGTCAAAGTGAAGTCGCTCAGTCGTGTCCGACTCTTAGCGATCCCATGGACTGCAGCCTACCAGGCTCCTCCGTCCATGGGATTTTCCAGGCAAGAGTACTGGAGTGGGGTGCCATTGCCTTCTCCATTCTTGAGGATGGTCTTAATCATCGCCTTCTGTACAATGTCAGGAACCTCAGTTCATAATTCTTCAGGCACTCTACCAGATCTAATCCCTTGAAACTATTTGTCACTTACACTGTAAGGGATTTCATTTAGGTCATACCTGAATGGTCTAGTGGTTTTCCCCACTTTCTCCAATTTAAGTCTGAATCCGGCAATAAGGGGTTCATGACATGAGCCACAGTCAGCTCCCAGTCTTGTTTTTGCTGACTGTATAGAGCTTCTCCATCTTCGGCTACAAAGAATATAATCAATCTGACTTTGGTATTGACCATCTGGTGATGGCCATGGGTAGAGTCATCTCTTGTGTTGTTGGAAAAGGGGTTTGCTATGACCAGTGAGTTCTCGTGGCAAAACTCTGCTAGCCTTTGCCCTGCTTCATTTTGTACTCCAAGGCCAAACTTGCCTGTTATTCCAGGTATCTCTTGACTTCCTACTTTTTGCATTCCAGTCCATATGATGAAAAGGACATCTTTTTTTGGTGTTAGTTCAAGAAGGTCTTATAGGTCATCATAGAACCGTTCAACTTCAGCTTCTTTGGCATTAATGGCTGGGGCACAGACTTGGATTAGTGTGATATTTAATGGAATAGAACAGAAGAGAAACCAAATGAGATCACTGTCATTTTTGAGATTGCATCCAAGTACTACTTTTGTTGATGAGGAGGGCTAGTCCATTTCTTCTAAGGGATTCTTGCCTACAGTAGTATATATAATGGTCATCTGAATTAAACTCATTCATTCCAGTCTATTTTAGTTCACTGATTCCTAAACTGTTGATGTTCACTCTTGTCATCTCCTGTTTGACCACTTCCAATTTTCCTTGATTATGGACCTTGATTCATGAACATTCCAGGTTCCTATGCAATATTGTTCTTTATAGCATCAGACTTTACTTCCATCACCAGTCACATCCACAACTGGGTGTTGTTTTCACTTTGGCTCCATCCCTTCATTCTTTCTGGAGTTATTTCTCCACTCTTTTCCAGTAGCATATGGGGCATCTACCGACCTGGGGAGTTCATCTTTCAGTGTCCTATCTTTTTGCCTTTTCATACTATTCATGGGGTTCTCAAGGCAAGAATACTGAAGTGGTTTGACATTCCCTTCTCCAGTGGACCGTGTTTTGTCAGAACTCTCCACCATGACCCGTGCATCTTGGGTGGCCCTAACAAGGCATGGCTCATAGTTTCACTGAGTCAGACAAGGCTGTGGTCCATGTGATCAGTTTGGTTCAGTTCAGTTCAGTTCAGTTCAGTCAGTCGTGTCCTACTCTTTGCGACCCCATGAATCGCAGCACGCCAGGCCTCCCTGTCCATCACCAACTCCTGGAGTTCACTCAGACTCAGTTCTTCAAAAGGACTTGTGCATGTACTGTTATATTCAGAGTCCCTGATCACGCAGCAGGCCACTGTCGACCCATGCCTCCGTAGGAGACTCATGGACACTCACAAACAAGTCTGGTTCAGTCTCTTCTGGGGACACTGCTGCTCCTTTCTCCTGGCTCCTCAAGTGCACAAGGTTTTGTCTGTGTCCTCCAAGAGTCTGTTTCCCCAGTCCTGTGCAAGTTCTGTCATCAAATCCCACTGGCCTCCAAAGTCAAATTCCCCAAGGGTCCTCAGTCCCTTTGATGAATTCCCAGGTTGGGAAATCTGTTGTGGGTCCCAGAACCTTCTTAACAGTGTGAGAATTTCCTTGGTATAACTGTTCTGCAGTTTGTGGGTTGTCTGCTCGGTGGCTCTGTGGCGGGGCTAATAGCACCTTCCTCCAAGACGGCTTAATGTCACACGCTGCGTGACCCAGGTCTGCTGCAGCCTGAGCCCCAGTCCCTGTGGCAGGCCACTGCTGACCCGTGCCTCCACAGGAGACACTCAAACATTCATGGGCAGGTCTGGTTCAGTCTGTGTAGGGTCTGGGTCCTGGTGTGCACAAGGTTTTGTTTGTGCCCTGCGAACGTCTCTGGTGGGTATGGGGTTTGGTTCTAAATGTGATTTCACCCCTCCTACCATCTTGTTGGGGCTTCTCCTTTGCCCTTTGGATGTGGGGTATCTTTTTTTGGTGCAATCCAACATTCTCCTGTCAACGGTTATTCAGCAGCAAGTTGCAATTTTGGAGTTCTTGCAAGAGAAGATGAGCCCGTGTCCTTCTACTCCACCATCTTGTTAGAATACAGCGGCTTAATATCATCAAAACAAACAACCCAATCAAAAAAGGTAGACTTAAATAGAAATTTCTCCAAAGAGAACACACAGATGACCAAGACATAGATGAATAGATGTTGACACTGCTGATTATTAGAGAAATACAAATCAAAACTACAATGAGATATCACCTCACACCAGTCAAAATGGTTATCATCAAACAAATCCACAAATGACAAATGCTGGAGATGTTGTGGACAGAAAGGAACCCTCCTACACTGTTGGTGGGAATGTAAATTGGTATAGCTACTGTGGAGAACAGTATGGAGGATCCTTAAAAATCTAAATATAGAACTACCATATAACCCTTTAATCCCACTCTTGGGTATCTATCAGGATAGAAAAATATGGTCTGCAAGGATACATGCACCCCAGTGTTCACTGCAGCGCTGTTTACAATAGCCAAGACCTGGAAGCAACCTAAACGCTCATCAACTGAGGAATGGATGAAGATGATGTGGCATACATATATAAGACAACATTTTACTCAGCCACTGAAAAGAATAATGTCATTTGCAGCAACATGGATGGAACTAGAGATTGTCACACTGGGTGAAGTAAGTCAGACAGAGGAAGATCATATGGTATCATGTATACATGGAGTCTATACAGAATCTAAACAGAAATGATACAAATGAACCTATTTACAAAACAGAATTAGACTCACAAATTTAGAGAAAAACCTATGCTGACCAAGGGGAAGGGTGGGTGGGAGGGAGAGTTAGGGAGTGTGGGACTGACAGGTACACACTGCTACATTTAAAGTGGATAACCAACATAGTGCTGCTGTACAGTGCAGGAAGCTCTCCTCAGTATTATGTGACAACCTAAATGGGAAGCTTCTGAACTGTGGTGCTGGAGAAGACTCTTGAGACTCCCTTGGACTGCAGGGAGATCCAACCAGTCCATCCTAAAGGAGATCAGTCCTGGGTGTTCATTGGAAGGACTGATTTTGAAGCTTAAACTCCAGTACTTTGGCCACCTGATGTGAAGAGCTGACTCACTGGAAAAGACCCTGATGCTGGGAAAGACTGAAGGAAGGAGGGGAAGGGGAGGACAGAGGATGAGATGGTTGGATGGCATCACCAACTCGATGGACATGGGCTCCGTGAGTTAGTGATGGACAGGGAGGCCTGGCGTGCTGCAGTTCATGGGTTGCAAAGAGTCGGACATGACTAAGAGACTGAACTGAACTGAAATGGGAAGAGAATTTGAAAAAGAATAGATACATGCATATGTATAACTGAATCACTTGCTGTATACCAGAAACTATCACATTATTAATTTACTTCAATATAAAGTTAAAATAAAGTCAAAAAAATACTTCATTATCAAAGGGGAAATGGTTAAGTGACAGTGTTGTTATTGTTTAGTTGCTAAGTTATAGCTGACTCTCTTTGACACTATGGATTGTAGCCCAACAGGCTCCTCTGTCCATGGGATTTCCCAGGCAAGAATACTGGAGTGGGTTGCCATTTCTTACTCCAGGGGATCTTCCGGACCCAGGGACAGAACTTGCATCTCCTGCATTGGCAGGGGGACTCTTTACTGCTGAGCCACCAGGGAAGTCCTAAGTGGCAATAAAACTGGCCAGTCCTACTGGCCCCCAACCCAGTAAGAATAATGAAAAATGTTTCAAGATAGTGCCAAATGTCCCCTGAGGGTGCAGGGGGTGGAAGTGCAGAGTACTACTCAAGAACCACTACTCTAAATATACTAAATGTGTTAATCACCAAGTGAAGAAAGAAGTAGTTTCTTTGGATCACTACTGAGATATAAATTATACCTAGGTTCAATCGTCTACAAAACATTCCACACATTCACCATTCATATGTTGTTGCTGTTGTTTTAGTCACTGAGTCATGTCCGACTCCTTTGCAACCCCACAGACTGTAGCCTGCCAGGCTCCTCTGTCTATGGAATTTTCCAGGCAAGAATATTGAAATGGGTTGCCATTTCCTTCTTCAGTCACCTCATATATAACAATAATTTCAATTTTCACATAAATTTACTATTTCCAGCATAACAAAAAATAGAAATCCTTAAAAGATTAAGCCAAGTGTCCACACACACACAAAAATATGATATTAAGTACATTTATACAAATTAAGAGGTGAAAAAAAACTTAATAAGACAGAAGAAAATTAATATCCTAAAGTTCCTAGACTGGCATGCACTTTGCATATCTAATCTCATTAATTTCTATTTACAACAGTATGGCAGACATTTTTGAAAAGTTTCCTCTGCTAAAATATGATAACTTTATAGACTACTAAAAAAATAGAAGAAAAACCCTAATAGCCAATATTTCTAGAAAAATCCTAGTTGTTAACACTTCTAATAAATCTCAAAGGACTCCCCCTTTACAAGAGAAAAAAAACAAAGATAAAAAGTAAAAGTGAACTGAAACTAGAAGAGTGGCCTACGTTATACAAAAAATTCAGTATTGCTCAGAAGGCAAATATAACAATAGCTAAGACAATGTGAGAGGTAATCCTGAGCTATCCCTATTAAACCCAAGACTTTGGATGAAGAATTAAGAAGCTTCAGGGTGGCAATATACCTAGATCCCAGCAGTAGAATATGCAAATTCTCTCAAGAAAAATGCATTTATAATTTACAAATTATGCTATGAGGATTTGGAAATATTAAGTTCAATAAAAGATGAGACTACAATAAAAATCATTACATAAGAGCAAATCATTACTGAGCTTGAGACAGTAGAACACAGATGTATGCCCCCTCTTCCAATGACTTTAGTTACTGGATTTATCAAATACAAAATATAAAGTAAACATAGCATATAGGAAATGTTAAATGGTGGAATAAAAATGAACAGGAAATATGAAATTATCAGAATAAACTGGTAAATCTAAAAGTCAGAACTTATAAAAATGAAAATTTATAAATGTGGAAATCAAAAATTTAACAAATTAGTTAAAGGGCAAATTAAACATACCAGAAGAGAGATTTGGGGAATGAGAAAACAGAAGAAATAGCCCAGAAGGCAGCACAGATGCATAAGGAGATAGAAAAGACAAGGATTAAAAAAAAAAAAAAAAGAGTGGGGGACACTATTACAAGGTGTAATCAGTATTCTTGCTTTTGCAAGAAAGAATTCAAAGAATGAAGGACAAGCAATATTAAAGAGCTAATAATAGCTGAGATTTTTACAATCCAATGAAAGTCATGCATCTACAAATATAGGAAACACAGCTTATGAAAATGAGCACAAATAAAATTTATACTTAGAAACATTTGGGTAAAACTTCAAAGATAAATAGAACATCTTAAAATCCATCAGAAAGAAAAGAAAGGAAGTGAAATCTAACTGAAAAGACTTCTTCTCACTGAAAACCAGAAAACAGTGCAATATTGTCTTTAGGAAGTTTTTAAAAAACTAAAAATTAACAGTTGTGAATCCAGCAAAAATATCTTTGAAGTGTAAGACAAAATAACAATTTCAGATTAAAAACTGAAGTTTAGCCCCAGGAGATCTTCACTAAAGAAACATATAGTTGGCCTTCTGTGTCCCTGGGTTCTACATCCAGGTACTCAACCAACTGCAGATCAAAAACAATTCCACGAAGCTCAAAAAAGCAAAATTGGAATTTGCAATGTGCCCAGCAACTATTTGGGTGGTGCTAGTGGTAAAGAATCTGCCTCCCAGTACAGGAGACATAAGAGACGTAGGTTTGATCCCTGAGTCAGGAAGATCCCCTGGAAGAGGACATGGCAGCCCACCCTAGTATTCTTTCCTGGAGAATCCCACAGACAGAGGAATCTGGTGGGCTACAGTCCATAGGGTCACAACTGGGCATGCACACACCATTCCATGTTCTGCTTGTGGTGGTAGTTACATGCATCTATACAGATGTTAAGACTCCCAGAACTACACAACAAAAAAGTTGCTTTTAATGTACGCCAACTTAAGAGTCCATGTTACTATCTACAGTAACCACAATTTTCACACAAACTAAAATTTTTCATTGGCAGACCACCTTTCCTTCTCCATCTACCAAATCTGATTATTTATTTAAATGAATGAAATCCTCAAGTAACCAAAACTGAATTATTCATTTATCTAGTTATTTTCAGGATACACTCCTGAAAGCTGGTGCCATTTCCCCATTTTTTGCTAAGCCAAGTCTAGCTATCATGTGAATCCAGTGTTTATAAAACACTTTACTGTAATGACATTAGTCATAACTATTGGATCAAAGCGTTACACAAATAAACCACATCATTTTTACAGTGCCAATACTGAAGTACCACCCATTCTGGATCCTAAAATACACATTTTAAGTCTCCAGTTTAGTGAAAAAAAAAAAATTAATAGTGACTATTTAATAACAGCAGTATTGATGTTTTGAAAGCATGTTTGCCACTTAATTGGCTTCAAGAAGTTTCAAAGTCATCTACTGGTAGAGCCCAATATGTTTTTGCAGCATAATTAAGTCATATGCAGATCCCCAGGAGTTTCAGTTTTAAGGACCACCACCCAGGTATGACTGCAACCAGATGGTGTGACTCATTCCATATGTCCACCAGTATGTTACTCTTAACTATGCCTCAAACAATCTTGCAAATAGCCATTTGTTCAACTCAAAAAACAATGTGTGCTGGATGAATAAGTAAGAAAGCTCATTTAGCTAGTTTTATTCACTGCTTTTCTCCTGCTGGAGGAAAAGCTGGTTCAAATATTTCATTAGGCTGTGGAAATTTAAGTGGTTTGCTAACGCTGGCATTAAGTTAAGAATGCCAATTTGACATTTAAATCTATCCCAATCTTACGGAATAAAAATATTGTATATAAATGTTCTGTATTATATAAATTATACATTTAAAATCTACAACAAATAGAAGATGCCTTTAACAAGTTACCAAAAATCTATAGATTTTTAATACCAAGATCTGTATATATTAGATAGTCCAGATATTAGTTTATCCAGAACTCAACTTTAAAATACACACACACACACACCCCCATGGTGCAAACCATAATTTCTATTTGGAGTTTTTATTTTTAAAAGCCAGCAACACTACACTGAAAGGTCCTTGTAACATTTAGGGCAAGAACCTAAAAAAACAATACTCGGGTAACAATTTAAACCTAACTAATGCATTCCTGTTAACAGTGGACAAAACCCAAGAATGTCTTTACTACCTCTCTAAACCCTACTGAAAAGATAGCAAAGGAATAAAAAGTCATTCTTCCACAAAGAGAGGAATAGAGAACAAGGAGGGAACCCAAAGGCATACAGAAAATACAATACCAGCAGTAACCAACTATTCAGAGTAAAGAAAGCTAAAACGAAGCTCCTGTAGAGGTGGGAGAAGCCAACTAGAAGATGACTCCCACCACAGAATCCCTAAGAGTCACAAAAGCAATCAAGCCACAAGTTGGGGGATTTATGCAGGCTCAAAATTAGATTTCCAATTTCCCTACTTCCAAAAGACTGCTCCCCAGTGGCTCAGCTGATAAGAATCTGCCTGCAATGCAGGAGATCCAGGTTTGATCCCTGGGTCAGGAAGATCCCCTGGAGAAGGGAATGGCAACCCACTCCAGGATTCTTGCCTGAAGAATCCTATGGACAGAGGAGCCTGGCAAGCTACAGTTTATAAGATTTCAAAGAGTCAGACACGACTGAAGCAACTGAGCACACACACATACCAAATGCTAGGTAGGAAAATTTAATCTGCAGTGGTGGTGGTTGTAGTTCAGTCGCCAAATCGTGTCTGACTCTTTGCGACCCCGTAGTCTGCAGCACACCAGGTTCCTCCATCCTCCCCTATCTCTCAGAGTTTGCTCAAATTTCATGCCCATTGAGTCAGTTATGCTTTCTAACTGCTTATTTAATCTGGAGAGCCTATACCTAATACACTGTGGCACAGCTGAGGACTGCTACTGGGTATTATGCCAAAACCTGGAGACTTATCTGAGACTACACACTGAACAACAATAGATTCTATGTCCCCAGTCCCCTCCCTCAACCTGGCACTCAGAATGACAGTCAGACTTTTTTTATTCACCAAAAAGACTGGAGAAAAAAAATCTATGAACTAGAAAAAAAGCATGGATAGAAAGATCATATATACTCCCAAAGAGGGAGTGGAAAATGGGGCACAGAGAATGACTAGTAAGAATAGCATCAAACTTCTCAACAGCAATACTGAAGGTTTAAAGACAATGAAGCAATGTCTTAAAAACTGCAAGGGTTTTTTCACCTTGTGAATGTAGACAAAGTATTAATTTTAACATGAGGGCAGAATAAGACATTTTCAGCAATGCAGATATCAAAAATGATCTCCCATTAACCTTTAATCAAGAGGCTAATGGAAATGTCGGGATCCTGGAAAAAGAGGTTTCAACACAGGTTAGGCATGATGGGAATTTCCAGAACTAAGGTAGAAGAAGAAAGTCCAAAGACAACAGCTGCACAGCAGGCCTGCTGCTGCTGCTAAGTCGCTTCAGTTGTGTCTGACTCTGTGCGACCCCATAGACGGCAGCCCACGAGGCTCCCCCATCCCTGGGATTCTCCAGGCAAGAACACGGGAGTGGCTTGCCATTTCCTTCTCCAATGCATGAAAGTGAAAAGTGAAAGTGAAGTTGCTCTAGAGCACATTATTTCCAGATCAAAATGACAGAAGCACCCAGCATCTGACACACCTGATCATACTATAAAAAAGGTACATATCGCAGCCAGAGATAATTTTATGTGAGGAAATATTAATGAAATCCACATGGAAAACAAAGCAAATGAAGAAACCTAGACAATTATAAACTTCAGAGAGAAAAGTCTATATAAGAAAGAAAATGTAGTACTAACATATTATAGGACTTAGCTGAGACAGTATGTAGGAGAAGCCAATGGCACCCCACTCCAGTACTCTTATCTGGAAAATCCCATGGACGGAGGAGCCAGGTGGGCTGCAGTCCATGGGGTCGCGAAGGTCGGACACGACTGAGCGACTTCCCTTTCACTTTTCACTTTCCTGCATTGGAGAAGGAAATGGCAACCCACTCCAGTGTTCTTGCCTGGAGAATCCCAGCGATGGCGGAGCCTGGTGGGCTGCCATCTATGGGGTCACACAGAGTCGGACACGACTGAAGTGACTTAGCAGCAGCAGCAGAGACAGTATGTACATAACAGTAACATACTGTAGGACTTAGCTGAGACAGTATATACATAATAGTAACAAACTGTATGATTTAGTTGAGACAGTATGCACATAATGCAATAAGGTAAATACTTAATAGTGATTTAACCAAAACTGTGATAGTCTATTGAAGTAGATGCAGAGTACACATGCAAAGTGAGAGGAGTGTTAAGAGGGCCAAAGCCTTATCTTCACTCTTCCAGAGCAGAGAAGCCAAAGTTGAAAAAAAAAAGCTATAAGCCTGTTAGTTAGAAATACAAAGGCAAAAAGAGAAGGGAACAGACTGTCCATGATAAACAGAAATGGGGAAAGGGAAGAAGTGACTGCTGTTGCTCATTATAAGCCTTTTTAAACTATGTGCAAGTATTTTTTAAATTAAAATTAAATTAAAAAGTAAACAGAAAATATGGAAAATAAATGGTTCTTTCCCTTCAAAATGAAATTTGACACATAAACACACTGTATTCTTTAACTGAAGAAAAACCATTTCTAGAAAATATGAGGAATTTTTTTAAATTTCAAATTTCTCGTATTTCAAAAATATCAAGACTCTACTAGACATCAGCAATTTCTTTATAGAAGTACCTCTGAACACAAATGCTCCAAGTCAGAGCCAACAAGATTCATTAAGAGATAAAAGCTTGAAGAGAGAAATGAGGAAGTTTTCCCATCTTCCCACATTATTAGTTCTGCTGACTTTCTTACTTTCCCCATCAAAGATCTTGCAAAATTTAACACAAAAATGGGGCAAGAATAAAAATTTTTGGAATCTGACACTACAAGAAAAATCCCTCTTCTTTTCCTAAACATGTATGTTTCACTATGACTTCCATACCTGGTCTTCTATCTCCCTCTACAGAACCTAGACAGCATATTAAAAAGCAGAGACATTACTTTGGCAACAAAGGTCTGTCTAGTCAAGGCTATGGTTTTCCCAGTGGTAACGTATGGATGTGACAGTTGGACTGTAAAGAAAGCTGAGCGCTGAAGAATTGATGCTTTTGAACTGTGGTGTTGGAGAAGACTCTTGAGAGTCCCTTGGACTGCAAGGAGATCCAACCAGTCCATTCTAAAGGAGATCAGTCCTGGGTGTTCTTTGGAAGGACTGATGTTGAAGCTGAAACTCCAATACTTTGGCCACCTGATGTGAAGAGCTGACTCATTTAAAAAGCTCCTGACGCTGGGAAACATTGAGAGCAGGAGGAGAAGGGGACGACAGAGGGTGAGAATGGTTGGATGGCATCACTGACTCAACAGACATGAGTTTGAGTAAACTCCAGGAGTTGGTCATGGACAGGGAGGCCTGGTGTGCTGCGGTTCATGGGGTCGCAGACAGTCAGATATGACTGAGTGACTGAACTGAACTACAGAATAAAACCTATTACCTTTTCTGCACAAAAAGTGAAAGTGGCTCAGCCCTGTCCAGCTCTTTGCAACCCCATGGACTATTCAGTCCATGGAATTCTCCAAGTTAGAATACTGGAGTAGGCAGCTTTTCCCTTCTCCAGGGGATCTTTCCAACCCAGGGATAGAACCCAGGTGTCTGGAATTGCAGGAGGATTCTTTATCAGCTGAGTCACAACAGAAGCCCAAGAATATTGGAGTGGGTAGCCTATCCTTTCTCCAGCGGGTATTCCCAACCCAGGAATCAAACCAGGATCTCCTGCATTGCAGGCAGATTCTTTACCACCTGAGATATCAGGGAAGCTCTTCTGCATAAAGGCCTTAAATTACTCAAAGATAGTGACCACATGTACAGCTCCGTAACCCCACTCCCTAGTTTTTTCTTTTTTAAGCTAATATACTTCTGGTCCCTGGAGCTATTCCGCTCATTCAGAATTTCAAACCTCCTTATCATCCTAACCAATTTTCTTACACCATGCTCCAGTTTGTTAATTCATCTCTTAAGCTAAGTAACTAGAATAAAAGCAAAGAGTAATTACGACTTCCTTCCCTGTAAAAGACAGTTATGATACCAATCAAAAGGAGACCATGTCTTACGCAGGAGTCTTTGGAAAAACACATTCTAACTTAAAAACAAAACAAAACAAAAAAAATTCATTCCCCATATATAGAACAATTCAAATAAGGTTCCCACCCCTCCTCTACTCTAAGTTAATAAATTTCATTCTAATCATGTCCAAGCAGGTGTTTTTAGGGTAACAGCTCTCATGAGTGAGGCTGAAAAGGATGTCTGGAGGAACCTATTAAACAAAGTACCCAAAGTTATGAACCATTTATCTTTTTTATATACATTAGAGGAATCCAAGGTGTATCAATCCTAGACAACGATTGATTTGATCAGGTGGACTGGGAAATGCATAACTGAGTGGGGGAAAAAACAAGCTAATGGCACCTAGTACTGAATATCTCCACAGAAGCTTCTTAAGAATGTAAGCATTATACATGTTGTACAGAAAAGACAGAAAATTATCACTTTGGGTATTTGCTTATTTTCCAAAGACTGTACTGAAACTAGACACAGAAGTTTCTAAAGAGGCAAAATATTTAAATTGAGGTCCAGAGGTCAGCAAGTTTCTTAAAAGAATGCTTTAATTCTTTTTATTTGTAAAACAACTCACTAATATTTAAAATTTTAATATAAATTTAATTAGATAAATGATACAACCACTGATTAAAGGTCAAAGTGCTTACAAGCACACCGAACCAAATTCACAGACAAATGAAAGAAGAACACAGACAAACAATATAAAAATGCGTGGTAGCAAGTTAAGGTCAAATGATGTCACCATCCCTTGGGTTCCAAAGGACACCAAGACAGGAGGTGCTCACAACAGTTAAGAAGAGTCTCTCTCGATCAGTTTGCTGAATAATCCACGTTTATCTTTCCTGCTAAAAAACCTATAGCAAACGCCTATTCCACAATGAACATTCATGCTAGAAGGTCCTATCTCTTGCTCCTTTCAACTGAGTTTTATGCTTATCTAGAGTCGTTTCATATACTACTAAATCATATTTACTTGGTATAGTATTTGGCAGGTTTTTGTTGTTGTTCAGTTGCTAAGTCATCTCCAATTCTGAGAACCCATGGACCTTCTGTCCAGGCTCTTCTGCCAGGCTCCTGTGCACTGATTTCTCAGGCAAGAATATATGGAGTGGGTTGCCATTTCCTTCTCCAGATCTTCCCACCCAGATAAAGAATCTGAATCTCCTGCATTGGCAGGTGGTTGGTCCAACAGGGAAGCTCTATTTGATAGATATATAGTTTAATTAAACATTATATAAAACAATCACTTGAGTAAGAACTGTTTCCATGAAAATGAAGTATTTTAAAAACTCCACCAAATAGTCACTATGAAAAGCTGTTACTCAACTGTAGACAAGAAATGTAAAACATCTAAACTGAAAAGAGATCTAGAACAATTCAGCACTCAAACCGCTTTAAAAGTAGCTTAAAATTATAAAAATCTTTTATAACACAAAGTGAGTCTAAATTGTATCAAGGGGACGAAAATCTCATCAGCGGAACCATATTCAAAGAAAAGTCCTAGGTGTTACATAACGCTCTGGCAAATTAACAATTATATGCTAAAATTCAAAAACCTAAATTTTATCTGTGTGTATGTTTTTTAATGACTGTCTTTTTTGATAAACCTAATGACTATCACTGTTTTTTTTCACTGCCTTTTTGGATAAATCTAACCACTATCAATCCTGAACACATGGTATGAGGGGTTTTAATTACAGTTCAAACACAAAAAATAGCAAAGTAATTAATTCCGGACAGGACAGATGTGCCAAATTCAAAAGAATCAATATCAGAACCAATCGCACCATAACCCATCACACTCACAACACATGACATTAGTTTTTGAAGAAATTCAAAGAGCAGACATTTGAAGCTAGCTAAAACTACAATTTAAAGAAAAGCATGACATAACTATAAAACACAAAAATACACAATACATTAATAAACTGCCTGTCCTGCCCTTTAATATCCAATGAAGTAAAATCCACCATTTAAATCCCCCAAATACAGAATTCACAACAATTTACAATAAGCATTAGAGTGTAAGCTAACTTTACAATTTAAAGTTGTTAAGGATTACACTACTTTTCTTTATGACGGTTACTAGAATAACGCCTGACACAAGACTACTTAGTAATTGTAGCTTGTAATTATTATCTTATTTTTCATTTAAATATTTTAATTTTTGTATCCCCTGGATACATGTACTAGTGCCTGGACTTAATGAATATTTACTTAAAAAAAACCTCTGCCCTTCACAATTGAAAAAGTTATCAAAATAGCTTTCCCACTTAAACTGAAATTGTACTACACTGTCAAAGTATTTTCACTGAATGTACCCATGCTGCCGCTGCTGCTAAGTCACTTCAGTCATGTCCGACTCTGTGCAACCCCACAGACGGCAGCCCACCAGGCTCCGCCGTCCCTGGGATTCTCCAGGCAAGAACACTGGAGTGGGTTGCCATTTCCTTCTCCAATGCATGAAAGTGAAAAGTGAAAGTGAAGTCACTCAGTGGTGTCCGACTCTTAGTGACCCCATGGACTGCAGCCCACCAGGCTCCTCGGTCCATGGGATTTTTCAGGCAAGAGTACTGCTAGTGTACCAAAAAAAGTGAAAAGGGAATCAAAGATGTAAACTGCCACTTGTGACATCCATGAGGTTCTGAATATTATACACAGAGGTCCAAAAGGGTATTTGATTCAATCTACTCAAATGCTAGTGAATATATAAAAACAAATGCCTCTTTTCAATTGCCCAACTTTAATTTTAAAGTAAAAATTCTTATTAATAAAGATTCATCATAAGACTCAAAATGCACACAAAATTGAGTGTAGGTTACTATCTGTTTACATTTATCTACCTGTGAAATCCAAGTTTAAATGCACTGTCTACATAAAAGGGCTGGTATTAAGCAGCTGGACTAGATGTTTCTCAAATGTTATTTTTTATTTTTATCTAAACTCTCTCTGCAAACTAAATGAATCATTTTTTAAGTATAGAACAATTCTTATATTATTTACCAATTAATTAATGCTAACAATCTCCACAAAATAAATAATTTGGTCTAAACCTAGTCTTTTCATCAACTATAAGTTCGTTAACATGAAGGCGATATTTTATGCTGGCTATAATGGAATGCCATTTATAAGTCTGAATAGTTCCATAGATAGAAGCAGCAAGAATGACAAGTCAATCTGTTAGAACACCCCCTTTCTACCTCAGTGACAGTTTAATATACCTAAATCTGAAGTCTATTTTAAAGTTTCACAATCTTAATTCATTTACATATTTTAAATAAGCATCATACAAGCACAGAGTGCAATCATCTGGAAAAAAAAAACAGGAAATAAAAGATCAGCTCTGAGTCTAGTAATATTAACAAGATACTTGTTCAATTTATTTAACAAAGATACTGCTAAATAATAAAAAGGCATTTGACTATCTTAAAATTCATAATAGCAGATCAGATCAGATCAGTCACTCAGTCGTGTCTGACTCTGCGACCCCATGAATCGCAGCACGCCAGGCCTCCCTGTCCATCACCAACTCCCAGAGTTCACTCAGACTCGTCCATCGAGTCAGTGATGCCATCCAACCATCTCATCCTCTGTCGTCCCCTTCTCCTTCTGCCCCCCATCCCTCCCAGCAGCAGAGTCTTTTCCAATGAGTCAACTCTGCGCATGAGGTGGCCAAAGTACTGGAGTTTCAGCTTTAGCATCAGTCCTTCCAAAGAAATCCCAGGGCTGATCTCCTTTAGAATGGACTGGCTGGATCTCCTTGCAGTCCAAGGGACTCTCAAGAGTCTTCTCCAACACCACAGTTCAAAAGCATCAATTCTTCAGCGCTCAGTCTTCTTCACAGTCCAACTCTCACATCCATACATGACCACAGGAAAAACCGTAGTCAGTCAGTTTTCATTCCAATCCCAAAGAAAGGCAATGCCAAAGAATGCTCAAACTACCACACAGTTGCACTCATCTCACACGCTAGTAAAGTAATGCTCAAAATTCTCCAAGACAGGCTTCAGCAATACGTGAACTGTGAACTTCCTGATATTCAAGCTGGTTTTAGAAAAGGCAGGGGAACCAGAGATCAAATTGCCAACATCCGCTGGATCATGGAAAAAGCAAAAGAGTTCCAGAAAAACATCTATTTCTGCTTTATTGACTATGCCAAAGCCTTTGACTGTGTGGATCACAATAAACTGTGGAAAATTCTGAAAGAGATGGGAATACCAGACCACCTGACCTGCCTCTTGAGAAATTTGTATGCAGGTCAGGAAGCAACAGTTAGAACTGGACATGGACCAACAGACTGGTTCCAAATAGGAAAAGGAGTTTGTCAAGGCTGTATATTGTCACCCTGTTTATTTAACTTATAATAGCAGATACGATTTATTATGTATCAGCATTTTCTAGGCACATCAAGGTTTCTGAAAGGCAGCTAACATGCCTCAATTCATGTATGTATATTCCCTGCTTAGCCCCATGCTCAAAAATAATATATGCTCAATTAATATTCAATGAAGTGTACCATTTAATCCTTTGAACAAACTTAAGGCATATTTTATCATCCTCTTCTCACAAATAAAGAAGCTGAGGGGATGGATCCAGGCCAACCCACACACAGTGGTCTTGCTCAATACTTTACCTTTGCTTAATACTTTGCCCTAAGTCACAAAGCTGGGCTTTCCTGATAGCTCAGTTGGTAAAGAATCCACCTGCAATGCAGGAGACCCCAGTTCAATTCTTGGGTCAGAAAGACCCGCTGGAGAAGGGATAGGCTATCCACTTCAGTATTCTTGGGCTTCCCTTGTGGCTCAGCTGGTAAAGAATCCACCTGCAATGCAGGACACCTGGGTTCAATCCCGGGGTTGGGAAGATCCCCTGGAGAAGGGCAAGGCTACCCACTCCAGTATTCTGACCTGGAGAATTGCATGGACTGTATAGTCACTCCATGGGGTTGCAAAGAGTTGGACACAACTGAGCAACTTTCACTTTCAAGTCACAAAGCTAGTGGTAGAGTTAAAATCTGACTTCATAATAAATATTCTTTCAATTACAGCATGTCATCTAAATATCAAAGACATAATTATCATTAAACTCAATAGCTATTATTCTTTAAGTATTTTCCTATATTATTGCTTTTCAAAGAAAAAATCCTCAGGAATTATTGTTCTTCCAGAATTTCTGAGTAGACATTTCATCTGGGATCCAGTCTTTCCTCCACAAGGATCCCACATTTCTGATTTGGGAATTCTATTTGGGATCTTTGTTATTCCAATAGTATCATCGTACAACATATCCAATGAGGGTACTGGTTCTATGCAATCATATGACCTAACCCAATCCAGAATGAATTGCACAATTTCTGGAAGAGTTGTAACAGTAATATAAATTAAGGCAACTGGGAGCAGCCGTCTTTGAATGAGGGAAATCTAGGCAACATCATTAAATCAGAGCATAAAGTTTCATTTTAAGACAAACAATACATTCCCCTCATATTCTTAAACCAACTTCAGTCACACTGAGTTAAATCTAAAGAATCCAAATCGATAAATTTTTTTATAAGGGTGCTTCTCATTTTATCATCTTTCATACATTGTTCCCTACTCATGGAATGTCCTGTCCCCTTCGTTAATAATGCTTCTCACCTACTGGGCAGCTATTATTAATATATATCCCAAGAGTCATGTGAGATGTCAGACATACAATATCTCTAATATTGAAAACTAACCTACATCCAAAATGCATAAGGTAAACCTCATCCTTGCCTTTCAAATGTGAGAAAATTCACACTCATAGAGGCTGAATGACATTCTCAATACTACACAGCTAATAAGTGGAGCCAGGATTCAAAACCAACTTTATCCAGTTCATAAGCATTAGTATTTGTTCTTTCACTACATAAAGCCACTGCCATGTGGCTCTTATCTTTAAAGGTCTTTGCTCAGCCATTAAGTCTTCTGTGAAGCTTTCCCTATTCATTTACATATTTCGTGGATAGCTCATTCAAAGAAATGAAATTACAATATATTGTAACTGTTTCCATACTGAGAATGTAAGCACCTGAAATACAGTGGGATCCCAACAGGACCAGTGCCTCCCATAGTACACGAAACAGGCCAAGCAATAAATATTTGTAGACTTACAACTAAATAGATACAGAGTCCTATCTGTTACACATTAAATTCCATTAAAGTGAACAACTGGCATGTATGAGATAGCCTCTCATATATAATGTTTCTGAAATGCAAACACTCTAGGAAGAAACTTGTAAATAATTCTTCATATTACACATTTGTGGCAATAAATTCATACTTATAAACAGATACAGAAAAGTCAGAAATTCAGAAGAGTAAATATATACATTGCTGTTGTTCAGTCCCTAAGTCACGTCTGACTCTGTGATCCTGTGGACTGCAGCACACCAGGCTTCCCTGTCCTTCACTCTCTCCTAGAGTTTGCTCAAACTCATGTCCATTGAGTCGATGACACCATCCAACCTCACATTCTCTGTTGCCCCCCTTCTCCTGCGGCCCTCAATCTTTTCCAGCATCAGGGTCTTTTCCAATGAGTTGGCTCTTCGCATCAGGTGGCCAAAGTTATTAGGGCTTCAGCAACAGTCCTTCCAATAAATATTCAGGGTTGATATCCTTTAGGATGGACTAGTTTGATCTCCCTGCTGTCCAAGGGGTTCTCAAGAGTCTTCTCCAGCACCACAATTTGAAAGCATCAAGTCTTCATCAATGCTTCATAAAGCATCAATTCTTTATGATCCAACTCTCACATGCCTAAATGACTACTGGGAAAACCACAGCTTTGACTATACGGACCTTGGTCTGCAAAGAGATGTCTCTGCTTTTTTATACGCCGTCTAGGTTTGTCACAGCTTTTCCTCCAAGGAGCAAGCATCTTTTAATTTTATGGCTGCAGTCACTGTCCGCAGTGATTTTGGAGTCCAAGAAAATAAAATCTGCCACTGTTTCCTGTTTTTCCCAATTTATTTGCCATGAAGTGATGAGACTGGACATTTTTTCAAATCAAATACTTTAAATGTATTAAAGGACCTTGTGTTAAGTAAAAACACAGCCTACTTACTATGCAAAAAGTCAAGTACTACCCTCAAAACAAACTGGACTACAGCCTTCATTGTTTTAAAACCAAAGTTGCCCACAGTTTTTATTTGTAAATGTAAAGAATGAACCAGACTATCTCCTAAGCACTACCCAGCTCTAGGATTCTGTTGTAATTCAACAACATCACTAATTATCAACTTCTCAGAGTGCTTTCTTGATCCTACAATCTAAAAGTGACTTCTCAGAGAAGGTCTCTCCTCCTATCTTACTATTTCAGTGCACTCTTGCCCCTGACATTTTTCTCACTTGATTACTTACTATGTTACCATCTCCCCAACAAGAATGTAAGCACCAAGAGAACAAAAGACCTTGCTCTATTCATCAGCACTCCCCAAGGCTTTACAGAGAACCTAGTAGGCACCCAATAAATATGTTAAAGAAATAATCATCATGGGAGACATCTTTGCCCAACTTAGGAAGATGAAAAATCGTACATAACTGGGCATGCCTTACATTTTCCAAAAAAAAAAAAAAATCAAGTTTTCTCACATATTATACACTTTGCCTCAAGATAAATCTTACAAAGTTTCTGGAGGGGAAGGGGGAGACCAAATAATTGATTTCAAAGAATGGAACGAGAGAAAGAATTTGAGTAGATGTTTGACATAACAAAGGTTTTAAGACCATTTAGTAATCACCTCTTCGTTGGTAACTTACTACAAGATAATTTAGTGTATAAAAACAACTTAGTTCCAGAATCAACTATAAACTCTCAAAAAAAAAAAAAAAAAGAAAGAAAAACCTTCTATCTCAGCAACAAACATCTTAATAGAAAAAAAACAGCTTAATGAAGAAAAGAGGAACAAATGCAAACCATTCCAGTAATTCAAGACGGCAGTCTCCCTTTTCCTGAAACAATACTGTCCTCCATCTCTTCTCGTTTCTGTGTACACGACAGGACACTTGGGTATTGATGGGGAAATCTTACAGATATCACCACCACCATATGGACAATGACACAGCTCCTAGTCAGTCCCTTACTTCCATTTAAAACTTTACCCCAACTCTTCAAGGCTCTCTTTGGGTCATAAAGCTGAAGTCCCACAATCTCACGCCTGCTTTCTCTGCCTCCTTCTCCCGCAATTAAACACGGACCCTCTCCCCTCCCCTCAACTTTTCCCTTGGGATTCCCATCTCTGCCATCAAAACATTTTAACCCCGCTACTATTTCTAAGTGCTGGCTTTCTCAGTGTCCTAGGAACTCTGGATCCAAGAGAAAAAAAAAACAAACAAACATGCTAAGCGTCCCTGCTCTCTCTCCCACCCCAGCCTTACCCACCACCCCTCTACCGGGGGCCCAGCAGGTGCCTCGCTAGGGACCGCCGCGCCCCGGCCGAGAGGCGGGGCACACAAAGGACCCGCGAGGCCCTCCCAGCCTCCTCCCGTCCTCCCACTGCAGCTCCATCGGGTCTGCGCTCCCGGGCTAGCGGAGGCCCGAGGGAGGCGGGCAGGCGCCGGCTCCGCGGGGACCAGAGATGCTCACCCCGGGCGCCCTCTCCCGACCCCGACCCCGCCCACACCCCAGCCACCAAGGCTACCCACCCCCGCGCCGGGCCTGGACCCTCGCCCGGCGAAAACCGAAAGCGCATCCCCGGCCTCGCGGGCCCAGCGCATCCCGGCCCATGGTCCCGAGCCGCGTGAGGCCCCCCGCGCGGCCAACCGCTCCCCACGCCCGAGGAAGGGCCGGCCGCCCGCCCGGCCGCCCCGCACTCACAGACTGCCGGAGCAGGAGGTACAGACGAAGGAGCCGACCGTCATGTTCACGTAGGTGGGGCCGCGCTGGTCGCAGTCGAAGCACTTTCGGTTGTGCGGGAGGCCGGTCATGTCCCGCAGCATCTTCAAGTGCTTCTCCTCCTGCTTCCGCTTCGCGCTGGCCGCCATGGCCGCGGCGCCGAGCGAGGAGGCCGGCAGGGCCGGGAGCCGGGCGGCGCTGCGCCGGGGACCCTGCGGTCCCACCGGCCGCCCTGGCCGCGGCCGCCGCCCTCCGTCAGCGCGCGCCGCCCGCGCCGGACCCGGGCCGCTGCGGCTCGACTCGACCGGGCTGAGCGCGAGGCGGACACGCTGCGGAGCGAGGGCTGACGGGCCACGCGAACCGGCCCGACGGTCGTGGGACAACCGCCGCCGCCGCCTTCCCGACTTCTCCTGAGGGGAAAAGACGAGGAAGCGGGGACGGCAAGAAGAGGCCCGCCCCGGGCGGCCGGAGGCCAAGTGTCGGCTCGCGCCCTCTGCTGGCCGGGAGGAGTTACTGCGGCCGCACTTGCAGGCAAAGCGCATTAGTTGGGTTGCCTTCCTCCCCCTGCCTGAAGGGGTTCAAGGGCTGCCCAGTGCTTTGGGGATAATTCAGAGTTCATCACCCTGTGTCCTAAACAGCTCTCCATCCGTCTAGCCCAGGTTGCCTCTCTCACTTCATCCTAATCTACTCAGCCACACGGGATTTCCATTTGGATCCCGAACACAGTAAGCTCCCTCTTGAGTCAGGAACCCTTGCCGGGGCTGTACACTCTATAGCAGGGTTTCTCCGCTATGCCTCTGTTGGCATTTTGGACTAGATGATTTCTTGGTGTGGAGACTGCCCTGTGCCGTGTAGGATATTGAACGTCATCTCTGGCCTTGACCCACTAGATGCCAGAATGACCTCCCCACCCCATGCCATGTTGCTGTGGCAACCGAAAATTCCCTGAGGTTGCTAAATGTGGAGTCATGGTAGAGGGAGGTGAAATCCACCTGGCTGAGAACCACTGCTACACGTGGGAGGCTGTTATCCATGCGCCCACTGCAGGCAACTTCTGTAAGCCCAATCAACCTACTTAATATTGCAGCCCGGAGGATCTGCAACATTTCCACCTGAAAATTTCCACGTTCAGGAAAATCACCCGCAGTGAAATGGCTGTGCTGTGTTTTCTTCATAGTTCTGGCTATTTAAAATCCTGTTCCTGCTACTCTAGAAGAGATTAAGGGAAAGCAAGCCCTGCTCACTCCCTTAATCTTATCAGAGACCCCCACCTTTGACCCACTGTTATAAAGTAAATAAAATCCTACTCCTTCTTTAGTGTTTACTGTGTTTTCCCTGGGATCTCCCTTTAAGGCTCCAAATAACCTGGACCCCACTGTTTTCTTCTCTGCTCCATCCCCTAGAGCTGCAGGCTGGGTGCTTAGTATTTATGGAATGAGTGCATTATGTATCTCACTTAATCTTCACAAGATCCCTTAAGGGTAAGCCTTATGGTTCTTACAATCGGGAAGCCAACACTCTAGAGGATTAAGTAAATTTACCCTTGGATATACATGGGTTGGCCCAGACAGTCAGACTGCAGAACTCAAATCTCTTAATCACTCCAGGAATCCACAGCCAGCAGGATGTTAAAAATCATTCTTGTCCCTCGTTTCCCCAGGGAGTATCCAGGAAGACCCAGAGAGTCCAGAGTCCCTCAGCCAGTGAATAGGAAAGTAAGATTAGAATCCAGGTTTCCTATTGCCAAGGCTAGCCTCCAGATCTCCAGTGAAAGTGACTGGACAAGTCGACCAAATGAGACTTCATATTACTAGTAATAATAATGTGTTTAATAGTAAAAGAAAAGGATTGACAGATTTTGGATTGGCCAATGAATTTTTAACTTAGGCTCGACTCGTGACTCAGACAGTGAAGAATCCACCTGCAGTGCAGGAGACCCAGGTTCCATCCATGGGTTGGGAAGCTCCCCTGGAGATGGGAATGGTTACCCACTCGAGTATTCTGGCCTGGAGAATTCCATGGACAGAGGAGCCTGGTGGACTACAGTCCATGGGCTCGAAAAAAGAGGGACACAACTGAGGGAGTAACACTTTTACAATGCCATCAGCACATGTAAAAAATTAATAATTCCTTAAAATCCTCATATATCCCATCAGAGTTCAAAGTTCCAATTATCAATGTTTAAAAAAAATTTTTTTTACAGTTTATTTGAATCCCCACCTCGCAATTGAGTAATGTGTCTCATATTGTAAAATCTCTTTTAGTCTATGGTTACCCCTACATCTCCTTTTTTTTTTTTTTTAAATTTTATGTTATTTTATTGGCTGCACCATGCAGAATCCTACTTTCCTGACCTTTGATTGGACCCTTGACCCCTGCAGTGAAGGCTTAGAGTCTTAACCACTGGACCACAAAGAAGTCCCCACTATCTCCTTTTTTCCTTTCAATTAATGGTCATGTCATTTACCATTGTCTATGTCATTTAACATTTTTCTCTATCCTCTGTTTCCTAAGAAATGCATTCTTGGGTCTAATTCACTTGTATCCAGTTCAATTTTTTTTTAATTTTGGCCAAATTTTATCTTTGTGTTCTTCCATCAGGAGGTACATAATGGGCGGAGGAGGAAGAGGGGAATATCTTTCTGTCTTTTTTGACATTGATAGCCCTTGATGATTAGTGTCTAGATTTATTAATCCGTTACAGTTTACAAAATGGTAACAGTCTAACTCTGTTGTTCCTTCTTCACGTATCAGCTGAAAGAAAATGTTTTTTATAAAGAAAAACTGGCCCTTAGCCACTGTTTAGCACAGTTCATGTCAGAAAGGCAGGGTGACTGTTTGATTCCTTCTGTTTATTCACAAACTTTCAAAATAATGTATTGGTTTCCTAACACCTTGCAATGGTGAGCAATGTTTTTTTCCGTGTCATTACAAACTCAAGAATTTTTAAATGTATTTGATATATTTCACATCCTCCTTGGAGCTCACGTTGTCTCTTCATGAGTGAGGGGGAGCCTTAGAAAGTTGACTTCGGAGTCTTTTTGACAAGACTGTTGACTTAACATCAGCTGGAACGCCAAGGCAACTGGATCCTTGGCTGTCTAGGAGAGGAGAGTACTGAAATGTCCAGTCCTGGACTGACCAAGACAGAAGGCTTCACAGCCCCCCTGTGACCAAGTGTGACACCCAGCCATCTCTTACTCATCACTAACAAATGCATTCAACCCACAGCCAGTGGCTTCCTTGTTTCTATATTTGTAATGCTCACTTGTTTGTATGTTTTCTGATTGTTCATCTCTCCATGGTCTAACATCTAATAAATGCCAAAATCAGAAGGCGTGACTGCAGCCCCTTGTATAAACAGTTTAATAAGTGGTTGTTGTGGTGTTGTTGTTGTTGTGTTGTTGTTGTTGTTGTTGTTTAAAGAATCAGGAGTCGGTATTTCCAGACTGTCATTCTTTAGGAAGGTGAAGTTCAGGTGACGTCCAAAGTGTTTTCTCCAAATGAAGCTGAAAGTCCGTATGACCTGCTGAATTTTAGCTTTTTTAATCTCCCATATAATATCAAAGTAGGTTTCTACTCTCTCAGATCCCAAGGAGAATTTGTGGTGTATAAGGCAAGGCTATTTATTTATTTGTCTTGACTATCACAACAAAAGGAGGTATTTTTGTCCCTATCTCATATATGAGGAAGCTGAGGCTGTGAAGTGCCGGCGTACCCAAGGCCAGAAATGAAGCATGAGGCTGAATTCAAACCCAGATCCAGATGCAAGGTGCCAGCTTCTACTTCTAGTAACTGAATACTGATTCTGCTTATTGGATTTGCACAGAAGTTACCTTCAGAAAAGTTAGCTCTGCAGCCAGTGATCTTTCCCAATGCAAAAATGATTCTGGCATTCTCAGTCTCCTCTCCCTGCCTTTCAGAGACTTCCCATTGCTAGGAAGATAAAGACCCTAAGAAACCCAGAAGCCTTGTGGTCCAACCCGAGTTCTTTCACCCAACACACAGTGAGGCCAAACAAACTAAAAAGTCAGAGTTTGGAGCAGAGAAAGGTTCATTCCAGGGCTTCCCCAGTGGCTCAGCGGTAAAGAATCCGCCTGCAGTACAAGAGATGCAAGAGATGTGGGTTCGATCCCTGGGTCAGGAAGATCCCCTGGAGGCAGGCATGGCAACCCACTCCAGTATTCTTACCTGGTGGATCCTCATGGACCGAGGAGCCTGGCGGGCCATAGTTGCAAAGAGTCAGACACGACTGAAGCAACTGAGCACACACAAGCGCAAGGTTTATCGCAAGGGCCACACAAGTGCATAAGGTCACAAAGAGCTGGACACAACTGAAGCAACTTAGCAGTACGCATGCACCTCTCCTTTAGAGCACTTGCTACTGCAGCGGCTTTATGTTTTTCAGATCGGGTAACCCCACTACCCCCCAACCCTCCCCACTACACAGTGGGCTTCATCAGGACCAGGTCTGTGTTTGCTCACCACTGTTTCGGCGGCCCTTGGCATGGGGCACAGCCCTTTGAAGCGGCTCAATAAATATTGGTTGAAAAAATGCAATCAAAGAATAAAGCTTCCCTCTGGGTCCGCCTTCTATTTATTGTTGTCTCTGCTGCTTTGGCTCCCAGAATGACTACAGTTCTGTCAAAGCTGCTAAAGGTTTGTTACGGAACTTGCAAATTCTGAAATCAAACCTCCAAGAATACGAATCTAAAAACCTGACTTGCTTAGAGGCTCCTGCCTGTGCTTATCACCAGGGGTGACTCAGAGAAAATGTCCTGAACAAACCCTGGTGTTTGGAGAGGCCCCATGGAGCCAGCGACCAGGCTGCCAACTCATCCTTGGCCACCCCACCCTCGGGGCCTGTAGGCAGGGCCCGGAGAGGAGGCCCATCTGTGTCTTCTTGAGAGCAAAGCAGGACAAACAGTAGCAAATGTAACAGCCGTGGTTTGATCGCTGGAAGTACTTGAGTGAGGAGAGGAGAGTCCCCCCACTTTTATGTGAAAGACTCAAATTTAGACTATTGACAGGGGCCTCTCTGGCAGTCCGGTGGTTAAGAGTCCTCCTTCCAACACAGGAGACGCGAGTCCAATCCCTAGTTAGGGAACTAAGATGCCACGCTCCATGGGGCAACAAAGCCAGCATACTCAACTGGTGAGCCTGAGTGTTTTAGAGCCTGTGTTCTGCGACAAGAGAATATTGACAGCATCCATCACTGAGTTGCCCGCAGTGTCAACGAGATCCGCTGACGGAATAGAAAGATGTTGCCCGAGACACACACGGCCTGTGTGCATCTTTGCCACCTACAGCACTCTCTGAATTCCTACTTTTAATAAGTCCTGGATTTAGCCTGTGAATAACACAGTTGGCTCGTTTGCTTGTATATTAAAAGGGCTAATCTGTTGAGTGTAAGTATTTAAAAATATGCCACAGTGGCCCTGTTTTGACATCTGTTTTCATATACTGGAAACCTTGAAAAATTTGAAATGGCCATGACCCCCCTCTGAAATGAATCTCCTTCTCTTTCCAAGCCCCCAGACCCTTGACTGCCCCCTGCCCAGCCTCAAAACCTGAAGCACAGAGCCTCTCAGAAACTCTCCCAATCCTCCCTCAAGGCACCCCCGTGGTAGGCTAGTGAGTTGGGGTTATTGGGGACCCCACTTCTCATGCTTGGGGTCTTCAGATCTTCCTTCTGCTCAGGACCCCTTGATGCCTGGAGCTGATTTTGCTTATGGAGAGGAGTTAACCTGATAAGTTAGGAGCCTTTCCAAGGTAGGAAACTGGAGCTGTGGGTTTTCTCTTTTTATTAGCATTCTTCCTTCCCCAGAGCGTGACTTTTTCCAGTTTGTGACCAGGGAGCCAATGCTAACCTTTATGGCCCATTTAAGTAATGGCAGAGGCAAGTCACATGGGCCCATTAACTCCCCCAGGCCCCCGAAGGTCTCACAGAATGAGCAGTCTCGGGGCCTGGATGTGAAGCACTGTGGAATAATACTCAGCTTGGTTTTTTGTGGGTTTTTTTTTCCCCTTTTCTTCTTTTGCTAGCTCTTTCCCTTAGCTGTGGTTTGATTATTTTTAACATTGCTTCCTGACTTGCTTTTTAATTTGCAAGAAACAGTGAGATAGAAAGGGAAGAAGGAAAGAACCTACAGAGAACAAGCAGTTGGTGTGTACTTCCTGGAAACATCAGCGTGGTTTCTGGGTACACTCTGCACAAGAGCGCCAGGAAACCGCACACCTGAAGGGCCGATGCTGTGGGGCGAACAGGCACTCGGTCACCTGGCCTCCTGCTCCCCGCAGACCTGCCCCCAAGCAGTCCCCACCACCATCAAAGCTGTACTTCTCTACCTGGATTCATCTTACTGTGGCCTTTGCGAGTTTTGTCTCGAGGCACCCAGCTGAATGGTGTCTGCTCGGAGAGCAGGGACCAGCTGCTAAACGTGGTGTCCCTAGCTTGCCAGACCACAGAAGGACCGTGCCGGTCCATTGACTGATCTAACCTCAGGTCATGCTGGAAGCCCAGAAAAATTCAACTAGATTCTAATCATCCATTTGTCAGAAAGGCACTTTCTGGCTGTTAGAGGGAAACCAGAAGTGGCTTTCAGCTTGCATTCATCCATCTGTTTGTTCATTCAAGCAGTATTTTTTGAGCACCTACTGTGTACCAGGCATTATGCTGGATGCTGGGAACTCAGCAATAAAAAAGAGAGTCTCTACTCTCCTGGAAGATGTGGTCCCATGCAACAGAGACCAGACTGTATCCATGATAATGGAAATGCACCAGGTGATGCTAAGTGTTCTAATTCTAAATGAAGCAAGGTAAAGGAATATAGTGTGAAGAGGATGCTGCTGGATGTTTGGGCAGGCCCGGAGGTCCATGAGGCAGGGAAAGCTCTAGGACGTGCACCTGTCAGAAATCACAGGACAAATATCATGTGATACTGCTTATAAGTGGAATCCAAAAATACGGTACAAATGAACGTATTTACAACAGAAATAGAGTCACAGATGTAGAAAACAAACCTATGGTTACCAAGGGGGAAAGGGAAGGAAATAAGTTGGGAGATTGGGATGATATATCCACACTACTATATATAAAAGAGATAACTAATAAGGACCTACTATATAGCACAGGAAACTCTGCTCAATATTTTGTGATGATTTAATGGGAAAAGAATCTATAAAAGAGTATCTGTGTATGTATAACTGATTCACTCTGCTATACAGTAGCAACTAACACATTGTAAAGCAACTATACGCCAATAAAAATTAATTTAAAAAAAACCACAGGTCAAACAGCCTGGTATAGAGACCCTGAGACCAAGCAGCCCCCCTCCCTTTGTCAGTTTTTACTGGAATCAGGGCCCCTGGGCTGCCTAAAGAGAACGTGAGTCATCGTCTTTGGAAGCCAAGGGACAGAGGAAAGGGCCCCGCGTCTACAGCAGGGAGAGCGTCCCGGGTAAGAAACGTTCCATTCACGTCGTCAATGGAACGTTGTTCTTGCCCGATGCTGAAAAGAGAAAGGGGACCTTCCCTTCTGGTTCGGGGGGAAGAATGGGGCTCCTGTGGGGAGAGAAACCTGCTCTGGTTTCAGAAAAGAAACCCCAGCATGGCTTGTAGGGCTGCCCAAAAGGATTATGGACCCTACCAGCAGCCATCTGTTTGGATGGGCTCAGATGCAGATATTGCACACGCGGGTCTCCGAAAACACTCATCTCCCCCCACCTTTTCTTTTTTTTCACCAAATGCCTGCAGAACAGGTGATGGTTCAACACGGGGTGAACTGAGCACAAAGAAGCTCTCTTGAGCCCAGCTAACTGAGGTGGCCATCACAACTCAGCCCCTGAAAAGTGAAGCGATCACACAGAATTCCACTGTTGATGCCCAGGAATGATGACAAATGTTTTCTGGGACTAAGCATGAGATGCTAGGCAAAGCATGCTCTGTGGAGTGACTCCATGAATTCTCACACCAGCCTTCAGCGGTAGGCTACAGACATAAAGACATACAGACATGTCCATTTTACAAATGAAGAAACTAAGGCTCCCGAGTCAAGGCCCATGCCAAGGTCTTACAACTGGGAAGTGATGGAGCTGAGATTTAAAGATCAGTGGTGGGGTGACTTCAGAACCCATGATTTAGTGTCTGCAGTCAGCACTGTGCTATCTGTTAGGTGCTCTTGTCAGTCAGACCCAGCCCTACATGAGAGCAGGAAGAGACAGGAATATGTGCTTCTTTGGTCTTGATCTGGCCTTCAGGGGTATAAACACCCTGGAACACAACCGGGCTGGTATAGCCCGAGGATGTCACACCACCCCCAGAGCGTCAGGCTGTGTGCTTGGACCTGTTTTCACTCAAGTTATTCAGATGAGGGAAATTACCTGGAAAGTTAGACACCAAACTTCCCCCGGTGAAAATGTCCCCAATATTCATTCAGGTAGTTGATGAAGTATAGATTTGTCCTTACAGAATGTGCAGAGAGTCACAGAGCAGAGTCCACTTCAGAAGTGGGGGAACCCCTGGAGCAGGTTTACAGGAACAAGCCTGTAGCCATTTTTACCATAAAGATAACCTACTGCTTTATTAACAGTCACCCTTCCAGCCCTGGGGCCAGCAATGATTCAGAAGGTCATAGCATTTGGCAAAGGTAAGGCTCAAATAAGAAAAAAGACTCAGTAGGGGACCTGACATTCAAATGTAAGCACTCCACTCATTCTTCTCCGGTATTTTAAAGATGCCTGCTAATTCCAGTTTTCTTTGCTCAGTGTGTGTTGCTTGTAATGTACAAGTCAACTGCAACTGCGGTTTAGCTAAAATTTGCTAGAAGCCACTGTAATTGAACCCCCTTGGGTACGTGGCTACTTTGACCATTGTGACGCTGCACTCTGATTGGTTGAAATCACTTGTGGTCTGTGTGGTTGGCAAGGCAGTCGGTGATGCTCATGCACATCTGTATATCACTCAGTCTTGGACTTTTCTGGTGGCTCAGACAATAAAGAATCCACCTGCAATGCAGGACACCTGGGTTTGAACCCTGGGTTGGGAAGATCCCCTGGAGAAGGGAATGGCCAGAATTCTTGCCTGGAGAATTCCATTGACAGAGGAGCCTGACAGGCTATAGTCCCTGGGGTCGCAAGGAACAACTAACACTTTCATGCTAGTCTTTATTTGTTCTAACTATCTGACAACATCCAGTTCAATGGATTCTGCAGATGAAGTGTCCCAAACTCATCTAACCATGGAAATGACATGCTCATTTATTATTGTTGTTGTATTTGGAGGGGGGAGGGGAGGATGTGGGTCTCTTTGTGTTTAGGAAGTGGTGATAGGCTGCTTTAGTCAGACCTCTGTCTCCTATGTCTGTCTGCTCATAGACAGACAGGACAACAGGGCAGCTGTGAGCACAGCTACTGAGTCACACCGTCTGGATTCCAATCCTGGGTCTCCCCTGGGAGCTTACATAAGGAACTTAAGTCTTCCATGCTTCAGTTTTCTTTTTTATTTTCTGTAAGATGGAAATGATAGTATCACCTACTTCCTAAGGTTGCTATGAAGATTAGGTGATTCAGTATACAAAAAGCACTTCTTCCCTTATTTTTTAAAGAAGAGGTCCCACATTTTTCATTTTTCACTGGACCCCAAAAATTAATGCAACTTGTCCTCCCCGCAGCCCACCTCAGGAAAACTAAATTGAGTGCTTGCAGCTACATGATATATGTTCTGAACTCCTTGCACAAGGAGATAAGTTTTAATTTGCTACCTACTAAAAAAGGAGAAAGAGTGGATTCATAGCTAAATTTAAACATTCAAATTTAAATGCTGCCCTCAGAGCATGCTGGGGTCCTGCAGTGGTCAGCTGACCCATGTGCTCAAGGTCAGCAGCATGGCCAATGTGTGTCCTGGAGGACAGCACTTAAAGGGAAATAAGGAACTCATCCCGTTGTTTATGGTACCTACCATTTGCCCCCCAGGGCTTCCCTTGTGGCTCAGTCCGTTAAGTATTTCCTGCAATTAAAGAGACCCAAGTTCAATCCCTGGGTCAGGAAAATCCCCTGGAGCAGGAAATGGGAAGCACTCCTGTATTCTTGCCTGGAGAATCCCATGGACAGAGGTGTCTGGTGGGCTACAGTCCATGGGGTCTCAAAGAGTTGGATACCACTGAGCAACTAACACTTTGACTATCACCGTTTGCCCCTGTTTCTCCAAATTTGTTAACTTAATCTGGGGTGGTTAATCTTATGTTTATTTCCAAAACTAATGAAAGGGATCCTTCTAAAACAGAACAATAAACAAACAAAGCACTTAGGATAGTGTCTGGCAAATAATGAGCACTCCACAAGTGTTAGCTATTATTAGTATATTTCTCTGTCTTCCCATCAACCACCTCCACTACAATCCAGCCGGAATAAAGGAGTAAATGCATGCGTGTGTGTGTGTGTGTGTGTGTGTGGCTTCTGACAACACCCTTTGTTGTTGTTGTTTCCTTTTGTTTTTCAATATGCTAAATAAAACACAGATACAGACTCATTTTTTAAAAAAGAACTTCAGACAGTGCTAGCGTCATGGGTTGAATAATGTCCCCCATTCACCCAGGACCTCAGGGTGTGATCTTATTTAGAATTAGGGTCTTTGAAGATGTGATCAGTTAGTAAAGAAGACATGGGATCACTTTGGGAAGAAGGCCACATGATGAGAGAGGCAGAGGACAGAGCAATGAAAGCCAAGGAAGACCCAGGACCCCCAGGAAACTGGAAGAAGCAGGAAGGATCCTTCCCCAGAGACTCTGGAGGGAGCACCGCCCTATGACACCACCATTGTGGACTTTTAGCCTCCAGAACTGTGAGAGAATAAATTCCTGGTGTTTTCAACCTTCCAGCTTGTGGACATCTGTCATATCAGCTGTAGGAAATGAAATCAGCCGGTAAATCCCCCGTTACCCTAAGGCACACGCCCCCCCATCCCCCCTTCTATGTCCCTTCTCCCGCCAGAGGGTCATTTTATTACCTTTCCAGGCCTTTTCCCATGAGTCTGGCATATTTCATCTAGTTGACAACAGCATATGGCCAAGGTGGCTAAACTGTCCTTACTGCATTCTGCAGCCTAGATTGGAGCCGGGCGGCTGGACCACCTTCAGGATGAAGAGAGCTGAGTTGCCTCTCCCAGGGAACCCTCTCCTGTGTCTCCCATGAGCACTGCCTGTGAATGACAACCATTGAGAGACAAAAGAATCCTCTGGAACAATGCCTCCTTTTTCATTTTTTTAGCACTGCCTCCACCACCACCACACAGCATGTGGGATCTTAGTTCCCCGACCGGGTATCAAACCCAGGTCCCCTGCAAAGGAACTGCAGAGTCTTAACCACTGGATCGCCAGGGAAGTCCCAGTGTCTCCTTTTTCATAATTCTCATGCCCTCAAGGGTCATTTTAACAACCCTACTTCCTCTTTCTTATGCAGGTTACACTTTTGTCTACTTGAGTCATCTTCCACAGATGTGACTAAAATGGGTCTATTTAATATTAATATGAGTCCATGCTCTGTAAGAACCGGAAGTTGCCATTTGAAGAGTGCTTGTGGGCCTCATCTTCCAGCTGTGAGCATATATATAGTTATCAGTTACATGAAAAGGGATCTTCACAGACAAAAGTTTCATGTGGAAAGAATTTTAGAAAGCTCCTTACTTCTTAAGGGTTTGGGGGTTACAGCCCCCTTTTGAGGACCTGATAAAAATGCCAGTCCCCTTCCCTGAACTGTGCCCCAAGCATATCCACAAGAATCTCAGGCCGGTCCTTGTGCCCAGGTTAAAGTCCCCCTCATTTCACAGATGAGAAAAATCAGACTCTGAAACATAAAGCAAAAAATGTCTCAGAAGGAGTTGGTGGCAGACCCAGGACAAGAATCTAGATTCCCTGTGACCCACCGCCTCCCTGAGACTCTCTCAGGGGACCCCTGTGTCAACAGGTGGGGGACCAAGGTGGTGAACAACACATTGTGGGAAGGAAGCCCCAGATCGCAGGAGCCGATGGTTGAAGGCAGGGGAGAGAGTCCAAGGTCTCCACGCAGATTGTGGCCAGGACACTGCAGTAGGTTCCTCGGACATGGCACTTCTCCAATTTCCAGCAAGGCCAAGACAAAAGAACTTTAAAGCAGCAAATCTTTAGATAACACAAGGGAATTTTATTCTAAGTAACTATCTTTGCATTTCTAAAAGAAGTTTATATATTGTCCTCTGCAAGCCTCTTCAAAAATAGAATAGCATCTCATCTATCTAAGATGATTTGAATGTAGACAGTTATGGAGGCAAGAGGCTGGTCAGGAACATTAAATATGTTGTCTGGGCACACACCATTCCTGCCTCCTTAGCCCCAGGCAGACATCATTTGCCCTCATTGTACTATTTCTAAACTGATACCAGGTGTAGCCCTAGAGTCCTTCACAGCTCAGTTCCTCCCAGCTGGCAATGAGGTCTGCAACCTATATGCCATCCTCTGGCTAAATGACCTTCCAATGTTGTTCCTAGTCTCTTGTGATGATGGAATATTCACTGGAAGGACTGATGCTGAAGCTGAAATTCTAATACTATGGCCACCTGATGCAAAGAACTGACTTATTGGAAAAGACCCTGATGCTGGGAAAGATTGAAGGCAGGAGGAAAAGGGAATGACAGAGGATGAGATGGTTGGGTGGCATCACCGACTCAATGGACATGAGTTTGAGTAAACTCCGACAGTTGGTGATGGACAGGGAGGCCTGGCATGCTGCAGTCCATGGGGTCGCAAAGAGTCGAACATGACTAAGCGACAGAACTGACCTGAACTGTGATGACGGATTTCCCTGTCATCCCATTTAAACTTTCTGATGGCTTTACTCGGCTCAGCAGAGGCCTAGGGATCTCTTATTTCTAGGGCAGAAGTCTCCCCTAGGATTTTTTTCCTAATAGCTGTTCTCCTACATTCTCAGTCCTTTGAAATGATTGAGAGCCCTAAGAATCCTTGCTTATGTTTACATAGGGCTCCCCAGATGACTCAGTGGTTAAAGATACTGCCTGCCAACATAGGAAATGCAAGAGATGTGGATTTGATCTCTGGGTTGGGAGGTTCCCCCGGAGGAGGAAATGGCAACCCACTCCAGTATTCTAGTTTGGAGAATCCCTTGGACAGAGGAGCCTAGCAGGCTATAGTCCATGGTGTCATAAAAGGGTGAGACACAACTGAGCTCACATGCGTGCTTGTTAACATAGTCAGTTCTTTAAAACTGTTATTGCCACAGGTCTTGTGTCTTGATTTCAAAACCCTCTTTTGTATCAGTGATCAATCTCTCTCTCTCCCTTTCTCTCCACGACATCCCTAATGCTAGATTTTGGAGAAGAAACAAGTAGACTGACACAAATCTAAGCCGCATCAGAAAGTTCAAAGACAATGAGAAGGTGAGGTGCAGTGTGGGGTTTTACGCCTCGTCACTGTAAATATCCAATAGGAGCTCTGTGTCTATGACATCAATTAGATGCATTGAGAGTAGAGCCCAATGCAGGGCCCCGTTCTTGCCTTTGTTCTTTGCTTGCATCACCATGCAGTCCAGAACTACTTCTGGAACGTTCCAACCTTGTATCTGCCTCAGTGCCCCTTGACTTGATGACTCGTCTTGTGTGATACAGCAGTGCTTTCCCCAAAGGGAAAAACCAAGTTAACTTATGTCTCATGCTTCTTGCAAGTGGAAGAAGCCATGTGCTAGGCATGTTGCCGCCTGTGATGAGAGGGTGGGCAAGCTCTCTCTGCAAGAAAGGGACTGAGCAGGAGGTCCTGGTGTGCTTGTCTTTGGTTTTCTATTTTTGAGTCTGATGTAAACCAAGAGGGTTTTTAATATTTTCTGATGTCACTTTAAGAAATCCTTTGGTCTCCCTGCTTCCACACCTACCTCGCTCTCTGCTGTCCATTCTCCACCAGATACAAGGAGGTCCTTTTTTAAACAGGAAGTTGCACCCAGCATATTGCTACTCCGGGTCCTGTAATGCCTGCCCCCACCTTCGTCCTCCCTTGCTACAAGGCTCTGCCTCTTTCTCTCTCTGCCCGGCCATTCTCACCTCTCGCCTCCTTGGGTAGACGCCAGGCTCCTGCATGGGGCCTTTACTCTAGCTGCTGCCTCTGTTTTTAAGGCAGATAACTGGCAAACTCACCCACCTCTCTCCATCTCACTTTCTCAACAGGGCCTATCTGGATGACCCTATTTAACGTGGCAACCTGCCTCCCACACATACACACCCCAATCCTCCATCTCCTTAAACTTGCTCTCCTTTTCATTTATGTATTTTACTCTTTCCTGAGTGCTTATGAACTTCCTGGATACGGTATTGTTCTCAACAAACTCACATGTTTGTTGTCGATTATCTCACTGTCTCCCACGAGGATGTAAGCTCCAGAATGCTAATTATCCTTTTCACTAATGTACTGGAGGCGCCTTCAGTTGTGCTAGGTAGTTGGGGTGCTCAGTTAACAGTCGATAAATAAATGGTTGAACAAACAAATAAGTACATGAGTGAATAAAATCTTTGTTCTGGGATGACTGCTGATCGGTAGCAAATATTTAGAAACCACCTGTAACAGTTTCTAACGGAAGCAAGAAAATGGGATGGGGGAATCAACATTGTAGAAAAGGGTGAACACAGATGATCGATAGCATTTATTTTTCCACTTAATATATACTCACTGGGGGTGTTGACCTATTTTTATAGAAGCAAAACTGATACAACTTCCAGCAGGTAGTTTTGACAGTAATTTTATTTTACAAAAGAAAGGTGCAGCAGTTCTCTGGGTCTTTTTGGCAAAATACAAATGGTAGCCTGGACTCGGAGAAGGCGATAGCACTCCACTCCAGTACTCTTGCCTGGAAAATCCCATGTATGGAGGAGCCTGGTGGGCTGCAGTCCGTGGGGTCGCGAAGAGTCAGACACTACTGAGCGCCTTCACTTTCACTTTTCACTTTCATGCATTGGAGAAGGAAATGGCAACCCACTCCAGTGTTATTGCCTGGAGAATCCCAGGGACGGGGGAGCCTGGTGGGCTGCCGTCTACGGGGTCGCAGAGAGTTGGACATGACTGAAGGGACTTAGCAGCAGCAGCAGCAGCAGCAGCCTGGACTACCCTAGTAGCACTTCAGATTTTCCTTCATTAGAGACAGCAGAAATGCATGGGCAGGGAAGTTACTTAAAAAGCATAAATATTTTGCCAAAAGAAAGATGCTTTTGTGGTTGAGTGATAGAATAATTTATGCCAACTACCTTACAGCATCTCTAATTTTGCATGCAAAGGTGAGCTCATGTGATTAGTTAGTCAAAGTCGCTCAGCTGTGTCCAGCTCTTTGCAACTCCATGGGCTATACAATTCATGGAATTCTCCAGGCCAGAATACTGGAGTGGAAGGAAATGGCAATCCACTCCAGTGTTCTTACCTGGAGAATCTCAGGGACGGGGGAGCCTGGTGGGCTGCCATCTATGGGGTCGCACAGAGTCGGACACGACTGAAGCGACTTAGCAGCAGCAGCAGCAGCAGCAGCAGCCTTTCCCTTCTCCGGGGGATCTTCCCAACCCAGGGAAGATCGAACCCAGGATCAAACCCAAGTCTCCCCCATTGCAGGCAGATTCTTTACCAGCTGAGCCATAAGGGAAGCCCAAGAATACTGGAGTGGGTAGCCTATCCCTTCTCCAGCAGATCTTCCTGACCCAGGAATCAAATAGGGGTCTCCTGCATTGCAGGTGGATTCTTTACCAGCTGAGCTATCAGGGAAACCCCTGATGTTACTGACAGAAAGTAAGTGAAAGCTGCTCATGTGATTAGGAGCCAAAAAGCCTTAGTAAGGCATGCTCTCCGACAGTTAATGAAAAGGCAGACCCAAGGGTAACACCAAGGCAGTGTAATACATCATCATCGAATAACCATCATACCATCCAATTAACTTTTGCAGAGGAAGCAACCTTGAATCTAAATGCTAACAATACAGGGCTGTAAAAGATACAGAATGATTCTATAGAAAAGAAAGTTGACCCTGGAGGCCTCATGAAATTATGTCCATAAAATTCTGCATTTGAGAGAGGAGATGCAAAATAAGATAACAAAGGAAATGTACATTGAGTCTGTCTGCTTCGCACGGAAAATGTGCATTCTGATGGCAATTTGGGTTTCAAAGATTGAAGGGTGTTTATTGTTTGCTTCAATGTACTTTGTGGAAGTGCTTTTCACAATCTAAATGTCGATGTGATTAATTAAACATGCACACAATGACATTCTTCTGTGTGAGCTTAGAAAAATTGCAAGGCTAACCTTTTTAAAAAAACGCCTAATTGCTAAGACCTGATGGGGGGTGACACCAGTGAAAGACTTTCAGATGAATCTCTGGTTGAAGTCAAAGGTCACCAGCATTTTGTGGCCTGAGAAGGGGTTAAACTTGGTTTCTTATTTTTCTTTTGTTAACATTTTATTTATTCACTCTGCTGGGTCTTGGGTGCTGTGAGGGCTTTTCTCTAGTTGTGGCAAGTGAGGGCTACTCTTTATTGCAGTGTTAGGGCTTTTCATGGTGGTGGCTCCTCTTGTTGGGGTGTAAGGGTTCTAGGGCTCAGTAGTTGCTGTTCCCAGGCTCTAGAGTACAGACTCAAGGGTTGTGGCCTGCGGGCTTGCTCGTTTCACGACATGTGGGATCTTCCCAGACCAGGGATTGAACCCCTGTCTCCTGCACTGGCAGACAGATTGTTTACCACTGAGCCACCAGGACAGCCCTAACCTTGGTTTCTTAGACAAGGTATCTTCCTAAGGAAACAATGTGGAAAACTTGGCTTCTGTGGACTGATGTCAAATCAAGTCTCAGAAACAGAGTTCTGGGTGAAGAAGAAAATAATAGCTTTATTGCTTTGCCAGGCAAAGGGGGATGAAGCGGGATCATGCCCTGAAAACCTGTGTCCCAACCTGGGAGGATATAGCAGAGTTCGAGGGCAGAGTTGCTGATAAAGATCAGGATGTGTGCAGGGCCTGCACTCCTTTAATCAGGAAGTGTCCTAATGAGCTTCTCAAGGTTATTGAACTGTGACATTCTCTCTGGAACATCTTCCATTCGGTGGGGGTTTTATTAAGAGCTCTGAAGAAGAGCTTGAACTGTTATGTGTATCCCTTGAGGTGGAACCAGGACCCTGCCCCAAGGCTGCACTATTGTCTCTGCATCCCTTCCCTTCCCTGATTGCAACTGTTGAAAGGCTTCCATGCCCAGGAGCTTCACAAGGGTTCTGCTTGGTTTCAAACCCAGGCCATGGATTTCAGTATGGCCTCAGTTCAGTTCAGTTCTGTCACTCAGTCGTGTCCGACTCTTTGCGATCCCAAGGACTGCAGCACACCAGGTCTCCCTGTCCATCACCAACTCCCGGAGTTTACTCAAACTCATGTCTATTGAGTTGGTGATACCATTCAACCATCTCATCCTCTGTCGTTCCCTTCTCTTCCCGCCTTCAATCTTTCCCAGATTTGCAAAATCTGGAACCCTCCTTCTTACTGCCTGCACAATCAATAGACATCAGCTGGGCTCAGTGCCAGGCTGTTCTCTGTGACCTCTCTGTGTCCACTGGGGCAACCTTGTCCCTCTTGCCCTTTCATCCCTAAACTTTTTCATCACGCAAGGTTTCTCTCCGACTGTGCCTCTTCTCTTTACATGGCTTCTTCTTGGGAGAGGAGGACCCTACGTTTTCCTTCATCTTCTCTGTTCCTGTGGTGCTTCCCATCATCCCTATACCTCTTATCCAATATCCCATCTCTTCAAATTGCTCCCCGCTAAAGATGTTCTCTCCCTTTCCCAAAGAAGGAGCCACAGAATCCTAAGATGAATGTTCCCTAACATTACCTAATATACTGCCATGTGCCGTAACATACCTCCTTAACATACCTGCCCTAACATACCTCCACATGCCCAGGCCTTGTGCATCCACTGAGTGACTTGGCCTCCCAAATCCCTCAGGATTCCTAGGTGCCCTCCTAGCCATCATCATCATCAATAAAAGCTCCCGGGAAAACAAACAGACAATAACCAGTTCTGTGCTTAGGTTATGAGTTGAAGTTCAGGAGTCAGGCTGCTTGGATCTAGTCCCTGCTCTGATCCCCAAACATCCATGGGACTTGGGGTTCATCACCTTGACTCTCAGTGCTTCACCCTTCTCTTTGCAGAATAAGGATAACAACACTAACCATGTCAGTTCAGTTCAGTTCAGTCGCTCAGTCGTGTCCGACTCTTTGCGACCCCATGAATCGCAGCACGCCAGGCCTCCTTGTCCATCACCAACTCCCAGAGTTCACTCAGACTCACGTCCATCGAGTCATTGATGCCATCCAGCCATCTCATCCTCTGGCGTCCCCTTCTCCTCCTGCCCGCAATACCTCCCAGCATCAGAGTCTTTTCCAATGAGTCAACTCTTTGCATGAGGTGGCCAAAGTACTGGAGTTTCAGCTTCAGCATCAGTCCTTCCAAAGAACACCCACGACTGATCTCTTTAGGATGGACTGGTTGGATCTCCTTGTAGTCCAAGGGACTCTCAGGAGTCTTCTCCAACACCACAGTTCAAAAGCATCCATTCTTCGGTGCTCAGCTTTCTTCACAGTCCAACTCTCACATCCGTACATGACCACTGGAAAAACCATAGCCTGGACTAGACGGACCTTTGTTGGCAAAGTAATGTCTCTGCTTTTTAATATGCTATCTAGGTTGGTCATAACTTTTCTTCCAAGGAGTAAGCATCTTTTAATTTCATGGCTGCAATCACCATCTGCAGTGATTTTGGAGCCCCCAAAAATAAAGTCTGACACTGTTTCCCCATCTATTTCCCATGAAGTGATGGGACCAGATGCCATGATCTTCATTTTCTGAATGTTGAGCTTTAAGCCAACTTTTTCACTCTCCACTTTCACTTTCATCAAGAGACTTTTTCGTTTCTCTTCACTTTCTGCCATAAGGGTGGTGTCATCTGCATATCTGCTGCTGCTGCCGCTAAGTCACTTCAGTCATGCCCACCTCTGTGCGACCACATAGACGGCAGCCCACCAGGCTCCCCAGTCCCTGGGATTCTCTAGGCAAGAACACTGGAGTGGGTTGCCATTTCCTTCTCCAATGCAGGAAAGTGAAAAGTGAAAGTGAAGTCGCTCAGTCATGCCCAACTGTTAGCGACCCCATTGACTGCAGCCTACCAGGCTCCTCCATCCATGTGATTTTCCAGGCAAGAGTACTGGAGTGGGTTGCCATTGCCTTCTCCAACTGCATATCTCAAGTTATTGATATTTCTCCTGGTAATCTTGATTCCAGCTTGTTTTTCTTCCAGCCCAGCGTTTCTCATGATGTACTCTGCATATAAGTTAAATAAGCAGGGTGACAAATACAGCCTTGACATACTCCTTTTCCTATTTGGAACCAGTCTGTTGTTCCATGTCCAGTTCTAACTGTACTGTATCTCATTTAATACATCCCCTGCAACCATGTCAGGGGATGTATTAAATGAGATAATACATACAAAGTGTTTTGAACAGTGATTGATACGTTGTTGTTATGTAGTCACTAAGTAGTGTCTGACTCTTGCAACCCCATGGACTGTAGCCCGCCAGGCTCCTCTGTCAGTGGGATTTCCAGGCAAGAATGCTGGAGTGGGTTGCTATTTCCTTCTTCAGGGGCTCTTCCTGACCCAGGTTTCAAACCCACATCTCCTGCATTGGAAGACAGATTCTTTATCTCTGAGTTACCATGAAAGCCTGATTGATACATACTGATGCTGAACTCTCAACCTCTATGCACCATTACTGAATCAAATTTCAGAGACAGAGTTTTGAGTAAAGAGAAAAAAGCTTTATTGCTTTGCCAGGTGAGGGGGGACATAGTGGGCTTCTGCCCTCAAAATCTATGTGTCCCCACCCTGGAGGTTTTGATGAGGAGTTAGCAATGGACTTCCTTGGTGGCTCAGATGGTAAAGCGTCTGCCTACAATACGGGAGACCTGGGTTCAATCCCTGGGTCGGGAAGATCTCCTGGAGAAGGAAATGGCAACCCACTCCAGTATTCTTGCCTGGAAAATCCCATGGATGGAGAAGCCTGGTAGGCTACAGTCCATGGGGTCGCAAAGGACAGGACTGAGTGACTTCACTTTCACTTTCACTATATAGCAATAGTTCAAGGCTGGGGTTGCTGATAAGATTAGTGTGTGTGCAGGGCTTGCACTCCTTTAATTTCATCTCAAGTGGCAGGTCTTCTAACCCTGGTGAGCTTCTCTGGTCCCTGTAATCTTGCCTCAGGTGGTTTCTTGGCCGCCCCTCCCTTGATTAACAACTGTTAGAATCTGCCCTTTGGAACTCTGGAAAGGTCATGGAGGCTGGAGGCTTGTCTGCAGAAATGAGCAATGAGTGACAGAAAGGCTTCCCCGCTCAGGAACCCCACAGGGTCCTGCTCAGTCTCAGCACTAGCCATTTGCTACCATGTTCTTCAAAGACAGAAGCTATTTTATCCCTCAAGCCTCGGGCCAGATTTTAATCTTCTGTGAAGACTTTCTAGACTTTTTTTCAACAATATGTGATGATTCCTGTTTAGTTATTTGAACTTTTGTCATACTAGGTTGGTGCTTATCTTATCCCCTTGGAAAGATACGACTTACTAGGTAACTAGATACGTCAGGCACTGAGCTCAGGACTTCATGTGTACTGTCTTATTTGCTTATTTGTTTTTCACTCGCTAAGTTGTGTCTGAATCTTTGCTACCCCAGGGACTGCAGCACGCCAGGCCTCCCTGTCCATCACCAACTCCCACAGCTTGCTTAAACTCATGTTCATCAAGTTGGTGATGCCATCCAACCATCTCATCCTCTGTCACCCCGTTCTGCCCCTGCCTTCAATCTTCCCCAGCATCAGGGTCTTTTCCAATGAGTGAGCTCTTCGCGTCAGGTGATCAAAGTATTGGAGCTCCAGCTTCCACTTACATTTCACAGATGGAGAAACCCACCTTCACAGAAACTAAGCTAATTTTCCAGATTCACAAAGCAAATGTGAATAAACTCTTTTGTCCTCTTAAGTTCATTTCTAGAGTGAATGCTCTCTGAAGGCAAAGTCAGCACCTCTTTCTCAACTGTGTACACCCTATGCCTCAGATGAGAAGGGGTTCGTACTAAAGTATATTGATCTGAAGTGAACGCACGGTTTGGATACCAGAGTCTGGGGATGTAATAAAAATAAACAGCACTTACAAAGCACTGTACACTTGGCAGTGCATTTTCACATGCCTTATTTCATTAAGACCTGACCACAGTTCTGGAAGACATGTATTATTGGTGTCTCCATTTCTCAAGTAGGAGACTGGGAGGCAGAGAAGCTAATTGGCTGTCCTCAAACCAAACTACCAATCATAGCAGAGCGAGGACTCACATTCAGGTGTCCATCCATATGTCGTCCTTTCAGATCAGATCAGTCGCTCAGTCGTGTCCGACTCTTTGCGACCCCATGAATCGCAGCACGCCAGGCCTCCTTGTCCATCACCAACTCCCAGAGTTCACTCAGACTCATGTCCATCGAGTCAGTGATGCCATCCAGCCATCTCATCCTCTGGCGTCCCCTTCTCCTCCTGCCCCAAATCCTTCCCAGCATCAGGGTCTTTTCCAATGAGTCAACTCTTGTCATGAGGTGGCCAAAGTACTGGAGTTTCAGCTTCAGCAACATTCCCTCCAAAGAAATCCCAGGGCTGATCTCCTTCAGAATGGACTGGTTGGATCTCCTTGCAGTCCAAGGGACTCTCAAGAGTCTTCTCCAACACCACAGTTCAAAAGCATCAATTCTTCGGCGCTCAGCCTTCTTCACAGTCCAACTCTCACATCCATACATGACCACAGGAAAAACCATAGCCTGGACTAGCCGGACCTTTGTTGGCAAAGTAATGTCTCTGCTTTTGAATATGCTATCTAGGTTGGTCATAACTTTCCTTCCAAGGAGTAAGCGTCTTTTAATTTCATGGCTGCAGTCACCATCTGTAGTGATTTTGGAGCCCAGAAAAATAAAGTCTGACACTGTTTCCACTGTTTCCCCATCTATTTCCCATGAAGTGATGGGACCGGATACCATGATCTTTGTTTTCTGAATGTTGAGCTTTAAGCCAACGTTTTCTCTCCACTTTCACTTTCATCAAGAAGCTTTTTAGTTCCTCTTCACTTTCTGCCATAAGGGTGGTGTCATCTGCATATCTGAGGTTACTGATATTTCTCCCAGCAATCTTGATTCCAGCTTGTGCTTCTTCCAGTCCAGCGTTTCTCATGATGTACTCTGCATAGAAGTTAAATAAGCAGGGTGATGATATACAGCCTTGACAAACTCCTTTTCGTATTTGGAACCAGTCTGTTGTTCCATGTCCAGTTCTAACTGTTGCTTCCTGACCTGCATACAGATTTCTCAAGAGGCAGATGAGGTGGTCTGGTATTCCCATCTCTTTCAGAATTTTCCACAGTTTATTGTGATCCACACAGTCAAAGGCTTTGGCATAGTCAATAAAGCAGAAATAGATGTTTTTCTGGAACTCTCTTGCTTTTTCCATGATCCAGCGGATGTTGGCAATTTGATCTCTGGCTCCTCTGCCTTTTCTAAAACCAGCTTGAACATCAGGAAGTTCATAGTTCACATATTGCTGAAGCCTGGCTTGGAGAATTTTGAGCATTACTTTACTAGCGTGTGAGATGAGTGCAACTGTGTGGTAATGTGAGCATTCTTTGGCATTGCCTTTCTTTGGGATTGGAATGAAAACTGACTTTTCCAGTCCTGTGGCCACTGCTGAGTTTTCCAAATGTGCTGGCATATTGAGTGCAGCACTTTCACAGCATCATCTTTCAGGATTTGGAACAGCTCAACTGGAATTCTATCACCTCCACTAGCTTTGTTCGTAGTGATGCTTTCTAAGGCCCACTTGACTTCACATTCCAGGATGTCTGGCTCTAGGTCAGTGACCACACCATCGTGATTATCTGGGTCGTGAAGATCTTTTTTGTACAGTTCTTCTGTGTATTCTTGCCATCTCTTCTTAATATCTTCTGCTTCTGTTAGGTCCATACCATTTCTGTCCTTTATCAAGCTCATCTTTGCATGAAATGTTCCTTTGGTATCTCTGATTTTCTTGAAGAGATCCCTAGTCTTTCCCATTCTGTTGTTTTCCCCTATTTCTTTGCATTGATTGCTGAAGAAGGCTTTCTTATCTCTTCTTGCTATTCTTTGGAACTCTGCATTCAGATGTTTATATCTTTCCTTTTCTCCTTTGCTTTTCTCTTCTCTTCTTTTCACAGCTATTTGTAAGGCCTCCCCAGACAGCCATTTTGCTTTTTTGCATTTCTTTTCCATTGGGATGGTCTTGATCCCTGTCTCCTGTATAATGTCACGAACCTCATTCCATAGTTCATCAGGCACTCTATCTAGCAAATCTAGGCCCTTAAATCTATTTCTCACTTCCACTGTATAATCATAAGGGATTTGATTTAGGTCATACCTGAATGGTCTAGTGGTTTTCCCTACTTTCTTCAGTTTCAGTCTGAATTTGGCAATAAGGAGTTCATGGTCTGAGCCACAGTCAGCTCCTGGTCTTGTTTTTGCTGACTGTATAGAGCTTCTCCATCTTTGGCTGCAAAGAATATAATCAATCTGATTTCGGTGTTGACCATCTGGTGATGTCCATGTATAGAGTCTTCTCTTGTGTTGTTGGAAGAGGGTGTTTGTTATGACCAGTGCATTTTCTTGGCAAAACTCTCTTAGTCTTTGCCCTGCTTCATTCCGTATTCCAAGGCCAAATTTGCCTGTTACTCCAGGTGTTTCTTGACTTCCTACTTTTGCATTCCAGTCCCCTATAATGAAAAGGACATCTTTTTTGGGTGTTAGTTCTAAAAGGTCTTGTAGGTCTTCATAGAACCGTTCAACTTCAGCTTCTTCAGTGTTACTGGTTGGGGCATAGACTTGGATTACTGTGATATTGAATGGATTGCCTTGGAAACAAACAGAGATCATTCTGTCATTTTTGAGATTGCATCCAAGTACTGCATTTCAGACTCTTTTGTTGACCATGATGGCCACTCCATTTCTTCTGAGGGATTCCTGCCCGCAGTAGTAGATATAATGGTCATCTGAGTTAAATTCACCCATTCCAGTCCATTTCAGTTCGCTGATTGCTAGAATGTCGACATTCACTCTTGCCATCTCTTGTTTGACCACTTCCAATTTACCTTGATTCATGGACCTGACATTCCAGGTTCCTATGCAATATTGCTCTTTACAGCATCGGACCTTGCTTCTATCACCAGTCACATCCACAACTGGGTATTCTTTTTGCTTTGGCTCCATCCCTTCATTCTTTCTGGAGTTATTTCTCCACTGATCTCCAGTAGCATATTGGGCACCTACTGACCTGGGGAATTTCTCTTTCAGTATCCTATCATTTTGCCTTTTCATACTGTTCATGGGGTTCTCAAGGCAAGAATACTGAAGTGGTTTGCCATTCCCTTCTCCAGTGGACCACATTCTGTAAGATCTCTCCACCATGAGCCGCCCGTCTTGGGATGCCCCACAGGCATGACTTAGTTTCATTGAGTTAGACAAGGCTGTGGTCCTAGTGTGATTAGACTGACTAGATTTCTGTGAGTATGGTTTCCGTGTGTTTGCCCTCTGATGCCCTCTTGCAACACCTACCATCTTACTTGGGTTTCTCTTACCTTACTTCCCCCCCAGTGCCATCTGAGACCCAACCAATGGCATAGTGGAGGCAAAAGAAACTTTACATGACTCTTGAACGCTGCAAAAGAGGCAATGACCACAGATGAGCAGAAAACCGGAAACTATCTGCCAGAGTTCACTCTTTAGAAGGAAGAAGGCATATAGGCCAGAGCCAAGCCAAATTCAAGAAATCTAATCCTCATTCTGTGGGAAGAAATAGTCAGCTCAGAGAGCTCCTTTAATTCAATGATGGGTTTATATAAAGTAACAAGCCAGCAGGTGTTTAGGAACTCTGAAGGTTGAACATTCTCACGCTAAGAATTCAGTTTGGGAGCATTCTTCCTTTTCTTTCAGAAAGGTCAGGCATGTCATCTCTACATGTCCCTGGCAGTGGTAGCCTTACAAAGGGGTTGGGCTAGGTAATGTAGCCGTTTTTATATTACTAAATATGAAAGCGCGGGTTGGTGTGTTATACAACAGTGAAAGAAAAGGAATGGCTGAGTCTTTAGTAACAAGCCCCATTTCAAGAAGCACTCAGGGTTTATGAGAGTTTTTTCACTGCAGAAAGGTAGAAAGAATGGAAGCAAAAATGCTGACACACATTTGCAAAGGGGATGATTGCAACCTTAATCCAGGGAGTTGAACTGTAACCAGACTTTGTCTTTCTTCAACCTGACAGGGTGGAGAAGAACTTGCCTGCATTATCTTGCCATCCAGAAGAACTTGCTTGGGGTGGAACCAGATATGGACTTGGTATGTAAAAGTCTTTTATTGAACATGTGATCTGAATGCAATGTACAAAGTCCTGAGCCATGTGATATGGGAAATGCAACAAGGAACCAGAAACGTATTCTCCCTTCAGAGGGTTCCCTGGATAATGGGAAAGGAAGCATAAAAAACCTTAAAGCAAGACAGAAAGTGAAGTGTCACAAGAGCTGTGAGATAATAATGTAGTTCAAAGAAAAGTGTGGCTCCCTTGGTCTGGAAGAATAAGGGAAAGGAGACTTCTTGGAGGAGGTGGCAGTTGAGATGGGCAGGATTCGGAAGGCACATAGCCGTGGGAAGAAAGAACATCCCAGGCAGAGGAAACAAGCCAGGCTAAGGCTGAAAGCAGGAGATCCAGGAGGCAGACCCAGAACAGAGAATTTAGTTTGTTCATGATGCAGGATGCTTGCAGGTCAAATTTCTTTTAAAGTAACTTCTGTTACAGGCTTAGAAAGCATTCTGGGGCTGTCGTTCACTTTATTAGAGAAAGTTTTCTCAATAAGCCGGTTACCTGGGTGACCCTCTCTTGGCAATCCAAGTAGATGTTTTCAGACATGTAAAGCTACGTGGATGGAGCAGCCAGTGGGCCAGGCACCCCACTAAGGAAGTATTTTGTGGAATAATATTTAGTGTTTACAACCAAATACCTGTCCTTGGCTCGTACAATATGAAAAGTTCTGCAGGCTACAGAGAAACTCGTAAAATCCACGCTCCCTTCTTTATAGAACCTGCTAAGGCAGCCGTTTGATTTTAAGTGTTCAATGGAAGATTAACAGTGTGCAATACTGGCACTGACACATCCATGCCTCATGCTTGATTTCACAATCCAGATGTGTTGAATCAACTTTTCTGATACACGTGAACACTGTAATTTAAGAGAAAAAAAAAAGAAGAAGAAAAAGGAAGGAAAGAAGGGTCGGGGGGAGGGAATGGTTTCCTTTTTGCCTCAAAGTGTCAATTTCTGCATTTCATAATTCTGCTGAATCTAGGAAGCATAATGTGATGACTTGCCCAAAAAGGAAAGAAAGCACTTTCCTGCCAAACTGAATGTATAGATTTGGCTGTGATTTTTTTAAGCCACCTGGCAACATATTTCAAGCGCTCTCATTTTGTGACTGTATCTTAGCTCCATCTATGTACAAATATGTGCTGAACTTGAATACAATAAAAAAGGATGACTTTTTATTTCATCTGAATCACTAACATTTTCTGCCTTATGAAAAATGTACACTGCAATGTTGTGTTTGGCCCAGGCTACTAAAAAAGAGATCTTTCTTCAGGAGAAGCTGACCTTGTTCCCATTGTTTTCTCAGCATGTTTTCAGCATCGGCACATTGATTATGCTGTCATTAGCCAGAATACTGAGACAGGAAAGAGATCTATTAGATCATCAAAGTCCATTCCTGGAGCAGGCCTAGGTCTCCTGGGAGAGACAGACACATCATCTTACAAAACTCTAGAGGCGTCTGAAATGTTTCCCTCTACCGTTTTTAATTTTTGAGTGTTTCTGAAATAACTCCCAGAGACTGTTCAAGAAACAATGACATGGCTAAATTTAGGTCAGTGGTTCTCAACTCGGGGCGTGTTGGGTCCCCAGGAGACATTTGGCAATATCTGGAGACCTTTTTGATTGTCACAACTCAGGAGAGGGTGGGGTACTACTGGCATCCAGTGGGTTCAGGCCAGGGTTGCGGCTAAGCATCCTACCTTGCACAAGTCAGCCTCCCAGCAATGAAGCATTATCCGGCCTCAACTGTCAGTAGTCCCCAAGTTGAGAAACTCTGCTTTAGGTCTTTTTCTAACTCTTTTCCCTGAAGTTTAGCTATTCGCTCAGCTCCAAACAAAGCAGAGTTGCTTGACTATATGGCACCAATGAACATATGCTATTCCGGAATAAACTATTTCAAATGAAATTCTTACTAACTCTGGTTCTTTTTCAGAACATAAGCAAGTATTAACAATCAGAGAGAGAAAACAAAAGCCCCTTTTCTAGTTACTTCAAGCGTTAGACTGTGGGGACTTCCCTGGTGGTCCAGGGGCAGACTCTGTGCTCCCAAAGCAGGGGGCCTGGGTTCCGTCCCTGGTCAGGGAACTAGATCCCACATGCCAGAGCTAAGACAGATAAATAAGTAAGGACTAGGAGTTTTAGACTGTGTCAAATTTTGAAAGACTCCAGATCCAGTAAGTAACATTCCAGAGACTTTAGGAAAAGGAACTGTTATAGGCTTAAGGGAAAACAAACTACCGTGTTTTCCTAAACCATTAGTATCTTACTGTTCATTAGAAGCTTATATTTTTCTCTCTACACGTTCTTCAAAATTCTATAGGCAGAGTAGATCTTTAAACTCAAAGCTAGTGGAGGTGATAGAATTCCAGTTGAGCTGTTCCAAATCCTGAAAGATGATGCTGTGAAAGTGCTGCACTCAATATGCCAGCATATTTGGAAAACTCAGCAGTGGCCACAGGACTGGAAAAGCTCAGTTTTCATTCCAATCCCAAAGAAAGGCAATGCCAAAGAATGCTCACACTACCGCACAGTTGCACTCATCTCACACACTAGTAAAGTAATGCTCAAAATTCTCCAAGCCAGGTTTCAGCAATACATGAACTGTGAACTTCCTGATGTTCAAGCTGGTTTTAGAAAAGGCAGAGGAGCCAGAGATCAAATTGCCAACATCCGCTGGATCATGGAAAAAGTAAGAGAGTTTCAGAAAAACATCTATTTCTGCTTTATTGACTATGCCAAAGCCTTTGACTGTGTGGATCACAATAAACTGTGGGAAATTCTGAAAGAGATGGGAATACCAGACCACCTGACCTGCCTCTTGAGAAATTTGTATGCAGGTCAGGAAGCAACAGTTAGAACTGGACATGGAACAACAGACTGGTTCCAAATACGAAAAGGAGTTTGTCAAGGCTGTATATCGTCACCCTGCTTATTTAACTTCTATGCAGAGTACATCATGAGAAACGCTGGACTGGAAGAAACACAAGCTAGAATCAAGATTGCCGGGAGAAATATCAATAACCTCAGATATGCAGATGACACCACCCTTATGGCAGAAAGTGAAGAGGAACTCAAAAGCCTCTTGATGAAAGTGAAAGTGGAGAGAAAAAGTTGGCTTAAAGCTCAACATTCAGAAAACAAAGATCATGGCATCCGGTCCCACCACTTCATGGGAAATAGATGGGGAAACAGTGGAAACAGTGTCAGACTTCATTTTTCTGGGCTCCAAAATCACTGCAGATGGTGACTGCAGCCATGAAATTAAAAGATGCTTACTCCTTGGAAGGAAAGTTATGACCAATCTAGATAGCATATTCAAAAGCAGAGACATTACTTTGCCAACAAAGGTCCGTCTAGTCCAGGCTATGGTTTTTCCTGTGGTCATGTATGGATGTGAGAGTTGGACTGTAAAGAAGGCTCTGTGGTGTTGGAGAAGACTCTTGAGAGTCCCTTGGACTGCAAGGAGATCCAATCAGTCCATTCTGAAGGAGATCAGCCCTGGGATTTCTTTGGAAGGAATGATGCTAAAGCTGAAACTCCAGTACTTTAGCCACCTCATGAGAAGAGTTAACTCATTGGAAAAGACCCTGATGCTGGGAGGGATTGGGGGCAGGAGGAGAAGGGGACGACAGAGGATGAGATGGCTGGATGGCATCACTGACTCGATGGACGTGAGTCTGAGTGAACTCCGGGAGTTGGTGATGGACAGCGAGGCCTGGCGTGCTGCGATTCATGGGGTGGCAAAGAGTCGGACACGACTAAGCGACTGATCTGATCTGATCTGATCTTAGGTGAAAAACGTTTAGTAAAAAACAAACACCTCGGAGTACTCAACAAATACCCTTCTGCCCTCACCCCAAATCATATCCACCATCCATTCTTTTCTAGGAAGTTTAGAAAGGAGGAGCTTCCCTGGTGGCTCAGATTGTAAAGAAACCGCCTGCATTGCAGGAGAACCAGGTTCAATCCCTGGGTTGGGAAGATCCCCTGGAAAAGTGAATGGCTACCCTCTCCAGTATTCTTGCCTGGAAAATTCCATGGACAGAAGAGCCTGGCAGGCCATAATCCATGGGGGTCACAAAGCACCGGACACGAAAGAGCAACTAACACTCTCACTTTCATCGAAAGGAAAAGAGAATATAAGATAGAATGCAGGGCTAGACTAAGGACAAGGTAAGGAAAGGAAAGGAGAGAGAGAAACCAAAGTTTTGTTTCTGCAAGTTCAAAAGGACCTTGGCTGACAGAAACTTCCTGGGGGGTTGTTTAACCCCAAACTTGCTGTGCATTTTAATACTGACCTTGGTCTCACTTGAAATGTATATTTTAATAGTTCAGGTCAGGGAAGGCGGTAAAGGGGAAAACGGGATAAAACATTTAAAACAGTGATGAATTGTTACCAAAATACCAGCATCAGAAAAACAAGCAGTATTAGAAATATATTGGCTTCACGTTCTCCCATATCATAATATTTGCTTGCTTTGAGTTTCTAGGTTTGAATCTAATCGGAGTGAAAATTTTCAAAGACCAAAGGAGTTGTTATAAATTCCAGATTAGCTCAGAAGCTTTGAAAGTGTGAGAAGCAAGCTGTATCCACTGCAAATCCTTGTTAAAAACCTGGGGTTTTGTTAGCTCATTGGTTTCGGTAGCAGAATGACACGCATGCGTTTGAAGTATGACAGCTGTTTACTCTTGGCCTATGAGGCAGCCATCCCTTCTTTGAAACTGTGCCTTGACTCTGACCTTCTTCCTTCTCCGCTGTCTCAAACAGAATCAAGGTTGAAACTTTGTGTGCTATTAGGCTAAATTAAATTAAAATCTGTCACTTGTGTGCAGATACAACTCTGTTACCTCTCCTAATGAACTGTGTCCCATCTTCTGGCATTTCCTAGGGTACTTAGGAGAAGGGCAAAACTAAGGCTTAGTAGGGACTTCATGGTGCTAGTTCATATGTGAGCATCTTTACAAAGCGCTCAGTCTAGAATCTTCATTCTTTCTTGTTATTAAAATCAGTCGCCCACACTCCTCCCTACTAAATGAGGCTGTCCAGGAGAACTCAAGCACAAAATCTTCACAGTCATAGCAGAACTAGGAACTGATAAATCCGCTCCTTTCTCTCTAAACCAGGAATACATTTAATAAGCTCTTTTGCTTTCCTTTTATTTTTATTGAATTTGTACAAATTTCGATAGTCACATAATCTCATGACAAATGAAAAAATGTCTACCACACTAAATGGTAGTGAAAACAGTTTCCTTTCTCGGCCTACCCAACCTCCAGCCCCATTGCTCAGAAACAAGCACTATTAATAGTTCTTCATGTGTTCTGTTAGAAATTTTCAGAGAATACAGAAAAATTTTTTCTGTGCCCCAATTCCCTTTTTTTTTTCTTTTTATCGGAGTTCACAGTACTTTTTATCACCACTAAATCTTTACCGGGCCAATCCCATAAATATCTCAGGCAATTCCAAGTAAATTAGAACAAGAATTAAGGAAAATAATCTCTGAATATTAGTAACAGACATTAAATAACATTCACCCCAGCCTTCAGCGATTCTTTTTCTGTTTACCTGCTTTTAATTCAAGCCCCCAAGTTCATTTTGAGTTCTGTAGCTGTTTTTCTTTCATTACAAGTAGGGTTCCATTTAGTGAAATTAATTGGAGCCTTAAACTAACATTGATCCTGCAAATCCATGGAGAGAGTGTGAAACTAGGGTATTCATTAGAGATCCCACAGACCTGCTCTGATAGCCTTGAATATCTTGTTGCTTCAAACTGCTTTACTCTCACTATTTCCTTTATTTATTTATTTATGGCTGCACTGGGTCTTCACTGCTGCGTGCAGGTTTTCTCTAGTTGTGGCAAGCAACGGCTACTCTCTATATCTATGCACATACTCTCTAGCCTACGCATGTGGTGTATAGACTTCTCGTTGCAGTGGCTTCTCTTATTGCAGAGACAGGCTCTAAAGCACAGGCTCAGTAGTTGTGACACACGGGTTTAGTTGCCCTGCAGCGTGTAGAACATTCTCACTGCCTGCGTGCCTACTCAGTCGCTTAGTCGTGTCCGACTCTTTGCAACCCCATGGACGGCAGCTCACCAGCTCCTCTGTTTGTGGGATTCCCCAGGCATGAATTCGGGTGTGGGTTGCCATTTCCTTCTCCAGAGGATCTTCCAGACCCAAGGATCGAACCCGTGTATCCTGCACTGGCAGGCAGATTCTTAACCACTGGACCCCCCACCCTCACCCCAGGAAGTCTCTCACTATTCCCTTTAAATCTTAAAACAGGAATGCAGCACTCCCCTGGCCTGTCTTCCTGGCTGATTTCCTGCTCTCCCTGGATGTATCTTGAACGTTCGATGTTTTTGAAACACATTCCACTGCTGTATCTAGGTTTGCCCCCAGCCTCTTTATGGAGTCATCTGGCCTCTGGATTGGTTTTACGGAAACTCACCAACTTCGCCTGGGACATTAACAGGCTCTGCTAGGTGACAGATCCCATCTTCCTATTACCTACGGGGCACTCTCTGGCTTCCTGTCCACTTGGAACTGAAGCTCCGCCTGGGTCTTTTCCCCATGAGCCTGTGACGTTCCACCCTACTGGTGACGTTTCAGTTGGTAACACGCCCCCTCTGGCTCCAGCCTGAGGCCTTTTAGCATATATCCTCGTGGATGGGAGGCGTGTGAGAGAAAGTTTTTCTCTTTCTTTCTTTCTGGCTCTGCTGGGTCTTCATTGCTGTGTGCAGGTTTTCTCTAGTTGCTGCGAGCAGGGGCCTCTCTTCATTGGGGTGCGCGGGCTTCTCATTGCTGTAACTTCTTTTGTTGCAAAGCACAAGCTCCAGGTGCAGAGGCTTCGGTAGTTGTAGCACCTAGGCTTAGTTGTTCCTCGGCACGTGGAATCCTCTGGGATCAAGGTAGAAACCCATGTCCCCTGCACTGACAGGTGGATTCTTAACCACTGGGCCCCCCAGGGAAGTCCTTTTTTCTTTTCTTAAATGCAAGTCAACCCAGAGTTTTAAACCCCAGTTGGGTCAGCTGGTAAAGAATCCACCTGCAATGCGGGAGACCTGGGTTCAATCCCTGGGTTCGGAAGATCACCTGAAGAGGGGAAAGGCTACCCACTCCAGTATTCTGGCCTAGAGAATTCCATGGACTGTAGTCCACGGGGTCGCAAAGAGTTGGACACCACTAAGCGACTTTCACTTTCACTTTATGACACAGTTAATAGAAACAAAACAATAGATTTGCAGAAAGAGAGAGGAATAAGTCAAAGCCACAGCATGAGGGAGGGCTGACAGGGGGATTGGGATGGATTTTATTATTAGCCTCATCACCCAATCAGAATAACCTGAGTTTTGCTCAGGATAACTCTCAGGTTCTCAGGAGCAGCTAAACCTCCAGGATGGGGGAAGGACCTGGCTGGTGCGTGGCCAATCCCATCCCCCTCTGCTGGGAGCTGGTTCAGTGATGGGCTTGGGAGCTGATGGGATGAAAGGAGAGGTTTTCTGGGGCAATCTGCCGTGTCCTCACTCTAAGGAGAAAGCGAGAGAAAGAGAGGGTCTTTTCTGCCAGAACTTCTCAATATTCTCCTACAGATGAACTCAGCCCCCAGGGGAAAACAGAGCCCCTGGAAATGGAACTCGAGCTTGTGGATTCGGTCAGCCCTGACTGTGTCCTGTGAATGTTCCAGCTGTGGGAGCCAAGAGAGTTTCTCGTTGTGTCAATATAAGCTGGTTGAGTTCAGTGTGTGTTACTGGACACCGAAAGCGTTCTATTTACATGATACAAATAGAGGAAAGCCAGCATCAAAGGAACAAAAACAGAATTTCTACCCCGCAAACCATATTTTGTCCTCCTGGGCAAAGTAACTACTTTGGAGAAAAGCACGTTGTGGGTACTTTTTAATACCCTTATGGTTTCTTTGAATTTCTGTGACTTGTATTTGTTTTGGCCTGTTTTGTTTTCTTTATGAAATGAAGATCCAAGTTGTGTGGGTTTTGTCTTCCTTCTTTTTAGTGTTGAACCCTAGGATAACAGCTAAATGTGTGTGTGTGTGTGTATCAGTAAGAATAATAATTGCATTTAAACCATTGGACTAAGTATGGGGGTTACAGGAAGAGGTACAATGAAAGATGAATAACTTGGTCCTAGGAAGATATTCTCAAACTGGTTCTGTCCCCAGAGAATCATGGAGAAAGAGCAGTTAATGTAATTCTGACAATAGTTTTGAGCAGAGGTGACCTTTAACCTAAGTCTTGGAGCTTTTTTTAAATAAAGGAAATTCAAACATTAAAAATACAGAAAATTATGCACTAAGCACTTGTGTACTCAACACATTTTTTGAATAAATATTAACAGTGCCATTTTGACTTTAGATTCATTTCTAAAATTAATTTTTAAATGTTGAGACAATTGTGGACTCAAATGGCACCCCAGTCCCATACTCTTGCCTGGAAAATCCCATGGGCAAAGGAGCCTGGACAGACTGCCGTCTATAGGGTCGCTAAGAGTCGGACACGACTGAGCTACTTCACTTTCACTTTTCACTTTCATGCATTGGAGAAGGAAATGGCAACCCACTCCAGTGTTCTTGCCTGGGGAATCCCAGGGACGGAGGAGCCTGGTGGGCTGCCGTCTATGGGGTCGCACAGAGTCGGACACGACTAAAGTGACTTAGCAGCAGCAGCAGCACACAGTTTTAAGAAATAATACAGAGATTGATGGGGTAAGTTACATATTAAGTTTTTTTTTCCTGTGCATTTATTTATTTTTAATTGGAGGATAATTGCTTTACAATGTTGTAATGGTGTCTGCTGTACATCAGTGTGAATCAGCCATAAGGATATATATATGTATTCCCTCCCTCCTTCTTGAGCCACCCTCCTCTAACCTCAATTCCTCCCTTCTAGGTCATCAGAGAGCTCCAGGCTGGGCTCCTTGTGTTGCATAGCAGCTTCCTGCTACTTATCTATTTTACACGTAATACTGTATATATATATCAATGCTACTTTCTCGGTTTTTCCTAGCCTCTCCTTCCCCCACTGTGTCCACAAATCCATTTTCTACGTCTGCATCTCCATTTCTTCTCTGTAAATAAGTTCATCGGTACTGTTTTTCTAGATCCCCTATATATGTGTTAATATAAGATACTTGTTTTTCTCTTACTTCACTCTGTATAACAGGCTGTAAGCTTTGGTAATGACCAGGGAGATTGGTGAAGAATTCCAGTCCCCCAGTTGGATGTCTGTGTAAAGGGAAACTGTGAGAAGTTATAAGATGCCTTGTTTTAACAGCTACACGGCAGACTTCCCTGGTAGTCCAGTAGCTAAGACTCTGTGCTCCCAATGCAGGGGGCCTCGGTTTGATCCCTGCTCAGGGAACTAGATCCCACATGATACAGCCAAGACCCGGTGCCAATAAAAAAGTAAAATTAAAAAAAAAAAATGCCTTTTCCCTTTCCTTGAAAAAAAATAAAGGTTATCTGACACCTTTTATAAGAAATAAATTCAAAATTAAAAAAAGAAGAAATAGTACCAACAGGTCCCCTGCAGTCTTCCCCCATTTTTCCCAATGCTAACATCTTATAGATGTAGGTAATAACAGTATCAGGACCAAGACACTGACTTTGATACAATCAAGATACTGAACATTTCCATCCCCCAAAGGATCCCTCATCGCATCCTGTTATAGCCATGCTAATATCTCTCCCTCTAGGACCCTCTCCTTAAGTCCTAGAAACCACTAGTCTGTTCTCCATTTCTATACTTTTATCATTTCATAAATGTTTTATAAATGGAATGATACAGCATGAAACCTTTGGCATTTGCTTTCTCACTGAGCATAATTCCCTGGAGATTCATCAAGCTGTTGTGTGTGTTAATAGTTCGTTTCTTTTCATTGCTGAGTAGTAATCCGTGGTACGGATCTGCCACAGTTTGCTTAACCATTCATCCACAGAAGGACATTTGGATTGTTTTTTGGTTATTACTAATAAACATTATTATTATTGCTACAAATATCCATGCATAGTTTTTTTGTATGAACATAAGTCTTTATTTCTCTGGGGGAAAAGGCTCAGGACTGCAATTGCTAGGTCCTAATGCTAAATGTTTAATCTTTTAAGAAACTGCCAAACTGTTTTCTAAAGAGGCTATACCATTCCATATATCCACCTGTAGTGAATGAGCGATCTGCAGTTCACTCCAGCATCTTGAGTTGTCACAATTTTGTAGTGTAGCCATTCTATTAGATGTCTAGTGATGTCTCATCATATTTGTTTTTTTTTTTTTGACTGAAGTAGAGTTAATTTACAGCATTGTGTTAGTTTCAAGTGTACAACTAAGTGATTCAGTTATACAGGTATATATGTTATTTTCCAGATTCTTTTCCATTATACAAGATATTGAGTATAGTTCCTTGTCCTATAATGGGAGAGTCTTGTTGTTCACCTGTTATATATATAGTAGCAGGTGTAAATTAATCCCAAACTCCTAATTCTCATTGTGATTTTGATTTGCATTTCATTCATGACTGATGATGTTGAACTCCTTTTCATCTGCTTATTTGCCAGCTGAATATCCTCTTCTGTAAACTGTTTCTTCCAGTCTGCTCGTGTGTTTGTTTTGCTTTTGAATTCTGAGAGCTGTTAACATAGTCTATATACCAATCCTTTGTCAGATGTACTGTTTGTGAATATTTTCCCTCATTCCGTAGTTTGTGTTTTTATCTTCTTAACAGGGTCTTCTGAGGAGAAAGAGTTTTTAATTATATGAAGTCTGGTGTATCCATTTTTAAGTATTTATTTTATTTATTCATTCCACTGCACTGGGTCTTAGTTGCAGCATGTGGGATCTTCAGTCTTTGTTGCGGTATGTGGGATCCTTAGTTGCGGTATTTGAATTCTTACTTGAGGCATGTGGGATCTGGTTTGCTGACTAGGAATCAACCTCAGTGCCCCCTGCTATGGGAGCATGGAGTCTTAGCCACTAGACCACCAGGGAACCCTGATATGTCAATTTTCATTTTCAGGGATTATTCTTTTGCTATCAAATTTAAGAATGCCTTGTCTACTCCTAGATCCTGAAGATTTTGTTCTATGTTTTCTTTAAATTTCTTTATAGTTTTATGTTTTGCAATATGTCCATGATCCATCTTGGGTCAGTTTTTTATAAGGTTTGAGACCTTAGGTTGGGTTTCATAATATGGCCTATAGATGGTCATCCATGTGCTCCAGCATCGTTTATTGAAATGGCTGTATTTCCTGCATTGTACCTCTATCAGACGTCAGTCAGGCATATTTGCATGGGTCTATTTCTGGGTATTTTATTCTGTTCCTTTGATCTATGTGTATATCCTTCCACAAATACCACACAGCCTTGATTACTGTAGCTCTATAATCAGCCTTACTATCAGCTAGGTTCCTTTCTCCTACTGTATTCTTCTTTTTCAAATTATTTCAGCTATTCTAGTTCCTTTCCCTTTCCATATAAATTTTAGAATAATCTTGCCTATATCTATAAAAAAAATCTTGCTGGGAATTTGATAGGAATTGTTTTAAAACAATATATAAATTTGGGGGGAATTGATATCATCATTATCTTCTTTTAAAATCATATTTGTTTATTTGCTTATATTTTGGACACACCATGAAGCTTGTGGGATCTTAATTCCCCAATCAGGAACTGAATCCAAGCCCTTGGCAGTGAAAGTACAGAGTCTTAACCACTGTACCTCCAAGGAATTCTCCATTATTATCTTAAGTATTCCAATCCATATACACAGTGTACCTCTCTTTTTTTTTCCTTAGAGTTTTAAAAATTTCTTTCATTGGCTTTGTGATTTTCAGCATACAAGATTTATACATGTTTTGCTAGATTTACATTTAAGTATTTCATTTTTTAAGCTATTGTATCTCAGTGTCCATGTGTTCATTGCTTGTATGCTGCTGCTGCTGCTAAGTCACTTCAGTCGTGTCCAACTCTGTGCAACCCTATACGGCAGCCCACCAGGCTCCCCCATCCCTGGGATTCTCCAGGCAAGAACACTGGAGTGGGTTGCCATTTCCTTCTCCAATGCAGGAAAGTGAAAAGTGAAAGTGAAGTCGCTCAGTCGTGTCCGACTCTTAGCGACCTCATGGACTGCAGCCCACCAGGCTCCTCCATCCATGGGATTTTCCAGGCAAAAGTACTGGAGTGGGTTGCCATTGCCTTCTCCCATTGCTTGTATATGGAAATACAATTGATTGTTGTAGGTTTATCTTGTATCACATGGCCTTTCACTCACCACTGCCAGGAGGTATTTTTGCTTTTTTTTCCCCCCTGTGATTTTCTACGTAGACAATTATATAATCTTCATGGGGACAAATTTTGGTACATTGTATTTCCATTTTCATTCACATCAATGAAAATTTTTTTTCAATTTCCTTAGAGACTTCTTTAACCCATGGGTTATCTACCATTATACTGTTTAGTTTCCAAAAGTTTCAAGCTTTTCATACTATCTTTCTATTTTTGATCGCTAGTTTGATTCCATTGTGGTTGGAAAACACATTTTGTTTAATTTTGATTCTGTCAAATGTTTTGAGGTCTGTTTTGTGGCCCAGGATATGACCTATCTTGGTATATGTTCCATTGGTACTTGGAAAGAATGTGTATTCTGATGTTTTTAGGTAGAATGTTCTATAAATATCTGTTCCCTTCTGTTGGGTATTGATGTTGAGTTCTACATCACTGCTGATTTTCTGTTTGGTTGTTCTATCAATTTCCGAGGGTGTCGAAGTCTCCAACTATAATTGTAGATTTGTACGTTCCTTCTCTTAGTTCTAACACTTTCGGCATCACCTATTTTGCAGCTCTTTTGCTTGATGTGTATATATTTAGGAATGTTCACTAAGTTTTCCTGGTGAATTGGTCTTCCCCTTTACTTTTAGTTATATAATATCCTCTTTATCTCTAGTAATGTTCTTTGCTCTGAAGTCTACTTCCTGTGATATTGCCATAGCCACTCCTGCTTTTCTTTGACTAATCTTTACATGGTGTGTTCTTTCCATCCTTCTACTTTCAATGCGTGTATCATTATATTTGAAGTAAGTTTCTTGTAAGAGCATGTAGTTGGGTCATGTTTCTTAATACAAACTGCCACACTCTATCTAAGTTGTTGTATTTAGGCCATTAATTAATAAGGTAGGGATTAAATCTGGCATTTTGTGGTCATTTTCTGACTCTTCTGTTTTTGTTTTCTTTTTTCTATCTTTATGTGGGTTACCTGAATATTTTTTAGAATCCCAGTTTGATTTATCCATATTTCTTTGAGTATATCTCTCTTTTCAGCCTTTTAAAAGTTTCTCTAGGGGTTACATTATATATGAAAACTTATCACTGTCTACTGGTGTTGTCATCTAACCCATATGAACAAAGTGGAGAACCTCAACCTCCTTTTACATCCATTTCACTCCCTGTTTACATTATTATCTTAAATATTGCCTCTATATGCATTAAGAACCATATTAGACAGTGTTATAATTTTTGCTTATTCTGAAAAGCGTAATTTAGAAAACTCAAGAGGATAGGTCAAGCCTGTTTTTTTCAATCCATAGTTTTGTTTACGATGTTCTTTCTTCCTTAAGCGCCAAGGTCCCTATTTTTATCATTTTCTCCCTGTAGTCATCCTTGAGGGTAGGTCTGCGGGCAACTATGTCTCTTAGATTTCTTTCATCTGAGGATGTCTTGATTTCCCCTTTATTTCTGAAGCATATTTTTGATAGATATAGGACTTGGGATTGACAGTTCTTTTCTTTCAACACTTGAAAACCATTGTGCCTCTTCCTTCTGTCTTCCGTGGTTTCTGGTGACAAATATCCTGCCTTGCAAATTACATATCCCCTACAGGTATTGTGTAATTTTTCTCTGGCTGCTTTCAAGACTTTTTTCTTCATCTTTAGTTTTAGAAAGCTTAATTACAATGCACCATGGATTTCTTTGGGTCTATCCTATTTGGGATTCAGTCAGCTTCAGTCAGAATCAGTAGGTTTATGTTCCTTGCTAAATTTGGAGAGTTTTCAGCTACTATTTCTTCAAGTATTTTTCAGTCCTGCTTTCTTTCTCCTTTCCTTCCAGGACTCCAATGATGTGAGTGTAGAATCTTTTGTTATAGCTTTAGCAGACTTTCTGTGACACTCGTAAGGCAAGGGAAGGGGGGATGCCACCTCACTGTGCCAAGTGGAGACAACAGTCCAGATTTCCCATTAGGTTTGCACTGATACCTGAGAGAGGGGTTCGTTGTTACTGCTGGTCACAGGTGGGGTTCTGGCTCCACCAACTCTTCACGGGATTGTGGGGGGAGGAGTGGCTCATGACTGCTGGGCTGGTGTATAAGTCCTAACTCCCTACTTGGCCTTCTCTGACACCATGCCAATGGGTTCTGGGCATGTGGTTACAGGCTCACAAGGACTGGAGTCTAAACTCCCTACTCAATCTTTACTGCCTGGAAATGGGTAGAGATGAGAGTACAGTTTTCAATATAGAGCTTGGCTGGGGTAGAGCAGTTATTGTCTAAACGTATTACATTTTGTTAGGCTGTCCCTTTACAGGTCCTTTGGCTGGAGAAGATTTTGTTGGTTTTTTTTTTTTTTTTTTTCTGTGCTTGTTGGCATTTCCAGGTTAACAACTACTTCAATTCTAAGTCTGCTTCTATATGCAACAGAAAGAAACCCCAGAGAACGTACCACCCTGTTATTCCTTGGGTCCTGAGATTCTTAGCAGTTCTGCCTTCTCCTTAGCTTTCAGAGTCTTTTTATGTTTGTTTTACATACAATTTCTAGGGTTTTTAGTTACACTCAGTGAGGGGATTAGGGAAAATTACATATACCCCAAACTTTAAGATTCATTAGTCTTAGGGAAATAAAATGTTGTGGTTCTTTTTCAACATTTCTTTGTAAATCTTACATAATCTTATGATCTTTTCTCCTACTTAATGTATCTATCATATTTGTTTTTATTTTCGCATAGTGGCATTTTTAATGGTTTGAAGGTTTTCATGTCATATCTAACACAAAAATGAATCCAACAGTGGTCATAGGCTTAAATGTAAACCATAAATTTATAAAACTTTTTGAAAACAACACATTAGTCAATGTGTTCTTAGATATGATGCATAGTAATGATTCTTATAAGAAATAAATTAATAAATTGGACTTCATCAACATTAACAGGTTTTGTCCTCTGAAAGACATCTTTAGGAGGATGAACAGCAAATCATACATCTGACAAAGGATTTCTATATAGACTATATAGTGAAAGTGAAAGTGTTAGTCACTAAGTTGTGTCCAACTCTTTGTGACCCCATGGTCTGTAGCCCACCAGGCTCCTCTGTCCATGAAATTCTCCAGGCAAGAATACTAGAGTTGGTTGCCATTGCCATTTCCTTCTTCAGGGGATCTTCCCAATCCACGGATCAAACCTGGGTCTCCTGCATTACAGGCAGATTCTTCACCATCTGAGCCATATAAAGAACTCTCAAATTTCAACAAATAATGCAATTTTTAAAATGGGCAAAATATTTGAAAAAAAATTCTTCAACAAGAAGATATGCCAACATGCAAAGGTGTTAAAAATGTTAGTAGTTGGAAAAATTCTAATTAAACTACAGTGAAATATTACTGTACAAAGGTCCATAGAGTCAAGGTTATGGTTTTTCCAGTAGTCATGTATGGATATGAGAGTTAGACTGTAAAGAAAGCTGAGTGCCAAAGAATTGATGCTTTTGAACTGTGGTGTTGGAGAAAACTCTTGAGAGTTCCTTGGACTGCAAGGAGATCTAACCAGTCCATCCTAAAGGAAATCAGTTCTGAATATTCGTTGGAAGGACAGATGCTGAAGCTGAAACTCCAATCCTTTGCCACCTAATGCGAAGAGCTGACTCATTTGAAAAGACCCTGATGCTGGGAAAGATTGAGGGTGGGAAGAGAAGGGAACAACAGAGGATAAGATGGCTGGATGGCATCACCCACTCAATGGACCTGAGTTTGGGCAAACTCCGGGAGTTGGTGATGGAGAGGGAGGCCTGGCATGCTGCAATCTGTGGGGTCGCAAAGAATCGGACACGACTGAATGACTGAACTGAACTGAATAATAAAATGAAAATTTGACCATGCCATGACTGGTAAGGATGTTAAGCAGCTAAAACTGTTACATAGTCACTATGGAAAACATGGCAGTTTCTTATAGAGTGAAATATGTTTACCACAAGATCCAGCAATTCCACTTCTACATTTTTACCTAAGGGAAATGAAAACCTATGTTCACACAAAAACATGTATGCAAATGTTTATAGCAGCTTTATTTATCATTGTCAAAAACTGAAAATAACCTTAAAGTCTCTTGTCTTGGGATTGGATAAACGAACCAAAGTCTGTCTACCCAATGGAATACTGCTTAACAATGAAGAAAGATATCGGTACACTCAGTGACTTGGATGGATTGCAAAGGTATTATGTTGAGTGAAAAAAAAAAAGCCAGTTTCAAAAGGTTATATTCTCTGTGATTCCATTTTTATGACATCCTGGAAAAGGCTATGGTGACAGCTTATAAATCAGTGGCTGCCAGAGAGTCAGAGCAGTTTAGGGGACCAAGGTAAGGTTGACTATCTTGAGGTACCACAAGGGAATCTGTGCATGTGTGTGTGTGTGAGATGAAACTCTTCTCTATCTAGATTATGGTGGTAGTAATATAGCTGTGTGCATTTGTCAAAACTCACAGAACTGTGCACCAAAAAAGAGTGAATTTTACTATATGTTACTAAAAAGTGAGGAGAAGACATACATGAATGTTGTCTTCCTTCTGTAACCTTCTAATTTACTCATCATTGTTTTATATCCAGACCTACTTCTTCTACATACTAGGAGAAATTCTAGTATGTAGAAGATTGCATTCCAAGTGATAGAAATATTAAGAACACAGATTCAGAATTGATGTGACCTTAAAGCCATTTATGCACTTGATTCTAAAATGAGAAAACGTCATTAAATGGAGCAAGTTCCAGATGATCCCTGGGGAACATCACTTTGACACGAAGGTTGACAGAGGTTATCCATCACAAGCCATTGACTCTGACCTTAAAAGCTGTAATTCTCAAAAGGTGAATCCTTCCAGGGACCTCAGCTGTTTCAATGTTAAGTGAAAAATATGAGGAACCAGTCTCTACATTCTCTTTAATTTGTTTTTTGTCCAGTCCTGTGAAAATCAAATTTATTTGTCCATACTGCCTTGGAAAAAGTATGCAATAAATTCTAGTCCTGTTTTATCAACTAAGTAAGTGGATGATGTTGACGAGTCATTTAACTCGTCGGAGTCGCTTTCCTCTTCCTTATGCAGCTGCATTGTGTTAAATTATGTGAAGTCTCTTCCACCTATAAAGTACCATAGGATATTAATCAAACCTCCGAAGCATTCAGTTGTCCATTCAACTGTCTGACGTGTCTCAGGAAGTTATCTAGGTGCCCTAGATACACGAGTCCCTGCTTGAGTGTGGACAACCGCAGGCCCATAGTACAATGGCTTGGTTGGTCAAGGTCTTGGGAGAGAACCAGCAGGAGAGCAGATCATGAATGAGAAAATGCCAAGTAAGCATCCAGCCACTCCCAGATTCACTGCTGCTTCTCTGCTCTCCCCATCTGATTTCCTTTGAGAAAGAAAGGAGGTGGCTTTTCCTCTGCTTTCATTGGTCTGTCCATGGTTGTAAAGGAATAAGGAGCTATAGACTCTCAAACTAGTTAAAGTCCAGCTGTATATCCTCTCAGATTTTCATTTCTTATTTAACTAGACATATAATGAAAGCATCTAAACCTGGAGGGTCCTCAGTAAATGTGAGACTCTAAGAGCTTTCCCAGTGATGAGTAAGCATTTAGAATCTGGTTGTTTTGATGGTTTTTATTTTTTTGGTGAGTGGTAACAGCCTAGCTTTGAGAAATGCGTGTAGCACATTTTCCCACACTTCTGCTAAAGAAACAGCAAAATAAAATAAGTATTCTGGAAGATGATTTTAAAGAATGAACATAACTCTTGCCCATTAATTACCACATGATTGGATTCCAGGAATGTTCATTTAAAAAACAGTTAACCCACTAGTTTAAATGACAAGGAAAATTATTGTGGTAAAATGCTAAAGGTCCATTGATACAATCTCACATGTATATGGAAAAGTATAAAAATTAAATGTGGAATAAATCTTACATTAATGCTAGGAATATATTTGTCAAAGATGAAACTGGATTTCTGTATATACTAGAAAAGCACTATTAATCAGAAAGCTTTCATTCATGTTTAAATAGGAAGCAGAAATTTTTTTTTTAACACTTTTCCATCTATCGTTGAAACCATTGGTAAAATATATAAGCTTTCCTCACTTTCTGAGCACAGAAGAGTCATCAAAGTTAAGTTAACCCTTGAAGACAGGTATTGAAACATCCATGATGATAGTTAATATAGTTGAAGCCAGGACTGAAGACCAGACCTCAGAACCTCAGGTGAACCCTAGAGAATACTTTTGGAGAGATGAATTTCTGACTCAGCTTTAAAGCATTGAGTTCTCTCCTTTCACCAGGTTGTAGGGAGCCAAAACGGAGAGTTTAGCGAAGGATAACATGTCCACTTTGTTGACACTGGCCAACTGAGATTTTTCTGTCTTTAGAGAAGAAAGTTCATGAGTCGAGATATTAAATAATGTACTGGATCTCAAAGAATATTCCCTCCAAATACTTTTTAATTACAAAGGCTAAAATGGCAAACTTTTCAGTGAGGAAACCTGCAAGATACTACCTTAACCAAATGATCAAAGATAACCTTGCAGCAATGGAATAAAAACTACAGCATGTGCCTCCTGATAGTGTCAACTACAAATTGGCACTCACCATGGGCACTTGCCATCTACCTCTCCAAGGATTAAATCGCGTGCTCCTGCAGCTGCTGATTGCAACATCGGCTGAAAGGAGTTCAGGGTGGAGAGCAGAAATGAGGCACTCTGTGTTTGGGGAAAAGCTGGCAGAACACGTCTTTAGATAGTTATTTTCAGGAGCTGATTTATGAGCCCAGTTCTTGCATTTCCTCCTATCTAGAAAAGCACTAAAATCCTTCATGATGATGACTGTTTCCTTGCAGAAACCTTCTGGGGAAATATGTGCTTGATTGTGTGTACTCTCCCTTCACCAAAATCACATATATACTGACCTTCCCTCCTACATCTTTGGAGTGGCTTCTCAAAGCTGTCTGAGGTGCTGACTCACAGACTTCAGTCCTTGTTCTACCCTAAATAAAGCTTAACTGGCAAGTCTCACGTTGTAATTTTTTTTTTTTTTTTTTAAATCAACAGCAGGGTGCTCTAGGAAGAACCCAGCCTCACTACTGTGGAATTCTTGCCTAAAGTGCAGCAGCTGAATCTACTCATGAGGAAATAGCCAACAAATCCGAGTGGAAGGATAATCTGTAAAGCAACTGGGATTCTGCTCTTCAAAAATGCCAGTGTGAGACAGAAAGAGTCAGAAAACGTCCCAAATCACAGGAGACCAAAGGGACAAGATGACGGAATTCAAGCATTGCATTGCTTAAGATAAAATCTTAACAAGGTCTGTAGATTAGATAGTAGCATTATTTCAGTATTAATCTCCTTATTTTTGATCACTGTCCTGTGGTCATGCAAGAAAATTTAAGAAAATACAAACAAGTACTCTGTAAAAATAGGGAGTAAAAGATCGTCATATCTAAACTTACTCTTCCTGATACCTCAGTTGGTAAAGAATCTATCTGCAATGCAGGAGACCCCGGTTCAATTCCTGAGTGGAAAAAATCCATTGGAGAAGGGATAGGCTACCCACTCCAGTATTCTTGACCTTTCCTTGTGGCTCAGCTGGTAAGGAATCTGCCTACAATATGGGAGACCTGGGTTCAATCCCTGGTTTGGGAAGATCCCCTGGAGAAGGGAAAGGCTACCCACTTCAGTATTCTGGCCTAGAGATATTCCATGGACTATACTGTCCATGGGGTAGCAGTCGAACATGGCTGAGCAACTTTCACTTTTGCTTTCAAACTTACTCTTAGATGGGCATTAGAGAACTTTCTGGCTAACAAAAAAGTTCCATATCTTGACTACAGTGGTGGTTACAAGGGTTATATAAATGTATTTATTTGCCAAAGGTGTCAAACTTAAGTGCATGAATTTTATTGTTTGTAACCATATCTCTATAAATACAGCTGATTTTTAAAGCTGCTGTTCACTTTGATAGTGTATAATGTTGTTTGTGAAATAGTTACATAAGTAATATGAACTAAGTTCCTGTTGTTTTTTATGTGTACGGTTTCAAAATGATTGATTGATTGATTGCCTGATGCATGAAATTCAATAAGACTGTCACTAAACTTTTATAAATTCTCTCTCTCCATTGTCATTTTATCTGATCTATTTTAAGTAGTTTGCAACTACGCAGGTAAATTCTTATTCTAATCTCACTCACTTTTTAAAGAGCTGCAAATATTTTCTGTATAAAAGCATGTCTTCTTGTCAATCAAGATATCCCCGACATAGAACAATTCTTCTATTTTGTATTATATAAAAGCGAAAAAAGAAGAAAGGCATGTTGGCTGCTTCAGAGGAAATGAAAACTAGGACTGGGGCCGTTTCTGATGACTAAATAATAGGATTTCAGTTGCTCTGTGTCCCACAGGAGCTTAGCTATTAACTCAACTTAGGAAAAGGATTGCAAAACGGACTGCTTCCTGTTGTGAATAGATTCTGAGGCCTTTACATTGCGTTACCAAAGGCTCGAGGAAAGGTGAACAGTCAGGGTCAGCAAATACCACAGAAATTGGCTCCCAACCCTCAGGAGAGAAAGACTATTAGTACAAGTAGAAGCGATTCTGACCCACACGTGAATTCAGACCTGACCTACATTACCAAGGCAGGAGGAGGCTGCCGGCCGCCTCCAGGGGCCAGAGCCCAGCAGAGAAGCGAGCTGGGAGTGTGAAGGCTTTTCTTAGTCCTGCTCCATCAGATCAGCCCAGGGTCCTTGTACATATTCCTTCTCTGGGGCTCAGTTTCCCTTTCTCATCTGCAAGATGAAAGGCTGCCACAAATGTTTTTTAGAGCGAACATCCTATATAATTCTGAATCCGAGTATCTCTGGTGTGGGGCACTGAGGTCTTCTCTGCTTCCTCACTTCTGCCTTTTCTTTGCCCGTGGCTTCAGTGTCACATCCACTGTCTACAGGGCTGCTTGCGGCATTCCTGGGATAGAGGAAACATTTAAATTGTTTCCATTGTGGTTTTTGTGGAGGGGAGATAGATAATGTTTCTCTCTCGCTCCTTTTCCCCACTAATTCCTGGGAATATCCATAAAACCCTCCACAAGATGTACAGCCATGGGTTGGACATAGCTAATAAATAGAACTATTTTATGTGCGCTTAACTTACATCTCCAGAAATTTCTAAAGAACTGAATAATCCTATCCAGCAGGTAGTAATAAGATCTCTGTGAAGGAGCAACTTCAAATTGGCACTTGCCATTGGCACTTGCCACAGGCACTTGCCATCTACCTCTACAAGGATTAAATCATGTGCTGCTGCAGCTGCTGACCTTGAACACCCCCTGAAGGGACTTCAGGGTGAAGAGGAGAAAAGAGGCACGCTGTGGTGGGGTGGGTAGCAGGGAACTGGCAAGACAGGTCCTCAGATAGTTACATATTTTTGGAGTTGATTTTATGAGCCCAAGTCTTTGTATTTCCTCATATCTAGGAAAATACTAAAATCCGTCCTGGTGATGACTGTTTCTCATGATCAGCAGAAAGCTTCATGAGTCTAGCAGAAAGCTTCTGGAAGAATATGTGCTTGATTCAAGCATGTACCCTCCCTTCACTAGAATCACATGTATACTGGCCTTCCCCCCTGCCTCTTTGGAGCTGTTTCTCAAAGCTATCTGAGGTGCTGTCTCCTGGGCTGCAGTCCTCATTTGGCCTCAATTCAAACACTCGCAACTCTTACATTGTGATTTTTTCTTTAAACTCAACAGAGCCTATTGTTGTTGTTCAGTCACTACATCATGTCTGACTTTGTGACCCCATGGACTGCAACACGCCAGGCCTCCCTGTCCTTCACCATCCCCTGGAGTTTGCTTAAACTCATGTCCATTGAGTCAGAGATGGCACTCAACCATCTCATCCTCTGTTGTCCCCTTTCCCTCCTGCTTTCAATCTTTCCCAGCATCAGGATCTTTTCCAATGAGTCAGTTCTTTGCATCAGATGGCCAAAGTATTGGAGCTTCAGCTACAGCATCAGTCCTCCCAGCGAATAGAGAAGACTCTATACATGGACATCACCAGATGGTCAACACCAAAATCAGATTGATTATATTCTTTGCAGCCAAAGACAGAGAAGCTCTATACAGTCAGCAAAAACAAGACCAGGAGCTGGCTGTGGCTCAGACCATGAACTCCTTATTGCCAAATTCAGACTGAAATTGAAGAAAGTAGGGAAAACCACTAGACCATTCAGGTATGACCTAAATCAAATCCCTTATGATTATACAGTGGAAGTGAGAAATAGATTTAAGGGCCTAGATCTGATAGATAGAGTGCCTGATGAACTATGGAATGAGGTTCGTGACATTGTACAGGAGACAGGGATCAAGACCATCCCCATGGAAAAGAAATGCAAAAAAGCAAAATGGCTGTCTGGGGAGGCCTTACAAATAGCTGTGAAAAGAAGAGAAGAGAAAAGCAAAGGAGAAAAGGAAAGATATAAACATCTGAATGCAGAGTTCCAAAGAATAGCAAGAAGAGATAAGAAAGCCTTCTTCAGCAATCAATGCAAAGAAATAGAGGGAAACAACAGAATGGGAAAGACTAGAGATCTCTTCAAGAAAATCAGAGATACCAAAGGAACATTTCATGCAAAGATGAGCTCGATAAAGGACAGAAATGGTATGGACCTAACAGAAGTAGAAGATATTAAGAAGAGGTGGCAAGAATACACAGAAGAACTGTACAAAAAAGATCTTCACGACCCAGATAATCACGATGGTGTGGTCACTGACCTAGAGCCAGACATCTTGGAATGTGAAGTCAAGTGGGCCTTAGAAAGCATCACTACGAACAAAGCTAGTGGAGGTGATAGAATTCCAGTTGAGCTGTTCCAAATCCTGAAAGATGATGCTATGAAAGTGCTGCACTCAATATGCCAGCACATTTGGAAAACTCAGCAGTGGCCACAGGACTGGAAAAGGTCAGTTTTCATTCCAATCCCAAAGAAAGGCAATGCCAAAGAATGCTCACATTACCACACAGTTGCACTCATCTCACACGCTAGTAAAGTAATGCTCAAAATTCTCCAAGCCAGGCTTCAGCAATATGTGAACCATGAACTTCCTGATATTCAAGCCGGTTTTAGAAAAGGCAGAGGAACCAGAGATCAAATTGCCAACATCCGCTGGATCATGGAAAAAGCAAGAGAGTTCCAGAAAAACATCTATTTCTGCTTTATTGACTATGCCAAAGCCTTTGACTGTGTGGATCACAATAAACTGTGGAAAATTCTGAAAGAGATGGGAATACCAGACCACCTGATCTGCCTCTTGAGAAATTTGTATGCAGGTCAGGAAGCAATAGTTAGAACTGGACATGGACCAACAGACTGGTTCCAGATAGGAAAAGGAGTACGTCAAGGCTGTATATTGTCACCCTGCTTATTTAACTTATATGCAGAATACATGATGAGAAACGTTGAACTGGAAGAAACACAAGCTGGAATCAAGATTGCCGGGAGAAATATCAGTAACCTCAGATATGCAGATGACACCACCCTTATGGCAGAAAGTGAAGAGGAACTAAAAAGCCTTTTGATGAAAGTGAAAGTGGAGAGAAAAAGTTGGCTTAAAGCTCAACATTCAGAAAACGAAGATCATGGCATCCGGTCCCATCACTTCATGGGAAATAGATGGGGAAACAGTGGAAACAGTGTCAGACTTTATTTTTCTGGGCTCCAAAATCACTACAGATGGTGACTGCAGCCATGAAATTAAAAGACGCTTACTTCTTGGAAGGAAAGTTATGACCAATCTAGATAGCATATTCAAAAGCAGAGACATTACTTTGCCAACAAAGGTCCGGCTAGTCAAGGCTATGGTTTTTCCTGTGGTCATGTATGGATGTGAGAGTTGGACTGTGAAGAAGGCTGAGTGCCGAAGAATTGATGCTTTTGAACTGTGGTGTTGGAGAAGACTCTTGAGAGTCCCTTGGACTGCAAGGAGATCCAACCAGTCCATTCTGAAGGAGATCAGCCCTGGGATTTCTTTGTAGGGAATGTTGCTGAAGCTGAAACTCCAGTACTTTGGCCACCTCATGACAAGAGTTGACTCATTGGAAAAGACCCTGATGCTGGGAAGGATTTGGGGCAGGAGGAGAAGGGGACGCCAGAGGATGAGATGGCTGGATGGCATCACTGACTCGATAGACATGAGTCTGAGTGAACTCCGGGAGTTGGTGATGGACAGGGAGGCCTGGTGTGCTGCAATTCATGGGGTCGCAAAGAGTCGGACATGACTGAGCGACTGATCTGATCTCTGATCTGATATAGATAGGGCATATAGGTTCTTTAATCATCATTTATAAATTAATGGATTATGGATTTAAAAATGAGTTGCTTAATGTGGGAATATTCTTTTCATAGAATATAATCAAGAAATGCATAGAAAAAAAAACCATTCCAGCCAACATAAGAGAGCAATTAAAACTTCAGCCTCGACTTCCTATCTCTCTACTTGATGCTGAAAATGGCTGCTTTCAATATGGACCAGATTTTGAAGCTGAAAAGTGCTGAAAGGTATCAAAATCTGCCACCCCAAAACTTCTTTGGCATGTGGATTATTTTAAGAACCACAGATGCAGGGAAAACAGGGCATACAGCTTTCTTTTGTAAAGAAAATTTCCACTTATATAGATGTTTCCTCTCCTGTATCAGTAAGAGGAGGACTCAACTTTTATCAGTGGAGAAGGCACCATAATAAATGCTACTAAACAGCCCTCGTGTACCACATGTTTCCTGGTTACTTTTTGTTGCTGTTGTTTAGCCACCCAGGTGTATCTGACTCTTATGACCCCATGGACTGCAGCCCACCAGTCTCCCCTCTCCATAGGGTTTCCCAGGTAAGAATAATGGTGTGGGTTGCCATTTCTACTCCAGGGGATCTTCCCAACTCAGGAATTGAACCTGTGTCTCCTGTTAGGGTGGCGGATTCTTTACCGCTGAGCAACTTTGGAAGCCTGGTTTGCCTCCCCATAACTTGTCTCTCCTGCACAGAAGCCCAAGACCCCTTTTCCTTTGTTTGTCCTACAATGGTTTATAAGCCCAAGTTCTAACCATCCCTTTGGGTCGCTCCTCACTGGGTGCTCCCATATATATGTATGATGTACAAATCAATAAACTTCTGTTTGCTGTCTCTTGTTCATCTGTCTTTGGCCAGACTATTTTTTTTTTTTTTTGGCCAGATTAATTTGTCCATCCCTACAGTGCTAGAATATTAGACTAAAATATAAGAATAAACATTTTTACCTTAAAGAAGAGAAATGTGCCCAGACTGATGGAAGAAGCCACCTTTCATTCCTTTTGTGATTGCACAGGGGCAGTTTGTCAAAGTGTCTTCCTGAGAACAACAGTCATGAAAGACAGGTGTGCAGAGAAAAAGACTCTGAGATCAAGGGGGTAGAGAATACTGCATGCTCTACTCACTATGGGAGAATCACAATCCACGTTACCCATTCTCAGAGATGTTCTGGCTGCATTAAAACATGATTAACTTTATCATTAACTTGAGCATTTCAAACCCAAGTGACCTCAGAACACTTGATCCACCTAAACCTTTCCTGTTTAGCAGGACACACTTTGGGAAACCCAGCCCAGTAGGGCTCAGTTTACTGATGAAGAGTCCACTTAAGATTTGGTAAAGAAAATAGGAGAAAAGAGGGTTGCTCATGGAATTTGACGTTTGGGCCTGAGTAGGCTCTGCTTTTTTACCCTTTTGAAAGCCGTATATTACAATCCGGGAATATGTCGAAAACTGAGCTCAATTTTCTTTGCCATATTGCTCCTTCTGTTCCTCTCCCCTGCCCCACCCTCCTAGACCCCCTCATCCAGCCCCACTTCTCACCTAAACCACAAACCTGAGTGCTGGTGTGCACTGCAACTCTCTAGAAATCAAAGAGGATCCCTATATGCACGTACATTTATTAGGAGTTTTTCTGATAAGAAGAATGTATGGGGCCTTCCCTGGCAGTCCAGTGGTTGAGACTCTGAGCTTCCACTGCAGGGGGCATGGGTTTGATTCCTGGTCTGGGAACTAAGATCCAGAATGCCATGTGGTGAAACCAGAAATAAAACTGGCACTGAAGCCCTCAAACTCAGTGTTCCTCAGTGTTCCACAACCAGGTACATGCATAATACCCAGGTGGGTCCCTCTGTGTCATCCCCTTGGGAACTGGGAGAGGGAGAACCAACACAATATTATGTTCATGCTTGGTCTACCATAAGTAATAAAATCTTAAAAAGAGAAAGAACGTATGGCACACAATTTACAAATATAATAAAATATACTATGATCTTTACTGTAAATTCCATGTGGCCTGGGGACTTCCCTGGTGGCTCAGTCAGTAAAGAATCTGCTTGCGATGCAGGGGATTTGGGTTCAATCCCAGGGTCAGGTTGATCCCCCAGAGAAGGGAATGGCAACACACTCTAGTATTCTTGCCTGGGAAATCCCATGGACAGAGGAGCCTGGAGGGCTCTAGCCCATGGGATCACAAGAGTCAGGCGTGACTCAGCGACTAAAACACCGCAGCCACACACCATGTGGCCTATTGATGCTTGTGCATGCGAGCTAAGTCGCTTTAGTCGTGTCTGACTCTTTGTGACCTCCATGGAGTGTAGCCCCCCAGGTTCCTCTGTCCAAGGGCTTCTCCAGGCAAGAAGACTGGAGTGGGTTGCCATGGCCGCCTCTGGGGGGATCTTCCCGACCCAGGGATTGAACCTGGGCCTCCTGCATTGCAGGCAGATTCTTTACCACTAGCCACCTGGGAAGCCCATTGATGCTTACCAAATGCTTTCACTGATGTTTACTAGCTTCTGGTAAGCACAGCCATCCTATGGTGCAACTGCTCAAGGACTGTGGCCTTGTCACCCATGCTATGCAGCCCAGGCCCCTGGTGCAGAAACTGTTTTTTTCTTTCTTTCTTCGTTTGTTGTATTTTATCAGCAGTATGACACAAAGGCCTGAGACAAAACCGGGCTGAATGGACTAAGTCCAAGATGGTGGGCAAAGTAGGCTAAAGGCCACCAATTTTCTTGCTTTGCTTTATCTCTCTATTTCCATACCAACCCCTGAGAGCCGAAGGACACTGGCCTTGCTTTATTTCTGTGTTTATTTTCAAAAGTACCTGACATTTGGCAGAGATGCTTTGCTGCTGTACTTTGAGAGATATGCGCTTTGAGAAATATAGGATGGTCAACTGCCTCAGCCCTTCCCTGTCTTGACCACAGGAATGCACCTGTGCAGGTGAAACCTGGACATGTCAGAGAGTTACCTCTGCTTCTTTGTCATGCTACAATCTCCACCCAAAGGGAGAATTTGCACTCTGCTAGGCACAATTTGTGCCACACGCAAAGGAGTGTGGAAGACTGTGAGTGCCCTTTTCCTAGAGCCCTGATCACCTGTCTGCCTCCTAACTCTTCAATTCAGTTCAGTCGCTCAGTCGTGTCCAACTCTTTACAATCCCATGGACTGCAGCACGCCAGGCCTCCCTGTCCATCACCAACTCCCGGAGTTTATTCAAATTCATATCCATTGAGTCAGTGATGCCATCCAACCATCTCATCTTCTGTTGTCCCCTTCTCCTGACTTCAATCTTTCCCAGCATCAGGGTCTTTTCTAATGAGCCGGTTCTCCGCATCAGGTGGCCAAAGTATTGGAGTTTCAGCTTCAGCATCAGTCCTTCCGATGAATATTCAGGACTGATTTTCATTAGGATGGACTGGTTGGATCTCCTTGCAGTCCAAGGGACTCTCAAGAGTCTTCTCCAACACCACAGTTCAAAAGCATCAATTCTTCAGTGCTCAGCTTTCTTTACAGTCCAACTCTCACATCCAAACATGATTACTGGAAAAACCATAGCCTTGACCAGATGGACCTTTGTTGGCAAAGTAATGCCTCTGCTTTTGAATATGCTATCTAGGTTGGTCATAACTTTTCTTCCAAGGAGCCAGCATCTTTTCATTTCATGGCTGCAGTCACCATCTGCAGTGATTTTTGGAGCCTCCCCCAAAATAATTCTGAAGGAGCCCCCCCACCTCCTCACTTTGGGGAGAAGGTGCTTCTAGAACATAAGCTCCCTCTCTCTATTTTCTGGCCACTGAATAAAATCCTGTCTTGCTTGCACCAAACTCAGTTTCGTCATTGGCACTGCGAAACCGAGTGGGAAAGAACCTCCTGACCAAACCAGGTGGTCTTGGTCCAATTTGGTAACAGCCCCAACACAGATGTTGGCTCATGTTTTTGTTTATAATAGTGAATATGAAGCAGAAGACACATATTGGAACTTCATTTGTTCATCAGTGATGCAAGTGACTTCTAAGCTGAATCAGATGACAGATCTCAATATTGGAAGAGTTTATTTCCTCAGGTTTTTACACTATTATGTCCTGGCTATAGACATAAAACTCTTTAAAGCATAACTTACATTATTAACACTTTCTCCAGCACATGTTTGTGGGCATAAAACCAAAACAAAAAAAACTGGCCGCTGCCTATTATTTTAAACTTTTTATTTTGTATTGGAGTATAGCGGATTAACAAAGTTGTGATAGTTTCAGGTGAAGAGGGAAGGGACTCAACCATGTATGTACATGTATCCATTCTCCCCCAAACTCCCTTCCCATCCTGGCTGTCACATAACATCAAGCAGAGTTCCCGGTGCTATACAGTAGGAACTTGTTGGTTATCCATTTTTAAATATAGCAGTGTGTTTACATCCAAAACTACAATGAGATATCACCACACCAGTCAGAATGACTATTATCAAAAAATTCATAAACAGTGAATGCTGGAGAGGGTGTAGAGAGAAGAGAAATCTTCGGTACTGTTGGTGGGAATATAAATTGGTACAGCCACTATGGCGAACAGTATGGAATGTGTGCTAAGTCGCTTCAGTCATGCCTGACTCCACATGACCCTGTGGACTGTAGCCTGCCAGACTCCTCTGTCCATGGGATTTCCCAGGCAAGAATACTGGAGTGGGTTGCCATTTCCTTCTCCAGGGGATCTTCCAGACCCAGGGATTGAACCCATGTTTCCTGCATTGGCAGGTGGGTTCATTACCACTAGCACCACCAGGGAAGCCCAGAACCATATGGAGGTTCCTGAAAAAATTAAAAATAGCACTTGGCCACTGCGATGGCCCACATTCTCTCTGTGGAGTGTGCTTCTCTCTGTATTTGAATAAATCCACTTCTTACATATTAAAAAAAAAATAGAGCTACCATATGATCCTGCAATCCCACTCTTGAACATATATTCAGAGGAAAACATGATCCAAAGGATACATGCCTATTTCACCAATAAAATGTGATCAGAACACAATAGCACTCATGGTTTACGATTTTCTGTGGCTGCTTCCACTGGACGACAGCACAATTAAATGGCTGTGATGGGAACTGTGTGGTCCAGAAAGCCCCAAATATTTTCTCTCTGGCCCTTCATAGTCAATGTTTGCTGACCCCTGAGCTAGAAAATCAACAAAACAACAAACTGAGCCCTAATTTGTAGCCTTGACCAACTTCTGTGTTTGTATATTCCCGCCATGGCAGGTTTCAAGCTACTGGGGGTGATGGTAGAGAGAGATACAGAAATGCCCTACTAAATGGTATGTCCATTAGACAGATACAGCAGATGTAAATAATCTCCAGAGCTTGGAAAAGAGTAAAATGTAGTGAGATAATTAGGCAGTGATGACTTTTGAGAATGCGTTACCATTGCTTTTAACAAAATGTATTTTATTGTAAATGTATATAATTTGATTTTGTAATGGCAATGTAAAACTTACCATCGCGTCTCCTGCTTCCTCTTGCAGGTCCCTTATGTCATCAGATTTGTCCCCAGGTCCTATAATTTCATCCCTAAACCTCTGTAAGGAGGTCCTATAATTTCATCCCTACACCTCTGTAAACCTCTGTTTTCCCTCCTCAATGCCAATGTGTGTGTTTTTTTTAACCTCTGGACATCTTGTCTCTTGCCCAGACTACTATAATACTTTCTGAGATCTCTCTTGACTTCAGAACACACGCCTCCAATCCATCTTGTAGACAATGGTTCTTAAACAGCGACGCGCATCTGAGTCATCAGGATTCTTATTAAAATGCAGATTCTGATTCAGTCAGTCTGGGAGGAGTCTGAGGCTCTGCATCTCTAACAAGCTCCCTGCTGTTCGAGGTTCTCGGGTCACACTTTAAGGAACAAGGCTGCTAAAGGCTCCTGCAAAAATGTGAATCTCACTGTTTTACTCCCCTGTATAAAACTATTTATGGTTCCCCAAACATAACAGGCTGTTTCACACCTCTGGGCTTTATTAATATTGCTCCCACTGCCAGAAATCGCTCCCGCTCCCTTTCGCATCTGCCCAGGAAACGCCTTCTTTTCTTGCAAAGCCCAGCTGTGACAGCCTCTTCTGACGTCCTCCATTAGAAATGAGCAGCACCCCTCTCCCCTGTCGGTTCCTGCTACAATGCGTCAGCACAACCATCTCCTGACACTGCTGTATTTATTTGCTTGCATGACTTTCTCCCTCCTTAAACTCTTGTCAACCAAAATTCTCTAAGCCTTATTCTGACCTCAGCTCAAATGTCATTTCCTCAGTTTTTCTGATTTCCCCAAGAAGCCCTTCACCCCTAACCTTGTTACTCTTTTTAAATTTGTTTTCACTAGAGTATAGTTGTTTTACAATGTTGTGTTAGTTTCTGCTGTATAGCAAAGTGAATGAGCTATACATATATCTCCTTTTCTTGTTTTTTTTTTTTTTTTGATTTCTTTCCCATTTAGGTCACCACAGAGCATTGAGTAGGTTCCCTGTGCTATACAGTAGGTTCTCATTAGTTACCTATTTTATACATAGTATCAATAGTATATGTACCTCAGTCTCAGTCTCCCAATTCATCCCCTCATCTTGGTATCCACACATTTGTTCTCTAGTCTGTGTCTCTATTTCCGCGTCGCAAATAAGATCATTACCTCATCACTCTTCACGCCCTGACTGTGTCTTCTAGAATGTCATTCAGATCCTGTGATTATTTTGGTTTAATTGTTAGTAGATGCAGCCTTATTTGACTCAACTGACACCAGTAGAGGGTACGTCGATTATAAATTAGACACTGATATTGGGGAATCATAAAAAGTGGTATTTATTTATGTTAAATATTTTTATGAAAATGTAAATAAAGGCACATTTGTTTACCTCGGTTTTAACTCAGAGACAAAAGCATCATTTTGAATGTGTTTGTTGATTCAAGTTCAGTATCATCTTTCTTATATAAATTATAGCCAAAAAGTATCATCTACAATTTCCAGCTTCAGTTTCTTTCAAGTGGAGCGTGAACATAAGGAAACTTGTAAAAGCAAGATTGAAAAAGAATTTTTTCTGTATCTTTTACAATTAGGTTTTGCCTATGCCTAATTTAACAGCATTGTTTAAAAACAACCTACCATTATCTAATCTTCCAAAGCATGTAATTTAGTTTTTTAAAAAAACAAACATTTTATTTGAGGATAATTTTAGACTTACGGATAAGTTGCAAATATAGCACAGAGTTCCTGATTACCCCTCACCCAGTTCTCCCTGTCCTTACCATCTCCATTTGTCAAAATTAAGGAACCAACATTGCTACATTATTATTAACTAAACTGCGGGCTTTCTTTGGACTTTACAACACTTTTTCTATAGTCTCTTTCTATTCTGTGATCTATTCCAGGGTGCCTGGAGAAGGCAATGGCACCCCACTCCAGTACTCTTGCCTGGAAAGTCCCATGGACGGAGGAGCCTGGTGGGCTGCCGTCTATGGGGTCGCACAGAGTCGGACACGACTGCAGCGACTTAGCAGCAACAGCAGCAGCATAGATTTGTAGAAAGAACACACAGATGAAATGCTCCTCTCAGACACGTAATCTCTTCTCATGTCACTACTGCTTGTAACAGTTCAGTTCAGTCACTCAGTCATAGCCTACTCTTTGCGACCCCAAGGACTGCAGCACGCCAGGCCTCCCTGTCCATCACCAACTCCCAGAGTTTTCTCAAACTCATGTCCATTGAGTCGGTGATGCCATCCAGCCATCTCATCCTCTGTCGTCCCCTTCTCCTCCCGCCTTCATCTTTCCAAATGAGGGTCTTTTCAAATGAGTTGCTTGTAACAACCTTCATATAATTTAGTTTTAACAAAGTAATACTCATCCTTTTACATTTTATTGGTTTACATATAATTTCATTGAATAATGTAATCAGAAATGTAAATATAAATGTCAGACACAGGACTGGGAGCAAGCACAAGGGACTCCTGATCAGTGTGGGTTTCCACTAGTGGGAGCAGAGCATTTGCCAGCATAATTGTCAGCCTAACAAGGACGTCTATCAGTGAGGCTTATATGATGATGTAGGAAGCAGTAGCTACTTCAGTATTACAAATTCACTGAGAAGCTAAATGAGCGTTAAGCATTTACATTAGAAATTGAGAGTTTGAATTTCTTCCTGCAGTAAAGGGAAGTGGGGTAAAAGATTCCATATGCTTGTTAATTGCATTTATCTCTCCCCCCTTGAATGCAAGGAGTTGTCTGGCTTGTTCATCACAGCATCCCCAGGCCTGAGCACTGTGCCTGGCACCCAGTGAGAACTCACTACATTGTTGTTGAATGAATATCTGAACAGAGCAAACCTTAAGAGTAAGTCAGTCAGGTTCCAGTGAAGAAATAGTTGAATTGAGAAGGCTTAATTGTTAATGAAGTACAAATCTGTGGACTAGAAACCGGAAGTGGCAAAATTATTAGGAAGTAACATATCACTTTTCACTTTCATGCATTGGAGAAGGAAATGGCAACCCACTCCAGTGTTCTTGCCTGGAAAATCCCAGGGACGGGGGAGCCTGGTGGGCTGCCGTCTATGGGGTCGCACAGAGTCGGACACGACTGAAGCGACTTTGCAACAGCAGCAGCATATTATTAGGGAAGTGGCAACAGTAGGAAATGGCTATGACCCCTAGGGCTTGGAGAACAAAGAGGCTGAAATGATTGAAATTTAGATGCTTGAAGGAAGTGCCAGCTGGTTGGTGCTGATGTCTCTGAAGGGGTGTGAGGAGAACACTCTGTAAGCACTGGAAATACTGCAAACTGGATTTGGTGGTTGCCATGGGCAGGAATTGCTGCTGCTGGGGTGAACATGTGTTGCCATGATGTTGCTCCCAGGAGCGAGAAGTGGTCAGGAAGGAGTATGACTTTCTCCATCCTCCATGCAGACCACCCTAGTATCGGTCCTGCAGGCACAGCTTTACAGGGAACCAACTCCAAAGCGAACACATGGTTTGTAGAGACCCAGCCCCAGAATCCGGAGAAGGCAATGGTACCCCACTCCAGTACCCTTGTCTGGAAAATCCCATGGACAGAGGAGCCTGGTAGGCTGCAGTCCATGGGGTCGCTAAGAGTCGGACACGACTGAGCAACTTCACTTTCACTTTTCACTTTCATGCATTGGAGAAGGAAATGGCAACCCACTCCAGTGTTCTTGCGTGGAGAAAGAATCCCAGGGACGGGGGAGCCTGGTGGGCTGCCGTCTATGGGGTCGCACAGAATCAGACACGACTAAAGTGATTTAGCAGCAGCAATAGCAGCAGCAGCCCCAGAATCACAAAGCCAAATGGAGGTTGGGTTTGGAGCTGAGAGAAGATATCTGGGTGGTCACCCGGGACAAACTGCCTGCCTGCCTGCCTGCTAAGTCGCTTCAGTCGTGTCTGACTCTGTGCAACCCCATAGACGGCAGCCCACCAGGCTTCACCGTCCCTGGGATTCTTTCTCCAGGCAAGAACACTGGAGTGGGTTGCCATTCCCTTCTCCAATGCATGAAAGTGAAAAGTGAAAGTGAAGCCGCTCAGTCGTGTCCGACTCTTAGCGATCCCATGGACTGCAGCCTACCGGGCTCCTCTGTCCATGGGATTTTCCAGGCAAGAGTACTGGAGTGGGGTGCCATTGCCTTCTCCGAGGGGCAAACTGGATTGCAGTAATTGTTAATTCATCATTTCACTACCTCAGTTTCCTCTTCCTCCCCATACTACTGCAGGGCATCAGCTCCTATTTCTTGGCTCCTTTCCCTTCCAGTGGGTCTGCTAGGTGTGTCTCAATTACAGTAAGAAGGTCTTTCATGAGCAGATTTCAACTCTGCCCCTGTTTCTAAGGCAATGATCAGGGATATGAAGATCCTAGCCAGTCTCATCTCCTTCCTCCCACTGCAGAGAAGTTCTACCTCTTCCGGATTCTGCTGTCTTAAATGAGTTGCTTGGACCCAAGATGTAACATGGTTAGCTACACCATTCTGCTAATTTTATATAAGATTCTTTCCTCCCCAGGCCATTGACACACCTCTACTTTCTGGCTGGGTCAGGTATAGGCTCAAGGTCAGGTGACTCCAGATTTAAGATCTACTTGGTTTCTGGATAAAAGTCACAAATTGAACAGACTACAGTTGAACACTTACTATCTACCCCACTTTTGGAAGTCTGTTCAAACCATGAATCTGTAGACATTTATTTTGACAGTAAAATAAAATTCAAGCAGATACATTTGTAAACAGTTAAGAATGTGAACCCATACATTTAATATCAAAGCTGTTTGGGCAATTATTTTTTGGAGGAGATTTTTCTTAATTGAGATGTCCTAATCATGGCATCCGGTCCCATCACTTCATGGGAAATAGATGGGGAAACAGTGTCAGACTTTATTTTTTGGGGCTCCAAAATCAGTGCAGATGGTGACTGCAGCCATGAAATTAAGACGCTTACTCCTTGGAAGGAAAGTTATGACCAACCTAGATAGCATATTCAAAAGCAGAGACATTACTTTGCCAACAAAGGTCCGTCTAGTCAAGGCTATGGTTTTTCCAGTGGTCATGTATGGATGTGAGAGTTGGACTGTGAAGAAAGCTGAGTGTTGAAGAATTGATGCTTTTGAACTGTGGTGTTGGAGAAGACTCTTGAGCGTCCCTTGGACTGCAAGGAGATCCAACCAGTCCATTCTGAAGGAGATCAGCCCTGGGATTTCTTTGTAGGGAATGTTGCTGAAGCTGAAACTCCGGTACTTTGGCCACCTCATGCAAAGAGTTGACTCATTGGAAAAGACTCTGATGCTGGGAGGTATTGGGGGCAGGAGGAGAAGGGGAAGACAGAGGATGAGATGGCTGAATGGCATCACTGACTCGATGGATGTGAGTCTGAGTGGACTCCGGGAGTTGGTGATGGACAGGGAGGCCTGGCGTGCTGCAATTCATGGGATTGTGAAAAGTCAGACACGACTGAGCGACAGAAGTGAACTGAACTGAATATATAAATCCAGAGAAGGCAACGGCACCCCATTCCAGTATTCTTGCCTGGAGAATCCCAGGGACGGGGGAGCCTGGTCGGCTTCCATCTATGGGGTTGCACAGAGTCGGACACGACTGAAGCGACTTAGCAGCAGCAGCAGCAGCAGCTTCTTAACCATTTCACAGTTAAAAAAAATTAATGCCAATAGGCATAGCACAGAGGGTTTTTAGGGCAGTGACCCTACTCTGTATGATGGAATCATTGTGGCCGTGTGTCAGTCAGTCATTTCAGTCTCTCAGTCATGTCCGACTCTTTGGGACTCTTGGACTGCAGCATGCCAGGCCTCCCTGTCCATCATCAACTCCCGGATCTTGCTCAAACCCATGTCCATCGAGTCAGTGATGCCATCCAACCATCTCATCCTCTGTCGCCCCCTTCTCCTCCTGCCTTTAATCTTTCCCAGCATCAGGGTCTTTTCCAATGAGCCAGTTCTTCGCATCAGGTGGCTGAAGTATTGGATCATTGAGAGTGAAGTCACTCAGTCGTGTCTGACTCTTTGTGACCCCATGGACTGTAGCCTACCAGGCTCCTCGGTCCATGGAATTTTCCAGGCAAGAGTACTGGAGTGGCTTGCCATTACCCATTTAGCAAAAACCGTAAGAATGTACAAACAACACCAAGAGTGAATCCTAGTGTAAACTATGGACTTTGGATGAAGATAACATTTCAGTGCAGGTTCATTGATTATAACAAACAAGCTGAATGGAGTGGGATTTTGATAGTGAGGGAGGCTGTGTACATGTAGGGCCAGGGGTATATGAGAAGTATCTTTACTTTCTGCTCAATTTTGCTGTGAATAGAAAACTGCCTTAAAAAATCTATACCCTAATGTAAATCAGCCATACTTCAATAAAAATTTTTAAAAGACTAAAAAATAAAAATCTCTTAAGAAAACTAAAAAATAAAATAATTTCTTTGCTGAAATCGTTTCTTGGTTTTAAGGTATCCACCATGATGATGTTTTTCTCCTAAGGAATTGTATTATTTCCCTTTTAATTTATGGTCTATTGTTCACCTTCACCCTTGCAAGCGACATTCACCAGACCTAGGAAGGAGTGGTGAGGGAGAAAGGTTATGAATATTGGGGCTTTGGTCACCAGACAGACTTTAGCTTTTGACATCCAGGAACCCAGATCACTATTGGCTTTTCAAGGGCAGGGGCCAGGTCTGACTTATCTTGACTTTCCCAGCTCCTAACAGTGCCCGGCACATATCACTTGCTATTTAATAAATGTTTATCGAGTGACTGAATACATGAACAAACGAGAAAAATAAATGGAAATTCAAGAGTCAAGTAGAAGCATTTAGTGGAGAAAAAGCTTTGAATAAAAAAGAACAGAGAGATGACAAAGCTTATATTTTTAGTATCCTTTCTTCTGTTCCTTGGCAACTGATGTGAACAGCGACAGAGGTTGAGTCAGAAAACCTCACTCAAGGTTTAGAAAACATTGTCAGGGTGACAGAGAAAAATCTAGTCCCATCCTTCCTGCTGCCCTAGCTCAACCTGATTCCTTGCTAAGTCGCTTCAGTGGTGTCTGACTCTTTGCCACCTATGCACGGTGGCCCTCCAGAGTCTCGTCTATTCGTGAGATTTTCCACGAAAGAATACTGGAGTAGGTTGCCATTTCCGTCTCCAGGGGAATCTTTCTGACCCAAGGATCAAAACTTGCATCTTTTATGTCTCCTGCATTGGCAGGCAGGTTCTTTACCACTAGCACCACCACCACCCTGATGCCTCACTTGGGAAGGCACGGTTCAGAAGCTGCACTTAGAGAACCCCAAGAACTTCAGTCTCCAGAAATAAAGGGGAGAGAGAGAAACTGGGTATGAGACTGGATGAGTCAGATACAGACACTAAAATACACACGGGCAGACCCTACCCTGAAGCGAGGTTTTGAAATGGACAATGATGAGCACACATGAGTTCAGAGCGATTTTGACCTTCGACTTTGCAAGACAGGGTGGCCAGGGAAGGAGCGATAAACTGAGAGCTTATGGCTGGATCCAGCCCATAGACAAAAAAAAAAAAAAATGTCGGGCGTAGGTAGGGTTTCTTTTTTTTTTTATGTAATGCATTGCTAAGATTTAGACATTGGGAAATTTCAGATCAAATCTGGATTTCCAGCTTCTCGTGATAAAGCAGATCTGGGAACCGCAGGCCCTAGATTCCTCAGGGCCACAGTGTGCTACTGGGAGAGGCAGCTTTCTCCACCTGAATGGCCTTGCTCTTGAACCCTGCAGCCTAGCCTTGTGGACACTGGCGTGTGCACACACACCTGCCCCCACCTCCCTGGACACTACTCAGAAGGGCCTTCCTGGGAAAGAAGCTGATGGTAAGGGCAGATGTGTGTGATGTATTTCTTCTTCTTTTAAAAAATTTTTAATTTATTTTTAGCTGCACTGGGTCTTCTTTGCTGCACGGGTTTTTCTCTAGTTGTGGCAAGTGGGAGTGACCCTCCAGTCACGGTGCACAAGCTTCTCTTTGCATTGGCTTCTCATTGCGGAGCATGGGCTATAGGGCTTCAGTGGTTGTGGCTCCTGGACTCTAGAGCACAGGATCAAAATCTTAGTTGCTCTGAGGCATGTGGGATCTTCCCAGATAGGAGACTGAACCCATGTCTTCTGCATTGCAGGCAGATTCTTTCCCACTGAGCCATCTGGGAAGCCCTGTGTGATGTACTTCTGAAAGGATAATGTTACACTGATGAGCCATTCTGCTGAGTAGGAATCGAAATTTCCCAGAGCCTTTCGATTATAAACTCAGAGGCTGTCACAAGGCTGCACCTGGATAGGGTGATTAAAAGATACAAAGGTCAAATTTTGTGAAGAGGATGGCTGGCTCCTCTCTTTGCTTTGGCGCATTCAGCCGGTTCTAAACGGCAGGAAGAATGCCTTCATTTTTCTATCACATCTATACCTGGGCCAAATAAATGAAGGTAAGTGTCTTCCACATTGAGAATTCTGCCCTCGTTCAGAGTAAGGCAAAATTGCTATGATAAATAGTATAAGCAATTGGCTGAATTATGAAATTTGCACTTATTTGAAATACTGTTTCCTACTGACATTTCCCTTCCGGCTGCCTTGGCATTAATGTAAGAATTATTTATGACTCAGCATTTCCCCACAGCAGCTGCCCATGGGACAGAGCATGAACTGATGGAAATGAAAGAATCAGCTGACTCGGCTCTCTCTCGCCTGACAAGAGACCACGCGCTCTAGGGGCCAGGGCACAGGCTTCACGGGGGCCAAGCTGGGTTCAAACCCTGGCTTGGGAATGGACCAGCTCTGTGACCCTGAAGCTGTTGTCTACAGCTGGGGTCAGCCAACATTTTCCATAAAGGGCCAGCTTATAGATATTTTCCATTTTGCCCACTGCTGTAATTTCTGAACTCTTAACAACTCCCATAGTCCTCAAACAGCCAGACATAATATGTTAATCTCCTACAGTGGCCATGCTGAAGGGACACAGGCTGAGTGGCTGAAACAACAGAAAGTTGTTCTCTCACAGTTCTGGAGACTAAACGGCCAAGACCAAGGTGTTGGAGGCGTTGGTTTCTCCTGAGGCTACCCTCTGCGGCTTGTAGATGGCCATGTGTCTTCACATGGTAGTCCATCTCTCTGTCTGTGTGGTCTGTGTCCTAATTGCCTCTTTTTACAATGACACCAGTCATATTGGATCAGGACTCACACTGAAGAGCCCATTTTAACTTTGTCGTGTCTTTAAGGGCCCTAACTCCCAGTGCAGTCACATTCAGAGATACTGGGGTTCAGACTTCAACATATGAATTGGGTATGTGGTGGAGGTGGTTGTTGTTCAGTCGCTAAGTCATGTTTGACTTTTTGGGACCTCATGAACTATGGCCTGCCAGGCTCCTCTGTCCATGGGATTTCCCAAGCAAGAATACTGGAGTGGGTTGCCATTTCCTTCTCCAGGGGATCTTCCCAACCAAGGGATGGAACCTGTGTCTCCTGGATTGGCAGGCAGATTCTTTACCACTCAGCCACCAGGGAAGCCCATAACAAATAGTAAGTATGTGGATGAGTAGGGGACTGTGTTCCTGTGAAAGTTTCTAGAACTGAGCCTGCAGCCTGATTTGGACCGTGGACCCAGGTTAGCAGAAGGCTGGTCTCCCCTGGCTCCCGCCCCTCCCTTCCCACGCACTCTGAACCAGCTCTCACTGGACTCGCGCACACACCATTCCACCTGTAAGGTCACCCGTGGCCCCAGCTCCCTTGGCTCCCAGCACTGTCATTTCTCCCAGGTGACTTCCTAGTGAGCCTTCCCCCCTGGACTTTAGCAAGGCCACATTCCCTGGACTCCTTCCCCCTTGTGTGCTTTGCTGGCACCTCCTCTTCTTTCCGGCCACTCAATGCTAGACTGTCTTAGAGCTCAGTGGTGGCTCCGTTCCCTTCTTCCAAGGTGATCTCATCAACACCCCCAATTTCAAGTACCCTTTGTAAGCTGAAGACTCCCAAATATATAGCCCCAGCCTTCATTCCTCTTCAGTGCTCCTGCCCACGAACCTAAAGACCTGCTTCACATTCCCTCTTGTCAGTGTTTCTGTAATTTTTGTGTTGTGTGCCCTATTTGTTTACTGTTTGTTTTTCTTTCACAAAGACGTTCTCCAGGGTGAATTAATTTTGTTCTAAAACTATTTCCATGGGCTAACTTTCCCTGACCTGCCTCCCTGTCCCACAGCCTAGGTCAGAACCCTCTTGTACCTGCCCTGCAAGAACACTGTATGTTTCTTCCTCATTCTTCAGTCTGTAATCAGAAATTTATGTGTGTTTGTTTTCTCTGGAGGACAGTAAACCAAAGGGAGGCTAAGATCCTATCTGTTGTTCTCTGAGCACTTAGCACAGAACCAGATACATATACGAGGGCTTCAGTCAATACGTATGAAATGATGGAAGAACTGTAGGAAAATGAATTAAACTCTCTGAGATAGTGAGAATTGTCTGATTTTGGTTCAAAATATTTTGGCTTAGACTGTGCTGCTGCTGCTGCTGCTAAGTCGCTTCAGTCGTGTCCGACTCTGTGCGACCCCATAGACGGCAGCCCACTGGGCTCCCCAATCCCTGGGATTCTCCAGGCAAGAACACTGGAGTGGGTTGCCATTTCCTTCTCCAATGCAGGAAAGTGAAAAGTGAAAGTGAAGTCGCTCAGTCTGACTCTCATCATGGGTTCTCCTAGTTTCCTAATTTAGTTTCAATGTATATTCTGCCATTCCTTCCATTTTCCTACATTCTACTCATGCAGAAAACTAAGGTCATTTGAAGAGTGAACACACTCACAGTCCATGTATATCGTTAGTTTCTGTGTATAGGAGAAGGGATAGCACCCTAGAGGCAGACATTCCTGGTTCAAATTCCAAGCTGACTCTGCACTAACTGTATGACCTTGAGTAAGTAGCTTAACCTCATGACTCCTCATTTTCTTCACCTGTAGAAAGATGAAGCTGATACTCACTTGTGTTAAATGTACAGTGTGTGGACAGGGCCTGACCCAGTGCTGGCATTAGTAGCATTTCCTTATTTGCTTAACAAATATTTTTATGTGCCCACAAATGGGGCAGGCACTGTTTTAGGCACTGGGAGAATAGCAGGAAGTGAATCAGACCAATTCTATGCTTGCAGGGGGCTCACATACTGGTTGGGGAAACAGGCAGTAAAGACAAAGCCAAGTGAGGGTATAGAGATTGACAGTGAGGGGCAGAAGTTGGGGGGAGCCTCGCCAAGCCTCCACAGTGAGGTGAATCCAAGTAGACATGAGAATGAAATGAGTCTCCACAAAGTACCATGCTTTGCGCTTTCTGCTCTATCGCTGGGAGGACTCCTGCTCTACCAGGTTACTGGGGAGGAGGCTTTGCTCTAACCTGATCCATCTGAGTGGGAGCAGCACCAACAAAATAAGGGGTAGGATTCAGGGCACTCTGGGCTGTTATGTGCGTAGATATTCCACTCAGCTGGGGGATCAATATCAAGGCTTTGGTTGTAGATTCCATAAAAATTGTTATGCAAATGCGATCAGGTGCTGAGAAATGCTCCTGTGGAATGAAACTTCTGCTTGGAGAACAACAAATCAAACACCAAGAAAACCCATGTCCCCTCCCTCTGGAACCTCCCTCCCATACATACCTATGGCTGAGTCATGTTGATGTTTGACATTAAACAAGAAAATTCTCTAAAGCAATCATCCTTCAGTTAAAAAATAAATTCATTAAAAAGAAAGAAAGAAAGAAATCCCATGTCTCAAAAAGAAAGAAAGAAAGAAAGAAATTCCACGTCTTGTTCAGTGAATTTGAGGTAGGAGTCGGCAGGTTCGTTTTTGCCTTGGCTTGCCTGGGAACCAGATGAGTCAAAACACAGTCACAATAGAATAACCAGAACCTTGGGCCGACACCGGGAAGTCTCAAGGATTACTCAGGCCCCAGGGGTCTACACTTGATCTTAACCAAAAGGTGGAGAAGTCAGTCAATCCTAAAGGAAATCAGTCCTGAATATTCATTGGAAGGACTGATGCTGAAGCTGAAGTTCCAGTACTTTGGCCACCTGATGTGAAGAACTGACTCATTGGAAAAGACCCTGATGCTGGGAAAGATTGAAGCCTGGAGAAGGGGATAACAAAGGATGAGATGGTTGGATGGCATCACCAACTTGATGGATATGAGTTTGAGCAAGCTCCGGGAGTCGGTGATGGACAGGAAAGCCTCACCAAGAGTCAGACATGACTCAGCAACTGAACTGAACTGAACAGGTGTCTAAGAAGGCAGTGGCTTAGTTTGGCTGTGCCCCAGGCATAGCTGCTTGTCATTTCATTCCATACCTGCGCCTTCTTGAGGAAGGCTGGCTTGGTGGAGTTATTTATTGCCCTGGAATATTCAACTTGGATGATATTGGAAAGACTCAACGTCTTTCCACTCCATCATTTCTCCTCAGGAGGTCCTATACACTTTCTCCTCCACGGTCACCAAAGGGAATGAAGAAGGAAGAACCACATCCCCGTTGAGGACTACAGGTATATTTTATATCATTAAATAAATCCAAAGGAAAGGATTCCCCTTCTGTCTCTGGGGTCCCTCCCCAGCTTCATGGCCTGCAACAACAAGGAGGAGGGGCTCTATGATGTGAGAGATATATTGGGCTGCTGCAAGACACCAAAAATATCAACTTTTCAGTGGAAATTTCATTTCAGTCAGATGAGTGACTGAACCACAGCAGAGGTTGAGAAATTAGTCAGAAGGTTGATACAATAAAATCTTGGAAGCTGAGACCTTTTTTAGAAGCATTTGATTGGTCACCAGGTCACAAGTATTGGGTTGGCTAAAAAGCTCAGATGGATTTTTCCATAACATCTCACAGAAGACCCAAGGTACTTTTTGGCCAACACAATAGTTAGAGCTTTCCAGGTAAAGAATCTGCTGGTGATGCAGGAGACCTGGGTTCAATCCTTGGGTTGGGAAGATCCCCTGGAGGAGGATATGGCAACCCACTCCAGTATTCTTGCCTGGAGAATCCATGGATAGAGGAGCCTGTTGGGCTACAGTCCATGGGGTTACAAAGAGTCAACGTGACTGAGGGACTAACACTTTCCAGACCCAACACAGCAGGGGGTGGGGGAGGGGGTCCTGTATACACAAGAGTCCCCTTCACTCCATAGACTGAGGAGGGGAATTTGAAAGCATCTGAGGCAAATCCCTAGGCAAGGAAATCAGACTCCTCTCTCAGACATCAAAAAGTACCCAGCAAAATCAATTCAGTGACCAGGTATCTTGTAATCTAGATCAAAGTGAATAATTGTAATTAAAAATGATAAAATAAAATAACAGTACATGCTATAAACATTTATTTTTTAATTTGTTGCCTTACGATAGTCAACATTTAAGGATGGCCTACTTTGTATAGGTTTATCTTCTAGAGGCTATAGAGCAATTAAAAGACAAATTGCACCCACTCCTAGGCCTGGAGAGCTTTCCCTTAGGCGTGGTAGGAGGTGGAGTAGGGCAAAGAGAAAGATAAGTGACACGTTCCCTGGGCCTGAGTGCTGACCTCTGGCAAGAAGCTGAGCAGACCTGCTGTGTGGAGGTGGGGCTAGGCCAGGCCTGTTCATTGAAGATCAGGCCACTCAACCAGCTGCTGTAGTTCCAGCCCATTTTAAGCTTCAGGAGCAAAACAGATGTGTCCTCCAGACCCAGCCGATTCCCTGGATTGTTTAATATGCCCAAGTGGAGGGAGGTTCAGGAGAGAGGGGACATACGCGTACCTGTGGCTGATTTATGTTGATGCATCGCAGAGACCAACACAATGTTGTGAAACAATTATCCTCCGATTAAAAAAAAGAAAATAAATATGCCTCAAGTGACCAAGGGTCCCCTCTTGGAGTATGGCCAGGTGGATCTCCAGCTAGCTTTTCCCTTGGGTTTTAATAACAAAAGAACTCATCTTAAAAAAAAAAAAATCTGTTCTCTCATTTTCAAGAATTGAGGCCCTACCCTCCGTTTCAAAGGGATATGAGTAGTAGCCAAAACTAGGAAATGATGAACTGGACATTAAGAGAGAAGTAACATGCTGTATCAAGAGTAAGTCAGGAAGGGATAAATTAGAAATTTGGGATTAACACATATTTACTACTGTGGATGAGACAGAAAACCAACAAAGACATACTGTAGAGTTCAGGAAACTCTGTTCAATATTCTGTGACAACCCATATGGGAAAAGAATCTGAAAAAGAATGAATATATGTCTGTATATCACTGAATCGCTGTGCAGTACCCCCTGAAACTAACACAGCATTGTAAACCAACTATATTCCAATTAAAAAAAAAAAAGAAACTTGCCTTATCAAACTCCAGAGTACCTAAAACGCTTCCAGACTAATTACAAGTTCAGTCACATTTCTATAAAAGCAATAAAAGCAAACACCAAACAAATCACGAGGTCTAGCTTCAGGGCTTTCATTGGACAACCCATTTTGGTACATTTAATGTATATTTTATATATTGGTTTCAGAATTATCTGAATTAAGAATTAGAAAAAGTTACTTTCAGAAGCCATATGAAGAATGCATGCATGCATGCTCAGTCACTAAGCGTGTCAGACTCTTCTGTGACCCCATGGACTGTAGCCCCCCAGGCTCCTCTCTTCATAGGATTCTTCAGGCAAGAATCCTGGAGTGGGTTGTCATTTCCTCCTCCAGAGGATCTTCCTGACCCAGGGATCAGACATGGGTCTGCTATGTTGGCAGGCAGATTCTTTACCACTGAGTCCCCTGGGAGGCCCATATGAAGAATATCTCTGCTAATTTAAATGGAGACCGCTTCCAGGAAGACAAAAGACCCTGCCTCTGTCTTTCCTAGGAACCAGGTGCCTGGGAAACAGGAGTAGGAATATGGAGTTTTCTCCCCTGTACTCACATTTGAACTTTTTGAATGTACTACCTACTCAAAAATAAGTATTTTTTATTACACATGAATAAAGTGCTGTAATATTTATTTTTGTCATGAAGTCACTCCATACCACCACTTTCCCTCTGAAGAAATTCTCTCAAAGCCTGAGGAAAATGATGAATTAAACTTTTCCTGACAGGAAAGGCAAAGTCTGAAAATTATGCCTGATGGAGAGAAGGAAGAATCCTGGCAACAGACACGTTGCTGACAGCCAAAGAAAAACATGTCTGACAGAATTTGGACTGTTCACCCAAGCTGAGCTAGAACCAGAAAGCTAAACATGTTCAGAATGATATCGTCCATCTTAGCATCAATTTACTCAACCAATCAACGCCTTTTGGAATCAGGGCAACCTAGTCTCCATCCACATCCACCTACCCATGGAGTTCTATTTTCATTTCTTCCAAACTGATGGATGTAAAAGTTGAGTTCCACTTTTGGTTGGAAGCACAGTGCTGTCAGGCTGAAATTTTCACTGCACTGCAGTTCCCAGTGCCCCGGGGCGAGGGGTGAGCTGTGAATGCCACTGTCTCAGGAAACTGGAAGATGCAGCAATGCAACAAAAAGTAGAAGAAGGGGATAGTAGCAGAATTGCCCACTGCAACACTTGGCGGGAGGAGAAAGGTACACTTTTCCTGGACTGCCTGGCAGAAATGTATGTGGTTTGTGTTTCAGGTCACAGCCAATGCCTGTCTTTGCTGGGACCTTTGATCCTATTTGGAAGAATGCTACCAATGACAAACCCTGAACTTGAACACGCACACCTGGAACTTGAACTCAGATGAGAAAGCAAGCCAAGTGCTGGTCATGACAGGGCCTTATGAACTTTGTGGTTGCACCACTCATGAATGATGAAAGGGTTTTCACGGGGAGGGTTCGTGGTGCTACCATCCAATAGGTGATATGTGTGTGAAGGAGGGGGGATGGTTTGTGTAACAGCTGTAGCTGCTTCCCATTTCCTCAGATCCCAATTTTTCAAATAGATAATGGCTGAGCAGGCTCTGGCTTCCGTCATAGCTCAGTTGGTAACAAATCCACCTGCAATGCAGGAGACCCCAGTTCAATTCCTGGGTCAGGATGATCCCCTGGAGAAGGGATAGGCTACCCAGTATTCTTGGGCTTCCCTTGTGGCTCAGCTGGTAAAGAATCTGCCTGCAATGTGGGAGACCTGGGTTCGATCCCTAGGGTAGGATACGAAGAAGCTGGTACTGAGATAAAACAGGATACCATGGGCAGGGATCTGAAGTAGCCATCATCTCCCCCAACAGTGTCATGTTGTACAGAACGTAGAGCTCTGTACGAAGCGTTAGAGCTCGCTTCTGGTTAGATAGGTTAGGTGCGGCTTCATGGAAGAGGGAGCGGGCATTGTTCACTTTGTTGTTCAGTCGCTAAGTCATGTCTGGCTCTCTGTGATCGCATGGACTACAGCATGCCAGGCTCCTTGTCCTCCACTATCTCCCAGAGTTTGCTCAAATTCATATCTATTGAGTCCGTGGTGCCATCCAACCACCTCATCCTCTGTTGCCTCCTTCTCCTTCCACCCTCAATCTTTCCCAGCATCAGAATCCTTGCCAATGAGTCAGCTCTTCGCATCAGGTGGCCAAAGTATTGGAGCTTCAGCTTCAGCATCAGTCCTTCCAATGAATATCACTTTGTTGAGTAAAGCCCCAAATCATTTGAATGCGAACAGGCCAGGCCAGAGACCATCTCCATGGCAATGATGAAACGCTTCCATCACCCCCTTTCATTTGGGAGAAGGCTGTTGCAATCTCCACTCTCCACTAGACTGTCAGATCCACTGCAGCCAGATGGTATCTCTAAAAATGTGGCCGGCAGCCATGCTTGGGAGTTGAATGTGTGACTCGCATTCTCTCTCAGAATAAGAATACATAATGTAACCCAATTAAATGCTTTTGTGTAGCAAAGGAAACCATCGACAAAATGAAAAAACAACGTACTGAATGGGAAAAAGTTTTCGCAAATGATACGGCCGATAAGGGATCACTATCCAAAATATGTAAACAACTGATACAACCCAACCTCAAAAACACAAACAACCCCATTAAAAAATGGGCAGAGACCTGAAGAGACATTTTTCCAAAGAAGACATACAGCTGGCCAAGCAGGCACAGGCAAAGATGTTCAGCATCACTAATTATTAGAGAAATGCAAATCAAAACCACAATGAGATACCATTGAACACCAGTCAGCATTGTTGTTGTTCAGTAGTTTAGTTGTGTCCGACTTTTTGTGACCCCATGAACTGTAGCCCAGCCGGCTCCTCTGTCCAGGGGATTTCCCAGGCAAGAATACTGGAGTGGGTTGTCATTTTCTTCTTCTGGGGATCATCTCGGATCAAGGATCGAATCTGCATCTCCTGCATTGGCAGGAAGGTGCTTTACCACTGAGCCACCAGGGAAGCCCCACCTGTTAGAATGGCCATCATCAAAAAGACCACAAATAACAAAAGTTGGAGAGGATGTGGAGAAAAGGGGACCCTTGTACACTGTTGGTGGGGATGTAAATTTGTGCATATGAACAATATGAATGTTCTTCAAAAAAGCAAAAAATAGGGTGACCATAATTCCCACCAGTTCTACTCCTGGGTATATATCCAAAGAAAATGAAAGCACTAATTCAAAAAGATACGTGCACCCCACTGTTCACAGAAGCATTACTGATTCACAGTGTTACTATGTAACTGTAACTATGTTACCTGTAACTTATGTCATATTGTAAATCAACTATAGCTCTGTTAATAAAAAAGGAGAGAGAATAGATAATGTAAATGGTGCTGGTTGGGACCAGCTGAGAAGGAAAAGAAACTACAAGATGGGAACACTGAATGTTTCTGAAGTTAATGATTTGTGTCCTGTTTGCGCGTTCCTCTCTCCTATTGGAGAGAAAGCTTTAGGTGGTTACGGCCAGGGCTATCTGACTCAGGGCTGTTTGAGTCCCAAGGCTCAGTCAGGCCTGGCATATAGCACGTGGGCAGTAAGTTTCCCACAAATGAAGAAGGGACTTTCTCAGAATAAGGTTTCTGTGATCAGGTATCGAGACAGGGGCAGACTCTCTGCAGTCTTGAAGTCTGACTTTTCTGAATATCCCCACAAGGCCGTGTCTCGATTACCACCATCATGAGCATAGATTGCTGCACAGACAGTGCCATGATTCCAAACACAAGAATGTGAATTCCTCCCCAGCTCCTGCCAGGCTGTCTCCTTGCGCTGACTTTATGTTGGGGCCTCTTTGATTAAGTTTAGGGCCAATCTTGCCCCTCGAGAACCTGTTTTATGAATCCCTTTTAGGTCCAGGAGTTAACCCAGACATGGCTGCAGAGGGTGAATGTCTCGCCCTTGCCCAGGTTGACTCCTAAGCACACACCGCCCCCTTGTGTCTACGATGCATTTGACAACGTAGCTTCCAACAGCTGCTAAAGCTCAGCCAAGTGACGCCATTCATGCAGAAAGACCTCAGTATTGAGGGGGAGGCAAAGCAAACACATCCAATTGCCCTGAATGTCCAGAATAGCCGACACTAACTAGCCAACCCAGAGCTTTGAAAATGAAAACAAAAAAATCAGACATGATAAAATCCAAATCCAAGAGTTCAGAGACAGAAAATTCTACTTTCTAATGGAGCTGAACGTTTCCATAAACTGAAATTATGAATTAGAAAATGAAGATGTACTCCTAGATTCTTCATATTCCAATTCATTGCCTTGAAGCACTTTCAGATTCTTTTTTTGGAAGGGTGAGTTGCATTGTCCATTCACAGCACTCACACCCACATATGCAAGCAGTGTGAGGTACAAATATACCCATTCCCTGGGTTTGTACTCTCAGTCTCAATGTAAGACTGTTCATCTTCCTCACATACCTTGGCTTGGAGAGAGAGAACCCTGGATCTCTACCCTGGCCAGTCCTCTCCTCTCCAACCATTTCAGCGGATGCAAGCTGAGCTTCTGGCACAGCAGAAAAACATCTGGATCTGAAAAGCCCATGTTCACTGGCCCGGAACAGCGTGGATGAGACTCGTGACCTGAGCCTCTATTCTATTTGTTTCTAAAGCAGAGACTAGAATGAAAGACACTTCCACTGTTGACATTTAAAAATTATCTCCCAAACACTCAATTGTGTGTTGTCCTGCACAGTTAAAAAGACACTGTAGGAATTTGCATTGTAGGAATGTATGTTCTATGGCTACATCTCTCAGACAAGTGCACCTCACCTTCAGAAAATTGCAGTTAGAGCCTCTGCAGGAGACCCTGGTTGTGAAATAAACATTGTTTCAGAGGTGTGCCATGCACAACCTGACCATCCTTGTGAAGCAACCCTCATAAAATACCTTCTTCACAAAAGGGCACAGATGTTCAGACTATGCCTCCAAAACCCTGTTTTGCTTGCACGAGTGCTAAGTCTTCGGGAAAGCAGTACATCAAGGCTGTACACTGTCACCCTGCTTATTTAACTTATATGCAGAATACATCAGCTGAAATGCCAGGCTGGATGAAGCGCAAGCTGGAATCAAGATTTCCGGGAGAAATATCAATGATCGCAGATACTACCCTTATGGCAGAAAGCGAAGAAGAACTAAACAGCCCTTTGATGAAAGTGAAAGAGGAGAGTGAAAAAGTTGGCTTAAAACTCAATATTCAGAAAACTAAGATCATGGCATCTTGTCCCATCACTTCATGGCAAATAGATGGGGAAAAAATTGAAACAGTGACAGATTTTATTTTCTTGGGCTCCAAAATCACTGCAGATGGTGACTCCAGCCATGAAATTAAAAGATGCTTGCCCCTTGGAAGGAAAGTTATGACCAACCTAGACAGTATATTAAAAAGGCAGAGACATTACTTTGTCAACAAAGGTCCGTCTAGTCAAAGCTATGGTTTTTCTAGTAATCATGTATGGATGTGAGAGTTGGACTATAAAGAAAGCTGAGCGCTGAAGAATTGATGCTTTTGAACTGTGGTGTTGGAGAAGATTCTTGAGAGTCCCTTGGACTGTAAGGAGATCCAACTAGTCCATCCTAAAGAAAATTAGTCCTGACTATTCATTGGAAGGACTGATGCTGAAGCTGAAGCTCCAATACTTTGGCCACCTGATGTGAAGAGCTGACTCATTGGAAAAGACCTTGATGCTGGGAAAGATTGAAGGCAGGAGGAGAAGGGGACGACAAAGGATGAGATGGTTGGATGGCATCACCAACTTGATGGACACGCGTTTAAGCAAGCTCCGGGAGTTGGTCATGGACAGGGAAGCCTGGTGTGCTGCAGTCCATGGGGTTGCAAATTGTTGGACACTACTGAGCAACTGAACTGAACCGATCAGGCTTGGGCTTTCCTACCTCTCCTCTTGGATTCTCTTTTTCTTTTTTTAAAAATTTTAACTCTTAAATTTAAATTTTATTTTTATTTATTATATGGGGGGGCTGAGTTGGGTCTTTGTTGCGGGGCACGGATTCTTCATTGGGGTCCACGGGCTTTCTCTCGTTGCAGCGTGTGGGAGCTTCTCTTGGTGAGCTGTGCGGGCCCCTCTTGGATTCTCATTCCACCATTACTGTGCTTTTCCCTGTCGGTCATTATGCCTCCTTCATCCTCTGTCCTTCGAGGTGCACCCGTTTTTAATGGGTTCACAATCCCTTACTTCAGGGAACAAAGCTCTGCTGAGAAACTTACAGACCATGTTGGTGACCAGGAGGTGAGGCAGGTATTTGGGTAGCATGACATTTCTAATAGCCCTTTAAGCAGGCTTTCTGTGTCTGTGTTTGTCATCTCTGTGAAAAGAGGCTTCTCGCTTCTCTCTCTCTCTCTTTACTCTCACTGATCAAAGGTCCAATTGTGTCCAGTTACCAGAATAAATCTGACCTTTGCCTCCAGGGGCTCCAACAGGCAGTGGTGATCACAGCAGTCTACCTAGGATAGGCGGAGTGTTGTTTGCTCTGAGCTAATTATTCCGGTAATTTTTTTTTTTCTGATTTTCTCTTTAGCGTAAATTGAGATTAATGGTAAAGGGCAGGGCTCTTCGGTTCACAGTTTTCTTCTGTAAAAGGGATAAGATTAAAGATTAAACACATAACAACTCTGTCTCTAGGCCGGCCCCTAAGGGTGTAAGATGCCCAGTCAGATTGATCGATTGGAGTTTCAGAGTGATTACCGAAGACATTTCCCTTTTCTGAGGCCTGAGATAGGGCTCTTCTTGGTTGGAGACTCCAAGAGAAATCTCAATGTAACGCCCGCCTCCATTTTTCAGCCCACTCTAATGGAGCCTGTCACAGCATTCAGTGGCCCTTCCTTGCCGTCCATGTTGCTGGATGCTTTGTGCCATGTCCTGCCTGCCCCATCCCTGTGACCTCAGCCCAATCATTCAAAACCATCCCAACAACGAAGTCACTTCCCACACCTGGTGACTCAGAACCTGGAGCAATCTTAACTGCTCCCCTCCTTCCTTTACCTGTCCTCCTAAACATATGCTTAGTCCATTCACTTTTTTCCACAGCCATTTCTACCCCTACACCCAGTCCATCCCACCTGCTCGCCTATCATAATGGCTTCCTCATTGTCTCTCCATCTCTTTCCAACCCACTCTCCACACAGCAGCAAAGGGACCACTCACTGCCCTGCCAAGAGTATACCTGCCGTCCCAGGAGAAAGGGGACTTCCCAGGTGGTGTTAACGGTAAAGAACCTGCCTGCCAATGCAAGAGACACAAGAGATGTGGGTTCAATCCCTGGGTCAGAAAGATCCCTGGAGTAGGAAATGGCAACCCACTCCAGTATTCTTCCCTGGAAAATTCCATGGACAGAGAAGCCTGGTGAGCTACAGTCCATGGGGTCACGAAGAGTTGAGCATAACTGAGCACGCATGCGTGCACACACACACACATTCCAGGAGAAGGATCAGGATTCTCACTGGTCCTGCAATGCTGGATAAGACTTGCTCCTTGCCACCCCTGCAGTCTCATTGCAAGCATCTCCCTTTCTTTTTCCACAGTCCGTAATCTCCAGCTTTCCCTCAAGTCCTCTGATTCTAGAACGTTCCTACCTCAGTTTCTGTTCTTGTCTTTGCCTGGAATGCTCTCACTCCCACAGGCTGAGTGGCCAGCTCCTGTTCAGACTTTAGCCTGTAGTTGTCTCCTCCAGAGGAACCTTCCTGAACCTACAAACTTGGTTAAGCTCCCCCTGTCCTAGGCCTCTCCTTCCTAGCACTCCCACTGTTGGAACCAAAATAGATTTTTGGTTCCTTGTAACCACTATTGCTTTCCAACGAGGGTGGAACCCATGACACTGAAGGATCTCTTGGCTTCTGGACTAAGGAGTCTGACTGTGAGAGTGTACGGGAAAACAAAAACATTCTACCTCATATAGTGGTAGAAAGTAACAATAACAATGCTGGATTCTCAGAAAAATCCCAAGGACAGGAGCAAAGATGGATGGCGTGGGTGAATGCTATGGGACAAAGGGTCCAGAGAGGACCCAGGTGGAGTGACCGGAAAAGCCCTTTGAAGTGAGCATGTTATTAAAATGGGCTTCCCACGCGGCTTAGTGGTAAAGAAGTTGCCTGCGATGCAGGAAATGCCGAAGACAGAGGAGATGCAGATTTGATCCCTGGGTCAGGAAAATCCCCTGGAGAAGGAAATGGGAATGGCAACCCACTCCAGTATTCTTGCCTGGAGAATTCCATGAACAGAGGAGCCTGGCGGGCTACAGTCCGTGGGGTCACAAAGAGTTAGATACGACTTAGCAACTAAACAACAGCAATTATTAAAACGTCTTTTTACCCAGGACTCCATCAACAGATTTACCTGTCTATGTAACAGACTTCTCCCCAGATAATTCAACTACTGTTAAACTTGAGTCCAGAAGGTTTTTTCCAAGTAACAAGGACAGCTGTGGCAGGAGAAATGTCTGTGGGATCTGATAGGATCAAGATAGAATCTGGAGGGATGGATGCCCTCTACCTGATCACGCCCCCCTGCAAATGTGTGCCTTGCAGACTTGGGGCAGAGTGGGGCATGGAGTGGAGGGCTAAACAGGAAGTGGGCGGGAAGACGCAGAAGTGGCCAGGGTGGAGGGCAGGCTGGGTGGATTCCACCCTTGGACTCCTCTTTCCTCGGAATGAGCTGGCCTTGGGTTGACATATTTTATGTATGTAATATTACAGCAAAAGCTGTAAATGTTACCTTGGAAATTCTCCAAGATCAATCATTACCTGATAATCCATCTAATGTTCCCAGAGAGGTGCTATTAAGGCATATTTATAGCTAATCTATGTATTCCTAGACACACCTAGATAGTATAAATCCCAGGAGGATGATGGAGGTGAATACAACATCAATTGGTCATTGGTTCCTCGAGACCTACTCCACTGGCTTACGTATCTCTGTTTTATCAGTTTATGGAAAATCTCCAGAACAACAATCATGCTTTCTTAATTAAGAAAAAAGTCTTAGTCTCATTCTAATTAATCGAGTAAACCACAAAACAGTCTAAGGGAAGTTAGACCTTTAGAGCAGCGTCACAGACTTTTCCTGTCAAGGGGCAGGTAGTAAATTGGTTAGGCTTTGTGGTGATCTACCATCTCTGCTGCATATTTTTACTTTTACAATATAAAAACTATTCTGAGCTAAGGGACAGCACAAAGCCAGGCCAAGGACAGAACTGGCCAGGGGCCATAGTTTGCTGTCCCTTTCTGTAGAGTAAGGAGAAATAGTGATAGTACCAGTACTATCTGGTCTGGGAGTACCAGACCACCTGGCTTCCCAGGTGGCACAGGGGTAAAGAATCTGCCTGTCGATGCAGGAGCCACGGAAGACAGGAAGATCCCCTAGAGTAGGGCACGGCAACCCACTCCAGTGTTCTTGCCTGGGAAATGCCATGGACAGAGGAGCTGGTGGGCTACAGTCCATGGGGTCACAAAGAGCCAGGCACGACTGAGCAACTAGCCGCATACACAGTACCAGATCATACTTTTTGATGCAAAGGGAAGAGGCGTCAGATGGGGAGGCTGAGCCTCAGAGATGTAAAACAAATCCTGGAGTTCCGTAACCAGAAAAGGCAGAACCTAGGTTCAAACTTCTTCTCTGCCTGCCAGTACCTTCCAGGGCTCCTCTCTCCATGAAGCTGTGAGTGATAGACCCTAAAGGATGACCAGGAGGGACTCTCAGCTTCCACAAGCACCAGCAGAAGTCTTGCAGGCGAGCAAGCATGCAGACAAAGGATGGATAGTTGATGAGAACGCTCAAGGAGGCAGTCACAACCACGCTTTTCTCACAGTGGGTCCACCATGCTCACTTGTCGTGGAAAGCCAACCCGGACTGTTTGGACTGCTGTCTTAATAGAATCCTTCTAGATGTGGCTGTGAGGAAGCGGTGGGGGAAGGACACTGTTTCTCCTGTTTCTGCTCTATGGCAGGCACTGTTGTGAGCCCTAGGTCTACACACTGAGTTCTGTGTCTACAAGGTGCAGGATCTAATGTGTGTACAGAGTCTCCAGTTGTGCCTGTGTGCATGCTCAGTTGCTCAGTTGTGTCCAACTCTTTGCAATCCCATGGACTGTAGCCTGCTGTGCTCCTCTTGCATGGAATTTTCCAGGCAAGAATACTAGAGTGGGTTGCCATTTCCTCCTCCAGGAGATCTTCCCAACCCAGGGATCAAACCCACCTCTCCTGTGTTTCCTTATATATCACTGCAATTCTATATATACATATATAGTGGTGGAAGACAGAAAATACACAAGGAAAAATGCATGATCACTAATAACTTACATGCAGAGTACATCATGCAAAATGATGTGCTGGATGAAGCACAGGCTGGAATCTAGATTGCTGGGAGAAATATCAGTAACCTCAGATATGCAGATGACACCACCCTTATGGCAGAAAGTGAAGAGGAACTAAAGAGCTTCTTGATGAAGGTGAAAGAGGAGAGTGAAAAAGTTGGCTTAAAACTCAACATTTAAAAAACTAAGATCATGGCATCTGGTCCCATCACTTCATGGCAAATAGATGGGGAAACAATGGAAACAGTGTCAGACTTTATTTTCCTGGGCTCCAAAATCACTGTAGACAGAGACTGAAGCCATGAAATTAAAAGACACTTGCCCCTTGGAAGAAGAGCTATGACCAACCTAAACAGCATATTAAAAAGCAGAGACATTACTTTGCCAACAAAGGTCTGTATACTCAAAGCCATGGTTTTTCTAGTAGTCATGTATGGATGTACGAGTTGGACCATAACGAAGGCTGAGCACTGAAGAGTTGAACTGTGGTGCTGGGGAAGACTCTTGAGAGTCCCTTGGACAGCAAGGAGATCAAACTAGTCAATCCTAAAGGAAATCAACTCTGAATATTCATTGGAAAGACTGATGCTGAAGCTCCAATACTTTGGCCACCTGATGCAAGAGCCTACTCATTAGAAAAGACCCTGATGCTGGGAAAGATTGAAGGCAGGAGGAGAAGGGGATGAAAGAGGACAAGATGGTTGGATGGCATCATCAACTCAATGGACATGAGTTTGAGTAAACTCCAGGAGATGATGAAGGACAGGGAAGCCTGGCATGCTGCAGTCCATGAGGTTGCAAAGAGTCAGACATGACTTAGTGACTTGAACTGAACTCATCTAAGTTCTGAGGGAAGTCAGGACTTCTAAGCAAGAGTTACTGGGTGAGGGAGGGGTTAAAGACTCTAGAAAGCTGATTGGATGAGAAGAGAAGGCCTCTGGGCTGGTGGGCTGAAGCTGAGGGAACATCTCTGTTGGCTGTTCTCTTTCAGCTTCAGCCCCAAACCCCATCCCCAACCCGCCACCACAGGTGCCAGAGGGCCGGGAACTGTTTCCCGCACCACCCACCCACACACCCACGGCACTGTGGGAGGAGGCCAGACAGGTCCATATGCTTCCCCCTCGGGGCAAGGTTTGGTCTTTCATGTGCTGTAGCTCAATATCCCTGCCAGTTGCCCCTTTGGCAGTTGTACCCATCAGCAGCAGTTCCCTGAGCTCCATAGGCCTGTGATGCTCAATTGTGTCTGCAAAGCTAATCCTTTATAATCCTTTCAACCAACACATTGGATCCCCTAAATGGCATCTTTCTCTCCTTCAAAAGCAATCATTAGAGTGGTTTCTCTTTTCCTGATTCAATTCCAGCTGAAATAAACCATGAGTGCAGAGTTCTGAGGTGGGAACACATGTATTGGAGAAAGAGAGCCCGACAGGGCAGGAGGAAGGGAAAATGGTGTGGTAGCGGGGAGACTGAAGAGTTGATTCTCACACACCCCAAAAATGGCCTTGTGAAACACTATAAGTCTGGATTTTATTCTGAAAGCTCTGAGAAGGCACTGGGGAGTTAAGATGAGGGAGAGAATTAAATAGGAAAAGGGAAAAATGGGCAAGACTGAATTGAAGAAACAGAGCTAAGAAAGTATAAATAAGTAAGTACCTAGAGGGGTGGGATGGAGGGGGGTTGAGAGGAGGCTTGAGAGGAAGGGGATATATGTATACATATAGCTGATTCATATGGATGGTCATACAGCAGAAATTAACACAACATTGTAAAGCAAGTATATTCCAATTAATGAATTAAAATTTAAATTAAAAAGAGAGAGACTTGATTATGATCCAAGCCTCTAGGCATGGCCAAAGGTTCTGGAGAAAAATAATTTGGGCACTTATTAGGTCACAGCTGCTGGAGCAAGGGTGGTTTTCCAAAGGTATTACAAAGTAAACAGCTCATTAAATTTTTAAAAAGTAAGTAAATAAATAAGTTAAATAATGAGGGTATGAATAACATGTTCTAGAAAAGAAAAGAAAATGGCTAAGTCGTGTTCGACTCTTGTGACACCATGGGCTGTAGCCTGCCAGGCTCCTGTATCCATGGGATTCTCCATGAAGTGGGTTGCCGTTTCCTTCTCCAGGGTATCTTTCTGACCCAGGAATCAAACCCAGGTCTCCTGCACTGCAGGCAGATTCTTTACCAACTGAGCTATGAGGGAAGTCCAATATAGTAACTATTTGTCAACATCTGAAGGGCTCTTTTTAATTTCTTGCATTTGCCAGATGTTTTCCATCTATTCCAAAGACAGAGGAAGACCAAACTCAAACTACGGAAGTGTTTAGGTTAGTGACATGGGGAAAAAAAAAAAATCCCTGATTGCAGAAAGAGTTTGAACACCCTCTTTTCTTGGGAATCTATATAAACAAGATAGACAACTAGTGGTTTTTAGTGGGATGAAATCTAATTTGAAGACAATACTGCACGTCCCTAGCAGTTGGATCTGCACAATTATGGATAATTTAGTCTCATGTTTAAATTCACTCCTGGAAATTTTGGCCTTAATTCTAATACTGTATGTTTGTTTACCTTCTGTGTGCTCAGAAAAGCTGGTTTCTCCATCTTCCATAAAAGAAAGATAGTCTTCGTGTAGAGAAACAAAGTCTAGAAATTACCTTATAATACTATCATATAGTATATCACTACATTAACAGTGATAAGAAATCATGAGTCATTGCGTCTTGAACATGTGATAGAGCTGTGGCAGGAACCCAGGTAACGGGGCAAGGGGACCCATAGGCAGGCAGAGATCAAGGAAACAGGGCAGCCACAGTCTGTAATGACCAGCCAGCTCACCCACTGACGTAGGCACTCCACTGAAGTTGCTGAGGTCAAGGTTTCAGCTAATCACGATGATGTCACAGGAACAGAATATGAAACAAGACATCCAGCACTCACACAGCCTTCACCTGTCAGCTCTGGGCCCAGAGGGAGACTGGTCCATTCGAATCAGGTCCCACTTGGACTAGTGGTCTCTCACCTGGAGTTGGGAGGGGTGGGGCATGGAGCATGTTTTTGCCCTGAGGATGGAAACCTGGAAAGCAGACCTAAAACTACATCCTGAATCCTGAGGCCAAATGGAGCGGGAGGCCCAGGTCTGGGAGAGAGGATTAGATACAGGAAGGGGAACAAGTCATGGGGGAGGTGGGCTGGAGTGATGCTGCTGGTGCTGCTGCCCCTCCCTGGCGTCATGCTCGGAAGGGACAGGGCCTCAGCCTGACTTCACTGAGACCTGGCCTAGAAACCTGGCTCTAGGTCACTGCTTGGGGTATGCTGGGCAAAGTACTTGACCTTCTTGAGTCTCTGTATCCTCTTTTTGTAAATGGGAATACTGTAGGTCTTCATTATCCAGGAATAATTGGTATGGGGAAAAAAGCTTGAATCTATCTAAATAGGAACTGAAGTTTCACAGCAAATAATTTAGTAACAAGTTTGACTGCAACCCGATCTTTAAAAATGAAGCTACAAGTAATGCCTAATAATTATTTTGTTTTATAGTTAGTAAAATGCATGTTATAATTACTGCTGTGTGCTCATTTCTAGAACAACAAATAAGTCAGATTTGATTGCAGGGTTATGGCATGTTTTTCCTGATGACATACTGGAGGGCTCCATCATCTTCTCTAAGCATCTCTGCTAATATTTTGATAGGCAAAGACTTTCCTCCCATAATGTGGCATCCTATTGTCAATATATTCCTTTCAAGAACAGATAGGGAAAGAATAAATTAATTGTTGTCTTAAACTGTAACTTTTTACAGCTGCTTTGGAAATTCTATTGATCATTTTCATTTCTGGCAATATGGTAGGCTAGCTATCCCCCCAAACCTTCCCTCTGCAAAACATTTAGATTCTGCACAAATGAAAAAAAAGCTCCCCTTTAAGTGTAGAGTTGACTCATGAGAATAAAGGCAGCTCTCAGGGCAAGAAATGGAAGAAGGCTCTACAAATTTGACATGCAGCAGAATGGTTGGGCAAAGGGGAACTGAAGCAGAGACCACTGTTGGAAATGCGGACCCTCAAAGGGTCACCCTCAGTGAAAGGAGGGCTTGGAAAAAAACCCACCCAGGACAAAGCGAGCTATATAGTGTCTGCTGCAGTTTGGGTAGTGGGGATATGGGAGATTTGCACAAGTATGTTTTGTTGTATATCTCCTAAGATCTTCTCCGACATATGCGCACATGCATGTCTGCATGAGTTCCCAGCAAACTGTTCTGTAATTTGCTTTTTTCCTCTTCCTCTTAGAGCTCTTCCATTGTGTCCATATGCATTTATCTGATTTTCTAATAGCTGCAGATAGCACATAGTATGGATATGATTTAATGTGAAATTATAAAACCATACCACATTTCTAATTTTCCTTTACTTTTCCACTGAATTTAGCACTTTCTAATGTACTCAATACTTATCCACTATATTTATTTTCTGTTTCCTCCCATACTCATGGAAATGTCAAGGGTGCAAGGATTTGTGTTGTGTTCATTCATTGATGGACCCCATGTGCTTTTAGAACAGGGCCTTTCACATAGTAGATTCTCAAGCAAACACTTGCTGAATGAATTGAATTAATCAATGAGTTACACTTCAACCAATTCCCTAATGACTTACATAATTTCATGACTCTAAAGACTACTACAAACATCATCACATGTGGTTCTACTATACAAAACCACAGTCAGATCCTCTACATCTAATCTGCACTAGATTAGAAGCCGTATGGAAAACTACCTTGGTGGATGAGAGAACTTGCTATGATTTCACTCGTGATTATTTATAGTAGATATGTAATAAACAACTCTATTAGAAATATCAACAACCTCAGATATGCAGATGATACCAGTCTAATGACAGAAAGTGAAGAGGAACTAAAGAGCCTCTTGATGAGGGTCAAAGAAGAGAGTGAAAAACCCCATTTAAAACTCAACATTCAAAAAATTATGGCGTCCAATCCTATCACTTGATGGTATAGAGAAGGGGAAAAAGTGGAAGCAGTGACAGACTTTATATTCTTGGGCTCCAAAATCAGTTCTGATGGTGACTACAGCCATAAAATTAAAATACACTTACTCCTTGGAAGGAAAACTATGACCAAACTAGACAGCATATTAAAAAGCAGAGACATTACTGTGCCAACAAAGGTCCATATAGTCAAAGCTATGGTTTTTCCAGTGGTCATATATGGATGTGAGAGTTGGACCATAAAGAAGGCTGAGCACTGAAAGAACTGATGCTTTCAAATTGTGGGGCTGGAGAAGATTCTTGAAAGTCCCTAGGACTCTCAAATGATGATCAAACAGTCAGTCCTAAAGGACTGATTTCAATGATACCAGTCCTAAAGGAAATCAACCCTGAATATCATTGGAAGGACTGATGAAGCTAAAGCTGAAGCTACATGACTTTGGTCACCTGATGCGAAGAGCTGACTCATTGCAAAAGACCCTGATGCTGGGAAAGATGGAAGGCAAAAGAAGAAGAGGGTGGCAGAAGATGCAATGGTTAATGGCATCACCAACTGAATGGACATGAATTTGAGCCAACTCCGGGAAATAGCCAAGGACAAGAGAACCTGGAGTGCTGCAAAGAGTCGGACACAACTTAACAACTGCCCAACAACAATAACACAATGTGTAAAATAGATAACTAATGAAGACCTACTGTACAGCACAGAAAAGTCTACTCAATACTTTGTAATGACCTCTATGAGAAAAGGATCTAAAAGACGGTGGATATGTGTATACTGATTCACCTTGCTATACAGCAGAAAAAACAACACTGTAAATCAACTACAATCCAATAAAAAAAATTTTTTTTTTAAAGCTATGTTTATTTTCTGCGAGAAATGTTCTCAGACAATGAAATGTGGAATGTGATAGAGGATCAGGGAATGACCACTACATCATAGCAACATAAGATGTGAAGAAGAAATTTGGTGAGTAAAACACAGGAAGCAAGGAACCAGCAGAAGCCCACCGTATAGAGGGGCCACCTTGCCTCCTGCCTCCCAGTGCATTTTCCTACTATATCAGGACTTTTTCCCAATTTCACACTCCATAGCATTCCCCTGAAGGATATTCTATCCATCAGCATCCCTTGAACAAGCAAGAAATGACCAGATATTATATTTTAAATAATACATTCTTTTTTTTCTTAATATTTTTCTGCCTCAGGTGCTTCAGAGAAGAACAGTAACAAAACCCCACTGCTCTAAAAGGGATGCAACTCCATATGAAAGCAGGATTTGCATTGGACTTCTCCAAACCCTACCTCCCGTCCTTCAACTGAAGGGGCACAGTATCTTCTGGTTCCTCTCCCAGGAGGCATGGTTCTGAGCATCCTAACCGACTGGCCTGCAGAAGAACAGTTCACCTCTTCACTGTTAGGGCTTCCTCCTCCCACACCTCAACTTTCGGGGCTGCCAGTCCCCACTGGGTCAGCCAGACAATAAAGAGGGACTTTCAGGACTTCCCTGCTGGTCCAGTGGTTATGAATCTGTCTGCCAGTGCAGGGACACTGCTTTGATCCCTGGTCCTGGAAGATTCCACATGCTGAGGGGTAACTAAGCCTGTGTGCCACAGCTACTGAAGCCCGTGAAGCCTAGAGCCTGTGCTCTGCAACAACAGAAGCCACCGCGATGAGAAGTCCATGTACCACAATGAGAGAGTGGGCCCCGCTTTCCAAAAATGGAGAAAATCTGCAGGCAGCGATGAGGACCTAGCACAGTCAAAAAAAAGAATAAATTACTAAGTTAAATTTTAAAAAACAGTACTAAAAGAAAAAAAGAGTGGCTTTTCCCAGGCCTCTTTGACTGTGGCCCCTGCCACCCCTGCTCCTCTCTGCTCCTTCCATTCTAGACACACATACCCTGATTGTCCTGAGCCTGCCCTAATCTCTGTGTACCTCTTTTGTACTTGGCTTGGACGCTCTCTGCTTTTGTCTGCATGTAGCAAAGCCCTAACATTTGCAGGGCTGGGATTTGAGAACATATGGAACTTCAGACTGTATAGTTGCAATACTGTAAAGCAATAAATTATGCTAAGAGACTGCTATAATGTGCTTCATTCTTTTGCCTGGTCAAATGTACCATCATAAAAACCATATAAAAATTTGTATACATGTGTTACTTTTGGCAAAATATCAAAGACAATTGAATTTAATCACTAATGCTTTGTGTTTGGGTATTCTATTGATGGGTCAGGATGTAGAGATACATATATTTTAGCTTTACTTAAATAATTTTAATTTACAATGGTCATTAATTATAATTTGATTTTCTGTTAATTTTGTAGGTAATTTTGAAGTGTTTTTTTTTTTTTAATTTTGAAGTTTTTTTTTTTTTCCAAAAAAGTTAAGTTTTAAGCATGTGAAAAAAATACTTTGACCTTTGGCCATACCATGCAGCACGTGGGATCTTAGTTCCCCAACCAGGGATCGAACCTGTGACCCTACAGTGGAAGTGTGGAGTTCCAGCCATGGGACTGCCAGGGAAGTCTTCCTGGGACTTGACTTTATAAACCAGGACTCAGCTCGTGTCACTGAACTGGCTTGTTTGTACACAAGTGCCCACTCTAGTGCAGTTTCCTTGAGGGTCTGTGGCTTAAAGCCAAAATTTATTTGTATTTTGTTGTGTTTCAAAGGTAACACATATTTAATTTGTCAAATGAAAAATTATATTGACTCTGTTTTCCAACTACTCCTGCCATCTGTTTATATGCCTGCATGCTAAGTCACATCAGTCGTGTCCGATTCTTTGCAGCCCCATGGACTTGTAGTCCACCAGGCTCCTCTGCCCATGGAATTTTCCAGGCAAGAATACTGGAATGGTGTGCCATGCCCTTCTCCAGGGGATCTTCTCAACCCAGGGATTGAACCCGTGTCTTTTGTGCCTCCTGCGTTGACAGGCAGGTTCTTTACCAGTAGTTCCACCTGGGAAGCTCCATCCTGTTTGTGTCCCCGGGTAGAAAGCCACCATTCTCTGGGGAAGAAGATGCTTCCTGTTCCTGGGCTGATAGGCTCAGCCATGGGTCCATCTGTGGATCTCATTCTTGCTGTGGGATCACACGTGGTTTCTGTGCACCAGCTGCTCTGAATCCTGACCCTGTGACCCAAAGTCCTGCGCTTCTGAAAGAGTCTTCTTTTTGCCTGCTTTGGAGTGAATCCCTTCTTTGTAGAATCTGAACACTAACCAGGGACAGTAGAAAGCCTGGAAAAGAATGGGGAAGACCCACAGATTATTCTTCTCCTTTTATGTGAGACACAGGAAGTTTTGGAAATGTTAAGTTTGAGGCCTCTTATTGGTAGAGACATCAGCCTCAGAAAGTATTTCTTTGCTTCATCTCTTAAAGGATCAATGAAGACACTGAACAAAAGATGGGAAAGATTAAATATCACAATTTTATTCATTTTACAATTCAGTTAAGACTTCTGAGTCAGACTTGCATGGATTGAACAGAAAATAAAGACGACAGTAATGTATTTCAGACCCTCATAATCCTATTCTAAATATGCTCCTAAAACAAATAAATTCAGAACTGAAATAAGCTATTTCGTGAGGCCATAAGTCCTTAAGGAAGTAAACCAGAGGCACTGTAAACTTCTCCCAGGGAAATTGAGATAAACAACAGAGAACTAGTCATGTGCTTGGGTCAAGGCCAAGCCAAACAGAGTAACAAGGGCTTCCTCCAGCGGAAGGAAGCTTCAGACCTCCCTCCCCTCCTGAGTCTCCCTCCTCACCTCTCCTGAGTCCTTTCTACTGACACCATGGTCTGCTGTGGTTGTGGAGGTTGTGGTGATGGCTGTGGTGGTGGCTGTGGTAGGGGCTGTGATGTTGGCTGCAGTGGTGGCTGTGGTGGTGGCTGTGGTGGGGGCTGTTGTGGTGACTATGTTAGGGGCTGTGGTGGGGGCTGTAGTGGGAGCTGTGGTGGGAGCTGTGGTAGGGGTTGTGGTGGGGGCTGTGGTGGGGGTTGTAGTGGTGTCTGAAGTGGTGGCTGTGGTGGTGGCTTGTGGTGGGGGCTGTGGTGGTGGCTGTGATAGTGGCTGTGTTGGTAACTGTGGTGGGAGCTGTGCTGGTGGCTGTGGTGGGGGCTGTGGTGGTGACTATGTTAGGGGCTGTGGTGGGGACTGTAGTGGTGAGTATGGTGGTGGCTGTGGCCATGGCTGGGTGGGAGCTGTGGTCATGGCTGTGGTGGTGGCTGTGATGAGGACTGTGATAGTGGCTGTGTTGGTAACTGTGGTGGGAGCTCTGGTGGTGGCTGTGGTGGGGGCTGTAGTGGGGAGTGTGGTGGTGGCTGTGGCCGTGGCTGGGTGGGGGCTGTGGTCATGGCTGTGGTGGTGGCTGTGGTGAGGACTGTGATAGTGGCTGTGTTGGTAACTGTGGTGGTGGCTGTGGTGGGGGTTGTGGTGGGAGCTGTGGTGGTGGCTGTGATAGTGGCTGTGTTGGTAACTGTGGTGGGGGCTGTAGTGGTGGGTGTGGTGGGGGCTGTGGTGGGGGCCTTGGCCGTGGCTGGGTGGGGGCTGTGGTGAGGTCTGTGGTGGGGGCTGTGATAGTGGTTGTGTTGGTAACTGTGGTGGGGGCTGTAGTGGTGGGTGTGGTGGGGGCTGTGGTGGGGGCCTTGGCCGTGGCTGGGTGGGGGCTGTGGTGAGGTCTGTGGTGGGGGCTGTGATAGTGGTTGTGTTGGTAACTGTGGTGGGGGCTGTAGTGGTGGGTGTGGTGGGGGCTGTGGTGGGGGCCTTGGCCGTGGCTGGGTGGGGGCTGTGGTGAGGTCTGTGGTGGGGGCTGTGATAGTGGCTGTGTTAGTAACTGTGGTGGGGGCTGCAGTGGTGGCTGTGGTGGTGGCTGTGATAGTAGCTGTGTTGGTAACTGCGGCAGTGGCTGTGGTGGTGGCTGTGTTGGTAACTGTGGTGGGAGCTGTGGCCGTGGCTGTGGTGGTGGCTGCAGTGGGGGCTGTGGTGGTGGCTGCAGTGGGGGCTGTGGCAGCTGCACCACCTGCAGATGCCACCAGGTCAGCTGCTGCACCAGTGTTGCCCCCGCCGCTGAGGCTGCTGTGAGGGCTGCGGCTGCGTCCCTGTGGTCTGCTGCCACCGCTGCACCTGCAGCTGCAGCTCGTGTGGCTGTGGTGTGGGAAGGGCTGTTGTCAGTAGCGAGGCTGCCACTAGGCAGTGTCCTCTTGGCGGGTGCTTTGATTCTCAGACGTCCTAAACTTTCATCTCATCCGGTTCATCTAAACATCAAGCTTATACTTTAATAGAAAGACAACTGATTGGAGGTCAGAAATCCCAAATTCACGTCCGTGCTCTGCCAGGGCAACCTAACCATGAGTGAGTCACCTCAGCTTCCCTGAATCTTACTGTCTTACTCACTCATCTATACAGCAAAAAGATTGAGCTAAGAATCTCCATGAACCTTTACACTTTAGCAGTACATATATCTACTGAGCTCTCAAAACTAAATTCACAGTTTCTCCACCCCATAGACTCATGTATATTCTTTGTTTATAGCGGGCATTAAATTTGTTTATGTATATATGAACAACTCTCAATCCGATATGATCCATTAATCAAAATTCTCTAGGCAAGCTTGGTACTGAGGGTGCAAAAGTTCCTATTAATGAGCTCAGTGGAATGACATAATACTCTTAAAGATATTTCATTCTTTTGAAACATTTACTTATCTGTTTCTGGGATTTCTCCACTTGTATTCCTACTTTTGGAGAAGGCGATGGCACCCCACTCCAGTACTTTTGCCTGGAAAATCCCATGGATGGAGGAGCCTGGTAGACTGCAGTGCATGGGGTCACGAAGAGTCAGACATGACTGAGCGACTTTCCTTTCACTTTTCACTTTCATGCATTGGAGAAGGAAATGGCAAGCCACTCCAGTGTTCTTGCCTGGAGAATCCCAGAGATGGGGGGGCCTGGTGGGCTGCCATCTATGGGGTCACACAGAGTCGGACACGACTGAAGTGACTTAGCAGCAGCAGCATTCCTACTTTATGGGCTTCCCCAATGGCTCAGCAGTAAAAAATCCACCTGCAATGCAGGAGACACAGGAGATGTAGGTTCAATTCCTGGTTTAGAAAGATCCCCAGGTGGCAGAAATGGCAACCCATTCCAATATTCTCACCTGGGAAATCCCATGGGACAGAGGCGCCTGGAGGGTTACAGCCTATGTGGGTCACAAAAGAGTCAGACATGACTAAGCACAGCTTCCTTATATTTGTTATATACTGTACATTTCTTACAGTTTCTAATGTTCCCTAATCTTCCTGAATATAATTTATGAATAAAACTCTAGGAAAATATGGTATTTCACTGTCTTGTTTTGATGTCACTTTTTCGGAGAGGCGGGAGTGACATAGTTGATGTTTGGCAACATGTTGCAAAGGTTAGGAAGGTTATAAGGCCAAAGACAAGGGGTACACTGGATTTCCTGGGGGTAATGCTAGCTACTCTAACACTGACACATTATAAGATGACAACGCAATAAACATTTATTGCTTGTTGATGTCAACTTTCTTGAACAGTTCTAGATGGACAGAAAGGGAAGGGCATGGGGCCTCTAACTCATAGAGATTTAGGTTAATGAAAGCTGGTATTTTCAGCACATGACTTCCAAGGCAGCTTACTTGTCTGCAACTATGGATGGAAAAGAAGAAAATAGATAACATCCATCACTTTGTAAGTGTCTTAGATTGAAAGTGACTTCTCATTGGTTAAAATAAGTCACATGGCCCAACCCAGATGCATGGGAAACTGGGAACTATAGTTCCCAGACACTTCTCAACCACTGTCTTATGAAAGGTAAAAGCACGAATGTTGATGGACAGTTAGCCATATCTGTGTATAAAGCCCAAGTTCTAATAAAACCCTCAGCTGGTTTGACTGCAGTGTGTTCAGAAGAGGATGCCTGACAGAACATGGGTGGGTGTTTAATACCCATTCAATATTGTGTGAATTCCTCCTGGCGTAGCTACCCAGAGTACTGTGAGGCGCACTCAGAGCATGGTTGGAGCTGCTTAAGATCACATAACCTTTCATGTGGGTGGGCTGCTGCTGCTGCTAAGTCACTTCAGTCGTGTCCGACTCTGTGCGACCCTGTAGACGGCAGCCCACCAGGCTCCCCCGTCCCTGGGATTCTCCAGGCAAGAACACTGGAGCGGATATGCGGGTGGGCAGAAGATGGTAAAAGCTAGAGAATTTTAGGAAATGTGGTCTCTGGTGTTTGACTATGATCCTTACTGCCCCTAGGTCCACAGTGTGCATGGGACTAGGAGGGGAAGCTTCGGGTTGGGGGAAAGAGCAGAACAAAGTGCTTTTGCATTACCTCTTATTTTCACCAATGGCACAAACATGACTTGACCATGACTCCATGCTCTCTCATACGTTAACTCTCTTCTGTCTTGAAGAAACACATTTTCCTAATATTCTTAAGGGTGTTCTCATTTGGAATGTTACATGTCAGCCTAGACGTGTAAGCATATCTATAGACACCCTAGACATCCAAGCCATGGAAGAAACAGAAACATGATCGAAATCACTTAAATGATACATAGTAATGGTAATACTCCATACTCTAGAAAAAGTTTCCTTCCATAGCATTTAAATGAAATCACTGTGGTGAATTATCTTGCTCAATGTCCATGTCAACGTCATTCTAGTATACATTTCTGTACAGTAGAGATTGTGAGGATTAAACACTACATTTTCCAGAATACTCTACCTCTAAGGTCTGGATGTTGCAGTGATTAGATCAATCCTTGTGCTCTACTGAAACAGAGGAAGATCCTATTGTCCTTGCCTCCTCTTCTGTGTCGTTACCCTGCTTTTTGTCTGCAGAAAAACTTTGACCAAAGAATAAGTTTAATCAGAGAAGGAGAAAATGCAGAAACAAAGGAAAACAATCAAAGGAGACCAAACGATAGCTTGGTCATTAAGGAAAGACAAGGACCTTTAGTTCCTCTTCAAGAGCTATAGATAATATTCTGAGGCATGTCCTGTGAGCTGTCTTATAGATACTGAAACCCCAGGTGGAGAAGTTAACTATATGAAGACCAGACTGTAGCCATGATGTAAACTGCCACAATTCTGACAAGTGGTCTCAAGGAAATGAGAACAAACCAACCCTGGAACTGAAGATTAACTGTATTTAAAACGATCAAGATGACGCTGGTCAGATCACCAATTTCAAGATGACAGAGCTGACTGTGCTGTTTTTGCATGTAGCCCCCTCCCTCAGCCTATAAAAGTTCTTGCACCATGATTGTCAGTGGTCGGGGACAGCGGGGGAGTCAGCCTTTGGACTGGAGTCTGTCCTCTCTTCGGTTGCTGGCATCTGAAATAAAGCAAACTTTCCTTTCCCCTGATTTGCTTCTTTATTAGCTTTTGAGCAGCAAGCAGCCAGAGCTCACTTTTGATAACAATATGGAAGATGGCAGGGTTTCCCAGATGGTGCTAGTGGTTAAGAACTCATCTGCCAGTGCAGGAGATGTAAGAGATGCCGGTTCGATCCTTGAGTTCGAAAGATCCCCTGGAGAAGGATCCCACTCCAGTGTTCTAGACTGGAGAATCCCATGGACAGAGGAGCCTGGCGGGCTACGGTCAATAGGGTCACACAGGGTCAGACACAACAGAAGTGACTTAGCATGCACTGGAAGACAGCAAGGAGGCGGAGGCCCTCTTTCAGCTACTTCCGTCTGTGGCTCTGAAGGAAGATGGGTGCGGGAGGAGGTTTTGAGCTTTCTGTACTGTCACAGTGTTAAGAAGCAGTTGCAGCGACAGCAGAAGTCAAGTTCAGTGTTTCGGGGTCTTGTTACCATTCCTGTGTGTGTGGAGGGGCAGGGGCAGCAGCAGTGGCTGTGGCTCCCTGGACTGTGACTGTTGTGGTGCATGCTTGAGTCTGACGCTCGCAGAGGTGGTTTCTCAATTTCCCTGCCTTTCTGAGGGCTGCAGAGGCGGAAGCTCTCCCTTGGCAGTCACGTCCTGGGAGGCATTCCTGGAGGCCACGCTGGAGCCTGCCCTCCAGACCTCCCAGCAGTTCTGTACACACGGATCCCCAGTTACACTAAGCGAAAGTGAAGTTGCTCAGTCATGTCCGACTCTTTGCGACCCCATGGACTGGAGCCCGCCAGGCTCCTCTATCCATGGAATTTTCTAGGCAAGGGTACTGGAGTGGATTGCCATTTCCTTCTCCAGGGGATCTTCCCAACCCAGGGATCGAACCCAGGTCTCCCGAATTTCAGGCAAACACTTTACCGTCTGAGCCACTAGGGAATCCCTCAATTACACTTCCTCCAGCTTAATATAGCTAGAAGAATTTGGGTTTTCTGCAACTGACTCTGATACACAAAATATTATTCTGACCATCTTTTTGTGTCAAATTCTAGCCATCTTCCAAAGCCTAGAGGAATCCTAATTCTTTGCCCATCTTGATAGAATCCTTCCTTTTTTTCTGAACTTCTTTTGCTGTTTTAGTATGGCATGTGACAAGTTACCTGTATACTTTTCTTGGTGTTAGTAACTTCCAGCTTTTGTTTGAAAAAAAGGAAAAAAAAAATGAACCCCAGTTAAAGTATTAACAAAGAGAAAATTTATTATAAGAATAGATAGCCAATGGGAATTAGATGACAGCCAATGGGAATTGAGTTTCTCAGGAAACTCGAACAGGGGCTCTGCATCAACCTAGAGAGGTGGGATAGGGAGGAAGATGGGAGGGAGGTTCAAAAGGGAGGGGATATATGTATACCTGTGGTTGCTTCATGTTGAAGTTTGACAGAAAACAATAAAATTCTGTACAGCAACTATCCTTCAATTAAAAAATAAATTAAAAAAAAAGAATATAGCAGCATCTCAGGAAACAAAGACAGGACCCGCAGTCAGTCTTCACAGGGTAGAGATTAAGAAGTAGAAAGCCTGTTTTGTGTGTATGAGCATACAGCCTGAAACTGAACCCTAACATTTCGACTAATTAAGAATGTTTGCAGCGGAGAAAATTTTTTTTCTCCCAATCTTATATATATTCATTTTTTTGTTGTTGAACAACTTCAAAATAAGGAACTTTCATAGTTGATCAGATCAGATCAGTCGCTCAGTCGTGTCTGACTCTTTGCGACCCCATGAATCGCAGCACGCCAGGCCTCCCTGTCCATCACCAACTCCCGGAGTTCACTCAGACTCACATCCATAGAGTCAGTGATCCCATCCAGCCATCTCATCCTCTGTCGTCCCCTTCTCCTCCTGCCCCCAATCCCTCCCAGCATCAGAGTCTTTTCCAAAGAGTTAGCCCTTCGCATGAGGTGGCCAAAGTACTGGAGTTTCAGCTTTAGCATCATTCCTTCCAAAGAAATCCCAGGGCTGATCTCCTTCAGAATAGACTAGTTGGATCTCCTTGCAGTCCAAGGTACTCTCAAGAGTCTTCTCCAACACCACAGTTCAAAAGCATCAATTCTTCGGTGCTCAGCCTTCTTCACAGTCCAACTCTCACATCCATACATGACCACAGGAAAAACCATAGCCTTGACTAGATGGACCTTTGTTGGCAAAGTAATGTCTCTGCTTTTGAATATGCTATCTAGGTTGGTCATAACTTTCCTTCCAAGAAGTAAGCGTCTTTTAATTTCATGGCTGCAGTCACCATCTGCAGTGATTTGGAGCCCCCAAAAATAAAGTCTGACACTGTTTCCACTGTTTCCCCATCTATTTCTCATAAGGTGATGGGACCGGTTGCCATGATCTTAGTTTTCTGAATGTTGAGCTTTAAGCCAACTTTTTCACTCTCCTCTTTCACTTTCATCAAGAGGCTTTTGAGTTCCTCTTCACTTTCTGCCATAAGGGTGGTGTCATCTGCATATCTGAGGTTATTGATATTTCTCCTGGTAATCTTGATTCCAGCTTGTGCTTCTTCCAGTCCAGCGTTTCTCATGATGTACTCTGCATAGAAGTTAAATAAGCAGGGTGACGATATACAGCCTTGACGAACTCCTTTTCCTATTTGGAACCAGTCTGTTGTTCCATGTCCAGTTCTAACTGTTGCTTCCTGACCTGCATACAAATTTCTCAAGAGGCAGATCAGGTGGTCTGGTATTCCCATCTCTTTCAGAATTTTCCACAGTTTATTGTGATCCACACAGTCAAAGGCTTTGGCATAGTCAATAAAGCAGAAATAGATGTTTTTCTGGAACTCTCTTGCTTTTTCCATGATCCAGCGGATGTTGGCAATTTGATCTCTGGTTCCTCTGCCTTTTCTAAAACCAGCTTGAACATCAGCAAGTTCATGGTTCACATATTGCTGGAGCCTGGCTTGGAGAATTTTGAGCATTACTTTACTAGCGTGTGAGATGAGTGCGGTAGTTTGAGCATTCTTTGGCATTCTTTGACCTTTTCCAGTCCTGTGGCCACTGCTGAGTTTTCCAAATTTGCTGGCATATTGAGTGCAGCACTTTCACAGCATCATCTTTCAGGATTTGGAATAGCTCAACTGGAATTCCATCACCTCCACTAGCTTTGTTTGTAGTGATGCTTTCTAAGGCCCACTTGACTTCACATTCCAGGATGTCTGGCTCTAGGTCAGTGATCACACCATCGTGATTATCTGGGTCGTGAAGATCTTTTTTGTACAGTTCTTCTGTGTATTCTTGCCATCTCTTCTTAATATCTTCTGCTTCTGTTAGGTCCATACCATTTCTGTCCTTTATCAAGCTCATCTTTGCATGAAATGTTCCTTTGGTATCTCTGATTTTCTTGAAGAGATCCCTAGTCTTTCCCATTCTGTTGTTTTCCTCTATTTCTTTGCATCGATCGCTGAAGAAGGCTTTCTTATCTCTTCTTGCTATTCTTTGGAACTCTGCATTCAGATGTTTATATCTTTCCTTTTCTCCTTTGTTTTTCACTTCTCTTCTTTTCACAGCTATTTGTAAGGCCTCCCCAGATAGCCATAAGTTAAATAAGCAGGGTAAGCTTATCAACTTATTAATATCAACTATGATATCAATGTCAATACAAGAAAAAATAGGTTATATTAATTGGATACTCCCAATTTTACTTTTTTTTCCCCTCCTTTTCCTAAGGAGGAAAAAAAAATAAGAAATAGGAAAAGGAGTACTTCAAGGCTGTATATTGTCGCCCTGCTTATTTAACTTATATGCAGAGTACATTATGAGAAATGCTGGACTGGAAGAAACACAAGCTGGAATCAAGATTACCAGGAGAAATATCAATAACCTCAGATATGCAGATGACACCACCCTTATGGCAGAAAGTGAAGAGGAACTCAAAAGCCTCTTGATGAAAGTGAAAGAGGAGAGTGAAAAAGTTGGCTTAAAGCTCAACATTCAGAAAACGAAGATCATGGCATCCGGTCCCATCACTTCATGGGAAATAGATGGGGAGACAGTGGAAACAGTGTCAGACTTTATTTTTCTGGGCTCCAAAATCACTGCAGATGGTGACTGCAGCCATGAAATTAAAAGACGCTTACTCCTTGGAAGGAAAGTTATGACCAACCTAGATAGCATATTGAAAAGCAGAGACATTACTTTGGTAACAAAGGTTCGTCTAGTCAAGGCTATGGTTTTTCCTGTGGTCATGTATGGATGTGAGAGTTGGACTGTAAAGAAGGCTGAGTGCTGAAGAATTGATGCTTTTGAACTGTGGTGTTGGAGAAGACTCTTGAGAGTCCTTTGGACTGCAAGGAGATCCAACCAGTCTATTCTGAAGGAGATCAGCCCTGGGATTTCTTTGGAAGGAATGATGCTAAAGCTGAAACTCCAGTACTTTGGCCACCTCATGCGAAGGGCTGACTCTTTGGAAAAGACTCTGATGCTGGGAGGGATTGGCGGCAGGAGGAGAAGGGGATGACAGAGGATGAGATGGCTGGATGGGATCACTGACTCAATGGACGTGAGTCTGAGTGAACTCCAGGAGTTGGTGATGGACAGGGAGGCCTGGCATGCTGCAATTCATGGGGTTGCAAAGAGTCGGACATGACTGAGCAACTGAACTGAACTGAATTTTACTTTTTATATGGCATACTAGTAAAATGTGAAATGTATTAAAGAGCGTATCTTAAAACAAATTTTTGTTGCCTATTTTCATGCATAAATTTATCTAGTAGCACTTATAGATTTTTTTCCACCTATCCTCCTCCACCCCATCATAATATAAAATCGTCCTTACTTCCTGTAATACTCATAATAATGTCCTGCCCTATTGGACTCTGAACTGCTTTCTGTCATTTTTTTCATAAGTGCCGAGCTTTATCTAGAAGGCACAGAACAAAAGGTAAAACAGTGCCAGACAAACAGCCACCCAGACAGGATTTCTCCTAAACCAGGGGGTGACCATGACCTGCTGCGAAGGATGGACATCCTGCAATGGATTCAGCCTGCTGGTTCTACTTCTGTTGGGAGTAACTCTCAACGCAATACCTCTAATTTTAAACTTTGTGGATGAAGACCAATTTTTTGAAAACCCCATCTCCTGCTTTGAATGGTGGTTCCCTGGAATTATTGGAGCGGGTGTGATGGTGAGTGAAATTTATTTGACTCAGTTTGGGGAAACGCCTGCCTATTATATTGAAGATGACCTAAAAACAACCTTGCAGCCTTGCAGTGAGCTATGTCTTGGCTTAGGATATACTGCAGGGAAATGAGTATGGTATTAACTTGTATTGGCATCAGTAAAGAATGGCAATTTAAATGAACTGTGGTATAGGCTAGGGAGCTTGGGCCAAAACATAATAATACATTGATAAAAGTTGGTTGGATTATTATGTATCATACTGTTACCAAATCCAGGTCTGGCAGCTCACTGCTCAAAAGCCATTAGAGTTCAGGCTGGTGGAAAGGAAATTTTTCTTTATTTTGGATGCCAGCAATTGAGTGTGTGTGGGGGGGGGTAGGGGGGGATGCCTCCAAAATCCAACTCCCCCAAACTAACAATCAGTGGGCAAGAGCTTTTATAGACAGAGGGAGGCGGCTACATGCAACTACGGTACAGTCAGCTCTGATGGCCGTCTTGAAATTGGTCACTGGTGGTCTGACCAGCGTCATCTCGATTGTTTTAGGTACAATTAGTCTTCAGTTTCAGTTTGTTCCAATTTTCTTGAGGCTGGTTCTCAGAATTGTGGCAGTTCATATCATGGCTACATTCTGGTTGCCATGTAGTTAACTTTTTCCACCTGATGGGGATTTTAGTATCTATAAGGCAGCTCACAGAATACAGCTCAGAATATTACCTATAGCACTTGAGAAGGAATTAAAATATCCATGGAATTCTCTAGGCAAGAATGCTGTAGTGGGCAGCCAGCCATTCTCTTCTCCAGGGGATCTTCCTGACCCAGGGATCAAACCAGGGTCTCCTGTATTGCAGGCAGATTCTTTCCCATCTGAGCCACCAGGGAAGCCTGTTTAATGACTACATTGTTCTCATTTGGTTTCCTTTCACTGTTTTCCTTTGTTTCTGCATTTTCCCACTTCTCTGATTAACTTTATTCTTTGGCTAAAGTTTTTCCACAGACAAAAGGCAGGCCGAGGACCTGAGGGGCAAGGATCATAGGAGGCTGCTCCATTTCAATACTTCTTCCCATATAAGTCTGCTTTCCCAAGCTTCAGAGGTAGTGGTAAAGACTTTTTGAATTCATTGCCTCAGCTTTCCTTTGCCATCCCAGTCTCTAGGTACTCACAGGGAATATAACAAGAGCAGGAAGAGCTCAGTAGGAAGGGGGAGGGTCATTTCAAGCCCAGTGAACCTACTGGATGAAAATTGTGAGGCATGAATATGACACTGCCTGCCCCTAGGGGAGTTGACCTAAGAAGTTTTGAACTTGAAACCCTGGCTCTCTCTAACCTCAGGGACTTTTTTGACTTAGATCTTACTTACAACCCAAACATCATGGTGCTTGTTTAAAGTTTGACAATTATTAATAGGTCTATCTTTGTTGAAGTCTGTAGCCGAGCAGTGTAAGGCAGAACTGCCCAACGTACCTGGCCATAAATCACCCCAGGCACTTTTAATACATGCAGATTTATATGCCTTTTCCTGAGAATCCTGGTGTAGGTGGGTTAGGTGTGACCCATGGTGTGGCAACAAATCCTGTTTTCAGACCTGGCAGAATATCTCAGTTCTGGTTGAGTCCCCAATATATTACTACTAGCAAATCATTTATCCTGTGATTTTGTTTCCACATCAGTAAAAGTGGGAATGTAACTAAAGTTGGAAAATTCAGCATTCAAGAGGCTCATTTTTGTTATACCATTGAGGGCCTACTTAAGGGTGGTCTCATGAATGCTAGAGAAAAGCTCCCTTGTTTGGATGTGCATTTGTGTTATAATGATGATCGGTTACTGTTCTTAGTCTTATTCCCTGACTTACACGAAAACAATCTTTGTTGTTGTTGTTGTTGTTCAGTCCCTCAGCCGTGTCTGACTCTTTGCGACCCCCTGGACTGCAGCACGCCAGGCTTCCCTGTCCTTCGCCATCTCCCGGAACTTGCTTAAACTCATGTCCATTGAGTTGGTGATGCCATCCAACCATCTAGTCCTCTGTTGTCCCCTTCTCCTCCTGCCCTCAATTTTTCCCAGCATCAGGGTCTTTTCTAATGAGTCAGCTCTTCACATCAGGTGGCCAAAGTATTGGAGGTTCAGCTTCAGCATCAGTCTTTCCAATGAATATTCAGGGTTGATTTCCTTTAGGATTGACAGGTTCGATCTCCTTGCTGTTGGGTCATTATATATGAAACAGACACCACTGACTTCATACATTACACTATCTTATTTAAACTCTATAAAAATCCGGTTGAGTAGTTATTAACATTCGTATTTTAACAGACCAAGAGAAGGTTAAGAATGTTAATAAGGTAGCACAGTAGGCGTGAAACCCAATTCCAGATTTATCAGACTCCAAACCTGTTTCCCATCAGTATTAGCACCATAATCCTCATCACCTGTCTCAGGCTGACAAAGGGAAAGACAAAATCTACAACTTAACCCATTAACTCAAGTAACCGGGAAACCAAAGCATACAAAGATTACATAAGTATGAAACTGTTTCAGAGAATCTAGACTTTCTTTCCAGATAAAGTTTCCTTTATCACCCTCAATAAATACTAACAATGTATTGCTGTCACACCAGGTTCTTGCTATTACTCAGTATGATGCAACATCTTCACAGCATCAACAACTCTCTGAAGCATTCAATAGACATTTTACTGACAGAGATTCAAACTCTGGACTAGGATCACAAGCAAATAGGTGGATGATAGAAAGGCTATTTTCTTGATCCTCGGCCATGTATAGAATGTGGAAGAATATCTTTTTCAAAGGAAATTGTGTCCTTTACATCAATCTAAATACTGACTTAGTTAAAAATATTGAACTCTCAATATACTTGTATATACACAGAAAAGTTAATGAAGAAGAAATCACTCCATTAATAAGCACTTTTGTCGTAGTTCTTGAAATCCAGTTCTAATCTGCAGCATTTTAAACTAGTTTCAAAAACAGGGAACTTTGCAGGGAGTCGTTAATAATAAAAAGTATGGAATTCATCATCGATCACTTCATAAAATACAGTTATTTTATGGCTTTATGATTTACCCAAAACAGAAACGAATCTTTTCATCTTTGAAACCATGACTAAGAGTATTCAAATATTATTATCTTCACTTATTATCTACTAAATGGAAAATCAATACACGTTCTTTTCCCAAGCACCAAAAAAACAACTTGAAATGTTTCCTTGAAATATTTCTTCTAAAAAATAGAAAGACTGTTTTATTTTATAGGTTAATTATAAGCCTAATCTTAATCATGATTATTTATTGAGTTCACTTATTAAAGTCTTAAAGTAGAAACTGTTGAACGTTAAACAAATTAGAAAATACTGTTTAATAAGAATTTTCAAAATACTGCTTTTATATTTATAGTGAGCCATGGTCTTGTGTTACTTTCATATTCAAGTACTTTGAGGAGTCCCAGAAATCTGCATTCTAACAGAGCTGTAATGGTCTAAAGCTATTCTGGACTTCATTTATAAAATCCTATGCCTTATTTCTAAAACTGGATGAAAGTATGAGCTTCTATAATGAAAAGTGAACAATGCTACTTCTTTTCTTTATAAAAACAAAATAAAAATATCAAGAAAAATAGTCTCACAAAAACTCTGATACGTTCGAATGTGCTTAGGAATTGAAGAGAAAGAGTATTCTCCAGATTACGTATTTTTGTAGGAGACAATCTGGAAGATTTATAATTCAGTCATACACACACACACACACACACACACTTGCACATTTCAATGTCCATCCTATAAAGAATCCCTCTAATCTCCAAAGTTCTGAATGGGCAAAATCTTGAAATACAATGAGTTATCAAATTGCTGGTAATAATGTAACAAAGATGTGTCAACATGCCAGAAGTCAACAAGGTGAGGATTCATATATGAAAAGCTATTATTTATAAAACCCCTTTGTAAGAGAAGGGAACTATGAATGTATCTCTTTCAGCATCTCTGAAATAAGTTAATCTTCAAGAAATTTAGCAGAGTTTAATTTATATCAATAAGGAACATGGAATGACTTATCCATCTAAATTATAATTTAATGTTGCTCCGACTTTCTTTTAACAGATTAATTAATTTTCTAAATCGGGGTTAGCTTTTTTTTTTTCTCTGTGAAAAGCCAGGTAGTGAATATTTTAGGTTCTGGCAGCCAGCCAGTCTCCCTCACAACTATTCACCTCTCCTGCTCGTGCACCAAACCAGCATGAAAAGTTAAGTGAACGGGTATGTCTGTGTTTTCATAAAACTTTACAAAAAAGAGGTTGTAGGCCATTGTTTGCCAGTTCCTGTTCTAAACAATTTGTTCCTTAAGCTCAGAAGGCAGTATCACTTACAGGTACAACATAAGACGTGTAGCCCGTGAACCCTGGCACCTATTTGGGTGCATAAATTTCTTTCCTCTTTTCTTCTGGGCTCTCAGCAATTGAGGGTCTAGGCTAACATACATACATGTGCCCTCTGAATCATAAGGATGCTGGTGTTCAAGGCAGTCTGTAAGCAAATCTTGATAAAAATACAAAGTGTTTTCGGAGTCAGTTCACGGTCAGAGAAGGGTGAAGTTTGTCAGGAAAGCTGCCTTGTAAGGTAGGAAAGCTGCCTGTTCTCTTGGAGAAGGAAATGGCAACCCACTCCAGTATTCTTGCCTGGAAAATCCCATGGACAGAGGAGCCTGGTAGATTCCCAGTCCATGGGGTCCCAAGAGTCGGACACAACTTAGTGACTAAACAAAGGTATTCAATCTTAGATGTGCTCTGAAAGGATAAAGGTAGACATTGTATTGGAAAGATAGATTGGGGGGAAGGAGCAATTAGTAGGACATTGAGATGACTGAGGGAGGTGATGGTGGTGGTAGGGAAGAGAATGAATAAGCTCTGTGAAGGAAAAGAGAACTGTTAAGAATTGGCCAGTGTGGTTGGAAGGGTGGTTAAGAGTCTGGGCTCTGGAACCCTAGTGGCCAGCTTTGACTGCCCCCACCCCCTTTCTCAGGCAAGTTACTCAAGCTTTCTGGGCTTCAGTTTTCTGGCCCAGTAAAATGGGGATAACTAGCACCAACCTCATAGGAATTTTATGAGGTTGCAAATAAACTAAAACACACACAATAGCTATAACAGTGCCTGTTATGCTGTTAGAACTCAACAAAATGTTACAAAGAAAAGAGTGGGAGGACAGAGAACTACCCAAGGGCAGCTGTGCTGAGACAGCAAAAAAAAAAAAAAAAAAAAAAAAAACAGAAACAAAACCAAAAACCCTGTGGCTAAAATTTCTTAAGTGGAAGGAAGTAATCAACATCCCTCCCTTCAACGATATAAAACTTCTTCCAGGAAGAATTTCTAGTCATACCTGCTGACTGCCTGAGTACCTGCTCAGTCGCTTTAGTTGTGTCCAACTCTTTGCAACCCCGTGGACTGCAGTCCACCAAGGCTCCTCTGTCCATGGGATTCTCCAGGCAAGAATACTGGAGTGGGTTGTCATGTCCTCCTCCAGGGGATCTTCCTGACTCAGGGATCAAACTTGCATATCCTATGTCTCCTGCATCGCAGGTGGATTCTTTACTGCTGAGTCATCAGGGAAACCTCAGCTACTGACCAGTTATTAGTAAACATTTGAACTTAACTCCTGAGAATGTGACATTATTCCTTATAGCTTTCACCAGCAGTATGTATTCGACACTGAATGTAATACAAGATTTCTAAACATCAACGTGAAGTGAAACCATTTCATACCATGGACACAGGAGTGGAAAGGAGAATGTAGAGCTAAAAATAATTCTCAAATCACAAGTCTGGGGAGTGAGGGAGCTGGTGGTGCCCCTGGGAGTGGGAGAAGGGTGATGATAGAATTGTTAGTTCCCAACTTCCAGGCAGACAAAACCATCAATTTCCTTTCTGAACACTTGCTGGATTAACTCACACCATTTTAGGGAAATTGGGTAAGTGCTTGCAGATTATAGTTTTTTTTAAAAAAGTGAATTTTGGATGATGCAACCAACTCTTTCAGAAGCATTCCTTTCAAAGTAATTGATAAATAACTCACTGTATTTAAAGTCCAAGTCTCTCTCATGGTGACTCAGAGTAGTGTTAAAATGTAGACGGGAAAGTCTGAAACTGCTATCCTGAAATCCCCTATCCTTTGCCCTCCCTTGTAATCTTTACGGTCCAAATGGCGATCACAAGATAAAGGACACTGCCACACTTCCTTCTTGTTCTCTTAAGCCTTGGCTTCCCACAACTGCTGGTAAGTAGAAGGTGAAGATTACTGCTTTATCATCTGCTGGGAAGTAATCATATTCATCGTTCCTGTTGATGTACTTTCTAGGCGATTCCAGCAACAACGATGTCCTTGGCAGCGAGGAAAAGAGCGTGCTGCAACAACAAAACCGGGGTGAGCACAGTGCAGCTGGTCTGGGAGCAGAAGGGCAGAAGCAGTTCCTGGCACCTCAGCAAGGTCGCCGAGGCGTCAGCATCAACTTCATCAACTGTGTGGCTCCAGTGGCGGGACTGGTCCTAGACACGTGCTATTTAGGAGGATTTATACGATAATACTGAGACTGAAGTTTGACTTTCTGCTTTCCCGTAAAACTTTATTTTTGGAGCCAGCTTTTGGACCTTTCCTCAATCTTCAGTTTCAGTCTAGAGGTTTTCAAAGAAAGATTTATAAGTCACTCTCAGAGCTGTAATCAGTTTCATAATACTCAAGTACTCATTATTTTTGTGATGTGTATAAAATACCTAGGGAAAAGTACTCTCAGTTTTCTCATGCACGTGAAAGACTGGTTTACTAGGATCATAATATTAATTGTCCTTATGCAGTTAAGTTAAAAGAGAACATCACATTTTTTCCCCCAAACATTTTGGTATGTATAAGATTGTTTAAGACTGTAACTAAGTCAGAAGTAAAGGAGGACTCCCCTAGTGGTCCAGTGGTTAAGACTCTCACACCCCCAATGCAGGGGGCTCAGGTTCGATCCCTGGCCTGGTCAGGGAACTAAGAACCCACATGCCATTTGGTGCAGCAAAAAAAAAAAAAAAGAAAGTTTGAAAAGTAAAGAAAATTAATATTTACTAACCTTCTCTCACTGTGTATGTGTTAGTTGCTCAGTCATGTATGACTCTCTGCAACCCCATGGACTATAGCCTGCCAGGCTCCTCTGTCCAAGGGATTCTCCAGGCAAGAATACTGGAGTGGGTTGCCACTTCCTTTTCCAGTCTCTCACTGTACTCAGAACATTTTCAAGCACATTATCTTATTTTTCTGAAAATCGATATTTTATGATTTCTGTTTTGTTGACTGAGAAATTAATCCTCAGAGAAAGCAAATAACTGCCAGCGTTGCACCATTAGCAGGTAGATTTGTATCCACACCACCACCACCAGATTCCAAAATTCCCAGTCTTTATGCCGTGAAAATGGTTACACAGTAACTCTGAGGACTCCTCTCACAATTCTTTAAGGAAGCAAGCAGATCAATAAACCAGAAATCACAGTAAATATTCCTGGCTGAGTCTAAGGTTTTAAAGCAATGATTCTCAGCTTGATGGGAACATTAGGACCACCTAGGGAAAATGTTAAAAATAGCCATGGCTTGTGGCCCTCCCTAAGATTCTGTATCAGTATTTTTCAAAAGCACCTTAAGTGATCCTAATATGCTCCCAGGGATAAGAGCCACTGTTTAAAAGTGTCATATTTATAACCATAAATTAGAAAATTAATTTTTAAAAATACCTTTTCTGACATTTGGTATTTGTCTAGCATTATAGTTACTTTGCTGGTTATTTATAGTCTCTCTCTGGTCCTGACACATTGCAGTGGTCCACTGAAATGGACAAGGTTCAGGTAGAGCATACAGGTTCAGGTTTTTCAGAAACAATGGCAATGATCATTTATTTTTAGTTGTGGCTGCAATGGGTCTTTGCTGCTTCTGTGGGCTTTCTCTAGCTACAGCATGTGCACTTCTTGTTGCAGAGCGTGGGCTCTAGGCATATGGGGTCAGTAGTGGTGCACAGGCTTAGTAGCCCTGTGGCACGTGGGATCTTCCCAGACCAGAGATCAAACTTGTATCCCCTATATTGGTAGGCAAATTCCTAAGCACAGGACCACCAGGGAAGTCCAAGACCAACGATCTTTTGAAGAGTCTAATGGAATGGCAGGGACCTTGCCCTCTGCGTTCTTGCGTAAGTCCCACCTAATCACTCCTAGATTCTAAGATCGAGGTCTGTAAGGTAGCTGGACAATGGCAGCGGTGGATGATAAAGACCACATATGCTGCTGAAACTTGCAACAGACTACGCTCGTGTAATAAAGTGTGCAAACGTGCCTACTTTATTTTTCAGATGTTTCTTTCATCACTTCTGAACGCCATCACAGTCATTGGAGCTGCGTATTGCCTGCTGGTGTCCATCCAGGCTCTCGCGGAGGGCCCTCTCATTTGCAACTCTCAAAGCAACACAACTTCCAGTTGTGAATTTTCCCTTAAAAACTTAACGTGAGTAACTGTTTGCTTCCTTACACAGCTGCAGCTAATTAGGTTAGAAGACTGTGGTGCTGACCTGGTGCCATGTTTCTTTCATGGACAGTCTTAGGGATTTAGTACAGTAATCCGAGCTGGTGCAACCTCAGAGAAATGGAGGAATCACTGCATTCAGAATGCTTTGGGTATGGTCTTGGCTAAAAGGAGCAGACTTAGATGGATTATCCTTGTCTTCCAAAAATCTACAGCAGCATATGTGCATGTATATAAAAAATTTCTGAAAATGGGCACCAGAAACTTTCATCCTTGAAGAATGGTAATGAAGGATGCCCTCAGGGAGTGAAAGGAGCACTACTTCTGATCAAAGTAAACTTGTAGCGAAATGGCTGAAAGTGTTAGTCACTTAGTCATGTCTTGACTCTGAGACCCCATGGACTCCATGGAAAACTCCATGGAGTTTTCCAGGCAAGAATACTGGAATGGGTTGCCATTTCCAACTCCAGGGGATCTTCCTGAACAAGGGATCAAACCCAGGTCTCCTGCATTACAGGTAGATTCTTTACTGTCTGAGCCATGAGGGAGCCCAATTATACTTGTAAAACCTAAGCATATATTACTTTGAAAATCTGAACAAAAACAAAGTAAGTAAATAAAATAGAGGCTTACCATGAAGCCCTAAAAAAGAAACAAGGCAGCAGCCAGTGGAATCATGCAAACATAATATAAATACACTATAGGCACAGGGATGAGTCAAAAGTTTAAGTCATGGAGTAGCAAGTAATGCTGAAAAGTTACATGGAAATGGTTCATTTCAGTCTTGTCAAATGGTTCTGTGCCTTAATCTAGGCACAACTGGTAAAACTGAAAGAAAATAACAATCTCATTTGTTAGTTATATATTGTTCAGTATGAAAAACAACTAGAATTCACTTTTGTGGTAAAAAAAACCTGCTCCCCTTTTTCCTTATCTTGAACGGTTAAAAAATAAAAGTCTCTCAAAATTTGCATACCACAGTTGTGAATCAAAATGCAAAGAAACTCACTTTACTAATAGAGTTGGAATAAGAAATCAGAGGGCTTCCCTCTGGGTGGCTCAGTGGTAAAGAATCTGCCTGCCAATGCAGGAGACTTGGGTTGGGCCCCTGGTCAGGGAAGATCCCCTGGAGAAGGAACCCACCACTTTCACTTTCCTTATTTATGGCTGTGCTGCTGCTTGGGCTTTTCTCTAGTTGCAGCAAGTGGGGGCTATTGTTGCGGAGCACGGGCACTAGGGCTCACAGGCTCAGCAGCTGTGCCTGAGTTTTCGGCTTAGTTGCTCTGCAGCATGTGGGATCTTCCAGGACCAGGGATCGAACCTGTGTCCCCTGAACTGGCAGGCAGTTTCTTTACCACTGAGACACCAGGGAATCCCTAGAAATGCTTGTTGATGAGTTACATAATGAACAAACTTTTACAGCTGTTAAGCATACAAGGGTACATCCTCTGGAACCCTGATCCTAGCTAGTTTCTTGGCACAGTATTTTCTTTTTTTGTTGGGGGGCACGATATTTTAAAAGCAGTATCTGTTTTACTGGACATGTCCTTTTCTGGAGGTCATGCTGCATTCTCAAGATGATCAGTGGTATTTCTGAATATTTTTTTAAATCATTTCTTTCCTTTTTTTTCAGTGCCAATTATAAAGAATCCTTTGATCTGCAGTGGTTCTTCGAAGACTCTTGTGTTCCTCATACGGATTCCAATAATCCCTCCATCACCAACACAACAGCCAATAACTGGAGAGTATACAACTTGCACTTCAATTCTATAGAAAACCAACACAGGATTATCCATTTCTCAGTATTTCTAGGTCTACTGCTTGTGGGCATTCTCGAGATTCTGTTTGGACTCAGTCAGATAATCATCGGCTTCTTTGGCTGTCTGTGTGGAGGAGTCTCTAAGCGAAGAAGAAGCCAAATCGTGTAGTTTAGTAACAATAAAACGGAAATACTAGTTCAAATCATTTGAGAACATTTAAAAGACATGCTTTTAGAAGCTCAATAATAGAACATTACCTAGAAAGCTGTGGATGAGTTAGTTTAGCACAAAGGTTGTTTTTAAAGTCAACTTTGATATAATTAAAAAACAAATCACATTTAAGCATGCTAGTAAATGCAGATTCTCATATGGAAAGAAAAATATCAGTCATTGACTTTGGAGAAAAGTGGAGAGAAGCTTTCTGGTTATTTTGTGTCTTTCTGTACTTGTGTATTATTTGGATTTTCTAACTATATTCCCATATGTGGAGAAAACGAGGGAGAGTAAGCAGGACAGAAGTTATAACAGAAGTCAAAGTATGTGATTTTTCTTTTTTTTTATTTCTTTATAATTAAAAAAGATAAATACATACAATTGACCGTTGAACAACTCAGGTTTCAACTCTACAGGTCCACTTATGAAGCAGATTTTTCCCAACAGTAAATACCAGAGTACCACATGATTTTCGGTGCTGTTGGTTGAATTTGTGGGTACAAGAGCCCTGGATACAGTCAAACCAAGGATATGGAAAAAACAGGCATATTATATGGAGGGCCAGCCACATTTTCTTGCCTGGAAAATCCCATGGTCAAAGGAGCCTGGAAGGCTATACAGTTCATGGGGTCACAAAGAGTCAGACACCACTGAGCAGCTAACACTTCTAACATTTGATTGTGTAGAAAGTTGGTGCCCCTAACCCTCCAAGCTGTTCAAGTGTGAAAGGTCATCTGAATATAATCAAGTTTTCAGACCTCATACAGGAAATCCAAGAAAAGAGGACATATTCAGACAAATTCAGACAAATTCAAAAGGTGGGACAGCACATAACAGTCAACTGTTTTCAACAAGAAAATGTAGTACAAGAAAGAAAACAAAAAGTTGGATGGGTTGAGGGAACTATTCTAGATTAAGAGACCAAAGAGACAGGTATGATTCAACCAAATGGACTATGTCATTTGGTTGGACCTTGGCAGGGTAAGTGGGGGAACGTGTACAAGGACTGGTTTAGGTATTATTAAGGACTTATTGTTTGTTTTTTATGCCTGATGATGGTTTTATGGTTATGCAGGAAAATGTCTTTATTTCTCAGAAATGCATATTTATGGGGGAAAATCAAGTCTTTCACAATCTGGCTTATACATATGCCAAGTTCAAAAGACAGGATAACCAAACAGTGTATTGGCCATATTAAAATGTTATAGACAAAACTTAAAATCTACCATTTTATGAATTATGATCATGCCTGCATTTTTATTTCAATTATTTATATATTATATTCACTGGGCTTAAGATTCTAGAAATAATATACAATTCCTATAGCTGCCTGCATCCCCCAATCAATGACATCAAGCGCTTACAGGCATTTTTTTCTGAACCAATTTACTGTATAAAGATCTTCTCCCTATGCTCCTATAAACACCTATTTACCATTAAATATCTCCTACTTGAGAAAGCTCCCAGAGTGCATGATTTCAACAAAAATCAGCAGGTACCAAAACCACTGTTATCACATCTCATCCCATGTTGCAGTGTACCAAGTTACTTGTTCTAAGAGGCTTTCCCTAATAGCCTAATGAAAAGTGGGCTTCCCATCCTCTCTCCTTCAGCATTCTTTCATTTACAGTACTTATAGCAATGGCAACAGCATTTTAACTCCCTCTTGTTCCTTAAATTTCACTTTCCCCCATAAGACCATAAGCTGCACGGGGTACAAGGATGTTTCTTTTATTCACTCTGGTAGAGTCAGTACTAAGTAAGTACCTGATACAAAATAGCAACCCTATGAATACTTACTTTATTGAATAAATGAATCCTATTTTTAGATCTCAGCTTTTAGCCAAGACTCACTGCATATTAAATGAAGGCCAAACTGCTAAGAGTCATAAAATTAAAACACAAGTAAATGTGACAACTCCCTGTACTTGACTGAACAAGTCAGTGACGATGTATATAATCCTCATCAGCCTGGAAATGGCTGAGAGATGACCCCAGTTCTCTACAGGGTCATGAACAGAGACTTGAGCCTCTCATTTTGGAGGGCAAAAGAAAGGATGGTTGACAATGTAGCACAATTGGCTGAAACGGCTGGTAAGCTACTTCTTTGTTATTTGGTCTTGTGGAAACTGCTGCCATGGTGTATAGCAGATACACCTAAATGCCTTTAAATGCTTAAAGCTGATGGGCCACTTGCGGTGGGTTGGCTACATGTCATCTCTACCCTGGTACCTAAAATTGCAAATGCATGTCTGTACAAATGCCCTCCATCCCCACCCCAATAACATACACCTATACTTGAAAGTGTTAGTCACTCGATCGTGTCCAACTCTTTGTGACCCCAAGGATTGTAGCCCGCCAGGCTCCTTTGTCCATGGGATTCTCCAGGCAAGATTACTGGAGAGGGTAGCCATTCCCTTCTTGAGGGGATTTTCCTGACCCGGGACTGAATCTGGGTCTTCTGCATTGCAGGCTGAGTCTTTGTTGTCTGAGTCACCAGGGAAGCCTAACATGCACCTAAGTCACTTAAGCTTATTGCTTTTTATTTCTCACTTCCACCCCCATGTTCAATCTCATTTTGGAATTTTTTTTTTTTTACTGTATCTATGATCTGAAACAGTTTCTCCCTATTCTTCAGCATATATCTCAAGTTCCTTCTTCATAAAATATTTTTATAATCCTCTAATTCATTAATGAGCCTTATTTCCCTCCTCCTCCATCAATCTATCAATTTCTTAACAGTGGGGCTTGTGGTGGTGTATTTGCTGAAGCCAGTGCTGTGCACACAGGACTGTCTGCTTATTGACATAAACTGTAAGTAAAAGAACAGTTACACTAATTCAATTTTTCCAAACTTGAGGCCAGAAAAGTTCAAATTCAATGACAAATATAATTAAGAAGCTGGATAACAGACATTTATGCAGGAAAGGAAGGAAAATTCTCTTGCAAATATATTTTCATAAAATCATCTCCCAAATGTAAATAACCAGCAAATGCTTTAACAAATATTCTGAGAAGTGAGAAAAACTCCCACCTTTAAATAGAGTTCCGAAAGTAGTGGCACAACACACTTGCTGCACTTGTACTTGCTACTGAGCTGTTATGGCCCTGGTGAGCCTGGGAGGCGGAACAATGGGTTACTGGCCCCAACTGTATCCTTTTCTCCCACTGCTTCCTGCATCTGAAATCTTTTCTTCATTCTCTGCTTGTTGAAATCACGTCTTTATTTACTTTGAGATTCAGCTTGAATATCTAAGATGTATTTCTAGACCATCCTGTTTTTTAAATCATTTTTGTAGTTTCAATTATTCACAGAAATTACCTTGAGATATACATATAAAGAGAATTGCTATAATGAATGATATCACAAGGATATTATTAATATGAAAGTCAGAAGACTTTCATGGGTAAAAAAAAAACTGTCCCCAAACTCATGATAAACCCTAAGAATTAAAGAAAAGAATCCCTTCTCCAAGTATTTTTTGAAGGACACAGAAGAAGCAAGAAAAGAACAGCTGAATACACCTTTAAGGAATTTTCCCTAATTGCCTTTCTCAAAACTCACTGTCTTGGTAGAAAGATACTGAAGATGTATGGCAAATGCTGTACCTAAGTAAAATTCTATCCATTTCTGAACAACAAAAAAAAAAACCAAAAAACAGTTTGGAAATTAAAGGCTCCCAGCACTTGGTTTCCTTGATGCTTTTAATCTCATGAAATTTAGAACATCAGCTAAACACAACGGAAAAAGCAACAGAACTGATGGTGTTTCTATCTGAATCACTTTATAGACACTACATATTAGAAAAACAGCTGTAACAAAACCAGTGTCTACCGCTACCAGGACGAAGATCCGACTCGCTACCTGCCATGTCATTAACTGTACTAGTCGCTCCAGACATGGGGAGACTTAGATGCATATAAAGAAATACGACATGGAATATAGCACACAGCACAATATGAAATAAAATCTTTCAACAGACAAATACAGCTTTGGTTGACAGTTTATTAAATACACCACATTTGTACCTTATTCTGTAGTTTTTTAAATCATTCACACACAGACTTAGTAAAAATGTACTTTATAGAAAACCATCCGCAAAATAAAAATAAAAATGCACATTTTTGCCCACATTTTAGATAAACCGCTGAAAATGTTAGGAATTATTATATTGGAGGTGATCATGAAACATGGGGTAGCTTGATTTTATTAAATCTGACACCAGACCAGGACTTCAGTAGTGTTAATGTTGGAATGTGGATGCAAAAATGTCTATTAACTAAATTGTTTAATCTAATAGGGTTTGAGAAATCACTACAAATAGGACAAAATGAAGTACTATTTTTCCTTTTCAGACATTTTGCTAAACCCATTTTCTATACACTTTCTCACACTCAGAATTAGTGGTGCAGACTGAAGAGGCAAAAAAAAAAAATTCCTTAAAAAAAAAAAAAAAAAAAACCAACTAGATCCTATTTACAAAACATGCAAAGTGTGAATTTTAAGTAGGTGTTATGGCAGAACTGGTTAAAAGTAAATATGGTCAAGTGACAGAATATACCTTTACTTCTGCAAATGTAAGTCCTTCCCCCTCCTTTCTGGGAGAAATACATTTTCAGGGCGTGGACTGTGAAACGGCATACAATGCAAAGACAGAAAACAAAGAAGTTTGCAAATTCTTTATATTTCCAGCTGTTGAGACAATATTTCTGAGAGCTGAGGTTACCTCTAGCGGCGAAACCAGAGCCAGCTATTAAGCAGCCAGAATGCTACAGTAATTGAATACATGACCATTTCTCTTTTAGCCCGTTCTTTGTTCTCCTCTTCCAGAAGTTGTAGACGTCTATTTAGTTTGATTATCTGAGTGAAAAACAACATCAAAAAATGAATAGAAGCTTTAATGCATGATTCATTCAGATTCTTATTAAGTAGTTTAATTTCTCAAAAGAATTATTACAAACATGAGAAGTTTTATTCGGCGCCAAAAAAGAAAGTTGTATATAGGGAAAAAAATGTTACCCACGACAGCTTAAATTCATTAAATTCTCTTAAGAGCTTCTGTCACTCAGCTTCAAGTTTTTCCTATTTAACCCGCTTTAACTGCTTTATGCTTTCTCTAAGTTACTCAGAGGGCCCCATGTATTAACCTACTGGAGTGGGCCCTGTGATCTGCCACCCAGGCCTTCAGGACTAAAATGCTAATTCTCCACCTGCCAGGAGTGTCACTGGTCAACAGCACTGTTCCTGGCTGTTGGTCCTTACTATGAGCAGCCCTGGGCCGAACAACTGTCTTGCCAAGTTCACGCTCCCTTATGAAGACAGTGTGCATCCCACAACTGGTTTGTGATGGCGTTAAAGGCCCAGGTTCCTTGCTCCAACTCTGAAGGGTTATCCCAGCTTCAGAGCAATATACAGCTGTATAGATTTGCTTAAAATGTTAATACCTCGTGTTGCTGGCTAGAATTACATCAATCCATTTTGGTAATACTGTTTTATGATGATGAAAACCTGTAAACCATGATTTAATATATCTTTAATCAAAATGGGAATATCAATTACAGTTTAATAAAGTTTGACAGAGAAAGTATTTTAATTCATGGGTTACAATGGAGAGAAAACTGATAAAATGGATAAAATGTTAGGAACTACCACTTTACATGTAACATGAATGGAATTTAGGGTCACATGCTGTTTGGTACAGTAAATACCTGTCGTCTTAATGAAGCTGCATCTACAACTGTCATGTCTTCTGAAGTTCCTTCAATCATTGCATCTATATTTGAAATGCCATACCTGAGAAATAAAACACGATTCAATATTAGAACAGAACTAAAAGTACCTTGCAAGTCACATATTATGTAATGTTCAGAGGACTGTTATAAAGACTGGTATTTAACAGTACAAATTATTAAAACATTTATCAATCTGAACGGGTATTAATAAAGAGAAGAGCTTAAGGGAACAACTATCTACAATCCTGGGAAAGTGTCTTGAAGGTCAGAGAAAGAGAAGAAACCCTGACTAAGGACGTAAATAAGTAGACAATTCAACTCAGAGAGACTGGCAGTGTTAAAAAAGGATACCTGGTTGAAAAGATCCGAGAGCTGTCACTCTGCTCAGAAGTCCCTGCTGAGACTCACTGGCAGGGAACACAAAGTAAACACACTCCAGCTAAAAGCCTAAGACTGATCAGTTTTTATTTCTCCATCTCTTCTCTTCTATTTCCCCTCTTGCCATTTCTACTCTTCACTTATTTCCAATTATCTAATCTCTCCTGTATCTCCAGAGAAGCAGTTCTAAAATAACCTGAACACACTTTGCCACTACATTCAGATCCAGAATTTCAGTACCGTAATTAAGGAGCTGTGTATAAAATAATGCTGGAAGGCCGCTAAGACAAACTCTCGAGAAAACATTAAAAAGTTCTTCTTGTTCAAATGCAGTTACTTCTAAAGGGGCAATGATTTTTAAATAAGTGACAATCAACTACTGAGAAACATACAAATGCTATTATTCCTCTTTGCCTCGACTTCCACTTTTAAAATATATTTTAAGATACAATTTACATACCTGATAATTCACTTCACACATGTACAGTCTATTTAATTCTGTATGGCTATTTCAATAAAATGGCTCATTAACTTTTCTGAATGAGCAGATTATAAATAAATCAGATTTAAAAGTTACTCCTATGTAATCTAGAGTTGGCACATACATCATGTTTTTAATACTTTAAGCAAGTCCCCATAACAAAAAGCACATTACCATACAAAGGGGTACAAAGGAGTATGAAGAGAATTATATTTTTCATTCAGACATGTTAAAGACAAGTCTATTTAGAAAATCCTTTTGTTATAAATGCTACTGAAAATAATTCAAAAATACTTTAATAAATAATGTGAAACAATTTTTAATTTTATAATCCTGCAGTGCCATCATTCTGAACACCAGTTAGAATTATATTGGTTGCGGTTTCAATGACACTTGGTGTGTACTGACTTCAGATAACCTAGAATGATCTCTAAATACTCCTTTTATGGCTAAGTTAACTTGCTTTCTCCTAATCTGCCCTTTCTTTTATGGGGGAATAGAGCAAATACACTGGAATATTGACAGTAACTGCATCAGGTAGAGAAGTAAGCTACCAAGTCAGTAGGTGATCTGCCCTTTGCGTCATGAGAATAGAGCAAATATACTGGAATACTGAGGATAACTGCATTGGGTAGAGAAGTAAGCTACTAAGTCAGTAGGTGCTAGAACTATGGGTTTACAAACATCTGAATTCCTCTTAACATTAAGCAGAATTATTAAACGGTTAGTGGAAAAAAATAAAGGTTGAAGATTCCTCTTCTCTACACTTTATCCTCAAAATAAAAGTTTTCTATTTCTGTGAGGTCATATATGAGAATAAATAATTGGGGGGAAAAATCAAACAACAGAAGCAACTGCTTCAAAGGTAAACAGACCCAGACTGAATGCAGAGAAATGAACTGTAACTGAAAGGAACTCCCCACAACTTACATTCTGAACTAACTATAATTTTAAATATCTGTAAAGGAAATCTTCATTTGCTAAGAAATCTAAGGATATGAAAAAGACTCTACCTGTATAATTCAACTTAAAACATGTGTGTTTTAACCAAAACATGTATTTATCAGACCTAAAATATCTGTAAGAAATTCTAAGTCAGATCACTGGCTGAAAATAACAGAAAAATAAAAGGATCACAAATTTATGAGAAATATACAAGGAAAAACCTGTTAATAATGTAAAAATAAACTAGTCAGTTGAGTGGAATGGGACTCCTAAGGACATATTTTTCAATTTTCCAATCAGAATTTAGTATTAATGAGAAACCCATGTTTCCCTCTTCTGCCTGAAGATGAATGGTGCCAACTTGCTTCCTCTCATCATTGAAATAATGCTGCCAGTTTGAAATCAACTGCTGCAGATGTTGCTTAAAATGAAATTGGCTCTGAAAAAATTAAAGTAATGGTATCATTATTGTACCAACCATTTTTTTTCTAACCGTACAACTTGGGAAATGAGATTTTGGGTACTTGAGAACCTTAAGTATTAGTATGTGCCATTCTATCTGTCCTTGTGCACGACAGGAAGAAATACCTACTTTAGGCTAAGCATAACTCAAAGGGAAAGCGACAAAATAAGAGAGAAAAGCTTCATCAACAGATGACAAAAATGCTTAAAAACTAAATTCTCTTTCTAAACATTTAACTTCTCAGGCTGTCAATCCTAATTTCCCCAATTTAAAATGATGCTTTATAGACAAGTTTATCTACACAGTGAAAGTGACGAAGTGACACTATAGACAATTAACAACTAAAAAGGAAATGCTGGACAGAACCTCAGGCAACAATTAACATAATGCACATAAAGCAAGGTTTAAGATTCTTTTTTTCTGTGTACTAGTATGATCGTCCATTAAAACTGTGCTTAAATACACTGTCTTAGATGTTCACATGGTAATGTATTATAACTTTTTCTTTATACTCTCTTGGCCAAATGTCACAAATGTTTAGACTGTTTTTAGAGAAAAGCAGGGGGTCCACCTAGAGAAAACTCTAGAAGTTAAAGCTATAATCTAAAGACATGGCTACTGCATGCATTACATCCGGCAAAATAAAACACATTCAACCAACTGTTCACCCTGGTAATTACAAAGTCTCAGAGTTTACCTGACGTTGTCATGATGAGGATTAGAAGTGGCGGCAGCAGACCCACCACGCAACACAGGTCTAAGGCAGGTTTTTGCAGGAGAAGGCACAAGACAGAATCAGGAAACAGAGAGTAATAAAATAAAAGCAAAAATAAGACAAATAAATGTCAAATAGGATTATATTGTATGTTTCAATACAATATAATATATTTCAAATACTTTACGTATCTTCGTCTCGCTATCCTCCATGTTATGACTTTCATGAATTGAGCATTTTACAATGAGTTAGAAAACAAAGGGAACCTCTTATTTTCGTAACAAAATAGCACCAACACATAAAATAATTTTTTGGTGCTCATACTTGACATCCTACTAATTCTGTTCCAAACGTGTAACTCCTCTCTTTGAGTTGGAAAAAAAAAAAAACATCAGCAACTTTAGAAGCATGTCCAGAACTGGTTAGTAGCACCTGCATGGTAATGGCTACTCATCTGGTATCAATAGCTATCTCGAAAGCTAAAAATCTGAAGTGACTCCCACTTCCCACAATTCCTTGCCTCCACCTCATTAATTTTGCTTAGTGCCTCGTATCTTAATACAGCCAGGTCTCACGCAAACGCTCAGCTCCCAAGAGCAGAACTGGAGCTCAGTTCTGGAGCTGAGGAGGTTGGGGACAGGTCCTGAGGCATAATACAGCACATCATAGGAAGTGCAACTGAATGTGTGCGTCTGATCCCGAGAGGCAACCAGGAGTGACATACAGGGCTGCTGGAGATGAAGACTAAGGCGCACTGGAAAACTGTGGGGATTTTCACTGAGTACACACTTTGATTCTAGAGGACAATTAGTTCTCTACCGGTAAGAGGTAACCTTTTCAATAAATTTTACTTTTTAAATCAGGAAACAAAGGCTCTATGTGGTCACTGGTCAACTCCCCCAAAAGTAATCAGCAATACTTATAACCAGAGAAAGGAGGTTGGGGTGCAAAAGCCACATTAAGGATTTGAAGAATTATTATTTTATTTTGAATGTCTCATTCTCTACAGGCTGATCAGGTTTTACCTGAATTTAAGTATCAACACAATTCTTAGAGGAAACATTTAACACCAAATGCTACTACTTTTTTTTCTGTAAGTTGGCACAGCTATAGAATTTTTGTTACAATATAGACCACTATTTTATGTCAAATCAGTTTATAAGAGAAAATCTTAATGCTTAGGTTGTATGTTTCCTAAAGGCACTACTGGTGCTTAAAGAAATTTATAGAACCTAGAGGGGAAGGGACTTTTGAGTCAGATATTAGACTTTTCTTTGTTGGCTAAAGAACGGTAAGAAATCATAATGCTTGAGGCAGGCTTTTTAACTCACCCCATCCTACTAATTCATTTGTTCTGTGACATCAGGAAAAATTACTTTCCGATCCTGTATCACAGTAATGTGAGAAAGGTTAAAAGTGAAGCCACTGCTGTGTGCTACCTAAAGCTTTTTTAAAAAATTCAAGCATATGCTCAAAAGGATCTGCCACATCCAACATATTCCACTGCAGAGATTTCCCTTTTATAATGCAGAGCCAGAAAATAATACAGTCTTTACCTTTTACAACGTATTTCATTTTGTCTTCTCACACTGGCAATTGACACATATAATATAAAAGTAAATTAGACAGGTGTTTGGCAAAGTTAGAAACTTTATTCAAGTACCACTTTCTACTGTAAATATGACTTAATACATTAAAGAATCATTTTAAGTTTGAAAATAAGATTTAATATATTAAAAAATCTTTTTAGGTTTGAAAATATGTTTTGTAATTAAAGTGGTAAAAGGGAATGAGATTCAAGACTCTTCCAGGATTAACTTGTATATCAACATTTTTAAGTAAATAAATGGTCTTAGTAGAATGTTTTTTTGCTTAAAAAAAAAAAAAAAAAAAAAAAAAAACCATGGAAACTGCTACAGTAAGTAAGCAAGGTAGATGTACCAGCAATTACATGTATTTTTTTAAAAAGATAAATTATAAATAACAGATACTGTCTCAACTGCAACTCTGCATTTCTAGGTTTTCCAAGTAATGCATTTACATGAATACTTGCAAAAAATATAAATTATTTACAGATTGGCTTCTTTTTCTATTGAATCAAAGCCAGAAATAATCAAGCCCCTTCTTTTTTTGGACTGTGCTTGAGCAATATGTGGGATATTAGTTCCTTGACCAGGGCTCGAACCTATGTTCCCAGCAGCTGTAAGTGAAGAGTGCAGTCTTAATTACTGGACTGTCAGGGAAGTCCCTCAAGTATAAAACTTAAGCATGCTTAGCATGACTAATCTGAGTACTTAAATAGTGTTCTTTCAGAGGTACTAAGTTCCTTTTTTTAAACATTAGTATTTTGTATTGGAGAGTGAGATACAGAGCTCTAGAAGGTGTCAGGAGATGTGAGCATTTCCTAACTAGCAAGGACTAAACAGCATTTTTAAATCCAAAGAACACACCTGGTACTTGCTATTTCAGATGTTTTGGTAAATTTTTTTTCTTCTACCTCAGTTTTCCAAATGCACAGCACTGACCTATGTAAGTAAACTTTTCTAATGTATACCTAGAATTTAACTTTGTTTTCACGTTGAACTTGGTTTTGGGTCATATAAGTTCTCAAGACGAGAAAACAAAAACAAAATACACAAACCTTTTAACAGTGACCCTCAGAGTATAAACTAAAAATAGTTCTTATGCCAAGCAACTGCAAAAATTCATTATTTTATGATAATAAAACAGGCAGAAAGGTTTTTTTTCATTCTTTCTGTCAAACAGTTCTAACTTTATTAAATGTATCTAATGCTATGGCTTAAGACCAAAGATAAGACACTGCATTAGCATAACAGCCAGGAATAAAAAATAGGAAAGAAAAAAAAGATGTACAGAGCAAGAAACATAAAAGCACTTCCAACTTTATATGCAATATTATTTAATAGTCATGCAAGTAGAACATTATCCAAATTTCACATTCCTATTTCTTGTATCTGATAAGTCAAGCTAGACAGTTCTCCTAGTAGAAATAAAAACTAATTCGACATCTACAACTCTGATTAAATCTTGCATAACACTTAGATTAGTAAATACACTGGGGGAAAAAAAAACCTTTCAAGTTGAAAGCAACCAATAATACTAATGATAATCCACTCTTCCAGGTTCTAAGGTATACATACAGGAGCAAAGAATTATTACCACAACTACTTTATGAATTTTTTAAAAATCTCACTTAAGTGAATAAGAAAAATACTTCCTTCCCAGAAAAGGGAATTTTAAAATTATCAATTTATTTCAATTAAAAAAAAAATCACTTAAAGCTCAAGATAATTTTTCATAAATAAAAGAATATAAAGCAAATTTTACAATTAATAAAATTTCTTATTTTATGCTTTTGAATTTAAGGCAAAACTGTTCCATTATGGATTAAAAAAAAATCCAACTATTTTTCCATATACTGCACTGAGCTGTGTGTATGCAGGGGGACGGATCTTTGTCATCTATATAGGATTTATAAAACATCTTTCCCATTCATATATTTTCACTGTAATAGCATTTGATATAATAGAATCTGACCTAATAATCTAGCCTCTTCTAAGGACCTATTACAATTAAAAAGTTAAAGAGAATACCTGGTAAAGAATAAATCTATGTTAGGGAGGGAGAAGAAAACAGGCATTTGGAAATACTAGTCAAGTGCCAGGTACTTTATATTCAATATCTTTTTAAGTATCTCTCATGACACTAAACAAAAAATTTGAGGCCATCTTTATATCTTAAAATAAAGACAGGGGAGGAAAGAAGAGTCCTCACAAGAATCCAGAAAACTAGGTAATATTAGTTTTAACAGATGAAGAAAACAAGGCCCAGAGAAGCTAGGCAATTTGTCCAAGATCAGCATGTGGCTAATTACTCAGTGTGGTGGACCAAGAATAAATCCGATCCCTTTAATCCAAGCTTTTTGTTCTAAACCATGATGCTTCTTATAATCTAATATAGTCCTTGAAGCTTTAAAGAATGTAAGAGGGACTCTAAACCCTTAGGAAGGGATATATATATACACATATATTCATAATATGTATATATATACACCCACACCTATACGTGAAAACATGTACACATAGATGCAATTTTGCCCCTGCCATGAGCTTTCTCTGTTACGCTCTTTCTAGTATGGCTTTAAGTCCCTGGGCCCACACGTATGGGAACTCTGGCAAGGGTCAGGAAGTCTAGTCCAGCGGAACAATGGGTGTTCATCAAGGATGGTGAAACACCTGGGGCTTGTGTGAGGCTCAAGAGCAGGTAATAAGCAAAGGTTGGTTCAGAGCAAGTCACGAGACATGTCAGTTCCAAAGGTAAGAAAGGTTTACTGGAAAGGCCTGCTTAATTTATTGGGAATTCTTCAAAAAGCAAAGTTAACAGCCTAATAAAATGATTATGCAAATTCAAGCACTGACTCAACAGAGTTATTACTACATAAAATGTTTAGAGTTGAAGTGAAATTGACTGTACTTTCCTCACATTCTGCCAAAAAGCTCTCAAATTTCATCTTTTTAAAACACTATCTACTAATGAAGCAAGGAGAAAAAGGTATTTGAAATAATGGCAAAAAATTCATTTGAATGAACAATTCTAGGTATACTACTAGTGATTTTACCTGGAGACATTCAAAAGTGAGACACGCCATCCATACTGAGAACAATCAGTATTATTAATAAAAAGACAACAGCACCTGGGATTTTTAGCACAGGCTTAGAAATCTCTAGTGAAGAGGAAAGGAAAAAAAAAAAAAAAGCCCTGGCAGCTACACTGACTTCATCTTCTCAGATCTGCTTACTAATCCAACCACATTAGTATCATAAATGATTCAAGACTTACTAACAAAAATGAGTACAATTCAGCCCAACATCCCACACTGGATCCAAAGTACCCCTCAGCATACCCAAAATGGAATCAAGTACTTAGAACAGCTCAGCAAGGTCTTGGGGGAAAAAAAAATCTGTATTTCCCGTGTATAAATAGTTATTAACTGTATCCCACCCCTCCCGCCATACCTCGACTGAAGAGAAGCTAACAGAATCTTCTGAAATGTGAATTTTGGACAATAATTTCAAATTAAAAGAAAGCAAAGCAAGCTCTTTAAATCATTGCATCTGAGAAGGAGACAAAGGTGCAAACACAAAAGGAAGACACCACAGTCCACTAATAAGGAGCCAAAAAATAATGCAGAAAAGTTGACAGGAGTCAGTGATGGCCAATCACCTGCGATTTTCATCCAGCACATCCAAGATCTGCTGGTAAGCCCTACGAGTGGAAGACTGGATGAGCGACAAAATGCCACGAGCAGAGGAAAGATTAGCTCCGTCTTCAGGTAACATACGGGGAGGGCAAACCCGAACCTGCGGTGGCGACGGTGTCACGCTGTTCACACAAGCACAGCAAACGAAGAGAAAAACACTCAAGTCAGATTTTTGTAAAACCCCAGCTCAACATTTTCCCAAAACACCCATATTTTAAAAATTAGCTTAGTTTTCTTGCCCATTTCCCCCACCCTTCATTTTCCCCCAAAAGAGTCAGGCCAAATAAGTTAATAAACATGTTAAATTGTTTCTGTGGTTTTTTTAAAACCCAGCTACCATGAAGCATCTGTAACTGTGTAGCTTTAAGCATCAAATTAAACAGACTGAATGTGAAAGGACAACTTTAAGAGGGAGGAGAACTACGGCAGAGCATCTGCAACCTCCAGCTCTGGAGAAACAGCGTTCTTAGTGTAAACCCGAGCCTCTAACAAACCACATGGCACTGCAGCTTACAGATGATCAGAAGAGTAAGATAGGGAATTTCAGGATACAGGCGTCAGGCAAAGTTTACATGCATAAAACGAAAGGGATTCCGTGAAAACGCCAATTTCAAATACTTCACAAAGACAATGAAGCAATTAGTTTATAACGAGTAAATTTAAAGATGAACCAAAGTTTCAGAAAGCTAACAAAAAGCATTTTGATTACTCAATTAAAGCATACGTTCCCTGGCTAAATGAACAATTCTGTGAATACACTGAAAAGGCAAGGATACTTATTAAATTATCCAGATGTAGGTTAAATGATCATTTTTGGTTTCTCAGTGACAATAATCTTGGTCATTCTTTTATGTGTGAGTTGAGACTTACAATGTCTTTGGTTCCACTTACAGTTTCTCCTAAAAGCTAAGCACGTTTCAATGAAGAGATTTTACAGTTCTAATCTGGATTCTTATTTTCAGAGAACTAATTTTAGAGCATGATCAGCAATATGAGGTATTTAACTGATTTAAGGACTTGGCATCCAATTTGTTACAATAAGATGTTTTGTTACAATAAGAGAACTATGGGATGTGGGCTCAATAATTTTTCTCAGTGTCAGGGCAAGAACACCTTAGACTAAGCCTCATCCTTGCATATATATACAAAAGAGTGAAGGTAGAGAAGATAGTGAACAATTGAAAGATAAAAGATTGTACTTTGATCCATGTAAGCTTTTCTTACTTAATATTTTTGGGAACCAAGAATATGAGTAGGATAATTTTTTAAAGGGTAACTATCATTCCCAGAGTCCCAGAAAATTAAAAACAAAATCTTCTCCACAATTTTGTGAATAACTTTCAATGTCTTGATGATCCAAAGCAAAAAGTACAAAATACATGAAAACCATGTTTTCTAAAGACTACTTAAAGAGAGATTTAAGCCAAATATTGGCATACTGAGAAAATCTGTCAGGGCTGATTCACCATATGAATGAGGCCTCATGGTGTCAAGATAATTAAGTTTTCAGATGCAGACTCATGGATGGTCACCTGAAACATCTGTCCACAGACTAGGAATCTTCTGGAATACATATAGCTTATCAACAACAATAAATATCAACTGATCCATGGTACTCAGCAGAACCCCAACTGGCTATCCAAAAAGAGTAAAAGAAACAGTATATCTGGGACTCAAAGTCTAGGTACTAGGCTTGTACTCAACATTCTCTTCAGGCAGCATAGAGAATACCTGACGTTTTTGCTCCTTCTAAGAAAACAGACTCAATTCATGTTAGAAAAGTGTGACCAGAGGCAGGAATAAAATGGCCAGTTCTTCATCAACATAAACAGGCACCCATCTGACACTGTTCTTAACAGCAACACCATCATACCTAGCTAAACTGACTTAACCAAGTTTTAAAAGACTATTCAAGACAATATCTACTGACATAATTGAAGCTTTTGTCTTCATATTCTGGGGCTTAAACTGAACACTGCATATACCAATTTGAAATAGTATATAAATGAGCTACCTATATAAAGTCTATGCTGCTGCTGCTACGTCGCTTCAATCGTGTCCGACTCTGTGCGACACCATAGATGGCAGCCCACTAGGCTCCTCTGTCCCTGGGATTCTCCAGACAAGAGTACTGGAGTGGGTTATATAAAGTCTATAATGATCTCTACTTAGAATTATAATATTAGAGCAAAAATGCCAACAAACTGAATCCAAATCCATGAAAAAACTTTGATGGATTTTTGCCCATCAGAATTCAAAAGGAAAGAAGGCTTCCTTGCAGTAAACTCACTTTGTCAGAAATAAGCAATAGGAATTGTTTATTTAAATTCTAAAAGTACAAGTGTTTCCTGTCCATACATGAGAAATCAGGTCATCAAGCATAAATTATTTTCAGATTAACTGCAAAGCATTCTTCAGCTGGAATGCACAGAAGACTGAGTTTTAAAAAGTCTGTAAGATCACCTTCAATTTTAAGATTCTACGATCATAAAATTAGAATATGGTACTAAGTGGGAAAAAACCATACACAGTCCTCAATGGTAACTTAATAAGAAACATACTAATGTAGAAAGATAAAATTAAAATTAAGTCTTAATTAATGCTGCTGCTGCTGCTGCTAAGTCGCTTCAGTCGTGTCCGACTCTGTGAACCCACAGACGGCAGCCCACCAGGCTCCGCCATCCCTGGGATTCTCCAGGCAAGAACACCGGAGTGGATCGCCATTTCCTTCCCCAATGCATGAAAGTGAAAAGTGAAAGTGAAGTCGCTCAGTCATGTCTGACTCTTAGTGACACCATGGACTGCAGCCCACCAGGCTCCTCTGTCCATGGGATTTTCCAGGCAAGAGTACTGGAGTGGGGTGCCATTGCCTTCTCCTCATTAATGCTAGTAAAGATATTTCATCAAAGGTTAACATCAAAAACATATTTGGATTTCAGGTTGTTTCCAAAAGAAAACTTTTTCTCAAAAGTTTCAAAGATTAGTTAAGAAACTTAACTTTTCATAAACAACGTTTCATAAACAGCAAAATCAGAGTAGGAAGTATTTCATACACTGATGACCAGTTTGGGCAGTATATGTACAGATTAAATGCCCTTAATGGTTAATCTATTTCTATCTACAGATGAACTGAATGATTAAATCATAAGACGACCATAGCTACACGAATTAGAAGAAAGAGTCTAGTAATTCTTTCTTTTCAAAGCTTTAAGCAGTCTTGCGAGTCTCTTTAAAAATAAACAAATCTAAGAACAAAAAAAGAATAAGCCCCGTGTTAGTGATAGGCCTGATGCTACCTGGGATGCCCGGCACTGGGGGTATTAACCATGACAGGAAACAGTGCTTTCAGAGCTGAGTTTCATCTCTGCCCACCCACCCAAAGTGGAGTGACTTTGGTTTTTTTTTTTTTGACACATGAATTCCTGTGAAAAATAAGTAAACATATTGCAAAGGCACTGAGATTATTCAAGCAAATGTTATAGTATTAGTGATTTAATAAAAATGCATGTTGATGACAAATTCATCCTAGAAATGTTACAAAATGGCAAAATCTCAGCTTTACCTTTTTCTTTTATAAAAGTAAGGAAATTTTGAAGAATGTACTTATGTTTGTCATATTATTTCATTAGTAATAGCTCTCTCTCATGCCTATATGAACTTCTTACTATGCGAGTGTTGAATAAACAACACAAGCCAATGTTAGAACTCAAATTTAAATGAAAAGTGACTTGGCATAACTTTTATTATAATGTAAGTCCAAAGCAAAACACCTCTTTTTTCCACGGGTTTTCATAGGAATAGTGTTTCTCAAACTGCGAGGATAATCTCTTTGGTGAGGCTCCAGTTTACTATATTCCAAAAATACAGTAAAGGTAAAACAGTCAGAAAGGGAAGAAAAAATTTTCACTGAATCACAAATTTTGCACCATTTCTCTTGAAATTTTAAATACAGATAAAGGTTTAATTTCTTGCCACTAAGGTAATTTACTAGTTCTTAGAAGTATAATAAGAGAATCAGAATTAATAGAGAAATCACTGGTTGTCAGAACGGTTTCTGGTCCTTGAGAACTAAACTGGCTATTGAATCTCATACCACATGCCAAAGTGCCCCCTCCCCTTAAGAGGCCACTCATTCCCATCCCGTGCTGTATCACACACACAGAAAGAGTGGGTTTAATGATCTCAAAATATTATTCCAAAGCTTAATTTTAATATATGGAATTAAAAAAAAAAACTTAAATGACTCGTTATACTTAAGACTCCTTTTCGCCTTCTGAGTGAAAATAAACAAGAAAAGATAGTGTGTTAAAATTTTTTAAAGATTGAAACCACTGAATCTGGTTGAACTGAATCCACAGAGAACTCATATGCCAACCAAAGCAAAATAAAGGAACTAGAAAGGATTTTTGGTATGAATTATTCCATTCTACTTTCACCATTATACTGCAAATCATACATAACTTCCTTAGTTGATCTAGCTTTTTTTTTTTTTTAATAAAGTGTTTGATAACAGCTTGAGAAATCCTCAAACAGAGGTACTTAAAAGCCAAACAGTAAGAGAATTAGGGCAGTACATGCCAATTACCTGGTGAAGTATTAGTGTCACATAAGCCTGCAAAATTAAAACAACTCCTAATTGTGAAAAGCAGAGCAGACAGATAAAATCTTACGTGTACTCCGGTGTAGAAATCGGTGCCTGGAACCTTGAAATTTTATTTCTTGGGGCAGAATCTGATCTGTGCCACCTTAAATAATAATTATGCTTCTTTTACATATTCAGCTTTTATAACACAAAGAAAAAAGCTAAATACGAATCTGCTGATCATTTTCATGTCAATAATAAGCCCTATTATCTCTTTGAAAGTAAGGGAGAGAACAAGGCCAGCGCTCCTGCTCTTATACTCCTATGGACTTCTATTCCTAAATCCAAGGAATAAAATAAGGTGGAGGCAGGCAAACGTTCATGCACAATGACACATAATCAGATCACATCACAGAGAAAAGGCTGAAGTAGGTAAAGACAGGAAGAGTCCAATAATTACTTTGGTAGAGGTAAAATACTGCTGACCCATGTTAATAGTTTCTTCCTTACCGTATTACCAGCATTAAATACATAATTTGCTCATTATATAAAAATTTGAAAGTTTATCAAACGTAGATTCTTAAAGATGAATACAATTATAAATAATAAAATTAATAACAGCAGCAGAAGAAAGGGCAAGGTCACACTATCAACAAAAAGACGGTTAAGTATCTTACCATGGTAACATACGTAACTACCAAAACAAAAAGTATGGTTAAGGAAGGTAAGCATTCTATTGCAAAAAACTGTATAGTTAAATATTCATGCTATTTTTACAACCAAAAAGTAAAACATGAGATTCTGTTTTATTAAACATCTAGAATAGCAGACCCCAACCTTTTTGGCACCAAAGATTGGCTTCATGGAACACTTTTTCCACAGACAGAGGGGCAGAGGCGGGATGTTTCAGGATGATGCAAGCACATCACATTTACTGTGCACTTTATTTCTGTTTGTGGCAATCTCAGGACATTCTGCCTGACGCTAGAGTTAGTGTTTGTGCTCCCATGAGAATCTAACGTCATCACTGATCTGACAGCAGGTGGAGCTCAGGCTGTAATGTGACTGACGGGGAGTGGCTGTAAATACAGAAGAAGGTTTGCAGGCTTGCTCACTTACTGCTGTGTGGCCTGGTTCCTAACAGGCCACGGACAAGTACTGGTTCGTGGCCTGGGAACTGGGGTAGAAAATGCCTTTCAAGGGACTTAAAGAAACAAATAATTCAAATATCAGCTAACTTTGTTCATCTTTTCTGAGGAACTTTCATCACTGGTAACTGCAAAAATATCTATGAACTAGTCATTTACTCTAACTCATGCTTCACAAGGCTGGTTTTTATATATTACAGAGCAGAGCAGTTTCCTTTCTTGTTAACTGAACTTAGCTATCAGTAATATATACTGTGCGAGGGAAAAAAGTGATGCTATAGTAAAATAGTCCTATTTTTATTTCATTATGGGAAATTTCAAAGTAATCATGGACCTAAATAAAAAGCAATATCTTTATATAACAGGAAAGTTAATTAGAAACTTTTGGTGCCCTAAAAAGTATTACAAATAGAAAATAACAAAAGCCCTTAGGTTTATGTTTAATCATTCTGAGAGGGTTCTAAATATCAAGAAGCTACCTTCACCATAAATTAGGTAGTCTTTTCACCTTTGTGTAACATATTTTAACATAGTCTAGAAAAAGGAATTCCATGGATTGGCGATCACTGCTAGCCATGGACCTGCAGGAAAACATACAATTTTCGCAAAAAATTTCATTATTAAAAATGGTTGAATCTTTCAGATAAGCCTTCCCTGAAGGAGACATATATTCTTTCAAACTTTCTATCTTCCTATATTATGCTTCAGAATAATTATAACTACTTTCGGAAGCATTTCAAGATTCTCCAAGAAATGAAAACAGTTACAGTTCTCCTTTGCACCTAATGCAAAAAAAGAGAGACTCAATCCCCATCAAAGTCCCTTCTGTGTCCCTATATTCTTTAGTCAAGCCCAAGTTAAAACTTCATATGGTTTAATACAAATGGCATAATTGTATTGCATGCTATTTTCCATGTAAATTTAAATGTCTTGCTTTTTATCTAGGTTTGCAAGCTGTAAGGGACATTATCACCTCCTGATTCTTTATTCGTTCCCAGAGAAATTAACGTGATGCCTGACATCAAATCAGGTTCATGATAAATGAGCGTATGAAAGTTGAAAATTTAATGAGGAAGAAACAGTAATTTATATAATTTAAATCACCAATGGCTTTGAAACTTAAAAAATTCTGACCAGTTTTTAAAGGGATATTTTATTTTAAAAACCAATCAATTTTAATAAAACAACAAAAATGACTTGTCCAATTTAAAACATCTAATGGTAGGGGTAGTTTTTAAGACCAGGGTATGATAATGTAAGATAAATGAGAAAGAAAGGTTTACACAAATAGTCCTTTAAACAATGTACTTAAATTTTTAGAAAAAGAAAAGGGTCTAAGAATTCTGTGACTCAGTAGGAAGAGAGCTAAAAAAATAATCCTGGAAAGCAAAAAAAAAATGCCATTTGCTTATGCTATATTCTTTACCATGGCTCATTAGAAGCAGAGTGGCTAGTCCTTTTACAATCTAATCACAAATTAAGTAACCTGAAAATGAAGATGTTTCCTTAACAAAGTGTTTATGCTTTATTTTCTTTCCCCAAATTTAAGGTTATAAAGAGTACTACAAAAATATAAAACTGATGTAAATGTATTACATAATAAACTGCAAACACTATTACAAGTAAATGACTTTTTTCTTCAGGTTCTTAGGTATAAAACATAACACTTCATCCTTTTTTTCTTTCTAAATATTTGAGAGTAAGTAAATCATTTAGAAAAGGATGGGACAGGCAGTGTATAGAGACAACTATGAATGAGATACAATGCTTAGTGGTTCTACTCACATGGAGTCAGTTTTGACCAGCTGTCCATTTTGGCGAACAGCATTTTCACTCATAGAGCGTTCTCTTTTTAGCCTGCCAACTGCACGGATCTGTTAGGCACAAAGAAAGGGAAAGGAATGGTAAATATTCTTAGTAGTCTAGTAGTTGCTTAGCATCAAAAGGACCTTAATCTAAGGCTACTCACAAAATTAAAAAATAACAGAACCATGAATTGCTACTCGGTGTGTGTATTATATGCAGGGCATGTTAAGGAAAAAACCTCTACTTACTATAATGCAGATAAACGGGGGAATGTTTATTTTCTTTATGAAAATAGTGACTTCTAGTTGCTTTTTTAAGTCTCAATCTTACCTGGTACAATTATTAATATTTTTATTTATTATAATTATGCAATATACTTACATTCAGTTCAGTTCAGTCCCATCTGACTCTTTGCGACCCCATGAACCACAGCACGCCAGGCCTCTCTGTCCATCACCAACCCCCAGAGTTTACCCAAACTCATGTCCATTGAGTCGGTGATGCCATCCAACCATCTCATCCTCTGTCATCCCCTTTTCCTCCTGCCCTCAATCTTTCCCAGCATCAATACTTGCATTACTTAACGAACAATTCACAACAGCTTTTAAAGGCACTTACACTATAGGAAATGGGATAGATTTGTAAATATTACAAATAAGGCTTCTGAGGTTAAAATAAATTCAGATTAGTTTAGATATTTGAATGGAGAAGGCAATGGCACCCCACTCCAGTATTCTTGCCTGGCAAATCCCATGGATGAAGGAGCCTGGTAGGCTGCAGTCCATGGGGTTGCTGGGAGTCGGACACGACTGAGCGACTTCACTTTCACTTTTCACTTTCATGCACTGGAGAAGGAAATGGCAACCCACTCCGGTGTTCTTGCCTGGAGAATCCCAGGGACGGGGGAGCCTGGTGAGCTGCCGTCTGTGGGTTCGCACAGAGTCGGACACGACTGAAGCGACTTAGCAGTAGCAATTTGAAAACTAAAAAAAATCTCACATGCTTAAATGTTTTAGTATTCTAGAAATAGTTACAATCTTCCACCTTACATGCTCTTCGTACAAAATGTTATTGGTCTCTTTCCATTAAATAGATGGAATTAAAGGATGAATCTATGTTTCCTTCCCTTGAAATTAGATGGGCTAGTGACTGCTACAGAGATGATAAATGTGACTTCTGAGGTTAAGTTAGAAACAACACTAAGGCTTCTGCTTTTTTCCCCTTTCATTGTTTGGAACAACAGCACCAAGACCCAAGCGGCCAGACAGAAAGGCTATGTGTGGTTATACCAGCCAGTAATCCTGGCTGAGGTCTACACAATAGCTAGTTATCAACTGACCTATGAGTGAGTAAGCCTCAAGCTGTTGAGTCATCCTGAGCCTTTGAGACTTCCTAGCCTAGGCCCAGATAATATACAACAGAAACAAGCTTTCCCCACTATGCTTGATGCAAACATCTCACCGACAAAATCCATGAAAAAAATAAGCAATTTCTATTTCAAGCCACTAACTTTAGGATGGTTTAATGGGCAGCAGGAGATAACTGGGGCTTCCCTGGTGGCTTAGACAGTAAAGAGTCTGCCTGGAATGCGGGAGCCCAGGTTCAATCCTTGGTTTGGGAAGATCCCCCTGGAGAAGAAAATGGCAACCTACTCCAGTATTTTGCCTGGAGAATTCCATCGACAGAGGAGCTTGGCAAGCTACAGTCCATGGGGGTCACAAAGAGTCGGACAGGACTGAGTGACTAATAGACACACACACACAGGAGATAACTGAAACAATGGTAATCATGAACTTTTCTGCTTAAAAAAAAATTTTTTTTTTTTTACTGGAAATACCTCTGGCAACTTAATGGTTTAAAAAAAAAATAGATTTTATTGTAAATGACAACTGGTATGTGAACCAACAGACTTGAAGATTAACATTCTCAAAAATGCAAACCCAGTATCTATTAATGCTCTTAAAAAAGACCTGGGAATAGATCACCAGGGTATAAGCACCATCAGAGCAGAAAACAATCCTGTATTTCATGCCAACAAAACTTAAAATCATACTAAGCGGCGCATAACTTCAAAGCGTGGTTTAAATTTGGTTATGATTATGAACCACTTACCCATCTGAACAAAAGAAAAAAAAAAACCAAACAGAAAAGGAGTTGGCTTGGAGCCTACTGCAAGAGTTCTTTACAGTTAAACCAAAAGTCAAAATTACTTGAAGGCATTTATATATAAAAACTAATCTTGGACAAATCAATGTCCATGAGGTCTTTGTTTACTGGTTCTGCAGATTTATTCAGATCTTATCTCTCCCTCAAGAATCTGCTCAGATGCCTTAATATTTTCCCCTATAATGGTCCGTTTTATTTCATATAATTTTTAAAAGTTACACTCTATTTATAGTTATTACAGAATGCCGCCTATATTCCATGTTGTACAACACATCCTGGTAGCCTGTCTTACACCCAACAGTTTGTACCCCCGACTCCCCAATTCTTAATGCCGACCCCTCCACTAATAACTGCTAGTTGGTTCTCCATATCTGTGTCTGCTTCTTTTCTGTTACGGTCACTCGCTTGTTGCATGTTTTAGATTCTACGTATAAGTAATATCATATAGTATTTGTCCTTCTCTGACTTATTTCATTTAGTGTAATATCCTTCAAGTCCATCCATGCTGTTGTAAATGGCAAAATTTCATGTTTTATGGTTGAGTAGTGTTCCACTGTATTTGTGTGTGTCTCTGTGTGTATCTCACGTTTTCTTTATCCATTCATCTGTTGATAAGACACTTATTTCCATATTTTCTGCCAGAAGATGCTAACTTTCATAACAGTGATATTTGTACCTACTGATCTTTTAACATCAATTAGAACCATGTGCTAAACATACTATACATATTATTACACCGAATTCTCTCAATAATCTTATGTACTTGGCATTATTCTCTTCTTTATTTTAGAGATGAGCCTTGCTTTGGAACAGTTAAACAACTAGATGAAAGTTATGTGGTTAGTAAGCAGCAAAGTAGGCCCTCAAAATTAAGACATTCTCAGGCTCAGTTTTTCGCTTCAGTGCTATACACTTTGGACATTTATCACATTTGACTAAATATCATAATTATTGCAGGAGTAAACCCCACACAGGCTTAGAATCTAGGTCTACTGAGGGAAATCTTGGTAAAAAATTTTCTATCACTCATCCTTTATCATTCAGAAAAAAGGGAGTGATTTACAAAAACATAAGTGCCACTTATTTATTATTTTAAAATAAAATATTATTTTAATATAAAATAGTCATTCACGACAATGCTCAGCTTGTTTTCAGGCTGGTTATCCACACCAAGCAGTGTCTAAAACAGTGGGATCATGAAGCTAGGAAGGCAAATAAAACTAAATGAATATCAAAGGGAGGGTTTCTCTTCTGGCAGAATCCTCATTCCAAGACAGTACTATTCACAGCCGTAGAGGTCCTTCCCTCACTCAGACCACTGTGAAGGAAGCGTGTCTCACTGTCCTGTCTTACCCAAAAGCTTAAAAGATGTCTGTTAAATATAGTCCTGCTGCATTTACCTCAGTGCCTTTTCATCATGTGAAGATTCAAAGTCAGTACTTTTCATCAAGCAAATATGTGGAATGTCTAAACTGGCACCTGTATTATCTGAGTCACCTCAGCACAAACTTCCAGCCTAGGAAAAGGCTATACCTAGTACTGGGAAACTGCACTCCTGTAGATTATGTGCATGATTTACCCTCTTAGGAAGGACTATATGAAAGATGAAAGACAAAGGCAGTTTCATTACCAATAAAAACTTATCTTCGCATATTGTCTTTTATTAGAATCATGACAACATAAGAATTTAGGAATTTTAATGAAAAAGTGGCAACTACAGAAATCACAGCAAAGGAGTTTTACAAGACTGGCCCTAAATCAACAGCAAAGGCAAAATCTGAACTTCGCTACTAACATCTTAGTAAGTCCGTACACTGCCATACTGAGATCAAAAGGGCTAGTAACCTTACATAACACGGTAACTAACTCAGTAGAAACTTCGGAGCAAGCAAGAGAATAGGTAGTGTCAAGGGGATAAAAAGAGCTTTCGCCAACTGCCAGACAGCTCTTATAACAAAGTGATGCGTTAATTTTTTCCCATGCTAAAATTCCCCAAATTTTCTGTATTGCTTAAAGTGACTCCTACCCATAAAAGCTCTTCCTTCAAGACCCAATGAATGTTAATGCCTTCCACAAAATTGTCATTTTCCTGAAATATGATATTTAAATAAAAAAAAAAAGCACAGTATCATATTTTGAGTATTTATAAACCAGAATTTATAGCAATCAATGGTTCATGCAGAAGGATATTATTACATATTGCTAATGACATGATTTATAGGCTCTTGATGCCTCTTTCTGGAGAAGGCAATGGCACCCCACTCTGGTACTCTTGCCTGGAAAAATCCCATGGATAGAGGAGCCTGGTAGGCTGCAGTCTATGGGGTCGCTAAGAGTCGGGCATGACTGAGCAACTTCACTTTCACTTTTCACTTTCGTGCATTGGAGAAGGAAATGGCAACCCACTCCAGTACTCTTGCCTGGAGAATTTCAGGGATAGAGTGGCCTAGTGGGCTGCCATCTATGGCGTTGCAGAGTCGGACACGACTGAAGTGACTCAGCAGCAGCAGCAGCAGCAGCAGCAGATGCCTCTTTCACTTTTGCTGTTGTCTATGTTATTTCAAATTCAGATACTGTTAAAACTCTAGTACTTACTTCTTCATTTTGAGGGGTTGGAGCAGGTCTTTCTAAATCCAGAAAATCTAGTGGTCTTTCACTCAGCGTAAGCACACGAGGTGGTGTTTTTAGAGCCAGAGGCTTAAAGGGAGTTGACTGTATAAGGTCAAGATCTGCTGGTCTTGAAAATGGAATGTCTTCATTATTTCCTGAGAGTAAAAACAATAAAGAGGAGGGAGGTTTTTAAAAAGATACTGGTTTTATTCAAATGTATTTGCCACTACACACCCACCAGGAATAGCTAAAATTAAAAAGGCTAACAATACAAAGTGCTGGCAAGGATGCGGAGCAAATGGAGCACTCATATGTCACTGATGGGAACATAGCAGGGTACAACCAATTTCAAAAATAGTTTGACAGCTGTTCATAATATAATGTGATCTAGCAACTCATTCCTAAGAGATATGAAAACACGTATCTTCATAGCAGCTTTATTCTTAATAGCACTAAAAAAGGAACAACTCAAATGTTCACCAACAAGTGAATATATAAACTAATTGTGGTATATCCACAGTATTAGAAATAAAATGGAGGAACAATCAATATAAGCAATAATATTGAAGACTCTCAAAAACCTAACACTAAGCAAAAGAAGCCAGACCCAAGAGTATATAATATAGTGTTATCATTCTATTCATACAAAATTCTGGGAAAGATAAATCTGATCTCTGGTTATAAAAAGGAGATCATGGTTGCCAGAAATTGAGGGGTAAGAACTGAATAAAAAACTGTTCAGGGTGGGATAATGAAACGTTCTATATCTGGACTGTGGTAGAGTTACATAGGAGTATACTTTTGTCAAAAATCATCAGGCTATCCACTTTAAAATTACACACATTTTATGTACGTAAGTAATACTTCAATAATTATTTGAACTATTAACAAATACTATTTGAAATTTCAGACTATGGTAATTAATAAACTTTTTGAAGAAAATGTAAAGTTGCATTTCTCAACCCCTTTCCTGTGTGCTCAGTCGCTTAGTTGTATCCAACTCTTTGCAACTCCATGGACTACAGCCCATCAGGGTCCTCTGTCCACGGAATCTTCCAGGCAACAATACTGGAGTGGGCCCCAATCCTTTTTCTAAATATTTTGAAAAGTTCCAAAAGTTTTCATAAAAACATGTAATATAAAGGTTTATCAGACAACTTTATAAACAAATATAAAATACCTGCTACCACAATTCTCTCTGGAACTTGCATAATCACACTAGCGTTTGAAACTCCTTCTTGAAATCCTTGTTCCAGGTCAGCATTTGGTGGTGCTACCTTTAATTTTTCTGGGACCCTCATTCGCTGACTAATACCTTCGGTGTATTCCATTTCATACTGAATTCGACTAATTTCCGCCATCTCAGCAGCAGTGGGAGAAGGAAAGGCCGCCCCACTCACTCTGCGGGCAAAAAATTTACAGACGGGGTGAGTGAGTGCTAAAATGCCCGTCTTCTCTATGCAGTGAAGTTAGAAGACAAAACCTTTAGAAAGAGCACAAGAAGACTTCTCGTTTGTGAGTACTGAACACATACAAAGGAAAAATGCAAGACTGAAGAAAACGCTTTTCTCAACATAATACCTTCCCACTTAGTTGAAGTTGCACCTTGAGTTTATTACTTAGGAGCAGATTTTTAAAATTTGTGTATAACTACAACATGAATATGCACACAGATACACTCTCCTCCTCCTCACTGCATAAACAGATAGGCATGCTGCTTATAACTAAAAACCGCCGAAAATAAAACTCAAATAGAAATTTCCTAGTGAATTATTTGAAGGGAAGCTGCTAGGACTTTATAAAAATGAAATTAGAAACTGCTATCATGCATGGAAAAAATAAAACTTTTTAATGATGAAAATCAGATTCAGAAGGTAAATAATGTTAATTCTCAATTTACTAAAAAAGAAGCAACCCCCCTGAGTTTCACAAAATACAAATTAAAACGTCTCTTACTGAATGTATACCTGATGACTGAGATGAAATTTTGAAAATCAAATAAAGAATATACATTAATAAAGCCTTAATGTATGCATTCATTTTGAGGGACCATAGTGTGAAAGGTTCACACTATTCATCATTTGTACTGAATATATTTGCATGTATATTTAAAAAAACATGACATGCCTTCAAAGGGAAAGGCAAAACATATGCACTGCAAAATCTTCTAAATTAGAGAAGCATCCATGCTCCAAGGAAAAGCAGCAGAAAGGAAGTTGCCCGAGATAAAAAAAATATTGATCACGATGTAAAAGATGATTAGCCTGTGGGCAATCAGCTTTAAAGCCACTATGTCTCAAGCCTATAATACCAGCTCAACTGAATAAAATGTCACTGACCTTCCTAGTGATGTGTCATTGCTTGTTCTTTTACTCATTTTTAATACAGTAAATACACGTCTATAAAAGCTATTAAAATACTGCTACCCTGGAGTTGTTTACTTTACACAACAATTCCCCTACAGATCTGAACTTTTTTGGAGGTGTACATAACAACACGGACACTGCTTTTCCAGCTGTAAAAAAGAAAGAATAAAAATCAGTATTTCAACAATTCATTTCATATGAAAACTACGAATCAAAGTAAATATCTACTTAAAATTATTTTTGGATTTCAACCAAAACCAATGTTCAAATCTCTCATAAAAAGAGTTCTTTACCTCAAAAATCACAAGGGCCATTTTAAGCATACTCACTATACTATGATTTTGCAAACAGGGTCAAGAAAAGTTAAACAAACATATATACAAATGTGAAGTCAGATTAGAAGAAAACATTTTGTCACAAAATTCCTCTTAAGTATTATATTCTGAAGGGGGGGATCCTTTTCTTTTTTAGACTGAGTACAAATGAAGAAATCACAAAGATAATGTAAAAGGCAGAAAAATGTATTTGCAGTAACAATATTTGATGTATAAGTAATGATTTCTTTAAAAGCAAATAACTTTGAAAACTAAATTACACTAAGTTTTCAGTGAAAGATATTATACTTAAGTCAAGGTCAATAAAAATTAAAGACAATTAAAAAATCAAGGAGTATAAATTTAAGTCACAGTGGGGACATTTCCTAAACTCCATGTCAGAGACATATCACACATCTCAAACTCCACGTCACTGACATGCTTTGGAGAGATCTTAGAGGCTGGTTAAGGTGCTACACCCTGACAATTGGTTAATTATGACTGCTAACTTGCACCTTTTATTCTTTACCAAAACGTGTGAATTTTAAGGATCTGGCATGCAGATGGTTTAAAGACTAACACAACAGACCCAAAAGATAATTTTTACTCACAAATGTGTACCAATTACTGCTTGCTGTTTGGCATTATCTGCTTCTGTGCTTCATATTAAATCCATTAACTTGCCTCAGTATGCACGTGCTGGATTTAGAGCCACTTTTGTCCCTGGGGGAGAAAAAACAGGAGCTGACTGAAAAACTAGATGATACTGACATCAGAGATTCATTGCTGGAAATCCTCTGCATGATGAAAGCCACTAAAGATGCATAGCCTTACATTAAAAAAACCACTAAAATAAAGAAAAAATGAACAAACTTACCACCAATTTTAGGCCTGGAGACAGAACCCTACAACCATTCACTAGTTAATACAAGATAAAAGACTACTGTTTCTGATTTGAATTAGAAAAACATAGCTGACAAAATATACATATGTTTAACAGAATCTTAATACTGAGGTGTATACGTAAGTGTATATATACACACACAAATTAAGGAGAAACAAATGCACTGGCGAAATTTTCATCCAGCTACTTTCATTTAATTTCATTCATAACTTTAATTCAGTATTTAATTTGAACCAGTAACACATGCACACGGTACAAAGTACACAAGAACATACAGAACAATAAAGTGTCCCACTGATCCCATGAGGTAACCTCTTATCAATTTCTGTGCATCATTCTAAATAAGAAATGAGATAGCCTTCTTATACTTACATGTACCTGAAGCACAGTAAAAGCTTGTATTTGGAAATAACACTGAAAGAGACACTTCAAAAGGAGTACAGCCTTAAGACATTATGAACTGAAATTTTATAATAGTAAAAAAGGGATGCAAATTGCTAGAACAGTATCTCCCCAAAATGTGCTGTTCTCTTCACTCCACTCACTACATTTCAGCCTTCATATTAACTTTCCACTATTACATAACATGGGTCTCAACATTTCATTCTACAGCAACATCTTTGTTTACAAGACTTTCTGAGTTTGTAAAGTATCATGGATTTAAATCACCAAAGATGGACACTGAAAAGACAACTTCTAGAAAAAGCCAAATTCTCCTGTAGCCAATCTTAGCTACTTACAAGGTAGATTAAACTTTCCTACTAAGATTTAACATTGTACTGTTTTAATTACTGGCTTTTCTGCTTAAGCAAATTTGATCAAAATCTCATTTTTTTCCCCTCTCTCTCTCTCATTAGACTATGACATTTTTGGTAGTATCTTTTGGCAAAAAAGAAAATAAATTTCTCATCTGGAGTTAAGACATTAACTCCAGTTTTGTCACTTACAATCTACTAGGTACATGAGTCTCTGTGATATAACTAAAGAGACAAAATCCTTTAATGTACACATACAAAAACAGGTAACAAAAACATAACTCTTAAAAAAAACCCTCACCCGCAAACCACCTAGAATCAAGTCACATCCAGTATCCTGTGACAGAAAGTGTCCCCAACTTGGGCACATAATGAATCAAGCTTTATGTTCTCATTTTCTGTATTAGAATGCTGGGATCGAAAGACACAGCCCAGGAAGTCACAGAAAGAACTTGGGTCAAATTGATCATGGTTACAAAGATTTCTATAATTCCCCAAATACCAAAAAAAAAAAAAAAAGCCAGGTTGTTTGTCACTTACTGTGTGGACCTAGTTCAAGGCTTTTATACTGATCACCCTATTTCAGTTCTCTTTTCAAGCAACTATACTTAAAAAGAATACGTCTGCAATGTGGGAGACCTGGGTTCGATTCCTGGGTTGGGAAGATCCCCTGGCGAAGGGAAAGGCTACCCACTCCAGTATTCTGGCCTGGACAATTCCACGGACTGTATAGTCCATGGGGTCGCAAAGAATTGGACATGACTGACTTTCACATTTAAATAATGGGTGTATAAGAAAATCACAGCGTAGTAACCCAGGATTCATGTTTATTTTTAAAGAAAAGTCACTGAAAAGTTGGAAAAATACGAGTTAACGAATTTTAAAATAAGGCTATCAATCCACAGGAAACAAGTTTCAACACCAAAAGGAAGACAGTAACCACTAAACTTTGTAATCATAAAAGCGGTAGCCCTATCAGACAGGAAGGGATAGAAAACACAATTTCCTTTGGGAAAAAAAACTAAAGAGCAAAACCAACTCACAAGTGCTTGCAACCAAAAAGAAAAAGATAGCAGGTCCTACACACAATTTAATTACACGGGCAGAGACTCCAAGGTACAACAAAATCGTTCTAATTCTCTCCGAATCTATTTTCCTAAGGGTTTTTCCTTTGGGATCTCATTAGGTGATGTAATCAACACCGAAAGAAATGTTTTTTCCATCTAGGGAGAGAAAACACTTAAGATCCTTCAGTTAAAGTCCCTCTGTGGGGTGAGAGGCCTGTATACAACTGGTTCTACATTTGAAACAAAGGCGCTAAGGCTTTTTATCTTCTGCAACTAAAAGACGCCACCACTTTTGAAAGGGTTCTCGTCCCTCGAGAATGCCCCTAGTAAGAGGCAGCCCGTGGTTTTCTTCTACCGCAGAAGGGGAACTCGTCCTGCAGACGAAGAAGGTCACACGCTGACGGAAGGGGAATCCGAGCTTTCTCCAGTTTCCAGCTCCTGGAAGGAAACCCTGGAGCATCTCCCGACATCCACACCTGCAGCAAGGATGCTTCCTGATCGGCGCGACCAGGGGCCTCCCCGGGGCGCCTGGGCTTCCAACAAGGCTTTTCTTCTCCAACACGTCCCGCCTCCCCACACACACAAAGTAAAAGAAAAACAAACCAAAAACGACTTTCAAAGAGACAGGTGTCGGGTTCAAGGTCATACGGGAAGGTACCAGGACCTTGCCTGGGAACATGACAGGAGACTACCACTCAAGCCTCGCTTGAAGCTCAGGTTGCCCTTAGGCTTTCCCACGCCAGAAACTATCTTCTACATGGAAAACTCAATTTTTCGACCTAACGAAGGCACAGAACTAAAGCGGGCAAGGTTAGCCCCAGAACGATTGCAGCAGGGTGCGCTGCTCTCCCGTGCTTTCCTCAGACACTAAAGGGGGGAGCAACGCCCCGAGAAGGAGGAAAGGTCAGGGTTGAAGCGGGGAGGCCCCTGGGGAAGGCCAAGACCGCACCATGGACCGGCCCAGCCGGTCGCTCCATAGCCGGAGGATACCGGCCACAGCGCTAGGCCCCGCATCCGGCTCGGGCCGCGGATCCCGGGTCGGGAAGACGTCAGCACTCACCCCTGGGCCCGCTGGAGGGTCCCCGGCGAGGGCCGCCGCCCGCCGGCTCCCGGGGTGCTCGGGTGGGCGGTCTCAGAGGCCGTTGGCCGAGCGCACGGAGGCGCCCGGGCAAATCACCGGCCGGAGACGCCCGCAGCGGGCGGGGAGAGAAAGAGAGACGCGAGAACGCCCGGGACTGGTCCCTTCCGGGAGCTGTAGTTGAGACAGGTTCGTGGTCATGTGACGCGAGGAAGGGCGGACGCAAGACCCACGTAGAGGAGCGCTGCTGTACGACGGCGGTTCCGCGACATCTTTGTTGTGGGCAAAGTGCGCCCACCGCATCTCGTGTTTAAAAGGTAAACCTTCGGTAGCTAGTTAAATAATTAGTTTTCAGGACTGTCCGCATCAAAATCAGAACTGGTGTGAGGCCTAATAATCTGCATATTTCGCCCGCTCTGCAAGTGGTTCTTAAACACTATACTCCAATTTTGACGATTTTTCAAGCCCTCTGTGTCTTCCTTAACAGTGATCCCTACCCTGACCTGCTTTACTAACCCTTAAAGGTAAGGATCTCGGAAAAGAAGTTAGGTTTCACAGTAGTTAGAAACCCTGTTTAGTTTCCAAGAACTGTTTGCTGTCTAACCATTTAAAGTGAAAGTGAAGTCGCTCAGTCGTGTCCGACTCTTTGGGACCCCATGGATTGTGTAGCCCGCCGGGCTCCTCCATCCATGGGATTTTTCAGGCAAGAATACTGGAGTGGGCTGCCGTTTCCTTCTCCAGGGGATCTTCCCCACCCAGGAATCCAACGGGGTCTCCTGCACTGCAGGCAGACAACCACATAACCACTAACTTTCTAGGAGAAAGTCAATACCTTGTTCGTCAACACTGGGCGGACTGAAGCCAATTCAAGGAATACATTTGTATTCTTCGATGTTAACAGCTAAAGACATACGCAAGAGTATGTACTTCTCTAGAACCTAAAGATACTCTAGAGATGTTCAGTCCAGTTCAGTCACTCAGTTGTGTCCGACTCTTTTCGACCCCATGGACTGCAGCATGCCAGCCTTCCCTGTCTATCACCAACTCTCAGAGTTTGCTCAAACTCATGTCCATCAGGTTGGTGATGCCATCCAACCATCTCATCCTCTGTGGTTCCCTTGTCTTCCTGCCTTCAATCTTTCCAGCATCAGGGTCTTTTCAAATGAGTCAGTTCCTCACATCAGGTGGCCCAAGTATTGGAGTTTCAGCTTCACCATCCATTCATATATTCATTCCAATGAATATTCAGGACTGGTTTTCTTTAGGATGGACTGGTTGGCTCTCCTTGCAGTCCAAGGGACTTGCAAGAGTCTTCTCCAACATCACAGTTCAAAAGCATCAATTCTTCGGAGCTCAGCTTTCTTTATGAGAGATGTCCAACTCTCACATCCATACATGACTACTGGGAAAACCATAGCTTTGACTAGACAGACCTTCATTGGCAAAGTAATGTCTCTGCTTTTTAATATGCCATCCAGGTTGTTCATAGCTTTTCTTCCAAGGAGCAAGCGTTTTTTAATTTCATGACTGCAGTCACCATCGGTAGTGATTTTGAAGCCCCCCAAGATAAAGTCTGCTACTGTTTCTACTGTTTCCCCATCTATTTGTCATGAAGTGATGGGACGGGATGCCATGATCTTAGTTTTCTGAATGTTGAATGTTGGTAACATCTAGAGATGTTACCTTTCTTTAAAACAACTTAGGAAGTCCTCTGAGAATTTCCTTCTTGGGCCCATTTTTAATACTGACAAATCATCCTTTAAGTGCAGATGATCTTAGGAATGATCATCTATTCCAGGCCAACCTTTTGGGGGAATTTAGAGGCCAAGCTAAATAAGCTATGACCAAAACCTTTAGAAATGAGGGTCTTGCTGCTCCACTACTATCTTTCTACTTTTTAGTACTTATAATTTGGTTCTTACTCCTGTCCATTCCCCACTAAGGAAACTGAAATAAGTTTCAAATGAAGATTGTGATTCTGAAATATTGAATCTTCCATGTTACCATCTGTATGATCATTCTACTCTTTGACTCAAAGTCTTCAATGGGTCTCTAATACCAACCAATGATGTACAAGTTCTCCATGGTGTTCTAAACTCTAATATGGCCCTCACCTCCCATGCCACTCCATTTACTACAAGTGTGAATGATATATATCTATATGGTCTTGATCATTGATTGTTCTCTGAGATTAGTTCATGCTTTTCTAACTATTGATACTTACCTTTATCTATTTCTGCCACCTATAATGCCGTCCTGCCTCTGATCAACTTCTGTTTCTTGAAATTCTAACTAACCTTGAAAGACCGCCTAAAAAATCCACTTTTGTGATTTTATGAGGCCTCCAACTTATGAACCATTGTCTATTGACTCTTACAGTATTTGTCACATTCTGTTGCATATTATAATTATCTATGTATTTGCTTTATTTTATTGTACCAGATGATAAGTTCCATGTTTGAGACCAAGGTCTATATCTTACTCATCTCACTGCTTTCATGGAGCAACCATATTGAGCATGTTGTAGGTCTTGGGTATAAAGTAATGAGATCTATTTCCTTATTTGACCGATAAATTGCAGTTAAGGATAATTCCAAAGCAATAGTTCTAAAAAGGTTTTGAGCAGTGTTATCATTTTTAGAAACACCTTAAAGTCTCCAAAAACCTAGAGAGGGTAGTATTTCTCTGAATGGTTAAATTGAGCCTGGTCTGAGGAGGCCTTGCAAATAGCTGAGAAAAGAAGAGAAGCAAAAGGCAAAGGAGAAAAGGAAAGATATGCCCATCTGAACTTGGAGTTCCAAAGAATAGTGAGGAAATAAGAAAGCCTTCCTAAGTGAACATGCAAGGAAATAGGGGGAAACAATAGAATGGGAAAGACTAGAGATCTCTTCAAGAAAATTAGAGATATCAAGGGATATTTCATGCAAAGATGGGCACAATAAAGGACAGAAACAGTATGGACCTAACAGAAGCAGAAGAGATTAAGAAGAGTTGGCAAGAATACACAGAAGAACTATACAGAAAAGATCTTAATGACCTGAATATCCACAATGGTGTGATCAGTCACCTAGAGTCAGATGTCCTGGAGTGCAAAGTCAAATGGGCCTTAAGAAGCACCACTATGAACAAAGCTAGTGGAGGTGATGGAATTCCAGCTAAGCTATTTCAAATCCTAAAAGATGATACTGTGAAAGTGCTGCACTCAGTATGCCAGCAAATTTGGAAAACTCAGCAGTGGCCACAGGATTGGAAAAGGTCAGTTTTCATTCAAGTCCCAAAGAAAGGTAATGCCAAAGAATTTTCAAACTACCACACAGTTGCACTCATTTCACGTGCTAGCAAGGTAATGCTCAAAATCCTTCAAGCTAGGCTTCAATAGTCTGTGAACCGAGAACTTCCAGAGGTACAAGCTAGATTTAGAAAAGGCAGGAGTCAGAGATCAGATTGCCAACATCTGTCGGATCATAGAAAAAGCAAGAGAATTCCAGAAAAACATCTACTAATGCCTCATTGACTACACTAAAGCCTTCGACTGTGTGGATCACAACAACCTGGAAAATTCTTTAAGAGATGGGAATACCAGACCACCTTACCTGCCTCCTGAGAAATCTGTATGCAGGTCAAGAAGCAACTGTTAGAACTGGACAGGGAACAACAAACTGGTTCCAAATTGGGAAAGGAATACATCAAGGCTGTATATTGTCACCCTGCTTATTTAACTTACATGCAGAGTACATCATGTGAAATACCAGGCTGGCTGAAGCACAAGCTGGAATCAAGATTAATGGGAGAAATATCAATAACCTCAGATATGCAGATGACACAACCCTTAACGGCAGAAAGTGAAGACGAACTAAAGTGCCTCTTGATGAAAGTGAAAGAGGAGAGTGAAAAAAAAAAACTAGCTTAAAACTCAACATTCAAAAAATGAAGATCATGGCATCAGGTTCCATCACTTCATGGCAGATAGATGGGGAAACAATGGAAACAGTGAGAGACTTTTTTTTCCCTTGGGCTCCAAAATCACTGCAGATGGTGACTGTGGCCATGAAATTAAGAAACGCTTGCTCCTTGGAAGAAAAGCTGTGACAAACCTAGACAGCATATTAAAAAGCAGAAACATCAGTTGGCCAACAAAGGTCCATGTAGTCAAAGTTATGGTTTTTCCAGTAGTCATGTATGGATGTGAGAGTTGGACTATAAAGAAAACTGAGTGCTAAAGAATGATGCTTTTGAACTGTGGTGCTGGAGAAGACTCTTGAGAGTCCCTTGGACAGCAAGGAGATCAAACCCATCAATCCTAAAGGAAATCAACCCTACTATTCATTGAAAGAACTGATGCTGAAGCTGAAGCTCCAATACTTTGGCCACCTGATGCAAAGAGTCGACTCATTGGAAAAGATCCTGATGCTGGGAAAGATTCAAGGCAGGAGAAGGGGACAACAGAAGAGGTGGTTGGATGGCATCACTGACTCAATGGACATGAGTGTGAGCAAACTCCAGGAGATGGTGAAGGACAGGGAAGGCTGGCGTGCTGCAGTCCTTGGGGTCGCAAAGAGTCAGACGAGACTGACTGAACGATGTCGATGATGATTCAAAGTCAGTTGCTTTGCGTTCTGTGTTTGGTTGTCTTTTAGTTTCCAGTAAGCAGAGCTGGGGTAAGACTGAAGTGAACTAGCCACACTAAGTGCTCTGCAAGTGCCCTGTCAACAAGTTACAAGGAATCCCTTAGAGACTGATGAAGGCTTTTCTTTCTATAGGACTTTTATTTCTATAGGACTTTTCTTTCTTATAAACAGGCTTATAAGTAGAGATAATGAACTCAACACAGCATTCATTCTTCTGCTTGTAAAAATAAGTTCATTAAAATGCATTAGTATACTTTTTGATCAAAATGTTTTCTAATTAATTTTTTGGTCCAATTATGAAACTGTTTCTAAATATTTGGGCAACAATTTTCTTGGTTTTCTTAGAATTATTGCCCAGCATCACCATTCATTCTGTGTTTTCATATGATGATATCTTTATTGTCATTTGACACACCCCAAAAGTTCCTTACCCATGACAGTTCAGATTTTTGTCTATTAAAGGCATTCATCTTTACCAATTCTCTACCTTTGAAATTTTATGAATATTTTTCCTTGAATAGGGTGCATTACAAATGGGAAACATCAAAATATAAGATCCATAACTTCTGTAATTTATACCTTTTCCTCTTGATTTATGAAAACTCTTTAAATACCTCAATAGGAAATGCATAAAGATATGATTAGGCCTTTCACAGGAAAAAAAAACCTCACATATTAATTAAAATATATTAAATAAAAACCCCAATACTAATTTAAAGTGGTAAATGTTCAGCCTTGCTGATAATGAGCAAAATGTAATTGAGACTGGCAAAACTGTGAAAGAACAGCAATGTCCAATATTGGTAAAAGCATAAGGAGATAAAAGTTTTCATAACATTGCATTGATGCAACTAGAAATTCTAGCAATGTTTCTGGAGAACATGTGTGTATGTATATAAATATATATATATAATCTCAAAGGCCTAAGATTGCAACTCCTTTGATTTTTGCAGTTTTCCTCCTAGAGATTTATCCTGAGGAAACAATTGGACAAATATGAAATGTTCATAATACATCCATAATAAAACTAAATGTCATCCTATTCATTGATTTATGTAGAAAAATCCATATAAATACTGATTAGTTCTTACCTATTGATTTGAAAATATGTCAACAAGAAAAAAGTCTGAGATGATAATATCTTAATTTTCTTGGATGGGGGTGAGGGGTTAGATCATGGCAATTTTTATATAGTCTTCATAATTACTGTTATTTTTTACAGTGAACATATACTATTTTTACAATCCAAAAAAATTAATTTGTTTATATTTTGAAAAAAATAAGACCAGATATAAATTTTTCAATTTTATTCTTAGACAATACAACAACAAAATATTTAAGGTGTAATTACAGAAATATTAGTACAACATTGTAATTCTGTCAAGATATAATAATATAAAATATTCAATATATTTTAAATATATTTCATTTGGTTATAGAGTAAATATTAAATTAAGTTTAGTAGCGGTAAGTTGCACTGGATGCATAGAAAAATCTTTGTAAGTTAAATTAGCAATAAAATTCAAATTTAGAATTATTGTAATACTTTTATAAATAAGTTATTTAATAATGTTTATCTTGCAAAAACACCTCTGAGAAACCCATTATTTCAGCACACTGTGAAATTCCAAAGTTGAAGCCCCAGATTTAAAAGAAACAAGTTATTTACATTTTATCTACAAAGTTAAATCTTCATAACTTTATAAACTACTGATGGGTATCTGGAAAGTAATGCTCATGAGCTGTGTTTCAGTGCTCAGTCTTACAAGGGGAACCGAGCCACTTTGAATACGGCTTCACTGGGATCTAATGTTTACCATCACTTGTTTTCCTCAGAAGTTAAACACTGATAATGGGACAAGAAAAGAGGGAGCCTGGGGACAAGCAGAGGCCAGTCATTTGCCATTAGCACCAATATAAGGCTTTAACTTATTAGTAAAATTAGATGACCTTGAGGTCACTTGTGATTTTGGACTTTAAAGAGAGCTATGGATGGAGTAATATTGGTTGGCCTTAACTGGTAACTGTCTGTAGAATAGTTTCTTGGATGTTTGCCTAGAACAGATCTTCTCAATCAGAAATCACCTGGAGAAGCTTGTTAAAATATGCATTTCTGGGCCTTTCCCCCAGAGTTTCTGATTCTAAATGTCTACGCTAAGCATTTGCATTATGGCAAGTACCCAGATGCTGCTGATGCTGCTGGTCCAGGGACCACATTTTGAGAATTGCTGACCTACAGAGGGTTTGTGTAGATCAGCTAGCCCTATGCCATTATGGTACAATTAAGAAAGTTGGATATTTTTAGAGAAAAAAAAAAGTCTTAGTATAAGATGAGTCTAAGCAAATAATCTAAGTAAAATGCACTTCTCAGCTTAAATGTAAAAATCATTTGACAGCAGTCACATGAGCAGTGAAGGATGCCAACCAAGGTCACACTGTGTGCTTTCCTCTGGGGTCACACCTTCATTTACAAAGCAACTGAGGTCGAAGCAATAACCTGAATTTAAATATCAGCACCACCAACTCCACCTTGGTGGATTAAGAAGCATCTGCAGAGCTTTATCTCTGAACATCTGGCCTCCGAGATTAATCAAATAGTGCTACTATCAAGTATAAATGGTCTTTAAGGTTTTGTAGATTTTCATTTTCTTAACATTTTCACACCTTGACTTCTGTAATGCCTAGGAGAAGCTAGATGTCCTGGGCTTTCCCTGGGCGTAAATATTATTTTTGAGCCTTTATTGAGGCCTGCTGAATTATTCTGATGAAATATAAGAACAAAGGGAAAAAAGGAGGAAAAACAACTCAGACATGTAGAACTCTTAACAGAAACAGTAAGCTACCTTCTCTGAGATATTGGATCAGAAACAAGTCTCTTTTCATCCCCTTAGTGTCTATAATTTAGTGCAGTGCCTGGGATATGACTTGGTGTTGAATAAAATCTTAAGTTGAATTAGGTAAACTTGGGAATGTATCAACACACTGAAAAGCAAGTTTTAAGACATACAACCACCAATCTATACAATTTGTACATCAAAATTTTTACACAATGGACTCTTCAAATGGTTTAAGAATATGTAATATCAAAAACATGTCGTTAACAAAGGAAGAATTATGTAGTTAACAAGAGAATACATCTCTGAACACCCAGGTTAAATGGAATATTTAGAGCAAATGAAAAATATTTTGAGCCTGATTAGCCAACAAATGCCTTCAGTTATTCCATGGGTTGCTGAACTGCTAGTTTATAAGGTATGCACCAACATTTATAGGAATGGGGATAAAGTGCATATCAAGGAATTTGTTATTTGTGTGGGTGTAGTTAATTTACTAAGGGTAAAAATTATATCTATTTGAATATAAGCAAGCTATATTGCTGTAGTGAAATGAATTCAATGGACAAACAAAAATGTCTTTTAAAAAATGTAAACCAAAACCATACAGTATTTCCAAGGCTATTATTATTCCATTCAGGGCAATCCCCTTCTGGCCTTAGTCTTGGGTGTGTTTGAAAAAGCACTAGACAATCCATGAGCCTCAATTCAATTCTGGTTCCCTTAGGTCTTAGATTACTCACCAGGTTTGAAAGTCCAGTTTATTCATGATGCTCTAATATCCCATTTCATCCCCTTCCCTACCCAGGGTCTAAAGCTTTGGGAAGCGGGTGATCAGGCAATCTAAAACAGAATTAGCCTCCCTGAGTCTCCAAGACTGGAACAGAAAGGGGGTGAATCCTGGGAATCCAGTGGACCAAATAGCTCTTCACTTGTAGTATCAAACTTTATACAATCGCCATTTACTTAGTGCATTGGATAAAAGTGGAATACAAGATTTTGGTGATACTTTGTGAAAAGCTTAGTGCTTTGCATTAGGGAACTTTGATACAGTACAGATTTAGAGACCAGTATCACAGAACTAACTTAAAAGAAGGCTTTGTTGTGTGGGGAAACAAATAGAAACTTTGTACTGCTGTTCCAAGCGAGAAAGATACTTAAATAAGTGCATGTTCTGCAATATTACTTAGTTATTTAGGATGAAAAGTAACAGTTTTATTTTTTATTTCTTCATGGTCTCATCTTCATGCACACTTGACAGCGACTTATTATGTTTTCTAACTCCCCAGCTTTCACAGTTGATGGAATAGGTTTTCTGAAATAAAAAACAAAAGCAAAAAAACACCAAAAATCTCATCAATGTACAGATAAAAGGGAAATACATCCTGGGTCTGAGTTTTGTTAATAAATATGGTAGCTCACCTAAACTTTATTTCAGGGAGGTATGTTTATGAAAAGATATATATGTCAACACTTTATCATTTTAGTTGTATTTAGCAGTAACTTACAAATGCAAACTTACAGATCTTTTTTTTCCTGAAGAAATACTCCTACCCTTTTAATTCTCTGTAATACTCAAAAGTCTTCCAACATGATAAATTAAAATTAGTAGATCATGTAATAGTTTTTGTGGTGTTTTTTTTTTTTTTTTGAGCCCTGCTGCTGCTAAGTGACGTCAGTCGTGTCCGACTCTGTGCGACCCCATAGATGGCAGCCCACCAGGCTCCCCCGTCCCTGGGATTCTCCAGGCAAGAACACTGGAGTGGGTTGCCATTTCCTTCTCCAATGCATGAAAGTGAAAAGTGAAAGTGAAGTCGCTCAGTCGTGCCCAACTCTTAGCGACCCCATGGACTGCAGCCTACCAGGCCCCTCCGTCATGGGATTTCCCAGGCAAGAGTACTGGAGTGGGTTGCCATTGCCTTCTCCATTTTTGAGCCCACTTGTGGCTCAGACAGTAAAGAATCTGCCTGTAATGCAAGAGACCCAGGTTTAATCCCTGCGTTGGGAAGATCCACTGGAGAAGGAAATGGCAACCCACTCCAGTATTCTTGCCTGGAAAATTCCATGGACAGAAGAGCCACAGTCCATGGGCTACAGTCTATGGAGTCGCAAAGAGTCAGACATGACTGATCAGCTAACACCTTCACTTTAGTAGTTTATTCAGTAGTCTATAAATTCATATATCAATATTAAATCTTTTTAACGATGACAAAAATAATATTTTTTGGTCTTTATTGGTACAGTATCACAAACCAGGGCTACTTGTTGACTCTAGACCTCTTGTACACTGAGAGTGCCAAGCTAAACAGGATTCTATTGGCACAGGGAGATTTTTTTTTTTTTAATGTAAGTACATCAGCACACAGGGAATGAAAATCTAACCCAGGCAACCTTTGAAAAGTTACGCAGTTGAGTCATCAGATTAAACTTAACTTTGAATAGTTACCTGAACATTCTTTTGGGGTCTAATGAAGCCAACCAGAAACTGTAGGAGTTTGAATAGTAGTTACATGTTCCTCTTCCGTGACATTCTATAAATGGACTGGCTCGGAATTCTTCCAGGCAGGAGCCGGGGGATGCGAGTGCTTGCCCAGCACCCTCCGAACCAGCACTTGTGAACTATCACAATAAAAAGATCCAAATAAGAATTCTGTGCATAGTGCTCACATTTTCAATGCTCCACTTTTTTTTTTTTTTGGTAATAGAAGACAAAAAAAAGCAAGCATGAATTGAACTTCTTGTGCTTATTTACCCAAATTTACTATAACACTCCAGGTGCCTTCCAAGTTGAAGCACAATCATCGAAAATAATCTAAAAGCTGTTTATTTTGCCTAGAATGCTTTTTCCGCCCAGGTCTGACATGTTCTTTTTTTGTCATTCAGGGGCCTGCTCCAAAAAGCTTTCCTTGACCTCATCCCTATCAGTCTCTCCTCTTATCTTGCTTTATTTTCTCCATAGGACTGCTCACCATCTGAACTCACTATGTACTACTATTGTTAAGTTGTCGTCTCACTTACATGTCTAGCACTATGAAAGAAACTCCATGAGAGCAGGAACTTTGGTTCACTGCTGGTATCCTAGTGCCTAGAATGGTCATAGCACAGAAAGGCATTCAATAAATATTTGTTGATTAGTGATTGAGTAAACAAGGGAGAATAAGGTATCATAAATGATGTTACACAAAATATGAATAATCACCAACCACATCTGTGCAGGTATCAAAATCACAAATGTCAATCCATAGATTTCTTCATTTAGTACTTGCATCTGGAGAATTTTTCTTTAAAAGGCTATTTCTCTTTTAGTTCCCATCTTCATAGGAACTTCAAAGGGTCTTAGAATATGTGGGTAATCTCTTTCTGAGAAGTCTGTTTTTTTAAATGCTCTATTATTTACAAAAACAAACTTAAAGCATATTTTCAGATTTTCAAGCAAATATTCACAGCAGATTGTGCATACTGATGTCTAACAATATCATTCCTGGAGACCACATAAGATTCCATGGATAATGTTTACTATGAATGTACTGTTCCTTTTCTCCTTACCATGATGAAAGAAAAGCCTTTCCAGAGAGAAATCCAGCCAGCAGGACAGGGAGGGATATCAGTGGTTTGGCTGTGAACAGCTATGGCAATTGCAGGACCTTCACAGACTGTACATCTGTAACATAAAACAAAAAATACGGGCGCGTCAGCACTTTCTGTACCACGGCGTGCTGCCTTGCATTCTGTGGCAAAGGAAGTGATTCACCTGTTGCCATCATGAAACTAAGGGACTGGGATTTTACCTGCTAATATAAGGCTCCAGGGCCCTGCCAGTAATTGGAGCCATGTCCATTGGTATCATAGCTGGTGTTGACAGCCAGTATGAATAGTCGTTTCGAGATGCAAAATTACATACATCGTTGATATTGCAGAATAAGAATGGCATTGTGGTAAATCGCTGCAGGCAGCTGCCAAGTGTTCCTAATAAAACATCAGACTGAGTATCACTTTCAGTGAATTCCAATTATTTTGATTATCATTACTAGATAGAAGCTAATTAAAACATAACATGTGGCAAAAACTGGAGAAAAACAACACAAAAGAGCTATTTGCAAAATGTGTGATTGAAAAGTTTTAATACTGATAGGAATTAAAGATCCAATAGGGACATAAATCCTCCTTCCTTCTTCCACCTTTAACACTTTCCGGGGCCCTTTCTAATCATCTAGAACTTGAGGACTAGCGGAGGTCTTTGAGAAAATGTTTTTGCTTCAAAGTATCCCCAGTTCTTCATATGTATGTGATGGCCAATAACCAGGCCAAGCTTTGGAACAGATTTTACTTTTAAGCCTGAACAGCAGACAGGTTATTTAAGCAAAAGTTGTTTTTGTTGAATAAGACCAACTAGATTGGCTCCTTCTAGAGCTTACAATCCAGAATGAATATTAGACATGAGGGCAATGTCTTATGTACTCTCTTTAAAAAGTATTGTTGAACTTATTTGCAGGGAAGGAATGGAGACACGGATGTAGAGACTTGTGGATACAGTAGGGGAGGGAGAGAGTGGGATGGATGGAGAAAGCAGCATCAGTGCAGATATATACTATCAGGTGTAAGATGGATAGCTGCTGAGAAACTGCTGTGTAGCCGTGCTCTATGGTGACCTGGAAAGATGGGCTGGGGGGAGGGGAAGGAGGCAGGAGATAGATATATAATTCTGGCTGCTTCGCATTGTTGGATGGCAGAAACCAACACAACATTGTAAAAATTAAAAAACAAAATTAAAAAAAAGTGCTAAAGATACTCAGGTTGTTTATACTTAACTTCAGAGGGAAGTACCCCATGCCATAAAAATGTACTGTCTGTATATGGAACGAAGTGGATAGAAATTAAACAGGGGCATTACCCAGGTCCTGTCCATGGGCTTGTTCATTTCCTTGTACAAAGAGAAGAGAAAACCCACTATAGAGCGGCTCTGTCCCTTCTGGACAGGAGGGAATCGCTGTGGTCTGGCTGTGCCGGGTAAAGACAAAGCCCCTCATCACTGCCCCTGCTGCAGGTGGTCCAGTGTCTCCAGGTTTCCCCTTCAAGCCTGGCAGGCCATCGGATCCAGGTGGTCCTTTAGAAAACACACTATACATGTGGCAACACAAACAAAACCTCAAACTTGTTTATCCAAAATACTAATTCAAATATTTATATATATTTATTAAGCCTCAACTGTAGAAAGGAGTCCTAAAGAAGTATGGTTTATAAAATGGCCAAAGAACTTTATTAAATGTTGACTATTTTATTACAAATGCCTATTGCTATAAATATTTGTGTATATCTGATGATGGGTTTTTTGAGATCAGTTCTTCATCTCTATGTTGCCCTGTGGTGCCTGGCATCAAGACCATCTCTGTCTACTTGCTAGTAATTCTTAACAGTTTGTTTTGTAGTATCCTCAATCTTGCTATGGCCCCATTTTGAAAGCCAGATGTGGCCAGCAAAGTTTTTAAATTCATATAATTATTAATAGGAGTTTTGCTTTTACCACTTTGAAAAACACACTTTGACGAAAATCGAATGATTAATAGTGTCTTAAAGTGCACTCAGGACAGTACTAAATCATAAGCAATTATGCAATTATTATTATTAGCTAGCTGAGCGACTTCACTTTCACTTTTCACTTTCATGCATTGGAGAAGGAAATGGCACCCACTCCAGTGTTCTTGCCTGGAGAATCCCAGGGATGGGGGAGCCTGGTGGGCTGCCGTCTTTGGGGTCGCACAGAGTCGGACACGACCAAAGTGACTTAGCAGCAGCATTATATTTGAATTTTTAAAGACAAATCTCTAATCTTTATACAATTGTGTCATAGTAGATCTGGGCATATGTCAATGAATTGGGAAATCACATTTATAATTTTTTCTTACTTTAACAAAGACTCAATCCTAAAAACTAAGATTTGGACATTTAGATATTTTCTAGAAGGGTGCTTTTGAAACTTTTGCAGAAGGTAGACTTCGATTCAGGCATATCAAATTGACACATATAAGCTTATGTTCAGACTGAAGTACTTAAAAGAGGCCCCTTTTCAGGACACACACATGAGTTGTTAAATTGTATTCAAGAATGGCATAGTTAGAAGATGGCTTTCCTGAATAATGATACTAAGTTGCTCTTCTATTCATATCAAAGTAATATTTTTCCAACTATAACTTAGGTGCCACTGTTTTTCTCTTCTTTGGAAAAAAATGTGCATTTCATATATTTCTGTTGTAAATTAGATTAATACTAAAAAACTGATTTTAACTTATTTTACAATAGCAAAATTATATGATAGTTTGCAAATTCTATATCAATCTATGTGCTTTATTAACTCTGCCATGCTCTTATCTCATAAGATGCATGTGTATCAACATGCCAATAAGTAAAACCCATTCTTAATTGAAGTCTATAAACCTTAATCTTAAACAAGTAGATCATCACTTTCTACAGTAGGTATCAAAATCAGGTGCCATGCTTAGAGGTAGATGTTATTAACTAAGTACGCAGTATCAGCTTTTCTGAAAATAGAATTGGTGTTTCATTAGATCTATGAGCCTGCAGGTTAAAAATCAGGAGTACATTTGCCCAGTTAAGACATAGGAATAATGGTATATTCCAATAACTCTTGATTGTCTACTTCAAAAAGAATGTTTTGCCCCTGGCTTAGTCTTCTCTGCACTGCACACCCGGAAATATTTAGAGTTCTCATAAGTTCAAACAAGTCTCCTTTCTCTGTATATACAGAGAATAGCTCTCCCTCAGTGAAGAACAGCCAGCTGGTTTTGTTTTTTTCTTTTACCTTGCTCTCCTTTAGAACCTTTGTTGCCTTTTTCTCCAGTTGGTCCAGGAGTTCCTGGTGGACCATCCTCCCCTGGTTTACCTTTTGGCCCACAGGGTCCTAAAGCAAAAAACCAACATTGTATTGAATGGTTCATATAGGATAAAAGGCAAGGTGGCCAACCATCCCAGTTTACCCGAGACTTCCCCAGTGTCAATAACAGAAATCCTACAAATAGAAGAGACCCTCATCCCTGCGCAGACTGGGACAACTGGTCATCCAACATGGTACAATCTACTCCCCAAGGGAGAAAAGAAAACTAAAAAATGAACTAGGGGTATATGAAATACAGCATCTTAGTACTGTGCTACCATTTAGATTAATGCTACTCCAGAATTCACTATGCCCTTGTATTAATCAAAGTAATAAAATCTCTCATCTCTCAGGTGATTCAGTTGAACCTAGAACACAACAATTCCATCCAGGGGTCTATTACAATATGCTAGGCCAATAGAAAGGGGTTAGTTCAATTTCCATGCACCAATAATTTTAAAAGATTTCATAATAGTAAGTACATTTGCATTTATTAATTTTCCAAGTGCCATGCAAATTGTTGGAAAGGTATAAATATTTTACATAGAACTGGGGTTTATTCAGGCAGTCATTTAGAAATAGAGCTCTAAAACTGGCAGTTTTCAGAGAAGATAGACTTCATACTTTTACCTTAATAAAAAACAATCCTGAGTGCCCTATAGTGTATTTGCTCAACTTTATACTATAAACACCAGTTGTCAATAGGGTCAAAAGTTCTTTTATTTGCTGGCCTAGAGTAAAATAAGCTCAGTCCTTTGGCCACCTGATGTGAAGAGCTGACTCATTTGAAAAGACCCTGATGCTGGGAAAGATTGAAGGCAGGAGAAGAAGGGGAGGACAGAGGATGAGATGGTCGGATGGCATCACCAACTCAATGGACATGAGCCTGAGTAAACTCCGGGAGTTGGTGATGGACAGGGAGGCCTGGCGTGCTGCAGTCCATGGGGTTACAAAGAATAAGACATAACTGAGCGACTGAACTGAACTGACTGAAAGCAGATTATTACAAACACTTATAATGTGTAACATTTTCTGTGAAGTTGTATCATTTGTTTCCAAATCTCCTACAAGAAGTTTGGTTCAACTACTTCCTAGTGATCCCACACCTGGATCTCCTGGTGGTCCCGGGGGCCCGGGTTCTCCTTGCATCCCTGGTTCTCCAGCTGAACCAGGTGGGCCTGGGCTTCCTGGAAGGGAGATGATCTTCACTGTGCCAGGCTCTCCACGTACTCCTGTTGGCATGAACAGAAAAGAATGATGGCTTTCCTGACGAGCTACTCTTTCTTCACTGAGAGCAACATGAAGGAAATAATATCTTTACCAGGTGGTCCTTTTGGTCCAATTTGCCCTGGAGGTCCAGGTGGTCCTGGAAATCCTGAATTACCCTTCTCCCCTTAAAAAAAAAAGGCAATGTCATTCCACATAGAACAATGGGTTTCCTAGCTCTTCAGATTGATTGCTGTCTCTAAGGGGGGGTTCTGGGAGTGATGACTGGAGGTTGTGAGCTGCATGGCAAGGACTGCGACTTAGTTATATTCATGTGGGTTGTAGCATTTCATTTGGACCCAGTTGGTCATGCGTAGTGTCTGTTAAAGATGTATTCTAGAAGTACGTATTAAGTACTAGTATCTTAGCATTGAAGGGGAAGAGTTCTTAGTTCTTAAGTTCAGAAACCAATTTAATATTTAAGGTAAAATATGAAGTGATATTAAATCTTATTTTAGCACTTCCTAGTGAGTTATATTGGTTGTCATAGTTATCTACTTTCTCAGCTTATTACTCTAGCTTTACTAGTAGCCCAAAGATAGTTATATTAGGAACTCTCATGAATTCATATGAAATATCTTGTTTGATGAAAACTATCAAAGTGGTAAGGTTTCTCTCCCAGCCTTTGACATGAATAAAAAGTTACCAAGAAACACTGGTTTGGAGAAACACTCTTTTTAAAAATCTTGACACAATGTACATATCATATCTAATTGTTGTTGCTGTTTTTAGTCCCTAAGTTATGTCTGTTTGCGACCCCATGGACTGTAGCCCACCAGGCTCCTCTGTCCATGAGATTTTCCAGGCAAGAATACTGGAGTGGGTTGCTATAACATCTAATTACTTAGAACTTAATACTAAATATGATATTCATAGCAGAAATATAATAAAACAATTATATTATCAAAAGTTAACTGGCAATCACACTATAAATTATCCACTTGATACCAGAACTTGAGGATATGTTAATATTTGCTTATATCTACCAGAAGATGCCTAATCTTTTGGGGAATAAACATTTCCAAATAAAGAAGTTCAAACTCATTAGTGGTGCCAGATGATGGACAGTCTTATTCTGATATCTAAGAGAATAACTGAATGTGTTTCATAGAATATATTTCAAAAGAACTGGTTAATACTTCTTATTTTATGAATCTTCCTTGGCTTCACAGGCTGCACCGCTGGTAAAGAACCCAGCTGCCAAAGCAGGAGACATGAGGCACGGGTTCAATTCCTGGGTCGGGAGGAAATTCCTCCCTGGAGGAGGAAATGGCAACTCAGTCCAGTATTCTTACTTGGAGAATCCCACGGACAGAAGAGCTTGGCGGGCTACAGTCCATGGGGTCGCAAAGAGTCAGACATGACTGAAGCAACCTAGCATGCACACACACATGCCCTCAATATACATCTAAATATTTCACCAGAATATTTCTTTCTTTGGTATTCAGCATTTCTGTAATTTTTCAAGTCTTAGCTGTTCCTGTTCTGAGACTTGGAAGAGTGACAAATGGTCCCCATCTTCCCCAGGCCAGTGTCACCCACCCAGGAGCTAGTGAGGTTTCTCAGAATCTCTTGCTTTGGTTTCTCCTTAGTTATTTGCTCTTTGAAGAGCCAGTGATTGAAAAACTGAAAAGGCTATCTTTGACCTCCACCTTATCCTCCCTCGGAACTGGAAAAGTGTCTTTCATGGAAATGTGGTTTTGTTCACTTCGGTTAATACTAATTTAGCATCTATTTATACTATGATCCGGAGAAGGCAATGGCACCCCACTCCAGTACTCTTGCCTGGAAAATCCCATGGACGGAGGAGCCTGGTAGGCTGCAGTCCATGGGGTCGCTAAGAGTCAGACATGACTGAGCGACTTCACTTTCACTTTTCACTTTCATGCATTGGAGAAGGAAATGGCAACCCACTCCAGTGTTCTTGCCTGGAGAATCCCTGGACGGGGGAGCCTGGTGGGCTGCCATCTCTGGGGTTGCACAGAGTCGGACACGACTGAAGTGACTTAGCTATACTATGATCATCAATTCCCTGCACACACAAAACAGTCCCAGTGCATTCAACCTGCTAAGATAACACATCCAATATTCAAAATGTCATTTGAGGTCATAGTACCATTATGGGGGATTTTCTGAAAACCTGAAGTTTAAATTTTATGTGTATGAATGTTTTAAACTTAAAACTCCAAATTATGTTTTCTCTCATTAAAAAACATAATACATGTGCCCCATAAAAAACCAAATGCTTAAATCTGCATATAAAAATTTACTTACCCTCCCACATGATCAGTTTGTGAATATTCTTTTAGATTTTCTGCTTTTTACAATTATCACAGAGGCACAAAGTAAAATAAATCATTCAAAGCAACACTGCTGCTATTGATGTAGTTCCCCATTCTCTAGCCCAACACACATCAGTACACTCAAAGGTCACCACAGTTTTAAGCTTTTCTAGAGTTTCCATCCTTAAGATATGGTTCAATTTTTAAGGCCTTTGGGCTTGGGTGCTGGAGTAGTCTTCCTGCTTCATTCTCCTTCATTCATTCTGTTTGCATCCAGCCTGTTCTGACACTGTGGGTTCAGTAAACATCTGTGTGTCCTAAAATGTGACTCATGGTCATTGTCTTTGAATCCACAGAGGACTGAACAAAAACGGTACCTTTCATGCCTGGAAATCCATAGAATCCAGGATCACCTCTGGCCCCTGGCTGACCGGGGACACCTGGTGCTCCCTGTATTTCAAATAAGAAGTAGAACCAAAGACACATTTTTAAAATCACAATATTAATTATAGTTTTTTAAAGCATATAAGATATTTTATCATATTGGATCAGAATAATCTAAAGTTGACAGACATCATTTTTACTTTCCAATCCACTATATCACCTCCTGTAACTTCTGTGCCACCTAGACCCCACCGTAGGGCTATGATTTTTCAATAAAAAAGAAGTTAAAACTACATTTGAACACAAGAGTGAGCATAACTTCTGATGTGAATGTATGTTAGTGTATCAGATACAGTTGGATATTCTGTATTCCAAAGTGAACTGCCCAGTATTCGGAGATCTTTCCGGAAGAACAGGTACCAGATTGCCAGAATGAAAATTATAATTTGTATTTGTAATTCTTGCAAAGACAACAGAGATGCTATTGCACTGTAACAACCACCATCATTCTAACTAAGCCCTCAGAGTTACAACTTATTCTGGTCGGAATGATAGAAGTACAGGTTCCGGGGATGGGAGTAGGAAGGGGGTGTCAGTGGAGTTTTGACACCACTCTTGGCAAGGATGCAATGATCTGACTGGGCCGAGATGCTCCCATCCTATGAGGCTCACACTAATTGCCCTGGTGGCCATGAAATGCTCAAGCAGGGCCATAGGAGGAGAGGGGAGGGAACAGGGCTTCCAGAAAGAGCTGTTTGTCAGGATGTTTGCCACCCCTAGTCTTATACTGTCCGTATGAACTGAGACAGAATGCTATTACTTGAAAACAATGAATGGAAGGTCCTGAAAATGCCAACAATAACAAAACTGGTCATTGAGCTAGCTGTCTTTGGAGCCTGAAGACCAAAGAAGGAACAGTCCTATTTCTTAGCTAAGGTGGTATGAGGTTAAAAAAGGAAGGAGAGAAAACAGGAGCATGTGATCAAGGATTCTCAGGCTTCTGAAGTCTGGCCTGTTCTCCAGAGGTAAAGGTAACCAGGGAGAAAGGTCTGGTTCCAGGCCCTGCCCTCGGGTGGGAAGGAAGCTGTTTCCTGCAAGGAGAGAGTTGTTAAGGGCCAGGAGTCAGTTTTCATTGAAAAAGACCCTGATGCTGGGAAAAATTGAGGGCAGGAGGAGAAGGGGATGACAGAGGACGAGATGACTCGATGGCCTAACTGACTTGGGGCATGAGTTTGAGCAAACTCTGGGAAATAGTGAAGGTCAGGGAAGCCTGGCATGCTGCAGTTCATGGGGTCACAAAGAGTTGGACACGACTTAGCGACTGAACAACAATAAGAACTATCTTTCAGGTGCAGATACAGAAGCCTACACTATAGAAGATTTAAGAGAGACTGCATTTCCAAACTAGACTTTCCACATTCCAGTGTTCTTGGAAGAATTTCAATGTGATTATAAGATCAGTGTTTTCCACTTTTAAAAAATCAGGAAGAACAGGAGAAATACCTAATGCTGGAGATAGGTAAGTATCTCATTTAAAAAAAGAGTTGTTAAAAAGTAGATTCAGGAGACCATATACCAAGAGAGCTTAACATGTTTCCTGACAATAAACCAGGTCAAAGAACCTCATAATCCATCAAAAGATAACACAGACTCTCTATGACATAACTCTGATTTCCTCGTTAGTTTCTAAGAATTTTAGGTAAACAGAGAAATCTTTTCAAATATGCTGCTGAGAGAAAGCTAGGGAAGGTGCTATGGTGTTGAGTGAGATGCTATGATTGAGCAATCTTAATAGGTTGGGAGCATGAGCCTAAAGGAACAAGATGATATCTAAGAAAGGTAAATGTGAAAGTTCTGCACTTAAGTCACAAAGACACAAATGGACAAGTAATGGAGGAAACTCCGTAGCCGTTCACGTGAAAAAGGCACAAGGGCTTTCGTTGACCATAAACTTAATGTGTGATGATAATGTGGTGACTAGGCAGCCCAATAGTCCATGTGGAATTCTGTTTTTATTGTTGTTTAGTGGCTCTCACTCATGTCTGACTGTTTGCAACCCCATGGACTGTAGCCTGCCAGGCTCCTCTGCCCATGCAATTCCCCAGGCAAGTATACTGGAGTGGGTTGCCATTTCCTTCTTTAGGGGATCTTCCTGACTCAGGGATTGAAACCCGCATCTCCTGCACTGGATGGCAGATTTGTTTTACCACTGAGCTACCTGGGAAGCCCCATGTGGACTTGTAGGCTGGATTATAAAACAGAATGTTCAGGATAGTGAGACTCGTCTGTCTCTAGCTACTCTCTGGGGTACTGAATTCATATTCCTGGAAGGTGTTCAGCTCAGGGTCTGCATTCTTAAGGTATTGACAAACTAGGATATATTCAGAATAGAGGCATATTGACAAAAGGTTAAACTGAAATTGGGGGGGGGGGGACATGTACTTATTGGGAGAGAAAATACTCAGAAGGAAATGACAGCTATTCATAAATACTGGAAAGCATGTTGTGGGGAACACTAGACATTTAGGGGATGGCAAAGATGATTCTGAAAGCCTATTAGTAGAGAAAATTTTTGTTGTCATCTAGAATGATTCCAAGCTTCTACATGGAATTGTTCAGAGTCTAAACAAGAGGAGGTCAGGAATGACATAGAGAAGGGCCCCAAATAGACTGAACTTTCACAGGCTTCTTAGAGACCAAATCTGCCCAACTCTTAAGGTCCTTTGATTCTTTGAACCTTCCAGACTCTGTCATTTTTGGGGTTCACTGCACAGAAACATCACAAGTGGGAGACTGGTGTTGCCTCCAGGTACATCTGAGCTGGGCAGTCAACTTAGAAGAATTCAGTTCAGTTCAGTCACTCAGTCACGTCCGACTGCAACCCCATGGACTGCAGCACGCCAGGCCTCCCTGTCCATCACCAACTCCTGGAGTATACTCAAACTCATGTCCATTGAGTCGATGATGCCATCCAACCATCTCATCCTCTGTCGTCCCCTTCTCCTCCCCCCTTCAATCTTTCCCAGCATCAGGGTCTTTTCCAGTGAGTCAGTTCTTTGCATCAGATGGCCAAAGGACTGGAGCTTCAGCTTCAGCATCAGTCCTTCCAATGAATATGCAGGACTGATTTCGTTTATGATGGACTGGTTGGATCTCCTTGCAGTCCAAGGGACTCTCAAGAGTCTTCTGCAACACCACAGTTCAAAAGCATCAATTCTTCAGCACTCAGCTTTCTTTCTAGTCCAACTCTTGCATCCACATATGACTACTGGAAAAACCATAGCTTTGACCAGACAGACCTTTGTTGGCAAAGTAATATCTCTGCTTTTTAATATGCTGTCTAGGTTGGTCAGACATCAAAATAATTTCCCACTTACCGGATGACCTGGTGACCCCATGTCTCCTACAGCTCCAGGTGGACCTCTTTGGCCAGGCTCTCCCATCAACCCCTTGTCTCCTTTTATGCCTTCTACAGGACTCCCTGGAGGTCCAGGAGGACCAGGCATGCCTGAATTCACAAAAAGCCTGTCAGTATTACCACTCAGGGAGCTTTGCAGGTTCTGTTACTGCCCTTTTGAGTGAAGAGCAAACCCTGCACCTTAGCGTTACCTGGCACAAGGCATGAGGCAGGAACTCTTCTCCTTGATGACGGTTTGTTAGAGCAGAATCAGTGCCTGACCCAGTACCTTACATACAGTAGGGGCTCAGTCAGTACTGGTGAATGGATGCCTCTCTCTTTCCCAGGCTCATGAACTTGATATTTACTAATTTTTCTTTCTTTTTTTTTAATATATATTTTTTGATGTGGACCATTTTTTAAGTCTTTATGGAATTTGTTACAATACTGCTTCTGTTTTATGTTTTGTTTTTTTGGGCCACCGGCATGTGGGATCTCAGTTTCCCAACCAGGGATGAAACCTGCACCCCCCTGCATTGGAAGGCAAAGTCCTAACCACTGCACCACCAGGGAAGTGCCAGTATTTACTAATTTTTCAAACAGGTCCCTCTGCTCCACACCAACAGCCTTATGCACCCCACGTGAGGACAGGTGGGCATGGGAAAACAGAGAAGACCAGAAGGAAAAAGAAGCAAGATGTTCACATGAGTGGGTGGAAAGCTTCTGCTGTCAAATGTTATTTTCATTCTTTATCATATTTAAAAGTAGATACTTTACCTGGGTTTCCTCTGGAGCCAGGTGGACCTCGATCTCCTTTCTGGCCAGGGATGGTTACACCAGGAAAGCCTGGTGCCCCTTGAGGTCCTGTCACGCCAATGGGCCCTGGAGGCCCAGGATCTCCCACTGGCCCTTTCCTGCCAGGGAGGCCAGGCAAGCCTGGCGCTCCCCTGTCTCCTTTGGTTCCTGCAAAGAAAAAAGTCTGGTAAGTTTCTGTAATGCCCCTGTATTTGATGTTATAGTTTGTGGCTATCCCTAATAACAGAGACACTTTGCTTAAAGGTATTAAGATTATATATATATATATATATATTTTAAAGAGGCCAACAAGAGAGATGTAAGTCTATGAAGACAGAGTCCAGACTAGACTCAGTTCTGCCTCCAGCTATCTGTTGCTCCTGGTAAAGTCATTTCACTGTTTTCTTATTTTAAAAATAGAGGTAATATCTGACTTAACTCAGTTCTTTAAATATCAAGTGAGAGAACATGCAGATGAAAAGCATGGTATAAGCCCTAAAGTGTTCTGTCTGTTATTATCTGGTGAATTTTAATTACAATGACTTTATTTAATCACTGATGATGCAACAGAGCATTAAAAAGCTAAACTTCAGGGTCAGTTTGTGCATTTCAAGTGTTGCCCAGCCAAACCCTGACAAATGAACGACAAAGCTGCTGTCCCTGTTCTGTCCTCTGATTACTTCTCCCCCATAAGATAAACACTAGTCTGGGAGAAATGTGAGATTTGGATTTACCAAAGAAGACTCCCCCAGAAGGTCACAACTTAATACTAATATTTTTAATCTCAGAAAACCTTCAAGAAATTGTGCTTTGACATTCATGAATGGAAAATGTTTTATGAATTGAAAATAATCTCCTCCTCCTCTCTCCCATCTTTGTTTTACTCTAGAAATATTCTAGGAATAAAATCTATAACATCATATGGAAAAAACCTGAATGAAATTCTTGGCCAATCCAATAGTAAATGGCATGACAATAGGAAAAGATGGGAGGAAGAAAGAAAAGTGAGGATGAGGCTGGTGGCAGAGGTAAGGGCTTGGAGAGTTATATATCATGCAGAGAATGCTTAAAGTGATGATGAAAATAAAACAGAATATCGAACACTTTGTTTACCATGTTCTTTTTTCTGCCTGTAATTTATACTTAAAAAAAAAAAAGAATTTAGATGATTTCAGCTCTCTGCAAGCTCTGAAATGCTTGAAGGGTCTGGCAACAGTCTGAGGCAAACAAAAACGTGTATGTTCTTAATGACATGTTCAGTAAATTGCCATGTCTGAGATCCTGAGAGAGTTATGGGAAAGCCCTGAAGAAACAGTAGCCTGAGCCACACACTGGCTCCAGGGGTTGGAATCAGACCAATGAAGAGAACAAGGTGGCAAAAGATTAGTGTTACTACTGCAGCTCAGAATAGCACGGAGAGGAAACTCCTTGAGAAGCAATCAGTTCCTCCTCCATCTTTTTAGGAGGTGATCCATTTAAATCATGCTGATAGCAAGAAAGGAAATACAGAAGTCTTTTTACTTCCATAGATGGAAATTTGAAAGTTGGATTACTGTGTCTAGTTTGTTCATTTTGTTGTGATGGTAAATAATGGAACGTTTTTACTTGAACACTAGGAATATAAATGTTCTGTGTTACCACTGGGACTTCTTTAATTCAGAATGCTAAGTGTATCTGTCAGGGCTATTAATCAGATTCTGTCCTTGAAAATGTATATCACCAGGTTTGGGAGGAAGAACCACTCACCTTGAGGACCAGGTTTCCCTCTTGGACCTGGAGGTGCTCCCAGCAAGCCTGAAAGAGAAAATGTTGGTATTTCAATCTGTTATATATACAGTTAATTTATATCATATAATATATATTATGGAGAAGGGAAATGGCAACCCACTCCAGTATTCTTGCCTGGAGAATCCCATGGACAGAGAAGCCTGGTAAGCTACAGTCCATGGGACTGCAAAGAGTTGAGAGGGTAACAGGAAGGCTAGGGGTCTGCAAACAGAGGAAATAGGCTGCAAGTGTCAGATGTTTTTTTATCTCTTAAGGAGGAAACAAACTACAAGCATCAGATTTTTTTCCCTTCTCTATACAAATTTAAAAGGAGGTTTCTCTTAAAAATCTGTGTTGCCATGATGACAGCTGGTTCCACCTGAACTTAACTTTTCTCAAATCATGAGCTAACCAATGCATTTTTCTTATGGAAATGTTTCTCTTAAACTATGTTAATGAATTTACCCTAAATTCTGTCTGTCTTCAAGTCAGTTCCACTTCAGATTCAGAACCAATAAGGGCTCAACAAACCAGTATGTTTTACTCACATGTTGTTCTCCTAATCTATGTTAATGAAACTATATATTTACCTGGAAACCTGCCTTCCTTCAAGATTCATGTCAATCGTTTTATGGCCCAGGATGACTCACCTTGTGCCAATGTTATCTCAAAATGCATGTTGTGGGTGAGGGGCCTGGTGCCTGTTTCTGAGTTTGGAGACATTCCCTTTCTCTAATTAGCAGCCTGCTGGTAGCTATATAACATCCAGCTAAAGACTAGCAGGGGGGCACTCTTTCTGCCCCCTTCTGATGTCTATGTCAGAGGCTTTCTCTATTTCTTTTACACTTTAATAAAACTTTATCACACAAAAGCTCTGAGCAATCAAGCCTCGTCACTGGCTGTGGCTTGAATTCCTCTCCTCCTGAGGCCAAGAATCCCAGTGTCTTTCACAGCTCAGCAGCAACCTTTCAGAGTTAAACATGACTGAGTGACTAACACACACAATATATATTCATCTTCATGCATATATATATATATATATATATATATTTATTTATTTATTTATATATGGCTTCCCAGGTGCCACAGTGGTAAAGAATCTGCCTGCCAATGCAGGAGCTACAAGAGATGTGAGTTTGATCCTTGGGTTGGGAAGATCCCCTGGAGTAGAAAGTGGAAACCCATTTCAGTATTCTCACCTGAAAAATCCCATGGACAGAGGAGCATGGTGGACTACAGTCCATGGGGTTGCAGAGTTGGATATGACTGAGCGACTGACGCACACACATATATATTCCCTAGTGTGAAACTGACCTATATATAAAATTTATTCTACTTGGTCAACTTCACTTTGGTAACAGAATTATTGCAACCCAGAACAACTTAAAGGTCATCAGTTCTGTCAGGGAAGAATTTATAGAATGGTGAAGAATTACAGTGTCACTAATCATTCTATGAAAAGTAAAACTAGTATATCCATGATGAGCAAGCTGTACCTGTTTCTCCTTTTTCTCCGGCTGGACCAGGAATTCCATCAAGTCCTTGATTACCTCTCTCACCCACTGGTCCAGGATTTCCTGGCAATCCTGGAGGACCTGGAAAAAAAAGCCATTCAAAGAGAGGACTTACTTCCTATCAATGGCCTGATATGAACCCCAGATGTGTGGAATTCTGTAAAAAGTGTTCAGTTTTCAGAACTGTAGTGACATGAAGCTAAATTCACAGTGAAAGCCATGGACTGGTTAGTGCTATCATGAGGATTTTCACTTTGCATAGGTTGGCTGATCTTTGAATTGGGAGAGAGAGCAAGCTAAGTCGCTTCAGTCATGTCTGACTTAGCAAACCTATTGCCTGTAGCCCACCAAGCTCCTCTGATGGGGATTCTCCAGGCAAGAATACTGGAGTGAACTGCTATGCCCACCTCCAGGGGATCTTCCGGACTCAGGGGTTGAACCCATGTCTCTTATGTCTCTGGCATTGGCAGGCAGGTCCTTTACCACGAGCACCACTTGGGAAGCCCGATCTTTGAATTATACCTAACCTCGCTCTTCCACATTGTTGTCTGGAAACGGGGTAACTGGAAGCTACCTTCCAAGGAGCAGTTGTGGGTCAGAGATACAGGTAGGTAGAAAGAGATTCCAGCCACGTGGAAAACATGCTTCCCTCACAAAAGGGAACTAGACAAAATACAAAAATGGAACCTGGAGGGCCTTTTGTTCCCGGAAAGCCAGGGAAGCCTTTAATTCCTTTGGACCCCAAATCACCACCAGGACCAGATTGCCCTGTAAATGAAGAGAGAGGGAAAGGAAAACAGAAAACCACAAGATGAATGAGTCCAACAATGGCTAAATGCTAGTTAAGTCAATTGTGCTCAAGCTGGTCTTCAGGGGTCGCTCTTGCTACCAGTCACAGTGGGTTTTGTCTTGGATGTTATTTCCCCAGAGAAGCGCAGCAGAGATGTGCCCACTCATTTTCAAAGGGATGTGTACCCCAGCCAGGTGAACAGCTGAATATCTGATTTATTACTTTAATTGGGATTTAGCAGCAAATCCACTGAGCCTTTCCATGTTTGGAAAAAACAGTTTAAATATTGCCTTTAGAGTAAGACCTAAAGCTGCAAACCAGTGACTGAGTAGTTGTTTTTGATCAAATGATGTGAAAACCCAAATAACAAGCAAATATTAATAAGAAAGCAACCCAATGTTCAAACTGGAAACATGTCAGAAAAAAATAAAAAGTCTCAGATCAACCGTGTTACAGGTTAAATTGTGTTGCCCCCAAATGCCTCTGCCGAAGTCTTCATCACTTACTATTTCAAAATATCACTGCATTTGGAGGTAAGTCTTTATTTATTTTTTGCCCGTGCTGCCCCAGTTGTGGGATATTAGTTCACTGACCAGGGATAGAACTCTGGCCCCCAGTGGAGTCCTAACCACTGGACCACCAGGGAATTCCCAGGCAGGGTCTTTAAAGAAGTAATTAAGTTAAAAAGAGGTCACCAAGGCAGATGGTGACCCTAATCCAACATGAATGATGTCCTTATAAGAAGAGATTGTGACACAGATACACAGAGGAAAGACACTTGGAGAAGGAGGCCACATACAAGCCAAGGACAGAGGCCTCAGAAGAAATCGGCTCTGGGACACCTTGATCTCAGACTCTCAGCCTCCAGAACTGTGAGAAAATGAATTTCTGTTTAAGTCACCCAGTCTGTGTATTTGCTTTGGAAGCCCTAGGAAACTGATACAAATATCCTGAGTACATTGATCTAACATTTCATGTCTTTAGGTTGAATTCATGTGAGGTAGCACTCCCAAAATTTTGTTTATAGGAGGTTTTAAGATTTCAGGTAACCAAAATGGACTGAATGGGCTCCTTGCAATTCATTTGCTGTTTCTTAGTGTCTTTGATTTTAAAGATCAAAGGTGAAAGAAGGCAACTGTAGTACAAAAGCCTAAACAGCTTTCCATTCACTATTCTAGGAAGCGAGGGCCATACACGTGTCAGGCTTCCAGCACTCAGGTTGCAAAGCCAGGCTCACCTGGGTGGCCAGGGGGTCCGGGGCTCCCAGGAAGTCCCTCTGGTCCAGCAGGCCCCGAACGTCCAGGTGCGCCAGGTGGTCCTCTTTCGCCTTTCTTGCCCATGTCACCTGGCAGTCCTGGATCTCCCTTAAATTCAGTCAAACACCTTTAAAATTCTCATATAAGCAGGACATGTGATCAGAATTAAGTATAAACTATGTTAGTTTGCATTTATTGATTTATTTAGCAATTCATGGTAAATGTCTGCTGTGAGCCAGCACCCTGAAAACTTGCTGGAAACAGGACGGCTATGTAATTTGTGGGGTGCAGTACAAAATGAAAATGCACTTCTCTTGTTTTTTAAAAATAAACTTTTTAAAAGCAATTCAAGACAGAAATGGCAGAGCATTAAACCAAGCATGGAGTCCTTATCAGCATGGGACCTCTGTGGCTACACAGAGAGTCCTATGCCCAGGAAGCCAGGAATATGATGGTAATTGCATACAGATATGTGATACATACAATTCCTGCCTTCATGGAACTTTAGAGACCACTGGGAGACAGATGTTAATAACAAATGTATAAGTTCAAATTGTAATGTTTAACTCAGGTGTAAGAAGCAAGCAGAACAAATAGATGCATGTTCATCAAATACTCTGCATGCAGATAAATAAATGCAAAAAACCCAACACTTTCCATAGTTTTCTAGTCATTAAATCTGTACTTCACTTTTATGATAAGCTAGAACATATGGATTTGATAGTGACTTATAAAATCTTGAAGGTAGCTGATTAAAAACTACTCTGTTACTAAGATTTGCCAGCATGATAAAGCCAGCTCATTTTGTGTTCAATGTACAGTTTAAAAAAAATTTCTTCTGTAGTTACCTATGAAAAATTTAAATCTAAATGAAACTGTTAATTAATTGAATGAATTAAGTTAAATACAATTTCTCATTGAGGAAAGAATGGAAAGAATCTCTCCCTGGCTTTCTGAGGATCTAGTTAAAAATAAAAGGCAAAGGAAATTTGTTTGTATTCCATGTAATAAAGGGTTACTTTCTTGGGACTTTGTGGTTTCTAAAAATTTTTCTTTCTTATTGATTTATAGCTGGAGGAAATCTTTAGGAAAGGTGGTATTTTATTGGCTCAAAAGAGAGTCAGGAAGAAAGTCCCCTAAGTAACAATTTTTACATTCTTTGGAATCATATACTCTTGAAAGTCTGATGAAAAATAACAGACTCCTACAAAAGAAAAACAAACAAACAAAAATCCCCATCTCCAAACAGTTTTCATTCAATTTCAGGATCGATGAAATCGATCTGGGTTCAATTTTTCTTTGGCTCCAATAGGCTTCCCCAGTGGTCCATGGAATTACAAGTTAAAACCCCCTGCTTGTGGGAATTACTGTTAGTTATTCTCTATCAGCCTCGCTCTGAATCTTAGTGTAGTTGCTATAGACAGAAAGGTTGGAAGAAGATAAACCTAAAGAACAACTGAGCCCCGCTGAAACCTTTGGTTACTTCGTGATAAAACATACAAGGGAGGACTTCGACAGAGCACAAGCACTGAAAAAACTGTGACGGGATAAATAAATCCTCTGAGTAATGCAATGAAAATAAAGTTCTAAAACAAGAAAAATGTATCAGGATTTTTTGTGTGTTTGCTTTTTAGGATTCCTTATAGTCTGAGCCATCAGGGAAGCCTACCAGGAGGCATACATAAATTGCAGGGCCAGTTATAAGAAATATCTTGGGGGTTGAAACTGGAGAAAATAAACTCAGAAGTTGAAACTGTGTGATAGATATGCTCAGTTATAGAGAGAGAGGGAAAAAAAAAAAAAAGCCCAGACAAATGCCTGAAAATACAGTAATGTTTTCAATTTTCCTTGCCCACAATGAATCCAGACATTTGTTGATATTTAAAAGGACTCATTCCACTACCAAAATGTAAATACTTTAGTGGCCTACATACCTTTGGTCCTGGTGGTCCTGGCCTTGCACTTTCTGAATAACCTGGCTCTCCCTTATCTCCTTGGAGACCATGAATACCCGGGAGGCCTGGACTTCCAGCTAGACCTGGGAACCCCACAGTTCCCTTCATTCCTTTAGTACCTGAAATTAGGAAAGAAATCAGGTAAAATAGGTAAAGGCAGAGATCTTGAAGGATTCTATTTCTGACCTTTGCACAAACCATCTTTCTCCCATGAAGCTGGTTTCTCAGAAGCTCTAAAGCATCAGGTAGCCTCGGTGGATGATTTTCTGCACAGTGTAAATATTTATTTCATTCTCATGTTCTTGCTGCATACACTACCTTTGTCTAAGAGCATATCTAATTGTTTTACACCAACTTTCTACCAAGTGGAAAACCAAAGTGACAACACAGAAAATGTAGAAGCAGGACTCATCATGAGGTTGTAGGCTCACAATAGGACCTTACGCCTTACCTGGCACTCCCATGTTTCCCATGCTTCCTGGGGTGCCACGTGGTCCTGGCTCACCGGGATTCCCAATGCTGCCGGGCTCTCCTCTGGGGCCTTAAGAACAAATAAATAGTCATAGGTTCTGTGTAGTTTCTGGACACAGTAGATGCTCAATGAACACTTGTTGCTTGCACAAATGAGTGAATCCAGAGCAACCAGACCAGCTCTTTAGGTACTTGTTTAGCTGCCTTTATGCCTTCAAACAGGGAAGGGACTGGCAACTCAGAAAATATACAACTAGAGTAAATTATATTTTGGTCAGCAGGCCTGGAGTTCAAACATCAAAATCATCCTAGGACCAAGGCTAGCAGGAAAAAAGGGGCTACTGTGAAAATACAGTAATAGATTTCCAAATGCAGTAAGGAAATTTTATTACCATGCAATAAATTTCATCACTGATGTTGTTGCAGGGAATAGGGGACTACTTTATTTATTTAAAAAATTACTTTACAAATTGAATAACGTGTTTAGAAAGAGGCAAATTTGGAAGCCTCTAAAGCATTTTCTTACTTTCTTCCAGGATATATGATATTGTAATAAATTATAGTGTACAATACATACCACCAATTTCAAAATAACATTTTGAATGCAAAATAGAACTTCATGTAGGTTAATATTTTTAGTTAAGACAGGCTGACCACAATTTTGTTAAATTATAAGAAGTAAATTCCTGTTGGGACAACATCGGGGCAGAATTCATATTCTAAAAACACATTTTTGTTAAATTTAGGCCTAGGAAAACTTAACACCTGTTATTTCTATTAGAGAATCAGTCATACCTGGTGGTCCTGGTGGTCCAGGGAGCCCTGAGAGTCCTTTTATACCTGGGAACCCTGGAATGCCTCTATTTCCTTTCTCACCAGGATTTCCTGCAAGTCCTAATGTTAAAAAAACATGTATTGAATATACAGGTTAGAATTCTATCAGACTTTTCCAATCCTGATCAAAATTTATGAGCTATTATTATAGTACACATAGAATATTTGTTAAGAACATGGGCAGATTTAGGCTTATATTTTATTTAAAAAGAGGGTTAAATGAGATAACACATAAAAAGCATTAGCACAGTTCCTGGCATGAGTTAGGTATAGTTCTCAAAGAACACTAGCAATTATCATAATGTTTACACTTTGAATCAACATTTTAGGAATTAGTGACCTAAACACAGCTCTTCTCTTTTTTCTTTAATTAATGACAGAGGGTCATCTACTACACTATTCTTATTTGGACTACTGCATTCTATGCAGATGACACCACCCTTATGGCAGAAAGTGAAGAGGAACTCAAAAGCCTCTTGATGAAAGTGAAAGTGGAGAGTTAAAAAGTTGGCTTAAAGCTCAACATTCAGAAAACGAAGATCATGGCATCCGGTCCCATCACTTCATGGGAAATAGATGGGGAAACAGTGGGAACAGTGTCAGACTTTATTTTTTGGGGCTCCAAAATCACTGCAGATGGTGACTGCAGCCATGAAATTAAAAGATGCTTACTCCTTGGAAGGAAAGTTATGACCAACCTAGATAGCATATTCAAAAGCAGAGACATTACTTTGCCAACAAAGGTTCGTCTAGTCAAGGCTATGGTTTTTCCTGTGGTCATGTATGGATGTGAGAGTTGGACTGTGAAGAAGGCTGAGCACCGAAGAATGGATGCTTTTAAACTGTGGTGTTGGAGAAGACTCTTGAGAGTCCCTTGGACTGTAAGGAGATCCAACCAGTCCATTCTGAAGGAGATCAGCCCTGGGATTTCTTTGGAAGGAATGATGCTAAAGCTGAAACTCCAGTACTTTGGCCACCTCATGCGAAGAGCTGACTCATTGGAAAAGACTGATGCTGGGAGGGATTGGGGGCAAGAGGAGAAGGGAACGACAGAGGATGAGATGGCTGGATGGCATCACTGACTTGATGGACATGAGTCTGAGTGAACTCCAGGAGTTGGTGATGGACAGGGAGGCCTGGTGTGCTGCGATTCATGGGGTCGCAAAGAGTCGGACACGACTGAGCAACTGATCTGATCTGATCTGATCTGATTCTTAATCCATCTATTACAACTATAATTTATTAAGTAACTGGTTTATGGAAGACATTATTTTCTTTTAATTATCTGATTTAACCTTCAGGCAATCTCAATGAATTCTTGAGCCTTTCCAGACTGGGTGGTGAGATGAGAAAACTGAGACTCCTTAAGAAGTCAATGAACTAATGTAGAGTTACAACATCAGTTAGTGGTAATGCTGGGATCTGAACCCAGTCCCGCAACACCATCCTGCTTTTCCTAAAACACGGTTTTGATCATATTATTCTCCTGCTAAAAGATATTCATTGCCTCTCTTTTGCCTATAGAGTAAACGATGAATTCCCTTCATGGCGCTTAGAGCATTCTACAATCTGTCCATGGCCTCGCTTATGCCTTTCCTCAAGCAGAGTCACTTCCTTTGTCAATTTCCCCGCTTACATATTCATTCATTCACATATAGGATGAGTACTAATTAATAGGTCCTGTTTTGAGTACTGGAGACATAAGTAAATCACATTCCCTTTGTCCTGGTTTTTAGTATTTAATTGGAGAGAGCCAAATAAAAAATCACCACCCAGTGAGATAGTTTCTGTAACAGAGTTGGGCACAATGTGCTACAGGTAAGAATTCTGAGGGGGAATTTTAAAATTTTTATTCGATTTTTATCTTTGGCTGCACCATGAGGCCTGCCGGATCTTAGTTCTCCAACCAGGAAACCAACTTGGACCTCCTGCATTGGGAGCACAGAATCTTAACCACTGCACCACCAGGGAAGTCCCAAGAAGAGGGGATATTTTTAAGCTCAATCTTGAAGACCAAGTGGGAGCCAGCTGGATGGAGAAAGTGTGCAATGGAGCAGGAATTCCTAGACAAGAAAATACATGTGCGAAGGGGTGGTAAGTGGCAAGGGGGTGAGAATTTTTTCTTTTGTAACTTTTGTTTTTTTCCATATATGTCCTTTATCATAACCTAAAATATGTTTTATTTAGTTTATTCATTTGCTTTGTATTTTAAGGGGTGGCAAACGACTGCCTGTGGGCCAAATTCGGCTTAATGTTTTATGGCTGGAGATCCAAGGATGGCTTTCACATTTTTGTGGGTTGTAAACAAACAAACACCAAAGAAGAATATGCAGCTAGGGTCACAGGTGGTCCACAAAGCCTAAGATATTTACTACCTGGTCCTGGATATAAATCATTTCAGAGACATGACTGCCTCTTTCCTCCACTGAGCTGTTAGTTTCCTCGTGACCAGGATATTAGCACTGCTTTGTTTACCTCTCTGTCTTTAGGACACAGTAAAACGCCCCGTCAGTAGGTTCTAAAAATAATTGTTCAGTAGATAAATGTTATGTGGCTGGAGAGGTAGGCGAAGGGCAAGTGGTAGAGAAACTTGGATGCTGGTCTAAGAAAGTTGAATTCTTAAAGCAGGGGGAGACTTGGAAAGATTTTAAGCCAAGAATACTTGAAACCTACTCACAATTTAAATACTCCTTCATGGAGGATTTTTTTAAAATTTTATTTTATTGAAGTATGGTTGACTTACAATGTTGTATTATTTCTGTTGTATAGCAAAGTAATTCAGTAGTATATGTATATATGCTTTTTCATATTATTTTCCAGGATAGTTTATTACAGGATATTGAATATAGTTTCCTGCGCTCATGGAGGCTTCTTTGACTACCCCATTTGAGGTGTTCTCTGCTTTGTTCATCTCCCACAGAGCTCAGTGTCTTGGTACCCAGCCGACAGCAGAGTGAGAAGGCTGAGTATAGACTTTGCTTTTTCCCTTTTTATTTTGTACTGGGGTATAGCTGATTAACAAACAATGCTGTGACGATTTCAGGTGAACAGTGAAGGGAGCCAGTCATACGTACACATGTATCCATTCGCCCTCAGTGAGTATGGACTTTGGAACCACATCAGAGTGAGGTCCATCTCTGCACTTCCTATCAGAATGACACTGAGTAATTTGACCTTTCTATTTCCCATCTGTAAAAGGGGATGATAGCAATCATCTATTCGTAGGGTTGTTGTGAGAATTAAATGAGTCAATGTTTGTAAAATTTGGAATAGTACCTGCATGTGGGAAGGGCTTCATAGGTCTTTGCTAAAAGTAACACAACAGTTCTATTGTGTTATTCATTTTCTTTTTGTTGTTGTCGAGTTGCTAAGTCGTACCTTACTCTTTGCGACCCCATGGACTGTAGCCTACCATGCTCCTCCGCCCATGGGATTCCCCAGGCAAGTATACTGGAGTGGGCTGCCATCTCCTTCTCTTTGTACATATGCCTAAATCTCCCATGCAGACTCCTCAAGGAGAGGAAGACTGCTTTTCTGTACCCTGAATAGCTCTTCCACTATTTGCAATGGATGTTTTCAAGTCAGAAATTCAGATAAAAAAAAGAATCGTATTGAAATTAGAGAGGCCTAGATAGTATGATCTTTTGCTGCTGTTGTTCACTCTCTGCTCCTTGGTTATGTGTTTGAAAAGCCAAAAGGAAACATACAGGACAGCCTCCATGTATACTGTACTTTGTTAGAAGCATAGAAATAACATGCGTCCCTCTGTATTTCACAGAAACAATTTTTCAATTATAAATGAGTCTCCATTGTGCATTCATGATGTTAGAGCCAAATTTTAGTTTATGCAGGCACAGATATGCTATTCATATTTTTTTTCCCAAAATGTTTGCAACACTACTTAAATCATCTAGGATAATTTAGCGAAGCAGTGTTTGTTTATGAAGACTGGACATTTGTGCCAGTAATTTTTTTTTTCTTTTTATAATCTTGACTTAGACCAGTTCTAGAGGAGTTTTATAAAATTAATACTACTTTCTATTTCATTGCTAAAAATGCAACACAATCTTCTGTATGCACCTAGAACTAAATTATCTCTTTGACAGCAGATTAGTGGGGGACCATCCCAAAGACCTTAGAGTTAGGCATGACTGAAGTGACTTAGCACATGTGCACACGCCCCAAAGACCTTGACTTGCTCATTTTCCTTTATAGAAAAAAAAAAAAATTGTAGTTTTTTTCCAGTGCTTAGCCATTTTTTTAAGTTAGAGAATCAGTTGGATTCAATCACTCTCCAGAACACTGGTCGAAGTCACTTATGTGAAGTCCTTCCAAATTCTAGGAGAGATGGCTACTTAGCTTGCCAGCTTGGTCTACAGAATTCTATACAGAATTTTAAAATCAAATCTGTACTTGGACTGTAAATCCTTACCTGAAAAACAAGTAAATATTTGTTGAATACAATCTGACTTCACAAAATTGATTACAAATTACCCAAAACTTTATATGGTTTTGCAACTACAAACACATTATCTTCCCTGCTATGTAAGTTTGATCTGCAAACATTTAATTTTACCCAGCAATTCTGTTTTACTAAAGTTACTCAATTTGATCAGGAAGACTGCACGGCTGCTGCTGCTAAGTCACTTCAGTCGTGTCCGACTCTGTGCAACTCCATAGATGGCAGCCCACCAAGCTCCCCCATCCTTGGGATTCTCCAGGCAAGAACACTGGAGTGGGTTGCCATTTCCTTCTCCAATGCGTAAAAGTGAAAAGTGAAAGGGAAGTCGCTCAGTAGTGTCCGACTCTTAGCGAACCCATGGACTGCAGCCTACCAGGCTCCTCTGTCCATGAGATTTTCCAGGCAAGAGTACCAGAGTGGGGTGCCATTGCCTTCTCCACACGGCAGACTTTCTTGAATTTTGATTTAATATTGATTGCATTAATCATATGATGAAACCTGTCATACAAAGAGCTTAAATAATTTGAAATAATGTGAATGGGTTTGAATTTGAACTTAACAGCTATAGGTAACAATTCTCAGCCTTTTTAAGGCATTGACTTGTAATCAAAACACATTTTCTCTTCAGTAATTATTTTCCAAAGGTCTCTGAGCATGAGAAGCAGTTTTTAGATGCAATCAGAAGAATTCATCCTGGCAGTTGATAGAATAGAGTAGAATTTGAGGTGGAGATTTCTATTCCCGCCAGGGAACTTTTTTATGTGGAGTTTTCTAAAGGTTTCATTTTCACCATTCTTGGCCAAAGTGCGGCTTTGAGGCTTAGAATCTAAAAATTGACTGGTGATAGTTTAAAGACAGCAGACTGAAATGCAGAATTAACTTAGAATAAAAAGTTATGATTAAAGAGGTGATGTATTATTATTAAAGCACACAAAACCCAGTTCTAGTGGAGCTTAGCCATCAACTGGCTTTGTGAGCTTGGGTGCAAAATTAAACCCTGGTCCTCACTGTGCTCATATGTCAACTAAAGGGATTTTCCTGGATAATTTCTTAGTCCCAGAATCAGCTCTGATGTTCTGCTCTAAATGTAGAGAAGTCTTTACCTTTGAGTCCTGGCTCCCCTTTGTCCCCCACTAAGTGGAATATCTGAGGAGACCCGGGAGTTCCTCTTTCTCCTTGCTCCCCCTGGGCTCCTGGGGGTCCTCTTGCACCCTTTACTCCTGGAATTCCAAAGCTCCCTAAAAGACAGGAATAACAGCATCAGTTCCTTAATTCTTTAGAAGTCCATGAGGATTCAAAAGCTAACAGTGCTTATCATAAAACAAGACAAATAAACCAAAAAAGGTTAATAGGGCTAAGAACTTGATGAATAGTTGCTCCTAAACAGGCAGCCACATGAGGGTAGAGGTCAAAGCCTATAGGGAGAAAAATATGCCTCTATTCAAATTGGAAAAAGGAATACAGAAAACTGCAAAATTAAATATACGATTCCCTCAGAAATACTTTCTCCTCAAAGGATAAAATACAATTTATTTTTCTGCTAATTAAATGAATATTGTTCATACCTTCTAATAGCTGGAAGATACTCCATCACTTACCCTTCTGTCCTGGGGTGCCTGGGCTCCCAGGAGGCCCTGGGGGACCAATGTTGCCTGGAAACCCCATCATCCCCATTATTCCTTTTTCACCTGTGGGAAGAAATTAACACAAGGCAGCACATGTTGTAAATAATGAGAAAAGTAAATACTCCATAAAATAAAGTATACTTAGAGGAAAGAGAGTTAAAAAAATGGTTTCTGTAAATAGGAAAATAATCATAATAGTCTATGAGACGGATCAGGAAATGGCCTTTTTCTTACTTCACAGATGTAGAAGTCATTGGTAGTACATCACACTTGTGGGTGAGAAGAGACTATGGCCGAAGTTCGGGAGCCTTTCCTCCTCCCGAATAACTTTCAATCAATAACTTTCTGTTATATTCCCTTATCATACTTCCTTCACAGCCTTTGTCTCTAGATGAATCTAGGGCCTGGAACAGTGATGGCATATACTAGAGGCTCAGTAGTATAAATGAAAGGTTAATTAGCAGATTGAGTCCTTTGTCCAATTTTTTTTAAACTTTTTAAAGTTTGAGTATAATTGTTTTTCAGTATTAAATTAGTTTCTGTTGCACAACAAAAGGAATCAGCTGTAAGTATACACATATTCCTTCCCTTTTGAGCTTCCCTCCCACTCTGCCACATTCCAACCCTCTAGGTCATCACAGAGCACCGAGCTGAGCTCCCTGTGCCATACCGCAACTTCCCACTAGCTCCCTATTTTACACATGGTCGTGTATATATGTTAATGTTGTTCTGGGCTCTTCTCATGAGGAGAGATCAGCAAGGTCCTTACACCATGAGAAGACTATTGAAACATTCTCTCCCAAACATACAAACCATAAAAAGTGATGAAATAAAATGAATTATAAGGGAATACTATGAACCATCATATGTCACCAAATTAGATAACTTAGACAAAAAGGACAAATTCTTAGAGAGGCACTGCTAAGTCACTTCAGTCATGTCCAACACTGTGCGACCCGATTGATAGCAGCCCACCAGGCTCCTCTGTCCCTGGGATTCTCCAGGCAAGAACACTGGAGTGGGTTGCCATTTCCTTCTCCAATGCATGAAAGTGAAAAATGAAAGTGAAGTCACTCAGTCGTGCCTGACTTAGCGATCCCATGGATTGCAGCCTACCAGGCTCCTCCATCCATGGGATTTTCCAGGCAAGAGTACTGGAGTGGGGTGCCATTGCCTTCTCCATAGAGAGGCACTGATTACCAAAATTGACTCAAGAAGAAATCGAAAGTCTGAATAGATCTATAAGAAGTGAAGAGATTGAATTTGTAATTTTATTTTTCTTCTAGGAGTTTTATTGTTACAGGTCTTAAAGTCTTTTTTTGCTTGTTTTTGTTGTTGTGAGTTTTTATTTTTTTCTTTATATATATATTATTGAAGTATAGTTGACTCACAATGTTTCAGGTGCACAGCAAGGTGATTCAGTCATACATACACACATATATTATTTTTGAGATTATTTTCCATTATAGGTTATTACAAGATATTAAGTATAGTTCCCTGTGCTATATAGTAAACCTTTGTTATTTGTTGCATATCTATTTTTTTAAAAATTAGAAATATAGCATTCTATTCATGCTAAGGCAAACAAGTAGAAACATGACTGACAAAACAACAGTAACTTAAAAGGAAAATATGGAAGAAGAGGGAAGAAGAATAACAAAAGCAAGGGTACCTGGTGGCCCTAAAAATCCTGGGTTTCCTGGATATCCTTTTGGACCAGGTGGTCCCATCTCCCCTCGGTGACCTGGCATTCCTGGTAGTCCAGGTTCTCCAGGAAATCCTGACCTATCCAAGCCCGGGATACCTGGGTCTCCCTTTGGCCCTGTTTCACCTCTTCTGCCTGTATATAAATGAATGAATGAAAAAATGAACACACAGTTGCTTTCCCCACCAACTCCAGATATATTTCATGGCTCTAAATATTTAGCTTTGTGATTTGAGCAAATCACACACTTATCTAATTGATTGAATTAGGTCCCCTTTTGTAGAATTCAAAGATCCCTTCTGGCTTTAAGATTCTGTGTTTCAATGCTTCATGAAGTGATGATAATGTAGAATTTAAATTTATTTTCTAGTCCTGCAGGCACATCTTGGGAATGCACTTTCTGACCATGGCTCAGTCTTTAACCTGCAGGATTGGTACTGAACCACTCATCTGGCAAGTCTCAGATGATTCTGGAAACAATAATAGCACCACTACAACAATTGGCATTTTAGCTAAAATTTAGCTTGTGAACATATTAAAAGTGTGGTAGCTGAGTCTTGAAGGATTTTTTCCCCCGAAATAGTTCACAAATCTGGTTGAGAGAAGCCAGAAAGATAGTAAATTTTCCATGACCACCTAATCTTCATAATTAGATTTATTTTCATATTCTATCTTTTATGTTGCTTGTAAAGCAACTGACTATATGTTCTAGTTTGTAACTTATAAAAACATATATATTTGCATACATTCACTCTGTTTCAATAATTAGGATAAATTTATCACTTTAATATATGTGTAAAAGTATTCAAGGTAAAAAATTTTTGAGAGTTTATATGTGCATATATACATGTAAATATATATCTGTATGTAATTTCAGTGTTCATATTTTCTTGCATACAAGACACAGACCAATTTTACTGTAACTTCAGGTAACTTAAGGTCTCTTACTCTCTCGATGGTACTCACTGCAATGAATCTATGACAACAGGTTTCTGTTTTTGAAATCACTTTTCCCACTGAACAGTGGTCGGGACTTGTTACTGGACAGTTCTCATGTTAGGCAGCAAAGCTCAGAGTAGGAGTCCCATGTCACTTGTCCACCTGGTGATTGGTTTCAAGGGCCTCCCCCTACCTTGTTGCCCTTTCAATCCATTTAAGCCTGGAAGTCCTTGAGTTCCCCTGGGACCCTCTGTGCACCTTCCTGGGGGTCCTCTTTCTCCTGGTGGCCCGGGCTTCCCTGGATCCCCTGCAAAAGAGAGTCCAAAACACAATAAGGTTCCCAACCCAGGGTCTAGTATTGCTATTCCAGTCATTCTCCTATAACCTTCCCCCCTGAATGGAACTTATATTTAGTACCATTGATAGTACCATAGTCCTATGTCTAATACAGAGGACACTGGTTAAAAGAAAAGAAGGAAGGAAGAAGTGGGGAACAAAGGTAGGGCAGCAATGGAATGGAAAGTTGAATGGAAAAATAATGAAGCCTCCCACATTCTATTTATTGAGCTAGAAGTTTGAGAAGAATTCTTCACTTGTAGAGCACTTACACACTCAAATGGCAGCATTGTAGCTGAGCTCACAGTGGAAAAAGGTAACCATACTTGCTATTGTACCTCGTGGTCCATCAAGACCCCCAGTTCCTGGAACTCCAGGGAGACCCGGAAGTCCAGGGAGTCCAATTTCTCCATTTTCCCCAGAGCTGCCTCTTTCTCCTGGCAAACCTGGCGCTCCGGGTTCTCCAGGCATGGCTAGTCCTGGCTCTCCCTAGGGCACAAAAATGATGTTAGTTTCACTGCATCATGCTTTCAAATCCTTACTGACTATAGACTGGTCTTTAGAGCTATTTACTTGAAAATAATATATCCAAGATGGAGGTTCTACATCCCTTTCTGCATAGTCACCACCATTCCATCCACTTCCTTTTTCAACTCTAGTTGCTGACCTTTTAAATAAAATTGTGCTTACTAATTCTTCCTAGCCTCCACTTTTTAAGACTGTGGAATTTCCTACCAACAGTCTAGATATCTCTCCTTTTGACAGTTTTTCTCATAGCTATCCATGTTTGTTTCTAAAGTTTTTCCATTTTAAGAACTCTGAATGCTTCTGAAGATTAAAGAAGAAATAGAGAGCCAACTTGGTATTCTTACACCTTCTATCTCCTTTCTAAAGGGGAGGAATAATTTAAAGAAACTTAAAAAAATCAGTATCTTCATTATCTACAAATATATTGATAATTTCTGCACGTAGAGCATCCCCTACTGGCAGGGGCATAAGAACTGGCCAACTGTAATTGCCCCTCTACTCCCCCATATTAGTCTAAATTTTAATTCTCCAAGACCTTGATTCCTGGGAGACCGGGCTTTCCAGGTAAGCCTGGCTTTCCCATTTCTCCAGGACAACCTGGTGATCCTTTGGCTCCTGGAAACCCTCGGTCTCCTAGAGAAAAAATAATACAAGTTATAAGTCTTAAAAGAGCCTAAGCAGTAGCTCTCTCATCTTAAAGTGCTTTTGCAAGACAAGTAGCCTTAAGTGTTTTCATGAAAGTCTGAAAAATGAGAAAGACAACTGCTAAATTAGCACTTTAAAAAAGTCAATTCCAAATTAGACTACATTGGTTCCCAGTTTATAAAAATTACCTTCTTTATTTTTGTTGTTTAGAGCCACTAAATTCTGGCAATTCTAGTTTAAACCACTGATACTAATTGACAATTTGGCTGCCTTTTTAAAAAAAGTATATTTCACATACAGTGTACAGCCAAATGAACTTTTACATGGCTATCTGATGTGAGCACTGACTCATTGGAAAAGACCTGATACTGGGAAAGATTGAGGGCAAGAGGAGATGGGGGCAAAAGAGGATGAGATGGTTGGAAGGCATCATCGGCTCAATGGACATGAGTTTGAGCAAACTCTGGGAGATGGTGAAGGACAGAGAAGCCTGGCGTGCTGCAGTCCACGGGGCTGAAAGAGTTGGACATGACTGAGTGACTAAACAACAACAAAAACGGACAGGTATCTATTAAGAAGAATAAATTCCTTACAATCCCACAATCAAAAAGAATCATTATTACCATTTTGGTGAATTTCCTTCCAGTTTTTTTCTGTGTATTTTAAAAAATACGATTGAGATGAGATTGCATAAAATGTGAATTCTTCCTTTTTTGCTTAAAATTATTGTAAGATTTTTTTCCCCCATTTAAGACTAGTGGAAAACATCATTTTGAAGGATTTAATGGATATTTCCTACGCTATTCATTACATGTGTTTACATTTTATAAATATCCACAATGTGTTTAAAATTTTTCGAAAACTTACCCTTAGGTCCAGGAGGCCCGGGGAATCCAATTCCTGGAATTCCTGGTTCACCATCAGGCCCTGGGAGACCCAGGTCACATTCTCCTGTGGATCCAGGGATACCTTGAAAACACACAGACATCCATGTCAGCACCTTCCCTGTATCTTGCCATAAAACAAGATGTTTGTTTCTGCATCGTCCCAGACCTTTTTGGAAATTAAGAAATAATAAGCCCAACTTCCTACCCATTTCTATCTAATGAGCTTATCATTAGGAAGCACAAATAATTTTTCAAAATTTTATTGTTAATTGGAGGATAATTACTTTATAAATTGTGGTGGTTTCTGCCTTACACCAGCATGAATCAGCCATAGGTATACACATGTCTCCTTCCTCCTCTTGAATCTCCCTCCCACCCCCCACCCATCTGACCCCTCTAGGTTGTCACAGCACAGTGGCTTTGGTTCCCTGCATCATACAGCAAATTTCCACTGGCTGTCTATTTTACATATGGTGCCGTACATGTTTCAGTGCTACTCTCTCAAATCATCCCACCTTCTCCTTTCCCCACTGTGTGCTAAAGTCTGACCTTTATGTCTGCGTCTCCTTTGCTGCCCTGCAAATAGGATCTTCAGTACCATTTTTCTGGATTCCATATATATGCATTAATATATGATATTGTCAATAATTTTGAAAATATAATTTTAACTTCTAAAATGAATTATTTTTGATATCTTGAACTATATGCCCTCCCCCCCCCCAACCATGAATGTAATGTTAAGTTTTAGATGATGTTGGCAAAGAAGTTAAACTTTCAGATGAAGAAACTATGGGAACTGTCCCAATCAACCACCAGTTCACATTGCTTGCTCCTCCACCAAAAATCCAGGAAGTCTGTTCTCTCCAATCCCTCTTAAGGAATTGTATCAATTCTCTTTTGGAATCAGAAGTACTAATGGGAATAGTCCAGATAACCTCAAAGGACAACAGCAAGTCTCCTGTCTGTTGAGTTGTCCCCTGTGACCTGAGCTCTTTATTGGAGCCGATGAATCTGTTTTCCTTCTAATGGGAGAGTTATAACCAGGAGAGTCAGGGTGCCATCTGTTCCCATGTACCACATGGCAAAGGGGATACTCACCAGGTGGACCCCGGAGACCAGCACGGCCTGGAGGCCCAGGGGGTCCTGGGAGCCCTGGGACTGGTGTTGAAACACCAGTTTCTCCCTCAGGACCTTAAGAAAATTTACAGCATAAGATTGGTTTGCATATTGAAGTTTTTATTTGTTCAGAAGGGAAAAACATAATTATAAGGGATTCATAAACATACCCAAAGGGATATAAAAAATAATCTCTGCTTCCATAGGCTTCAAACCTGGCTTAAAGATGACCAGCTCTCTTATTCAATTGACAAATATTTATAAGTATCTGTTATTGCCTAAGCCTTGTTTTAGTTAATAGTCCAACATGCTGATGTATTAAAAGAGAACCTATTCTAAAAAAAATATTGATAATATGGAATTCAGCCTTACTGCTAGGGAATATTTATTGGGTGACTAGTTTTTACAGGAAGACAGTATAATTTACTGAATAAAGCATGAAGTGAGGCTTGACAAGTTGAACTGGGCTTGAATCTTGTCCCTGCTCTTTGTGAGGTTTGTGAGCTTGGGCATGCTTTTTAATCTGAGTTCCTCGTGTGTTGAAGAAATAATGACTGCCTCCCAGGTAAAGATTTGAGATCATGTTCTGACCAAAGTGCGCGTGTGCGCATGTTCAGTTGCTTCAGTTGTGTCTAACTTTTTGCAACCCCAAGGACCATAGCCTGCCAGGCTCCTCTGTCCATGGGATTTCCCAGGAAAAATACTGGAGTGGGTTGCCATGCCTTCCTCCAGGGGATCTTCCTAACCCAGGGATCAAACCTGGGTCTCCTGATCCTCATGCATTGCAAGCAGATTCTTTACTGCTGAGCCACTAGATAAGCCCTCTGAAAACAGTGGCCAATATTAAAATAATTTTTACTGATTAGAATCACCCATATATTCATATATTTACAGAAAAAACAAGTTTATAGTAATGTGATGGGACAAATTTGATGATAATATATTTTATGACAATGGAGTCCTTCATTAAAATTCCCTTTTAAAGAACAGAGGAGGATTTGAAGATGAATTAGAAGAAGGTAAACTTATTCATTAAAGGGACAGATGGTAAATAATTTAGACTTTATGGTCCAGATGTGTCTCTGTTAAAATAACTCTGCTTTCCTAGTGTGAGAATAGTGAGGAACAATCTGTGTGCCAATAAAACTTAATAGGAAATACAACTTTTAGTGTCTATTGTATTGCCTGTAATTTTCACATGTCACAAAATATTATTCAAAAAAATTTTTCCAATAAATTGAAAATATAAAAACCACTCTTAGCTTGTAGACTGTACATAAGTAGGCGGTGGGCTGGATTTAGACTGTGGTCTGCTATAATGTGCCAATCTTTGGATTAGAATATCAGCCTTAAAGAAAGGTGCAGAAAAAAATACTCATGTAGCTCATATAAGCATATAACCAGAAAATAAGCTTTACATATGTGTATGGACAGAAATGCATGCATGCAATTTATAATGTACTTTTGACCCTTGAACAACATAGGTTTGAACTGCAAGGGCCCACTTATTGGCAGATTTTTTCAATAGTAAATATTAGAGTACTACATGACAGGCTAGGTTGGAATACACAGATAGGGAAGAGCTTCACACAGAAAACCTGACTCTAAGTTATACTCGTGTAGAGTTGGTGCCCCTAACTCCCATATAGTATTGTTTGAGGAATGTATATATAAATGTATGCGAGTAATACAGGGGATACTGCATTCAAAATTTTATTCCTGGTGAGGAATGCTATAAAAAGATCTGGAGACCACTGGTATTGAATCACTAAAGTGATTTTAGAAGTAAAAAAATTACCAATGCAGCATTACTTAACACTGTCAGTAACAGGAAATTCTCCTTTTCAGCCATGTTTTCCACCACAGGTGAACATGAGGGTCCAATCCCTCCTGAATGCTGCAGCTATGTTCAGTATACATAGATCCCAAAGTCAATGGCACTTTACGACTATTGTCAATACAACTTTTCTTCATTTGCCTTAGATATTTTGAAGTTTTATTCATAAACCATTTATAAGGTTATGGATCAAAAATAACAAATTGCAATAACATGAGTGGGCCCTGGGGCTAGGAAGCGCCTTCTCAAGGTCAATTCTACAGGTTTCTGCCTCCCCCTTTTTTGTCATAACTGACTTCCACTCATCTCTTAGGATCTATTCATTCCATTTATCTATATCAGGAATGGATATAGACTATTCCTAGGAAATTTCAGCTGCGTTGCCCAGTAGCGTTGCTCGGTAACATTGTTTTCTACCACAGCCTCCATGTTCTTTCCCAGAGTCTACAAGTTGACACAGTTTTCTTATTAGAAGTAAGTGTCTATATATTCATTAGTCTTGGGGTAGTTACATTCCCTCTAGCTCTAGGAACCATCAACCCACTCCACAGGAAAACAGGACTGGAAAGAAAACTAACCAACCGGCTTCTCCAGGTGGTCCAGGGGCTCCAGGAAGTCCTTGGGCTCCCTTTGGACCAGGCTCTCCCTGTGGTCCATAGTCTGATGGTCCAGCCGGTCCTATGGGTCCTGGGGACCCAGGGATACCAGGATCCCCTGGAAGACCTGGGTCCCCCTTCTCACCGCTCAGGGCCTGTATCAATAGGAATATGTTTGGATAGTGATTCATCCAGTATCTCCTTACATAATCTCACATGAATATGAATACCAGTTAGGTCATCATTGAGAAGATCCTGAATTAAAAGGCAGTTGTTATTGAAGGCATTGTTTCTAAAACAAGCACTGAATGATGTCTGTTGTTTCCTGCCTTTTGGGATCCAGCAACATGTCATTAACTCTCTCAAGTCCCACTTGAGATGTCCTACAATGGGATGCTATGCATGTAACAGCCCAGAAAACTCAGCTCAAATTGGCCAACGATGCAAATGGCATCAGAGTTGACATTCATGTTAATGTCACATTTCTAAAATAAACCCGGTACAACAAATCATCATTTGATTGGTTTTCACCACGTATCTTCATTACAGAGGAGATATTGAGTCTGTATTAATTTTTTCTTAAATCCTTTGTTGTTGTTGTTAATTTCATCATCTCTAGCTTTGAAAATGAGTCGTATCTTTTAAAGTTGAATTTGACAAAATAACCGAAGTTCCTCTTTCTACCCAAGTGAAAGTGAAAGTGTTAGTCACTCAGTCGTGTCTGAATCTTTGCGACCCCATGGACTGTAACCTGCCAGGCTCCTCTGTCCATGCGATTCTCCAGGCAGGAATAATGGAGTGGGAAACCATTCCCTTCCACAGGGGATCTTCCTGACCCAGGGATCAAACCCAGGTCTCCCACATTGCAGGCAGATTCTTTACCCTCTGCACCACTTTCATTGTTCAATGTCCCTCTTTTATGATGGCAGGGTGTAAGACTCAAAACAGCTCCTTGATACTCCCTTATTTTCTGGGACATAATAAGAACTAATAAAAAAAATGGGGAGAGGCAAATAAGAGTATCATATGGACTGTATTGGGCTTCCCTGGTGGCTCAGATGATAAATAATCTGGCTGCAGTGCAGGAGACCCAGGTTTGATCCCCAGGAAGGGAAGATCCCTTGAAGAAGGGAACGCCAACCCACTCCAGTATTCTTGCCTGGAGAATTCCATGGACAGAGGAGCCTGGCAGGCTACAGTCTATGGGGTCGCAAAGAGTCAGACATGAATGAGTGACTATAACTTTCACTTTCATGGACTGTATTAATACTAGAACAAAAGAATTCTGTACTCCAGCCCTTTTTAAGCATAACTACCTCCTTGGAGGGACAGCTGGCAGTTTGCCAAAGATGAATCTGAAACATTGACACTGCTAGCTGCTCTGGCCAAAGAGGGTTTTTTATACAAAAAGATGTAGGAAAGATTGCATATCATTTCTACATCTGGGGAGTCAATTCATATTCTCATATTAAAGGGTTTGTGAATGAAGCTTTAAATTGTTTCCAAGTTTCCCTGTTCAAGGTAGAACACTTTTGATTGGATGACACTGATAAGCCTTGGACACGCTGGGTAGCATGCCTTGTGAACCTCTCGAATAGATGTGATAAGTGGTCAGCCTCTGCCTCATTGACATTTAAAAATAAAGGTCAGTAAGAACTTCTCACTTGAACATGTGAGAGATTCTATACATGAAAAGACAGGATTTATACAAGCTTAAATACTGTAAATGACAACACTTTAGATCTTTTTGACTACATTAAATATTTTGTCCTTTCGGCATTTATTTTTACTTAAAAGAATGAACAATGTCCCCAAAATACTGACTAAAATTTTCTGTTACTAATCATTTTCTGAACTTCCTTATAAACTCATTTGATACAAATGTGGAATTATTACTTGTGTATGAGACAAGATCATTGTCAATGTGGAATTTTATTTGGGCTGAAAAATCATTGAGAAAAAAAGATATTGAGTGCTACATATTTATTTTGTCAAAATACTATAAATATTTGTTCTGGTTTGAGGGATGAACTGTGCTGAACGACCAATAATTTTTTGAAACGAGACCAGCTGATGTCTTAACTTTAGAGCCCTTCATTCAGAAGGAAGGTAATTTGGAAAAAGTTGCTGGGTACCAACCGGTTCTCCTTTAGGTCCTGGTAATCCTTTCACTCCCGGAGTTCCAGGAATGCCATCCAAGCCCTTTCTTCCAGGATGTCCTTGGAGTCCTGGATCCCCTGGGGCACCCACTTCTCCCTCTGGCCGAGGTGTTTCACCTTTTTCTCCTTTAAGTCCTGGCTGACCCTGAGCACCTGGGAATCCCTAGGGTAGTACAGAAATGTCTCCATTGCATTGGGTACAGTTGTTCTTATCAATCTTAAAAAAATGTCAGTAAGAACTTTTCAATTGTAATGAACATAAATTATTTTCCAGACACTTTCTTTGACCCACAAGTATGTCAAGGTTTTTGGCTTTATTTGTACTTCCAAAACTATAAAAAAATTCAGTTAGTATAATTCAATGCAACGTCTATAATAATATAATTCAATATGATGCCACCATTATCATAAGTCAGATTATGTTTGAATACTAGTAAATTTTAATATGTACCCACGGATAATTGGATTCAAATACATTTATCCAAATATTACTTTCTGGTTTTAAATTTTTAACAATTTTATTGAGGGATTTACCTGACCCAGGGATCAAACCCAGGTCTCCTACATTGCAGGCAGATTCTTTCACTGTCTCAGTCACCAGGGAAGCCCCAAAATATATATCCATGGATAAATTGATTTAAATGCATTTATCCAAATATAACTTTCTGATTTTAATTTGTTAACAATTATATTGACATATAATTTAAAGATCATAAAATGAATCCTTTGTAAGACTATAACTCAATGATTTTTAGTAAATTTACACATTGAGCTGCGATCGCCACAATCCAGTGTTAAAACATTTCTATTACCCCTCCAAATTCCCTCAGATCTACTTGCTGTCCATCCCTGTTCCCAGTCTCAGCCTCAGGTAACCACTGATCTACTTTCTGTCTCAGATACCATTTGAAATGATGATAAATTCATGAATTCACTTATTCATTCACACATCATTCATTCATTCATTCAATCCAAAAGTATCAACTAAGTGCTTTACTATTAAGTAAGCCTCTTTCTGAGGCACCAAACTGACAACTTACATGGACAGCAACCATTATCTCCAGAGTGCTCCAAATTGAACCTAAATAAAGCTTCAAAACTATGAAATCTTACTGGAAATCCTGGAAGACCAGCACTTCCTGGGGACCCTGGGCTTCCTTTAATGCCAGCTGCCCCTGGTTCTCCTGCAAAGCAGTAAATTATTAAGCAGTCATTGAACACAAACTTGGAGTAGCCAGGGTAATGCAGTGTGTGAGGAAAATAGGGTGTTTTCTTCTGAAGAAAGAAAATTTCTATCTTAAAAAACACAGTGGAGGATGACAATGGGAGTTAAAAAACTGGAAAAAGAGTTAATGTTCAAAATAAGTACTCAAATTTTAGCTTCCTAAAATTCTTGTCTTTATAATTTTAAGGAATACATTAATTTTTTTCTAATGATAAAAGTAATGGATGTTCATGGTAAAAAAATTATACTGAAAGAGAATAAGAATCGTGCATAAATCTACCACCAGAAGATAATATTCACTAAAATTTTCATGTGTGTTACTCATAAATTTTATATCCATAAGTGCATAGGAGTTCATAATATACTTTTTTGGTGTCATACTATGCATATGTCAATAAATATGGATTTATAGCTTCACTTTAAATGGCTGTAGCTTATTGTGTGGGTGTGCATGTGCATGTGCACGTGTGTGTGTTTAGTTGCTCAGTTGTGTCCAACTCTTTGCGACCCCATGGACTGCAGCCCACCAGTCTCCTCTGTCCATGGGATTCTCCAGGCAAGAATACTGGAGTGGGTTGCCAGATCATTTATTCAGCAAACAGCTATTTTTAGACATTTATTTTAAGATTTTTTTGACATGGACCATTTTTAAAGTCTTTATTGAATTTGTTACAATATTGTTTCTGTTTTATGTTTGGCTTCTTTGCCTGAGATACATGTGGGATCTTATTTCCTGGACCAGGGATTGAACTCACCCCCTAAATTGGAAGTCAAAGTCATAACCACTGGACCACCAGGGAAGTCTCTATTTTCAGACATTTGAATTGTTTTTCTCAATTTTAACTGTTGTAAGCAGTCCTATGATAAATACCCCATATTTAGTTCTGCAAACTTAACCAATAATTCCCTTTACAATAAATTCCTAAAAGTGTACCTCCAGGTCCAAAGAGGTAAAAACCTTTCTGAGGCTCTGGATATCTGTTGCTAAATTGCGTTTTGCTGTACAACTGTATAGTTCCTCTGGGTATTTAAATATTTCGGTAAAGAGGATCCCTTTAGAGGGTCTTTTGGATGGATCTAAGGTCAGTTTATTAACAAATCTTTATTTGTATTTTATTTCATGCAAGATTTGAGTCAGGAGAATTCTTTTATAGTAATTAAAACAGTTTTACCATTTATGCATCTTCTTTAAGCTATAGCTGTAGTTCCTCAAACGTAAGGAAACCAAGGAAAATATAGCAATGCAACTGGTTGGGCAGCAGCAATGAGCTGCCCACCTGCATCTCAAGCCTTGGGTCAGAGATGAGTCTGGGGATGTAGGAAAACTACGATAGCTTTCCTTCTGTTCCTTCTCTCCTCCTTTCCTTTTGGTTTTTCACCACTTTCCCCCAGAGACTTGGGTACCAAATAGAAGCTGCAGAAAAATACTTCCCCTGTTCTTTGCCCTATCCTTTCCACTCAGGCTTGTCTCAGGTAGTCAGCAACTAAAATGCAATAGAGGGAAATGCCATGTTTTATGGGGTTTTTGGTTTTCTTTATGTTAACAGAGTGTGCTTTTGAAGGTTTCCCTCCAAATTCACATAGACCACATCCTGACATTGAGCAATCTGATGTCTTTTTTTTTTCTGTCCAGTGAGCAGAGCCTTCTGGTACTTGCAAAAACACTTGGGTGTAAACTGTCCTACCTTGGAATCCTTTTTCGCCTTCTAAGCCTGGAAATCCAGGGGGGCCTGGAGACCCTGGGATACAAGGACACTGTGTACACAAGAGGCCTGGCTCCCCTGCAATGAGAACACACTTGCATCACTCAAAATCCCACTCACAAACCCGAGTCCTCAGAAAGGACTGAAAATTCCAACCACATGATCATTTATTACATCTGAATTTTTTTAATGTAGTGAAAATTATGTGTGCATTCATACATATCTAGGACATGTATATTCATAAAAATAATTCATCTATTATATCTGCTTATCATATCTGAGCTTTTTTTTTTTTTTTTGCATTATAGAAAGGAAATCCGAAGAGCCCAGTAACAAACATTTACTATCTCAGTTTTTCTCTCCTCGAGTGCAGGATAAAACTCACATGCTAGGAACAGCCAATGATTTATTGCACAGGTGCTAAATAAATGATTGATTTCCAGAGAAATAAATACTATTAGGTAATCCTTTTGGAAAAGAAGCCATCTGTGACTGTCTGCTATTTGGGATCACTGTCTCTGGGAAGTATAAAATAAGTGATGATGAAGGTGATGAGAATGACTCATTCTGATCGAACATCACCAACTGAACTAACCTTTGGGTCCACCGACTCCTGGGATACCTGGCGACCCTATATGGCCTGGAAGTCCACCGACTCCAGGTGGACCTTCGCGAAAAACAATACCACCTGCAAAGAGACAACACCAAAGCTAACTTTTTATTTAAGTATTTTTTTTCAATTAGCAAGTGTTTTAGTATTGTCTTTATTTTATATGCATTTCCCCATCTCTGTTTTGCAAGTTGAATCTTGTGAAGGTTATCTGCAACTGAAAAGACTGACCAGCTTTCCTTTCACATCACACACACGATTTTTTTTTTTTTTTTAAATAAGGATGCAGTTCTATTGCAGGTGCCCCGGGTTCCAGATTCTGACTCAAACATTCCTGAGCTTCAGGAGTTATGCACATCAGGCTTGTCAGAAATAAAATGAGGACACAAAACCTACATTTGGGAAAAAAACCCAGAGGGCTAAGAGCCCTGACATATAGGGAAGCATTTTAGTTTAGTTTTGCTTTGTTTTCCACATAGATTCACTCCTTAACAGATTTGTTCTTAGACATTATGTCTATTAGTAGGATAATTTCTTAGATGGTTGTTAGCCTAGAGGAAAGCTTTTATTTATTATTTATTTAGACCGTTCAGCTTCTCAGTTCTTAGTTCTCCTGACCAGGGATTGAATCTGGGCCACGGCAATAAAAGCATCAAGTCCTAACCACTAGACCACCAGGGAACTCCTTTTATTTATTTTTTAATATTGTTCATATAACTAGGTACTTAACTGAATTTCTTTATTGTTTTCCAGATTATTTTCTTAATTTTTACATTTTAATAATATTGTCTATAAATAATGATTCCTCCTTTCTTAAAAAGATCTCTGGAAGATTCTTAAGGCTAGTAGGAGGGCTGAGTATAAAACAAGACCTCCTAGGTACCTGCCAGGAAAGGCATTTTAAAATACATGGAGTGATCTGTATGTTCTTGAGGTTCTAGACTCCTATCAGCCAACACATTTTGTGAAGTGGCTCTGTCATAGGATGGGGAGAAAAGGACAACTTCATCAGAACCTCCAGGTACCATTTCACATCCTCTGGGCGGCAGCTCTGTGGTTTCTGATCCACTCTACTTGGCAGCATCTTGCCTCGGTTCACGTTGCTCACCTATGGTTTCCTGCTCTGGAGCTTTCCTGCTGATGCCAAGGCATGGGATGGCCTGCAAGCCATGGAAACAGAGTCTGGAAGTGTGTGTGTGTGTGTGTGTGTGTGTGATGGTGGTAGGGTGTTAGTCCTATCCCTGGAGAAACTTTTGCCTCCCGGTCCCCAGGAAAAGTTTATCCTGAGACGAAGTTATACAGCTTCTTGGAAGATAGTCTCCAGGAACTGAACAAGACGTTGCACTTGGCCTAGGCCAACGTGATAACAGTCACTCCTCTGCTCCACTCCTCTGTCCCTGCCTCTCTCTCTGTCTTCGGGCTACTGCTGGGCTGATCTTGCCAAGCAGTCACGCTTTCACAGGCAGCTAATAAAATGAAACACCAGTGGAAAGATAACACCTAAGATCCACACGGATGGCCAAGCTGCATGTAAGGCTCATTGCCCCCATGGGCATACCTCTGTCATTGGGTATCACACACAGAAGGGCGCCATGAAGCATCTTTACCTGGTGGGCCTGGAGGTCCCGGGAACCCCATAGGACCTGGAGAACCAGGACAGCCAGGGGACCCCGGAGGCCCCGCTGCAGTCTTTCCTGGGGGCCCTTGCTCCCCTTTACTTCCTTTCACACCAGGTACTCCAGGGGCTCCTTGGAGGCCAGGCCTTGATGACCCTTGGAAAAAATAATCATTTATTGTATTTAAAAAGTTCCCCCTGATTAACATATACATTTCAATTGCAAAAGGGAGATAGTCTTGTAAACGTTGTACAATCGAAAAGTATATAGAGCATATGAAACAAAGTGAATTTTCTTCTCTCCCTCACCTGTGACCTGGTTCAACCACCACAATACAGCAGAGCTCAGACCACTCCATTCCCACAACGTAACTTATGTGCTTTATTACAAGGGAATGAAACAGAAGTTGGGATTCACTGCAGTCTCTTGATTCAAAAGGATTTCAGAAGAAATTACTCAATACATGCTAAATATTTTGTAATTTTGTTTTTAGAGACTAGAAGATGCCTATCTTTCAGTGTCTCAAATAAGAAAGAGAAAACTGTAATCGAACTTTTGTTGTTGTTTAGTTGCTAAGTCATGTCCAACTCTTTTGCAACCCCATGGGCTGTAGCCCACCAGGCTCTCTGTCCATGGGATTTCCCAGGCAAGAATAATGGAGTGGGTTACCATTTCCTTCTCCAGGGGATCTTCCTGATCCAGGGATAGAACCCACATCTACTGCATTGGCAGGATGATTCTTTACTACTGAGCCACCAGGGAAGCCCGTTTGAAGTTTATTTCTGCCAATTGTCTTGTGCACTGCTTGCTAAGTAGCTTCAGTTGTGTCTGACTCTTTGCCATCCTATGGACTGTAGCCCACCAGCCTCCTTTATCTATGGAATTCTCCAGGTAAGAATAGTAGAGTGGGTTGCCACTTCCTGTTCCAGGGGATCTTCCTGACCCAGGGATCAAACCCATGTCTGCTGTGTCTCCTGCATTCCAGGCAGATTCTTTACCACTGAGCCACCTGGGAAGACTACTGGAAGGAGCTCTTTCTTAATATTTGTTCGGACCTCTAAAATCTCCATTTGCATCATTTCACCTTCAAGAAATACCTGCTGTTAAGAGTTTGTTATATATTTTTCCATGTATATGCAAGTACACATAATATGTATACATTTTTTCTTTTCTTTTACAATAAAATCATAATGTACATATAGTCCTTCACTCTCTTTATCTTAATTCATTTTCAAAATTATTTTTAAAATATACAGCATAGTATAGAAAAAAAGAAATATAATCAATGCAAGGCTTTATCAAATCTTTGCTATTTTGTTCTTGTTTTGTTTCCTTTTGACAAGATGGCCCATTACAGAATGACAGTTAAAACTGAGGCCACTGTAGTTAATCCTTAACTAACCATCCTTGACCCTATTCTTCTTCCTCTTTCAAGAGGCAACCACTCTAATGACTCATGAATATTTTTACACTTTACAGAATTGTGTATGTACCACAAACAATATATATTAAAATATAAAAACTGTAATCTATGTCTCCTTAGGCAACTTGTGACACATTATGAAAACTATCACCTTAACCAACCTAATTGCCACAAAATTAATGTTTTTCTTTCTCTGTGCCTTTTTCTGAGTTTCAAGCCTCCTGCTCCCACACCAAAGTTACTGCCTGACAGTTAAAAATGCATGCGTGCTAAGTCTCTTCAGTTGTGTCTGACTCTGCAGTCGTGTGGACTATAGCCCGCCAGGCTCCTCTGTCCATGGAATTCTGCAGGGAAGAATACTGGAGTGGGTTGCCATGCCCTGCTCCAGGGGATCTTACCCACCCAGGAACTGAACCGGCGTCTCTCACGTCTCCTGTGTTGGCAGGCGGGTTCTTTACCACTAGTGCTACCTTTGTAGCTCAGCAGTAGTTAAAACTACTGCGGAGTGAAAGAGAGCATTTCTGTGTCACTTTGTGTCAGCTTTCCTCCCTTTTCCTCTGAAGGTCCCAAAGTTAATGATGAAGAAGTTGGAAACACTTGTATATCAATTAATGAAACATCACTCTTATGCAAATAATGCAAACTCATTAGAAAGCAGCATGTTTTCCTTTTGATAGTATTTGTATTGGTATCTGAGAAACATGTACATACCAGGACTTCCAGGGGCTCCAGGGGGACCACTGGGACCTGAGGACACATAACAGTAATTGTTCACAAAGATAGAAATATCCCCTCCTTCCGTTATTGAAATCTTAGATGGCAATATAATGATAATTACCAATACATTTTTCATACTTTGCCTCTACTCTCACATAAGTAAGTGTGAGAAAAGTTCAGTCATTTAGACAAACTGCGAAGAAGAAACTAAGTTCATCTTAGATGTCTAACACTCAAAAACAGGGAGGGGGCGAAGTAGGGCATTAAGGGACATGAACTACTATGTATAAAATAAACAAACAATAAGGACATATTGTATAGCACAGGGAAATACAGCCCTTAGTTTTTAATAACTTTACATGGAGTATAACCTACAGAAGTATTGAATCACTATGTTGTACACCTTAAACCAATATAATATTGCAGATCAACTATACTTTTTTTTTAAAGTAAACTATAGTGCTTTATCATCTTCAGATAACTCACAGACATTTCCTGAGAGCTGTTCTGTGTTTAGTGCTTTGCTGGGATGATTCAGAGGCCAGAAGATCAAATAGCTGAAATTGTCAACAACCTCAAGTTTGGCCTGGATCCATCTCAGACCACTTATAGCTACAACACCGAGTAGGGTTCTAACTCTTTGATGTATATTAGTAACTTGTAGTGAGCGTATCAGATTTTTTAAAACCTGTGTCTAATAATTATCTGTCCATTTGTTTAAAACAATGAGAATTTTACACATTTAAATAAAATTCTCCTTTGAAATCTTATTTATATCAATCATTTGCCTGGATCAGTGGTTCTCAAGCCTGCTACACATTAGAATTAATCTAAGGAGCTTCTATGACCTGCCAGTATCCAGGGCCCTCCTCCAGGCAATTACATCAGAATCATGGGGAAGAAATGGGGACATGGTTCTTATTCAGCAGTTCTTGGGGATTTCAATGTGCAGTGAGATATAAGAGCTTATTAGCCAAGATCATCTCAACCCATCAAAAGGGACAGAATATAAGTCAATGTGACTTTAATTCATGGTCCTGGAAATCAGGAACCAAGGGCTTCAGTTCCTTCTTGTCCCTATTTGTGTAGATTTGCTCAAATGAGAGCTGTTCGGGGCTGCATTTTCTCTTCTGTAATCCCTCTGGGACTGCTGGTTTTGGACACTCCCTCTCCCTGCTCTCTGGCTATGTTAATGTCTTCCTATCAGATATGAATGTTATGTTTAAAGATATTTAATTATGCATAAAGATAAGCAGTTACTGTCTGCTGTATACCACCTAAGGAATTTTTTTAGGAAAATATGAAAATTAGGAAACATCAAAAAATACCACCACCTATGAACATTAGGAGACTGCTCCTTTCCTCTTGCAAATTCTAGGTCTAGAAACACATTTTGCCATGAATGAAAGACACACGATGATCAGCAAATGCTTCAGGAAGAAAATTATTCTCACCCTGTGGGCCACGAGCTCCCTTGGGCCCTGGTAGGCCTGGAATTCCTTCATCTCCCTTTTCCTGGTATGCATCATAATATTCTGTCTTAAAGGAAAATGAAATTGAAAAAAAAAAAGATAGCTATTTATGGTAACTCGCCAAATACAATTACTTCAATTTCATATTTTTTGACTAAAATGATACTTTCCTTGTTTTCCTGAATTCACAGGCTTATGTGTTAGAAAAACATGGCAGTTTTATGGGATGGATAAATTTAAAAGTTAACCTGGTATCATGACAGTGGATATTTCATGGGCTTTCATTTAGAAATACATTTTATGATGTTAGCCCAAATCATATACACACTCTTAAATATATATATACATATCTATATATGTGTGAGTATGTATATAGAAATTAAAGTTTTACAAAAGAGTAACTTCTTACAACATATGATCAACTCTGATATTTTTTATTCTATTTCATTTTTAAATGAAAATATTTAATGCTTCTCCTGTGGACTAAATTTATTTCAAAGTACGTTGGGATGTATACATCAAAAAAATACTTCATTGTTTCTCTAAATTTCAGGACAGCATTGATCTTCAGACAAATGTTTTCTTAGTCCAAGGGCTGAGGATTATTAGTATTTCTGAAGTGATCAATGGACCTTCTGCTCATTTCCTTAACCATCTTCTTCCAAAGCAAAACTTTCTCTGAAGTCAGTAGTAGCTGCAAAACTATGTGGAATTGAGCATTAAAAAAAAAGATGGAAATATAAAAGTTTAAAAAAACTTTTTTCATATGTTTCATGGGGCCAATTAGTTTACTGACTTGTTTAAAGAACTATAACAAGAACTTTGTAGTTAAAACTGTATGCATAAAGTAAAAAAAAAGAATTCATAATAATAATAGTAGTAACAGTGCAATAAACTCCTCCATCATAAAATCCATCAAGATATGTATGTATCTGCCAAGTATTGGCAAAGTACTTTCACAAAATAGCCTTTCATCTTCCCAGCAACCCCTTAAAAGGATCTTGGGATTGTCATCTGAATCATTTGCTTGCAAGGTAAAGAAGCTGATTTCTGGGACCCTCCTTCAGTTACTGAGTTAACTTACTTGGCCTGGGGGGTCTGGGAACTGCATTTGTAGGAGGACACAAACACACTCCCCCAGTGACTCCTCTGCCACCAGGGACCTTTTTGTCACACCTGCAGGTCTTAAATGGGAGTTCTGCTCTGCACTCTGAGAACCACCGTCATTTGAGGCAGCAAAGGAAGGTACCGGAACTCAGAGCCTGGGTCCCATTCACACTCATCTCCTCAAGCTACAGAGTCACTATATACAGCGTGGCCACCCTGTTGCCAGGAGCTGACGGACATCAAATCCATGTCCACTCGAGAGGGAGGATCACCTGCCTCTAAGGAGCTTAAGAGTGAAAGTGTTAGTTGCTGAGTCATGTCTGACTCTGCAACATATGGAAGATAGCCCACCAGGCTCCTCTGTCCACGGATTTCTCCAGGCAAGAACACTGGAATGGGTTGTCTTTCCCTTCTTTAGGGGATCTTCCTGATCTGGGGATCAAATCCAGGTCTCCTGCATTGCAGGTGGATTCTTTACCATCTGAGCCACCAAGGAAGCTTGGGCTGCGGTCACTGGGTTTTGCAGGCCCTGAATTCAACCCAAAGTTGAGCTGCTGCTGCCTCATAGTTCAGGGCTGTCATAACAGGGCCCAGAAGGTGAAGTCCTTCTCCCACACCCCCAGGACCTGACCTGTCCTTCACTGCTGCCTTCCTATGCTACTCAAAGGTGCAGGATGATCTTAGGCCGGGCCTGTTTAGACAAAGGCTTTTTCTTCTCTGCAGCCCAGGATGGGCATTGCCAGTACATTCCAGGGACCAAGTAGGACCAGATAAAAATATTTGTCCATTATTGAATGGACAAATAATGACAATAGCTATTTTTTTGGCCCTAAATTGATAAAAAGGTAAATACTATAATCTCTATCATAGCAGTTAATAAGGGACACTGATTCAAAATTTCCTTGGTATTTGGAAAGACTTGATCAAGCATAACGTTAATATTGTCCTTCATTACACTTACTGGACCACGAAATCCTGGAGGGCCAGAGTTTCCTTTCCACCCCTGTATAGAAAGACAGTTACAAATTATGAGCACACTAATCAAAAGTATTTACATGTTAGGTATACTTAGAAATCAAAAAGCATAGTTAAACAAATCTATGCTAAAACTGATATCATTTCTATGAAATGTACAAGTCAAATTAGCACGAAAGGGATATTGACTTTTGATTATTTTCCTGGAGGGCCATATCTCAGGCAGAAATCTTATCTATAAGGTCTGGAAGAAGTGGCTCTTGTTCTCTAGGTTTCCTCCACATCACTCCCTTCAAAGGATGCTTGCATCCTTGCATGCTCTCCCTGTTCGCACCTGGACTAGAGGCACAGGGAAGCCAGGCCATGGGTTGTAGGCAATTGTAGAAATAAATTGATGTGAAACACAGTCCACAGTTCACCAATGATGACCATTCAGTTCATCGTGACCCAGGTTGAGACTCACAGGGTTCAGACCATGCTTGACCTCCGATGAGCCGATACTTCCTCCAATTACAGGTCCCTTCCAACTCCTTTCTCATGGGAAGCTAAAATCCCACTGGTCCTAAGCCAGCTTCCACTACACAGAACAGGTTTAACATCTTTCCCTTCAAGTGTTTAAATAAAGCCGCCACAGCTCTCCTTTCTTCCTAACAAATATGCTGAGGTATTTTATTGAACTCTGACTGCAGCTCCTTGCATTGAGTTTCAGGATGTGGGGAGGAAAATGGTGAGAAAACCCAACCAATAATAAAAGCTGAAAGCAGATGTCAGGAAGGGAATTACCTTAATGCCATCTTCACCCCTTAACCCAGGGAAACCCCTGTCTCCTTTGGCTCCCTAAGAGAAGAGCAAAGTGAAGAGATCAGAAGACACACTGATAATCAATTTCTTCTGTAGCAAGCAAAATGCTTTAAACTCCTTTTGGTGGGGTTGGGGGGCGGGGGAAGAGTGTTCAGATGACCTCTCTCCACAGAGAGGGCGTAACACTAAAGGTGCATGCGTACTCAGCCACTCAGTTGTTTCCATATCTGCAGCCCCACGGACTGTAGCCCACCATGATTGACTCTCAAAAACCCTTCTTGGTCTAATACGACTGACTTTCATTACTTCAATGGACCAAGTCATGACTTCATGACTTTACCTCAGTGCCAGGGAAACCAGGGGCACCATCTTTTCCAGGCTTTCCCTAAAACAAAAACAAAAGAAAAACATGTAACTTTGGATACTTTAATAAACACGAAAAACTTAAATGATACAATCTCTTGATCTTAGGCAAGAAAGCCTAACTGAGGTTTCCTTCAGTTATTAGAAGGAAAAGCTATTAATTGCAGAACTGACGATGACCTTCTTCTGCCAGGAAAGGCAGAAGCCAGTGAGATTGGGAAGTTAGGGAAGGTCATGGGATTCTCCAGGCAAGAGTTAGATATGACTGAAGCAACTTTGCACACATACAGTATTCCATTGTATATATGTACCACATCTTCTTTATCCATTCATCTGTCAATGGACACATGTTGTTTCCATGTCCTGGCTAAACTAAAGTTAGCCATCCAAGCTTAGAAAGAAAATCAGGGAAGCGCTGAGCAGAGAAGCAAGCAGGAAAATTCAGAGAGAGGCGTTCACAGTCAATGTATTTATTTGCAATGTTGGCAACTCCTTGAACTGCAGACGTGTCTATATCTAAATACACATATAAAAGGAATTTTACAGTGTTTAAAGAGACAGAGCTGTTTAACTATTATGGGATTAACTATTATGGTACTTACCTTCCATCATACAATTAAAAACAACATTAGTTGAATATTTTTCTTAGAAAAAATATACTTTTCCCAGTGTATGATTTTTAGCTTTTAAACAATGAGAGTGCTGCATGCTGGGTACTATGGGCTAAGTCATTTCAGTCCTGTGTGACTCCTTGTGACTCCATGGACTGCAGCCCACCAGGCTCCTCTGTCCATGGGGATTCTCCAGGCAAGAATGATGGAGTGGGTTGCCATGCCCTCCTCCAGGGGATCTTCCTGGCCCAGGGAGTCTCATGTCTCCTGTGTTGGCAGGCAGGTTCTTTGCCACTAGTGCCACCTGGGAAGCCCTAAGCATCTTATACTTGCCACCTATAAAGTCCTGAGTACTGACTAATTTGGGGCTTCCCTGGTGGCCCAGATGAATCCACCTGCAATGTAGAAGACCTGGGTTCCATTAATTTAGGCTGCACACGACACTGATTTCCAAACTCACCTGTGGGCCTGGTTCTCCAGGAGCACCTTTTTCTGATCCATAAGATTCTCCAGGCGGCCCCTGAATCAATGAGAGTTAGGTCAAGTTTTGTAAATTACTGATCTTTGACTTACATCGATTTTTATTAACTTTTCCCTTCCATTAAAATTTTTGAAATGATGGGTTATCTAAGTGAGACATTTTATTTATGAATATCAAATTAAAAACAGATGCTATAGAATCAGATGCTGAAGATAAATCACAAGATGGGTGACAGAGGGTGCATATAAAACAGTGCAGGGATTTCAGCTAGAAGCAGCCATAAGATAATTCTAGTATTTATGATCCCTGCAGTAAAATGCTATCACGCTTTAGCTAATATTAAGCCTTAAAGGTAGGTCATACATCAAAATATGCTCCAAGTTTCTACTTTTAGTTTCAAGGGAACAATATGATTCTAAGTGACCTACGGAGGGTCCAGGGGGTCCGGACTGTCCCATGGCTCCCAGGTCTCCCTTCTCTCCCTTGAGGTCCTGTCACAAAAACAAGTTGAGGTCATGAGAAAGAGAGCAAACAAGATATTATCGACTACATTTGGAAAAGTCCTCTAGCTGTCCAATGAACTGGATTTTCAACTTACATATATACCTCCTATTAACATATCACCATTTCTCACATTTTGAATTTTATACCTGTTAACCCCCTGAAACAATACTCAAACATTCTGTGTGCTGGATTTTATTTTTTGAATTGAGGTATAGTAGATTTGGCTGAATAAATAGCAGATTTACAAATATTATATTAGTTTCAGGTGTACAATGTAGTGATTTAAGATTTTTGTATATTATACCCCATTTATATTATAAACCACTGGTTGTATTCCCTGTGCTGTACAATATATCCTTTGTACAGTCTCTTTTTTAAAAAAGAAAGTAATTTAGATCAAACTATATTAAACTAATTTAACTCCTGAATCAGTTTTCTATAAGCATAATCAGATCATTTCCAATATATTTTACTCTCATTTTTAATATATTGAAATTATTTTCACTGAGATCAATTATTTTCTGAGTAAATGCTATAATGAGGATTTGAGTCAATAATCAGGTTTGTTTTGGCCTTATCACATTTTATTAATATTTTGTAAAAATATAATTTTCAAAAACATAATTTTTTTAAAAAAGAAATTTTTATCCCTTGGGTCAAATCTCCCAGCTCTTAATGTTCTCAAGATAAGATTTTTTTAAATCAATTTTTCAGCCAATAAAGCTTTAGATTTTATTAAATATACTTTTGTTGATTAATTCTGAAAAGTTCAGTTATTTTCCTCAGGCAATATTTTTTCCAGTATTCAATGAGAGTTATTATTTTGGTCATATAGAACTTCGCCGTGTTTTAACTTATCAGTTTTGTTTGATAACGTCTATCATTAAAAGTTAATTATATTGAAAAGTGATGGCTAAGGTATTTCTTTTAGGGTGATGAAAATGTTCTAAAATGCCCACGGTAAGTTGCACAACTCTGTGAATACATTAAAAGCCACTGAATTGCACATTAAATGGGTAAATTATATGTTATGTGACTTATACCTCAATAATGCTGTTAAAAATTAATTATAATGAAAATCCATGAATTTCTTCTTTAAAATGGTGAAAATCACAGCATGTAAATTATATTGCAATCAAGGTATTATCAAAACAATTAATCGTAATTTTAAAAAAGAGAAATGATTTATGTTTACTTCTTAGTTTGTTTAGTTACTCAGTCTAGTTTGACTCTTTTTGACTTCATGGACTGTAGCCCTCTAGGCTCCTCTGTTCATGGTGTTTTCCAGGCAGGAATACTGGAGTGGGTTGCCATTTCCTTCTCCAATTTCTTAGTTAATCCACAGGAAAATTATTAGCTTCCCTCTCACTCCCTATTACCTGTCCCAGACATTTCAGGATCAACCTAGTGTCTAGGATTGGGGTATTATGCTGTGATGCAGTTCTGAGCATCTGATTCAATTTTGTTCCCCAGTCCTTCCAGCTACCCCAATGTGAGAGCAAAAAGCACCTGATAATTTCAGAATAAGAGTCATGGTGTCCTTGGAGAGGAATGGGGGCCACAGTGTCTTGGGGTTATAATGGCAGGGTAAAAACATCCCATTTGATTATGATGACACTCCACCCTTATTTTTAGGCCATTACCACCCTTCCCTGGTGGCTCAGTGGTAAAGAATCCACCTGCCAAGCAGGAAACACAGATTCAATCCCTGGGTTGGGAAGATCCCCTGGAGAAGGAAATGGCAACCCACTCCAGTATTCTTACCTGGAGAATCCCATGGAGGGAGGAGCCTGGCGGGCTACAGTCTATGGGGTCACGAGTCAGACATGATTGAGTGACTAGATAGCAAAACCACCATCCAGTTGGATCAGAGACATACACCCATTGTGTTACCACCTATTCAAAAATACACACTGAAAACCCAGCCTGTGTTAGGAACAGTGAGAGGGATGAGGATAAAGGGTAAGCAAAATTAGATTGAGGCTCCTCCTTCAACAGTCTTGAAAGTGGCTTGCCTTGGGTCTTCTCCACCTCATGTTTTCCAGTTCTTGAGTAAAAGACAGGAAAAGAATAAAATCCAGAGACCCAGGCTGGCTGGACTGGAGTTAGGTGTTGTTATTGTTTTTAGTCACTAAGTCATGTCCGACTCTTTGTAACCCTGTGGACTGTGGCCCGCCAGGCTCTTCTGTCCATGGGATTTCCCAGGCAAGAATACTGGAATGAGTTGCCATTTCCTTCTCCAGGGGATGTTCCCAACCCAGGGATTGGACCTTTGTCTGCTGAGTTGGCAGGTAGATTTTTTTACCACTGGGCCACCTGGAAAATGGACTTAGGTGACAGAGCTTATAAAAGAGGTAAGGGATCACAGAGCCTCATGGCAGAGAGGGGAAGGCAGGAGCCTAATAATAACACAGAAGAGTTACCGTTCTGTTATCAGGGCCGGTTAGAGTCACAATAACTGTTCCTGGTGGTCCAGGGGGTCCTGTCAATCCTTTCACACCCTGAAGACAAACACACTCAGGAATTACAAAAAAGCTTAAGAGATCTACATTTCCTCTTTAGTTCTTACCTAAAAAATAAAGCAAACAAAACTTGAGACACAGCAAATGCTTTGGTTTCAATGTGACTTAGTAAATAAAATGTGTATTCGTAAGTCTTTTGTTGTTGGTGGTCAGTTGCTCAGTTGTGTCTGACTCTGTGATCCCATAGACTGCAGCACTCCAGCCCTCCCTGTCCTTCAGCATCTCCTGGAGTTTGCTTAAACTCATATCCATTGAATTAGATAGTTAGATGCTATCCAACTATCTCATCCTCTGTCGTACCCTTCTCCTCCTACCTTCAATCTTTCCCGGCATCTGGCTCTTTGCATCAGGCAGCCAAAATCCTGGAGCTTCAGTTTCAGTAACAGTCCTTCCAATGAATATTCAGAGCTGATTTCCTTTAGGATGGACTGGTTTGATCTCTTTGCAGTCCAAGGGATTCTCGAGTCCTCTCTAACACCACAGTTCGAAAGCGTCAGTTCTTTGGTGCTCAGCCTTTATGGTCCAACTTTCACACGTGTACATGACTACTGGAAAAACCATGGCTGTGCCTATGGAGCTTTGTTGGAGAGATAATGTCTCTGCTTTTTAATATGCTGTTTAGATTTCTCACAGCTTTTTCCGAGGAGCAAGTGTCTTTTAATTTCATGGAGGCAGTCACCATCCACAGTGATTTTTGAGCTCAAGAAAAGAAAGTCTGTCACCCTTTCCATTGTTTCCCCATCTATTTGCATGGGACTAGATGCCTCAATCGGAGAAGGCAATGGCAACCCACTCCAGTACTCTTGCCTGGAAAATCCCATGGATGGAGGAGCCTGGTAGGATGCAGTCCATGGGGTCGCTGGGAGTCGGACATGACTGAGCGACTTTACTTTTCACTTTCATGCATTGGAGAAGGAAATGGCAGTCCACTCCAGTGTTCTTGCCTGGAGAATCCAGGGACGGGGGAGCCTGGTGGGCTGCTGTCTCTGGGGTTGCACAGAGTCGGACATGACTGAAGCGACTTAGCAGCAGCAGCAGCAGCAGGATGTCACAATCTTCATTTTTTGAATGTTGAGTTTTAAAAGCCAGCTTTTTCACTCTTCTCTTTGACCTTCATCAAGAGGCTCTTTAGTTCCTCTTTGCTTTCTGCCATAAGGGTGGTGTCATCTGCATATCTGAAGTTATTGATATTCCATCCAGCAATCTTGATTTCAGCTTGTGCTTCATCCAGCCTGGAATTTCTCACAGTACACTCTCAGTTCAGTTCAGTTCAGTCACTCAGTCATGTCTGACTCTGTGACCCCATAGACTGCAGCACGCCAGCCTTCCCTGTCCACCACCAACTCCCGGAGCTTGCTCAAACTCATGTCCATCGAGTCGGTGAGGCCATCCAACCATCTCATCATCTGTCATTCCCCTTTCCTCCCACCTTTAATCTTTCAGGGTCTTTTCCAGTGAGTCAGTTCTTCACATCAGGTGGCCAAAGTTGGAGTTTCAGCTTCAGCATTAGTCCTTCCAATGAATATTCAGGACTGATTTCCTTTAGGATGGACTGGTTTGATCTCCTTGCAGTCCAAGGGACTCTCAGGAGTTTTCACCAATACATAATTCAAAAGCATCAATTCTTTGGCATTCAGCTTTCTTCACAGTCCAACTCTCACATCCATACATGACTACTGGAAAAACCATAGCTTTGACTAGATGGACCTTTGTCAGCAAAGTAATGTCCCTGCTTTTTAATATGCTATCTAGGTTGATCATCTTTTCTTCCAAGGAGCAAACGTCTTTTAATTTCATTTTGGAGCCCCCCAAAATAAAGTCTGTCACTGTTTCCATTGTTTCCTCATCTATTTGCCATGAAGTGATGGGACTGGATGCCATGATCTTAGTTTTCTGAATATTGAGTTTTAAGCCAACTTTTTCACTCTCCTCTTTCACTTTCATCAAGAGGCTCTTTAGTTCCTCTTTGCTTTCTGCCATAAGGGTGGTGTCATCTGTGTATCTGAAGTTATTGATATTTCTCCCGGTGATCTTGATTCCAGCTTGTGCTTCATCCAGCCCGGCGTTTCTCATGATGATACTCTATATATAAGTTAAATAAGCAAGGTGACAATATACAGCCTTGACGTACTCCTTTCCTGATTTGGAACCAGTCGTTCCATGTCTGGTTCTAACTGTTGCTTCTTGACCTACATACAGATTTCTCAGGAGGCAGGTAAAGTGATCTGGTATTCCCTTCTCTTTAAGAATTTTCCACAGTTTGTTGTGATGGATCACCGTCAAAGGCTTTAGTGTAGTCAGTGAAGCAGAGGTAGATGTTTTTCTGGAATTCTATTGCTTATTCCATGATCTAGTTGATGTTGGCAATTTGATCTCTGGCTTGTCTGCCTTTTCTAAATCCAGCTTGTACATCTGAAAGTTCTCAGTTCACATACTGTTGATGCCTAGCTTAAAGGATTTTGAGCATTACTTTGCTAGCATGCGAAATGAGTGCAATTGTGCAGTAGTTTGAACATTCTTTGGCATTGCCCTTCTTTGGGATTGGAATGAAAACTGAGCTTCCAAATTTGCTGGCATACTTAGTGCAGCACTTTAAGAGTATCATCTTTTAGGATTTGAAGTAGCTCAGCTGGAATTCCATCACCTCTCTAGTGATGCTTCCTAAGGCCCACTTGACTTCACATTCCAGGATGTCTGACTCTAGGTGAGTGATCACACCATTGTGGTTATCTGGGTTATTCAGACTTTTTTGTTCTGTTTTTACCTTATTGGAGTATAGCTGATTAAGAATGTTGTGATAATTTCAAGTGGACAGCAAAGGAACTCCGCCATATATATACATGTATCCATTTTTTTTCCCCAAACTCCCCTCCCATCCAGGCTGCAACATAACATTGAGCAGAATTCTTTGTGCTATACAGTAGGTCCTTGTTGATAATCCGTTTTAAATACAGCAGTGCATACATGTCCATCCCAAAGCCCCTAACCATCCCTTTCCCCCATCCTTCTCCCTGGCAACCATAAGCTCTTCTCTAAGCCTGTGAGTCTGTTTCTGTTTTGTATACAAGTTCATTTGTATCATTACTTTTTCAATTCTGCATATAAGGGTATCATCAGATATTTCTCCTTCTCTGTCTGACTTACTTCGCTCAGTATAACAATCTCTAGATCCATCCATGTTGCCACAAATGGCATTATAAAACGTGTTGTTTACTAAGGAACCTAAAATATTTTGCCCACAAATAAACCACAGTATATATATTACCCGCTCTCCTTTCTGTCCTAGCACGTTATCACCCATGTGACCCTGTAAGAAAAGACAAAACCAAATTATCTTTTTAATGAATACAAATATACAGTCTAAGCCCATTAAAGTTCCAATGTTTGTAACTGAACACTTACATTTTAATCATAATGTTAGGACTGTAAAAGTTACTTTATTGCTTGGAGTAGAGTGGCAACATGTTTCTTTTAAAAGGAGAGATCTTAAAGTGCAGAAAGTTGAAGGGAGTTACTTAAAAACGCAAGTGATGGCATGAAAGGGTGTGGGGTGGAGGAGGAAACCGGCTCAGAGGACCTTTTTTTTTGGCTTAGCCAGACACCAGCTAGTTTTGAATCTGCTGGCTGGATACATAACTTCTGGTGCCCTGTTTTCTAGTCTTAAAAATAAGAGGGATGTGTAGTTGAACTTCAGGATTCTGAAATTCAAAACTTAACAGAGAACTAAAAACAGAATTAAAGCTAACCTGACTTCACTAGTAAGTTAGAACATGAGCTAAGTCTAATGTGAATCATCTCTCTTCAGTAAATCTATCGTTTCAACCAATGTCTCTTTGTTTCTTTGCTTCTGAGTTTGCAGATTTTCATCCCATTAGGCCACAAGCAGCAGAGAAAAGCTCAGGATGACGAATCAAAAGATTTTAAACTTTAGTTCTGCCAATTACTGTTTGATGATTCACTTAACCTGAACCTGTTCATCTCACAGAGAACGTATGTGTGTGTCTGCGTGTGTGTATATACACGCACATCAATGAAACAGTAAATGTGAAAGCACCTTGGAAAGTACCCTACACACAAAGGCTTACCTGATAGTAAGAGATACTGTGTTCACTACTAATTTCCTGATGAGGCTCAGCCCTCTCTCAACATTTTTTTAACTTTAACTAATGAAGGAGATCAGACTATCCAGCTCCAAAATACACCACTTTGGCAGAAGAACTCTTTTTGAGCTGAAGGCATTTGAGAAACAGGGAATGCAGAAAAAGTTCTCTCCTCTCTCCCTGGGCCTCAAGGCTGGGCACAGATTTCCCCGTGTGAATGTGTCACCCTCCCCTCTCCTGTGCACAGAAGAGAAGACAACTCATCATGGGAGACAACACCAGCTTAAACCTGCATAAACAAACTTCACTGAAATAACCCTTATCTTCCACTAGTTTCCCCCATATATTTACCTTCCCACAATTTGTTGCCCCTAGAAGCTCACAACCCACTTCCTATGTCTTGATACTTCACCACAAATGTATCACCCTTTGTTAAAACGGTATACAAGCCTCTGGGTCTGATTGCTTCTTTGGGGTTTTCATTTCATTTCTGTGAGGTCTCCATATGCATATGAAATCAACCTTTTTTCTCCTGTTAACCCAGTCACTGAACCTAAGAAGATAGAAGAAAAAGTTTTTTTTTTTTTCTCCCCAATCCTAACAGTTGGCTTTTGTAACAGAAAGACATGCAGGACCCTGTTTAATGAGCACATGAACGGTCATCTTTTATTTTCTTGTATGAAAATAACTAGAAAATAGTTATCGGTTGGTTTTGGGAAGCAGCCCAGTACAAAAATGTATAAGATAAAGTACTGGGAGATCAGCAGGACTATGAGAAATGGAAACTTATAGACTAGGAATCCTTGCTCTTTTCCCAACAAGGAGCTCCATATAATTGAATTAAGACTCTTTGTATCAGAGATCAAGTTACTGAAGTGCAGGGAAAGGAGAAGAAAGAGGTGGAGAACTGTTCACGTCCCTGCTGGGGATTCTTGTGAGTCCCAAAGAGAAGCCCCGGCAGAGACCTGCATGTGCAATCAGACTGAGTTGGCTTTTAGATTGGTTAGGATGTTCTGGCTGGTACAACATATAGATTGCAATCTACCTTAGGTCCTGGAGGTCCCATGGTTCCCGGAAAGCCCTAGAAAAATCCATCAGTTAAAATTACAGCAGGTAGTGCACCAAACCTACAACATGTTTAAAATCTTTAAGCTATGATTCTTTTATTAGTTACAATGTCTATTGCAATGGTGGCTTCATACTCACAAGGAATCCTGGAGGGCCAAGTGGACCTGCAGGTCCAGGAAAACCTGGAAGGCCTGGCAAACCCTTTAAATGAAGAGAAGAATTAGAGTAAGTTCAAATTTACTTCTTACTGAAAAACAATGTCCATTAGTTAAATGCCTTACATTATTTTAGTAAAATCAGAGCATAATGTTTCCCATTTACGCCTGCAGTTAATTTCAGTAAAGGCCATGTGCCATGTATAACTACCAGGACTATTCTTGCTGGTACTACATAGGGGTACCACCATCCTGGTGGTACTATTTCCAGAAAAATGACCAAAGCATTTGCTTTACTTTAGAAGACTTTTAAGATTTTTAGAAAATTTTCCTCTCCCCGCCTCTCTTTCTGTCTCTCACTAAGCATGCTCCTAACTCTGGATCCTTCCACCTGCATTCCCTCTGCCTAGAATCCTCTTTCCCCCGATGTCTATCTCTATGACTCACTTCTGCTCCCTTTTCTTGTCTTTACTTAAACATTATCCTTTCCATGGGCCTTCCTGCATATCCAATCTAAAGCCACAGCACTCCTTCTAACCTAGACACTTCCTATCCTCAACCCAACATTAATTTTTCTCCTCAGCATTTATTACTATCTAACACAACACACATGAATGTGAGAGTTGGACTATAAAGAAAGCTGAGCACTGAAGAATTGATGCTTTTGAACTGTGGTATTGGAGAAGACTCTTGAGAGTCCCTTGGACTGCAAGGAGATCCAACCAGTCCATCCTAGAAGAGATCAGTCCTGGGTGTTCATTGGTGGGACTGATGTTGAAGCTGAAATTCCAATACTTTGGCTACCTGATGCGAAGAGCTGACTCATTTGCAAAGACCCTGATTCTGGGAAAGACTGAGGGTAGGAGGAGAAGGGGACAACAGAGGATGAGATGTTTGGATGGCATCACCGACTCAATGGACATGGTTTGGGTGGACTCCAGGAGTTGGTGATGGACAGGGAGGCCTGGCGTGCTGCGGTTCATGGGGTCACAAGGAGTCGGACACGACTGAGCGATTGAACTGAACTGAACACAACACACAGGAAGTAATTTACATTTTGAAATATTTTCTCCTTCTAAAAGGCATGTCCCATGAGGGCAAGAATTTTGGTTAAACTGTTTTTGGGGATTTGTGCACTATGGTATCCCAGAGCCTAAATAGCTCCTGGTACCTAACTGGCAGGTGGATGGTAAGAGGGATTTCTTATAGAACTGAAGGTCCCACTCTTATACCTTTAGCAGTAGCATACTGTAGTACATTGCCAATGCTCAACACACATTTAAGGGATACATCGTGTCCCAGATTGCTACTGTCTCCTCTTTCTAGATCCCCTGCCCTCAGCATCTGACCCCTTATTGCTTCCTAAGGAAACAAACAAGCAAACAAGAAACAAACGAAGAGCTATCGACTTTTGCGTCTTTTCTCAAAAGCCTTCGACTGGGCTTCCCTGGTGGTCCAGTGGTTAAGAATCCGTCTTGCAGTGCAGGAGACACCAGTTTCATCCCTGATCTGAGAAGATCCCACACGCCACAGGGCAAATAAGCTCTTGAGCTGCAACTACTCAGCCTGTGTGCCATAACTGCTGAGGCTCGCACGCCTTGAGCCTGTGCGGCACATCCAGAGAAGTCACTGCAATGAGAAGCCTGCACACCGCAGCTAGAGAAAGCTCGAGAGCAGCAACAAAGACCTAGCACAGCCGAAAATAAGTAAATAAGTAAAATTCTCTGATGGCTTCTAATCGCATCACTGTTCAGTTTGGCAGCCCATCCATCACCAGCTGGCATGGCTCACTGGATGGACGTTCAACAGCCTTAACTCAAACTCTTTGACTTGCTCAGGCAAATACCAACCTCTACTCAGGAATTTCTACATGTATTTCTGAATTAAGATATTTATGATTGATTAATCTGAAAGTGAAAGTGAAGTCGCTCAGTCGTGTCCAACTCTTTGCGACCCCTTGGACTGTAGCCTACCAGGCTTCTCAGTCCATAGGATTTTCCAGGCAAGAGTACTGGAGTGGGTTGCCATTGCCTTCTCCAGGGGATCTTCCCGACCCAGGGATTGAACCCGGGTCTCCCGCATTGTAGGCAGACGCTTTACCCTCTGAGCCACTAGGGAAGCCCTAATTAATCTGAAAGTTAGTATCAAAAGACTCCTTTGAATCAGGAAGTAAAGGATATTCGGGGGAACAGCTGTTTCTTTGTATCTATTCTGGATCACCCTCAGGCTACAAGCATAGATATCAGAAAGCAAACTATTCAGCAGGAGAAAGATGCATTTAAATAAAATATTACTATCATGCATACTTTACAATAGGACTGTTATTTAATATTACAGTTTTAAATCGCATTCAATGTGGGATACAAACCTATCCTGGATTTTGACAAATACTAAAAGGAACATAACCATTCCTTGAAAACTCCTCCTTAGATTGAAGAAAGCTTGGGTGATTGAGACTTGAGAAGAGACTAAAATACATATGTACAAAAGCATCTTTTTTATATGAGCTTAATGTAGTTTCTTATAATGAGGTGAAAGTTTTAGAATAAAATGAAATATATAAATAGGAGAAACATGAATGTGAAAAATATTTTTAAGAGGGTGAGAAAGATATAGGGAGAGGAAGAGAGAGAGAGAAAGAAGAGAAAAAAAGAGGTGGAAAGAGACAGAGAGAGAGATGGAGAATGATAGAGACCTTCTCTGAAGTGTGTACCTGGAATCCAGGAGCTCCTGGCAACCCAGGGTCACCTTTTCCATCAAGGCCTACACCTTCTCCTTCAGCAGGAGCACCCTTGAAAAGGAAATTCATCAAACATCAGCAGCATTTTATCTTCAAGACATCTTTAAATGATTATTCAAGGTCATACTGTTTCAAGGATAAAAGTGCTTCCAGGATATATACTTACAGAAATGCTATAGGATTTTTTAGTTATTCTGTTTTGAAGAATTCAAAGCATTTTCATGTTGTCTAAAACTGACCATTGGCTATAGAGGGAAGACACAAGAATAATACACCATTTCCCAAGACACCAAAATGAGTGGCACTTCCTGACCTAGAATCTGGAGCCTTGAGCATAAGACCAGTTCTCCTTCCCCAGACCTTATTTTCCTAAAGGATGATACAAAGCTTGCATTCCTTAAGACATATTTATGACAAGAAGTAGAAGATGCTCAATAGGAATAAATATAATTTCTGAATTAATCATGAAATCTGATTTGTAATGATATATCTTAAGAGATGTGCCTTTAATATGTGCAGTTAGAGATTTTTCAACAACAACATGCCACAAATCACTTACCTTTTCTCCTTTCAAACCAATGACACCCTAGGGAAAAGAGCATCATATTAATAACTAGAGGCAAACCAAATACAGAACATCCCTGCTTTGTCCTTCTCTCTGCTATTCTGCCTTCTCTTCCTGCTGCAAGCTTCCTATTGGCTTTTACATTTGCTCAAGTCTTTCTCATTTAAACAAAGTGTATGTCAGTCGCTTAGTCATGAGACACCATGGACTGTAGCCATTAGCCCCCTCCGTCTATGGAATTCTCCAAGAAAGAATACTGGAGTGGGTCATCACTCCCTTCTCCAGGGGATCTTTCTGACCCAGGGATTGAACCTGGGTCTCTCACACTGCAGGCAGATTCTTTACCATCTGAGCCATCAAGGAAACCAGTCTCCCCCAGAATACACTGCTTCATCCTGTCTTACCTATCCTTTCTGTCATCTATAAATTACTCACTTTGTTCATCCCCACTGATTCCTTAGGCCCATATCTGCCTCCTGCCTCCATCTGTCAAGGAAATGTTGTTGTTCATTTGCCCAGTTGTGTCCAACTCTTCGCGAACTCCATGGACTGCAGCACACCCAGGCCTCCCTATCCCATATCCCTTGCTAAAGTCTGCAGTGACTTTGATGTTATAGAAACCAAGGACAAAACATTCGTTCTTGTTTTACTGAACTTCTCGACAGCACTGAGAAGCTGTCTGTTACTCGCCTTTACTGGAATTTGTTAAAACAGAGATGAAGCCAAAATGGAATCACTCCTGCTAGGTCCAGTGCAGCAAACCAAGACTTAATACCTGCCTTGACTATGGTTTTAACCTTCTCCAGGAATTGACCTTTGACTGGCCAACCTGGAACTTCCAGGTCAGCACTAATAAGATACTCCACCCAATAGCCCCTTCTGTTTCCCTTAACAGGCTACCTTGTCTAAGACAATGCCTTCTTTGTTAATAAAACAATACATTCTTTGCTAAGAATGTCAGATTTCCATTCTCTCTCTGACTTTAAAATCCTTTGCTATCTATGGCTGGAGGCAACTCTTTCTTTGCTGGATAGGAGAGAGCTGGGTTTGTGAATCATCCAATAAAGCCGGTTAGATGCTCAGATTTACTCAGCTGAATTTTTGTTGTTTAACAATATCTTTCCTGGGCTTACAGAATCCAACCCTCTTGCTTTTCTTCTACTCCCAGGGCCCTTCTTCCTTTACAGGCTCATTGTCCTTGACCTCCCTTCACATGCTAGAGCTCTCGAAGCCCCACTTTCAAGGCCCTCTCTCCTCTCTCCATCCTTGAGTCACGACCACCCATCCAGGTGTCTCCCATTGTCTATCTCAGATCTCCACTTCAATGTCTCAAAAGCAAAACAAAGTCTCAAAGTGCAAACCCCAGTGCATTTATTCATTCCTCTCAACTACTGGGCTCCCCAGGTGGCTCAGTGGTAAAGGATCTGCCTGTCAATAGAGGAGATGCAAGAGACTTGGGTTCAATCCCTGGGCCGGGAAGATCCCCTGGAGGAGGGCATGGCCACCCACTCCTGTATTCTTGCCTGTGAAATCCCATGGACAGAGGAGCCTGGTGGGGTTGCAAAGAGTAGTCAAATGTCTACTGTTGACTGGCTTCAACTTCCCCAAGGTCATGACAGATTTCTGTATATGATCGCTTCAAAGGAAACTCTGTGTCTTGGATGGGGAGTTAGAAACATAAACCTACCGGTATTCCTGGGTAGCCTGGTGTCCCCCGAAGTCCTGGGAACCCTGGCTCTCCCTGGAAGACACATGACGCTTGTCATTCTTCTTAGTTGTTCTAGAACAGCCTATTGTGATATTTCCCCTGTTCCTTGCTTCCAACCCTGCAGCAGTAAATTTAGACAAAGTAACCCAAATTCCTCACAACTACTGGATCATGAGGCTAAAGACTAGAAAACCGTTATCTTAATTGAAAACAGGATTAGAATCTACTGTTTCTCAAATTGTGCATAAATGGCAAAAGGTTAATTGTGCCAAGAACTTTTTAATGGCTGCTTCCTTGAAATTTTTGTAATTAGTCCTTTCATGGCCACCATCCTGGGGAAAAGCAGAGTGCAGTCAGGAGACAAAGGAGATGAGTGCACATCGGAAAGCTCAGTTTTTCTCTTCCAACTTTGCATTCTAAGCTTCAGTTTCTGGTTTATATACAATCGCAACCTCAGATGCAAATATCTGTTTGAGCCCTAGTCATCTTTCTGTGGGAGAACACGAGAGAACTTTCTTAAAACATAATCTGAAAGCAAGATGGGTGGAGGGAGGGGGGATTGGGTGCAGGCAGTCAAACGGTACTCCAAACTCCCAGCTATAAGATAAACAGTCCTAGGGATACAATGTAAATGTGAGAAATCTAATTAATGCTGTTAATTTTTTAAAGTTAAGAGAATGGAGCCTAAGAATTATCACACACAAAATGTTTTCCTTCTTTAATTTCGTATCTATAAGAGATGGTAAGCTTACTAAACTTATGATGATAATCATTTCATGATGTATGTAAGTCATTATGCTGTACACCTTAAACTTAGGTAGTTCTATGTGTCAACCATATCTCAATAAAGCTGGAAGAATAAAGAAACAAGCATGAGGAGAAAGAAAATCATCACCTTTCTGTCCTGAAGACATATACCATTGGTTCTGGCCAAAACAACATCTCAAGGAAGGGCTAGGCCATCTCATTGCTATGTCACCCAGGTTTATTCATTTAGCAAAACACTAACTAACCACCTCCTGCGTGAGAAGATACACACCTTGGAACCATTGCATCCTGGCAAACCAGCAAGTCCATAAGGTCCAGGATGGCCCGGGATGCCCTAAAAAACAGAGAAAGTCTCAAAAAGAAAATATAATCAGGCTCTGGGGCAGGTAGAAACAGCGCAGAGCACACAGTAGGAAGAGACAGGCTAATTTAGATAGTTATTTAAGTATAAATGGTTATTTAAATAGTTAAGTAGTAAACTGGCTATTTTAGATAATTTAAATTAAAATCATAGGAAATAACATAGGCTAATTAAAACCATAAATTATCAAGTGAGATATATTATTTAAGATAAAGCAAAAGGTCTTTCTATACAAAATGAGTCCATTAACATGCTATATTAAGCTGGGGAAAAGGAGAGGAGGGAAGTGTTCACAGTGGTAACTATCTGATTATTTTTATTCTGTGCTATTAAGTAGATTTATCCTATTCTATTCTATTCTGTCTCATCCCATCCCATCCCACCCCAATCTATTCCATTCTATTATGCTTACATTTCAGGAAATGTAATTTGACTTGATATCCTATAAATCCACACTCTTAATACACTGTAATTCTGACATTTTCATCATGTAGCCAAAACATTATACTCATTTTCTTGTGTTAGTGCTTTAACATCTTTATTAAAATGAGCTTGCTTATTATTCCATTTACACATATTCTCACTACTTACTGGAAGTCCAGGAGGACCTGAAAATCCTGGTAATCCAGTTATTCCCTAAAGACATAAAAAAGAAGAAAGATGGCAAGAAAAAAACTAAAAATGTTCAACCTGTAAACAAGACATGATTTATCATTCCAATACCCCCATTCTGTAACTATAATTGGGAACAGCTAAAAGCTATTTGAAACACACAAAAAAGCTGGACAAACTTTGTAAATCTTACATTTATATAACTTTTAAATAGACATGATTAAGATCATTTTTGGCTTTGGGGGGGATAGATTTTTTTAAGGCATAATTTGCATAAAGTGCTCCAGTCTTCCACAAACAGATTGAGGAATATTCACCTGTGTACATACGCACGTTTTGGTGATTCCCACCCAACCAGACACAGAACCTCTCCACCACCCCATATGGTACCCTCATGCAACTTTCCAGTCGATTAACACCTACCCCCAAGTGAGTAACCACTATGTAGATTTCTACCATTATAGACTGCTTTTACCTGCCCTTGAACGTCATCTACAGAATTGGCTCACACACAACCTACTCCTTTGTGACATCTGTATATCTTTTACAGTGCCAGGGTTCTTTTTACTTTTTAAAACAAGATTTCTCATCAAACAAGCAGGATAGACTGGTTAGACTACTAACCCTCACGCCTTTGGCACCAGTCAGTCCTGGAGATCCTGGAGAGCCCTAGATCCAAATGCAAAAAAACAAGGTAAGCACTGTGACAATTACTCGGCACTAATAAGCCCGTACATGAAAGGTCCTGGTTTTATTCACACGCCACACAGTTTTGCTCTTGCGATTATTTCATTGTTAACACGGTTCAATTGCTTGCTTGTTTCATTGGCGCTATAGTTATGTATCCGAAAGGACAAACAGAAATCCATTCATACCCCTGCTACTCAAGGTGGGGGGTCCAACAGTAGCATCATCTGGGAGCTTGTTAGAAATGCGCCATCCTGGGTCTCCCCCACCTCCCAGACCTATTGATTCAGAATTTGCATTTCAACAAGATTTGATGGTGATTCTTGCTCACATTAGTGTCTGAGAAGGGCTGCGGGAAAAGCCCCACATTAGCCAGACAGCTGCCGTGGGCTGATAAGGATGAATGACACAATTACAACGGCGGATGAGAATGGCAGGCAATATTTCTGCGCATGAGAACTACTTTATTAACAAAATGTGCCTGGCAGGCACAAATAAATAAATAGCAAACCGAGAACTGCCTGAACCAGAGATAAACTTGCTTGGAACACACAGTGAATACACATGGAGGTCCTGTTTCTTAGAGAATAGCCCCAAACAAAACTGTTTTAACGAAACCACTTGGTGTGAAAGTTCCATTGTCATCCAAAAGTTTTTCTTCATTCCTGGGAGTTTCAGTATGTTTTGGTATTTCTGATTATTTGAGGACAGGGTTGTTACAGAGACTTCTGAGACGGGACCATCAAGGCCAAAGTCAGTCTTTCTTGTCTGAAGCGGAATTCCTAGGTGCGTGACCATGACCCCCTCCTCTGCCGGGGGCTGTCTGTAATCTGCAGATGCCAGAAGCGTGACTTGCAGGCTTCAGTTCGCCATTATAAACTGTCTCATATAGAAAATATTCAGAATGAAGACCTTTATAAACCTGCAACACCTTTTAATCAGGTTTTAATATTCTCTGATTGCCTATCTTTGGTTCAATTATCATTTGTGGCTATATTTTTAAGCTATGGGCTTCCCAGGTGGAGCAGGGGTAAGGAATCTGCCTGCCAATGCAAGAGACTCAAGAGATGTGGGTTCAATCCCTGGGTTGGGAAGATCCCCTGTAAGGAAACGGCAACGGCACTCCAGTATTCTTGCCAGGAAAATCCCGTGGACAGAAGAGCCTAGTGGGCTGCAATTCACGGGGTCAGAAGGAGTCAGACATGACTGAGCACATCACAGAACACAATACAGCCGCTCTAAGCTATAGTTTACTATATCAGTTTTCTGGATGAATGTTATGGAATACCTACACATCATGTAACCCACACAAAGCACCGTGTGTTCACAACTATAATTTTAATCCATTACTGACTTCTCTAGAGAAAAGCTAAGGAAACCAGCAGAACGGAGTACAGAAAACAGAATAGGAGTGAGTTAGCATTAGGCTGATCTTAAGTCCAGTGCTGAAGTGACAAATTCCCTTCCAGGGAAATGGAGGGAAATCTGAGACCACACCCTGAAGGAATGGAGCAGAATGTTCAGACACTAAACATGTCTGGAACCAGACACTAAATATCCAGAATCGAAACGACTTTTTTCATATTAGGATTAGAGAAAGCAGGAATGAAGAAACAGAATGCATACATGAACACAGTAAAGTAGAATCCCTGGAAAACAGCAAGTCTTGCAACTGTAGGAATGGGTTTAATTTCTTTGACTGTAGGAATTTGATTCTGGCATCATATAATCCTGGATTTGAACTCTGATTTTACCACCTATTAGCTGTGTAACCCGGGACAAATTGCTTCATCCTCTGAGTGTCAGTTTCCTCATCTCTATGATGAAGATAATAATATGTCACCATCCTCATGACCAATGAGATCAATGTGAGGAGTAAAAGAAATCCAGTCAAGAAGAAAAGTCCCAATGCCTCAGTGCCTGACTCAGAATAGGGGAAACACACTGACTGAAACTGCCCACACTAGTCAGGCACCATGGTAACTATTTGTGTGTTATCTTACGACAGGAGGGACTGGTAAGGAACACGGAACTAATAAGCTACCACCAACCGGAAGGCTTGGGAAAAGTCAAAAGGAGACACCATGTATCCCAGAATCCTCCTCGCTGGAATCCATCTTGACTGAGCGATGCGTGTGCCACCAGGAAGGACCCTGAGTCAGAATAATTGGCCAGAGACAACCCGGAAACTAACCCCATCAATAAAACCTGAGCCTGCAAGCCACACGGCAGAGCAGTTCTCCTGGGTTCCCTTACTCGGCTGCTGTCCACTCGGGTGCCTCTTCTCAGTAAAGTCTCTTGCTTTGTCAGCTCGTGTGTTTCCTCGCATAATTTATTTCCCAGTGTTAGACAAGAGCCTTGGAAGGGGTGCCCCTTCCTGCAACAAATTCACATAAAATGTTACCTAAATATTCTGTAACATTCCTTAGGAAATTTAAAAAGATTTAAAATTATAATTTAAAAATTATAATCACCCTCACAACTTATTAGTTAGTTCATAGCTTCCGGGGAAGCCAGCAGGCAGGGGAGTGACCCAGAGGGTGCGTGAGAGTCCAGGCTTGAGTCCAGGCTTAATTCCACAGCAGAAAAGAGCCATCAGCAAATCTAGTGGTTATGCAGTTATTTAGCAAATCCTCTAGGGCATTTATTTAAACAAAGCCCTTTGTTGTATCACAGACTTTAGGATAAAAATGTGTGATGAGTGTGAAGGGCGGTGGGCTCTGGTAAGAACCTTAGGAGGCCCGACATTGAAGAACCCAGCTGAGAAACAGGAACTTGGGAAAGAAGGAAAGCATTGGGGAGGGGAGAGAAGAGAAAGGAGGGTTCCAGAAACAGGCCTGTGTTTCAAGGAGAAAAGAGGGAGCCTCACAGCTGGAAACAAAACAGAGGGGTCCAGGCCAGACAAAAACACAGAGTATTCTCCACTGACCTTTTGGGGGTAGAGCGCAAAGTGGAGGTCATGGGTTTTCAGGGAGGGAGCAGAAGGCAAATTGTTGCTGGCTGAGGAGTGAGTAGGAGATGAACCACAGCCTGTGTGGTTGGTTCTTTTTTTTTTTTTTTTTATTAAAGAAGTCTGACAGATAGGAAAGACAGAAAGGATGGCAGTCCTTGGATTATAGTGTTGAAAAGATCCAGAGGAAGTTATATGCTGGTATGGGTTTTGCATAAAGATGGAAAGAGAAAAACCAATAACAAAGTTGACATAGCTGAGAAAGAGGACACACCATCAGAATGTGATTCTAGTGGAAATCCCAGTGACCAGGATACTGGTAGAGGACAGGGCTTGAATGGAGGCAAAAAAACCCTCACCAGGGGCCAATGCAGGTGTTCAGTTCAGTTTGGTCGCTCAATCGTGTTTGAGTCTTTGAGACCCCATGGACTGCAGTACGCCAGGCCTCCCCATCCATCACCAACTCCTGGAGTTTAACCAAACTCATGTCCACTGAGTCGGTGATAGTATCCAACCATCTTATTCTCTGTCGTCCCTTTCTCCTCCTGCCTTCAGTCTTTCCCAGCATCAGGGTCTTTTCAAATGAGTCATCTCTTCAATGCAGGTGTTCAGTTCAGTTCAGTTCAGTTGCTCAGTCGTGTCCGACACTTTGCGACCCCATGAATCACAGCACACCAGGCCTCCCTGTCCATCACAGGGACGTGAGTCAAACTCACGTCCACCGAGTTGGATGCCATCTAGCCATCTCATCCTCTGTCGTCCCCTTCTCCTCCTGCCCCCAATCCCTCCCAGCATCAGAGTCTTTTCCAATGAGTCAACTCTTCGCATGAGGTGGCCAAAGTATTGGAATTTCAGCTTTAGTATCAGTCCTTCCAGTGAACACCCAGGACTGATCTTCTTTAGAATGGACTGGTTGGATTTCCTTGCAGTCCAAGGGACTCTCAAGAATCTTCTCCAACACCACAGTTCAAAAGCATCCATTCTTCAGCGCTCAGCTTTCTTCACAGTCCAACTCTCACATCCATACATGACCACTGGAAAAACCATAGCTTCGACTAGATGGACCTTTGTTGGCAAAGTAATGTCTCTGCTTTTGAATATGCTATCTAGGTTGGTCATAACTTTCCTTCCAAGGAGTAAGTGTCTTTTAATTTCATGGCTGCAATCACCATCTGCAGTGATTTTGGAGCCCCCTAAAATAAAGTCTGACACTGTTTCCACTGTTTCCTCATCTATTTGCGATGCAGGTGTGGAGACCCCTAAATCAGGAAGTAGGAGGACGTAGAGCTGAGGACTGAAAGATACTGATAGTCTTTTCTTTTTTTTAAATTGGAGTATAATTGCTTCGAATTGTGGTGGTGGAGAAGATTCTTGAGAGTCCCTTGGATTGCAAGGAGATCAAACCAGTCCATCCTAAAGGCAATCAGTCCTGAATAGTTATTGGAAGGACTGATACTAAAGCTGAAGCTCCAACTCTTTGGCCACAGGATGTGAAGAACCAACTCACTGGAAAAGACCCTGATGCTGGGGAAGATTGAAGGTGGGAGGAGAAGGGGACGACAGGGGACAAGATGGTTGGATGGCATCACTGACTCAATGGACATGAACTTGAGGAAACTCCAGGAGACAGTGAAGGACAGGGAGGCCTGGTGCGCTGCAGTCCATGGGGTCGCAAAGAGTCGGACACAACCTGATGGCTGAAACCAATAGAATTGCTGTACAATATCATGTTAGTTTCTACTGTAGAGTCACGTGAATTACCTATGTGTATACACACAGCCCGTCCTTCTTGGACCTCCCGCCCACCACCACCCCTATCCCATCCCTCCAGATCATCAGAGTGCTGAGCTGAGCTGCCTGTGCTATAAAGCAGCTTCCGTGCTGCTATATAGCTAATTTACACATCTTAGTGTAAATACATTGATATATATACACTTTCATTTGTAAAATAGATAGCTTGAAATAAGCAGCAGTTCTGAGGGCCCAGCTAAGACTGGAGCAGGAATTTACCATGGCATCCATCGTCATAAAGAAGCTTAAGTGGACTGGGGGTTTTCCAAACTCATAGGCTAACATACCTTGGGTCCCTGTGGTCCAGGCAGGCCTTCAGGACCTGGGTATCCCTTCTGGCCGGGAGGCCCAGGGGGTCCTGGGAAGCCTTTCTCCCCCTGTTAAGACCAAAACAAGACAATACACACACAGAATAGCAATGCCCAGGAGTAAACATAACCATCATTTTCTTTTCTTTATGATATAATGGTAACATTTTGCACATTTTTTTCTTGGATTAAAAAAAAATAACACTCAATGCTAAGTGTAATAGACACTGGAATGTTTCTATTGTTTTTGTTAGTATTTGTCTGTAGGCTTGAAAGCATTTGTCTTTGGTCTTCTGGAAACTCGACTTTTACCCAAATGGCAGAGCTACACAGAGCAGAGATTCAGGGAATCAAGAACCGAGAGGGAAAGCCCAGTTAGAAGGATGGAGGTTGGTGAAGGGTGTTTTTTGGGGGATACAGAGAGAGTGACAATCAGGTTCAGGAATGTCTTGGGAGTGTGCATAATTGCTATGTAGCTAGAAAGAACAACACACAGGCTATGAGTTTCAGTCCTTTCTTGATTACACAGGAATTAGTAATTCAATCTGCTATTTGTGGAGGAGATGCAGGAGAGATATCAAGAGTGGCAAAACCAAAAGTGTGAGCTACATAGTTAAGAGATGATAATATGGGAAAGCCCTTAGGGATCAGGGAGTAATTTTAGGCCCAGTAAGGGACGTGGTTCTGCCAACAAATAACCTTCCCATGAATACAGATCCTGGGATTACTCTTCAACAGTTAAGGCCACTGGTTTGATTCAGATAATCTAGTAGACAAATGGAAACTTAGATTTTTAAAACAGAGCAAGTCAGCTATTTCACATGATGTGTGCATACACACACTCAATAAAAAGAGAAGCAGAAGAATTTGCTAGGCCCCTCTCAAGACTGTTACCTTCACACTTTGAACAGCATCTCACCCAGAGGAGGGATTCAATAAATGCTTCTTGAATGAGAGAATGGGTCATAGCTTTTCAACACGGATCTGAACATACCACTTTCACAGCTTCAGGAAAAACCCTAAATCAAACTACACATGAATCATAGAATACTTTAAATATGGTAATTTTTATTGTAATTAACGTGCAAATTATTTTGTCTACAGAGCTTAAAATGCATTCTTTTAAAAATATTTTTAAGCGGTAATCTTTCAATATTGTTAAGCAATTCATTAGCGTATCTGAGAAAAGGGTTTTGTAAACAAAGGAAAAATTTTAGTTCTGGCTCCGTCTTAATTATCACAAATTGAAAGTTAATGGAGCGAATTAATGAGATTTCACGGCACTCATTTTTTACTCCAATTCTGCAATGGAGCTACTTTGTCTAGCTGAATTTTTGCCTGGAGAAAGTGCTTGTGCAAGATTCTTCCACCAGAGGGCGCCCTTACACCAATGCTGCAGTACAAAATCTGCGGGTTTCGTTTGTGTCCGAGTAAGCGGATCACGCTGTTTTCAATTCTCTCGCCTTCAGCAACAATGTAAACAGGGGATACATACGGATCATTCTCAAAAACTTTCTTTTTCTTTACCTTAATATTTTTTGTTTCCAGATCGAGAGAGTTACAGTAATTGCCCGCATTTATACCAGTTATCTGAAGCTCCCCTCCAAGGCTTTTCCACCACTCCAGATTAATATTTATATACAATTACTTTAAAATTGTTTTTGGGGAAGGACTTTCCTGACTGATAACACCAGTGGTTAACACTTCACCTTCCAATGCAGGGAGTGCAGGTTCAGTCCCTGGTCAGGGAGCTAAGACCCCACATACCTCCTGGCCAAAAAACCAAAGTATAAAACAGAAGCAATATTGTAACAAATTCAGTAAGACAAAAAAATTGGATTTGGGGAATGGAATATGGTACTGCTGATCTGTCTGCTACCAATGAAGGAAGAGTGTGAATCGTTAATGAACTCTATGGAGAAAAGAACCAGAATGAAGGTTTTGTTTTTACCTTCTCCCCTTTGGCCCCATCACAGAAGCACTGGCCTTTGTCTTTACAGATACAGCCCTAGGAAGAGAGAAAGAGAAAGGGTTTTGTTTAAAAACGGCTTAATAAATTCCAACTGACAGAACAAAAGCAAACATATTTTTCTGTTCTCTGAGCATCAAACACCATTTAGCAGGAGTCCTGTGATACCGTAGCAATTTATCAATAGAGACAGAATAGAAAAGTGAGAAGTATATAGAACCGTCAGATAACTGTACATCATTTTTATTGTATTTAGGAATTTCAAGTGATTTATTCATGGAAAAGACCAAGTCAGCTCTCCTTTTTTTTTTTTCCCAGAACAATATATAGTTGAATCATATGAAATTACCATTGTTGTAGGGAGAAAGTGGTCTAATATTTGCAGATTTCTTGGTTCAACAAAATGAACATAGCTGAATTTGTATATACTAACTGGTGATATCGTCTGTAGATAATTCTATAGTTTTCTTTCCCTGAAATAATGTTTAAGACTGAAAAAGGATGATCAGTATCCATCATGTATTTTCAAGAACAAACTAATTCACTGGTGCTGATATCAAAATGCTCTTTCTTATTAAAAAACAAAACCAAAAATTGAGCTGCGACCCTGGGAACTCACACATCTAAATGGTCACTTAGACCCACTTACAACCCTAGCTTTCACACCTATGCGCATGCCAACTCTAATGAAAGTGTTTTTATTTATTTATTTTATGAAGGTCAGTTTTTATTTATTTATTTTATGAAGGCCAGTTTTAAAATTCCTCTCTGCCAGCAGAGAAAGAGAGAGAGAAATAGTTTTAAATAGTGGATTTAAACATTTTGGACACACATTCTATGGTTATATATTTATCTTTTCTGGGGGGCTGTGTTAATATTAACTGAAATTTAGTTTATTTTCCCCAGAAAAAAAAATTGATAACAGAGGCAGAGCAAGCCTAGGAGATGTGCTGGCTGGTAGGAAAAATAAAAAGAAATTGCCTCAAATAGTCCCAAAGTGAGGACTCTCTGCAATCAAAATAAAAATACACAGGGAATTCCCTGGTGGTCCAGTGGTTATGGCTCCGAGCTTCCACTGCAGGGGGCACGAGTTCCATCTCCGGTCAGGGAACTAAGATCATACATGCTGCCTGGTATGGCCAAAAAAATAATAATAATAATTTAAAAACAAAAATATAAGTACACAAAAATTTAAATTGAATCTATTTTCTAATCCCAGGGCAGTAGGTTATGTAGTTATTTAAGAAAGGGGAGACCATAGTCATTTTCATACACTCATCATTGATTCTCACCACATTTTCACCCATCACAATTTCTATGAGTGAAGAATAAGTAATTGAAAAGGAAGGTCTATATTTCCCCCAAGGGTTAGCTATTTGGCATTCTTTAAGTAGACTAAATTTTTCCACTTTTCCTCCCAGATGCTGGGGGTCATTAGGTCATATCTAGCTTAATTATTTTAATCTTGTTTTTCTGGATTTTTAAAACCTTAATGTTCATTTCAATCACATATTTAAGTATACTAAAATATATACCAAATCTAGTATACTAAATTAGTATACTAGTATACTAATATCTGGACTTCCCTAGTGCTTCAGTGGTAAAGACTATGCCTGCCAATGCAGGAGATGGGGGTTTAATCCCTGGGTCAGGAAGATCCCCGGAAAAGGATATGGCAACCCATTCCAGTATTCTTGCCTGGGAAATCCCATGGACAGAGGAGGCTGGCGGGCTACAGTCCTTGGGGTCATAAAGAGTTGGACAAGACTTACTGACTGAACAACAATACTAACATTTATTAAAGCAGTTGTTCTCAAAGTGTGGATTTTCAGAGTAGTATCAGCAGTATCTGGAAACCTATCAGAAATGCAAATTCTTGGCCTCACTCCAGACTCACAGAATCTATAACCCTGGTGCTGGTTGCAGTAATCTATAAAAGGCCCCTGGGGTGACTCTGATACTACCAGTCTAAACCAACATCTACAAGCCCAGTCCGTAGGGTAGAGCTAATTCTTTAAAGATTTCTGAACACTTGGACCCTAGTCTGCATATCCACTTTTTGTTTGTGATGCCATTTTCCCTCTCAATCCAAGAAAGTAGCCAGGCTTTAGGGAGGCTTTCGTCACTGGGCTGAAAGCAAAAGCTTCCTGAAGGTAAGATTTTTCCTGGCTTTTGTTTCTGGAGTGTAGGGACCTGTTGATGGTTGGCCCCAAGAATGGAGGGACCACCAAGCTGTTCCTCCACAGTGTCTGGAGGAGGCAGTAGGGCCTCAGAAGAGGAAAGTCTGAGTCCTACACCCAAGGGAACCAGATACTGCAGCAGGGAAACTCAACCCCACACAGACCTGGTGCTCTAGTTTACACAGCAGTGGTGGCCACTGTTTCATGTAGATCCTGAGCCTCTCTGACTCTTCTGACTCCCAGACCTCACACCAGACCTGGATTTGGAGCATCTCGGGACCACAGGTAGGAGAAGGCAAACTGGCCATCCTCTAACTCCTAAAAAGGTGCATGCTGTTGTTCGGTTGCTAAGTCATTTCCAACTCTTGGCAGCCTCATGGACTGCAGCACGCCAGGCCTCCCTGTCCATCACCAACTCCCAGAGTTTGCTCAAACTCATGTCCATCGAGTCAGTGATGCCATCCAGCCATCTCACCCTCTGTTGTCCCCTTCTCCTCATGCCCTCAATCTTTCAGAGTCAGCTCTTTGCATCATGTGGCCAAAGTATTGGAGCTTCAGTCCTTCCAGTGAATATTTAGGGTTGATTTCCTTTAGGATTGACTGGTTTAATCTCCTTGCTGTTCATGGGACTCTCAAGAGTCTTTCCCATAAAGGCAAAGCCATAGCTCACACAAAGCCAAAAAAAAAAAGAGTCTTTCCCAGCACCACAGTTCAAAAGCATCAGTTCTTCATAGATGAAGAATTGCCATCTTAAGTTGTATTTCTTGGAGTAAGTCACAGTCATATATTATTGGGAATCTTTCAGTCTTAGTTTGAACAAATAAATGTTTGCTGAACTCCTCCAAAACAAGGTCAGGTCCCCTTTCCTATATGCTCCAACAGGCCACTTGCAGTTATGTGTGCAATGTATATTTTTCTTGATGCCCCCAAGCCTCAGAAGAGAAGGAATTGTCCAGTCTTGTTCACACTGTCAACCCTGGCTGTAATATGTCCTGAACAAATGCTTGTGGCTTGACTGAATGGATCAGTGAGTGAATGGAGCACTGGTAATTTGTTTATATCCAGATTGGTCCTGGAATTTCAAGGCGTGTGATATATATGGCTATTGCTGGGCTGCCATGATTAAGATGTTTTCTGTATATATATATACAGGCTCCTCCGTCCACGGGATTCTCTAGGCAAGAATACTGGAGTGGGTTACCATTTCCTTCTCCAGGGGATCTTCCTGACCCAGGGATTGAACCCAGGTATCCCGCATTGCAGGCAGACACTTTAACCTCTGAGCCACCAGGGAAGCTCAGTCATATATATATACACACATATCTATATATTCTATATGTATGAATTCTGAACAACTTTGTTTGAAATGGGAGAGAATGAAACTAGAAGCTTTGGCTATTTTAACACATGTTAAAATTAACACAAGGTTAATTAGATGTTAGTTGCTTGGATATACACATTTCAGGGGGAAAAACTTTTAAACCCTCAGAAGAACTGAAAACCAGTATAATGAATACCTATGTATCTTTTCATCTAGGTTTCCCAACTGTTAACATACTCGCCTAGTCATTCCAGCTGTCACTTTTTCTCCGTTTCTCTCTCCACACACACACACACACACATACACGCACACACTTCCTTGCCAGTCCATTGAAAAGTAGACTGTAGACACCATGACACTTCACGCCTAACACTTCTGCATGCATCTCCGCCAAACAAGAGTACATTCTTATTCAGTAACAACATCATTTTTAAACCTAAGAAAAGGACTCTGATGCAATGACTTCAAGTTACTATTAATAGCTCTTAAACAAGATCTTCAGCTTTCCAAGGCTCTTGATGACCATTAGAAAATGAAAAGCTATTTAATTTTTAACAAATCTTTTCATACCAGAGATTTAGTCTCAATCAATGAGTTCACCTATAATCAATACATGAGGTCTGAACAAGTGACTGCCAGAGATCCAAGTGGCTTTAGAGCCCACACGACTGCACCCAGAGAGCAGGTGTGGGACTCTGGTATCAGCCTTCCCTTGTTTCCTTGAATCCCCTGCTGTCTGGGGACGATCCTCCCATTGCCACCCACAGCGACACTGATCACCGTGCACTGTCATCGAAATCACGGTCCCTGACTTTTTACATTATTGTCCTGAGGTTGGGTCTTGAACCTTCATGGGTGACATATTTAGATTTTGTTTTTATTTGGTTTCATGGTTTTCACATGAAGGTAGAAGTCTTATTTTGAAGGAGGAAGGAGAACAGGTTCTATCTTGAAAGCAGGACTCCATCTTGGGCCAGACTGTGGACTTTAAGCTCTATGCCCAGTATCTATGGAACTGACACACCAACTGGAAAACCAGACCCAGGGCTCGTACCTAGACTCTCTGTCACCTAAAAGAACACCCTAATTATCTGTGTGACCGAATAGAATCATACATTCTATGATGCTTATTGGGGTATGACCACAGGCCTATTGATAATTGTCCACTGTTAACTACCTAGGCTTAAGGCATATGAATCATGGGTTAACTTTGATTGTATCTTTCTTTTTCCTTTGTTCAGACTAGTTTCAGGGAATTTGGGGAGGCAGGTTTGTGCACATACACTTAGGGTATATAAGGTTTTCACAAAAACTGGTCGGGGTCCTTGGCTAAGAGGAGACTCTGCTTTGGGCTCGCCAGTGGAATAAACTGCACTCCACTATCTGCATTGTACTTCTGAGTGAATTTGTTTTCCGGAACACGTGGCTACAGCAGTTTGATGGTTTGGAGCTAGCTGGTTGGTTAGCTTAAGAAGTTAAAGTGAGGAATCAAAAACAGATAGACAAAAGATACATGAGCACTTTAGGCATTTTAACTTAAAACGTGCACACCAATTCTTCAGTCTTGTGAAATAGGGCCCAGGTCCCTTCTTTGGGAATGGGGCTGCTGTTTAGAGGTCTACAGCATCATTTTTGCTAAGTCACACCCATAATGCACCGTTGCAGAAACCAGTACTCAAGAAACCAAGCACCACACTTGGAGAGTGGGAGAACTAAGGTTTATTATGTTAACTCCTCCTCTCAGCAGGCTCAGAGGAGTTAACACTCCAAGCTCTGAGCCCTGAACAAAGGGATTACAGAGTTTTTATAGACAGACTGTAGTGGGCAACATTCACTGTTAATAGGCTGGTTTAAACTAAGGGGTTTTGCGTTCATGAGAACAGCAGTCAAGATGGGGAAGGGGATGTCTGACCTGGACAGGCATGATTAAGCAGGTTTGCAGGGACTGGGCAATTGCAAAGAGCAGGACAAGGGTGAGTGAGATAAACTCCAGTTCCTAGTATTGCAAGTCTCCACTTTCTGAGACTACGTGACCTACGTGATCTAGACTTTGCAAGGGCCAAGCTCAGTTACAGAGACAGAAGGAGAAGGAGGTCAAATTTTAACTTTTCCTCTTCAGAACCACTGACATTTCTAGTTTGGATTTTCTTGGAGCAGGCCAATTGCTTAAAGATGCTGGTGATGCAATCTGGGTATAGAGTCCTTCTAGATACGAATCCATATTTCTCTCTAACTTTTTAAATGTTGTCTCAGCCACCCTTAATTGAACAGCAGTTTCTTATCAGTTTTAATCTTATCAAATCTTCCAAGCTAGTTTTCACAGAAACATGTCTTTTTCTGTATTTGTGTTTAACCAATTTGTTATTTAATATTTAATTAGATGACTTTGTTATAATAATAAGTACAACTGGCAGAAGCAGCTAACTCTTGGCAATCATACACCTCCACCATGGAGCAGGTGAATGTCGATGTGCTGGGAAAGCCTAGGAGTGTCAAGGGGGAGGCGGGCACTGGCACCCATCGGTCTATTGTACACAAGGTATGGAGAGTTCTGGTTAGAGGCTGACCGCTAGAAGGAGAGTCAGTGAAAGGGAAATTATCAGGCCATCTGCTCATCCACCGTATCACCCACGTGTAGACGTTCAGCACTGTGGGCAGGACTCCAGAACCAGGTCTGGGGCTGTGTTTCTGGGCCCAGGTGAGCAGAACTGCTCCAGAATTCTTCCAACTTGAATTTTCAGTGAAATTGGCAAGGCATGGCCTGGCTGTATATCCACACAACTGAACTGACTAGGACTTCAGAGGCTGTGAAGTTGCTGACCTGTGGATGCTCCAGCTGATTTAGTTAACTCAAAATTACCGTCTGGGCAGCCATCCGGCTGATGCTCAGCTGCTTCTCTAGAAGCAGGGAGCCCAGCCCAGGGCCATATGAAATAAGGCATGTCACTGTCTTTGGATGGTGGTGACAGTAGCCCCAGACTCAAGAGACCCATTTCTCTTAATTGTACTGCTTTTCTCAAAATAATTTTTCTTTATGTTTTAAATAAATTTTTAACTCTGTGAATGTGTTTTAATAATTCAATAATTCAGACAGATCTGTTGACTAGAATATAACAGTGGCCATATTTTCATTTCTGTTGCATTTGATCCACTTTTTTGGACTCACTGTTGAAACACCATGATTATATTAACATAATACAACCCACTAATTACTACTCAAATGCTAGATCATTTTAAAACCAGTATAGCCAAATGCTGTGAACTATTAAGAAAGCATAATTATGGAAACTTCTTAACATTTTAATGATTTTTCACTTCCAACAATAAAGTACCTCTTAGTTTCCATGTACCTTAATGAAGTAATAAATCATTCATCAAGAGCAGAAAACCCTCAATAGTGATTTTCTGACTTTTCTTCTACTCACATCAGGAAGTAATCCAGGATTCCATGATATTTTAGCACTGTTGCATATTAAACAGTTAAACTTGTGAGACTCTTAAACAGTTAAATCTTGTAGCCCACGAAGCCTAAAAGTCATAGGCCTTCTGCCAAATATTTGGGATCTATTTCCAGATTTGCCAGCTACTATGTGGAGCTTGATAGGGTACCTGATGAACTATAGATGGAGGTTCGTGACACTGTATAGGAGAAAGGGAGCAAGACCATCCCCAGGAAAAAGAAATGCAAAAAAGCAAAATGTCTGTCTGAGGAGGCCTTACAAATAGCTGTGAAGAGAAGAGAAGCCAAAAGCAAAGAAGAAAAGGAAAGATATATCCATTTGAATGCAGAAGTCCAAAGAATAGCAAGAAGAGATAAGAAAGCCTTCCTCAGTGATCACTGCAAAGAAATAGAGGAAAACAATAGAATGGGAAAGACTAGAGATCTATTCAAGAAAATTAGAGATACCAAGGGAACATGGGCTCAATAAAGGACAGAAATGGTAGGGACCTAACAGAAGCAGAAGATATTAAGAAGAGATGGCAAGAATACACAGAAGAACTGTACAAAAAAGATCTTCATGACACAGATAATCATGATGGTGTGATCACTCACCTAGAGCCAGACATCCTGGAATGTGAAGTCAAGTGGGCCTTTAGGAACCATCACTATGAACAAAGTTAGTGGAGGTGACAGAATTCCAGTTGAGCTATTCCAAATCCTAAAAGATTATGCTGTGAAAGTGCTGCAGTCAATATGCCAGCAGATTTGGAAAACTCAGCAAGTAACCACAGGACTGGAAAAGGTCAGTTTTCATTCCAGTCCCAAAGAAAGGCAATGTCAAAGAATGCTCAAACTACCACACAATTGCACTCATCTCACACGCTAGTAAAGTAATGCTCCAAATTCTCCCATCCAGGCTTCAACAGTACGTGAACCGTGAACTTCCAGATGTTCAAGCTGGTTTTAGAAAAGGCAGAGGAACCAGGGATCAAATTGTCAACATCCGCTGGATCATCAAATAAGCAAAAGAGTTCCAGAAAAACATCTATTTCTGCTTTACTGACTATGCCAAAGCCTTTGGCTGTGTGGATCACAATAAACTGTGGACAATTCTGAAAGAGATGGGAATACCAGTCCACCTGACCTGCCTCTTGGTAAACCTGTATGTAGGTCAGGAAGCAACAGTTAGGACTGGACATGGAACAACAGACTGGTTCCAAATAGGAAAAGGAGTACATCAAGCGTGTATATTGTCACTCTGCTTATTTAACTTATACGCAAAATACATCATGAGAAATGCTGGGCTGAATGAAGCACAAGCTGGAATCAAGATCGCTGGGAGAAATCAATAACCTCAGATATGCAGATGACACCACCCTTACGGCAGAAAGTGAAGAACTAAAGAGCCTCTTGATGAAAGTGAAACAGGAGAGTAAAAAAGTTGGCTTAAAGCTCAACATTCAGAAAACGAAGATCATGGCATCCAGTCCCATCACTTCATGGCCAATAGATGGAGAAACAGTGGAAACAGTGGCAGACATAGTTTTTTGGCTCCAAAATCACTGCAGATGGTGACTGCAGCCATGAAATTAAAAGATGCTTACTCCTTGGAAGGAAAGTTATGACCAACCTAGATAGCATATTAAAAAGCAGAGACATTACTTTGCCAACAAAGTTCCATCTAGTCAAGGCTATGGTTTTTCCAGTAGTCATGTGTGGATGTGAGAGTTGGACTAAAAAGAAAGCTGAGCACTGAAGAATTGATGCTTTTGAACTGTGGTGTTGGAGAAGATTCTTGAGAGTCCCTTGGACTGCAAGGAGCTCCAACCAGTCCATCCTAAAGGAAATCAGTCCTCAATGTTCATCAGAAGGACTGATGTTGAAGCTGAAGCTCCAATACTTTGGCCACTTGATGAGAAGAATTGATTCATTGGAAAAAAATCCTGATGTTGGGAAAAATTGAAGGCGAGAGAAGAAGGGGATGACTGAGGATGAGATGGTTGGATGGCATCACTGACTCAATGGACAAGAGTTTGAGTAAACTCAGGGAGTTGGTGATGGACAGGGGGGCCTGGCATGCTGCAGTCCGAGGGGTCACAAAGAGTTGGACACAACTGAGCGACCGAACTGAACTGAACTGATCTGGAGCTTTGGGAAAATTACTTAATCCTTCCAAGTTACATTACCTGTAAAGGAAGATAGTAAGATCTCTCTTTACACAGAATGCCCTGCCTTCCGTAGCAGACTCAGTCTTTGGGGGCTGCTACCCTCTCCTTTTTTGCTCCACTATCTTGTATCAGGAGACATTCATGTTAATGTCTGATATGTTTTTCCAAACAAACCTTTGCCTTCCCAGGCAGTTCTTCCTGAAGTCGTTTGTCCAGTATCAATTGTCCTGAACAATTGTCAGAGAGACCAAAAAGTATCATTTGTTGTTAATCCTCTTAGAGTATATTGAATATATTAGTTAATTCACCAAATATGATTTGTACATGAGCACAGAAACAACTTGTTTTATTTGTTTAATAAAATAAACTGGTGTTAGAGGCACCAGTGGTACTGGGTGCTTATAAATGAAAGGTGGCATATCAAATATGTTACAAAAGCAGGAAGCTATTTTGGGCACGCTGAACAATCAGCTCTCACACTTTGCTTTCTGTTTCAACTTCCACTGTGACCATGCTATCTGACTTCTGTTTCAGGCGTTTGTGACTTAACAGTTAAGGGCACTGCCTTGGGGTAGACTTCTTAGGTCTAAATCCCAGCTCTGCCCAGCCACCTGTGTGACTCTGGGTGAGCTCCGGTGCCTCACTTTCCACATCTCTAAAATGGGGTCAAGTGGGTTACCTCTTAGAGGAATGCATAGGACACCTGCAGAGGGCTGTGAAGGAAATCAGAAGTGTCACGCCCAAACCTGCCTCTTTGATATACAAATTACTTTGAGTTGAAGGCAACTAAAAATCACTAAGTGCAGAAAAAAACTCCTCCCTTTGTTCTTAAATTCAGGAAAGAATTTTAATAATTTAATAAAGATAGAATTTATCACCCCAGAGAGGGCACTAGAGGAATCTGTATACAAACTCGTTAATCTAGTCCTATCTTCTAGTTACTCCTTCACCCTTCACTACCTCGAGCCCAAACCCCTTTGTCTAATCAATTCTTCACAAGTTTACTGCTTATTTGTCTAAAAGGTCTAAATGCTTCCTCCTCTGGTCACTTCTTTGGGTCTTGATTCTCTTGCAAAGACTCCCAGGCACATGTAAAAAAAAAAAAAGTTTTTAAAAATACATGTATGCCTCTCTCCTGTTAATCTGTTTTTCTCAATTTAATTTTCAGACCCAGCTAGGGACCCTAAGAGTGTCTAGGAAAACATTTTCCTCACCTTTGCAGGCAGACTCTTTACCCTCTAAGCCACCAGGGAAGCCCTTAGCTGTTACAGAGAGCAATCAAGAATGTAGGTTATTACTCATTTATTAGCTTAATATTGCTACTCAGATGCTTGTGAGTTGAGCGCTTATTAGATTGACTAATGGCAACCCACTCCAGTGCTCTTGCCTGGAGAATCCCAGGGACGGTGGGGCCTGGTTGGCTGCCGTCTGTGGGGTCACACAGAGTCGGACACGACTGAAGTGACTTAGCAGGAGCAGCAGCTTGCAAGTAGGAACTGTGTCTCACAAAATTTACATCTCTTCAGCACTGGCAGGCAGTAACAAAATTATTTAATTTCTACTCCTCAAGCTAATGAAGGATCTAGTTATGGGCACACCTTTTAAACATTCTTCATTGAATAGACCAGGAAACAATTTCCAAAGGAAGCTTGGGTGTTTCCTCCTTCTACGCTGGAAGCATCATCCATCGCACACCCAGGCCCAGTTTCCCTGAATCCCTGTGAAACAGAAGTGCCCAGCCCTCCCTCGGGGCGCCCCTCCCCCACACCCAGCCCAGCCTGGTTTAGCAGAAGGGGAAGTTGGCAGCGTTCAAAGCTGGTTAACACTCTACTGAGCAGCTCTGTTGATTTTGCATTATGATTATTGACCCTCTGCCCAGCCAATAGCCTGAGGCCAAAGTTTCTGTGTGTGAAAAGAAGAGCTGACAGAGTGCGGGCCAGCCGTGCCAGACAGACTGCATGAGCTGCTGCTCTTTGCAGGGTCCCTCCATCTCCGTCGGGCTTCCGTGGTGGCTCAGACGGTAAAGCGTCTGCCTACAATGCGGGAGATCCGGGTTCAATCCCTGGATTGGGAAGATCCCCTGGAGAAGGAAATGGCAACCCACTCCCATATTCTTGCCTGGAAAATCCCATGGATGGAGGAGCCTGGTAGGCTGCAGTCCATGTGGTCGCAAAGAGTCAGACACGACTGAGCGAATTCACTTTCACTTTTCACTTTCATGCATTGGAAAAGGAAATGGCAACCCACTCCAGTATTCTTGCCTGGAGAATCCCAGGGACAGGGGAGCCTGGTGGGCTTCAGTCTCTGGGGTCGCACAGAGTCGGACACGACTGAAGTGACTTAGCAGCAGCAGCAGCAGTCTGATGGCTGCTAGGTGGCAGGTATTCTTTCCTTCCTGAGTTCCCTCAGGGCTGGGACATCCTTGTTTACTGATATGGCTGTATTATTTACTGAAATATTCCATTCTCACATACCTATAATCATTAACCAGCAGGTTTTTCTTCTTGCCCTAAAAGGTTCTGAGTTCAGTAAAACTATGAGGTCTTTGGCATTCATGTAAGATGAACAGACTCTGCACAATTCCATGTAACAGATACTGTGGAGAAAATGAACTTCAATCAGGACTCTAATGATACCGGTAGGTAACATTTTGGGAGCACTGCTCAGGGTGCATTGCCTCATACATGGTCCGACGGACATCTGATAACAGCTCTAGGAGATAGGTGCTATCATTAGTCCCTTCTTCTAGATAAGGTGGCTGGGAGATGATGAAGAGGCTAGAAGTGGTCAGGAGTGGAGCTGGGGAATCCAACCCAGGTGGTTTGACTCAAGCCGTAGTCTCAACCCTATGCCCTGTTTCAGTGTTGATCGGCTCTGTGGGCCACTAGGGCTTCCTGACAGCTCAGTGATGAAAATAAATCTGCCTGAACTGCAGGTGATGCAGGAGACGTGGGTTCCATCCCTGGATTGGGAAGATCTCCTGGAGGAGGAAATGGCAACCCACTCTAGTATACTTGCCTGGGCAATCCCATGGACAGAAGACTGTGGTGGGCTACAGTCCATGGGGTTGCAAAAGAGGTTGGCATGACTTAGCGACTGAGCAGCACCTACAGGGGGCCACTGAGACTTCAGTGGAGAGAGAATACACATCTCCTGTCCTCATCCCGTCACTGTGCTATGAGGCTGTAATCAGATCCCAGCCATAAGCATAATATAACTATTCATGAAATCAGCAGGGTGGCCCAGGGAAGCCCACAGGTCAGATTTAGTCTGCCTTCTGTGTCTGTGCAGCCTGAGAGCTAAGAATGGTTTTTCTATTTTCAAATACTTGAAAGAAAATTAAAAGAAAAACAATAGTTTGTTATCATGAAAATTATGTGAACTTCAGATCTCAGTGTCTGTAAATAATTGTGTTTCATGACTAAAATATCTGTGGGATTTGTTTTCTGTCTTGTTATATGGGTGGGCTTCCCAGATAGCATAGTTGGTAAAAAATCCACCTGCAATGCAGGAGACCTCAGTTCAATTTCTGGGTCAGGAAGATCCGCTGGAGAAGGGATAGGCTACCCACTCCAGTTTTCTTGGGCTTCCCTTGTGACTCAGCTGGTAAAGAACCCACCTTCAATGTGGGAGATCTGGATTTGATCCCTGGATTGGGAGGATCCCCTGGAGAAGGGGAAGGCTACCCACTCCAGTATTCTGGCCTGGAAAATTCCATGGACTGCATAGTTCATGGGGTTGCCAAGAGTCAGACACAACTGAGTGACTTTCACTTTCACTTTCATCTAGGTATCTACCTAATACCCTTGATTTTTGCCTCTTGACCATTTAAGGAAAAAAACCTGTTAATTGCTGGTGTGAAAGACCTTGATTATATTTTTGTGTTAGTACAAAAGTTACATTAAAAGTAGACATGATCCTCTACATAGAAAAGCCTAAAGACTCCACCAGAAAATTACTAGAACTAATCAATGAATATAGTAAAGTTGCAGGATATAAAATCAACACACAGAAATCCCTTGCATTCCTATACACTAATAATGAGAAAATAGAAGAGAAATTAAGGAAACAATTCCATTCACCATTGCAACGAAAAGAATAAAATACTTAGGAATATATTTACCTAGAGAAACTAAAGACCTATATATAGAAAACTAGAAAACACCGGTGAAAGAAATCAAAGAGGACACTAATAGATGGAGAAATATACCATGTTCATGGATTGGAAGAATCAATATAGTGAAAATGAGTATACTACCCAAAGCAATTTATAGATTCAATGCAATCCCTATCAGGCTACCAACGGTATTCTTCACAGAACTGGAACAAATAATTTCACAATTTGTATGGAAATACAAAAAACCTCGAATAGCCAAAGCAATCTTGAGAAAGAAGAATGGAACTGGAGGAATCAACCTGCCTGACTTCAGGCTCTACTACAAAGCCACAGTCATCAAGACAGTGTGGTACTGGCACAAAGACAGAAATATAGATCAATGGGACAAAATAGAAAGCCCAGAGATAAATCCATGCACATATGGACACCTTATCTTTGACAAAGGAGGCAAGAATATACAATAGATTAAAGACAATCTCTTTAACAAGTGGTGCTGGGAAAACTGGTCAACCACTTGTAAAAGAATGAAACTAGAACACTTTCTAACACCATACACAAAAATAAACTCAAAATGGATTAAAGATCTAAACGTAAGACCAGAAACTATAAAACTCCTAGAGGAGAACATAGGCAAAACACTCTCTGACATACATCACAGCAGGATCCTCTATGACCCACCTCCCAGAATATTGGAAATAAAAGCAAAAATAAACAAATGGGACCTAATTAAATTTAAAAGCTTCTGCACAACAAAGGAAATTATAAGCAAGGTGAAAAGACAGCCTTCAGAGTGGGAGAAAATAATAGCAAATGAAGCAACTGACAAACAACTAATCTCAAAAGCAACTCTTACAGCTCAATTCCAGAAAAATAAATGACCCAATCAAAACATGTGCCGAAGAACTAAATAGACATTTCTCCCAAGAAGACATACAGATGGCTAACAAACACATGAAAAGATGCTCAACATCACTCATTATCAGAGAAATGCAAATCAAAACCACTAGGAGGTACCATTTCACGCCAGTCAGAATGGCTGCGATCCAAAAGTCTACAAGCAATAAATGCTGGAGAGGGTGTGGAGAAAAGGGAACCCTCTTACACTGTTGGTGGGAATGCAAACTAGTACAGCCACTATGGAGAACAGTGTGGAGATTCCTTAAAAAACTGGAAATAGAACTGCCTCATGATCCAGCAATCCCACTGCTGGGCATACACACTGAGGAAACCAGAATTGAAAGAGACACGTGTACCCCAATGTTCATCGCAGCACTGTTTATAATAGCCAGGACATGGAAGCAACCTAGATGTCCATCAGCAGATGAATGGATAAGAAAGCAGTGGTACATATACACAATGGAGTATTACTCAGTCATTAAAAAGAATACATCTGAATCAGTTCTAATGAGATGGATGAAACTGGAGCCTATTATACAGAGTGAAGTAAGCCAGAAAGAAAAACACCAATACAGTATACTAACGCATATATATGGAATTTAGAAAGATGGTAACAATAACCCTGTATACGAGACAGCAAAAGAGACACTGATGTATAGAACAGTGGGAGAAGGAGAGGGTGGGATGATTTGGGAGAATGGCATTGAAACATATATAAATCATATATGAAATGACTCTCCAGTCCAGGTTCGATGCACGATACTGGATGCTTGGGGCTGGTGCACTGGGACGACCCAGAGGGATGGTATGGGGAGGAAGGAGGGAGGAGGGTTCAGGATGGGGAACACATGTATACCTGTGGCGGATTAATTTTGATATATGGTAAAACCAATACAATATTGTAAAGTTAAAAAATAAAATAAAAATTTTAAAAAAAGTTACATTAAAAGTATTAAAGGAGAAGCCAAGGAATTTATCAGCTCTGAGCTCCAGTGAGAGAGTTTTCTGCCTCCACATGTCAGACAGAATTTCTTTCTTCCCCCATCCCCTCTCACCTGCCTCTCCTTCCCTCTGTCACACTTCAGTCCAAGCTAATGCAGTTTGGGAATTGGAAGATCCCTGCAGATCATCTAATTCAAAAGTTCCTAGTGCTTTGGAACTTGAAAAGTGAAAGTGAAAGTGAAGTCTCTCAGTCGTGTCCGACTCTTTGCGACCCCATGGACTGTAGTCTACCAGGCTCCTCCGTCCATGGGATTTTCAAGGCAAGAGTACTGGAGTGGGTTGCCATTTCATTCTCCAGGGGATCTTCCTGACCCAGGGATCAAACCCAGGAATCCTGAGTTGTGGGCAGACACTTTTACCGTCTGAGCCAATACAATAATTTTTAAAGTGGACACCAACAGAGGACTATCTTATTTGTAATTTGCTATGTAAGGGTAATGACTTTGTGTGTATGTGTTCACTTGTGTCTGACTTTTTGTGACCCCATGGACTGTAGCCCATCAGGCTCCTCTGTCCATGCAATTTTCCAGGCGAGAATACTGGGAAGGGTTGCTATTTCCTACTCCAGGGGATCTTCCCAACCCAAGGATTGAACCTATTTTGCTTGCATCTCCTACATCGGCAGGCAGATTCTTTACCACTGGGAAGCCCATATGACCATCTACAACCACAAACAAATCCACTCTCTCCCTCATCAATCTATCTTCTACAACTGTCATCATTCTGTCAAAATAAGTGAATTTGAAAAACTATAAAGGAAGCAAGTAAATGCTCACAGAGAACAAGACATTCCTTTAATATGAAAACAAATCAATTTTTCTTCATAAAAATCTCTATACTGTTCTTATTTTTCTTATTTGCCTTATTTTGGTGAAAGTTTACACAGGTATGAGTTTGTGATGTGCTAACTCCGGGAGTAGGTGATGGACAGGGAGGCCTGGCGTGCTGTGATTCATGGGGTCACAAAGAGTCGGACACGACTGAGCAACTGAACTGAACTGAACTGAAACTAGGCATGATGGCCCACTTCTTTGCCCCCCACCAGCTCTGGTCAGCCACTGCTTGCTTAGTGATCTATCAATGGGTGGTTTTTCCCTTTGAGAGGTGATGCAAGTTCATCTCATACTGTATAAGGCATGCTAATGAGTTAATTTTTTAAAAATCTGACATCTTTCAAGAATCAATGCACACACACATACGCACATATACACACCCCTGCCACAAATGTCACACATGGTAGAAAATTCCAGCCTCAGACCCACAGGTGGAGACATGTTGGGGAATGGGTCCCTTAGTCTGCATACCTGGTGTGCCTGTGTGTAGGACCAGGTCTTTCAGAAAATATTTTATAATATTTTTATAATATTATAATATAATATCTTTTATAATATTGTTTTTTAAAAAATAAAACATAGCTTGTATACAAAACTCAGCTCTCCCTTTTTCATTTGCTAATCAGTGAATAAGCACTTAATAGGATTTTACCTGTTAACTGACAATTGAACCAGGCACTTCTGGATTCTGGTTGATCTCTCCAGAACGTGCTGCTTCAGGTGGGTGAAAACCTCCCTGGAGAAGCCACCCTTTATCTTTCATCCATGTGGAACCACCACATGCCTTCTACCACTTTCACAAGCTGCTACTTGGCTACCTAGAGTGACTGTCAATGGTGAATCTAGAGGGAATTTAAATGTTTTATTATTTTTCATCTTTGGTTCTGGGATGGTTGCTAGAAGGTTTTAGAAACCCAGTACTTAGTCACAGAAATGTAAGACATTTTAAAGACAAATCCATTTTGTATCTGTGAAACTTAAAGTATGCAAGACGGAAGGTGTGCATCACTCATAAAATAGGACCCCTTTTCCAAAAGTAAGTCTACTGTGGATTCGGGGGCCAGCTCTGATGTCACATTATCTGGAAATATGGACACTGCTTACATGACAATACTACTCTGAATAAAAGCAGAAAAGGTGGTGCTAATGGTAAAGAACTTGCCTGCCAGTGGAGGAGATGTAAGAGAACATGGGTCTATCCCTGGGTCAGGAAGACCCCCTGGAGGAGGGCATGGTAATCCACTCCAATATTCTTGCCTGGAGAATCCCATGGACAGAGGAGCCGGGAGGGCTACAGTCCATGGGATCACAAAGAGTTGGACATGACTGAGCAACTAACACTTTCTTTCTTGTAAGACTAAATTCAGAAAGAAAGTCAATTAAATAACTTTGTATGTGTCCTCTCCTTGTGAAAACCAGAATATGATGATGGATAAAGAATATTAAAAGTAACAACTCATAAGACAAGTGAAGTAGGTGAGAGGACAAAACCAGATTAAAAATGCCAATTAATTTTTGGAAGATGGAGGTGAGTGGAACCTTCAAGTCAAGTAGAATGGTACATATTGTCTGTTCCAATAAAAGATAAGATAAAAAAAAAAACAGACACACTCAAAAAACAAGATGCATATTCTCAGTGTGTGGAATGCAAAGGCAACACGCAGCAGAGGTAGGGGGCCATGTCTTAGGCAGCCACACTGAGTCTGAAGCTAACCGAGGTACCCAGGAGATGGGCTCCTATACAGAATGGGGGGCATGAATCAAGAAACACCATTTTAATACCATTTGCATGGGGGTCCTGGAGGACTCCCAAGGGAGGCAGCCCTAAAAAGTGGGCATATACAGAGGAGAAAGAGAAAAGAAATAACAAAAGTTGGAACCCAGAGCTTTGGTAGCCAGCCTTCAGGATGGTCTCAGGGATACCTCGCCCTGGTGGCTACGCCCTTGCACGGCCCCTCCCACACTAACTGAGGCTGGTCTGTATGACCAAATAGAATAAAGTGGATGTGATGTTGTGTCATTTCTGAGAATAAGTCATGTAGCACTATTTACAAGAGCCAGGACATGGAAGCAACCTAAATGTCCATTGACAGAGGAATGGTTAAAGAAGGTGTGGCACATATATACAGTGGAATATTAGCCATGAAAAGGAATGATATTTTGCCATTTGCAGAGATGTGGATGGATCTAGAGACTGTCATATAGAGTGAAGTAACTCACAAAGAGAAAAACAAATATTGCATATTAACACACACATATATATTATGTGTTATGGCATCACCGACTCAATGGACAGAGTTTGAGCAAGCTCTGGGAGACAGTTAAGGACAGGGCAGTCTAGTGTGCAGCAATCCAGGAGGTCACAGAGAGTTGGACGTGACTTAGCACTGAACAACAACAACACATAAATGTGAAATCTAGCAAAAATAGTGCAGATGAACCTATTTACAAAGCAGAAATAGAAACACAGAATGTAGACTATGGACACCAAGAGGAGAAAGGGGGGGATAAGTTTGGAGACTGAGACTGACATATACACATGACTATGTATAAATTAGACAACTAATGAGACCCTACTGCATAGCACAGGGGAAGAAAAGGGCACAGTCTGCTTGTAGAACATATATTAATCTTAAAACTGCATTCCAATATACAGTAGGTGGTGCAGCCAAATACTGTTTGACTCACTTACATGAGTTACCTAGAACAGTGAAATTCACATAGGCAGGAAGTACATGGGTGGATGCCAGGGGCAGGGCAGGGCATGGAGTGGGGGATAGGGAGGGAGGTTGAAGAGTTAGTGTTTAATGGGGACTGAGTTTCAGTTTAGGAAATTGAAAAATTCCGGACACGGATGATGGTGAGAGCTCCAGTACAATGTGAGTGTACTTAGTGCCACTGCACTGTAGTTAAATATGGTTAAGACGGTATGTTTCATATTATGTGACTCTTACCACAATAAAAAGACATTAACAACAACAACAAAAAAGATAGTGTGATGTCTTCTGTCTTCTGGATACTTGCCCTGGGAAGCCAGCTGCCATATCAAGTCAAGGAGCCTTAGGGAGAGGCCCATATATTGAGGAACAGTCTTGTGAATGACCCATTTTCAAGGGTATCTTCCAACTCTGTCCACCCTCAGATGACTACTGCCTTAGTCTGTAGCTAGACTGCAGCTTCATGGGAGACACTGAGTCAACACCAACCAGTGAAGCTGCTCCCAGATTCCCGATCCTCAGAAATTGCATGAGATAACCAGTGTTTGTTGCTTAAAACTGCAAAATTGTATGAGTTGTTAGTTGAATTGCTCAGTCATGTCCAATTCTTTGCGACCCCATGGACTGCAGCACACCAGGCCTCCCTGTCCATCACCAATTCCCAGAGTTTACCCAAACTCATATCCATTGAGTCAGTGATGCCATCCAACCATCTCATCCTCTGCTGTCCCCTTCTCCTCCTGCCCTCAATCTTTCCCAGCATCAGGGTGTTTTCAAATGAGTCAGTTCTTCGCATCAGGTGGCCAAAGTACTGGAGTTTCATCTTCAACATCAGTCCTTCCAATGAACATTCAGGACTGATTTCTTTTAGGATGGACTGGTTGGATTTCCTTGCAGTTCAAGGGGCTCTCAAAAGTCTTCTCCAACACCACAGTACAAAAGCATCAATTCTTTGGCACTCAGCTTTCTTTGTAGTCCAACTCTCACATCCATACATGACCACTGGGAAAACCATAGCCTTGACTAGACAGACCTTTGTTGGCAAAGTAATGTCTCTGCTTTTTGATATGCTATCTAGGTTGGTCATAACTTTTCTTCCAAGGAATAAGTGTATTTTTATTTCATGGCTGCAGTCACCATTTGCAGTAATTTTGGAGCCCAAATGATGAGTTGTTAGGCAGCAATAAACAATACAAGGTCCCAACTAAAATTGAAAGTTTAGTGGAAATGATGAAGGAGAAATTCAGGAAATCTTTCATACTAAACTATAGGAAGTAGTGCAGGATAGTTTCATACTAAACTACAGGAAGATTTGCTCCAATAAAGAGAGAATTAGATCAGGAAAGGGAAAGACAGGGGGTCCAGGTATCTCAGATGACACAGGTACACTTGACCCAGATTGGAGCCAGAGGTTTGGGGCTCCAAGGGGACCCCAAGGAAACAAGAAAACTGTCTGATGAATGAGACAGTAGCAAATTTTAAAACTTCAGGAGAAATGAATGTTTGTTCAAGAAAGTCTACAAACATGAAAAGTTGTGGCTCATCTGTACAATTTTTTTCTAGATTCCATGAATGCATGAATATATATTTGTTTTTCTCTTTCTGACTTTCTTTACTCTGTATGATAGTCTCTCAGTCCATCCACCTCAACATAAATGATTCAATTTCATACCTTTTTATGGGTGAGTAACATTCCATTCGGAGAAGGAAATGGCAACTCACTCCAGTATCCTTGCCTAGAGAATTCTGTGGACAGAGGAGCCTGGTGGGCTGCCATCTATGGGGTTGCACAGAGTCGGACACTACTGAAACGACTTAGCATGCATGCATGCATTGAAGGAAATGTCGACCCACTCCAGTATTCTTGCCTGGAGAATCCCAGGGACAGAGGAGCCTGGTGGGCTGCCATCTATGGGGTCACACAGAGTCAGACATGACTGAAGCGACTTAGTAGCAGCAGCAACATTCCATTATACTATATTAAGATGTATGTACCATATCTTCTTATTTGCAGGGCAGGAATAGAGACGCAGATAGTAGAGAGTGGATGTGTGGACACAATAGGAGAAGGAGAGGGTGGGATGAACTGACAGAAGCTGAGAATGGAAGAGCTGATGCTTTTGAACTGTGGTGCTGGAGAAGACTCTTGAGAGTCCCTTGGACTGCACGGAGATCCAACCAGTCCATTCTAAAGGAGATTAGTCTTGAATATTCATTGGAAGGACTGATATTGAAGCTGAAGCTCCAATACTTTGGCCACCTGATGGGAAGAACTGACTCACTGGAAAAGACCCTGATGCTGGAAAAGACTGAAGACAGGAGGAGAAGAGGATGACAGAGGATAAGACGGCTGGATGGTATCACCAACTCAATGGACATGAGTTTGAGCAAACTCTGGGAGCTGGTGATGGACAGGGAAGCCTGGAGTGCTGCAGTCCATGGGGTCGCAAGGAGTCAGACACCACTGAGTGACTGAACTGAACTGAACTGATATACACTGCTGCTGCTGCTGCTAAGTCCCTTCAGTCGTGTCTGACTCTGTGTGACCCCAGAGATGGCAGCCCACCAGGATCCCCCATCCTTGGGATTCTCCAGGCAAGAACACTGGAGTGGGTTGCCATTTCCTTCTCCGATGCATGAAAGTGAAAAGTGAAAGTTAAGTCGCTCATTCATGTCTGACTCTTAGCGACCCCATGGACTGCAGCTCACCAAGCTGCTCCATCCATGGGATTTCACTACCCTGTGTAAAATAGAGAGCTAGCAGGAAGTTGTTGTATAGCACAGGGAGCTCAGCTTGGTGCTCTGTCATGACTTAAGATAGGTAGGATGGGGTGAATGGGAGGGAGGTCCAAGAAAGAGGGGATATCTGTACACATATAGCTGATTCATTTCACTGTAGAGCAGAAACTAACACAACATTGCAATGCAAATATACTCCAATAAAAAAACGAGAGAGAAAGAAAGTAGTCGCTCAGCAGTGAACAAAATTTCCATAATCATACAGTACTGATTTAACCAAAAGTTACAATATAAGCATGATACGAAGATTTGAGGAAAAGGAGGGAGATGGGTCATGGAGAGGCCTAACCTACCCAACTGCAAGCTTATAGATAATGACAAAACTTGCAAATTGAGGAATAACTCTAAAAGCCTGTTTTTTAGAATAATTGAGGTTAAAAAAAAATTGGCAGAAATAACTATAAGAATTAAAAGTGATTTCATCTGTGGAGGGGAACTTTGGGGAGGGGAACTTGGGAGAGGGTAACCAGAAGGACTTTGTTTTTGTCCTGTCTTTATTATCACAAGTATTTTGTTATTATCACTATTATTTTTTTCCACCATCTGCCTATTTACTTTGCTAAAAATAAATAGTAAAAAATAAAGTTCACCCAGAACAATAAAAAAAGAAATTTCATCTTAAAAACAAAAAATTTCCTGTTCCTTTACATTTAAAGTTTTATAGTTTACTGTCTTCTCAAACAAAGCAGCATTCTAAGTTCATCTTAAGGGATGTTTTCCATCAATTTGGAAAACTACCAATTTAGTTTTGACTTCCAAGTAGTAAAAAAAATTGAATAAATATAGGAAAATTATAAATAAAAATGACTCAGACATGTGATAAAGAAACCGTGTGTGTGTGTGTGTGTGTTTGTACTCAGTCATGTCCAACTCTTTGTGACCTCATGGACTACAGCCTTCGAGGCTCCTCTCTCCATGGGATTCTTCAAGCAAGAACACTGGAGTGGGTTGCCATTTTCTACTCCAGGGGCTCTTCCCCACCAAGGGATCGAAGAAACCTTAAATTGACAATTCTCTGCAGACAAAGGTAAAATTGGAGGTTGCCTGAGCTCTCAGTTGCTGGTAGGGGAGACCTCCTTTGTTACAAGTCACAGAATATCAAGACAGCTGAGGGCCTTAGGGTCATTTATCTCATGCTAATTCTGAGGTTGGTCCAGAATTCATCTGTAGCCCTGAACTTGATTTTCCCTTGGATAGAGGCGCTGACGGTATTTTGGGGAGAGTGCAAACTTCAAGCACAGAGACTGTGCTGCCTGCAGGCTTTCCTGTCCACAAACCTGCAAGCTCACCATCGAGCAGGCTAACTCTTCGTGGCTGAGTGGGCTCAGACCCAATTCCTGGCTTAGGAATTTCACCCCTATGAAAATATCTTGTCTTTAACAGTGGATAGTAGATGCTATCCAATTAATATTTTGATCACGGTTGAAAATAAGCCAATAAATCACGAATGTAACTCTCTACAAAGCATAAGAAGGGAATCTGACACCCAGAATCTGCTTTGGAAGATGTACACTACAAATGTTTGGGATAGTTTTGTTCTATTTGTTACGATCAGCATCATTCTTCGATAGCACCAGTTCAAATCTCATTGTGATTCAGAAAAATTTCTCTCTTTTGTTTCATGTGACTACAGCTAAAATTTAGGATAACTGCTCTCAGCTTTTAGTATTTATAAGTTACCTGGAGCTCTTGGCAGTCATGCTTTTTCCTTTCCTCATAGAGTAGGTCTGGGTGCCTAGCACCTGTATTTGAAACAAGCAGCCCTGATAATTGGGTTGCAGGGGTTCCAAGACAACACTTTGAGAATCCTCAGCATAGGCAGCTCAGTTGGTAAAGAATCCACCTGCAATGCAGGAGACCCCAGTTCAATTCCTGGGTTGGGAAGATCCACTGGAGAAGAGAAAGGCTACCCACTCCACATCCTTGGGCTTCCCTTGGGGCTCAGCTGGTAAAGAATCTACCTGCAATGCAGGAGACCTGGGTTCAATCCCTGGGTTGGGAAGATCCCCTGGAGAAGGGAAAGCGTACCACTCCAGTATTCTGGCCTGGAGAATTCCATGGATTGTGTAGTCCATAGGGGCACAAAGAGTTGGACATGACTGAGTGACTTTCACTATCACTTTTCACTTTTCACTTTCAGCATATCAAGCATGGAGCAAGAACTAAGACTTATCTGGAAAACTATTATACTAACCTCTGTGCTATTTATGAAATATGAAAACAGCACTTATTTTAAAAAACATAGAAGATAGTTGAGATTAATTACCAACTCTAAATAAATTCTCCACATGGCTTCGTATCACTTCCTGGATGAAAATGATTTCTTCCTCAGCTCGATACTCATGAGTGGATGTCTGAGCCTCTTTGTATTCTGGTCCCTCTGTTTCCCCAGCCTCAGAGGTCACTGCTCACCCTCACTCTCGTGTGCTTTTCCTGTGCTTTTCCACATGGTCCTTCTTTGGCCTGCGAGCCTACTTCTCACCACCCCTTACCTTGCTTGGCTAAGTTTTGCTCATTTGGAAGCCATTCAAAGGTTACATTTTTCTGGAAGACCTTCCTAGGTAGTTAGTGGCTCTCTCCTCTGTTTTGTGCATAACTGCTCTTAAAATACATGTCTAATTGCATTGTATGTATCTGTTTACACGTCTCCCTCCACCACCTGACAAATCTTCTCACAGAAAGCCACACATTCCTCATCTCTGTGTTTCTAGCAGCAGGGACAGTTCCCAGGGCAGGTCTGGGAGAAGCAGTTCTCTCAGGGGAGAAACTGTCTCCTCAGTTGGGTCACCGGACATCATGGGCCCTTTGGCTGATAAAAGGAGGCCCTCTAGACAAACCGGAATGGTGGGAGTGGGGGACCATATGTATGAACAGGTAAAGAGAGTCATGTAGCAAATGACTCCACCCAGAGTAAGAAACAGCACATTAGGAGTACATTCGGGATCTTCGGCATTGTCTCTGGCTCGTCCATTAAGATTATTCAAAAAATTGCCTGGTTCTGGGGAAATTGAACAAGCAGCTCTCTGCCCTGCTCTGACAGAAGAGCGTTGAGAACTGAGATGCTTGGGAGATTCAGTCTCCAGCAAGCACAAGAAGTCAGAAGGAGAACCTACCAAGAAAATGCAGACCTCAGCGAATCTGTAGAAATCTTGGGCAGGACTTGAACTTCCCATGGATTTGAGATGGCTTTCAAAGAATTTCAAGTAGTTTTAAACCTCAGAGGACAGGATACTTTGAGATAGCGTTGGGGCTACAATCACCATCAGGGGATGCTCAATAAATGTTGCGTAGATGAAAGACAGACTACAGGTTGCTAAATGCATGAAGTTGGTACCTAAAGCTGGTGGTAGGTGGCATTTACATAACTATGAAAATATATGCAATTGTAATGACAAAATGAGGTTAAGAGTGAAACTGTGTTATCAAGAGTAATACAGTGTTTCACAGCAGCCAGAGAACGGACCATGGAGGGATAAGCATGTGAATGTAATGATCACAGCTGGAGTGGGACATCCTACAAAAATAAATAAGGAAATATAAGCTCTGTCTCTGGTAAAAACAAATATGTGGATATTTTAGACATTTTGATGACAGACTGAGTTTTTTTTCTTACCAACATGACTCAGTTCAGTTCAATTCAGTTGCTCAGTCGTGTCTGACTCTTTGCAACCCTGTGGACTGCAGCATGCCAGGCCTCTCTGTCCATCACCAACTCCTGGAGCTTACTCAAACTCATGTCCATTGAGTCAGTGATGCTATCCAACCATCTCATCCATCCTCTATCATCTCCTCCTCCCGCCTTCAATCTTTCCCAGCATCAGTGTCTTTTCCAATGAGTCAGTTCTTTGCACCAGGTGGCCAAAGTACTGGAGTTTCAGCTTTAGCATCAGTCCTTCCAATGAATAGCCAGGACTGATTTCCTTTAGGATGGACTGGTTGGATCTCCTTGAAGTCCAAGGGACTCTCAAGAGTCTTCTCCAACACCACAATTCAAAAGCATCAATTCTTCGGTGCCCAGCTTTCTTTATAATTCAACTCTCACATCCATATATGACCACTGGAAAAACCATAGCTTTGACTAGATGGACCTTTGTTGGCAAAGTAATGTCTCTGCTTTTTAATATGCTGTCTAGGTTGGTCATAACTTTTCTTCCAAGGAGCAAGCATCTTTTAATTTCATGGCCGCAGTCACCATCTGCAGTGATTTTGGAGCCCAAGAAAATGAAGTCTGTCACTGTTTCCACTGTTTACCCATTGCCCAACATGACTAATGCCAAGCAAATAAAATCTTAGGAGAAGATAAATGAGAAAGCCATGGGAGAATTAACTAAAGTCCTTAGGATTAGCACTGGGGGAAAAAAATCAACTAGCTGGCACAGTGTCATATTGTAAATAGGTGGGGCACTAAGTGAAGAATAAATGCATGAGCTGGAAAGCAGAGTAAGTGGAAAAGGTAAAGATAAGTGAAAAATCCTGGGTCAGAGGATAGAGATTTCATTCTACACTCTTTTATTTTTGATTCGAGGATGAGAAATTGTGTGCAATGGTGAGAGTTGTTTTGCAGGAATGTAAAAGGATATGATGAAAGAATTATGAATTTGTATTTTAGAATCAAAAATACAAGTAGGCAAAAATAACATAATTTAGAATGCAAAGCAATTGAAATTCAGATCACTGACTTTCTAAACGTTAAGCATCAGATAGATACATTTTGGAGCTCTGAGATGATTCTATTTGCACACTTTGATGTTTTGCTTTGCTTTTCTCTCACGATTAAAAATATCTCTGTGTTGTTGCTGAAACAGAGTTTGATTGTTCAGAGCAGGCATCTAGATAACTTGCTTCACTGTTAGTTTTGGAAGGAAGACTACAGAAAGAATAACAAAAGTGCATTCAAATTAGTTTTCTTAAGACAGAGATATAATCAGTATCACATCCTAATAAAAAAACTGCAGTGTTTTTATATGACATCTTTTCAAATGTACAATTACATTTAGAAAACTAAAAGGGATTTAGCAATTCTGGCAAATTCAAAATAATTACACACATATATATAATCTATACACATTATATACATATATATGCAGACCATTGTACAGAAATATAAATGAATACACACACAAACTGGAGAAGGAAATGGTAACCCACTCCGGTATTCTTGCCTGGGAAATCCTATGGACAGGATTGCCTATGGATGACTATTGCCATGCCAGAGTCATCACACAATGTTGACACTCAGTCACGTTCAAGTTTTTTAAAAAGCATTTACTCTGGGAGTTGAAATGTGCATTTTAATGGATAAATGTGGATATCATAGCAATCCCAAGAGCATTACCTGCTCTTCAGCAAGCACAGTCTTATTTGCAGAAATACTCTGCAGAATGGAACAAGCAAAACCAGTAATGTCCAAAATAATATTTAACTTGAAGGCCTCCATGTTGTAAAACTTCATCTCCAAAGAGAAGTACTGAAGTCCCATCAGAGACTGGTGTTCAAGTCTTCTTTACGAACACATTTTTCTTGAACAATGATCTCTGCTATTGAATTCAGTTGCTGATACCACAAACTTCTGAATTTTCATATGGCAAATACATTGATAGATGACATACTGACAATTTTTTACAATTTACAGCTTCCCTGGAAAAAGGGAGGAAGATCCCAGAATTCACTATCATGTAGTGATGTAGTGTACAACAAATATTCTTTTTCTCTCTGACACTCAGTTCAGTTCAGTCACTCAGTCGTGTCCGACTCTTTGCGACCCCATGAATCGCAGCATGCCAGGCCTCCCTGTCCATCACCAACTCCTGGAGTTCACTCAGACTCACGTCCATCGAGTCAGTGATGCCATCCAGCCATCTCATCCTCTGTCGTCCCCTTCTCCTCCTGCCCCCAATCCCTTCCAGCATCAGAGTCTTTTCCAATGAGTCAACTCTTCTCATGAGGTGGCCAAAGTACTGGAGTTTCAGCTTTAGCATCAGTCCTTTCAAAGAAATCCCAGGGCTGATCTCCTTCAGAATGGACTGGTTGGATCTCCTTGCAGTCCAAGGGACTCTCAAGAGTCTTCTCTAACACCACAGTTCAAAAGCATCAATTCTTCAGCGCTCAGCTTTCTTCACAGCCCAACTCTCACATCCATACATGACAACTGGAAAAACCATAGCCTTGACTAGATGGACCTTTGTTGGCAAAGTAATGTCTCTGCTTTTGAATATGCTATCTAGGTTGGTCATAACTTTCCTTCCAAGGAGTAAGCGTCTTTTAATTTCATGGCTGCAGTCACCATCTGCAGTGATTTTGGAGCCCAGAAAAATAAAGTCTGACACTGTTTCCACTGTTTCCCCATCTATTTCCCATAAGGTGATGGGACCGGATGCCATGATCTTAGTTTTCTGAATGTTGAGCTTTAAGCCAACTTTTTCAGTCTCCACTTTCACTTTCATCAAGAGGCTTTTGAGTTCCTCTTCACTTTCTGCCATAAGGGTGGTGTCATCTGCATATCTGAGGTTATTGATATTTCTCCCAGCAATCTTGATTCCAGCTTGTGCTTCTTCCAGCCCAGCGTTTCTCATGATGTACTCTGCATAGAAGTTAAATAAGCAGGGTGACAATATACAGCCTTGACGTACTCCTTTTCCTTTTTGGAACCAGTCTGTTGTTCCATGTCCAGTTCTAACTATTGCTTCCTGACCTGCATATAGGTTTCTCAAGAGGCAGGTCAGGTGGTCTGGTATTCCCATCTCTTTCAAAATTTTAATCCTGTTGCAAATGTTTAAAACCAAACAACTATTCCTTCAGAACCTGCACACCTGCTGCTTGGGGGAAGACCATGCTTATAAATTGCTTGGCTACGAAAGCTGCAAAATGGTTGAAATCAAAGTTAAGTCACTAATTCATGAAAGTGAAAGTCACTCAGTCGTGTCCAACTCTCTGCGACCCCATGGACTATACAGTTCATGGAATTCTCCAGGCCAGAATACTGGAGTGGGTAGCCTTTCCCTTCTCCAGGGGATCTTCCCAACCCAGGGGTCAAACCCAAGTCTCCCACATTGCAAGCAGATTCTTTACCACCTGAGCCATCAGGGAAGACTATACATGATGATTAAAAAGAAAGTCTCATTTGGACCCAAGGTTGTTGGGAAAGATGAACTATTCTAATTTATAGATAACTGGAGTTTATGTCTTAAAGTGCCCAAACTTTGATCTGTCATTGTATTCCATGCTCCTCTGCCTTTGTAAACAGATTTTAAGTGACATAATCCTTCTTTTCTAAACACTATTGCAGTCGCTGTCAACACTCTCATGTCCTAATGGTTTCTTGGCACATCAGTGATGATTAAGAAATATTTGTTGGCTGATGGTATTACATGTAAAGGAGACGTGCATTTATATTATTTGACTGCAAGGTAGTATATAGTTTCAATTGTTAACTATGCTTTTCTTTATGAAAGAATTTTTTTTTTTGGTATTGGCATTCTGCCCTTCTTCCTCTCTACTGTTAGTGTACTCTCTGCAGCTGTCTGTACTTCTTGTTGCATTTCTGCTTCATATGTGCTACTTATTAAGAAATCAGGTAACTAGAGTTTGGTAGAATTGTTTATAAATTCAGAATAACGAGACTTGGGATAAAGCCTAAAGGCTTCAACCGTAAACAAAGTTCAGGAGTTTTGTAGACTCGTCTAGGTTTTTTAAAAATTATCTTCTAGATAAATGAAATTGCTGGGTAAGGGTAGTGTTTATATAGCTAATAAATTAATACTACATTTTTTTACTAAATAAAATATATAGTCACATTTTACATATTCTTTTAAAAATTGTCACACAACATAGATAACATCAAATTTACCATTTTAATCATTTTTACCTGTCAGTTCAGTAGTGTTAAGTGCATTTACATAACGTAATCAGTCTTCAGAATTCTTTCCTTCTTGAAAAATTGGAATGCTATACCCATCAAACCAGTTGCCCTCTTCTCCAGCTCCTGGCAGCCATCATTCTGTCACTATGAATTTGAGTAAGTGGAACCTCATGTAAGTGGACTCACAAATGATTTGTCTTTTTTTGTGACTGACTTATTTCACTTACCATAACGTCCTCAAGGTTCATCCATGTTGTAACATGTAAACACTCTCTTATTTGTTTTATAATAATTAAAATTTTAATATCAATAAAAATATCTTTAAAAGCCAAGGTCATAAGGGGGGAAGGGGTGGGATGGAAGGAATTGGGAGATTGGGCTTGACACATCCACTATTGATACCATGTATAAAAGAGAAAACTGTTGGGAACCTAGTGTACAGCACAAGGAACTCTACTTCATGCACTGTGGTGACCTGAATGGGAAGAAAGTCCAAAACAGAGAAGTTACATGTATAGCTGATTTATTTTGCTGTGCAGCAGAAGCAAATGCCATATTGTAAAGCAACTACACTCCAATAAAATTAATTAATAAAAAAAAACATAAAAAATCCAATATCATGAAACCTATACCTGCCTATATGAAGAAAGAAAATACTGAGGGAGTATAAGTATGCCCATGAAAGAAACAAGATTCCAAAAGGGGCTAGTTACATACATTATACCATATCAGTACAGTGAATTATTATGGGGACACATAAAAAGTGAACAAATTTTTATACGTGTTACCTTGGAGAGGAGATATGACTGCAAGTGAAGAAAGCAAGTTGCTAAACGGTATTGTAATATTTCACATTTTTGTATGAAACATATATGTGTATGTGTAGAAGTTCTGGAAGTATCTCTGGAGGTGGGATTATGTTGCCTTTCATATTTGACTTTTTACTCTCTTGAATTGTTTTCAGACCCTTGTGTTTACCTGACCTCATAATCAGGAAAACAAACAATAAGAACAATTTTAATTTTTTTAAAAAGAAATAAAGGTGATGGTGATAATAAGGAAATAGTAGGCTGCAGACTTATCCACAAATATAAAAATAAAAATTCATTGCTGAGAAATGTCTATGTTTTAGTTTATGTCAGTTTCTCATGTTAGTCCAACATTCTAAGCCAGCTAAACAACAAACAGCAAAAAACAAACCTTCTAATACAGATTTCATACATTCAAGAATGAGTCAATCTGAAAACAAATATTATCGGGCACACTTTTCATTTCTGTGGATCGGTAAATAGTGACCTTGGGTAATGATGTGATAAGAGGCTCTTAAAGCAGACGCCCAGACTACAGAGCTCTATGAAATTACAAGAAAGCCCTTCAGAATATGGGACACTACATAAATGAGAAGGAAGCTAACAATATCCATGAGCGTATTTCAAAGGACTTGGCAATGAGTCACAAGTTCTCCAACCACGAATCTTTGACATGTTTTTCACTTTACACAGCTGGTGTCTATAACTGGTAATGAACAAGTGTTTGAAGAACGGAAAGCCAGTTGTACACCAGGACATAGTGTTAGGACTGTGATGTGTTATTAAAGCCTCTGGCTTACAGAATAGAAAATGAAAAAGACACAACTCTGAACACACTTTACAGTCATCTGGATTTAGAGCAAGAAACAAAGAAAAAAGGTTTGGATGCTGAGCTGCCATGAATATGCAACTGCCTTTAAAAATGCGATAAACAACGTATGTCTAAATCAGAAAGGATATAAATGACAAAATCCCCATCAGAGAAGTCTTTACTCACAGAACATTCAAAAAATTAATGACCTGTCCGATATGCTTTCTCAGTGTGAATACTTAAGGGACTTTATTAAATAATACGAAAACATTGTATTTTAATAGGTTATCAAGAATTTTCACATTAATCACCACTCCTAATTTTGTGGTTTGAAACCAAAGAGTCCCCAAGCCATACAGATTTCTGAATGTGTGGAAGGTGAAATGAACCAGAATCCAGTTTACTCAAATCATATTCAGAAGTGATTCTCAAATAAAAAGCGTTAGTTTCTTCCCAGGAACGTAGTTTCATCTGTGGTTACTTATAACATGTAATCAGATTCTTTGTTCCACTGGGGCTCTGATTTTATTTTCGTATGCTTCTTATCACCAAATAAGACTGAAACAAGAATTTACATCTCATAGGTGTGGTTTAGAGCAGGGGCAGACATACAACCGGCAGGGCAAACTCGATCTACCACCTGTTTTTGTATGGCCCTCGAGCTACAGAGTCCAAAGATGTAAAAACATTATCAGTATTTCCAGGAGAGCAATTGCTTAAAATATTTACCTTCTGACTCTCCAAAAAGAGTTTTCTGGCCACTGGTATAAAGTAGAAAGAACTGGAACTAAACAGAGAGCAAAAGGAGTTATTTTTCACACTATGTGATTTTGGGCTGGTTAAAGACCTTCTCTAGGTTTCAATACTCCTGTAACATATGGTCTCTTTTAATTTAATTTTAATTTGTGTTTCAGGCTACACTGTAGCTATTTAAGAAATTCTAACAAATGTTAAGTTGCACAGCACCCAGAGAATAGCACTGTGACATCAATTTGCTCTGGATAAAGCCAAGTTGTGTCAGGATGAAAGGAAGTAATTATGGTGTTTACAACTTTCTAAATGTCAAACCAAAAAGTTTGAATAAAACAGGTTTGTTTATGAATGGCCAAGGCTACAGAGATTGAGGCAAGAACTATCTCTAGTGCAAGGGCCTTGAGTTTTACTTTTTTTATTTTTAAATTGTTTATTTGATTGTGCTGGATCTTAGTTATGGCATGCAGGATCTAGTTCCCTGGGTGGGGATTGAACCCAGGCCCCTTGCATTGGAACACAGAGTCTTAGCCACTGGACCATCAGGGAAGTTTCTTGAGTTTTACTTTAAGCAGGTTTATCAGTTCAGTTTAGTCGTTCAGTCATGTCCCACTCTTCACGACCCCATGGACTGCAGCACGCCAGGCCTGCCTGTCCATCACCAACTCTCAGAGCTTACTCAAACTCATGTCCATCAAATCAGTGATGCCATCCAACCTTCTCATCCTCTGTCATCCCCTTCTCCTCCTGCCTTCAATCTTTCCCAGCATCAGGGTCTTTTCCAATAAGCTAGTTCTTTGCATCAGGTGGCCAAAGGATTGGAGCTTCAGCTTCAGCATCAGTCCTTCCAATGAATATTCAGGGCTGATTTCCTTTAGGATTGACTGGTTTGATCTCCTTGAAGTCCAAGAGATTCTCAAGAGTCTTCTTCAACACCACAGTTCAAAAGCATCAATTTGTCAGCACTCAGCTTTCTTAATTGTCCAACTCTCACATCCATACATGACTACTGGAAAAACCATAGCTTTGACTAGACGGACCTTTATCAGCAAAGTAATGTCTCTGCTTTTTAATATGCTGTCCAGGTTGGTCACAGCTCTTCTTCCAAGGAGCAAGCGTCTTTTAATTTCATGGCTGCAGTCACCATCTGCAGTGATTTGGAGCCCAAGAAAATAAAGTCTGTCTCTGTTTCCATTGTTTCCCCATCTATTTGCCATGAAGTGATGGGACCAGATGCCATGGTCTTAGGGCATCTGGGTCCTGATGTGTACAAGGTTTTGTTTGAGCCCTCCGAGCGTCTCTGGCAGGTATGGGGTTTGATTCTAAATGCAGTTTCGTCTTCCTACCATTTTTGGGGGGCTTCTCCTTAGCCCTTTGATATGGGGTGTCTTTTTTTGGTGGGATCCAACATTCTTCTGTAGATGGTTTTTCAGCAGCGAGTTGTAATTTTGCAGTTCTCCAAGCAGGTTTATAGTCTTCAAATAAACAATAGGGTCAGTCCTGTGTCTTGACTTTGAAATCTCCTATGACTTTTACCAGGACCTACAAATCAAAGATGTTCACCACATTCTAAGGCCTGACGTCTGAGGCCTGGGAGTGAGCTGAGAATGCACTTTTAGCAGTAAGACAGGAGCAACACGCACCAGGGATGCCCAAGAATCACAGCAAGTGAGAAGCACATTCTAAAACGTACATAGAAGTGTAATAGGCCTGTGATAGCCAAAACAGATCTGAATAAAAGGACCAGGAGGAGAACATACTGGTGTAGATTTCGAGAGCTATTATATAAAACTATGGTAATGAAGCTCTGTGGCGCTGGTATAGAGACAGACAACAGACTGAGGGAACAACAGAGAACCCAGACTTAGACCTGCATATCCGGAAACCTTGTGTATGACAGAGCTAGCATCGCAGGGCCCTGGGCGAAGGAGAGACTACTCAGTCAATGGTGCTGAGTCAGCTGGTCATCTGCACAGAAAATAATGCAAAGTTTCTCCATCTCATACTTTACAAAGGCTCCATACCAAAATGCACTAAGGATTCAAAGGGGCAAGATGCAATATTTAAACTTTTATAAGAAAATCTGAGTGTCTGTTTATGACCTCAGTAGAGAAGGCTATATAAACAAGATGTAAAATCACAGATTATATATGAAAAGATTGATAAATTCTACCATATTCAAATGAAAATATTATCTCTTTACCAAAGATACTATAAAGAGAATGAAGAGATAAGTCATAAACTGCAATATGATATGCACAACACATACAGTTAATCAAGAATCAGAAATGCAAGAACAGACAACAGATATGACCAGCCACTTCACAGAGGAGGGAACGCAAACAGTCCATAAACATATATAAATATGTCCAACATCATTAGAAAACTGAAAAACTGTATATTTAATCAAAATCTAGGCATGACTTCACATGTACCATTTTTTTAAAACTTTTTATTTTGTATTGGGATATAGCCGACAACAGTGTTGTGATAATTTACAGTGAACAGTGAAGGGACTCAGCCACACATACACATGGATCCACTCTCCCTCCAAACCTCACCCCAATCCAGGCTGCCACATAACACTAAATAGAGTTCCCATTGTGCTGTACAATAGGTCCTTGTTGGTTATCCACTTTAAATATAGCAGTGTGTACGTGAGCATCCCAGCCCTCCTAACTATCCTGTGCCCCCTGCGACCATAAGTTTGTCCTCTAACTCTGTGAATCTCTTTCTGTTTTGTTAGTATTCATTTCCTTTTAGATTCCACGTATAAGGGATGTCATAAGATATTTCTTCTTCTCCGTCTGACTTATTTCACTCAGTATGACATCTCTAGATCCATCCATGTTGCTGCAAGTGGCATTATCCCATTCTTTTTAACGACCGAGTGATATTTCATTGTATACATACATGTACCATTTTGATGAAAGTCAAAGTGGGTCCCATGTATGCTTAGTCATGTCCAACTCTTTGAGACCTCAGGACTGTAGCCTGCCAGGCTCCTCTGTTCCGGGGATTCTCCAGGCAAGAATACTGCAGTGGGTAGCCATTCCCTTCTCCAGGGGATTTTCCTGACCCAGGGATCTAATCCAGGTCTCCTGTACTGCAGGCAGATTCTTTACAGCCTGAGTTGCCAGGGAAGCCTAAAAGTGGGTCCCAGATCGGCAAAATTCAGTCCAACAGCACCAAGTGTTGGTGAAGGTGAGAAGGAACTGAGTCTCCCACACCCTGCTGAGAGACTGTTAGCCGTTTTCCAACAAGAACACTGGAAATGTTAGCATTTTCTAATCAAGATAACAGGGTGCACACCCACTCCATGGCAATTCCACACCCAGGATACTCCCTAGAGAGACCCTGACACACGTGCACCAGGACAAATGTACAAACATTCACAGCAGTATTGCTTCTAATAGTAAAAAGGCAACCCCCACACATGTTTCAAGGAAGGATGAAAAAATCTACTTTATTACGTTCATAAGATGACATATTATATAGTAATGAAAACGAGACTACAGTTTTACAATAAAGAAGGATGTCTTGAAAACGACACATCTACTTGTTCTAATTCACAGGAAGTGAAGATCACTTAAGATTGGAGTTACAGGTTCTACAGGAGAGATGGGGCTAGAACTGGGTTCTACAGACTATGTAGGATTCAGAAGAAGAGATCTATTGGGGAAGACATATCCTGAAAGAAGAATAATAAGTGAAGACTGAAAGTGAAAGTGAAAGTTAAGTTGCTCAGTCGTGTCCGACTTTTTGTGACCCCGTGGACTGTAGCCCAGCAGGTTCCTCCCTCCATGGGATTCTCCAAGCAAGAATACTGGAGTGGGTTGCCATTTCCTTCTCCAGGGGATCTTCCCGACCCAGGGATCAAACCCAGGTCTGATGAAAAAACTGCAAAGCATATTGAGGACTTCATGCTATTGGACTCAGCTGGCTGGAGTGAGGAGAGCAGGAAGGGAAGGGTGGGATGGTCCGCTGCGAAAGCAGTTGACTTGTAGACAACTGACATTGAAATCAAGCATCCTGACACAGCTGGATGCAGCCTGGACCACACATTCCTGGGGAACCTCCCAAGGTTATTCTCAGATAACCTGCAAAGTACCCCAGCATGTAACAGGACCCAGCACTGAGCTGGTGGCTATACCATGTTGGTGATATATGACCGTGGTAGGCACAACTGCTTTTCCTCAAGCCACATTTAGTGTTCAAAAATAGCTGGCTTAGGCTAACACATGTTATTTTTTTAAGTTTACTTTTAATGGCCTCTTCCCACTCTGCTTTGGGAATTTCTCAGCTCTTCCCCTCTTCCCTGTCCTTCCTTCCTCCATCATTATTGTTTTAAGTAAAAATGATTTTGTGAAAACTTTAGGTAAAACAATTTTAGCATGTTAGAAATATTTGATACAGCACAGGTTCTTTTACTTTTTGTGTGCTCCCTAATTTTTTTTCTTATTTTTTATTTTGAATCTTGTTCCTCTTTCTGGAATTCTGTGTCAAGGTAACTTCTATATGTGCAAGTATGTGTGTCAGAGAGAGGAGAGAAGAGATAGGAAAGGAAATAAGTGGAGAGAGAGAAATACTTGGAAGAGATATTTATTTTTATGTCCTTTTAGTGTGTGTTTCGGAGAAGGCACTGGCATCCCACCCCAGTACTCTTTTGCTTGGAAAACCCCATGGATGGAGGTGCCTGGTGGGCTGCAGTCCATGGGGTCGCTGAGAGCGACTTCACTTTCACTTTTCACTTTCATGCATTGGAGAAGGAAATGGCAACCCACTCCAGTGTTCTTGCCTGGTGAATCCCAGGGACAGGGGAGCCTGGTGGGCTGCGGTCTATGGGGTCACACAGAGTCGGACACGACTGAAGTGACTTAGTAGTAGTAGTAGTCTATGTTTGGGGCTTCCCTCGTAGCTCAATTGGTAAAGAATCTGCCTGCAATTCAGGAGACCCAGGTTCGATTCCTGGGTTGGGAAGATCCCCTGGAGAAGGAAATGGCAACCCACACCAGTACTCTTGCCTGGAGAATCCCATGGACAGAGGAGCCTGGTAGGCTACTGTCCCTGGGGTTGCAAGAGTCGCACACGACTTAGTGACTAAACCACCAAACCTCTGTGTTTGGCTTTTATTAATATTTTAAGTCTGAGTGACTAAGCATTCCATTTGCATGGGGGTGTTATCTTTTGTCATCATTTTCCTAGAAGTTTTCCTCTAAGGCAACAAGAACTCCTTTTTAGTAACCTAGAATGCAAGGCCAGGGGTGCAGGAGTGGGAAAGGTTAGGGGTGCGGACAGCAAGCCCCTGAGTTGTCCTACTAGAGTGCTGGCAAGGGGGTGGGAGTGGGTGTCTTTGCCCTTTCACAGGCCTGCTCTTCCTTGTCCAGGACTTAGATTTCTACCTGGGGCTATCTCAAAGCCATCCTCCTCCAGGGGGTTCCCTAGACTCCCCTCAGACCACAGAAATGGTGACATGTTCTATGACCATAGGGCAAGAGCTTTGGAGTTAGGCATCCAGAGTTCAAATCCCTGCTCTATCACTCTCTAGCAGAGCAAACTATACCAAACTCTGCTTAGTTTCAGTTTTACCACTTTGAAATTGAGCTATGATGAAGACTACTTCCTCATGGCTTGATAGGAGGCTCGGCTGAGATGATAACGTGTAAAATCATATGTGAGTATATAAATGCCAGTGGTTGCCATCATGGCTGCCTGCGATCTGGCCTGTGCTTCTCAACCCTTGCTGTAAGTCACCTGGGGGTCTTCTGAAAATGCATATTCTCATTCAGTAAGTCTAGTGCGAGGGTCTGCATCCCCAGTAAATTCCCAGGTAATACCCAGCATGTGGGTCTGCAGGCCACACTTTGAGCAGAAGGATTCAGACAATTCCTCCTATTCCTTCTATTGGTCCCACAATAATTCACTCACCCCCACCTACCGCCACTGGCTCTCCTCTTGGTCTCTCATCCTTTTATTCCTCTCCTTAGTCCCCATCCGGATCTATTAAAATCACATCCATTTTTCAGAAGCATGCCAATTGATGGCAGTCACTTCTCTGGTGGCTCAGATGGTAAAGAATGTGCCTACAATGTAGGAGACCTGGGCTCTATCCCTGGGTTAAGAAGATCCCCTGGAGAAGAGAAATGGCAATCCACTCCAGTATTCTTGCCTGGAGAATCCCATGGACAGAGGAGCCTGGCGGGCTACAGTCCAGGGGTTCTCCAAGAGTTGGACACGACTGAGTGACTAACACACTAGAATCATCCGGGGAACTCTTAAAATCCTCCAAAGTTCTAGGATACAGCCCAGACCAAGTGAATCAGATCCCCAGAGGCTGAACTCAGGCATCAGTATTTTGGAAAATTGACCACTGATTTTCACTGGGGAGACCCAGGTGAGAGCTGCTGCTCTAGAATCTCAGCTCAGAGGGTCCCCATCTCCACAGATACACGGCGGACTTGCCAAGACCCTTCGCTTATGACATTTGACTTCTTGCTATTGGGTTCAGTCACATAGACCTTATCATATTCAACCTAATCAAATGAGAGCGCTTTAAAAGCAGGAACTGTGTCTTAACAAGATTTAAAGCTCAAGAAACTCAAAAGAGAGTATCTTGAACTTGGGAAGATTTCAAAAAATATTTATTGTACTGAGATGTATACCAGTATACTGAGATGTATTCTAATAAGTTTCCATCATTATGAAACAGCATACAGTACCATCATTGATAAAGTACCATATTTGCTTCCTTGTTATTTTAAATTTTGATCCATAATAATTTCAACTACAAATTAATCTTCTCAAGAAAATGTACTCATCTCTGGGATGATTAACAACTTTAAAAATAAATTCCAATATGAGGTATAAATTCTGTCACTATGGGATATAATATTGGAGAAGGAAATGTCAACCCACTCCAGTGTTCTTGCCTGGAGAATCCCAGGGACGGGGGAGCCTGGTGGGCTGCCGTCAATGGGGTCGCACAGAATCAGACACGACTGAAGCGACTTAGCAGCAGTAGCAGCAGCAGCATGGGGTATAATAGAAACATTGCATGTCCTGAAGCACTGAAAATAAATTCTCTCATTATAAAGGAATACAACAATGTTTGTGTTATTGCAGATTGCTGATCTAGAACAAAAGAATTTACTATTGGTTCTAGCTATCACATTGAGATAAGACTGTTTAAAACTGTGAACTAACAGATGTATCAGACCTCCAAATTTCAAGATAACATGGGGAAGTATTATATAATTTTTGTAAAGTAACCAATTACTTCTAAGGAAACTTTTGTTTCTTAAATGGAATATAATTGAATATTTTGATAACTTTCATTTACAAAATTTATTTTTATGTTTTTATTTTATTTTATTTATTTTTTTTAATTTTATTTTATTTTTAAACTTTACAATATTGTATTAGTTTTGCCAAATATCGAAATGAATCCGCCACAGGTATACCCGAGGTGAACAGAGAGGACACATGAATTTTGTTTTTCATCACTGCTGTTGCACCTGTACACAGGTTCATGATCTGTACACCCATGCATATGACCAGCCATTAGTCAAGTATGCGTGCGTGCTCGCTAAGTAGCCAGTCGTGTCTGACTCTTTGCGACCCATAGATGGTAGCCCCGCCAGGCTCTGCTGTCCATGGGATTCTCCAGGCAAGAATACTGGAGTGGGTTGCCATTTCTTCCTCCAGGGAATCTTCCCAACCCAGGGATCAAACCCAGGTCTCTCCTGTGTCTCCTGCATTGGCAGGCATATTCTTTACCACTGAGCCACCTGGGACACCCTTTAGTCAAGCATACAGAAAATTAAAAATTGGTCTGATTTTTAAGATTTGTAATTACATGTGTGGACATTCACAAACATGTTTGACAACACAAGATTTTTCCCAAGGATCCAGACACACAGTGAGGGAACATTTTTTAGGTCCCTGATTAAGTAGGAAAGCTACATATAAGCAAGAGACAAAGTGTGGTTGAGGCAAGTCTGGGAATAAAATGTGAAAATCCCTGGGTTTTTGGTCCTGTGTTCAGCTAGGCAATTTTTGGCAACAAGATTAAGCTAGAGAAGAGGACTTCATAAGAAAAACACCAAAAAGGGATTCTGTTAGCCCATCTCTAGAAACTCAGCTGGAGAAAGCAATGGGACCCCACTCCAGTACTCTTGCCTGGAAAATCCCATGGTTGGAGGAGCCTGGTAGGCTGCAGTCCATGAGGTCGCTAAGAGTTGGGCACGACTGAGCGACTTCACTTTCATGCATTGGAGAAGGAAATGGCAACCCACTCCAGTGTTCTTGTCTGGAGAATCCCAGGGACGGGGGAGTCTGGTGGGCTGCCGTCTATGGGGTCACACAGAGTCGGACACAACTGAATCGACTTGGCAGCAGCAGAAACTCAGAAATTCTGTATTATGAGTCAGTATGGGCCCCTTCATGTATATGATGAATTTAATAATGCTTATTAGAGTCCCTGCCAGGATGAGAGCAAAGGAGAAGGGGAAAGGGGAAAGGGAGAAGCAAAAGTAATTAAGGTAGAAAGAAAGGAGAGAGACAAAAAGAAGCAAAGGAAGAAAAAATCAAAATCAAGCTAGTACCGAGTTACATCTAAAAATAATAGCTTAGATTTATTGTACATTCATGTGCCAGGCATTGTTTTTTTTTTAATTGAATTATAGTTGATTACAATGTGGTATTATTTTCAGTATACAGCAAAGTGGGGCTTCCTTGGTGGCTCAGTGGTGAAGAACTCTCCTGCCGATACAGGAAACTGCGTGTCCAATCCCTGGGTCAGGAAGATCCCCTGGAGGAGGACACGGCAACCCACTCCAGTATTCTTGCCTGGAAAATCCCATGGTCAGAGTAGCCTAGTTGAGTGAGTCCATGGAGTTGAAAAGAGTTGGACACAACTTAGCAGATATACAACAATGTACAGCAACGTGATTCAGTTACACACACATATATATATATTCTTTTTTCTGATTCTTTTCCATTATAGATTATTACACAATATTGAATATAGTTCCCTGTGCTATACAGTAGGTCCTTGCTGCTTATTTTATATATAATAATGCATATATGTTAGTCCCAAACTCCTAATTTATCCCTCTCTCCCATCCTTTTGCTTTTGGTAACCATAAGTTTGTTTTTTATGTGAGTCTATTTCTGTTTTGGGCATTGGTCTAAGTATGCTATTTATATTATTTCATTTAATCTTTACAACATATTACAGTTGAAAAAACCTGAGGCACAGAGACTCAGTAATTTTCCCAAGGTCACCCAGCTAGTAAATAGTGGAACTTAGATTTGAATTCAGATAGTTCAGATCTACTATGTGCCACTGAGATGCCAATCAGTGATATTCATGCTGCAAATTGCCCTGCTTGTGAATAATGTAAGCTCCGTGCTACCAAAGATCTTATTATTTTTCACTACTGTATTCCCAGGTTCTAATTAAAACTGTAAGTCAATGAATATTTATGTGCCTTACTATGTGCCTGGAAATGATCTAGCTGCTGGAGATCCAGCCATGAACATCCCATATTCAAGAAGCTTTTGTTCTAAGGGAATGTCTATATTATGTTGATAATTTTGAAAATATTTGTAAATTTTTTTCTGTGGAATATTATTGCTGAGAAAAAAATGAACTGGGAGATAAAAACTGACTTTGCTCCTGTGATATATGGCTTCTTTTTAAAATCTATTTTTATTTATTTTTGGCCATGCTGAGCAGCATGTGGGATCTTAGTTCCCTCACCAAGTATTGAACTTGTGCCCTCTGCAATGGAAGGGCCGATTCTTAGCCATTGGACCACCAGGGAAGTCCCTGTGGTCTCATTTTTAACACCAGCAACATCGTTCTAGAACAAACAGCAAACTTGGGATGCCAAAGAAAGACAGCCAAAGTATAGAAATTAAGGTTTCAAGAAATACATAGATTAAAAATGGTAACATTTGCTAAGAAGGACAATTAAATATGAAAAAAAAAATTCCATGGTAATAGTCACGAATGCAGACTAGGCTAAATTACCCAGCAGTCTGACCACAGGTGAAGTATACACTGCAGGCCAGCTGAACTTGTGCTGCCTTGATCACCCACTGGACCCCTACAGTGTCACATCATGTTGAACACACGCTGCACTCAAACATCAAACTCAGTGACCCTGTATTTAGTAGAACATACAAGAATTCTGGAAAGGAATTCTGAACATGGATTTTTGTGCTGCTACCAACCCTAAAATCAAACTTATTAAATAGGGCTTAGTGCACTGGCATTTCAGGTTAATGGTTAAGGGTTGGTATTTAAAGTGTGCTGCAATCCAAAAGTCTACAAGCAATAAATGCTGGAGAGGGTGTGGAGAAAAGGGAACCCTCTTACACTGTTGGTGGGAATGCAAACTAGTACAGCCACTATGGAGAACATTATGGAGATTCCTTAAAAAACTGGAAATAGAACTGCCTTATGACCCAGCAATCCTACTGCTGGGCATACACACCGAGGAAACCAGAATTGAAAGAGACACATGTATCCCAGTTTTCATCTCAGCACTGTTTATAGTAGCCAGGACAGGGAAGCAACCTAGATGTCCATCAGCAGATGAATGGATAAGAAAGCAGTGGTACATATACACAATGGAGTATTACTCAGCCATTAAAAAGAATACATTTGAATTAGTTCTAATGAGGTGGATGAAACTAGAGCCTATTATACAGAGTGAAGTAAGCCAGAAAGAAAAACACCAATACAGTATACTAACGCATATATATGGAATTTAGAAAGATGTTAACGATAACCCTGTATGCGAGACAGCAAAAGAGACACAGATGTATAGAACAGTCTTTTGGACTCTGTGGGAGAGGGAGAGGGTGGGATGATTTGGGAGAATGGCATTAAAACATGTATAATATCATATATGAAATGAATCGCCAGTCCAGGTTCGATGCAGGATACAGGATGCTTGGGGCTGGTGCACTGGGATGACCCAGAAGGATAGTACGGGGAGGGATGTGGGAGGAGGGTTCAGGATGGGGAACATGTGTATACCTGTGGCGGATTCATGTTGATGTATGGCAAAACCAATACAATATTGTAAAGTAATGAGCCTCCAATTAAAATAAATAAATTAAAAAAATTAATGTGTATTATAGTTTCTTGGCCACTGGACTGCCAAGGAAGTCCCTATGGCCTCATTTTTAACACCAGCATACCAGCATCATCGGTCCAAAATAAACAGCAAACTTGGAATGCCAAGGAAAGACAGCCATAGTATAGAAATGAAGGTTTCAAGAAATACATAGAGTAAAAACGTTACATTTTTTATGTAACATTATATAAATGTTACATGTCCTTCTTAACATTTGCTAAGAAGGACAATTAAATAAGAAAAAAAATTCCATGGGAATAGTCTAATAGAGGGATTTGGGGCAGGAGGAGAAGGGGACGACAGAGGATGAGATGGCTGGATGGCATCACTAACTCGATGTACATGAGTTTGAGTAGACTCCGGGAGTTGGTGATGGACAGGGAGGCCTGGCGTGCTGTGATTCATGGGGTCACAAAGAGTCAGATACGACTGAGTGACTGAACTGAACTGAGCTGAACTGAATAATACAACATCCTTCGGTGTCTGAAGAATCTGTCAAAACAAGTAATGGTAAACTAGACCAATATTTTATTTGGGATTACGGGGTGCTTATGATGATATGAATCTGATTATGTTTCCAATAGATGTATTTGTGTATGTTCAGTTGCTAAGTCTTGTCTGACTCTTTCTCGACCCCATGGACTGTAGCTCACCAGGCTCCTCTGTCCATGGGATTTCCCAGGCAAGAATACTGGAGTGGATTGCTATTTTCTTCTCCAGGGGATCTTCCTGATCCAGGAACTCCAAACCTGAGTCTCTTGCATCTCCTGCATTGGCAGCTGGATTCTTTACCACTGGGCCACCTGGGAAGTCCTTCCAATAGATAAGAGTCATAAATTTCAATAAGAGAAGTACATATGATTGGAATGCTTAAGTCCCATAAGTGGTTTTAAATATCTTGTTCCATTCAGAATCCTTGCTATTCTACAATTGTTTTTGACTGCTGTCTGTAATAACATCAGGCATTTCTCAGAATTTAGAATGAACTATTTGTTTCTTTAAACACATGACCCCACACCTTGGATTTCAGTCTGTTAAAATCAAGGTCAACGGGAAGCTAATCTCTGCTTCCATTCTTTTTGCCTTCAGAGTTCAATTAAAACCACTGACTGAGAAGAGAGCCCCCAAATACAGTGTAAGTCTGGGATGCAACAAATTTGCTTTTTTAACCCAAAATATGTTGGATTTTCTTTCTTTGATTTTCCTTATTTTGGATTTTGCTTTTTGAACTCACTAAACTATGTCCCTCCTATTAAACTACTGTTAAAATTTTACCAACAGGGGGAATTGTTTTCCTCTTCAGTGGAAAAGTTTCATGCTTTAAAACAGCTCATGAAGTTGTAAATAAGAGGATTTGTTTATATATAGAGAAAATACCCTCTTACTCTTACACAGATGCTAAGTCAATACTGTTCACATTTTACTTTCTTGGTTCCTTACTGGGGCTGTTAGACTCTAGAAGAGAGATTCAACAGGGTAATATCTCGATCTAATTAAAGTAAATTATTTGTATAAGCAAAACCATTTTGAAAAACATTTGAGACATTTTTATGATTTTCTCATTAAAATTAACTGTAAAAGATAGAATTTCTAACCAGAATTTCAGTAAATTACAGGGAAAAACTCTTACAAATTTTCTGCATTTAAAAAAAATTTGCATAATAAAATTTTAGAAAAAAATACAACCAAAAACCAAAAAACAAGCAGAGATTTGACCTTTGTAGTTGAACACTGAAACCATAAACTTAATTGTAATTAACATTGTGTAACTGATTAAAGAGACAAGTTTAAAAATATAAAGCACAGAGAGAACTAAAACATTCTCTTAGAGAACCGTACTTTGGGAATGTGTGCCTAGGTTTCTAGAAACTAGACTCCAAACATTTTAGCTCTATTTGTGCTGCTGAAGGGGATCAGAATATGTTACCTCGAAAATTTCTACTTTGGGTTAAGGATTATTTTGAGCTGAAGGTAAATGTGAATAGATACAGAAAGTGCTCTCTGCCCTCCCCTTATCTGCCTAAAAGCAGGTCTTATATTCCCCTTATAAAGGTGTTCTCTCCTCTCCATTCCAGGAAAAGGAACAACCCTTATCCCCAGGGACAAAGCACTGAGATGAGTCTGCATAAACAAACCTTAAGAAGTAATTTTATCTACCATTAGATTCCCCCATATATTTCAGTTCAGTTCAGTCGCTCCGTCATGTCCGACTCTTTGCAACCCCATGAACTGCAGCATGCCAGGCCTCCCTGTCCATCATCAACTCGCAGAGTTTACTCAAACTCATGTCCATTGAGTCGGTGATGCCATCCAACCATCTCATCCTCTGTCATCCCCTTCTCCTCCTGCCTTCAATCTTTCCCAGCATGAGTCTTTTCCAGTGAGTCAGTTCTTCACATCAGGTGGCCAAAGGATTGGAGTTTCAGCTTCAGCATCAGTCCTTCCAATGACTATTCAGGACTGATTTCCTTTAGGATGGACTGCTGCTGCTGCTGCTGCTAAGTCGCTTCAGTCGTGTCCGATTCTGTGCGACCCCATGGATGGCAGCCCATGAGGCTCCCCGTCCCCGGGATTCTCCAGGCAAGAACAATGGAGTGGGTTGCCATTTCTTTCTCCAATCAATGCATGAAAGTGAAAAGTGAAAGTGAAGTTGCTCAGTCGTGTCCGACTCTTAGTGACCCCATGGACTGCAGCCCACCAGGCTCCTCCATCCTTTGGATTTTCCAGGCAAGAGTACTGGAGTTGGGTGCCATTGCCACTGGTTGGATCCATATATTTAGCACTTGCAAAAGCCCAATATCCTCTTTTTCTGTCTAGTCACTTCTCCACAATTTATTGTCCTTTGTTAAAATAGCATATAAGCCCCCAAGTCTAACCACTTCCTGGTTTTTCACTTCTTTTCTGTGAAGCTGTCATGCATATAAAAATATTAACATCAAATAAAAGTTGTATGCTTTTCTTCTGTTAATCTGGCTTCTGTTCACTTAATTTACAAGCCTCAGGTACAAGCACAAGAGGGTAGAGTTAAAGATTTTCCTCCCCTATACTGATGCTGAAGCTCCAGTACTTTGGCCACCTGATGCGAAGAGCCAATTCATTGGAAAAGACCCTGATGCTGGGAAAGGTTGAGGGCATGTTACTGTCCATGGAGTCACAGAGTCAGACTTGATTTAGCAGCTGAACAACAATACTGCCAAAAGTTCTGCCATGAATGATTTTGTGAGTCTGAGCAGTTTTGAGTTTTAGCTTTAGTGTATATGAGAAACATCCACCATCATCTTTCTTGTTTTCTAAAACTCGGCAACTCTTAAGTCTACACGCATTCTTTAAGCACCAACCTATGCACCGTAGATGTGTTTGGAATTACGGAAAAAACTAGATAGTGGGCCAGTCCTAAAGAGCCAAGGATGTAGAAGAGAAGAGGATGGATGAGAACCAATAAGAGAACAAAGCATGAAACCCTATGTGGGAGTCAGTACTATTTGAGACAATGGAGACCAGTAGGGTGCCTTGGGCTGCTGGTACCCAGGAAGGACTTTGTGAACACTTGAATCCCATATTCTATTGGAAATTAGCTCTAGATTGGAAAAAAAAAACCAAAACCTTGCTTAGAACTCAATATGCACACATACACTGTGGAAGGGCACAAAATTTATTCCTGTTCTTTTTCTTTCAATGACTATCATATCATAAAAAGAAATGTCTGAAGACAGGCCAGGTTCAGCCCACACTCAGGTTCTGCTAGCATTTAGCCATGTGCACACATTAAAGGCTTCAGTCTTTTTGATGTTCAGCTTCCTTAGGTTGGTCAAGGTCATCTCTATGATTCCTTCTACTTTGAGCATGCTATTACAAGGTCAAATCATGTTCATGCCTAGGGAATGTAGTACCTTCAAGGCTATGAGCGAACATGCAGTATAAGTTATGAATTAGCATATAAAATATAAAGATAACACTTGCTTCAACCTTCAAGATCTCTTAAAAATCATCCAAGGCACAACCCATCCTTCATACTAGTTTTCTAATGTTTAGGTGCACAAGAATTACCCAGGGAGCATGGTAAAAGCACAAGCCTTTCTGAACTTCTGCTCCCTGTAACCAGTCTTCATTTTGATTCATCTTAAGCCTGGGATTTTGTATTTTTAAGAAGCTCCCCCAGGTGATTTTCATGCCATGGTTGTTGTCCTGGAACACAGAAGCAGGGGATTCAGCCTGACCCTGAGTCATATCTCCAGCTGAGTATTTTCAGGGACTTTAGGGACATTTCAAATCAATCTCTTTGGAATGTTTCAGATTAGAGATAAATCCTTTAGTCTGTTTTGACCCAGTCCTGTTGTAGAATGAGCCAAAATGAATTACAAAGGGGCATTGATTACCTGGTTACATTTAAGTCTCAAAAACACTTCTTTTCTACAATGATGGTGTGCCACGGGCAAGAATTTCCAGGGGCAGATATGTCCAAGTGGTGTGAGTGATAGAAACAACCCACGGGACGGTGGGCCGGGGATGATAGATGAGGAAATTGGTAACTCACTCTGCTATAAAACCACAGCGTTTGCAATTACCCAGGTAAATCCTCCAGAGGAAGATGGAATTTTTTTTGTGATAAACATCACAAGACATTTATTTTGAGATGCCCCATGGCTATGTTTACCAGTTTTTGTGCTGCGTGCTCAGTTGCTAAGTCATGTCTGACTGTGACCCCATGGACTATAGTCCGCTAGGCTCCCCTGTCCATGGAATTTCCCAGGCAAGAATACTGGAGTGCGTTCCCATTTCCTCCTCCAGGGGATATTCTTGATCCAAGGATTGAACCCGAGGCTCCAGAGTCTCGGGCCTTGGCAGGTGGATTGTTTTACCACTGAGCACACTGGGAAGCCTTTTACCAATCTTCACTTACTGGTAATGTGCTTCTCTGTGCCTCACCTGAATTTTTCATTCCTTAATTAAAATGTTCTCTCCTGTGTCCTTGAAGTGAAGTGAAGTGAAAGTTGGTCAGTCATGTATGACTCTTTGTGACCCCATGGACTATACAACCCATGGAATTCTCCAGGCCAGAATACTGGAGTGGGTAGCCTTTCCCTTCTCCAGGGGATCTTCCCAACCCAGGGACTGAACCCAGGTCTCCCACATTGCAGGCAGATTCTTTACCAGCTGAGCCACAAGGGAAGCTTAACGGTGTCCTTAGTTAAGACTGAAAAACAGCTGGTATTCTCCAGTGTTAAACCAACAGAGGAAACATTTTAGATATATTAAGATAGACCTCCAGTTTAGTCATCTTATTTTTAAGTTTTGTGAGCACTATTTTGTTTTGTTTTTATACAATCTTTAAAGATTACATACCATCTACAATTATTACAAAATGTGGGCTATATTCCCCATATTGGACAATACATCCTTGGATCTATCTTACGTCTGACAGTAAGTACCTTCTACTCCCCACCCCTACTGTGAGCGCTATTTTGAATCTTCTGTGAACATTTCTAAACTTTTAGAGAGGGAAGTCCCTTGTCCAAAGTCCCACTCCCTCTGTGGGCCAGACGGCATGTGACGATGGCGAGGTAGGGTGGGGTGAAGGGCAAGTTCTGGGTTCCTTGCTTTGTTTCCTTCAATTCTCACAGACCATCCGAATTCCTGCTATTTCCAAGTCACTCAGTTCTCCTTCCGGCCATCCTTCACGCCTGCACATTGTTCCTAAAATGTAAATCTGTCTTGTGTGTGTGTGTGTGTGTTTGTGTGTGTGCGCTTGCGCGCATATCCAGTCTCCCAGTCATGTCAGACTATTTGCAACCCCATGGGCTGTAGCCACCAGGCTCCTCCGTCCATGGGATTTCTCCAGGCAAGAAAACTGGAACAGGTTGCCATCCCCTCCTCCAGGGGATCTTCTTGCCTGGAAAAATCCCATGAACAGAGGAGCCTGGTGGCTACAGTCCATGGGGTTGCAAATAGTCCGACATGACTGGGAGACTGAATGTGCGCGCATGCGCACACACATACACAAGATAGATTTACATTTTAGGAACAATGTGCAGGTATGAAGGATGGCTGGAAAGAGAACTAAGTGACTTGGAAATAGCAGGAAATAGCAGGAATTCGGATGGGGTCTCAAAGAGTCAGACACGACTGAGCATTTGTCAGCATGCAAATAAGGTCTTCAATTGTACTTGGTTCATTAGAAGCACAAGTTTAATACTTGGTTGACATAATAGTTTATGTTCTTAACACATGATACATTATATCTGAATTTTTAGACAAGCATTACGATAATTAAAAAAAATAAAAATTTGAGGTTAAGAATCCACTTCTCATCAAGCTATAATGGCCATTCACATATCTAAGTTTGATTAAATCCTGGTGCAGGAAACAAATATCTCACTTCCAGACTTTAGTTTCAATGCCATGAGTGGTTACAAAATGAAGATAACTGCCCAGCTATCACTTACATGAGATGATCCACATAGATAGCTAAGAACTGAATTTAATCTATTCTGACCAAGAGAAACATGCAACAATCCCAAGAACAATAAGCCTACAAGCTGGGCCAGCGACTCAGGTGAGAGTCAAAGAGGGGCTATTTCCAAGAGGTTGGGCATTTTGCCTTTTCTTCACCTGGGCATAAATATGATTTCTGCAATTCACAAAGCATGTGGGAAAGCAATAAACTGGAATGATGACACCCAGAGTTCTAGAGCCAGACTGCTAGCCTAGCATCCCTGCCCCACCACTCAGCAAGCCTGTGACCCTACCCAGTTACCTCATTAGTAAAATGGGATACCTCATGCCGTCATTTCCTCATTAGTCAAATGGGATAATAATTGTAAGCTATCTCATGGGAGTACTGGGACATTCTAATTAATACCTATAAAAAGCTTACCACCATGCTGGCATGCTGGCCCACAGTAGGTGGGCTCAGTAAGTATTAGCTATTATAATTATCCAACTGCTGTTTCTTTTCCAAGTTGTGTGTATGTGTGTGTGTAGTGAGAAATGACTGAAAAATTTTCTAGTGCTTTCTAGTATCTACAGAGATTTGGTTATGTTTTTTCTCTTTTGACTTACAAACATGGTCAAAAATAATTTATAAATATTTTTATAAATACAATTATATATAAAATAAATTATATTTATTTATAAAATAAAGCATTTATAAGTACTTTTATAAATAAAAGTATTAAACAGTTTTGTATTTCTGGAATGACTCTCCTTGGTCCTGGTGAAATATACTGTGTTTTTATTATTTTATTTTGTTTTGCTCATGTTTTACTCTGGACTTTTTCATCAGGACTCTTACATGATATTATGATCTTATGTTTCCTGGGCTTTTTGCTCAAGTTTGCAATTGATTTATGATGCTTTGTAAAATAACAAAAATGAAAACAAAAAAATCAGGACATCTTTTATTTTTCTCTATGCATGGAACAGTTTAACAGCCCGAAACTTAACTATTTTCCTGGGATATTTACTTAATTTTCTCCATCTGATTTAATTTTCTATATTTGCATTATTAAGAAACTTTCTGAGTGGATTGCTTCCAGTATTTATCTTCTTTCTTTTGTTAAGAATGTGGCTTACGGGGTGGCAGGTAGCTTTCAGCGCTCCTCTGTCCTGCAGGGGCAGGGGGCTGACTGTGCGGTCACACAACGAGGGGCTTCTGAGTTGTCAGGCTTCTGGCCAGAGATGGAGGAAAAAAAGGAGAGGTGAGGGAGGGAGCAGATGAAGTCAAGGTCTTTATTCTCTTGATTCCCTCCCTGCTGAGTTGCCTCGGACTCCTGGATCCCTCTACTTTTGACCTTGGCACTCCTCAAAACAGTGGTCAACTTGATACCACTGTATTTCAGGGTCCTGGGAAAGGAAGCAGACAGAACTGGAAACAGTCTGGCTGTTGTACTATCTCAGATGGTCTCTCTGAACCTCACCCTTGTTAACAATGTCTCCATAAATAAACTGCTCAAAGTATCTGATTTTTTTTTTTTTTTTCTTTTTCAAGGTATCTGATTTTGGCTATGGCACTTGTTTCTCATTGGGACCCTGAGGGACACAACAGCTATGCATTTTCCTCAGAGGATGCTATGGACACATCCTATATAATTTCATTCCTCATCTTCTCATTATCAATATTTATTTAAATATCCTGCTACTCTGATCTTGACTTCCTCTTTAAGTTAAGAGTTATTTAGGAGGAAGATTTAATGTGTATAGGTAAGGTTTTCATTGTTGTTTCTAATTTTATCGCATTGCAAATGGTTTTTGAATCTTAACCTTTTTTTGGTGAAATTTGTGGGATTCTCTCAGTTTTTCTTTGTGGTTACGTTTTATTTTTGTAAGTATTCTAAGAACACTGGAAAAGATGTATCCTTGAATGCAGGAGAGAGAGTTTGACATCTCAGATTAATTTTTAATTGCATCTTTCAATTCCTCTAAAACAGTGCAATTCAAACAGTGTATGGGTCTCAGTTTCTCAGCTTAGAGCAACTTGGCAGAGCAATTTCATGTTGGTTAATTCTAAAATAAAATATTCGGGCTTATATTTTATATTTTCTTTATTCTACTTTTCTGTAATTCACATTCATTAAATTTTACAGAAGTACTGGTCCATGACAGAATGAAAAGTAAAACAAAACTGTTCCTTCACCACAGAAAGATTGAGAAACATGGCTCTAAACTCTTACTTTGGTCAAATTGATTGATCAGAGATCTCTTATGCACTCTCACCATACAGAGGATACATCACACCTCTTTCTGCCTTTCAGGCCACTTCTATCCCACCCCCACTCCCTACACACAGAGAAAATTTCCAGAAAAAGGGGCATGTTCAGAGATTGAGGATTTGGGGTATTTACATCCCAATACCACTGCCAGGGCAAGAGGATCATGTTTATATGTAGGACATCATTTGATCCCCACAATAAGCTGAGATGTAATAAGAGTGGATAAGAAAACCGAAGCCCAGGGGTTGGGTTGGTATTTATCTCACTCTTCTGACTTTATTACTCCCTTGTTAGGTTCTGGAGAAAATGAAATGAGTAAGTCAAATGAGATAATGTATCCTAAATCACATTTAACATTTCAAAGCATTCTACACACATTGTTGTTGTTGTTTAGTCACTAAGTCGTGTCTGACTCCTTTGCGACCCCATGGACTGTAGACTGCGAGGCTCCTCCATCCATGGAATTTGCCAGGCAAGAATACTGGAATGGGCTACCATTTGCTTCTCCGGGGGATCTTCCTAACCCGGGGATCAAACCTGCGTCTCCTGCATTGGCAGGCAGATTCTTTACTGCTTGAGCCACCAGGGAAGCCCCCTGCACACTATAAAGTGATAGGGAAAAGATAACAACTGGACACAAACCTAGTCTTCTTCAAAACCCTATAACTAGGTTTGGACAAGATATTCAAGATGAAATAGGATGTCAGCACCTGGAGTCACACTTGTTTGGGACAAATTAACCCCCTGTTTTTCAACTACATTTTGCATCTGAATGGTAAAATGTGACTTAACATTAATACTATGTGCTAAAATTATGTCCTGATTTTCAACCTACAACCAGAATGACAAAAAATGAATAATTTAGAGCAAACAAATTCTTTCTTCTAAAAAGTGTACTTTAGAGAATGAAGAACTTAACAGTGGCACATTCACAGTTGAAATTTAAGCAAATACAACTTTCTCCTGTCAACTATTGGGGTTATTCTGTTTTCCTCTTTATGACTAGCCTTAGCTTGTTTGATAAGAGCACTGCCTATGAAGAAATGATCAAATTTACTCCAATGTATTTGTTCTTAAAAGCACTTGCAATACTTTCAAGTTTTCACTATTATTAGTGTCCCAGAAATGAATTATGAAAAGAATCTTTAATTTTACGCTTTTCAATAATGAACAGTGGTTTCCATTAAAAGTTCACAATTTGTGTCTATCAGAATTACACTGAAATGTCTTGAAGTTGAAGGCAGTAGTATAAAATTTTAGCTACGCCTGCCCCCAAGATGAGTTATTAGACTGACTTTGAAATCTGATAACTCTGTTTTGCTGAGTCACTGTAATTACTGATTGCAGCCCCTTGGCATGTTTTACTTTTGAGTCCTTGATACCAGGCCTGGCTACCAGGGGTGCTTCATAAATTCTTTTTAGATGGAGCCATTCAACATTTTTATACTGCTGAGGCAGAGTGATTTTGTGGACTGCTTTTCAAAACACTTTCCTAAAGCTGATTATATTTCCTACTTTCTCACTTGCCCTCCCTTTTTTTTGGAAGAAAGTCCAAATTCAAAAAATAGGTCTTTTGTATACATCAAGAACTTTCAGATTCCTTCATACCGGAATTCCACTTCTGGGAATTTATGCAGAGAATATAATCTAAAATCTGAAGCAGTTTTATATACAAGTATGATTATAGCAGCATTATTTAAAGTAATAAAAAAGTTAAAAGGTTCTAAATGTCCAATGAGAGAGAAGTAGCCAAGAAAGCATGAATGTTAGAAATGTTTTCAATACCACACAAATATTATTTATGGAGTCCACTTTTATAAGATAAAAAAAAGGGGCCAAAGAATTGTATGTACAGTATTTTTACACCTATATTTTAAAAAATTCTATACATAATAAAAATGCTAGAGGAAAATACTGAAAACATTAATGATATTGCCTTTAAGTAGTGAAATTATGATTAACTTTCTCTTTTTAAACTTTCAGAATTTTGCACATTTTCTTCCATGAGCATATATTACTTTTATAATAGAAAATAGTTGATACATTTTATTTTTAATTAACCATTATACATCTCAGCCACAATACAGAGAATATACAAAGTCCCTCATCCATAACAAGCTTGGACCTGAAATAAAAAAGTATGTATGTTTCTAGATAATTTATAAAACACATTTATCTATTTATGTGTTTGACTTATACAGCAGTATTTCAATTTTAGTTATTCAGGAATAGCAGACTTCTATGAGAAGCATCATTTTATGTCCATGTTTTAAAAGAGTGTCAGAATCTGGAAAAGATGAGATTCAAGGTATGTTTGGTGAACAAGTAGAGAAAGTAAGAGAGGATCATGGAGCAGGTGGGCCAGGGTGGCAGCGAGGCAGAAGCACCGTTCAGTCGACTATGCCTCCAGCTCTGGAGGGACATGCATATGCTTTGCACTAGAAGAGGAGAATTTATTTCAAAATATCCTTGTTGGTGAGTGTTTCTACTCATTTACAACAGTGCTGGCAGTCAAGATGCAAAGGGAAATGTGCTGAATGTGGTGGATATTTGCTTTTTCCCCTCTCCCCTTGACATCCTTCTTCTTCCCTCTTTTCCCTTCCATCCTTGTCCCTGGCATCTGTGACTGCTTGAGAGCAGGACTCCCAAACATTTCCCTGAAGAGTCCTGAGAAATGAAGCTTCCTGATTTGGGAGTTGGGGGGCGGGGAATAGTAATAACTGGTGTAGATTATTTCTCTTCATTGTGGATGTAACACAACAGGCAAGTATGTTGTTGACATAAACATAAACCGTGACAGAAAGCAACCTTGGGATGAAGCAGACATTATACAAAGAGCAGAGGCACAAGAAACCAAGTCTTTCATGATATCATTGAAACACTGAAAAAAAGAAAAAGAAACACTGGATCCAGCCTTACCCGAAACCTTCCTGATCCTGCATTTTTAAGTTACGGGGACCAAAAAAAATTCTTTCTATTGTCTATATCATTTTGAATAGAGTTTTAGGTTACTTACAATTACAAGGCTGTTAACAGGAACTCTGAGTTATTCAATTCTTACTTGATTAAAAGGAATACCTACTAATATAGTAAAACAAACTCTCCACTGATAGTAATTTGAAAATGAATGAAGCACTAGTCCTTAGTTGAAGGCAGTGCTTTGATGACGACTTACGGTAGATACGGGCTTCCCTGGGGGCTCAGCTGGTGAAGAATCCGCCCGCAATGAAGGAAACCTGGGTTCAATCCCTGGGTTGGGAAGATCCCCTAGAGAAGGGAACGGCTACCCACTCCAGTGTTCTGGCCTGGAGAATTCCATGGACTGTACTGTCCACGGGTTGCAAAGAGTCAGACACAACTGAGAGACTTTCACGCTTAGGGTAGATACGGAGCCGTCCATCTATCATCATCAAGTTCTAGTGATGAGATCTTAAAAACGCACAGATCTGCCTGCTTCTCTCCACCCTCTTGACCTTACCCTCTCTTGAACTGCCTCCATCTCTCACTTGGATCACCACCATGTCTTAGCTTCTCCCTGCCTCCAATTTATTGCCCATACCACAACCAGAGTTCTCTTTCTAGAGCATAAATCTCATCATATCTCTGGTCTCTGTGTTCCCTATCACTCTTACGATCAAGTCCAAACCCCTTAACGTGACCCTGTATGATGAACCCTTGCCTAGCTCTCTAGCCTCCTTCCTTCCTCCTCCCAGGCATGCTGATCTTCTCTCTGGCTCACCAACAGGAAGCCCTAATCCAGCGTGGACTGCTCTCTCTGCTGGAAACTTCTTGCCTCCCTTCCTTCCTGGCTGGCTTTTCCTCATCTTTCAAGTCTTAGCGTGGATATCACTTCCTTTAGGAAGCCTTCTTGGACACGCCTCTGTTGCAGGCATCCTCCACCACCACAGTGCAGTCCTATCGTATGACACTGCGATTGCCTGACTCTTATGGGACTGGACGCTGTATGAGGGCAGGCCCACCTTTCTCACTCTTGTGTCCCCAGCAGCTGGCACACAGTAAGTACTTCAGAAACACTTGTTGAACGAGTTAATTAATTAGAAAATTATTCATTGGGTAAACCCAATACATATTACCATATGTATCTAATAATGCAAAAAACTACATTCTGTTTACACATACATTTGTGTCTAATCCAGAACGTTATTTCTCTGGTATTGTAGCACATTTAAGTGAAAATGGTTCCAGCTTTAAACAAGTGAAAAACATTTCATTTGGGTTTTCATTTCATGAATCACAGAACCTGTGCCAATTTTCTAAACAAACTGCTGTAACCCTGTTACGTGAGATGGTATCGGGGAGGAGGCTTTAAAAATAGCTGACCGGATATCCCTCTTGGTGGCTTGGGTTATGTAAAAGTATTTTGTGTTAAGCCAATGTCTCACAATGGATCGCTGAGCTTTGAAAAGGCTATTTGGGATCCTTTTTTTTCAGTGTTAAATATCTGCTTATCAACAGAATCGGGCTGAAAATCTCCTAGAGAAAGGGTACAATGTCCAAACAGTTATCACTTTTTAACTCCAGGTACTTAAAAAAAAAAAAAAATCCAATGTTAATACTAAAACTGAATTTAAAAGAAGAAAATCCTTTAACAACTTAGTGAAAAATAAACCAGAATTCCTACAAAGAAATGTTAGATTTGGGCTTAAAATACTTTTTATTGGAGCAGAACAATCAGATAAATATCTCGTGTTAATAACATTTACTTTAATTTTTAAAAGGAAGTACTTTTGAGACACTGTTTTCATAAGACCCCATGCTGCTGCTGCTGCTGCTGCTGCTAAGTCGCTTCAGTCGTGTCCAACTCTGTGCGACCCCATAGACGGCAATCCACCAGGCCCTGCCATCCCTGGGATTCTCCAGGCAAGAACACTGGAGTGGGTTGCCATTTCCTCCTACAATGCATGAAAGTGGAACATGAAAGTGAAGTCGCTCAGTCGTGTCTGACTCTTAGCGACCCCATGGACTGAAGCCTACCAGGCTCCTCCGTCCATGGGATTTTCCAGAAGCAAGCTAATAGCGGTTGTTGTTTGTGAGTTTATTATGGATCATGTCCTTGGGTACAGCTCATTGGCCCAAAGCGGTGAATCCATTGTCCTATGATCTACCCTGACCCAAAAGCTATTATCAGGGCAGAGATGCAGTTATTAGCTGCATAGATCAGATTTCTCCCTGGAGTGGGGAATTAGGTGCTTGATAGTGGGAACAGAAGCCCAGACCAACACAGAGAAGGCAGAAGGGAGACAGTCTGGCAGGAGAAGATGTGAATGAGAAGATGTGAAATCATGATGTAGAAACTGAGTCAGCAGAAAGCAGGAGCCGGAACACACAGGGAAGACGGTGAGGTGGCTGATGAACTGGGACAGTAACTTCTACAGGGTTGCTGTAATTCCTGCTGTTCCAGGGACAATGAGGTGACTTGGTTACTAAACATACACTAAATTAACTAAACTAACTTCCATTAGATCTGCCTCAAGATTTAAATTCTGGTTTCTCTTACTGTTCAGTGTATATATTTACAGAAAACAATTTCTTGAGATACTGGGAGAATCTTTGTTCCCCATTAAAAAAGCATCATTCACATATATGTATGTATGCATGCACATTTATGTCTCTTTGTGTCTATCTATATCCAAAACAGCAAGCAAACGCATTTGTGTTGTTCACTGGGCTTCCCTTCTGCCATACTTTTCTCCTGCCATCCCCACACCATTCACAGTCCATCTTAGCACAAGCACAGCCAGGTGTACCAATTTTATCCCAGCTGGAAAAGTGTGATCACCATCATTCCCCCATCCTCATCTCACCTTATCTCTAATTTTCTCAGTTGGCAGAAGGACCCATTCAGTAACTTGTGCTTGGTTGCTCAGTCATGTCTGATGCTTTGCGACCCCATGGACTATAGCCTGCCAGGCTCCTCTGTCCATAGGAATTCTCCAGGCAAGAATACTGGAGTGGATTGCCATGCCCTCCTCCAGGGGATCTTCCCAACTCAAGGACTGAACCCAGGTCTCTCCCATTGTAGGCAGATTCTTTACTATCTGAACTACCCAGGAAGCCCATTTAGTAATTCAGTAAGTCAATATCTGAAAGGTTGCTGAGCTTCCTGACTCCTGAAGAAAACAGAGAATTATTCTATTATCCTGAGTCAGGTCCTCTGAACTTTTAGAGACCATGTGCCATTGGATTACAAGGATAGGAGAGCTATGCTGGTAAGCACCTGCAGTTTCACCGTGTGTAGTGAAAATAACTGGAAAATGTCTGGTAAGTGAGGAGACCCATCAGGGAGAGGAGTTGGTCCAAGTAGTTCTAACTAGTTGCTCTGGGTAGAATTTTCTGTCCCTCTGAGAAGCACCTCAGATTGTGATAGTGTCAAGAACTAAATTGTCGTTTTCCCTACATTTTGGCCCTGTATTGCTAGTATTAATGGTTATTTAATTTTCTGCTAAGTGTATTAAAGATACAGTAAATACTTAAATATACAGACATTTCTTAAATACTTATTCCTTGATGGGTTCAAATTTTCTTTTGAAGATATAAGTTAATTACATCTTCAAATATATTTGAAGTGACTTGGGACCACAATTGGGACCACAATTACCCACAGGTCTCAACAGGGCCCTCACCCTCTGATCTCAATGGGACCAAATATTTATAAAAGATTAAAATAGCAGCATGGGAGAGGAGGGAAATCGGTACACTGTATAAAAAATTAAGTGAAACACATTCTCCTTTTGTGTTTGAAGATGAACCTAAAACCTGCATTTTGCACTGCCTTTCCCATAGTAATGAAAGCTTTGCCTGATACTCAAGAGCAAAAAGAGCTTGTTAGCCAGTTAGAAACAAATATATGGATACCAAGGAGAAAAGACAGGGTGGGAGGAATTGGGAGATGGGATTGACACATATACACTATTGATACCACGTATAAAATAGGTAACTATTGAGAACATACTGTATAGTATAGGGAACTCTACCTAATGCACTGTGGTGACCTGAATGGGAACAAAAGAGGATATATATATATATACATATGGCTAATTCATTTTACTATATGGTAGAAACTAACACAACATTGTAAAGCAGCTGTGTGTGTGTGTTAGTCGCTTAGTCTTGTCAAACTTTTCTGTGACCCCATGGACTCTAGCCAACCAGGCTCCTCTGTCCATGGAATTCTCCCGGCAAGAATACTGGAGTGGGTAGCCACTCTCTTCTCTAGGAGATCTTCCTGACCCAGGGATTGAATCTGAGTCTCCTGCAATGGAGGCAGATTCTTTACCATCTGAGCCACTAGCAACTATACTCCAATAAAAATTAATTTTTTAAAAAGAACAGCTTGCCAGGTTGCTTTTTTTCTCAGACAGCTAGAAGTTAGCCAGTCCACCTGGAAATCTTACCTTTTCTTGGTGTTCTGACTAGCAATCCCCTGTACTAACTATCTGCAGTAACTCTGAGGCGAATCACCTCAAGCCACCCATTCACTTCATCAATCATCAACTAAACCTTGTCCTTGGCCAGAGCTTTTTATTTTTTACAATTTGGTTGACTGAATCCACTTCTTAAAAAAAAAAAAAAAATAAGCCTAATGTCAAGAGTCAAACAAGTCAGCTATGAAAAGTAAGGGTCAAGAATGTGTACACAAGTTTAGACAGAAGTTTTCCAAAATGTGCATAATGAGAAAAAGAAAATATCAGACTTTTTATATCGTTAAAATGCTCTATTCAGTTTATTTGGTTCTGGGTATGAACTTTGAGCATGTTCAAATTAAGTTATTTAAAGCAGTTAAAAATTATTGTTGGTGGAGAAGAAAAGGCAGGGCTTGCAAAGTAAAAGGATATAATTAATGAAAATAGACATGAATACCAAAATATAGCAGTGCAGCAAAAATTTTGACCAGGTCTTTCTTGTACAAAAAGCAGAGGCCAGAACTTTTTGAGGGCTGAAATCAAGCTGGCAAACAAAGTTACCTTCATCAATGTGCTAATTAGTTGTTCCAAGTGACATCTTTTGGGAAGAGACAATATTTCAGAGGTGGTTTAGTTGCCAGCTCATGACTTGATGGCCTTGAGGTCCCCCAGGCTCCTCTGTGCACGGGATTTTCCAGGCAAGAATACTGGAGTAGGTTGCCATTTTCTCCTCCAAGGGATCTTCCCGATCCAGGGCTCAAACCTGGTTCTCCTGCATTGCAGGTGGACTCTACCGACTGAATCTCTGGGGAAATCTAATATTTCAATGGCTACTATTTCTTTCATCAATTGATTGAGTCAATTTTGATTTGACTGGGGCCAGCTCTCAGTTGCATACAAAACAGAAAGAGCCTCATAATTCGGTGATAAGCAATGATTAATCAGTAACTCAGTTCTCACATTCCCCAGTCCATCCTGGATGACTGCCAGATGAGTTTCCTAGCAAAAGTTCATCCATGCGCACTTGTCGACCTGAATGTTGCTTCTAAGGGAAACTCTCTCCTCATATGTTAATATAAGAGACTCCTTGACTGGGGTGGAAGGTTGCTGACCCACCATTTCTGCTGGCCAGACTGCTGTCTGGATTCCTGAATCCCTGCCAGGGTTCTTTGGTGGCAAGCAACAGAAATTATGTAGGCTAACTCAATGATAAAAGAGGAATTTGCTGGAATGACATGGAGCAGCACATAGAAGTTGAAGAAAAGTTAAATAAACAGGCCTCAGAAAAGACCAGCCTGAGGGCTGTGGTGAGGATCAAGGTACAAAAACGAACGGAGAGTTTTTCGGGGCACTGCTGTCAGGATGAATCAGCTCCTTGCACTTTCAGTTGAAGATTCAAATTCCTGGGAGAGGGCACTTGACTGGCTCAGCTGAGGTCATGTGCCAAGCCTTGGCTGGAGGGCTGACAAGCAACAAGGTAAAATCAACGTGCTATCTCCAGAAGGAAGGAAGGAGTCTGGGCAGGCGAAAAGAGCAGGTGTCCACTACTCTCGGTTTTGGGGTGTTGACTGGTTTCCCTCTGTCTGTTTGTTGGCCTTGGACATACTGTCTCCTCTCAGTTTGGGTCCTTCTGGCCAAGTTCGATAACCACCAAGTTTGAGCCCATCTTCTCCTTGGGTTGACCAGGTAGATCTGAAGTCAAATACAGTTAAAGAGCCCTCTGATTTATGTTTCTCTTATTCCCACGCACTATTTTCCTCTGGTCTCTGATAGGAATATTCAGATGTTTCTGGGTTCTGGTTTCTGAGAAATTCCTCAGATTCACCCTGTCCTTATGCTGCTCACCATTATCACAGGCTCATCTGCCCCCAAAGCTTTATATTAAGGAGAACAATTCAAGATGTGTATCTATATAATTTCAATTTTTTTTTAAATGGCAAAAAGGAAAGTGAGCAGAACCACTCTCCTCCCTTTAAAAATGCATATGGCCCACTGATAAAGAATCTGCCTGCCAATGCAGGAGACATAAGGGACAGGGGTTCGATTCCTGAGTTGGGACAATCCCGTAGAGTAAGAAGTGGCAATGCTCTCCAGTATTATTGCCTGGAGAATTCCATGGACAGAGGATTCTGGTGGACCACAGTCCATGGGGCTGTAAAGAGTTGGATATGACTAAAGTGACTGAGCACAATAGTACAAGCTTTAAGAATGTATCTACTTGGAAATCACTTCACATGTTGGAAAGTCAAATCTTTCATAAATTCAACATCCTTGAATACAATGTTATTAGGAACAATTCTAATATAATTCATGTGTATCCCTCTTGGTAAATTGAAATTAAAATAAATAACTTGCCATATAACCAGGATCTCATTTGTAAAAATGAACAGCTCAACAGATCTCTCCATATGCAAGAAGAGATTGCAAAGTTAACAAAAGCAGTTTGACTGCTGGGGTCTAGTAAGAAAAACCAGATCTGATTTGGTCAAAAACTGCCAAATACCACCACCCACTGCCATGAACAAGTACTGAGCTCCCAACATGCCAGTGGTGGTTTGGTGGTTTAGTTGGTAAGTTGTGTCCAACTCTTTGTGACCCCATGGACTATAGCCCACCAGGTTCCTCTGTCCATGGGATTTCCCAAGCAAGAATACTGGAGTGAGTTGAACATGCCAGACATTATGCTAAACATTTATAGACACTGTAACATTTAACCATCATCATATATAGAAATCTATAGGTGTGTATTATTATACTCATGCATGGCTATGCACACTTGTATTTCTCTTCAAGGGCCCAGAGATGGACTGTTGGAAACCATCTCCCGGGTCATGGTTCACTGTGGTGGTTTTGATGAACATGATCATTTTCGATTTGCTTATAGTTAGAACTACCACTCCAATTTTAGAAGTGAAAAGCACTGTCCTTCTTCACAGTGAGTAAACAGGAAAATTCTAGACCAGAAAAGCTTATAATAACAACAACAAAGAACCCACTCTATTTAGACCAATTCAGTGATTTATTCAAATGAAAAAGCACAACATTTTCACATGCAAAAACAAGTCTGGCTTTAGCAAAGCTTTCCTTACTGCTACCTCCTGAAGGTAAAATTCACTGAAATAGACTCCCAAGTAAATAATTTACAGTATGTTAGTGGGTGGATGCTGAGAGTAATTGGTATTAGTCTCCTGTCAGTCAGTTCAGTTCAGTCGCTCAGTCTTGTCCAACTCTTTGCGACCCCATGAACCACAGCACGTCAGGTCTCCCTGTCCTTCACCAACTCCCGGAGTTCACCCAAACCCATGTCCATTGAGTCAGTGATGCCATACAACCATCTCATCCTCTGTTGTCCCCTTCTCCTCCTGCCCTCAATCTTTCCCAGCATCAGGGTCTTTTCCAGTGAGTCAGCTCTTTGCATCAGGTGGCCAAAGTATTGGAGTTTCAGCTTCAGCATCAGTCCTTCCAATGCACACCCAGGATTGATCTCCTTTAGTCTCCTGATCTTACATCAAAAAATGCTAAACACATTGCATTCATGTTCAATTCAGTTCAGTCGCTCAGTCGTGTCTGACTCTTTGCGACCCCATGGACTGCAGCACGCCAGGCTTCCCTGTCCATCACCAAGTCTTGGAGTTTGCTCAAACTCATGTCCATAGAGTCGGTGATGCCATCCAAACATCTCATCCGCTGTCGTCCCCTTCTCCTCCTGTCTTCAATCTTTCCCAGCATCAGGGTCTTTTCAGATGAGTCAGTTCTTTGCATCAGGTGGCCAAAGGATTGGAGTTTCAGCTTCAGCATCAGTCCTTCCAATGAATATTCAGGACTAATTTCCTTTAGGATTGAGTGGTTGGATCTCCTTGCAGTCCAAGGGACTCTCAAGAGTCTTCTCCAACACCACAGGTCAAAAGCATCAATTCTTCAGTGCTCAGCTTTCTTTATGGTCCAACTCTCACATCCATAAATGACTACTGGAAAAACCACAGCTTTGACTAGATGGACCTTTGTCAGCAAAGTAATGTCTCTGCTTTTTAATATGTTGTCTAGGTTGGTCAAAACTTTTCTTCCAAGGAGCAAGCGTCTTTTAATTTCATGGCTGCAGTCAGCATCTGCAGTGATTTTGGAGACCAAGAAAATAAAATCTGTCACTGTTTCCATTGTTTCTCCATCTATTTGCCATGGAGTGATGGCACTGGAAGCCATGATCTTAGTTTTCTGAACGTTGAGTTTTAAGCCAGCTTTTTCACTCTCCTCTTTTATTTTCATTAAAAGGCCCTTTAGTTCCTTTTCACTTTCTGCCATAAGGGTGGTGTCATCTGCATATCTGAGGTTATTGATATTTCTCCCGGCAATCTTGATTCCAGTTTGTGTTTCATCGAGCCCAGCATTTCGCATGATGTACTCTGCATATAAGTTAATAAGCAGGGTGACACAGTCTTGACGTACTCCTTTCCCAATTTGGAACCAGTCTGTTGTTCCATGTTCGGTTCTAACTGTTGTTTCTTGACCTGCATACAGATTTCTCAGGAGGTGGGTAAGGTGGTCTTGTATTCCCATCTCTTGAAGAATTTTCCACAGTTTGTTTTGATCCACACAGTCAAAGGCTTTGGTATAGTCAATAAAGCAGAAGTAGATGTTTCTCTGGAACTCTCTTGCTTTTTCAATGATCCAACAGATGTTGGCAATTTGATCCAATGAATGTTTGGCAATATTGTAAAGAGCAATATTGCATAGGGACCTGGGATATTAGGTCCATGAATCAGGGTAAATTCAGGTCAGTTCAGTCGCTCAGTCATGTCCAACTCTTTGCGACCCCATGAATCACAGCACGCCAGGCCTCCCTGTCCATCACCAACTCCTGGAGTTCACTGAGACTCACGTCCATCAAGTCAGCGATGTCATCCAGCCATCTCATCCTCTGTCATCCCCTTCTCCTCCTGCCCCCAATCCCTCCCAGCATCAGAGTCTTTTCCAATGAGTCAACTCTTCGCATGAGGTGGCCAAAGTACTGGAGTTTCAGTTTTAGCATCATTCCTTCCAAAGAAATCCCAAGGCTGAAATTAGACGTGGTCAAATAAGAGATGGCAAGAGTGAACATCGACATTTTAGGAATCAGTGACCTAAATTGGACTGGAATGGGTGAATTTAATTCAGATGACCATTATATCTACTACTGTAGGCAGGAATCCCTTAGAAGAAATGGAGTAGCCCTCATAGTCAATAAAAGAGCCCAAAACAAAGCACTTGGGTGCAATCTCAAAAATAACAGAATGATCTCTGTTCCTTTCCAAGGCATTTGTGTTAACTTGTTTAAAGAAAAGTTCTTGAATCCTTTGTGTGATGATTCAAGAGGGGTCTGTCTGATCCTGTGTTTCAGTAGGTGCAGGTCAGAATTTCCAACATTTTCCTCCTTTACAAAATTGTGAGTTTTTTGGGCCTTTTCATTATATCAATTCTGTTTTTATGTAGATTATTATTTGCATATGAAATTATAATACAGTCACTATATAATTTACTCTTGTGTTTATAATGCACTAGAATGCTTATCAAGTTACTGCTCAATTTGACATAAGGAAATCAATTTAGTTCTAATTTAGATGCATGGTTTTAGCCAGATTGGCCTTTAGGAAACCTAAAATAAAAATAATTTTAAAAAATGCAGTAGATTGTAAGCTCAAATGTCACCTGCTGGGAGCTCATACAATTGCATGAGAGAAGCATGAGGAGATAGGGTAGGTAGAGTGCAATTGAGAGGGAAAAAAATTCACTGATTGAAATCAAGGCACATTGGGAAACAGCACCTTCTGTCCAAATGCTTGGAATGATCTAAAACCAATGGGATGTTCTATGGTAAGGGATAATGCAGATCTTTGAGTCAACCTCATTCTAGATTTACAGCTGAAGACAAGGGTGCAGGGCTCTAAGAAATGGTGGAGTGGCTGAGGAGAGAATTTTTAAGTCTATCTAACACTAGGCTAACTCCAGGCCTTTAACAAGGGGAATAACTGCTAAACACCATATTTAATTTGTTGTGTATCTCATCCTCAGACCTGGAGAAGGCAATGGCACCCCACTCCAGTACTCTTGCCTGGAAAATCCCATGGATGGAGGAGCCTGGTGGGCTGTAGTCCATGGGGTCGCTAAGAGTCAGACACGACTGAGCGACTTCACTTTCACTTTTCACTTTCATGCATTGGAGAAGGAACTGGCAACCCACTCCAGTGTTCTTGCATGGAGACTCCCAGGGACGGGGGAGCCTGGTGGGCTGCCATCTATGGGGTCGCACAGAGTCGCTCACGACTGAAGTGACTTAGCAGCAACTTAGCAGCATCCTCAGACCCAGAGAAGGCAATGACACCCCACTCCAGTACTCTTGCCTGGAAAATCCTATGGACGGAGGAGCCTGGTAGGCTGCAGTCCATGGGGTTGCTAAGAGTCGAATATGACTGAGCGACTTCACTTTAACTTTTCACTTTTCACTTTCATGCATTGGAGAAGGAACTGGCAACCCACTCCAGTGTTCTTGCCTGGAGACTCCCAGGGACGGGGGAGCCTGGTGGGCTGCCGTCTATGGGGTTGCACAGAGTCGGACATGACTGAGGTGACTTAGCAGCAGCAGCAGCATCCTCAGACCTTAGTTCTAAGAAAATCTTGACTGTATTCAACATATCCACTTTAGGGGCAGAACTGAGGTCACTAGAAATTGATGGGGGATGGGTAGATCACTGCAGATATGATGGGAAAATTTGCTACTTTGGAGAAATTTTAAAAATTTATATCTTCTGCCTATATCATACACCAAGTCATATTTTGGTTTAAGTTAAAAAATAAAATAGAATTTATATCAAAATGCTAGCTGTAGTTATATTTACATAATAAGATTTGGCATAATTGTGTTTTCTTCTTGCTTAGTACTTAAATTATGTCTATTACTGGATGAGTAGAACTTGTGGTAGAAAGAAAGAAAAAAGCATGCCAATTGATCGAAATAATTCTGTGAGCTTATTATAAAAATTATAAGCAGGCAAGAATTCTTCATAGTTTTGTTTATAATATCAAAATTTAGGTTAAATTATGGTATATAAACACGATGACAGGGGAGCCTGGCATGGTGCAGTCTATGGAGTCACAAAGGGTTGGACACAACTTAGCGACTGAACAAAAATGACAACAAACACCATGAAATGTATGCATTCACTTTTAAAGATGGTTAATGATCTGAGAAAATATTAACAATGTGATGCAACATCAAAAAAGTGGGATACAAAATGCATATGATGTATGGCCTTATTTTTATATAAATATACCAAATTATTAACACTGGCTGCCCCTAGGTTCTTATACTAGGAGTACTTTTTTTTTTTTTGCTTTATCTTTATATTTATATATCTCAAATGTTCACAAATGGGCATATATTACTTTTATTGTTAGGGGAAAAGAATCAACACAGAAAAAATATTTTGCCAGGTCTGATAATGAGTTCTAGCAACTTCAGCATGAAACTCCTCAAGGATCAATCCTCTGTTGGAAGGCACTCCAAGAGTTTCCTTAGCTCAATGCATTGCACCTCAGATGATCTGTGAATGGGCACAAAATGAATTTACACTTTCTACGCAGTTGTAGCGGATTACATATTAACAGAATTTGAGGGAGGGAGTGTGCCAAAGCTGGTTACATGGCTTGTCTTTTAAATACAGGCCAAAGAGCCTATATCTTAAAGATTAGAAAGAACAGATTATTAGTATTAAGTGTTATCCAGGACTATCTCTAGACTTAACAGGTATTTTAGTTGCGGTGTTTGGAAAGTCACCATCAAAGCCATGAAATCACTGGCTGAGTTTTAGCATCAGTATTTGCATGGGATAGTATAAAGTCAATAAACTGTTCATTTTTTGACGGGGACAGTGCTACGGGAGGATGCCATTTCTGCTGAGGTATCCAAACTATGTTATTAGAAAATACCAGCAGCAAAGAATGCACTGAATAATAGTTTTGAAAACAAGGCACTCCTTAATACATTCCAGGAAGTAGATACTAGGTCACAAAATAATAGGAGAATTAAACGAGTATAAGAAATGTATTTGGACTACAGCTTTCTTGATATTGAAACTCATTCCTGTCTCAATACTATTTGGCATTTGTAGCAAGATAACTGTGTGCAAAATGTGTTCAACTGTATTATTTCTGGAAATACGAGAGAGAGGTTTTGTGACCACATTTTTATGATTGGGGAAATGAAGAATCTTAGAATCCAAGTGACTTGCCCCGGACTGTCACAACAGAGCTGGCAGAGTGCAGGGCTCCGACTGCGGCTCAGCGTGGCCTCTCTCGGCTGGCAGGGAGCCTCAGATGTCCTTGCCTGCAAGACTGCCCTCCTAGGGTCTGGAGATGCTGCTTGTTCTGGTCACATGCACTTTGAATGCTTCATCTCCAAGAGGTCTGAGCAGGTCTCAGTGAGCAGGCACTCTGACTAGTGCTGTGGGCATAGCCCCAGGCCCATGCGGTACTGGATAAATCAACCCCTTGGCTTTTTCCAGCCTTATCTGCAGCAATCAGAGTGCTGGCATCTTCAGGGGCACATGGTCTGGCCTCCAATCAGCAGGAATCTTATCTCATGAGACTTCAGATACAGTATTGTTCTTAAGTTTTTATCACTTTTTGGAAGGGACTGTGGAATCTGCTTTTGCCTAAGAGAGCAAATGAAGGAGAATCCAGTCCATGTGTATAAACCTTGAGGACATTGCTGCCAAACGCTGAAGAGCTCCAGCTGAGGCAGAGGCTGAAGAAGATGAAAATACCACCTGGTAACTCCACGTGGTTATATAACTACACTCATTCCACCTCTTTTTTTGGTACTCTACTTTGAGGATAAGCTATGTTTTTAAGTCACTGAAATCTTACTACTTTCTGGCTCCACTGCCATCATATATTTGATTAATACACAGCCTACATGTTCAATGTTCCGTACATTTACGAATCTCTCTTCTTTCTCAGTTCCGCTCTGATTTCACTTTTGCATATTTGCCCGGTGACAGTATGTATCATTTCATTGCTATTGTCTGCATACTTATCAAAACCCTGCAGTTGGTGGCATATTCCATAAATGGAGGACGGGCCATGCTGGTTGCATCTTTGCATTATCTAATTCTGATTAGCTGAATTGATGAATGAAGCATTCAATATTTCATTTGAACCACAAATAGCAAATGTTGGTAGGGATGTAGAGAAAAGGGAACTCTTGTACACTGTTGGTGGGATGTAAATTGGAGTAGCCACTATGGAAAATAGTATGGCGGCTCCTCAAAAAACTAAAAAATATTGATAGAACTACCATGTGTGCATCCATGCTAAGGCGCTTCAGTTGTGTCTGACTCTGAAACCCTACGGACTGTAGCCTGCCAGGCTCCTCTGTCCATGGGATTCACCGGGCAAGAATACTAGAGTGGGCAGCCAACCTCCAGGGGGTCTTCCCAGCCCAGGGATCGAACCCGAGTCTCTTACGTCTCCTGCATTGGCAGGCACGTTATTTACCACTCGTGTCACCTGAGAAGCCTGGTAGATCCACCCTAAGACTCAGTAATTTCACTCCTGGGTATATAGCTGAAGAAAATAAAAACATTAATTTGAAAAGATATATGCATCCCAATGTTCACAGCAGCATTATTTACAGCAACCAAGATATGGAAAAAATCTAAATGTCCATCAAGGGATGAATGAAGAAGATGTGATATATACACATAATGGAATAGTGCACGCATGTGTGTGTGTGTGTGTGTGTGTGTGTGTGTGTGCACTAAGTCACTTCAGTTATGTCTGACTCTTTGCAACCTGGTGGGTTACCATGCCCTCTTCCAGGGGATCATCCCCATCCATGGATCAAATCTGCATTGCAGATAGATTTTTTACCCCTGAGCCACCGGGGAAGCCCCCATGGAATACTACTCAGTCATAAAAAAGAATGGAATTTTGCCATTTGCAGCAACAATATGGATGGGCCTGGAGGGTATTATGCTTCGTGAAATAAGTCAGACAGAGAAAGATAAAATACTGTATGCTATGACTTATGTCTGGAATCTAAAAAATAAAACAAAGAGTGAATATAATTAAAAATAAACAGATTCACAGATATAGAGAATGAACTAGTGGTACCAGTGTGGAGAGGGCAGGAGAGAAGGGCATGTGAGGGGGAGGAGATTGAGAGGTACAAACTACTATATATAAAATAAAATAAATAAGCCACAAGGATATATTGTAAGGGAATACAGCTAATATGTTATAATATCTATAAATGGAGTGTAATCTTTAAAAATATTTCATCTGAAAAATAGTGTTTTATTTTTATTCTTATGCCAAAGGATTAAAAGGTATGTTCATTCTTTTTTTTCAAATAGGCAGGCTTGTTTTATTTTTTAAATTTATTTATTTTTAATTGGAGGATAATTGCTTTACAATATTGTGCTGGTTTCCACCATACATCAGCATGAGTCAGCCTGTTAATTCTTCATTGACCTTTTTGTTTTAGTGTTTAATAAAATATACATTCAATTCTACAAACATTCATTGAGGATCAGTAACACCAAATATGATGTCAAGAGCTGGAATCCAAAGATAGGTAAGACATAACGTCTGTCTTCAAGGAGTCCAGTAGGGGAAGCGACATGGAAATTAGTTAAATTCTTTCTAGATTGGCAAGACAAATAAGTAAATAAAGGTATTTCATTAGTGTTGTGGTTGTAAAAAGATAGCAGTGTCGGGAATTATTCATTTTTGATAACTGAAGCATTTATTTATTTATTTAAATTTTATTTTATTTTTAAACTTTACATAATTGTATTAGTTTTGCCAAATATCAAAATGAATCCCCTACAGGTATACATGTGTTCCCCATCCTGAACCCTCCTCTCTCCTCCCTCCCCATACCATCCCTCTGGGTCGTCCCAGTGCACTAGCCCCAAGCATCCAGTATTGTGCATTGAACCTGGACTGGCATCTCGTTTCATACATGATATTTTACATGTTTCAATGCCATTCTCCCAAATCTTCCCACCCTCTCCCTCTCCCATAGAGTCCATAAGACTGTTCTATACATCAGTGTCTCTTTTGCTGTCTCGTACACAGGGTTATTGTCACCATCTTTCTAAATTCCATATATATGCGTTATTATACTGTATTGGTGTTTTTCCTTCTGGCTTACTTCACTCTGTATAATAGGCTCCAGTTTCATCCACCTCGGTACATATACACAATGGAGTATTACTCAGCTATTAAAAAGAAAACATTTGAATCAGTTCTAACTGAAGCATTTAAAAATCAATTTTATCTCAAACAGTACTTAGTTATCTAAATAATGGATGAAGTGGCATCTGATACTCTTTCCATTATCTGTGATGTTTCTGGTAGGAAAGAGCCCTATTGAAGAGCCCTAATTCCCAGTTCTAAATCCACTCCCTCCACTAACTTGGTGAACACTCTTGGATCAGACCCTCACTTGTAAATCAGGAATGACATCACCTTGCCATCTAGCTCTCAGAAAAGTACAAAGTCAGACATCTAATAAGAAAGTATATACACACAAAATCATTTAAAGTGTAATTTTAATGAATGTTTATCTTCAAGGAGTTCCACTGTAGTAGTATTTCTAAACAATTGGAAATAACCAAAATATTCAGAAGGGCATTAGTTAAATAAGTTACAGTACCACCTCTAATGAAGCATTCTGTAGATATTTAAAAATAATATTCGGAAAAATTAATGACTCAGAAAATTTTTTTCAGTCTATTCTTAGGTGAAAAAAAAGCAGAATAAAAGTCGGGAAGGAAACTGACCAGAAGTTAATAGCAATTGTCTATGGGTAATATCATCATGGATAATTTTTATGTTTATAATTCATTTTGTACTTTTAAACATTTTACAAAGTTTGTACAACACATACAACCTTTTATTTTTAAAACCAGCATGTAAACTCTTCAGTCTTCCCGATTTCATACATAAATAAACAGCATAAAATTATCCTATCATCTGGTTAAACAATGAAATGAATATTAGCCTTGTTGCTTCTGCTCAGACATACTTCGTCATTTGACTCAAAAGGATAATATTGTAAATTTCTCAGCTTTCCACTTGCTGAACCTTTGCTTGAAAAGTTCATACAACAACAAAATATCTCGGTGGGAAAATAAATCCAATGACCTGACTGTTTTGTCTACATAATGACAAACCTCCCAAGGTTTCTAAATACACTTGAACTTATTTTTAAACATTGGGATCACTTCTCTAAGAATTCAATTCGGAGAGACAATCTAATTAACAAACATCAGTCTTAAAGATTAAAAATGGAAAATTCCTAACTTACCCAAAAACTACTGTCAGAAAAAGAAAAGATTCTTATATGGTTACATTTTTAAATAGTTCTGAAAATTATACTTTTGGAGGCCATTATCTTTCTATAACAATCAACATCAAAATTCTGAGACTATAAAATATTCTTTAAATATATTTGTGTGTATATTTACATGTATACACACATACATATATAATACCCTATCAAGATATATGGAGATATTTTTCTTTTAAAGTTTGTTGTATCTTGTTAAAAATTTTTTTATCGGAGTATAGTTCCTTTACAATGCTGTGTTAGAATCTACTATGCAGCAAAGTGTATCAGCTATACGTGTACATATAGCCCATCTTTTATGGACTTCCTTTAAAGGAAATATTTTTTGATAGTCTGATCTTGTGTGTACAGAGCAGTACACCATGGACTAGATTTTTTTTTTTCATGAACTGGATTTTTAACCTTCCTCTGTTTGTACATAAATAATTATCAAATTAACCTCACTGAATCAATTAAGACAGACTGCACACCTGCTCTACTGGTCTAGACTGGTTCTCTTCCCTTCCTTTCTTTCTGATTTCCAAGACATCAGAATCCAAAGAGAAAGTACCAGCAAGACTTGATTCCTGCGTGGTTACTTCTTCACATAGGCTGGGTTCCCAGGGAGAGAGCAGTCAACCTTCCCTGGGGATCAGCCACATGGATCTTTAAAATTGGGATCATGTTACTGTCCTTCTGAAATACTCCAGGGCCAATCACAGTTTGAAGGACCCTCCAGTGTCCTTATCAAGCCAATGCGGTTCTCGGACAATAATATACCCAGGAATCCTCTAAATACATTAACTGCAGAATCCAGCTGGGGAGGCCTGAGTGGAGCCTGACATGACATTCTGTCTCCCAGGCCTGCACCCAAGAGAGCTTGGTGCTACTGGGTTTGGAGTGAGGAGGTCTCCAGTCCTTAAGTGGATTTCATCCTTCCCCGGTTTAGAGCCTTCCCTGGCCTGGGCCTACATCACCTGGGACAAGATCTCTTTGGCTCAGCTTCACCTCCTCACAGCCACATGGGGCAAACCCAGACCCATTCCTTTGAGGCTGAGAAGAGACAGTTAGCAAAAGAAGGTTTTCATCACACCACTTTATATGTGGGCCCATTACCAAGCTGTGCTGTGAATTTGTTACTCATCCATTACTAATGTGACAACTATCTTGTGAATAACATAAACACAGCATCATACCTTTTTTTGTTAAAATACTTATTTGTTAAGTGCAGACCTTAAAATCATACCACAATCAGCTACATACAGGCCTGTGGACTTATCCTACCCTGTTCAGTGAGCAGCTTTCCATCCTTATTAGCAGTCATCCTTCTCTGGGGTCCCCTGCCTCCCTGTTCCCCATCCTTCCTTCCACCTCTAACAAAACACTCAGCATATTCCTTCAGGGCCATGTGTTCCCTTGGTAGTGAGTAAATAAACTCAGCTCTTTTCTTCCCTCCTTCCTTTTAAAAAAAAGTTCTGTTGGTCTTAGTTTTATGCTTTGACAACTCAGGAGCCAAAAGATTGAAAGTGTCTTGCCTCCGTCCATGGTCTAGAAGTCCTGGACCATATTTCTCAGTTCTTCCCAAGGCTATCTCCGTGCTGGTTTCTTAGGCCTTATCCTGTATGCTGCTTTCTAAGAAAGGTGGGCCAAGATAGAACTTCTTCTCCATCACCACATCCCATTCTCTTCCAGCAGGTACCAAAATCCATAGTTGCACATTTGTTTACTGAGCTTCTGTCTCTCTCTTCTGCTCCACTAGAATCCCAAATCCATCATGGTTAGGGATTCAGGCTGTTTGGTTTATCCCCAGCGCCTCGCCTTGTGCCCATGTCTCTGTCCTGTTCTCTTTCCTGCTTTTATTAAAGATAATAAAATAACTGTGGCTAGAATATAAAAGCTGGGTACTACTTTGTATCAAGTACTGTACTGAGCACTAATGATAGTAGCATCATTTTCAGGTAAGAAAACTAGAGACCTTTTTGGGTTTTCAGGCTAACAGTAACCCTGTTACCTGGCTGAACTTTAGTGACAATTTAGTCTATAGTTTGCCTTCCCAGGTAGCTCAGTGGTAAAGAACTCGCCTGCCAATGCAAATGCAGGAGACATGGGTTCAGTCCCTGGGTCAGAAGGATCTCCTGGAGGAGGAAATGGCAAACCACTCCAGTATTCTTGCCTTGATAATCTCATGGACAGAGGAACCTGGTGGGCTACATTTTATTGAGGTTGCAAAGAGTCAGACAGGACTGAGCACACAGTCTATAGTTTAAGATGAAAGGTAAGCTATAACATGTTGGTTTTCAATACATTCATAATTTTCTCCATTTCTTTTGCCATGTGTTTGCTGTTTCTGTGATGTGTCTTCAATTATTTTTGTGTGTATAACTTACTCATATTTTGATAATGGAGCAATATAATTGCAATATAATTAAACTTGTACAAATGGTAATCTGCATAGTTTTAAACATTGTAGCCAAGGCCAACTATCTTACTTTTCTGGAGAAAAAATTTGCATGGGTATTTAGACACAACCCATGCTGATTTACTGCCTTTAATTGATGTTTATTATTTGGCCACATGTTTATTTCTTATGGCAAATAATCAAAGCAAATGTGTTCTATCCAGAGATAAATGCTTATGGACTATAACCCCTTCTCATATCTGGATGTAATTTACCTAGATTTCTGCTATCTAGAATGATGGCCACACATGGCTATAGACACCTGAAATTAGTTAGTTGAACTGCAAGGTTCTAGAAGTGCAAAACAGCAGATTTTGAAAACTTAATACAAAAAGAAGATACATATCTCTCAATGTTTATAATAGTGATTACATGTTGTGATGATATTGTTATGGATATATTAGAATAAATAAAATAGATCAAAATAAATTTCATCTGTTTCTTTTTTAATGTAGCTACTGGAAATTTTTAAATTATATATATGACTCCTAGTTATGGCTCCACTCCTAGGATGGCGTGAACATAGACATTTATTTATCCAACTTACAAAAGCAATGAAAATGAAAAAAGCTTATATTACATATAAAGCTGATATAATTTAATTCAATTTTGGATAAGAAAACATACTTGAAGCCAGAAGTCTTAATTGAGGGTTACCGGAAGAACCCCAGGAGAAATGAGAACATGCATGGGTGGGTGTTTAGAGAAGACAAGAGCCAGTGATTAGATCTTGTGAGATGATGTAGAACTTGAAGTAAGATGCTTTCTTATCAGACTGTTAGAGATGAAGACAGCTCAGAGAGGTTAAGCTCCAGGCCATGGTAGTAGAGCTAATATGGAACTTGTCTATCCTGTTAAGTTGATATAATTTTGGTTTCCTTATTTTCTTAAACTGAAAACAGAGGTGAAATAAATGACCTATGGTGAAAATCTGTTATGATTACAAAGTTTAGGCTGAGGCTGGATATAAACTTTGTAGAACAAAGTTTTTTTTTACTGATCTTGAAAAATCTATGACTGGTGGATGGCTGCTTTTTACACTAGATCTTAGCCAAAAGGCTGAGAAGCAATGGATGGCTGCTTTTTGACTGAAGGTCAAACATGTGTGTGGTTAACTGCACAAGGCTGAAGGACCAGAGGATGTGTGTAGACCAGACAGCCCCGCTGTCAGGCGCAAACACATATAGGTTTGGGGGTCTTAATCAATTGCAGTATTTAACAAAGTTAACCTTAGGTACAGGTAACACTGGGCAGTTATTACTGTGTTCTGGGTAACATGGTAACAGTGATAAGGGAAATACAATGACAAATTGCATTTAATTCAGACTATTTCCCTAGACCATGTTTGGATACCAACCAAGGACTGTAACCCCACAGAAACACTCAAGGAGCAAGACCCTTAGTCTGTTCAGAGAGACGAAGCTGGTGGCTTTGCTGTGTGGCCTTGACCTTGCCCTGGTCATCAAATGTAAGTCTAGGCCGGAGCTCATCCTGGTGCTCTGGGACAACGAAGATGGGTGGGATGGGGGTGGTTAAGTGGGAGGGAGGTTCAAGCTGCTGCTGCTGCTAAGTCACTTCAGTCATTTCCGACTCTGTGCGACCCCGTAGACGGCAGCCCACCAGGCTCCCCCATCCCTGGGATTCTCCAGGCAAGAATACTGGAGTGGGTTGCCATTTCCTCCTCCAATGCATGAAAGTGGAAAGTGAAAGTGAAGTTGCTCAGTCGTTTCCGACTCTTAGCGACTCCATGGACTGCAGCCCACCAGGCTCCTCAGTCCATGGGATTTTCCAGGCAAGAGTACTGGAGTGGGATGCCAGTGGCTTCTCTGGGGAGGTTCAAGAAGGATACATATATGTATATCTATGACCGATTCATGTTGATGTATGGCAGAAACCAACACATTGTAAAGCAATTATCCTGTAATTAAAAATAAATAAATTTTAAAAACACTTTAAAAAATGTAAGAATAGCATGTTTGGAGGAAGTGGGCAGTAGGAGAGGTCTTGAGGAGGGTGACCTTGAGGACAGGAATGGAAACGTGCTTGGGTGCCCATCCCCCTCCCCCCAAACCATTACTGTTATTGCATTAGTCTGTCTAAGTGGGGAAAATCCCCCTGGGAGCCTTAGAACTACTCTGCTCTTTTTTTTCTCCCAAGGCAGGACAGCTCCAGTGTGGGAGTGATGAGTGGGTGAGGGTGCAAGCTGTGATGACAGAGGAGGCTTATTTCCCCCAAATCTCTCATTTCTAGAGTCTCCCCATGAGTGAGAGTCAGTCAACAGACTGAAGAAATAAGATGCACTACCAAATCTTGAAATCATACAAAAAGAATCAGAAAGATAATACAAATAAGTGCAAAATGACTAAAGGTATAAAAAGGAGGAAAAAATCCCTACAAAAAAGACCGAAAAATAACCCCAACAAATCAGAAAACCCTAGACAGACTTAGAGTCCAAAAGAACATCTAGAAATAAGAATAGTCATTTAAAGTAACATTTAGGGAATAAAAATAATCACATTTCACATTTACTGGATGATTACTATGTGACAGGCATGGTAGAGTGTGTGTTGTATGTGTTAAATCATTTAATCCTCATACAATCCTGAGGTAGATCTCTTACTTTCATTATAAGATGAGGAAACTAAGGCAGAAAGTTTTAAAAAACTGGGAATTAATAGGTTTGGGGTTATAACCCTTGTTGAATAGCTCCGAGTTCTTTTTCATTATGGAAAATTACAGTAGATTGAAAATCTCCTGGACATTACAAACAGTAGCAGAGAGAATTAAACATTGAAAGATGGATGGGAGCACGTCATTAGATACAGCAGGTTGGGAAACAGAAGTCCAGTATGTTAGCAATAGTAATGATTGTGATGACAGTAATAATGAGAGTGAACAGTTACTGAGCCCTTGATGGACACCAGAGAGACTGTCTTGAGCATTTAAGTTGTTGACAACTTTCGGTGATGAGGGATATGGAAATGCAACAGGGACACCTTTTTCAAGGTCACAGTCACTGTGTATAGGGACTTGAACTGAGGTGGGTCATGACCCACCGAGCTCCTCTGTCCATGGAATTCTCCAGGCAAGAATACTGCAGTGAGTTGCCGTTCTCTCCTCCAGGGGATCTTTCCAACCCAAGAATCAAACCCACATCTCTTATGCCTCCTCATTGGCAAGCAGTTCTTGACCACTAGCACCGCCTGGGAAGCCCATAAGAAAGGCAGCTACTGTGATTTCTTGGGTTTACTCTCCTTTGCTGCTGCTGCTGAGTCGCTTCAATCGTGTCCGACTCTGCGATCCCATCCCATAGATGGGATTCCCAGGCTCCCCCGTCCCTGGGATTCTCCAGGCAAGAACACTGGAGTGGGTTGCCATTTCCTTCTCCAATGCACAAAAGTGAAAACTGAAAGTGAGTAAAAGTTATTATAAAGAAGCCTTAGGTTTTCCTAGTAGTTTTACTGGGGCCTATCAAGATTGCTGGGAGAATATCAATAACCTCAGATATGCAGATGATACCACCCTTATGGCAGAAAGTGAAGAGGAACTCAAAAGCCTCTTGATGAAAGTGAAAGTGGAGAGTGAAAAAGTTGGCTTAAAGCTCAACATTCAGAAAATGAAGATCATGGCATCCGATCCTACCACTTCATGGGAAATAGATGGGGAAACAGTGGAAACAGTGTCAGACTTTATTTTTCTGGGCTCCAAAATCACTACAGATGGTGACTGCAGCCATGAAATTAAAAGACGCTTACTCCTTGGAAGGAAAGTTATGACCAACCTAGATAGCATATTCAAAAGCAGAGACATTACTTTGCCAACAAAGGTCTGTCTAGTCAAGGCTATGGTTTTTCCTGTGGTCCTGTATGGATGTGAGAGTTGGACTGTGAAGAAGGCTGAGCGCCGAAGAATTGATGCTTTTGAACTGTGGTGTTGGAGAAGACTCCTGAGAGTCCCTTCGACTGCAAGGAGATCCAACCAGTCCATTCTGAAGGAGATCAGCCCCGGGATTTCTTTGGAAGGAATGATGCTAAAGCTGAAACTCCAGTACTTTGGCCACCTCATGAGAAGAGTTGACTCATTGGAAAAGACTCTGATGCTGGGAGGGATTGGGGGCAAGAGGAGAAGGGGACGACAGAGGATGAGATGGCTGGATGGCATCACTGACTCGATGGACGTGAGTCTGGGTGAACTCCGGGAGTTGGTGATGGATAGGGAGGCCTGGCGTGCTGTGATTCATGGGGTCGCAAAGAGTCGGACACAACTGAGCGACTGATCTGATGAGAATTATCCAGGTTTCATTTAAACCCAGAAGTGACATCCAGCTTAGGGTTTTCTGATCAATATTCTACCTGCACAGGTTTATACTGAAGATATTGTCGAGGTTTCTGGAAGCTTGTTACTAGGAAAGGACCTGAGCTAGCCTTCATTTGTAGTGTATACAATCATGTGGTTTAAATTATAAATATCTGTTATAAATGATAAATATCTTTCTTCCAGAAAAAAAGAAAAGCTCAGTATGTTACAATTTGGTCTGGTACAACTGATGAGGGGGTCTCCTGGAGAGTCTGTGAGAACCTCTGCAGTTCAAGACCCTTCTTCTGTGGGGAAAAGAGAATAGTTTATCTAATGGTTCCCACCTTCCACTGGTCAGAGCTTTGCCTTACAGGTGTTAGTGGCCTGCACTTTTGGGGTGCAACAGGAAGCCATGGGGGAGTCTCAAGGCACATAAGGCCGTGCCTGTGTGAAGCCCATGGCCAAACTGGCCTCTCAGGGAGGAAGCGCCAGGAGAAGCTCAGTCACACAGGAAAGATATCTAACATAAGAAGTCAGGAGAACTGGAGGAAAAATGAGAAGGCTGAGCCTGGCTCCTGAAAATGCCAAGAGTAGAGAGCGGGGAGGAGAAATATAAAAAATAAACGTCTGACAGAGGAGAAATATCGTATGGCATCCCTTATATGTGGAATCCAAAAAGATATGATACAAATGAACTTACAGAACAGAAGAGATTCACAGACTCAGAGAATGAACTTACAGTTGCCAAGGGGAAGGAACATTTCGGGCGTTTGGAATGGACATGCACACACTGCTATATTGAAATGGATACCCAACAAGCACCTACTGTGCAGCACAGGGAACTCTGCTCAGTGTTAGATGGCAGCCTGGATAAGAGGGGAGCTTGGGGGGAGAACGGATACATGTGTATGTATGGCTGAGTTCCTTTGCCGTTCACCTGAAACTATCGCAATATTAATCGACTGTACCCAAAAACAAAACAAAAAGTAAAAAAAATAAATTAATTAAAAACATTAAAAAAATCTGAGAATGTTCAAGATAATGGAAAATAGATAATCTCAGGTTAAATACAGGATATACAAAAAAAAATCCCACGTATGCACACATGTCACAATTTCAATAACACAATAAAAAATCTTGATCTAGTGACAAGAAATACAGAAAAAATTGAAGTCAGAATATCATCTCTACCACAATTCAATAAAAAAACTAGAAAATTTTCCTATGTTTCAAAATTAAGAAATAAACATTTACATAACCCATAAGACAAAGAAAAAATTGGAAAAGATTTTGAACTTAATGATATTAAAGTAGTTTTTATCAAAACTTGTATGATGCAGCTGAAACAGTGTTTAGGGGAAGCTTTTTAGCCTTAAATGCATTTGGACTATTCAAAGTTGCTCGATCAAAGTCCAAATATAAAATTCAACTACTTTTTAAATAAATTTATATTAATTAGACTATACATTTTTAAAAGAATATATTATTTATAATAACACTAAGAATGTCAAATACTTAGAAAAACCCAGAAAACTCTAAAACATTGTGAGAAATTAAAGCCCTGAATTAACAGACCCATGTAAGAATTCAAGCAGATCAAATATTAATGAGTGCTTGGTTCACATGTTTGCAGATGTAACATAGCAAAACAGTGAGGAAAAGGATGAACTTTTTAATAAATAATATTGGGACAATTCTTTTTCTATATGGAGAAAGATAAGATTATAATCCCAGAAATAGAAAACAATTCAAAGATTGAGTCTTAAATGCAAAAGAATTAAACTATAATTTTTTTAACATAGGAGAACATTTTTATAATCTCGGGGAAGGAAAAGATCTCAACAAGATGCAAAACACAAAATCAATGAAATCAAGGAAAACATGGATAAGTTTGAGATTATAGTGAAAAGAAAAATTATACGTTAAGGCACCAATAACTAAATGAAAAGGTAAGCCAAAACCTGGAATGAAGTATTTTCTGCACATTTAAATAGCAGAATTAATTCAGCATCCAAATATAAACAACTTCTAATTAATTAGTAACAAAAAGGCAAAGGTCACAAAAGATAAATAGGCAAAGACCTATTTATGCAATTCACTCAGAGAGAATTATAGACTGTCAATCAAAAAATGCTAAGGTTCCTAAACTCACTAGTCAAAACAACATCCGATTTCACACCCATTAACATCTCAGTACATCAAGTTTTGCTGAGGATATAGGAAGACAGATATTCTGACAAGTTGTTGGAGTCGATTTGACAATCCCTAACACAATTTAAAATATGTTTTCTCTGATAACCCTCTTTGAATTCCTCCTAGCAATTCACCATCTGGTTGTCACAATGGTACATATACAAAAGCTGTAAATTTCAATTCTGTAAGATGAGAGCAAAGAAACAAACTGTTTGGGCAGATGGAAAAATAAATTGTATTTTATTTATGTAATTGGATACTATGTGGCAGCTATTACATATGTGGCAGCTATTACATTTATATGTATGTAAACAAATCACATCTCTATGTTTCAATGTGGATGAAATCCAGAAACATCCTGCTGACTGACACAAGCAAGCTCCAATAGGTATGTATCATGTGAAATCATTTATTACACTTGAAGGACCATACAACAATAGCATTTATTTTTTATGGTGACTGATACACACACGCATCCATGGTGCATAAATATAAAACCATGCGTGGAAGAGGAGGCAAAAAATGAATGTAGGGCTTCTTGTATTTACTTATTCTTTTCCTGAAGGGAGAGATGTGAGAACGAACAGGTCTAAACTTAATACTTGCTTAATCTCAGAGACGGATAAACTGGAGTTTGTTACATGACTTTTTGTTTGTTTGAAATGTTTCTTAATTCAACTTAATTTTTGTTTTTAGATTTAAAAACCAAATCAGTTGAGAAGCACCCTCCCTAAACACAGCTGTTATTCGGCTCCTGATATTTGCTGGCCATATTCCTGCCCTGTCTGGAATTTTAAGGCAAAGAGAGGAAGGATAAAGTACGATATCTCAAACCATGACTCTCACCTTCCCCAGATAATCAGAGAAGGCGCTTTCTCTGTGCTTCTCCCAGACCAGCCACTGGTGGCAGTGGCAGAGTGCCTCCCAGTTTCGAGTTGGGCCTGGGAACAGCTATAAAAACTGGGCATGTACTGAATAGTCAGGCCTGGAACTGGATGCCTTCAGCAATGCAGCAGCAGGATTTTACTCAGGGTTCTTCAGAACAAATTGTGTGGGTGGACAGTTCCGCCCTGCCTGAACTCCGAATAGAGGGTGAACAGTGCTATTTCTTTGTTTTGAGAAATGCTAACATGAAATCACAGGAATTTTGAGCAAAATATGTCCGTAACTACGTAGCACAAAGATGATAAATAGGATGGCCCAGTGACTATACCTGGCTCTTAACTTACAGTTTGTTTCTTCTGTAAAGTTTTAATTTCTTTGCTAATATTTAGAATTTAAGAGATTTCTAACGGAAACTAGATTCCCAGCTTCTTTTCTGAAAAAGGTGGATTCTGGTATTGCTAATTCTGAATTCTAGAATGCCAAGAGTTAGTTGGCCCTAAAGAGTGCCCCCACTCCCCGCAAAGCCTCACTCAGTTAAACCTCACCTGCTGACCTCACAAAGGGTTTAAACTCCCTCATGTTATAGATGAAAAAGAGTGAGGCTCAGAGAGGTCAAGAGCTTCGCCCAACATCAGAGTTACCCTTGGGAGGGAGCCATGTTGGCACCGTGCAAACCAGTTATCAGTTAATTTGCTGTGATTTCTTTTTTTCTATGTGATGAGGGCACATTTCATGCTTTCTAATGACACTGTGTAACTCAGCAAAGTTTTAACAGAGGCTCACTTCAAATCATGATAAAAATAATACGAATGGATTCATTGTAACATCAGCAGTTAGCCTCCAAGATTTGGCCAAAAGTAAGACAGAAAATTTCTTATGTAAAAAACAGTAAAGGAATATGACAGTATAATTGAAAATTGGTATAAGTAGAGGCGGTAGGATCACAGAGCATCTTTTTTCAGGCTGGTTTTTACTCGGTAATATTTCCCCTCTTTCTCCACCTGTCCCTAATCTCCCCTCTTCTTTGGACTCTAGAAGAATGTGCAAACCCAGCCCTTCTCATACACACATAGAGATACTTCAGCTATTTTTTTTTTTCACTTGTATTTGTTTCTGGATTAATGCTGGCAGACATTCTATACTGACTTAGATTGAATTCTATCCATCATGTTCAGAAGTACTGAGCTACCTGGGTTGGTCATCCTTAGTCTAGGTAAAGCACATTTTTATTAGAACCAACTTCATGAAGAGATTACATGGATTACAATATCCTTTAGAGTATAAAACACTAAAGAGCCTAAATGTTCATTGATAGGGAAATGGCTCAGTTAAACTTGGCATATTCACACTGTGGTAAACTGCAACAATGCAAAAAGAAAAAGAGGTAGATCTGTCTTAAAAACTGGCGTAGATAGACCTGTAGAAGGCAAAAGTATATATACAGCATAGGTATATGGTACCAGTTATGTTAAAAATACATACAAGACATATTGTTTGTGGGTCTATACATGCATATGCGCATGCACAGAAAAATATCTGAAAAGAAACCCAAAGTGGTGAGAGTGGACACCCTTCTTTAGACAGGGGTGGGGGAAGGTATGGAGATGATAAAGAGGGTTTTAGCTTCACCTGCAATGTCATAAAGTTTAATTTGAAAAGAAAATGCTTGGATTACTTGTGGCTGTAGGTTGGAAGAATCTTTTCATGTAACACATACTTATGTGATGATTAATTTCCAATCACAATCTTAACCATGAAATTTGTAAAAAAAAAAAAAAATCTGATCATCCTGGGAAACGAAATTTATACTGCACTGTCATCCCAAATTAAGTTCTTAAAACTTACAAAAATAGAAGTCACAGAAAGCAGCTGAAAAGTTAAATTGCACTTACACCAGTTAAAATCGAGTAAGTCTACTCCAGGAGTCCTAACAGTTTTGAGGACAAAAAAATGTATCTTCTCAGATAACAAGAAATATGCAGGGGGATTTAAATGAATCCAGGATCTCTCACATTTCGAACAGAAATGACGGAGACAGATTGCTTGATTTATCCTAACATGAGTTCTGTACTAACTTTTCAGTGATGCATTTGCTTTTCTCAACAAAACTGATGGAACCCCTGAGGGCAAGTATTGATAAGGAGGAACAGGAGGGGTAAGAGTTCGGTGTGAGATGACATCTACCAAGTGGCAGGGCTGGAACTCCAGCCCTCTGTCCTCTCTGCCAGGCCATGCTGCCTGCTCTGATTCACCAGGGTGACCTCGCGTGTCTCTACATCCGGTGCTCTTAAGCGTTCATCCCTGGCGATTATCTATCCGCCCACATCTCTCTCTCTCTATCTGCCTGCATTTCTATCCATCTATTCATCCATCTATCTACCTGCTTCCCTCTCTCCCTCCCTCTGGAGGGCTAGCTCCCACCCCTGATCTCTAGGGAACCAGAAACAAGCCTCTCCCCCCTCGCCTCTTCCTCCAACCCCGCGCATTCCACCTGTCCCGGGGCATCCTCGCTTGCTCCAACCAGGGGTCTGCCTGGAGCCCACTGTCACCGCACCTACCAGCAGAGGTTCAAGGCCAGCCCTCCCCGCGGACGGGGCAGGCTGCCAGGGGAAGCGGCGCCCCCCGCCCCTCCCCCGGGTACTCACCTTGCCCTCCATGGGCGCCGCCACCAGGAGCACCAGCAAGAGCGTCAACAGCAGCGCCGGTGGTCTCGGCGCGGTCCTCGGGCGCATGGTGGGCGACCGCTCAGAGCCACGGCGCGGTCCAGGGACCCGCAGGCTCTCGGGCCCCCGCGTCCCCGGCGCGGCGCGCTTTGGGAGCCCGGCGGTGAAGCTCGCCCGGCCAGCCCGCCCGGGGCGGGTTTTGTAGGGCTCAGCCTCCCCACCGAGGCTTCCAGGGAGGGAAGAAGTGGCTCAGGTCCCGCCCTCGTCCCCCCGCCCTCCCCTCCAACTCTCCAGGCGACGTCCCTCAGCCCGGGGCAGCGCGCGCGGGAGGCGAGAAAAGGCTGCGCGCCTGCGGGGCAGGTGGCCGCGGGGCCAGGTTAAGGGGTGCAGGAGGTGATGCGCCCAAGGTTCAGGAGTCGCGGCGCGGCAAAGGGGTGCGAGTCGGGGTAAGAGGTGGCGAGTCGGAGGTGGGGAACTGGGGGGTGTGCGATGGGGAGGTGGCCGAACAGGGTGGAGGGAGTGGCCAGCGGCCCTGCCTCAGATTAAGCGGCAGGCGCGCCGGGGTGGGCACTCGGGTGGCCCCGCTGGCTCCGGGCTTCCCGGCGGTGCCGTCTGGCCACTTTCCCCTTCTCAACACTCCTCCATCGGGCAGCTGCCGGACGCAGCGGCGGTGAGAGCGCTGTGAACGAGTAGCCGAGTGGCGCGTGGAATTGGGCGCGGCGGGAGGTGCGCGCTGCGCGGGCGGGCGCCGCGGCAGCTCCTCGGGGCTGCGGGTGTCCCTAGGAGGTAAGGAGACCACGACTGGGTCTGGGCGATCCCGGGCCCAGGGCCCGGGCCACCGGCCGGGGGCGCGGGCGGCGGAGGAAGAGTGCGCGGCATCCCGGGGTGGGGCGCACCGGCGGGTGGGGCTGGGGAATTGGGCCCGGGGGTCACGGGAGGAGAGCTTGTCTGGCTCCAGTCTTGTCTGCCTGGGCTTGAACTGGGTGCTGTTGTGTTTTGATTAATTTGGTGGCTCAAGTTACCAGCCTGGCGGTCTGGGCACTCCGAAATGCCAAGAGCAGGAGGCAGCTGAGGGGAAAGGGAAAGCTCATCCAGCCGATTCTCCGCCGCGTTGAACTGGCTTTTCACGTTAAATCTTATCTGCGGAAGTGCACGGGAGGCCGCGCGCCAGCTTTGTCGGGGTGCCTCCGGCCTGAGAGGGCGCTTCTCCTTTCCTGAGGTGGCCTTGGAGGCGGACGTGCTGGGCACCGTGCGCAGAGCAGGGCTTGTGCCCTTTTCTTGTGCCACTGACCACATGGGCTCTGGCGAAGCATTCAGATCCTTCCTACAGTATTGCCATTCTCAGAATCCGTTTTACTGGAACAAATTATCAAAGTAGTAAAGTCATGATCTAGTAACATACATGCATCATGATTATTGCACCGAATATTTCGATCTAACAGCAGATCTGTTAAATAACCGTAAATCAAAGTAGTGATGACTGCAAAACTGAAACGTGACCTAAAGATACCAGTGGGTACAGTCTCAGGAACTGCCGATACTGTTGCGGTTTGTTAGCTGTGTTCATAACTGAAGAAACTGCTGGTCTCCCAAGAAAGTTTAGTGAAAAGACAGATGGAGTATTGATTCCCATCCACGGTTCACAGACCATCTGAATTCCATCTCCAGGTTAAGAACCTTTACTCTGTATCAGGGTTGCTGATGTCTGCAGTAGCTGGTCATCAGATACCACGTGTGAAATGTGTGGTTTGATGGCTGATGGTGGAGAACCACTTGTTTGCAATTAGAATGGGGTCATGGTATATTAGACCTCTGTAGGTAGGTGAAACCCTGACAGTGAATGAATGAAGGTGCACACTCCCCTTTATGGTTGTAGAGGGAATAATTATAAACTCCCCTCTCTTCTTTTTACGCCACCAAATGTCAACTCTGGCTGTATATTAGTATCTCTTATGGAGCCTCTAAAAATCCTAAAACATCCCAAGCCAATTACACCGGACTCCCCAGCAATGGGAGTCTGTATACTTAGATGCCTGCGTGCTAAGTTGCTTCAGCTGGGTCTGACTCTTTGCAACCCCATGGCCTGCCCGTCTCCTCTGAGAATGGCATTCTCCAGGCAAGAATACTGGAGTGGGCTGTCACGCTTTCCTCCAGGGGATCTTCCCAATCAGGGATCGAGCGAACCCAAGTCTCTTTGGTCTCCTGCATTGGCAGGTGGGTTCTTTACCTCTAGCACCACCCGGGAAGTCCCTAGATGTTGAAGTATCTTTATTTAAGCTCTCTGGAGTTTCCCACGATGTTGCTATAGCTTCTCCACATTGATAAGAAGATTTCTTATGAAACTTTCTCCTGCCATCCTTATTAGATGAGATATAAGGTGCTCTGTTGATAAAATAAGGGTCCAAGAATACTTAGAGGCCTGTGACAGTCTTGCATGAACTGACATTACTTCCTGGAAAAAATAAAAACTCTCAATGCCGGAGTTAAATGCTCCTTCCATATGTTGAAGTCCAGAAGCTTTCTTAATTTGGATTTCAATTGCCTTTTCTTGAAATAATGTCATTTTGACTGAAATCCAGGCTAGGCTTTATTGACTTTAGAAGGGGTGGCAACAGTCAACTGCAAGTCACTTCTAATGCTACAAAAGAGCAGGAAAGAAACTTGTGATGTAAACAGGGTTGGGAGGCAGGAGTTGTTAAGTGTGGTCTCTGCAGTACAGTTTAGATTTTGCATCTTTTCCACACTTACTAGTGTGGCTTAGGGTCTTTTCTTCTGTAAATCGGCATCATCAGTGTGCCCACCTTAAACAACTGTGGGAACCTAATTCAGCAGTCAGCGTCAGCCCTTCCAGTGAACATTCAGGGTATGCTCACTAGATGGTGTTAATTAACCAGAATTTTTGATTTTTTAAAAAATGGTCTCAGAATGGACAGTTTCCCAGCTGGCTCTTGAAATGTATAAAACAAAAGGAAAGTGAGGGCAGTCCTTTTTGTAAGTACAAAGGACACAGAAATCTCTGCTTTTGACTTGGTGCCAGATGAGAGTTTTGAACAAAGTGAAATGGTAATGACCTTTGACAAGGCCTGTATTATTGTTTTTGCCCCCTTTTCATGGTCACAATATCAGGTCTGTTTTCTGCACAGGGCTTAAATGTGTAGTGTTTGCTTCCCTGTTTTTGGAGTTCAGCTCCAGTAGGACAGTGGCCTTTTTGGTGTTCTTTAATGTTATTGAATGAATGAAGTTAGTGCATGAATGAAGTTGTTTACTATTTGCTGAATGAATGAAACTGGATGACTTGACAAATTCACTCAGGATTCACACCCAGGTCTGATTTCTTCCAAAGTTTATGATCTTTCTATAGCCTTCTCTGGATAGGAACGTGCCTAGGCTTTTGACGTGATGTATTTTGCCAGACTGCTAGTAGCTCCTTCTTCAATCTTTCTGAAAGATTAAATTTAATATTAATTACATTTTAAATTAATTATTTTCAAACTTCACCTCAGCACTTAGTCATCTCTCTTCTTTCAAGAACCTTCTGTTTTAAATACTCGAAAACAATTAGACACAGGTTCTTTCACAGTCTCAATTCAGTTCAGTTCAGTTCAGTCACTCAGTTGTGTTCGACTCTTTGCGACCCTGTGGACACCAGGCTTCCCTGTCCATCACCAACTCCCGAGCTTACTCAAACTCATGTCCATAGAGTCGGTGATGCCATCCAACCATCTCATCCTCTATCATCCCCTTCTCCACCTGCCTTCAATCTTTCCCAGCATCAGGGTCTTTTCCAGTGAGTCAATTCTTCGCATCAGGTGGCCAAAGTATTGGAGTTTCAGCTTCAGCATCAGTCCTTCCAATGAATATTCAGGACTGATTTCCTTTAGGATTGATTGGTTTGATCTCCTTGCAGTCCAAGGGACTCTCAGAAGTCTTCTCCAACACCACAGTTCAAAAGCATCAATTCTTCAGTGCTCAGCTTTCTTTATAGTCCAACTCTCACATCCATACATACTGGAAAAACCATAGCTTTGACTAGACAGACCTTTGTTGGCAAAGTAATGTCTCTGTTTTTTAATATGCTGTCTAGGTTGGTCATAACTTTTCTTCCAAGGAGTAAACATCTTTTAATTTCATGGCTGTAGTCATCATCTGCAGTCATTTTGGAGCCCAAGAAAATTAAGTCTGTCACTGTTTCCATTGTTTCCCCATCTACTTGCCATGAAGTGATGGGACTGGATGCCATGATCTTAGTTTTCTGAATGTTGAGTTTTAAGCTAACTTTTTCACTCTCCTCTTTCACTTTCATCAGGAGGCTCTTCACAGTCTCAGAATTATTTTCAATTCATATCAGTTCTTGCCATTACATCTCCAAACTCTTTCTCTGCTTTTCTATGATCATGGCCCTTCCCAGGGCCTGGACTTATCATCTGTGAACTATGGTAGCCTTCTAGCTGGTTCTCTGCAATGTTTGTCCTCTGAAATCCCTTCTATGTTACTGTCTGAATAAAAGCTCACTTTGGATCAGAAAGAACCAGTTACCTTGGGGGCATCTGCAAATAACCCCCAAACTTCTGAGGCTTCCAATAAGACTCTTCTTCTCCATTTATACATATTCTGGGGAAGGAAATGGCAACCCACTCCAGTATTCTTGCCTGGAGAATTCCAAGGACAGAGGAACCTGGCGCAAAGAGTCGGACATGACTGAGTGACTCACACATATACACATATTTTCTTCACAGGGTATAAGGAGGTGGGAAAGGGGTTGCGGGGCCGGGGGTTCTGCTTATCAAAACCACTCAGAAACCTCCTGGAAATTCCCACTCAACCTGTTCTCTGATCTCCTCTGAAGGGGAAGAGAATTCAGCGAATCAAAAACGGCTCTAAAAGCTGCCAACTACTGTGACACTTGCTACATCTATTTCACATCTCATTGACCGAAGTGGTCACACTTCATTTTGAAAGCGATGAGGCAATAATCTTCCACATGCCTGAAAAAGCACTAGTAAAAGGTTTGGTGAATGTTAGTTACACTCCTCACATACATCGTGTAACTTGCTTTACTAAAGCTTCCAGAAGTTTCTCTTTTTCTTTATAGATTACTTCACCCTTCTTTGGGTAGAAAAGAATGTTCCAAAACCAACTTTTGAAAAATCTTGTGTATCACTCATGTCTCAAGTTCACCATACACCCTTCTTTACCTTATGCCTTGGTACTTGCCATTCTTTCCACTTTCAGGAACCACCCACCCTGCCCCCACCCCCCAACCTGGTGTCTGTCTGATGCAACCCTTACATTTTGAGATCTAGGTCAAAGGTCAAAGATCATGGTCTCTGTGAAGACCTTTGTCCAGACCTTTATTATATAACGCTGAAACAGAGTCATGCATTTTACTTTTATGTACTATGAGACCTTTGCGAGCATAAACAAAGATTCATTTTATTTTTAATATGGGAACAGTGGTATTTAAAAATAAATTTATTGAGGTATAATTTCCATACCAAAATCTGTACCTATTTAACACACACAATTCAAGGAGTTTCACCAATGCATATGCCTTGTGAAATCAATAGCATGAATCTGGATGCAGATCTCTTTAATCACTCCCCAAAGTTTCCTCCTGTCCCCTTTTAGTCCATCCATCTCTCCCCGTCCATTCCCAGGCAACCACAGATCTGCTTTCTGACTCTGTAGGTTGGTTGACATTTTCTAGAATTTTATTTAAATAGAGTCATACAGTATGTACCGTTTGGTATCTGGGTTCTTTGACTCAACAGAACAATACTGAGATGGATCCATGTTTTGTGTATCAGCAGTTTGTTCTACTCTGTAGCCATGTAAAATTCCATTGTATGGACATCACTTTTTTAAAGATCCCTTTACCTGTTAGATTTTTAAATTGTTTCCAGTTTGGGAAATATGGCTACTATGGCTATTTTTGTATTAGGCTTTGTGTGAACGTGTGTTTCCATTTCTCTTGAATAAATACCTAGGAGTGAATGGCTGGACCATACAGTAGGTATATGTTTAATTATAAAAGAGTTTTCCAAAGTAACTGTATCTTCATTCTCATCAGCAGTGTATGAGAGTTCTGCTTCCCCCGTATTTTTTTGGTGCCTGCTTTTGGTATTGCCAGCTTTTAAAGTGTTAACGCTTCAAATGGTTACACAGTGGCAGTTAGTGTGCTTTTGTTTTCTCTAGTAACTAAAGATGTTGAACATCTTTTCAGGTACTTATTAACTGTTCAGAGAACTTTTGCAAAGCCTCTACTCAGATCTTTCCCTATGAAAAAAACTGGTTGTTGCTCTTACTGTTGAGTTGCAATAGCTATTTATATATTCTGGATACAAGATCCTTGGCAGATGTATTTATTTTGAATATTTTTGCCCATTCTGTGGCTTTTCTCTTAAGTGTCACTGTCCATCTTGAAGTCCATTTTTAACATAGCCAGTCTACTTTCCTTGTGCTTACTGTTTGTGTGGTGTATCTTTTTCCACCTTTTCACTTGTAACCTCTTTGCGTCTTTTTATTTAAAGTATGTATTTTTTAGGTAGCATATACTTGGGTGTTTTTCTTTTTTCTGTTTTAAATTCAACGTTTTGCCTTCAATTTTTAGTGCATTTTTACATAGTTGATATAGTTATTTTTAGGTCTGTCATCTGTCTGTTTACTTTTTATCTGTCTAATCTGTTTTTTGTTCCCTTTCTTCTTCCTAGCATTCTTTTCTGTTAATCAAATATTTTTTAATGTTCCATTTAAATTTTTTCTAGGTCTAGTTATATCTCTCTGTGTTGTTGCTAGTGGTTACTATAATGATTATAGTATGCATCTTTAACTTTTCCCAATCTACTTAAAAGTAATATTGCATATTTGAGCTCAGTTGAGTTCAAATTGAGTTCAATATTCGGTAAATTGAAAACTCAATTTACTGAATATTAAATTCAGCTAAATTGATTTCATTCTTGTATCCACAGTGCTTAGCATGGCATTTGATAGAAACTGGAAAATTGACAGATACTGATATGATAGATATTTCTTGAGTGAATAATAATCATAGGTGTTTTTATGTCTTATTAAAGGTATATAGAAATGATTAAAATTTTGTTTTGGTTAGTGTCAGGCTAATTAGTAGAAAAATCACTTTAAAATGTTATTACATATTTAGTGGACTTGCATTTACAAACCCTGTAATTTTCACGTGTAGTCAAGATTCTATGTATTATTTTATTTTGTTTCCATATCTTAGTTGTTAAAGAATCCACCTGTGATACAGGAGACCCTGGTTCAATTCCTGGGTCAGGAAGATCTGCTGGAGAAAGGATAGGCTACCCACTCCAGTATTCTGGCCTGGAGAATTCCATGGACTATATAGTCCATGGGGTCACAAAGAGTTGGACACAACTGAGCAACTTTAAAGAAAATAAATGTTTAAAATTTTAACTGTAAAAATTTAATATAGATCTCTTCTTCCCATTAATTTTTTAATTAAAAAAAAACCACCTCATTTTCAAAGTTTAGGGGAAAAGCAATCACTTTAATAAAGGAATTTCTTATGGTTTTGTGAAACTTCCAGACATTGGTTGTCTTGACTACTCTGCCCATGTGATATCACATCCAATACACAGCACACTTTCTTGGCTTTGCTCAGTTATTTTCCGATGTGTAAAGCTGATGCTGAAACACTGAGTGTTTGGTCTGTAGCTTTATGGTCTGTAGCAGAATAGGAAATGACACAGCTCTGAAGTCCAGGGGTGAGGGATGGAGTCTTTTATAAGGTTCCCGAGTGGCAGACGCATTTCTAAAGGAGTCTAGTTCCAGGTCTTGTCCTCTAGGGAAGCACCTGCTAAGGGGACCCAGTCTCTAGAACCAGCTCCTGCCTGAAGGAAGGCAGACAGAGGTGGACAGAAGGCAGGATGCAGACACAAGGAAAAGGAGATGGTTAAGCTCTCCTTAGAAGAGCTATGACCAACCTAGACAGCATATTAAAAAGCAGAGACATTACTTTGCCAACAAAGGTCCGTCTAGTCAAAGCTATAGTAGTCATGTGTGGATATGAGGGTTGGACCATAAAGAAAGCTGATTGCCAAATAATTGATGCTTTTGAACTGTGGTGTTGGAGAAGACTCTTGACAGTCCTTCACATAGCAAGGAGAGCCAACCACTTAATCCTGAAGGAAATCAGTCCTGAATATTCACTGGAAGGACTGATGCTGAAGCTGAAGCTCCAATCCTTTGGCTGCCTGATGCAAAGAAAAGACCCTGATGCTTGTAAAGATTGAAGGCGGGAGGAGAAGGGGACGACAGAGGGTGAGATGGTTGGATGACATCACTGACTCAGTGGAGTGAGCACGAGTTTGAGTAAGCTCCAGGAGTTGGTGATGGACAGGTAAGCCTGGTGTGCTGCAGTCTACGGGGTTGCAGAGTCTGACATGACTGAGCGACTGAACTGAACTGAACTGAGGTTCTCCTTAGAAAGGGCCCATGTGTGTGCTTGGTCACTCAGTCATGTCCTACTCTTTGCAGTCCCATGGACTATAGTCCACCAGGCTTCTGTGTCCATGAAATTCTCCAGGCAAGAATACTGAAGTGGGTTGCCATTTCCTCCTCCTAGGGTATCTTCCCAACCCAGGGATTGAACCTGTGTCTCCTGCACTGGCAGGTGGATTCTTTACCACTGAGGCACCTGAAAAGCCCAGAAAGGGCCAAGACTCATATGAATACAATGTTCCTTCCCCACCAAGACAAAGCTTTCCTCCTATTTTGAAACCAACTGCATGCTTGTCTCAGTATTTCTGTTTAACCTTAAAAGTTCATTTGGAAACTTCTGTGAAATCTTTCTCTCTCTTTTTTCTTTTGCTTACATAGCTGCTTGAAATGCTTTAACTTTCCTATAGTCTAGTTAGAAACAGTGCCTTGAAGATAGCCAACTGTCCTGTAGAAGTTTCTAGAGGTGAAATTCCAGACATGAAGACCTTCACAGGAGAACTCTCTTTTTCTAGGATTCACAGCAAACTAAATGTCTGTGTATCACAGTGCATCACTGCATTTACATGTGAATCTCCCTGCTACTATTATATTGAAGGCCAAAGTTGTTCTTTCCAGAGATGCATTTCCTGAAATGTGCCCAGGAATTTTCATGAACTTTGAAACTGTGTTGTGTAGTGGTTAATAAGGAAAGCTTTAGCGTTTGAACCCTGGAAATGTCTCTTACTAACTATGATGGTGGTGGTTTAGTCACTAAGTTGTGTCTGACTCTTGCGACTGCATGGACTGTAGCCCGCCAGGCTCCTCTGTCCATGGGATTCTCCAGGCAGGAATACTGGAGTGGGTTGCCATTTCCTTTGCCAGGGGATCTTCCCGACCCAGGAATCAAACCTGGGTCTCCTGCATTGCAGGCAGACTCTTCACCAACTGAGCTATGAGGGAAGCCAACTACTAACTGTAGTTACTTGTAAAAGGACATTGTTGTGTAACTTACCTTTTAGGGTTATTGTGAAGATTGAAGATCGGTGTTAAACCTTTAGCACAGGATGTAGCATATAAGGAACTGACTGACAATGCTGCTTTTTATAATTTCTTATGGTGGGGAAGATGTTGACGATGGGGAAGAGGAGGAGGAGGAGGAAGGGCGTGGGGTTGGAGCAGCAGCAGTTGTGGTAGCAGCAGAAGCCTCTCTCATTGATAAAAACAAATGCTGACCTTTTCACAAGTGTCCTCTCAGAGTCCGCTTACGTTAACTCTGATTCTGGCCAGACTTGCCCTCCTGTATACCTGCTTCTACACTCACTGAGGAGTCATCCCTCTCATTGACTTCTCCTGATGTTTACGAGGTCCTTTAACAGAGACTGTCACTGCTTATTTCTCCTCATTTCTCCAGATCTTCCTTCATTCCCAGATCAAGTATTGCCTCCCTCCTGAGGTCTGCCAGGCTTGCCCCAGTTCCCAGTTTTCTAACCCTTCTCTCATTTATTGGGAGCTCATTTTACCTGCATGACAAATTAGGAAGGCTGGAAATAGACATATATTGAGCACTACCACATGCCAGAGAACTTCCCTTGTGGCTCAGTGGTAAAGAATTTGCCTGCCAATGCAGGAGAAACAAGAGAAGGAAATGGCAACCCACTCCAGTATTCTTGCCTGGGAAATCCCACGGACAGAGAAGCCTAGCGGTCTACAGTCCATGGGGTCCCAAAAGAGGCAGACATGACTTAGTGACTAAACAACAATAACAACATGCCAGGGACTGTGCTAGGCATGCATTTTGACTCGTGTAGTTCTCTCCAGCATTAATTTTACATACTGAGAAATGAAGAGCTCAGAGTGGTACAGATTTGCTCAGGGTTATACTGGTAAGTGATCAAGATCTGAACACAAATCTTTCTACCTCTTAGAGTCCTGCCTTCAATCCCTCACATGAGATCACCAGGTACCAGGAGAAGATAGCCAGTCTCTAGGGAGGAGGGAAGAAGTCCTCAAAGGTCAATGCCAGTCTTTCAGTACACTTGGTTGCGGATGGGTACTTCTCAGTGGGCAGTGGGATTTGCTTACACCAAAGGCAGCTCTCAGAAATCTGAAACCTTAACTTGGAAGTAAAGGGCACATCCAGTTTTGAAAATCAGTTGTACATTTGTGGAACAGTGTTCCTTCTGTGTGTTTCCCACCTATGACATTCTTATGATTGTTGTCAAATGTTCTGTTGATACTGGGGGGAGACCTCATGGACATAATAATAAAAGCTTGTATTGGCAGAATTATAGATTAGCTGAGATATGGCCCATTCGGCCCTGGACTAGCAAACTCAGCTCCAGGGTCACCTGAGGACTGTACAAAGACTCTCAGGAAGGAAGGCAGGGTGGGGGCGGGCTTGACCACAATCCAACAACTGTCTGGTCCTGTTGGAATGTAGAGATACTTTCAAGAATTTACTTGAGTCCTTCTCAAGTTTTTTCCCCAGTTCCTTCTCAGGGAACATGATGCTCCAGCCACATTCAGGTAGTCTGTGGACCACATGGGTTTGTGACTTGCTTTAAAAACCTTTGTGATGGTTGATGGGATTGACTGTTTGCACTAAAAAGCTCTCATCAACCTGAAGGCTTTGTAAGTCTGCAGCTAGAGGCAACCCAAAGATATGGGATTTTAGAAAGTAATCAACCTGGATGTTGGGGAAAGGTCAGGTGATCCCTTAACAGGAAAGGTATAAGCCTCAGAGGAGATATCCAGCCCCAGGCATGCCATTCTTTTTCTGGGAGCATTTTTCTAACCCCCCACCCCTGACCCCAGGCCCCTTGATTGTTTCTCTACAAAAGCTTATCCTTTAGGAATTCTACTTTGGAAAGATGAAAGTATATAGAAATACGTGTTCAGACCATCCAAAAAATTTAGCCTTGGAGAGAGAGTCTTCAGATAGCTCAGTGTCAGAAAGTCAAAAGAAAGAACATGTAGTTATTGAGTTAATAGAAAATGATTTCCCTGAAAGGGCAAATATTTTTCGAAAGAGCTCAAAGACTTAATGTTCCTTGAGAAAAAAAAAAGACATTGTATCTCTGCTACCTTTTGTGGCTAGAAGATTCCAGTCCTCAGTCGCCTGTTTATCTGGTCCTCCCCTGCCCCCCTCCCCACCCGCCACAACCATGCCTAGCCCCTGGTGGATGAGAACTCCAGCAGGATGTATTTGTAGTCAAGATTAGGTTGCAGAGAAAACAAATTCCCCCGGGTACCGAGAATGGCTTGGAGGCGCTCAGATCCTGTTCCCAGACCTTTGGAAAGCACTGGACAGACTCTTAAGGAGTCCCAGGGAAATTGGAGTCCAGGCATTTTCATAAAGAAGTGAGGGGGTGGTGGGGGGGTGCAGAAATCCCAGAGAGTTGGAGGAAGAGAACACCATGATATCTGCTGAAAGTACATGCTAGAAATTACTGATAGAAATATACTGCTGGGCGAGAGCCTATTACGGACTGGGTTAATGCACGAAATGGATGTCAAAGGCCCAGGGAACATATGTTCAGCTTCCCTATTGGGGGTGGGTGGCCCCAGATGGCCTCCCGAGGTGTGTCGCATGCAGCCTTGGGACCAGCTGCAGCGAGGGCAGTGCTTTTTATCAGACTCGGCCGCCCAGGTCAGTTTGCTCACGAAAAGGGAGTTGACCACAAGACTGCATCAAGAACTGGTGGGGTAGGGGAGGGCTCTCAGGAATGAGCTGGTTTTCCTCCTTTCTTGAGACTATCTGTCTTTCTTTGTTTTTGCATTTTCTTGGAAACAACTTTGTCTGATTATGCAGCTTATCTGTCTCTTCCAAACTCAGACTTGCACTTGACCTTGACTTGTCGCAGTTTTCTAACACCCAGCTGTACTTGAGGATGTACTGGACATATCCTTCTTCCCTCATCTCCCTTTCTTTTCTTGGTGTCCTCATTTCAACCCTGCAGGAGGACTGGTTCAGACGATGTTTTTGTACCATCCTCCGGCCTAGAGTTCTGTGTCACTAAGCCAAGCTCCGGGTTGGGTCAGGTGGTTATCCTTAACCTTTCCGTGTGCCTGGAAGATGGAATCAGGTGACGGAAACCTGGTTATCCCCTCAGTTAAGAGCCAAAGATGGGGCCTGAGGTGGAGGGCTCCAATATAGCCCTCCATAGCACTCAACACTCCCTGCTTGAGAATAACAGTTGGCAGAATAAAGCATACCCTTTGAAAGGTACAGAACTTTTGCAAAAGTTTCCTAGGTAGACAGTCTCCCAAAGCTGTTGTTTGCATATGTTTTAGTGGCATAGCACTTGAATTGTTTATACCTTCTTCTTTTTTAAAAACAAAGGAGAATGGCATTGAAACATGTAAAATATCATGTATGAAACGAGATGCCAGTCCAGGTTCGATGCACGATACTGGATGCTTGGGGCTGGTGCACTGGGATGACCCAGAGGGATGGTATGGGGAGGGAGGAGGGAGGAGGGTTCAGGATGGGGAGAACATGTATACCTGTGATGGATTCATTTTGATATTTGGCAAAACTGATACAATTATGTAAAGTTTAAAAATAAAATAAAATTAAAAAAAATAAAAACAAACTTCAATAGAAACACACTGTCTTGGCTTCTCCTATGTGATGACAGCCTTTTATTTATGAGAAATTTTATTCAGTGTCATCAAAAGCATGGTTGAGACAAAAAGTTTTGTGCTCTTAACATAGGTGGTTGCAGCAAAGGAAATATTTGTAGATTGCTGTGGATTGTTGTAGACTGCGTGACAACTTTTGGGGAAATGTAGAGTCCAGTACACACCACCGTTCATGGTGTCCAGCTGACAGCCAGCTGGGCCTCTGCTTAGCTGTGACTTGGGAGCGGCACTCTAGCCAGGAGAGTGGTTCTAAAGTCTCTGTGACTCCTCTGTGGCTTTGTTTTCAGGCTAGACAGATGCGTGAGATGAGCACGTAGTCATCTGAGGCTTGCTCCGGGTAAAACTGTGAACAAAACTGTTTTACCTTTGACAGCTCGTTTACTTAGCAACTAAACAACAACAACAACTGTTTATCAAGACATGCTTATTTTTTTGGATGAATTATATGCTGCTGCTGCTGCTAAGTCATGTCAGTCGTGTCCGACTCTGTGCGACCCCATAGACGGCAGCCCATTAGGCTCCCCCATCCCTGGGATTCTCCAGGCAAGAACACTGGAGTGGGTTGCCATTTCCTTCTCCAATGCATGAAAGTGAAAAGTGAAAGTGAAGTCGTTCAGTCGTGTCTGATTCCTAGCGACCCCATGGACTGCAGCGCACCAGGCTCCTCCATCCTTGGGATTTCCCAGGAAAGAGTACTGGAGTGGGGTGCCATTGCCTTCTCTGGAATTATATGCTACTAATAACCATAATAATGTCAACCCAGGAGAAAAAAATTTTTTAAGACTCAGAAATTTATGATCATAAATGAAAATATTGAATTTATATACATATTTTTGTTGCAGAGAAGTATAGTGCAGTGATTAATATGATTTTCAAATATAAAATTATATTGCACTAGGATAGAAATGGGGGAGGGATACACTTTATCACACTAAGTGGGCAGACTAATTGCATGATGTATTTATTTTGGGATTAAAAAGCAAATACCTCTGGTGTTCTTTAATTTTTGACTGTGTTTCCTATTTGTCTGAAATATCAAATACAGTTTGAATGTTTCAAGCCAATTTATGTATTCCTCTTAAAACAGTAATTTGTTTTATTGAGACATGCTTCTAGAAGGCAAATAGAAAACTACATCAATGATGGATTTAGGAATGGGAAAAGATCTAGTTACTCAAAATGATTCTGTTTCTACTTGGTTTTGAAATTATCATGGAACATCATTCTGATGCTTACTTGGAAAACTAGTCTCTCATAAATATAACATTGATTGAGTTTATCTAGATTTTATCTAGAAATTTAAAATTAAGTTGTAACATTCTACACTCCCATTTCCTTCTCTGTACTTAATTCTGACAGGTACGGGTCTTTAGAGAAGCCAAAGTTTTAAAGATGAGACATTTCAAATTCTTTGAGCCAAAGAGAGCTTTTTTCAAAGTATATGGTACTTGGGGTCAAGATATTTTTTCTTTTTTAAAATTGAGATGTTTCAAAAATGAAACACACCATTTTCACTCTATTAAAGTTTATAATTAGTGGTTTTTAGTGTACTTATAATATTGTACAACGATTACCCTATCTAAATCCATAACACATTACTCTCCAGAAAACTCCATACCTCCCATTTGCCCCTCCTCCAACCTTTGATAATTACTAATCTATTAATATTTTCTGTCTCTATGGATATGCCTATTCTGACATTTCACACACATGGAATTATACAGGACGTGATTTCTTTCACTTGGCATCACATTTTCAAGGTTCCTCTATGTTGTAGCACTGATTGGTACTTTATTCTTTTCTGTGGTCAAATATTCCATTGTGGGACTTCCCTGGTGGCTCAGTGGTAGAGAACCTGGTTGCATGCAGGAGACATGGGTTCAATCCCTAGGTTGGGAAGATCACCTGGGAAGGAAACAGCTACCCACTCCAGTGCCCTTGCCTGGGAAATCCCACGGACAGGGGAGCCTGGAGGGCTACAGTGCATGGGGTCTCAAAAGAGCTGGGCATGACTTAGTGAGTAAACAACAACAGCAAGTATTTCACTGTACAGATGTAGCACGTGTTGCTTAGTCATCAATTGAAATGAGTTGTTCCCACTTGTGGCCATTACAAATAATTCTGCTGTAAATATTCATGTACAAGGTTACGTATGAACATATTTTGTCAGTTCTCTTGTGTGTATACCTAGGAATGAAATTGCTATGTCATATGGTAACTCTGTGTTTAACTTTTTGATGACCTGCCAAAATGTGGTACCATTTTACATAAAACATGTTTATATGTCTTTGCTGTTTGTAGGCAAAATGTGCATTTCTATACTAGGGGATTCCTTTTTAGTTTCAAAAATTAAAAAAAAAAGCACTTGAGTGAATTTTAGCTTGAATTTTTAAGAGAAAAGACTAAATAGAAGAAAATTTCACATAACAAAGTGAAACAATAATTTTTGTAAAAGTTTTCCATACGTATATCTTTTCATTTTTGAAAAATGTGTTTATGAATGAAAGGATTTGGTATTTTTATTTCTAAGAATTAAAAATTGATATGTATTCAGTTTACTCATCACTAAGGAAAGAGTGTTATGTCAAAACAGTGAAGTTCCCCTTTAGAAAATATTTCCATCACTAACTCTGAATAATGAAAGCAATTATTTTAGATGTGGTAATGCATACTGTGTTTAAAAAGATATTTTATATTTGCCATACACAGACTGTAAAGCCAGGACACAGACCCTCAGTTATAGATGAGAGTCTTCTGGAAGAGAAGGGAAGACGGGCAGCGTTTTTGTTGAGCGCCAAGACTTGAACATGAAGTAATTTTGCACATGGCACTGGTAAGGCGTCCTTTCAAGTGCAACAAGCTCTTGGCCACCAATTCCTGGTGAGTGTCCTCAAGTACGATCACTGGCTTTTATTTGGGAATTTCTCCCCAGTGTTGGTTTTATAGGTATAAATTATCTGAGTGTCAAAAAACCAAAGTATTCCATAAATCTATAAATTTTACCCACTGCCGTTCTATTAAACAGCACTTTTCTTATTAAGCAGTAATTCTCTCTACTCTTCCAGAATTGCAGCCAGTGGGAGAATGTACAAGGGCACAGATTCTTGCTCTCCTATTCACTGGGTTTGAATAGCAAAAGCCTTCTCGTGTCCAGAGCCGCAGGGTCCCTATAACTAGCAGTTATAGCAGTTAGGACAACGCACTGCATGAGTGTGGTAGGCAGAATGATGACCCCCCCCAAAGCTGTCCACGCCCTAATCCCTTTAACCTCTGAATGTGTTCTGTTACATGGCAAGGGAGAATTATGGTTATAGATGAAATTAAGGTTGCTAATCAGCTGACTGTGCAATGGGGAAGTTATCCTGGATTATCTGAGGAACCCAGTATAATCACAAGGGTCCTCCAGCCCACTCAGCCGCAGTGTCCCCTTTTGGCTTCCCTGGTGGCTCAGGTGGTAAAGAATCCGCCTGCAATGCAGGAGACTCGGGTTCTATCCCTGGTCGGGAAGATCCCCTGGAGAAGGAAATGGCAACCTACTCCAATACTCTTTCCTGGAGAATCCCATGGACATGAAGAGCCTGGCAGGCTACAGCCCGTGGGGTTGCAAAGAGTTGGGCACAATTGAGGGACTAAAGCACTGGAAGTGGAGGGAGGCAGAAGATTGAGAGTCGAGAAGGAGATGTGATGATGGAAGCAGACGTCAGAGGGAGGTAGCAGGAGAGAGACTTGACTGGTCACTGCTGGCTTTGAAGGTGGAAGGGACCACAAGCCAAGGAATGCAGGCAGCCTTTAGAATCCAGGAAAAGCAAGGAATCCGAGTGTCCCTTGGAGCCTTCAAAAGAGACACAGCCCTGCTGACATCTTGATTTTTTTTTTTTTCCTGCCAATGAGGCCTATTTCAGACTTCTGGCCTCTAGAAGGATAAGAAAATAAATTTTTGTTGTTTTATGTCACCAAGTTTGTGGTCATGTGCTACAGCAGCAGTAGCAAACTATTAACAGAATGAGATTGTTCAAAGTGACTACAAAAATATTGGGAGTTATGACAGGGAAATGTTAAATAGTGAAAAATATGGAAAAATTTGAAGCTGATGAACACGTATTGATGAGCAATGAAGGAAGAGAGGGTGATGGGAAGGAGGCTTTTTCCATACTGTTTCCCAAATCATCTCCTCAGCCCAGTTAGGTTTCTTCCATTCTCTCTCCTTCTGGTTGTTCCCACTTAACAGCATCCAGAATACCTTAATCTTTGCAGTAGTTCCTGGGCAAAGCTGCTTGCTTCCTGCTCTCCTCTAGTTTTTATTCTGAGAGTCATCTCCCTTCACGTATCTATCCATCCAAGTCTCACCTTCCCAGTGTCCCTATGGTACCCAGCACAGTGAGGGCCATATTAAAGGGTGTGCATACTTCTTGACTGATTAAAAAGAGGAAATATGGTGATGCTATCTGGAGAGAGGGTAACGTTTATCTGGTCACTGATGACCATCAATTGGTGATAGTAGCCTATTAGAAACTAAAAAAAAAAAAATCTTTCTGGAGTTAATTCCTATGTCCTTTTGCTTTTTAGTTTGTTTTGCACAAACCCCAACAGTTTAAATTAATCTGCATTTTTGTTTTCTTGTAGGTCACTCATACTTATTTTGTTTTCTGTACAATATGCATATGGGGTAAGTCCATTAATGAGCTCTGATTCCATGTTGAAAGTTTACTTTACTGAATGCATTACTTTTATTATACTGTCTTAAACCATTTTTTAAAATTGAAGTATAATTTACAATGTTGTGTTAGTTTCAGAACTAAAAGAAAAATGATTCAGTTATATATCTCTATCTATCTGCCTCTTGATTCTTCTCTATTATAGGTTATCACAAGATATTGAATACAGTTCCCTGTGGTATACAGTAAAATCTTGTTGTTTATATTAGGTTTAATGATGTGTTTATGTTAATCCCAAACTTCTAATTTATCTCCCCCACACCTTTGGTAACCATTAGTTTGCTTTCTATGTCTCTGAATCTATTTCTGTTTTGTAAATAAGTTCATTAGTATCATTTTTTTAGATTCCACATGTAAGTGAGATCATATGGTATCTTTCTCTCTCTGACTTACTTAACTTAGCTTCACTTACTTCATGGATAATCTCTATCCATGTTGCTGCAAATGGCATTATTTCATTCTTTTTTATGGCTGAGTAGTATTCCATTGCTGCTGCTGCTGCTGCTAAGTCGCGTCAGTCGTGTCCGACTCTGTGTGACCCCATAGACGGCAGCCAACCAGGCTCCCCCGTCCCTGGGATTCTCCAGGCAAGAACACTGGAGTGGGTTGCCATTTCCTTCTCCATATACATATTCCATTATGTATATGTATATATACACACACATTTCATTATATATATGTGTATATATATATGTGCATATAATATCACATCTTCTTTATCCATTCATTTGTTGATGGACATTTAGGTTGATCCCATGTCTTGGCTATCATAAACAGAGCTGCTGTGAATATTTTTTTGCATTTGTCTTTTCGAATTAGAGTTTTCTTTGGATATATGCCCAGGATTGGGGTTGCAGGATTGCATAGTAACTCTATTTTCAGTTTTTTAGGGACTTCTATATTGTTCTTCATACTGCCTACACCAATTTGCATTCCCAACAGCAATACAGGAAGATTCCCATTTCTCCACACACTCTCCAGCATCTATTATTTGTAGAGTTTTTGATGATGGCCATTCTGACTGGTGTGAGGTGATACCTCATTGTAGTTTTGATTTGCATTTCTCTAATGATTAGTGATATTGAGCATCTTTTCATATGCCTGTTGGCCACTTGTGTATCTTCTTTGGAGAAATGTCATTTAGGTCTTCTACCCATTTTTTTTTTTTTTTTTTGGTTGTTAGGGTTTGTTTTTGGTTTTTTTTTTTTTTGTATTAAGCTGTATGAGCTCTTTGTCTATTTTGGAAATTAATCCCTTATTGGTAGCATTATTTATAAATATTTTCTCCCAGCCAGTAGGTTGTTTTTTTCAATTTGTTTATGGTTTCCTTTGATATGTAAAATATTTAAGTTTAAATAGGTCCCATTTGTTTATTTTGGTTTTTATTTCCATTACTCTAGGATATGGATCCAAGAAAATTTTGCTGCAACTCATGTCAAAGAGAGTTCTGCCTATATTTTCATCTAGGAGTTTTATACTATCCTGTCTTTTAGGTCAATAATCCGTTTTGAGTTTATTTTTGTACATGGTGTTAGGGAATGTTCTCAATTCATTCTTTTACATGTAGCTGTCCAGTTTTCCCAGTAACATTTATTGAAGAGATTCTCTTTTCTATATTGTGTATTCTTGTTGTAGATTAATTGACCGTAAGTTCATGATTGTATGTCTGAACTTTCTATCCTGTGCCTTTGATGTATATGTCTGATTTTGTGACAGTGCCATGCTGTTTTGATTATTGTCACTTTGTAGTATAACCTGAATTCAGGGAGCATGATTCCTCCAGCTCTGTTCTTCTCAAGACTGTTTTGGCTATTCAGGGTTTTATGTGTTTCCATACAAATTAAAAAAAAATTTGTTCTAGTTCTGTGAAAAAATACCATTGATAATTTGATAGGGATTGCATTGAATCTGTAGATTGCCTTGATTAGTGTGGTTCTTTTAACAGTATTGATGCTTGCAATCCAAGAACACGATATATCTTTCCATCTATTTGTGTTGTCTTTGATTTCTTTCATCAGTGTCTTATAGTTTTCAGGGTACAGGTATTTTTGCCTTTTCAGGTAGGTTTATTCCTGGGCATTTTATTCTTTTTGATATAATGGTAAGTGGGATTGTTTCCTTAATTTCTCTTTCTGATATTTTGTTGTTAATGTATAGAGATGCAAGAGATTTTTCTCTGTGTTGATTTTTATCCTATAACTTTACTAAATTCATAGTTTTTTGGTGACATCTTTAGGATTTTCTATGTATATTATCATGTCATATACAAACAGTGACAGTTTTATTTCTTCTTTTCCAATTTGGATTCTTTTTATTTCTTTTTCTTTTCTGATTGCTGTGACAGGACTTTCAAAACTGTATTAGGTGTAAGTGGCAAGCACTGGCATGCTTGTCTTGTTCCTGATCTTAGAGGAAATATTTTCATGTTTTCACCATTGAGTATGATGTTAGCTTTGGGTTTGTCATATATGACCTTTATTATCTTGAAGTATGTTCCCTTTATGCCCACTTTTTGGAGAGTTTTTTTTTTTTTTAACCTCATAAGTGGATGCTGAATTTTATCAAAAGGTTTTTCTACATCTATTGAGATAATCATATGGTTTTTAATCTTCAATTTGTAAATGGGGTTTATCACATTGGTTGATTTGCAGGCAGATCTTGAAAAATCTTTGCATTCCTTGGATAAATAAATCCCACTTGATCATGATATATAAGCCTTTTAACATATTGTTGGAGTTGGTTTGCTGGCATTTTGTTGAGAATTTTGCATCTATGTTCATTAGAGATATTGGCCTATAATTTAATTTTTTGTGATATCTTCATCTGGTTTAGATATCAGGGTGATGGTGGCCTTATAGAATGAGTTCGGAAGTGTTTCCTTCTCTGTAATGTTTTGGGATAGTTTCAGAAGGATAGGTGTCATCTCTTCTCTGAATGTTTGGTAGAATTTCCCTGTGAAGCCATCTGGTTGTGGACTTTTTGTTTGTTGAAATTATTTTAGTCACAGATTCAATTTCAGTACATGTAATTGATCTTTCATATTTTCTATTTCTTCCTGGTTCAGTCTTGGGAGATTGTACCTTTCTAAGAGTTTATCCATTTCTTCCAAGTTGCCCAATTTATTGGTCTCTAGTAGACTTTTACGCTCCTTTGTTGGTGTGTCAGTTGTGACTTCTTTTTCATTTTTAATTTTACTGATTTGAGCCGTCTCCTTTTTTTCTTGATGAGTCTGGCTAAAGGTTTCTCAATTTTGTTTACATTTTCAAAGAACCAGTTTTAAGTTTCATTGATCTTTTCTATTGTTTTCTTGTCTCTATTTCATTTATTTCAGTTTTGATCTTTACGTTTCTTTCCTTCAGCTACCTTTGGGTTTTGTTTGTTGTTATTTCTTTATTATACTTTTAAACAAGTCACTCTCTGGGGCTTTTTTTCCCATTTGTAAAAAGGAAGTGTTGGATTAAATGGGCTATAAGATTTCTTTTATATCCTACCATCAAGACTAGTATAAAATCGCCTAGGTATTAGACATTTCTTTGTTTTATAACAGAACTATTTTTTCAAAACTTTTTTCAGAGGGCAGAAGGAAGCAGCTGGGCCATTACAAGATTAAATCAAGAAGTATAAAATTAAATTTGAACATTTTAACTCAGGAAAAGGATAAGCCTTGAACATTCTGTTCTGCTCCTCTCTAGAGAGTCTAAGTGATTAAACCCAACTTCAGACACGTCTAGGAAATCCTATTGGAGGCAGTCTGTATTCAGGTTGATCTTGAGACAGTCAGACTGGTTTAAATCATGCTAATAAATACATCTCTGTCTATCCATCCTGTAGCTTGGACCTATCCAGTCCAGCTTCTGTGATTCAAGTTATCATAGGTCTTTTCAAAGTGAATCAAAATAGAAAGTTGCCATTCATTCTCCTTTATCTTTTAGTCGGGAGCAGAAAGCACATGTATTAAAGAATAGGATGCCCTGGGTTCCTCTGTCAGTGATTCATCTCATAACCTATTCAAGACTCAGTTTTCTCCTATGGGAAGTGGGCTTGATAAAACCTGCCCAGCTTAGTTCACAGGCATTTCAGAGCATCACCTCAAATAATGAACCGAAACACACTGAAATATATGTTTGTGGATTATTTGTCCTCTTACCTTACTTTTTAAAGTTTCTTTTGTATTATGTTCTGTTTTTCTATTATAAAAGTCTATAGAGTGCTAAATCGTACATTCTTCACTTCTTTATGTTTCGTATGAGTGCATATAACACCTGAACAAAGGTTATTCTATCTTGGCTCTTCCTGCCAGCTTCTGGTGTGCAGAGATTCTAGAGATTTCCCCAGAGCGAGACTGTACTGTAGATGGATTTTAAAGATAGAGATATAAATTGATAAAATCTCCGTGGAAAGTCAATTTGGCATCATCTATCAGGATTTTAAATGCATGTGCCTATTGACATAGCAATTTCCCTATTTGAAATTTATCGTATATATTTATTCTGACATGGATGAATATATATGCACAAGAATATTAGTTTAAAGGTAGCATTCAGAAGCAAGAGGGGAGATAATTAAATGTCCATTAATAAAGACTAGCTAAATAAGTTATAATATTGAGTTGGCCAAAAAGTCCACTTGGGTTTTTCTGTAAGATGTTATAGAGAAACCCAAGCGAACTTTTTGGCCAACCCAATACTTTGTTTAATGGGTAGCCATATGCAGTAATTTGGAATGACTTTGAAGACGTAAGTGAGAAAAGCAAGGTACAAAGAAATACACCTTTTGCATAAAAGCAAAACAAGGACAAAATCACCAAAAGTGTGTGTGTGCGTGTGTGTGTGCATGCGTGTGTGTGTGTGTTTGGTCCTTGTATATTAATATGCTTATAAATGCCCAGACATGGAGTTGAGGTGAGCAGTTATCTTTAGGAGAAGGAACTGGGGACCAGAGTTAGAAGAGAAAATTTCTTTTTCCATTATACTGTTTTGAACTGATTGAATTATCATGTACATATGTTATTCGCTTTAAAAAAAACCATAAAAGCACAAATGCAGGACAGATCATTAATCTAGAAATTAGTAAAATGTTTTCTTGAACTTTCTATGCAACCAATATTTGTTTAAAATATCTGGGATAAAACAGATAGTGAGTTTTATTTTTTTCTCTTTGAAGAGTAATGTTGGTTTTTGAGAATGCTAGTATATTCCCAGAGAATGTGGTTTGTACTTTGAATGTTGACTTGTCTGAGATACTGTCTTTATCTCTTTTTAATGGGGTTATACAATCTGGTTCTGAGGTACAGTTTCTTCCTTTATAGACGCCTCCCTCCTTTAAAGTGATGTTTGTTGGGATATGTCTGATGTAGAAGAACTTTGTAGGGACTAAAATTGCCTCTTGCTTTTTTCTTTTATTGGTCCAAGTTGAAGTTTTATATGTGTTTCTTTATTATAATTCTACTAATCTACTTTGAAAGGATTCTTCTCTGAAATGTAATTTAGCTACAAACATCTCCGTAATATTAACGTAATAAAGTTTAAAAAATAACAAACTTGTCTTTATTATCAAACCATCTAATCAACTGACCTTCTTTTTTCTCTGGTTGTTTTGGTATTTCACCGAACACATCCCAACCTTAAATGAACCCAAATGTTCAGAATAGTTATTTTAAGTGCTTTCATGCTGTCCTGACCTGGCCCTGAGCATTTGATTTTTTTTTTTTTTACCTTATCAGGGTTTTGAACTTAACATTTCTGCATTCATAGATAACAGTGTTACCCAAAGCTCAAGAGGTATATGTTTCTGAAACTTCAATTACATTTTTTAACTTAAATTATCTAATTCCTTAGCTCTTGTCAAGATTCAAATTTTTATGTATTTTTCAATGACCCATAAGAGTTATGGTTATAAAAATATATTTTTAATTAATGATTAATCAAAATATTTTATTGTTTCTGAGCATATTTTTCAAGAAAAAAGAGGTCTTAATCGTATGATTGAAAAGAAAAATATGCCACTTAGACTCCTTGCCCTCACATCACATATACATATACACTTGTGTATGTATATGGGGCTGTATACTTTTGCACATGTATATGTAATGAAGGGGATATGTATACATTTGTGCATTTCATACATATACCTGTATACTCATGTATGTTTTACATAAGTGTGTTTGTGTATTTATGTATAGTATATTTATATATACATATCTTCTATCTGAACTGTGCGTATTGCTGTGCAGAATCTTTTAAGCTTAATTAGGTCCCCAAGAGAAACACAAGTTTTGTATATTAATGCATATATGTGGAATCTAGAGAAGTGGTACAGATAAACCTAGTTCCAGGGCAGGAATAGAGATGCAGACATAGAGAAGAGACACACAGACACAGGGGAGAGGATGAATTGGAAATTGAGATTGACAAATGTGCACTGTCATATATAAAACAGATAGCTAGTGGGAACCTGCTACATAGCTCAAGGAGCTCAGCTGCGTGCTCTGTGGTGACCTGGAGGGGGTGGGAATGGGAAGAGGCAGTGGGAAAGCCACAGGAAGGGGATGTATGTATACATATAGCTGATTCATTGCAAGGACTGATGCCGAAGCTGAAGCTCCAGTACTTTGGCCACCTGATGCGAAGAACTGACTCATTGGAAAAGACTGGGAAAGATTGAGGCCAGGAGGAGAAGGGGACTACAGAGGATGAGATGGTTGGAGGGCATCACTGACTCAGTGGAGTGAGCATGAGTTTGAGCAAGCTCCGGGAGTTGAAGATGGACAGGGAATCCTGGTGTGCTGCAGTCCATGGGGTCACAAAGAGTCGGACATGACTGAGCTACTGAACTGACTGATAGCTGATTCACTTTGTCATACAGCAGAAACTAACGCAACATCATTGTAAAGCAAATATACCCCAATTTTAAAAAAGAGAACAGTATGTATTGGTTCAGTTGTGTGATGTTTCCCCGTTATGTGTTGGTCTAAAGGCTAAAGTTTACACTCTTGTTAGTTTTAAAAGATCTATTAATTATAGAAGTGTGTGGCCCTATCTGGGGCTTCCCAGATGGCACGAGTGATAAAGAACCCACCTGCCAATGCAGGAGATGCAAGAGACACAGGTTCAGTCCCTGGGTCAGGAAGATCCCCTGGAGGAGAGCATGGCAAACCATTCCAGTATTCTTCCCATGGACAGAGGAGCCTGGTGGGCTACAGTCCATGAAAGAGTTGGACACAACTGAAGCGACTTATCAGGATGCACGTGGTCCTGTCCATACTCTTAGTTCCCAGCACCGAGAGCTGATAAACCACCTCTTCCCTCTCAACATGCAGCCCTGACCACCATGAACGAATCAATGCTCAGTGTGTTTTCACTGCAGGAATGCCATTCTGGCTGTCATTAAGGATCTCCTATGGACACCATTCCTATGACTATACTTTTGTATTTAAGTGACTGAAGACTCACCATGTACATAATGAGGGTTTGTGATTCTTCCCATAGGGGTGTGTGTGTGTGTGTGTAGGATGGGTTAAAGTTAAGAAAATATGTGATCATGTTGTAATTTAACTTTCTAAAGAGCGTGGTAGAAAACCTAGCTAGAAGTGGGGAAAAGGAGCAAATTACTCAAGTTCAGAAGCTTTCGGTTTGAGAGACACGTCAGAGGAGCCGTCTTGGGGTGTCAGCAAGCCGTAGGAGGAAGAGTCGTAATTCAAGCGCAAGACTGTGACAGCAGTGGTGACCCATGAGGGCCTCCCTGGGGGACGCATGCCCTAGCTGATCCTGGAGGGACAGGAAGAGAGTCTTGAAAGAAAAGTCACTCTTAAATTTAAGTTAGACACCGTGGTGTATGTGCGGTTTTCCCAGCTACATAGTTAACATTCTGAAATTGTTCACAACTTGGTAAACAAACTCTTACCAAGAGAGACAAATCATAGAAGTTTCTGGTTAAACATAAATGACTTCAAAGGAGGTCTTTTAAAAAAAATCCTAGCTCATGTAAACTTTTATTCTGCTCACATAATCATCAACTCTTTAAAAATTTTTTTTAATTAATTATTTTTGAGTATAGTTGCTTTGCAATGTTTTATTAGTTTCTGCTGTACAGCAAAGTGAATCAGCTATATGTATACATGTATCCCTTCTTTTTCGGATTTCCTTCCCATTTAGGTCACCACAGAGCACTGAGTAGTTTCCTGAGTTATAAAGTAGGTTCTCACTAGTTATCTATTTTATACATAGTACCAGTAGCATATATATGTCAATCCCAAACTCCAAATTCATCAACACATTGATTATCAAGCCACAGTGTAAGTTCTTTGCCTTTTTGTATATCAGTATTAGTCTTTCCAGAGACTCAGAGATAAAACTGTACTGTGAACTTCTCATGAGTTAGAAAAACCAAGAGTACTTGTCTTAATGTATATATCATGTACCCAGCTAGGTGATGAATACCGGTCAACTAAATCAATGCTTCACTTTCTAGGGTGGAAAGAAGTTTATTGGTCTCTGTGGAGGAAGAGATTGCTCTCTTTGCCAGTGCTTTCCTGAAAAGGGATCTCGGGTGAGTCATGTGAAATTTAGCATGGGTGGTGGGAGGGGAAAATGGGAAATTACTAATCAAAGGGCGTAAAGCTTCTATTATGCAAGATGAATAAGCTCTAGAGATCTTCCACCCAGCATTTTATCCACTGTCATCAATATGTTATTGTTGAATCACTTTGTACAGAAAGGGTCCTGGTGTACACAGCCCACTCTGGGTCGCCATATTGATATTCATGTTTTAAAAGCACTAGTTGCAAAGTATTAATACTGCAGTGAGTTAAGAAAAACCCACTTAACTTTGTTTAAAGAAGTGTTTCTAGACATTTGACTGCATGACTCTTGGACGTCTTTATAACCTTGTGGAATAGTGTCCCGTAATCAAAGTGATAGTTGCAGTTATCACATACTCCTTATGTGCCAGGCACTGGTCTGACGTGCTCAAAATGCTTTAGCTCACTGATCCCTCACAATAACTCTCTTCCCATCTTATGGTGCCATCTTTGCAGAGCCAAAGACATCAGCACAGAACAACTGAGCACCCTGCTCAAGTCCACAGTGCTTTTGATGACCACACTCGATTCTCTGTCCTTAGATGCACAATAATAACCCTCTTGGTTACAGTATATGGGGTCTCTTGAACATTTATTTATAAACCTCTCTCACATATCCTGACAGCAGCAGTTGGCAGGCACTAATTCACCTGTGCTGGGACTATTAGATCAAACTATCCCATTGGTTTAAAACACTCCCACAGTATTACAAGAAAAGAATATTTCAGAAGTTTTAGACAATTTTGAGTCAGATCAGTGATTTTTGAAATGTGTCCAGATGGATCCAATAAGGCTGTGTGTGATGCTCAAAAAACACAATTCCATAAAGATCAGTCCACCAGGATCCAAAATATCATCTTTCTGAGAGAAAGGACTGTATATTTCCCCCACAGTATTCCTTTATCTTCACACAGTAGTCATACAATATGTGTGTGGTTCCTTTGTCAAGTCCTTTGCTGTAACCAGCTTCCTTGTTGAGCTTAAGTTATGGAAAATCCCTTTCTGCTTGAACTGGTTTGTTTCTTCTCCAATACATCACAACTTTTGGTGATCAGAATCTATCTTGAGCTTTTTCCCCAGCCACTTTTATGATTTATTTATTTTTTAAAGTCTTCATTGAATTTATTGTCGTATTGCTTCTGTTTAATGTTTTTATGGCCGTGAGGCACATGGGATCCTAGCTCCCCCATCCAGGGATTGAACCCGTACCCCCTGCATTGTAGGGTGAAGTCTTAAGCACAGGACCAGTAGGGAAGTCCCCACAATAAAATCTGAAAACCACATTTGCCAGAAAGCAAAGTTAGGACCCTAAAAATGAGCACTCTAAGAAATGCTTTAGCTTTTTTCATGTCAGTGGACCCAATAGTCAGAAAAAAAGCCTCATGTTTTTATGAGGTTGTCCATGTAAATGTGCCAAGATTGCAAGCCAAGATTTTAAGACCCTTGGAGCTTGAGGTCCAAGAGAAATGGAGGGATCTTCGGCTCCATGGCAGGAATGGGATGGGAACACCACAGAACAAAGGTGACACCAGGTAGGTGTGGTCCTGACTTAATGATGTTTGGAAACATTTTCTTTTTTTACTGACACACCTGCATGGACGAGTGGTGGTGCTCCTGGCTCCAGTGGTTCATAGGCCATGATCGCTTGATATCTACAATGCAGAGGACAGTCCCCATCAAAGAAGGATCCATCCTCAAATGCCGGTAGTGCCGAGGTTGAGAAATCCTGCTCTCAGTCCACAGAAGTTCTGAGGCTAGAAGGATTATTATGTCCATTGGTCAATACGGGGAACCCTGGATTTCCAAGAGTTTTAAATAACTTGGTTAAATGTGGAAGGGGTGGGTATCCCTGGTGGCTCAAACAGTAAAGGGTCTGCCTGCAATACAAGAGACCTGTGTTCGATCCCTGGGTCAGAAAAATCCCTTGGAGAAGGAAATGGTAACCCACTCCTGTACTCTTGCCTGGAGAATCCCGTGGACAGAGGAGCCTGGCGGGCTGCAGGGACCTCCATGGGGTCACAGAGAGTCAGACACGACTGAGCAACTAACACTTTTACTTTCACGCGGAAGGAGCAGGGACTACTTCCAGATGTCTGGTCTCAGTCCCAGCATCTGCCCCATGGTCCAGGAGAAGAGAATGGCACGTGGGTTCAAACACCAGTTCTCATCCTAATATTCGGGAGCCCCCATGGCCGCTTGAATCTGCCCAAGCCTGGGTTCCCTTATATTTGCTCCCTTGGTGCTTTGTCTTCCGTGTCCTTGGGCTGTGGAGCCATCACAGGCGTTTGCATCTAGAGGGGATGGGTTGTCTCTGATCACCAGACCTTCAGCGAGGTGGGTCAGGAGGGCTCACGGGGGTGGGCCTCTGTCTTCGTGCACTGCTGTCTTTGTCCCAGTTTCTGGGTGGTCGAGAAGAGCTGTGTGTGGAACACCGGTTAACCTCTGCCCTTCCTGGCACAGATGGATCCCTGATGATGGCTGTGAGGCGCTGGCGACGTTCTCTAGCTAGGAATTTGGGAGTGTGGCTTGTGCGTAACCGGGAAGAGGTTTGGGAGGCGGCCAGCCACTCTCTCCAGTCACCGCAGTGACAGCTCAAGGTGGGCGATAGAAACAGGAATAAGCTGAATTACGAGGGTTGAAGCGCTTTCCAACGTGGCACAGCCCCCGAGTGGAACAGCAGGGCCTTCCTAAGAGGGAAGTGATGCCTCTTCTGGTTGAATGGCTGACTGAGTGGTTTGTCCAGCCCCAAATCAAAGCTGCTGTGTCTATAGTAAGGGTTGGGGAGCCAGGCTGGGTGAGAGTTTCAGTGTAGACAGAAGCTGGGGTTTGAGGTGGAGTTGGGATGCATCTCCCTTCTCCAGTAGACCACATTTTGTCAGTCCTTCCTAAAGGAGATCAGTCCTGGGTGTTCATTGGAAGGACTGATATTGAAGCTGAAACTCCAATACTTTGGCCACCTGATGTGAAGAACTGACTCATTGGAAAAGACCCTGATGTTGGGAAAGAGTGAGGGCACGAGGAGAAGGGGACAACAGAGGATGAGATGGTTGGATGGCATCAGTGACTCAATGAAGATGAGTTTGAGTAAACTCCATGAGTTGGTGATGGACAGGGAGGCCTGGTGTGCTGCGGTCCATGGGGTCTGGAAGAGTCAGACACAACTGAGCCATTGGATTGAACTGAACTTGGAGGAATCTAAGGGCAGGAACTGAGGGGGCTCCTTCAGTCTCACCCCTGCATTGCTGGAGGCTCACAGTCCAGCTCCCACATGTGTTCTCATCAGTAATCACCATCACCTCCCCTTGGACCATCTCCCACTGCATCAGCTGGGTCGCTCACTGTCCCTCAAACACAATCTAAATATTCCCACTCCTCTACCTTATTTTTTTTTAATGATTATAGCGGTTTTTATTGTAATATTCATATACAATTATTATGGACCGTTTAGATAATACTGAAAAACTTTTTGTTTGTTGTTGTTCAATCACTCACTCGTGTCCAACTCTTTGCGACCCTGTGGACTGCAGCACGCCAGGCTTCCCTGTCCATCACCAACTCCCAGAGCTTGCTCAAACTCATGTCCATCGAGTTAGTGGTGCCATCCAGCCATCTCATCCTCTGTCGCCCCCTTCTCCTCCTGCCTTCAATCTTTCCCAGCATCAGGGTCTTTTCCAATGAGTCGGCTCTAGAAGCAGCATAATAAAGCATCCAGGGATTCACAACCTGAAAGCAATCACTCAATATTTACTGATTTTATGACACATGCCCTCTCCCTTTTTCTGGGATGCCTCCCCATTTCTGCTCACTCTCCATCTTTTCCGCCCTCCCCAGAGGAACTCAGGAGAGACTCCACCCCTCACAGCGTCTCCTGCCTGGCCCCAGACAGTGCGGATGGCCCCCTAAGGGCAACTTGGTTCCCTATGGGATGCTTTTTGTGCTCTGACCTATAGCTCTGGGTTCAACTGTGGATGTGTCTGACCTTCTTGATTAGATTGTAAGCATGTTCTCCTTAGAAGTGGTTGTAAAGGACACATGCAAAATGTTTATGCTGGTTCCTGGCTCATAGTGGATGCTCTAGAAAAATAAGCTGCCTACATTAGTTTCTCCTCTTTGAGAGCTGAGAGTCATTTTTGGAGGTATTTCTTTGAGATGATCACAGTAGATGGCACCTAATAGATAGTTAACACACTTAAATCAGTAGCTTAAAATTCAGATTTGAGCCTGGACAGGATTTGGGAGTCTGAGTGGGTAGCCAGGGCACAAGCAGCGTGTATGTGGGAAGACCTGCCACGTCCAAGGGAAATGGGAATAGAATTAGCAGGAAGTCTCTCCTCCGAGTCTTTTTACATGCAACATGTAAACCTGTTAGTAAGTGAGCATCTCACCGAGTTTAGAGTTTTTTGTGAATATCAGGGAGAACCAGAAATAAGCACTTTGAGCCACAGAAGGGAACATGGCCATTGCTGTATTTAGATCTTTTGAAGGTTTAGTAGCATCCTGGAAAGACCTCGAGTCTGAGGGTAGGACACTGGGAATTACCCCTTTGGTTTTGGGGGAAGTTCAGAGCCCTCACCTGGGAAATAAGAGTTTGTACTAAAGGACTGGTCCTGTCCTTCTAACAGCCTATGGTTCTGATGTGGACATGAATTTTAACATATGACAGTAATTTAATTGGCTTCTAAAATATTTTGTGACTCTGTGTAACATTTCCCCAAACCCCATAGTCCCTCTTTATGGATATTAATGACATACCATTGGGCATGATATCAAATTATTATTTATCAGTTTTAACAGGAAGATCTTCTGGAGGAGGAAATGAATGGCAACCTACTCCAGTATTCTTGCCTGGAGAATCCCCCAGAGAGAGGAGCCTGGCGGGCTGCAGTCCATGGGGTCATAAAGAGTCGGACACGACTGAGCGCAGCATAGTAGTTTCAAAGGAGAAATTGCTGTGTTTTTGATGGATGTCTTCTTGTAGGGAAAATTACATACATGTCATCACAGACCAGGATGGAATCTTTTATAAGGTTGCTTTAATAACTCACTTGATAATAGACACCTCCTATATTTTATTCCAGAAAAAATAATTGTTTTCCATTCAAGGGAGTCTTGTAACTGTTAAGTCAATAGAACTTTATAGTTTGGTAGTTTTATACATAAGAAGGTCAAATGGCTTAAAACTCATGATCTGACTTAGTTTATTTTTGGTTTGGAAACCAAAATCACCCATTAGCAAACCAGTCTTTCTTTTGGGAATTTTAAATCACCAAAATACATACAGGTATTTTTTTCCTGCAGTCTCATTCACTTGTCCCTTCCACTCCTAAGAGCTTGCAGTCTCTTAAAATTTCCTTGGGAAATTTTAACTATTGTTAACATTTTTCGTTATCATTAAATGATTTGCACACAAAGTTCTAGAATTCAACCTCTTTATCACTCACACAACTGTGTTCTAGTACTCTCTATAACTGTAGCCCGATAAATGGTTCAGAGCAATTATTTTCATGTTCTCAAAGCTTGCGTAAGTCGATTATGTTACATTTTGATAGAAGCAAATTCCAGTGACAACAGAGAAGTTGGCGAATTTAGTCTGTCACTACCCCTTCGTGATTTGGTTCTGATGTCTTCTTTTTCTTGCTGCATCTTTCTTCTCCGAGGACCGACTCCCTAGCTCATTGTGTCTCTGCCGGAGAACCGTCTGATACATGAAGTCTCATCCGAGCTCACACATGCAGGTGCCTTGAGGTGACAGCCGGTGACCTGAGTGAGGGGTCCCAGGAAGGGACCTCAGCCTTGGGGACTCTGTGGGGCTGAGTGGTCCTTTTGTCATGTAAAGGCATCAGCATTAAAAAAAGCAAACATAGTGCCTAATAATTAAACAGATTTCCTGGTAGAATTCAACCTGCCACCTGCCAGCTTGTAACTGGTTTAGCTGGTTAAAGTAGTTCCCCTTGTCATAAATATTAACCTTAAATTTTGAAGAATGGAAAACATACAGAAGTTAAAAGACTGAATCCTACATGTCAGTGCACAAGAATATTTCTGAACAGGGCATGGGAGACCTGGGGGTAGAGGGGAGATATCATTTTATATCATTCAGCTTATTCATAATATCATTAATAGCCAATATCTATATAGAGGAAAATTCTGAAAGAGATGGGAATACCAGACCACCTGACCTGCCTCTTGAGAAATTTGTATGCAGATCAGGAAGCGACAGTTAGAACCGGACATGGAACAACAGACTGGTTCCAAATAGGAAAAGGAGTTTGTCAAGGCTGTATATTGTCACCCTATTTATTTGACTTATATGCAGAGTACATCATGAGAAACGCTGGACTGGAAGAAACACAAACTGGAATCAAGATTGCCGGGAGAAATATCAATAACCTCAGATATGCAGATGACACCACCCTTATGGCAGAAAGTGAAGAGGAACTCAAAAGCCTCTTGATGAAAGTGAAAGTGGAGAGTGAAAAAGTTGGCTTAAAGCTCAACATTCAGAAAACGAAGATCATGGCATCCGATCCCACCACTTCATGGGAAATAGATGGGGAAACAGTGGAAACAGTGTCAGACTTTATTTTTCTGGGCTCCAAAATCACTGCAGATGGTGACTGCAGCCATGAAATTAAAAGATGCTTACTCCTTGGAAGGAAAGTTATGACCAACCTAGATAGCATATTCAAAAGCAGAGACATTACTTTGCCAACAAAGATCCGTCTAGTCAAGGCTATGGTTTTTCCTGTGGTCATGTATGGATGTGAAAGTTGGACTGTGAAGAAGGCTGAGCACCAAAGAATTGATGCTTTTGAACTGTGGTGTTGGAGAAGACTCTTGAGCGTCCCTTGCACTGCCAGGAGATCAACCAGTCCATTCTGAAGGAGATCAGCCCTGGGATTTCTTGGGAAGGAATGATGCTAAAGCTGAAACTCCAGTACTTTGGCCACCTCATGCGAAGAGTTGACTCATTGGAAAAGACTCTGATGCTGGGAGGGATTGGGGGCAGGAGGAGAAGGGGACGACAGAGTATGAGATGGCTGGATGGCATCGCTGACTCGATGGACGTGAGTCTGAGTAACTCCGGGAGTTGGTGATGGACAGGGAGGCCTGGCGTGCTGCGATTCATGGGGTCACAAAGAGTCGGACATGACTGAGCGACTGATCTGATCTGACATAGAGGAATGGGGCTTCCCAGGTTATTCCAAAGAACCCACATGGCAATGCAGGAGATATAAGAGATGTGGGTTCGATCCCTGGGCTGGGAAGATCCCCTGGAGGCGGGTTTGACAACCTACTCTAGTATTCTTGCCTGGAGAATCCCATGGACAGAGTAGTCTGGCAGTCTAAAGTCCATAGAGTTGCAAAGAGTCAGACAGGAAGTGACTTAGCACTCGTGTATATAGAGGAATTGGAGAAGGACATGGCATCCCTTTCCTGTGTTCTTGCCTGGAGAATCCCATGGAGAGAGTATCCTGGTGGGCTACAGTCCACAGGGTTGCAAAGAGTCAGACACGACTTAGCAACTAAACAATCCAGAGGAATAACTCCAGCTAATTAGCATGGCTTTCAGTATGCTGACGATCTCGCTCTTTAAACCCAACGTTTGTGCTTGAAAAAGGAAAGCAAGCCTATATTTTCCCTCTACTTTTATTAAATAATTTGCCTCTATTATTTACCAAATGGGATAACTGCATGAAACCTCATCAAGAAACCCCAGTGACAGGTTGGGTCTGAAGGTAGATTTTGGTAGGTCTGCCCCAGTCAGTCACCTCATTAAATGGGCGGTGTTTTATAGCCGTGCCCTTGGTCTCCTGGGTGGAGTTCAATCCTGTGTGTGTGTGTGTGTGTGTGTGTGTGTGTGTGTGTGTGTTTGCGCACATGCTCAGCTCAGTCCCATAGCAACGATGATTGCTGAGCTCTGTGACCCAGCGTGAACCGTGGCCAGGCGGGCGCAGAGCTCAGCAAATGTGGGACTAGGCTGAACTTGAGAGGATCAAGGTCATTACCAAAGTGGAGTCGGCCTTGGTGGTGGTGGTAAGAAATAAGGTGCGTTTCCACGCAGGGCATCTTCCACACAAGAACACGGGAGCAGAGTTTGTGACTACAAGAACAGCTGTTTTGTGCCAAGGTAGCATGTGACTAAATTAGTTAAAGTGAATTACAGAGTTTTTAAGAGAGAAAATTGTATTTCTCCTTTCACATGCCACTTTCTATAAGTTACTAAGAAGTCCACAGGGAAACAGCTGTGTTTTCAAGTGCTGGGTTTTTTTTTCCCCCAATCCTCTGTCACACATGTGTGAATTTGCAAATCACTCAGTTATTAGCCATTCATTCCTTCTATGCCATAAAGAAGGCTGAACACTGAAGAATTGATGCTTTAGAACTGTGGTGCTGGAGAAGACCCTTGAGAGCACCTTGGACTGCAAGGAGATCAAACCAGTCAATCCTAAACGAAATCAACACTGAATATTCACCGGAAGGACTGATGCTGAAGCTGAAGCTCCAATCCTTTGGCGTTTGAATCCTGATTCAAAGAGTTGACTGACTGGAAAAGACCCTTATCCTGGGAAAGATTGAAGGGAGGAGGAGAAGGGGGCAACAGAGGATGAGATGATTGGATGGAATCACTGACTCAATGGACATGAGTTTGAGCAAATCGGGGAAGGACAGGGAGGCCTGGCGTGCTGCAGTCCATGGAGTTTCAAAGAGTCAGACACGACAGAGTGACTGAACAACAGCAACAATGATTTCTTCCATTCATTCAGCAAACAGCCATTGAGCATTACCACATGCCAGGCATCTGAGGAGGCTGTGAGGCCTTGGGGGTAAAGAGGTGGGTCCCTGTGGCCCGGAGCTGGGAGTCCATCTAGCAAGACAGACTCACCTTCCAGCCATTCCTCCTGGGTGCCTGATGAGTGCCAGATGTGGGGTGGTCTGGGTGTTTCAGACGCATCAGGGAAAAGAATAGACAAAGAGCCTTTCTTCCGCCCCGGGTGGATAATCTAGTGCCCTAACTTGGTTTTGCACAGAAGCCTATGTGTGCATGGTGCACGGTGCCAGGATATCTTGGACCTGGTGGAAACAGAGGTCACCCAGCGATGGCCTAGGGGAAACATGGTGTGTTCTCCCCATAGGCAAGATGGAGACCCATTCTCTGCCTCTTCCAGCCCCGGCCTGTGGCTACATCACTTCAGTCTCTGCCTCCATCATCACATCACCTTCTCCCCTGTGTGTCTGGACCAAATCTTCGTCCATGTCCCTCTTATAAGGATACATGTAATGGATAACACAGAACAAAAATAATCCTCTCAAAATCCATAGGTTTATTACATCTTTTGCCACCCAAGGCAATATCCACAGGTTCCAGGCTTAGGGCATAAACATATCTTTTTGTGGCTACACTTCAAACCGCTGTAAGTGTTTGGGCAGAGACAACAGCCCCTACTTAGGCCCTGAAGTGAGAAGGAGATGGGCAGGTGTGTTGGATGGGCCATGAGGTGGCCAGCAAGGTTTGACCATGTAGGTGAGGGAGTGAGTGGTAAAGGATGCAGTTGAGAAACCAGATACGGGTTATCCTGAAGGATAGGAAAGGCTTTGAAAGATGTTCGGAGGAGTAGACACAGGTTGGATTTATAAGAACATGCTGGCTGCTCTTCAGAGAATATAGTGAAGGTGATGAGGGGTGAGAAGAATTTTAGGGAAAACCTGTCAGGAGGCTACTGTAGTCACCCTGGTGGGAGGTCATGGTGGCTCAGCAAAGGGGCGAGCGTGGAGGGGAAGAGCGTGGGTGTTGAGAATATTTGGGAGGCAGATGGGTAGGAAGGAGGAGACTCCAGGTGGGGCGGGGAGCCCACGGGACGCCCTGGGGTGATATGAACAGCTGTGTGAATAGAGGCGGGTGGCCGAGGAGCACATTAGGGAATGATCATGGGTCCACTTTGCATACTGATATGTGGCCAGGGCCCAGAAGAGAGTCTGGGCTAGGGAGGGAAACAGAGGATACTCAGAGCTGGAGGTGCCTGACTCCAAGAAGATGGGCAAGTCTGCCCAAGAGAAAGTGGCAAGTGGTCAGGGCAGCCCAGCGGAGCTGCAGAAGGAGGAAGGGGGGCCAGCACTGGAGACTCAGGAGGGGGAGAAGGATGGGAATGGCCAGGGGCAGGGACCCCACGAGGGCAGAGGAGGGAAAGAGAGACACCTGGATTCTAGCTCCTCGAGTGGCGTTCCAGGAGCTCTCGGCGCTGCCTGTTGCATTCCCATAGCAACTGGAAAGCCAGATATGGGTTATCCTGAAGAATAGGAAAGGCTTTGAAAGATGTTTGGAGGAGTAGACACAGGTTGGATTTATGTTATAAAAACATGCTGGCTGCTCTTCGGAGAATATAGTGAAGGTGATGAGGGGCAGGGAGAATTATTAGGGAAAACCTGTCAGGAGGCTACTGTCACCCTGGTGGGAGGTCTGGGCTGGAGACCATTGTACCTGGAGGGGTACGAGGGTGGGCAGATGTTACACCATTTCTGAAGATGGGAAAACCAGTGTTCCATGACCTGGATCAAGGGGTGACCTTATTATTTTTTTTAATTGAACTATAGTTGATTTACAGTGTTAAGGTATATAGCAAAGAGATTCAGTTACACACACACACACACACACACACATTCTTTTTCAGATTCTTTTCCAAACAGGCTATTGAAGATAGTTTCCCATGCTGTATAGTAGGTGGGTGACCTTATCAAAGCCATGTCTTCTACTTCTCAGTACAGCATTTTTCCCCATTGCATCAAGCTTCCTCTTAAATAAACAACTTTTTTCTTTTATTTTTAATCTATATTATATGAGGTGAGGAATGTTCACTAACCTTATTGTGATTTCATGATGTATGTGAGTTGAATCATTATGCTGTACATCTTTTTTATTTTTTTAAATTTGGCTCTGCCACTCTGCATGCAGGATCTTAATTCCCTGACCAGGAATGGAACTGAGATCCTGGGAATTCCCTTTCTTCCAGTTTTAATGATACACTTGATACAGCACTGTGTTAAGTTTAAGATGTATCCCATGGGGAATTAACCTGTCTGTCCGCTGGTTAGGGCTTTGCACTTTCACTGCCATGGGCCCAAGGGAACTAAAATCCCACAAACTTTGAGGTGTGGCCCTCCAAAAAAAACTGGAAAAAAATGATACAAAAATACAGCCTATTTATCAAATTAAAAGACATTAATAAATGAATTTTACATGATTTGGGAGAACACATTATTGTCCTGCTTATATTAATGAAAAAAAATATTCATTTTACCTCCATTAAAATTTTTTTTAAAACACAGCTGAAAATCCTGAGTCAGTGATGTTACAGACTTAACTGACCAATTTGTTCCTTCATTGAGTGAGGTGAACTTAAGGCACAAGAAAACACTTTGCCGTTGCAGTCTGGTCTCCTTGGACTGTCCACTCTTTGAGTAACACCTTTTATGTTATTTATTTTATGATCCTCCTATATCTCCAGCAGTTGTTTCTGCAATAGAGGAGGACTTTGGAGGCACCCCTAAAGGGTTCAGGCTGCACATTAAGGCCTAGTTGAGCTTTAAGTGCAATCTAATCACACTAGGGCCACAGCCTTGTCTAACTCAATGAAACTAAGCCATGCCCTGTGGGGCCACCCAAGACGGGCGGGTCATGGTGGAGAGGTCTGGCAGACTGTGGTCCACTGGAGAAGGGAATGGCAAACCACTTCAGTATTCTTGCCTTGAGATGAGATGGCTGGATGGCATCACCGACTCGATGGACCTGAGTCTGAGTGAACTCCGGGAGATGGTGATAGACAGGGAGGTGGCCTGCTAGGATTCATGTGGTCGCAAAGAGTCGGACACGACTGAGCGACTGAACTGAATTGAACTGAACTGAGCTTTAAGTGATGTTATAGTGCCACCTAGTGGCATAATTGTTGAATTACAATCAAGAATTAAAAAGACAGGGTTGGGTGCAAACACTTCTTTGTTAATTTCAATTATAAATAAGTGCTTGAGTGTATGTTTAACTATACTGTGGAAGGCAGTGGCCAAAGTGGGCTGGGGGTGGTTTTATTACACAGATTCCTGGTCCCAATAATTTTACTGGACAACATCACCCCAAGTAGATATTAAAATAACATGCATAAAACAATAATGAGAAATAAGTGCTAAGCTTATGTGGGTATTAATTGTTTGACGGTGGATATGAGAGTTTATACAAGAGTGAAGTTGATGAGGACTGTAGTGAAAAGGGAAGCAGCGGCTTTGAAGTCGGGTGTGGCTCTGCTTCTCCAGGTGGTGGCCAAGTGGCCTTCATCTCTCTGAGCCTAGGCTTTGTCATTTAGGACAAGTAGACAGTGGATGTCTTTGTGCTCTAAGGATGTGAGGATTCCATGCAAGGAAGGCACAGTACATTTTCAGGGACCAGAATGGAGTGAGTGCTCAGTGAAGGGTGTCCTAGCATCGTCATTGTTGTTGTCATCATAATTTGGGTTGGGGGAAGGTTGAATATGAGCTACAAATGGGCCAAGGCTGCTATTCCTTCAGGCAAAGAGAATACACAAATGTGACTGGAGGACAGGGTGTGGGTGCAGATGCTTAGGGACCACGGTTTGCTGGGGTGGAGGAGGATGGGCTGTGCTCACTGCAGTGTTGATGGAAGCATGGACACAGCAAAGGGAAGACTAAGGGTTAGTTGACATTGGTATGTGCAAGTGAGGGGGAGACTGGACTTAGGGAAGCGGGGGAGGCTGGTGCGTGGGTCGCCCATGTGGATGACCAGACCGTGACCCAGGGCCTCCACAGTGGGGTGACAGAGGGACAGACATCTGAGAATTAATTCAGAGAAAGAAGCGATAGACTTGGTCTTGGGAGAAGGAGGGATAGAAGGTCGGCAAAGCTGACAGCTGGGTGGTGAGCTTAGCTGGTGGAAGAAACCCAAGCTGCCGTCTGCTGAGTCAGGGAGGAAAAAGGCAGGAAAACCAGTCTGGGCGTGGTGACCTCAGCTTCTGACATGATGAGTGTGAATGTACAGGGAAGAAGGTTCAAGGAAGTTTCTAGAGAACGGTCAGAGATACAGGATGGGACTAGGACATTAGATTTGAGAACAAAAATAGAGGTCTTTAACTAATTTGATGAACACTGTTGTATGTGGACTTTCCTTATTTATACAGGGATAATAATCCACAGTCCTCAGGGCTGCTGGTTGGATTAAGTGAAGTAATATATGGACACCGCAGGTGTATAACCCAGCTTAATAAATAAATACCTTTCCCTTCCTGCGACACTTTTGACAGTCAATGTCATGGTCTTATTGGCCAAGAGTGATTTGGAAATTTATGTGTAAACAGTGTGATAAAAGGCTTTCCAGATGGCTCAGTGGTAAAGAATCTACCTGTCAATGCAGGAGATGCAGCAGATGTGGGTTCAATCCCTGAGTCCAGAAGATCCCCTGAAGAAATTGACAATCCGCTCCAGTATTCTTGCCTGGAAAATTCCAAGCAAAAACGGGGGAGCCTGGCAGGCTACAGTTCATGGGGTTGCAAAAGAGTTGGACATGGCTTAGTGACTTCACTTTCATTTTTACTTTCTGGCTCAGACGGTAAAATGTCTGCCTACAATACGGGACACCTGGGTTCAATCCCTGGGTTGGGTAGATATCCTGGAGAAGGAAATGGCAACCCACTCCCATATTCTCGCCTGGAAAATCCCATGGACAGAGGAGCCTGGTGGGCTACAGTCCGTGGGGTTGCAAGAGTCGGACACGACTGAGTGACTTCACTTTCACTTTAGTGACTAAACAACAACAGTATAATAAAGACATCTTTCTTGTTTGTTCATTCATTTCATTCACTCAGACTTCTTGCACCGATTCTCCGATTCTAAAAGAGCAAGAAGTAGTGGCAGAAAGAGTGTGATTGTATGTGCATCTGCCATTGTCTTTCTGTAGCTATTTCTCCCAGTCCTCACACTGCTCAATAGATGAAGGATTTCTTTTTTTTTTTTAATTTATTTTAAGTAAAATGACTTTCCAATATTGTGGTGGTTCTTGCCATACATCAACATGAATCAGCCACGGGTGCACCTATGTCCCTCCGTTCCTCTTAGGGTTTGCTTCCTGGAAGCAAGCAGACCAGTGGCAGCCCAAAAGGCTGATTTGAATATTTAGGTGTTAAAAATGTACATATCGTCTTCTCTGTTGGTCTCGTCTACTAAATGTCGTGAAATAAAGATAGTTTGTTCCTAGCCCAGCTCAAGAGACGCATCTGACACGGACGGTTAATGAGGGGGAATCCTAAAGGAATGCTCTGGCCTCTGAGAGCCAGGCAGGCGTGGGAGCCAGTGTCCACTCCGATCGCCTTCAGCCTTTATTTGTTCAGCTGGCCCGAGAGCCCGGTGCGGCTGCAGCCACAGTGGGGAGGCACGTGAATGGGTCTGATGACTCGGCGTCCGGCTGGCCTTTGGGTAGAAAGCCATGGCCTGGCGGCTTCCCATGGCATGCCAGAGCTTCCTCGGCTGTCAGGCCGATTGTCCTTTCTGGATTCAGTGAATCCTTTTTCTGACTTCACTGTCTCTCACTGAAGGTCATAAACCACAGAGGCAATTCCAGACCCACAGTAGCAAAAAAAGAAAGAAAAAATTCAGAGACCCTACCTCTGACAGCCAGCCATTCATTCCCTTGGGCATTTTTTTCTTTTTGCTAGTGACTGAAATGCAACGCTCCATTGCCTAGCATGGGTGAAAAGTGCAAGGGTAGGAGTGGAATAGTTCTTAAAAAAAAAAACAAAAAAACCTTTTTTTAGAGATGCAAAGTTCTTGTGATTATTTAATGATTCTGTAGTTACGGAAGTGTCTTGTCTTGTTCAGTTGCTAAGTTGCCTCCGACTCTTTGTAACCCCGTGGACGGCAGCACTGTCCTTCACTATCTCCTAGAGTTTGCTCAAATTCACATCCACTGAGTCAGTGATGCTGTCTAACCATCTCATCCTCTGTCATCCCCTTATTTATGTCTATTCATCATGAAGTTACTTTTAGTGTTGCCTGATAAATTAGTAAGCTCAACTCTTAAACATGTTTTCTTTTAGTGATCCCTTCTTTTATATGAAGTGATTTAATGAAAGTGGAATCATTCCATCACTGTGGATAAATGATTTACTCAGATTAGATAAACTCACAATGACTATTTCAAATATTGGTGCTCGGAAAGTTTTTGTGAACAGCTTTCTGGCATATTTAATACTGGTATACAAGGTTTTAGAGTATTTTTTAAGATGTATTCTGTAATAAGATAACGATTAAGAGGAAAAAAACAGCACTGCATGTAGAACAAAACGCAAAGTCTATCCCGTAGAAGGGAGGCCTTTAATGTTCTCTGTTAGATTTTTCACTTACACGGTAGGGGTTGTATGTGCAGTTTAGTGTGGTTGAAGGAAGACCCCTATGTCAGATCTCAGCAACCACAGACACCAACAGGGCAGCGTTCAGGGCCACTGCTCTGCTCAGCCCGGGTGGAGTCATCTCAGGTCCTCATCCCTACTCTCAGCCACTTCCAGGGACAGCAGTTCAGAGCCAGGGGAAAGCAGATCCTGGACAGTCTTCCCTCGGGTTGGGTGGGGGATCTGACCACGTGATTTTGTTAAATGTTGTTCTCTGCCTTTCTTGCATCATGGCCTCGGGCACCTAGACTCTGTCTGCCAGGAGCTCTGGTCTGGTGGGTGTGGGGCTGGGGACACAGAGACAAAGAGGTGATCACAGGAGTGGATGGGAAGTGTCATTACGCAGGCATCTTGGACAAGCATCTCATTCTGAAGGGTGTGGGGTGAGGGTAGCAGACAGCGGGGTTTTTCTAGGGGAGGAGTGAGAGATTACTTGGGGGGCATGGCAGGGGCACTTCAGGGACAGGACACAGAAGCCTGTGAAAGAACGGAGCTTGACATCCCTCGTTCAGGGATGTCAGTGTGACCGATCAGGGCTAGGGAGGTGGCAAAACGAGGGACGGAGAATTTAATGATACAAATTACCATCGCTCGATGTATTTCTGTTTAAGGGTGTTTTAGCTGGCGTGTTCTCAATCAGGACACACTTCTATATTGAAGGCAGTTTTATCATTCTTGCCACTGTGCTCAGTATTTCCACCCCTTTTCTTTTTCTTTCCAAAGTTCCATTAGGCTTGGACTCGGCATCGCGTGTCTAAAGCGAAATACATTAAAGAGAATTATAGCCAGTGAGTTGGCTGTCCTTTCTGTTCCCCTTTTCTGTCCAGACATGCATTTTGTTGTTTTTAGATCATAGGTTTTGTAAAGTACAGTGTCCACAATAGATAATTTAGAACTTTTTATATAAATGATATGTAAGACAGATAATTTCCAAACTTAATGAAAAAGCAGTTATTTCCTGAGCCTTATGGTAATTAACCAAAACCAACTGAGATTAATTAACACGTAGAAAAGGTCAGCTGAAGTCATTATTTATGCTGACATTTAGATTGTAGTTTAGAAACTGTATAATATCTAGAGTAAATAGATACGCCCTCAAAGTGCCCCTAAATGGATGGGGCCCATATGATTAGATTTTATATTTTGTTGTTGTCTTTTCTGTAACACTTATGTATACATTTAAGCTTCCTTGAAAATTCTAAGCTTATAGTATTTTTATGGGTGCTCAAGGAATAGCAGCTATTCTAATGATAATGAAAATGCATGAAGAGAAGGGAAAGTACGAATAAAGTATGATTTTGACTTACAAAATGTAGGCAGATGTTAAAGGTTGTCAATAATGAAAAAAGGAATGAGGAAGAAAGCATAGAGTCCAGGGTCAGCTTGGTGTTAGGGGATTGGCTGAGTGGACAGACCCCATTTTCAGTCCTGTGGATCATTCACAGGGACAGAAAAGTTATGGAAGTTCGCTTAAGTGGTACTCAGGCAGTGGCAGCTCCAGCTTGGGCTTTAAGTAGTTTCAACAGGATGCACTCTGTTTATCCTTTGGGGGTTGAGTACATGAGGAGCTCTGGGGCTCATGCTCAGGGCTGGGGCCCATGACTGGCCCTGGTGTCAAGAGGGTGGCCGCCTAATAGAACAGTCTCACTCGCCCCCTTGTGGGATTTCATTCATAGGATTCCTGAGATTGGGTCACCAGAATGGTGCTTACACACTGATTTCAGATGATTCAAATTTTCATGTAGATAGGACTCTTCAAAAAATCTTTTTCCCCTGGGCCCCACACACTCAAAGGCTGGCTCTACATTCTTGGGCAGGGTCCTGTGCACACTGGTGGTTTTTGTTATTCAGTCACTAAGTCATGTCTGACTCTTTGCGACTCCATAGACTGTAGCCCCCCAGGCTCCTCTGTGTGGGATTCTCCAAGCAAGAATACTGGAACAGGTGTTCTTCCCTTCTCCACGGGATCTTCCCAATCCAGGGATTGAATCTGAATTAGACAACACAGCTGGACATGTGTGTGCACAGCACACGGTGTCATGTGGCCAGATCACCCTGCACTGGCGAATTCACTGTTATAAACTTCTCATTGAAAAGCTTCTCTTCACCTCATCTAGAGGTGTTATCTTAAGACTGCAAAGTGAGTTATTTTAAAAAACATTTGAATCTAAGATACTCTCTGCTCACACCAAATTATAGACAGAGATTGAATGCGGAGGCTGGAAGTATCATTTAGAAACCCTGACTTTAGATTCTAAAGTTCATTCAAAGAGCCTCATAATTCCCATACATGGGTTATTTTATAAAAATAAATTTGAAGTATAAAATCAAGGAATATGTCATAAACATTACATTTGATAGCATTCCTTTTTGCAAAGTTCAAAAATCACTTTCCAGGGTCGAGGTAGGGTGTTTCTGGAGTGGATGGATGGTCAGGCTGGACCACCAAGCCTGAGAGCATAGTGACCGCCACACGAACCCTTCATTCATTCATTCATTCCTGAGCCAAAGGCCATGGCAGGTGGTAGATAGAAGACTTATATGGTGAGCAGATGTCCCCACCCTCATGGTACTAGTATCTCATTGGAGAGCAGACAATGAACTGATGAGCAAATACATAATTGTAAAACTGTGAGGGACTTCCCTGGTAGTCCAGTGGTTAAGACTGTAATGCAGAGGGGGGTGTTCGATCCCTGGTCGGGGAACTAAGATCCCACAGGCTGTGAGGAAGGGCCAAAAGTTAAAAAAAATGTGAAATGCTAAGATCTTAAGAAGGAAGTAGACCGAGTGCCCTGCTGGAGACTAATGGGGATGTGGATGAACTGAGAATCCTCCTTCACTGGTGGCGGTTCAGGAGAGACTCATGTCATGTGCAGATCTAGGGAAAGAGCCTTCGAGGAAGTGCTTGCACCGAGGCCCTGGGACAGATAAGAGCAGCGTGCTGGATGCAGTGAGTGTGGGGCGGGCACAGCACAGGGCGCAAGGGAATCTGAGGCCACACTCTGTGAGGCCTGGAAGGTGAGGAGCACGGGGTTTATTTTGCTTGCAGTGGGAAGGCAAGGAGAACTTGAAAAGCAGGGCCATGCTATGATCTGATTTCTGCTTTAATGCCACTTGGAGAAAGGCCAGGAGTGGGTAAAAGGAAGCTGGAGAACTACTTGGGAGCCTAGAGTGCAGGTCTCACTGATGCTGGCTGGACCAGTGTGGCAGCAAGGCAGCAGACAGTGAGGTGGGGAGGCTTCAGATCTCTTTTAGAAGTGAAATGGCTAGGAACTGAGCATGGGTTAAATGTAGAGTGGGAGAAAGAGGAATAACAAGGGTGATCCCTAATTTTCTGGAGCTGGAGAAGGTGAATGGAAGATCAGATCTGGGGAGAAAAATTAGAAGTTCTATTTTGCATTTTTTTTTTAAGCTAGAGGTATCATTGTATTTGAGGCTTCCCTGGTGGCTCAGACGGTAAAGAATCTGCCTGCAATGCAGGAGACCTGGGTTTGATCCCTGGGTCAGGAAGATCCCCCTTAAGAAGGGAATGGCTACCCACTCCAGTATTCTTGCCTGGAGAATTCCATGGACAGAGGAGCCTGGAGGGGCCACAAAGACACGACTGAACGACCAGCAACAACAACCATTGTATTCAAGATGTCAAGGAGGAAGCTAGATATGATCATCTGGAAACTGATCAGAGAAACTAACGCTGAGATACATCAGCCTGCCTACTTCAGAATAGAAAGAGTTGTGAGATTCGCTGTGGTAGCTGAACATGCATTCATGGCATCAGTGCATCTAAATGCAAAGGGGAACAGGCTTAAAGAGAGAGCTTTCCTCATCTTTGCCCCAGAGATATTCCCACTGTGTGTTCAGGGGGAGAGCTGAGTTCCTGAAACTTCTTTGCCTAAAATAAAAGGTGATATTTTCATTCATGGAAAGGAAGTTAGACTGCATAAAAATAATGTGACGAGGAGAGCCAGCTTCCAAATTAGGGATAAGAGAGCAGATAAAATCAGCTAAAAAAGAAATGTTTCTCTCTAAAAAGGCAGACAAATCATTAGCCATTTGAAGGAAATGAAAGATCTGGCAGTTTTTCCTCACTCTTGTGTCACTAACATAATGTTAATGAGACTTCATTTAAAAATTACTTACTTCAGGGGACTTCCCTGGTGGTCTCCTTGTGATGCCGGGGATGTGGGTTCAATCCCTGGTCAGGGAACTAGGATCCCACATGCCACAACTACTGAGCTCCTGTGCCACGGCTGGAGAGTCCATGCATGGCAAATGCAGCCAAATAAATTTTTAATTTTCAATGACAGAATGAAAAGAATAAGAGGACTATAATCAGTATATAGATGTGTGTGTATGCACATGCAGTGATTCAAATTTACTGTAAAGCTTTGATTCAGATTGAAAAAGACAACATTCCTTTCTTTTTTGGCAATTAATTCATCATTTGTCCTTCTGTTATTAAAATTTGCTCCATCTTTAATTTTACAGTCTTCTGTAAACCCAAGTCACCGTATATTTGTGTTAGAAAACTCTACTTAAGGCTCACACACCACTCCCCTTACCTTTTTAATCTTTCTTCTTAGGGTCAACCGGGACCAGCAGGGCCACAGGGTCCTATTGGACCCCTGGGACCACCGGGACCCACTGGGATCCCAGGGGAGAAAGGGATGAAAGGTGACAGTGGCCGTCCTGGAGCAGCAGGTGACGTAGGTGACAAGGTAAGCCTCTTCCTAAGTGAAAGACTCATTAACCACTCACCAGCGTTGCTATACGACATTTTTTTTTTGGTATAATCACAAGTAGTACCTATTTGCACCTTATAAAAATTAAGCCTGAAGCCCTCTTGTATAATCAGCCCTTATTTCTAGCCCCCTTTCCAGAGGAGCATGCCTCTCTGGATGTTTTCTAGATACTTAGAGAGAAGAGCATGTCAGGCTTCCCTGGTGGCTCAGTGGTGAAGAATCCGCCTGCCAATGCAGGAGACACGGGTTTGGTCCCTGATCTGGGAAGATCCCACATGCCACAGAGCTACTAAGCCCGTGCACCACTGAGCCTGTGCCCTAGAGTCCAGGAGCCGCATCTGCTCAAGACCACAATCCGGGGAGTCCATGCTCCACAACAAGAGAAACCACCGCAATGAGAAGCCCAAGCATGACAACTAGAAAGTAATCCCCACTCGCCACAGCTGGAGAAGAGGCTGTGCAGCACAAAGACCCAGCACAATCCCAGATAAAATAAATAAATAAAATGATATGAAAAAGCATGAATGTATCCAGTGAGGAGTGGTTTTCTTTATGACTTTTTCAAAAACCTAAATGATATTATGTGTATCATGCTGAGTCTTTTCTTTTTCCACTCAATCACATGGCTTGGAAATCACTCCATATCAATTGATGTAGATTGAACTTATTCCTTTAGAAACTTTGTATAATATGCTATAATATGGAGATAAAACTATTCTTTATTCTCTGCTGAGAATTTGAGATCTTATTGTAGTGCAAGTGTGCAAAAACAGTCCTGTCAATTACCCATGTTTACATTTAAGGTTTTGTTTCTCTGGGATAAAGAGATTCTGGGAAGTTGAATTTCTAAGTATCCAGTATTGTATGCTTTGAACTGATACTGCCATGTTGGCTTCCCAAGTACAAAAAGAAGGAAACACAATGCTGATTTCTAAATGTTGGCATTTGAGCTCCTTAATGTAAAAGTAGATGACAGTGCCCATTAAGGGTTGTTTTTTTTTTAAAGCAAGCCATTAATTACTAATGCTTTTAAGTAAATCAACTGGTTAATCTAATAATTTAGTAACTTTTATATCTTTGTTTTATTTTCTGGGATTTTAGGGTCCAACCGGAGTTCCTGGATTTCCAGGTCTGGATGGGATACCTGTAAGTATCCTTAAGTTTTCTCCATTTTGGGGGGGAAGAAACTCATCAAAGCCTTAAAGTCACATGATCTAATGTATTTATATGATATATAGTAAATGAACAAAAGCAACAGCAAATGGCGAACTTTATTTTCTTATTTTCATAAATGGCAGGGTATATGCATTTCAATTTTGTGTAATAACTCTGAGACCAAAACACTTTACTTGAAGAACAAGGTTTTCAAGCAGATTGGAGAAAAACATTTTAGAACATGAGCTAGATATACTTGTCAGCTCAAGTATAATTTTCTGGAAATAAATTTATTCTCATTATGAAATTTTTTATTAGCTGTGAGTCCTAATGGTGGGAGTGGGCTTAAAGCTCTCATTTCTAATGTGAAAATCAAAGGAAAGAAGAGAAAGGTATTTGGCGACAGTTATAATTCATTAGAGTCTTTCTGAGGATTTCAAGGAAGATTTCCTCCCAAATCTCTGAAAATACTCCAAACTAAATGAATTTAAATTAGAGTGTATGAAAATAAATTTATGTCTTCCCAGGTGGTGCTAGGGGTAAAGAACCCATCTGCCAGTGCAGGAGACATAAGAGACATGGGTTCGATCCCTGGGTCAGGAAGATCTCCTGGAGGAAGGCATGGCAACCCACTCCAGTGTTCTTGCCTGGAGAATCCAATGGACAGAGGAGCCTGGCAGGGTTCAGTCCATGAGGTCGCAAGGAGTCCCAAGAGTTGGACATGACTGATGTGACTCAGCATGCACATATGCACTGTACTACATAGTATTTGTGGGTGGGAAAGGAAGATTCACAAAACTGAACAACATGTGAGTCATAAAGGCCATAATCTGGGTATCCATATTGCATAACCGTTTTGTTATGATCAGTTCAGTTCAGTTGCTCAGTCATGTCCGACTCTTTGTGACCCCATGGACTGCAGCACGCCAGGCCTCCCTGTCCATCACCAACTCCCGGAGTTTACTCAAACTCATGTCCATTGAGTCGGTGATGCCATCCAACCATCTCATCCTCTGTCGTCCCCTTCTCCTCCTGCCTTCAATCTTTATATTCTTGCAAAAATACTCACCTATAACTTTGTTTTCTGTAGGGGCACCCAGGGCCTCCTGGATCCAGAGGCAGACCTGGCATAGATGGCTACAATGGCTCAAGAGGTGATCCAGGGATTCCAGGAGAAAGAGGAGCTCTTGGCCCACGAGGGCCCCCAGTAAGAGAGCCACAGCTCATTTTAGTGGGAATCAAGTGAAAAGAGCCTCAGTGGGAACAGAATTGATGTGTTCAAGAAACAGAGTTATTACAAGTATCCCAGGAGCCTGGTGAACAGATGGGGGTGACTGGAGGATAAGAACAGAGAGTTGACATGACAGCTCTCTCAGTAGCTGACATGGGGCCTTGTAGACTGTGGAAGGAAGCTGGGTTTTCTTTTCCATGACATGGGAAGACACTGGATGGTTTTAAGGAAGGAAGTGATCTGATCTGACTGATGTTCTACCAAGATGCTTCTGGTTGCTGGATAGAGAATGGATAGTAGGGGAAGGGAGGCCAGTTAGCAAAACTGAGGTTGTTTATCCTTCAGGGTTCACTGCAGCCACTTAAACCCCTCTAGGTATTTCAAACAGAAAGGAATTTAATACAGGGAATTTGGCACTTAATATAACAGTTGGAGGATTAAAACTCTGGGGTCACTGCAAGATTTCAGGGGCTCACACATAGCTGAGATCCAGAAGTTAGAAGCCGCTCCTGCACCTCAACCACTACCTCTTATCCCCACTTCAAGACACCAACAAACACTTAGGTTTCTACCTTCCTGCTTGGCAGCATCAACAGTACCAGAAGAGGATGTTTTGTTCATTTCTGCCTCCCAAATCTCAGAAGTACATCTCCCAGGTGGACCCTACTTCACAGCCAGCTGCAAAGCAGTCTGGGAAATGTAGTGTTTAGCTTTCTAGCCCCCATTATGCAAAATAAATAAATAAATGACAGGAGTTTGGAGTGGAGGTTCAGAAATAGTTGACAATATCCAGCACTTAAGAGGCCTTTACTGCTCTTAGTGCTTTTTATTTCCTTCAAATGTTTGCGCTTTTATTTAAATATAACTTTAGTAAGAATGACTCTTTCCTCTACCACGTATATCCCATTTCTCTCTTTTCTCACTTAAAGACTGGAGATGATTAGGCCTTTCAAAACTGATTTTCTGTGGCTGTTTTTCAGCCTTTCTGCTTCCCTAATTAAATATCATCACCCAGAATTCCTTATAAAAGGCTTTCTCATCACCACCAGTCGTCTTACTTTCTTCTGTGCATTTTCCTTTTGTTCCAGGTGCTAGTGGAAATGGTCTGAACACAGAGCTTAAAAAAGAATTTCCATAGTCACCTTTTTCTTGTGGTATCAAGTAACACAACGGACTTCCATGGTTAAGCTTCTCAACCACCATTTATTTTCAAACTCAACCCCTTGAATATGCAAGTGCAGTCTGGTGAATGCACATTTCTTAAGATCTTCAAATTGGATCACACCGCCTTCTACTGAGCGTCCATGAACACTCAAGAGAGCAGGATTCTCAATTTTAGCTTTAACACAGCAGGTTCTTCTGATCACAGTACTGAAGTTTGTCATAATGGTCTCTTTGTAAAGTGATTTTTTTTTTCCCTTGACCCATTTTATACATGGGCGGTCCTCACTTTGCACAGGAGTTGAGACTTTAATAATGGCATGCAATCCGAAGGCACACAAAGCAACCTTAACATCCAATGGGAAAATTACTGTTATTCCATGACCTTTAAGATATCTCATTAAAACATCATAAATATATAGGGGTAATTTTAAAACTTAATATTTATTTATCACATTATAATCTAAAACATTAGAAACATTGAGAATTAAAGGGTTTTCTTTCTTCGTAAAAACTTGTCAAAGACAGTTTGAATTGGGCTTGCCTTCTCCTGGTCCTGTAACTTAGGACATGAAGTGGAGGAGTTTTCTGTGCTTTGGTGAATATCACCCTCTTTTCCAAGTTTGGACCAGCTTCCAGTGTGGTGAAATATCTCCAAGAGTTTCTGTAACATGAGGTTCTTCTGTCTGTGTCACTTCCTCTGGTACGTCTTCATTCTTTTGGTCACAGCCGCTTCCTTCTTTTGCGTGGATATGTTTATCTTCGCTGAATTCCTCTGGCTTGAATGACAGTAGTGACAGCACTCTCACAAGGGCTCTTTTTCCCATAACGCCACTTACATTCTGTTTGAATTTCGCCTCCAGTATTAGCATTTTTCACTCCCTTTTCATCTTTGTTGGCCAGTCCTCTCTGTCAATGACTTATTTTCATGAAATGTCACTTGGGTGTGTCACTGGGAGGGAAGCAGGGGGCAACACAGCTACACACTTCGCTGTCTCTGTGTGAGCTAACAGATGTTAGTGACTGGGCACTGGTAGACTTTGAGAGGAGTGATACGATCAGCTGGTGATCTTGATTCACCGGTTACTTATATAGCGATCTGTGGACCATTGAGCTAGCAGTGATGTTTGTGTTTTATGCGTTGACTCAGTTAATACACAATGGTAACTGAAATTTGAAGCCACTGGTTGGAGGACTGGTGTGATATAACTTATTTGTGGAACTGAAACACACATATTGGAACTGTGAGAAGCAACACTTGTCTGTATAAGCGAATCTGATGTCTCAAGGAAACTGATGGTGTAATTTACCACGAAACTCTAGTTATCTCCTTTTGGAAGCAAAGTCAAACACTCTCCTAACAGGGATTAACTTTGAAACCTGTATGTGCTTCATAGAAATTTGATATAATGGCACCTCACTCCAATATTCTTGCCTGGAAAATTCCATAGACAGAGGAGCCTGGCAGGCTATAGCCCAAGGGGTCACAAAGAGTCAGACACGACTGAGTGACTGAGCAACCAACTTACGATGTATTAAGATATTAAGTAGGACATTAAGATGGAGAAGGAAATGGCAACCCACTCCAGTGTTCTTGCCTGGAGAATCCCAGGGACGGGGGAGCCTGGTGGGCTGCTATCTATGGGGTCGCACAGAGTCGGACACGACTGAAGTGACTTAGCAGTAGCAGTAGCAGGACATTAAGATATTAAATAGGGAAACTTTGGGGTGAAAGTACATTAAGGTGTTTTGATCACTTTTAAAAATTACTCTAAGTAAACAAACTTGCAGCTACATGCAAAAACCTTCTAAAAGAAACAGGTTATTTTTTTAAAAAAGCTAATCTAAAGGGTACCTAAGCTCTGTTTTGAATACAAATAGTTAAATGGATAAAATAATTTTTTTGCTATTTCTGAGGCATAAATTATTAACTGACAACTTCAATGTTATTTACTTATAAGAATAATCCAAGTACTATATACATTATGTTGTAAGGAAAAATGCAATTTTTCTGCTGAATAATAAGCAAATAGCTATAAATATATTAGCATTATGTATAACCTATATAAATATATAATATATTTATAATGTATAATAAATATTTATAATATGTTTATGAATATATTAGTAGATATTCCATCTTAGGAGATTCCTTAATCTTAAGCAAATATTAAATAAGTATATATGAGTAACTGAGGATGATAATAATAATGAGAATAAAATAATCTCCACTAGTGAAATATGATTATAACAGTAATTTTATTGGTAATATTTCAGTTGCTAAAGAAAATACAGAAATAGTAATATGCTCTTTTCCTCTCTCAAGTGAATATTTTGTTTTCAGGGCCTTCCTGGAGAAAAAGGAGAAAAAGGAAATTCAGTGTTCATTTTAGGTGCCACTAAAGGTATGCAGGTAAGTGCTATGATCAGGGTGGATTTCAAATGAATTTTTTTCCATACAGGTAAACCCATGTAGAAAACACATGGCCTGAGATTTCCTTTGGAATGCTACAACATGGATGAACCCTGTGGTCATTATGCTGAGTGGAATAAACCGGTCAAAAAAGGACACAAAAGGGGTGATTTCCACTTAGAGGAGGTTCTTACAGTAGTTGGATTCATAAAGTTGGGGAGCAGAATGGTGCTTGTCAGGGACTGGAGGGAGGAGGACTAGGCAGCTCATATTTAGTTGGTACAAAGTTTCCACTGAAGAAATGAAAAGTTTTGACAATGGAAGCTGGTAATGGTTATATAACATGATGAATGTATTTAATGCCACAGAACTGTGCACTTAAAAATGATTGAAATATTAAATTTTACCGTATGAATGTTTTACAATGTATTTTACATTTTGCGGGGAGGTGGGGGCGGGGGGGAAGCCCATATTCAAGAGAATATACACTCCTTGATTTTTTAAAAGTAGGTAAAGTCTCAGGACAGAGTCACGAAACGGTAGATGAGCACAAAACAGGTGTGAGAGAATTGCAACACAAATTCCCTTTACACCTGCTCTGGGGTGATAACAAAGCGTCCGTTAAGGCAGCCAAGCTCTGCCAATCAGAAGAGAGATGGTTAAACGCTGATGAAATGGAACCGTTCAAGTGAGGATTTAGAAATGAAAGATGAAATCCTCTTTTAAAAAATTCATAATTTATTTTTATTGGAGTATAGTTGCTTACAATGTTGTGTTAGCCTCCACTGTACAACAAAGGGAATCAGCCATATGTACACATATTCCCTCCCTCGGGGGCCTGCCCTCCCACCCCGCCTCCCATCCCTCCCCTCCAGGTCATCACAGAGCACCAAGCGGAGCCTCTGTGGTTACGGCAGCTTCCCCCTAGCTATCTCTTTTACGCCTGGTAGTGAATATATCTCAGTCCTGATCTCCCAGTTCGTGCCACCCTCCCCTCCCGTGTCCACGTGTCCGTTCTGTACGCTGCCGTCTCTATTCCCGCCCTGCAAATGGTTCCACGTCCTCACACCTTCACGTCCTCACACCTTTCCCTGGTGTTGGTTGGTTTCAAATGAGTAGAAGTGCAGTTCGGGGCTTAAGACTAAAACCAGGAAAGCGCCTCCACAGAGCTCTATCCACAGCTGTCTGTTCTGTGCTGACAAACTAAGCAAACTGCACAGACTGTCCAGATAATTCCTGCGTGTGTGTGTTTCTTCTTTTCACGTCCTGTGTGTTTGAGGGGAACAGTGTTGCTCTTCTAATGCGTTGTACCGCTACTGTTGCAGGGCGACAGAGGGGACCCAGGACCTCCCGGCTCACCAGTAAGTCCTTGGGGCAGGCCCAGAGCTTCCGTTTGCTCCTCAAATAACCTATGGTCCCCACTAGTAGGTTAGTAGGTCCCCACTAACCTAACCCCACTAGCAAGACAGGTTACCTAGATTTGCAGGGCCCGCTCGGTGCAAAATGAAAATGTAGGTCTCTTGTTCAAAAATTATTACAAATTTCAAGATGATGACAGCAGAGCTTTAAATCAAACACAAGGCCCTTTGTGACTGCACTGATCACAGGCTCAAGGGGCCATCCTTGAATCTCAGCTGGCTCCTGCTTCTCTGCCTCTTCTGTCTTGCAGTGACCATTTGGTATTGCTCAGGTAGCCACAGTCACTTTTAGGAAAATGTACCTCTTTGAAACTACCTAAATCATATATGTCCAGTGAAAGCAATTTTTGCCTGCTGAATCAGTAATTGTATATTGTGTTTAATATTTTTCACCATCCTCATGTTCCTGGAATTTGTAATTCAGTGATTAGACTTGTTCCAATTCATCAGTGTTCACAAGACTAAAGCTGAAAGCAATTTTGCCTCCTAATGGTTCACCGTAATTTCATTTAGTTACTTCTGGCTGTTGATGGGATTATTTCCCAGGTTGGTTCTCTTCCTACTCCGGAAGCTCATTGCAATGTTTTCAATGAGATACCTCAGTATCAATGTTAAAATAAGTAGCAGTTCATCCTCTAGGAGAGAGGAATGCCACTGCATGCTCACAAATCATCGGATGTGGGCAGGGTGAGCTGGAGAACAGAGTGCCTCTGTTCATACTTCTAGAACTGCCCAGCTATTACCCTTCCTTGTGAATTTGTGTATCAGGCCACAACTTAACATGTTCCAGAAAATTGTTTAAGGCTGAATTGTCTTGATCTTGAATTGGGGGCATTCCTATTCACGTCGATCCTTTAGGCATGTTGAAAGAATAGAGTATAACTACATTAATATTTTAATTTAATGTTCAGTTCAGTCACTCAGTCGTGTCCGACTCTTTGTGACCCCATGGACTGCAGCACACCAGGCCTCCCTGTCCATCACCAACTCCTGGAGTTTACTCAGACTCATGTCCACTGAGTTGGTGATGCCATCCAACCATCTCATCTTCTGTTGTCCCCTTCTCCTCCCACCTTCAATCTTTCTCAGCATGAGGGTCTTTTCCAATGAGTCAGTTCTTCCCATCAGGTGGCCAAAGGATTGGAGTTTCAGCTTCAGCATCGGTCTTTCGAATGAATATTCAGGACCTATTTCCTTTAGGGTGAGCTGGTTGTATCTCCTTGCAGTCCAAGGGACTCTCAAGAGTCTTCTCTAACACCACATTTCAAAAGCATCAATTCTTCAGCACTCAGCTTTCTTCACAGTCCAACTCTCACATCCATACATGACCACTGGAAAAAACATAGCTTTGAGTAGATGGACTTTTGTTGGCAAAGTAATGTCTCTGCTTTTTAATATGCTGTCTAGGTTGGTCATAATTTTTCTTCCAAGGAGTAAGAGTATTTTAATTTCATGGCTGCAGTCACCATCTGCAGTGATTTTGGAGCCCCCCAAAATAAAGTCTCTCTGTTTCCACTGTTTCCAAATAAACTATTTCCACTGTTTCCCCATCTATTTGCCATGAAGTGATGGGACTGGATGCCATGATCTTCATTTTCTGAATGTTGAGTTTTAAGTCAACTTTTTCACTCTCCTCTTTAACTTTCATCAAAAGTCTCTTTAGTTCTTCACTTTCTGTCATAAGCGTGGTGTAATCTGCATATCCGAGTTTATTATTTCTCCTGGCAATTAAAAGCATCTTGATGTCTATTAAAGTTATATGTAGAACAAGTTTTCTTTGATCTCTGGGTCTTAATTTAGTCTCAAATGTAGGGGTCAGGCACCCCCACCTGAGCACTGCTCTCTTCCTGCTCTGTTCCTTTTTCCCAGCTGTGTCAGGGCTGCTGTCCAGGACCACTCAGGAGGGCAGGTGTGTCTAGAACTGACTTCTCCTAGGTCTTTATCTACCTGGGATTACATGCAGCTCTTGCAAGAACAGTGCTTATAGTTTTTAGTAACAAAGGCACTGATTTTTCTCCTGTTTAGGGATCAAGGGGAGTGAGAGGCCCAGCAGGCCCAGTGGGGTACCCAGGAGAGCCCGGGTTAGCAGTAAGTACCGCATTACTGATGCTGTTCCTCTAGAAGCCCCGACTTGACGTTTAAATAAAGCAGAAGAAAGCAGAATTGCAGTCTTGGGTCAGGCAGAGGTGGGTCCTTTGTGAGACCTGATGAATCAGCGCACACCCACCATTATGAGTGCGAGTCCATTCTGAAGCACAGATCCCCCCTGGTGGTGGCATTGGGGCGGGGGACAAGCAGCCCAGCTGTGGTAGGAAGTCCATTGTGCATGTTTCAAAATTAAGGGTTTCCTAAAGAAGAGCTTGGGACACCCAACAAGGACACGTTCAGATTTCTGTGACTGATGAGTGATTTGTGTGTTTTTGCTGTTGATTTAGGGACCTCCAGGCCCCCCTGGGAGTCCAGGCTTAAAGGTAGGCAGCCATGAGTCACATACACAAGTAATGTCCATGTCCAACAAGACAAGTGACCACTGATGTTTGTCAGAATCATGTCTTCCCTCTTTTTAAAATTCCCAGAGTATTTAATAAATCGTTGTTTAGTCACTTAGTCGCGTCTGACTCTTTTGCGATGCCATGGACTGCAGCCCCCCAGGCTCCTCTGTCCATGGGATTTCCCAGGCAAGAATACTGGAGTTGGAGTGGGTTGTGATTTCCTTCTCTAGGGGATCTTCCCAAGTCAAGGATCGAACCCAGGTCTCCTGCATTGCAGGCAGATTCTTTACCACTGAGCCACTGGGGAAGCCCTATTTAACACTTCAACAAATTACCTAACCAGAAGTCTTACTTGCTTGTAGTTATTCTTTAATATTCAAAGGCAATGAGTTTCTGTTTTGTTTTCTTTTCCAGGGTAATCCTGGCGTGGGAGTAAAGGGGCAAATGGGAGACCCGGTAAGAGTCCCATTTTGCATGGAGGAGCAGGTGTTAAAATGCATGAACTGCCCGTGTCTAGGAGGCTGTTCTGATTATCACTTAACCTGTGTTCATCCTCTCATCACTGCCCACTTTTGTGGCCAAGGATTTGTCTTCACTGACTTATTAAGTTACCCTTACCCTTGGCCATAGAGTGACAGTTCTGACAAAATCTAATAGTAAATTCAAATTAATTTATATGACACACTTCCTCCTAGGCTAAAGAGATGGAATGATTCTGGGAATGCATCCAGAGTAACAATTATGTTTAATTACAGATTTGTTTGACTTAATTTCACAAATTTCATCAGAATCTGAAACTTCACACATAAGTAAAAACATAAACAGCTGCAATCCAAGGCATTTAGCCACACATTCTTCCACTCCCTCCACCCCTCATACTTATAGTCCTTTCTGCTGAAGTAGGACACTAAATAAGGACAAGCTTCAGCAAAGTGCTTTATGGTGGCTGTTCATCTAGAAGCAATCTGCAGTGTTTAAGAGTTGGTGAGGGGCTCTTTTAAAAAAATATTTATTTATTTGGCTGTGTTGGGTCTTAGTTGCAGCATGTGGGATTGTGGTTTTGTCATGTGGGATCTTTCACTGCAGCTCGTGGGCTCAGTAGTTGCAGACTGAGGCTTGTGAGCTCGGTAGTCGCAGATTGCAGGCTTAGTTGCTTCCAGCATGTGGGATGCTAGTTCCCCAACCAGGGATCGAACCTGTATCCCCTGGGTTGTAAAGTAGATTCTTAACCACTGGACCGTCAGGGTAGTCTCTGGTGAGCGGCTTTTTCAACAACCCTGCGTAAAAAGACACTGAGCATCCACCCTGTGCCAGGCTAGGTTTGGTGCTGGGGGTGGGGCTTTAGTGAGACAGACCTGATCCCCCCTCTCATGGGGTCCCAGCATGGTTGGGTAAGTTACTGTACATCCATTTAACAGAAGGACACACTTGCCAAAAATATATTGGAAGACATCATGATGTGGGGAAGAGCAATGCTAAGCAGAAAGTGCAGGTGACAAAGGGCTAAGCTCAACTTTGTAAAACCAGAACAACAACAAAAATTATTGAAATCTACATGTAGAGTAGGATTTCTCAACCTTCACAATACTAATGTATTATCATGGGGCTGTCCTGTGCAAAGTAGGATGTTTAGCCGCATCCCTGGCCTCTACCTACTAGATGTTGGTAAGATTCCTTCCGCTTCATTGTGACAACCGAATATGTCAAATGCTCTTGCCAAATGTTCCTGAAGGGAAGCACATCCAAACTCTCCCCTCCCTCTCCATGCCCCCCCACTCCCAATCTTGAGAACCACTAACTTAGAGAAATGACTGGGTGAAAAATAGATGAAAACAATGTTTTCCAAACTTGGAATATGTTTGTCAGAACCCCTAAACCTGTGCACCCCATTTTGAGAAACGTCACACAGTGAGGAAGCATTGCCAAGTTAGGGAAGTCAGCACCAACATAGTTGCATGGTTTGCAAACTCAGGCCATTACTCCTATGCTGCTGCTGCTGCCTGCTAAGTTGCTTCAGTTGTGTCTGACTCTGTGCGACCCCATAGACGGCAGCCCACCAGGCTCCCCCGTCCCTGGGATTCTCCAGGCAAGAACACTGGAGTGGGTTGCCATTTCCTACTCCAATGCATGAAAGTGAAAAGTGAAAGTGAAGTCGCTCAGTCGTGTCCGACCCTCAGTGACCCCATGGACTGCAGCCTGCCAGGCTCCTCTGTCCAGGGGATTTTCCAGGCAAGAGTACTGGAGTGGGGTAACGTGGAAATATTTGACTATGAGGTGGCTGTTCAAATTATCCACTATACGCTTTTAAAAATTTCTTTTGGATTGTTAAGTAAATAAAGGCATAATTTTGAAATGTTGGTGCAGAGCTCTCACAATGCCCAAGACCATGTTGCCCACTCCGTTTTTAGAGCAGACTGTCCTAAATGGTTGTTACTCATGTTTTCATAGGGGATATGATTATGGATCATTTACATTTTGTTCTTTATAATTTATCTTTCTGTACTTTTGACTTAAATGAATATACAGTACTGTCACAACATTATAAAAAAGAACCAGTAGCATGACCAACATTTGGAAGAGGCTCCTTGCTTGCCAGCCCATATGGGTTTTGTAGTTTTATTCCAGTTACAGGAATAAGTATCGTTATCTTACCAATCCATATTATGTATTTATTAAGTAAGCAAATACACAGTGTTTATGCATTTGTTCAATTACTTATTCATGCAACAGACGCCACTAGGATGGCTGCTACACCCTCACTGTGTCAGGCATTAGGGCACATCACGAGAAACAAACTGAACCCACATCCCTAACCTCCTGGTTCTCTATAGTTTCCCAGGTGTGGGTGGGAATTGAATTATTGGTTATATTTTTTCATTTACTTTGCAGAAAGTAATAAGCATTTTATGTGCATTATCTATTCAATAAAAGAATACTTTGAGGCAGGCAGTATTATATTCCCCATTTCACAGAGAAGGAGAGAAAGATTTTGAGGAGTTAAGGATAAGGAGATTTTAAGAAACTTGCCTAAAGGATCCCAGTCTAGTAAGGGCCTAGTTTCTACACACAGGTGACAACCTGACCTATCACCTGTTTTTAACACAAGAGGGAAGATAATTCCAGGTGCAAAATATTAGAAATATTTAGAAAAGTATGAAATAACTATCTTCTAATTAAGGGTGTGTTTTGGTTGTATTGTGGCAAAACCAATCCAAGGAACATTTTTTTCTTGTAGAGAACATCTCTAATGACCCAAATGAAAACTTTTGATTCATGATTTCCTACAAAGAGATGTAAAATATTAATGAACTAGATATAACCTAAGTCAAACCAAAGTGGAATAACTCAGTAAGTGATAATATATTATTATGACAGATTATTGCATAGGTGTTGAAAATCAGGTTTTTTTAAAAAGAATTTCTAGTATAATAGGAAAATGTGCAAAAAATATTGTTGTAAAATATATTAAATGACTTAACATTTTAATAAAATATAAAAATATAAACTGTATTCTATATTTAAATGACATTATATAGTTTTACTAGTTTTATAATATATTTTAATATGTTTAACACACCATTTAGTCACATATACACGTGTGTGCACATGCATATTATGCACATATATGTATATGTATACATGTGTATATACACGAACATATACAAGCACATGCACACCAAAAGAACTGTACCAAAGTTTTCATAAATATTGTCTCTGGATTGTAGGATTATGGATCACTTTTATTTTTTTAATTCATTTTTAACAATAAGTATGTATTATTTATGAAAAACAATAAACATTTAAAATTCAGTGACATATTTGCCAAGTTTTTTATTTTAAATCCATGATACATGTTACACAGGATTATAAGCATTATATCACAGTTATGAAAAGCTTCTTTGTTTCAAATTTCAGTTCAAAATAAAGTTAAAAATGGCATTCTTATTATCTTGATTTTTTTTTTTTAAAGGGTGAGGTTGGCCAACAAGGTTCTCCGGGGCCCACTCTGTTGGTGCAGCCACCTGATTCTGGTCTCTATAAAGGAGAAAAGGTAATTCTTAACTCATATGATACTTTGATAGCTGACATTTTCTGAACACGTTCCCATGCCAGCAAAGAGCTGAGTACCTACGTGCCACACTGCCTCCATCCCAAGCCTTCACCGATTGGTACTGTTATTAGCTCCACTATACAGAGCTGAAAAAAGGAGGCTTGAGAAGGTTTACCAGTGTTCTCAAGTATACCCAGCTGTTGAGTTGCAGACCTAGCTTGGGCTGCAAATGGTGACATGTCCTCCAGGATCTAGTTCCCCATTCGTGTCTTTGATATGGTGGCTGAAAAGACCACTGGAAATCCAGTTGTCCTTTAGATGTTACATATGGATCTGATGCTTGGGTAATTGAAAAGGTGACAGCTGCATACATAATAGACTCTTGGCAAATGTTAATTCCTTTGTCAGCCTCCAGCACTGATGTTACTGATGCCACGTGCAAATTCTTCTATCAGTTTTCAGTCACTGGATTCAATTTCACTATGTTGTTCAAAATGAGCCTCTCCTCTCAACAGTTATATTGCATCTCCTGCCCTGGTTCCATGGTGGCTCCCTCCCCACCGCCCCTCCTCCACGCCCCATGAGGCTACACTCTCACAGAGAACCAGCCTGAAGAGTGTCAGGTTTAAAGGTGCCCTTGGATCTTAGTTGTTAATTAGCAACAGTTGAAGGGTAATCCTTTATTAAAAGGTTAGGAGAACAATTGTTGAAAGAGGTAATTTCTGAAACAGGTGTAATTCAGTATGTTAAATAAGAGTAAGCAGATTATATTCTTTGTCAATTTTAGGGTATTAAAGGAATGCCTGGAATGACTGGACTTCCTGGACCACCGGGACCCAGGGTAATTTATTCAAATAATGTTAAAAAAATTTGTATGATGCACTATCTTCATTTTAAAAAATTTTACTTGGTTATTATCCTTGCTTTAAATGCTGATCTGTTACTAGAATTTTTCACTATTTTATCATAATCATGTAGGAATACTATTCCAAAATATTCATTTTCTTTAAGTTGATGGCAGTAATTTTTATTTCTTATTTTGTTTTTGCATTCCATATTGCTGAAATATAGTTGCTTAAACCCCTCTAAACGTTGTTATGTCTTTAAGGGAGAGCCTGGTATTGGGAGAAAAGGAGAGAAAGGGATTCCTGGGTTTCCAGGACCTCGGGTAAGGCTCCTTCCTGCTCTCTTGAACTTAAGTGAGTTTGGAGGCATTTCTCTTTCACATTTTTATAAGATTCAATCAATAATTCTGAGAGCTCAAAAGTGGAGATTTTCTCAAAGAGGAGTACTGTCTTGCTCAGCAAGAATTGTGTGATAGCTAAAGGTCCCAGAGCATCCCTTCTGTGCACATCATTTGGATAAAACAGGCAAGCAAAAGATGGGACAATTGGCAGGAAGTAATGGGATCATGGTCAAAGCTCTGATTTTTCCAGTAGTCATATGCAGATGTGAGTGACGGACCATAAAGAAGACTGAGCACTGAAGAATTGATGCGTTTGAACCGTGGTGTTGGAGAAGACTCTTGAGAGTCCCTTAGACTACAGGGAGATCAATAGTAGTCAATCCTAAAGAAAATCAGTCAATCCTAAAGCAAATCAACTCTGAATATTCATCGGAAGGCCTGATACGAAGCTAAAGCTCCAATACTTTGACCACCTGATGTGAAGAGTCAACTCATTGGAAAAGACCCTGATGCTGGGAAAAATTGAGGGCAAACGTGAAGGGAGTGACAGAGGATGAGATGGTTGGATGGCATCCTTGACTCAATGGACATGAGTTTGAGCAAACTCTGGGAGGTAGTGAAGGACAGGGAAGCCTGGCGTGCTGCAGTCCATGGAGTTGCAAAGAGTTGTACACAACTTAGAGCTAAACAATAACAAAAATGGGATCATGACATTTTCTCACTGGCTCAGTGTCAGTGTGATTGTAGCTTGGAATTGTTCAGTTAAGCCTATTTGACAAAAGAAAGTACTGATCTATGGATAGTAGCTAGAAAAAAAAAGTACAGCATCAGGCCTCAACATCTCCATACCTGTCACTAATGGGATCCCCATTCACAGAGTCACGATGAAGGCCAGACCCCAACAGCCATGGACACTGAGTTTATTTGACTCCAGATTTAGTACTTAATGAGGCAATATTAACTTCCATAGTAATTTTTATTGCTGATAATGCATAGAGCAACTATTAATCTCCAGACAAATTATATTGCAATGATTCAAAGATATTTAGCTCAGTGAAAGCATTACATTAAATAAATGAAAGTGGAAGAGCAATACAAACAACAAAACTGTATTCTTAATTTATATCACTGGAGAGGACATGATTTTTTTTAATAATATTAAAGAGTAATTAAAATAGCAAATGTTGTAAAGAAATGGAATCTCTTTTATGTTTATTTCCTTTATTCAGTTATCTTTGTAGGCATGATTAAAAATCCCAAAAGCAATCTCATAAGGGGAAAAATGATTTACTGAATTGGTTTATGTATTTTTATTTAACTTTGCTTGCGTTGATTTTTGTGAATTTATTAGGGGGACCCTGGTTCCTATGGATCTCCAGGTTTTCCAGGATTAAAGGTAAATGTATACCATTACAGAGATGATAAATACATTTTCATTAGTAGATGCAATTCAGTATCATTCAAAAGTTGCACCAGGACATACAGACTCATACACAGTACAGGAAACACATTTATTTTATAAATTATATAATTTTGCTGTGGGTGCAAAAACTAGAGCACAAAACTCTCTGATGCAACCTAAAACAGTGTTAAGATTTTATATAGAATCTCATGGAGCATGTGTCATTCAGATAAAATGAGAATGAGATAATTTGTCAATGAGATAAAATGTCATAATCACATTTTTTTTTCTTAAAAAGGGCATGCTTTTTGTTACTTGTAGGGGGAACCAGGACTGTTTGGAGATCCTGGGTCATTTGGATTTCTTGGCCCAAAGGTAAAAAAGTGAGCCTATTTGAGTACAATCTAATAACAGCTTATATCCCTTATGCTATCTAATTTATTTTTTAAAGTATTTCAAAATATCATTTTTTAAATGTCAGTTTTGCATATATTATTTTAATGCATGTTGTAATTATTATATTTTACATTTGTGAATTGATCTTTTTGAAGCAGATGAAAAGTACTGAAAGTCTCAAAAATTCCTTAGGGATCATATAGTATCATGATTCACAACAGAGGGACCTGTGGAGAACTTTGCTTTGACCATCACTACAGTTATTCTTTCCTTTGTAACCTCTGGCCTCACCTTCAGCACTTGTGTGGGACAAGCCATGGTGGCATTGAGATGACACAATTAAGGAGGGACAAAATTTGCTGCAAAAAAAAAGCGTAGGTTCAGATGCTAATAGGCAAAGAAACCATTTGTCCTAGAGTGCCAAATTAGACATTAATGCTTATTATAGATAGAAGAAATTCCATGGCTTCAGAGGTATCTAATCTATGGGCATGGAATCATTTTTGGAATTCGGATGTATTTTTCTTTAGGGAGAACTTTGTTAGCTGGTTGTTTACTTCTGCTTATAGGTAGGAGGTTACTTAAATTTGTCCCTCTTAGAACATCATGAGTTATTTATTTCTCTGGTAGGCCTACAAGCTTTATTTCTTATACAAATGTACTCTTGGCCCTTCTAATATTTACTTAGTGCCAGGAAACAGGAGAAGAATATTAATATTTCTAAGAAAAGTGAATGAATGAATGATTTCAGGGAGATCCTGGAGACCGAGGGCACCCAGGACCACCAGGGGTTTTGGTAACTCCATCTCGTCCACTCAAAGGTTTGTGTTCCATTTGACTTCTCTATCAATTATGCTGAAATGGGATTTAAGTTGCCCTGAAAGAAGAGTTTGGTCCACTCTTTCTGTACTTTATACACTAGGTGGGCTAAATCTATGAACTTTACCATGTATGCGTAATTGTTGTTGTTCAGTCGCTAAGTTGTGTCTGACACTTTGCAATCCCATGGACTGCAGCATGTCAGGCCTTCCTGCCCCTCAGTATCTCCTGGAGTTTGCCCAAGTCCATGTCCATTGAGTCAGTGATGCTATGGAGCATCTCATCCCCTGCCGTCCCCTTCTCCTGCCTTCAGTCTTTCCCAGCATCAGAGTCTTTTCAAATGAGTCAGCTCTTCGCATCAGGTGGCCAAAGTATTGGCTTCATAATGTATAAATTATACAAGTGCTAATAGAGATGTACATCTTGATCATCTCTATCAGCATAAGACATCAAATTTTATGTTAGTGTGTAAACTGCCTGCTGGGATTTTTATTATGTTACCTTTCAGAAAGTAGGTATTTTAATTGCTAAACACACTTAAAACCATTTGACTAAGCCCTGCCACAATGCTGCCTCCAGGAAGAAGGCAGCCTCAACCAATGACATATTCAGCATTACTTCAACTTCACGTGTCTGTCAGGGAGGGTCTAAAATACTGCGTTTTAAATGTGATGAGAAACTGCAAAACCATCTCCCAGTTATACTTGAGCAAGCCTCCCAAAAAGTAATTGTGCATGAATTTTCTAATGTATACATATGTTTGCTGTATACATGATGTCATTATTTTTGGCAGGCCCTCCAGGGGATCCAGGGCGCCCCGGCCGCTATGGAGAAACAGGGGCTGTTGGACCACGTGGTCCTCCTGGTGCCCCAGGTAGACCAGGGGAAGCCTGTCCAGGTATGAATCCCCTGGCTTTTACAGCTCAGGTTTGCTACATCCTCCTCCACACCAGGGGTTCTCCATTCTAGCTGATACTAAAATCATCTTGTTGTTTAGTCATGAAGCTGTATCTGACTCTTTGTGACCCCATGGACTGTAGCCTGCTGGGCTCCTCTGTCCATGGGATTCTCCAGGCAAGAATACTGGAGTGGGTTGCCATTTCCTTCTCCAGGGGATCTTCCCAACCCAGGGATTGAACCTGCGGCTCCTACCGCGTCTCCTGCATTGCACGCAAACTCTTTTACTTCTGTGCCACTGGCAAAGCCCAACTCATCTTAGGATTGTTTCAAAAATACTGATGGCTGAGCCTACCCAGACTAGGAATATCAGACTCTCTGGGAGGATAGATGCACCCAGGCATCTACTGTTATAAAATCATCCCCCTACTTCTAATGCACAGCTAGGATTAAGAAGCACAGAACTCAAACAAATTGACTAATTAATTGGAGAAAATCCAGGTTCCTAGACTGCTGCTCAGAAATATTCAGTCACTATCTCAGGGGTGTGATAAGAAGCATCTATGTATAGTGGGCTTCCCACAAGATTGCATGCATGCTAAGTAGCTTCAGTGGTGTCCAACTCATTGCGACCCTTTGGACAGTAATCCACAAGCTCCTCCGTCCTTGGGATTCTCCAGGCAAGAATACTGGAGTGGGTTGCCATTTCCTTCTCCAGGGGATCTTCCTGACCCACAGATTGAACACACATCTCTTATGTCTCCTGCATTGGCACAAGAGTTTTTTACCATGAGGGCCACTGGGGAAGCCCTCCCACAAGATTACCACATGCAGATAAGATTTCGAAACCACTGCTAGGATTAGCGTGTGTCTTCAGGTTTTTACCACCTTCTTGGAAGGCTCCCCCTGTGGATATATAGTTGTTAAAATTTAGTTTTATCCACCTAGTCCCCAACTTAAATATTCTGTATGAAATGTGGAAATACAAATTGTGAATTAAAAAGTAGGATTTTGATTCACACTTAGTGAATAATAATAATAATAACAAAAAGCCACAGTTTTCTCCTCCCTTCCCTCCACACCAAAAAACAACAGTCTCATCCCTCACAGAAAAACCCTATGGTTCATGGTCATATTTGATGAAAAGCCTGAGAAACAATCCTATTGACACAAGGACATTCAACTCCTTCAAGTGCTATCTTAGTTAATAGTCTCAGTGATATTAGGAAAAGAAGTTTACAGGGTATTTTCATTCTGTGAACCCAGGAGAATTGATTAAACGTGTGAGGAGAAAAGTCTGGAATAAATGTAATTTTATTCAATCTGTCTCAAGTTACGTTTCCTGAGGAGTAAAAAATTTTCTGAGATATTCAACTGTGAACTACAGAGTTCTTGTTTAATCTTCCACGAAGCTGGCTTTCACTTGGGAGAGTCTGATGACCACAAAGTCAGTAAATAAAGCTTTGTTTAGTTCATTTACTCTTTAGACATTGTAGCCATGGTTTAATTGACCCAGGACTGTATAAATCATACAGACTACTCTCTCAGTCAGGAGGTACTAGGCTCTCATCTTACATTTCTCCTTTCAGGCTTATTTATAATAAAATAGTGCTTCCAGCAGATTGAAATCAAAACCCAGTGGGAGTAAGTAACACATGTCTCTAGGGAATTTCAAACCAAGTATAACAAGAAGCCTCTTTAGCCCAAAAATCTTTTAAAAAAGAATTAACCCATATTTGGACTTCAACCCATAGTAAGCTGTAATTTTATATGGTATAGTATTTACATTACATCATGCACATATATGTATCCATAAATACATATGGTTGAAACAAAAATCTCACAAAATAATATCTGTGGAGTATATGAGACACTCCCATTTCTATTCCATTCTTTTCTTTTGAAAAAAAAAAAAAAAAAGGTTTTAATGCTGGCCACAGCTTCATTGATACTGTGTCCTGTCGGTGGGTGATTGAGGCTGCAGTGTTCTGTACACTGTAACCCATTCTCCCTGTTGGAAGCTGGTTGAGCTTTTTTCCTGGCCCTGGGGTGAGACAGCAAGCAGGCAGCATTCAGGTTCATTCTAAGTCGGGTTTAAGGAACGTTATAAAGACAAGATGGCAACCAAGTCCATAGGAGTACATGTTCATTTTGTTTTAAGGACACCCATGTATGTAGCCTTTATTATACCTATTCAGTTTTATAATCATCTATAGTATTTACCATGAAGTTTTGGAGTCAAACACCTACGATTGAATCCCAGCATTCACAATCAACATAGTGCGGTGGAAAAGTTACGTGTTTATACAGTGAACTAACAACATTTCTTTGGCCAGCTGATGCGAAGAGCTGACTCATTTGAAAAGATTCGGATGCTGGGAAAGATTGCGGATAGGAGGAGAAGGGGACGACAGAGGATGAGATGGTTGGATGGCATCACCGACTCAATGGACATGGGTTTGGGTGGACTCCAGGAATTAGTGATGGACAGGGAGGCCTGGTGTGCTGTGGTTCATGGGGTTGCAAAGAGTCGGACATGACTGAGCGACTGAGCTGAACTGAACGATGTTTCATGTTCTAGTGCTTACAAGCTGTGTAATCTTGGGCACTTATTAAACCTCTCTGTTCCTCAGTTTTCCCATCTAGAAAACTAAGTTCTTGTTACAGTTGAAAGAAGTAATATGTATAGTTTTTAGAATACAACTTGGCATACAGACTCACTATGTTAGCTATTATTAGCATTTCTTATACTGGGACTAAATTTACTGTGCCTTATCTATAAGGTTCAACCTTTAGAAGTTGTTGAGAAACGCTGGGCTGGAAGAAGCACAAGCTGGAATCAAGATTGCTGGGAGAAATATCAATAACCTCAGATATGCAGATGATACCACCCTTATGGCAGAAAGTGAAGAGGAACTCAAAAGCCTCTTGATGAAAGTGAAAGTGGAGACTGAAAAAGTTGGCTTAAAGCTCAACATTCAGAAAACGAAGATCATGGCATCTGGTCCCATCACTTCATAGGAAATAGATGGGGAAACAGTGTCAGACTTTATTTTTTTAGGCTCCAAAATCACCACAGATGGTGACTGCAGCCATGAAATTAAAAGACACTTACTCCTTGGAAGGAAAGTTATGACCAATCTAGATAGCATATTCAAAAGCAGAGACATTACTTTGCCAACAAAGGTCCATCTAGTCAAGGCTATGGTTTTTCCAGTAGTCATGTATGCATGTGAGAGTTGGACTGTGAAGAAAGTTGAGCGCCGAAGAATTGATGCTTTTGAACTGTGGTGTTGGAGAAGACTCTTGAGAGTCCCTTGGACTGCAAGGAGATCTAACCAGTCCTTTCTAAAGGAGATCAGTCCTGGGTGTTCTTTGGAAGGAATGATGCTAAAGCTGAAACTCCAGTACTTTGGCCACCTCATGCAAAGAGTTGACTCATTGGAAAAGACTCTGATGCTGGGAGGGATTGGGGGCAGGAGGAGAAGGGGACGACAGAGGATGAGATGGCTGGATGTCATCACCAACTCGATGGACATGAGTCTGAGTGAACTCCGGGAGTTGGTGATGGACAGGGAGGCCTGGCGTGCTGCGATTCATGGGGTCACAAAGAGTCGGACACGACTGAGCAACTGAACTGAACTGAACTGAGCTGAGGAGTAAAGCTAATGTCTGAAAATATATGTACAGCCTCAGCACATATGCACACAAGAGTGAAAGCCATCTATTTACTTTGGGTGCTACATTACTGATGACAAATGGGGTTCCAATTGTCTGTTGCTAAACAAGTAACCCCAACATTCAGCATATACCCTTCACTCTTTCCATGGTTCAGGAATTCAGGAGGCATTAACCCAAGTGATTCCAGAGCAAAGATTTTCATCTAGTTATAGCTGTAGACTAGGGACTTCCCTGATGGCTCAGATGGTAAAGCATCTGCCCTCAATGCGGGAAACCCGGGTTTGATCCCTGGGTTGGGAAGGTCCCCTGGAGAAGGAAATGGCAACCCACTCCAGTCCTCTTGCCTGGAAAATTCCACGGACAGAGGAGCCTTGTAGGCTACAGTCCATGGGATCACAAAGAGTCAGACACTACTGAGCAACTTCACTCACTCACTCATAGCTGTAGACTAGCTGGAACAGAAACATGAGGACTGGCCAGACATCTCTCTCATTTGTCTCTCATATAGTCTCAAGCCTTGCTATGTGGCTCTGCACTTAACTTAGACTTCCTTACAGCATGGTGGCTTCCGGGTGATAATATTTCTTCCATGGTGGTTCAGGACTCCAGTCCCAAGCATTTCAGCTCACAAGGCAGAACCTGAATTGTCTTTAATAATCTGGCCTGGGAAGCCATATAGCGTCACTCCCACCATACTTGATTAGTTCAAACAGTCACCAAAGGCTGCCACATTGCAGGGAAGAGGGACCTCCACTTCTTGCTAGGAGACTGTCAGGGTTCTGCAAGGGCGTGAGAAGCAAGAGCTACCAGGACGCCAACTTTAATAATGACCATCTTCCATCTGAGAGATTCTGGTACTAGGTGTGCTTAGGACGAAGCAGATAGAAGTGGTTGCTATCATATGAGGGCTTCTGGCTGTTTTGAAGCCAAAGCTGTCAGTATGGGGTTGGTGAGTAGGGTATCGAGGAGGGGCAGGATTCAGCTGCTCCTGCATTACTTTGACTTCCCCTGAACATACTGAATATTACTTTGACCTTCCCTGAACTTCCAATCCTTTGCTGAGAACTTCCTATAGCCAGTCCCTATACATTAAGGTCCTTATGTGGATTATTTTGTTTCATCCTCATTAGAAGCCTCTGAGGAAGATGTAGAGAATTAAATAAGTTACATAACCTACTTTGGTACCTGTGGCTGGAGAGACAGAGGCCAGGTTCAAATCTAGCATCTCTATGCTTTCCACCAACCTACATGGTTATAGTATATTACCTCTATATAGATAATTATATGAGTCCAAGTTTTTGGCTGTGTTAATAAAGTATGCTCCCCATTTAATTTGAGCATAAAAGATTAGAAGACTATCTCCATATAAGCATATTATTGCTGCTGCTGCTGCTGCTAAGTCACTTCAGTCATGTCTGACTCTGTGTGACCCCATAGACGGAAGCCCATCAGGCTCCCCTGTCCCTGGGATTCTCCAGGCAAGAACACTGGGTGCCATTTCCTTCTCCAATGTGTGAAAGTGAAAAGTAAAAGTGAAGTCGATCAGTCGTGTCCGACTCTTAGCGACCCCATGGACTGCAGCCTACCAGGCTCCTCTGTCCATGGGATTTTCCAGGCAAGAGTACTGGAGTAGGGTGCCATTGCTTTCTCTATGCATATTACAAGCATGCCCAAATATCACATTTTAGTACCTAAAAGGCAACACTAATTTTCTCATTAAATTCTCCTGCTGCTGCTGCTGCTAAGTCGCTTCAGTCGTGTCCGACTCTGTGCGACCCCATAGACGGCAGCCCACCAGGCTCCCCCGTCCCTGGGATTCTCCATGCAAGAACACTTGAGTGGGTTGCTGTTTCCTTCTCCAATGCATGAAAGTGAAAAGTGAAAGTGAAGTTGCTCAGTCGTGTCCAACTCTTAGCGACCTCATGGACTGCAGCCTACCAGGCTCCTCTGTCCATGGGATTTTCCAGGCAAGAGTACTGGAGTGGGTTGCCATTGCCTTCTCCTCAGATCAGATCAGTCACTCAGTCGTGTCCAACTCTTCGAGACCCCATGAATCCCAGCATGCCAGGCCTCCCTGTCCATCACCAACTCCCGGAGTTCACTCAGACTCATGTCCATCGAGTTGGTGATGACATCCAGCCATCTTATCCTCTATTGTCCCCTTCTCCTCCTGCCCCCAATCCCTCCCAGCATCAGAGTCTTTTCCAATGAGTCAACTCTTTGCATGAGGTGGCCAAAGTACTGGAGTTTCAGCTTCAGCATCATTCCTTCCCAAGAAATCCCAGGGCTAATCTCCTTCAGAATGGACTGGTTGGATCTCCTTGCAGTCCAAGGGACTCTCAAGAGTCTTCTCCAACACCACAGTTCAAAAGCATCAATTCTTCGGCGCTCAGTCTTCTTCACAGTCCAACTCTCACATCCATACATGACCACAGGAAACCTTGACTAGACGGACCTTTGTTGGCAAAGTAATGTCTCTGCTTTTGAATATGATATCTAGGTTGGTCATAATTTTCCTTCCAAGGAGTAAGCGTCTTTTAATTTCATGGCTGCAGTCACCATCTGTAGTGATTTTGGAGCCCAGAAAAATAAAGTCTGCCACTGTTTCCCCATCTATTTCCCATGAAGTGATGGGACCAGATGCCATGATCTTCGTTTTCTGAATGTTGAGCTTTAAGCCAACTTTTTCACTCTCCACTTTCACTTTAAAATTATATGCTAGATACCTATCTGAGGGCTACCCTAAGAGTTCAGATGGTAGAGCATCCACTTGCAATGCAAGATACCTGGGTTCGATCCCTGGGTCAGGAAGATCCCCTGGAGAAGGAAATGGCAACCCACTCCAGTATTCTTGCCTGGAGAATCCCATGGACAGAGGAAGCTGGCCGACTATAGTCCCTGGGATTGCAAAGTGTCAGGCACGACTGAGCGACTAACACACACACACAGACACCTATCTGTATGATTTAATGCATTACCTCTTTATTTTCTCCTTATTTAAAAATTTTAGTGAAGTATAGTTGCTGTACAATATTATAAGTTATAGGTGTCTGAGTGAACTCCGGGAGTTGGTGAGGAACAGGGAGGCCTGGCGTGCTGCGATTCATGGGGTCGCAAAGAGTCGGACACGACTGAGTGACTGATCTGATCTGATCTGATAGGTGTACAGTATCAGTCAGTTCAGTTGCTCAGTCGTGTCCGACTCTTTGCAACCCCATGGACTGCAGCACGCCAGGCCTCCTTCTCCATCACCAACTCCTAGAGTTTACTCAAACTCATGTCCATTGAGTTGGTGATGCCATCCAGGCATCTCATCCTCTGTCATCCCCTTCTCCTCCCGCCTTCAATCTTTCCCAGCATCAGGGTCTTTTCAAATGAGTTAGTTCTTTGCACCAGGTGGCCGAAGTATTGGAGTTTCAGTTTCAGCATCAATCCTTCCAATGAGTATTCAGGACTGATTTCCTTTAGGATGGACTAGTTGGATGTCCTTGCAGTCCAAGGGACTCTCAAGAGTCTTCTCCAGCACCACAGTCCAAAAGCATCAACTCTTCTATGCTCAGCTTTCTTTATTATTCAACTCTCACATCCATACATGACTACTGGAAAAACCATAGCTTTGACTAGATGGACCTTTGTGGGCAAAGTAATGTCTCTGCTTTTTAACATGCTGTCTAGGTTGGTCATAACTTTTCTTCCAAGGAGCAAGTATAGTGCTTCACAATTTTAAGGATTATGCTCCAGTTATAGTTATTATAAAATATTGGCTATATTCTCCATTTTGTACAATATATCTTTGTAGCTTATTTTATACATAATAGTTTGTTGCTCCATACCCAAGTATTGCCCCCCTCCTCTCCCCACCAGTAACTACTAATTTGTTCTTTATGTCTTTGAATCTGCTTCCCTTTTTTTTTATATTCAGTAGTTTGCTGTATTTTTTAGATCCCATGTATAACTGATATCATATAGTATTTGTTTTTCTGTGAGCTCATGTTTTAATTCACTGAATGTGTTGATATGTTTGTTCAGGTTAGGTTCTATCAAATTATCAAGGTGGAAAGATTTTAAAAGTAAATTTAATTAAATAATATATACTACCTTCCCAATAATTCCAAAGAATGGACAAAAAGAAAATTTAATTCCCCAAATCTTTCTTATTACCACTTGTGTTCTTGTTTCAAAGGAGTTGAGGCATTTTGATGGCTGGGATACTCAGTTATTTTTAAACTACAATTTTTTTTCCTTAAAAAAATTCCACAGTCTAAGAAAGATGCACTGATTTTTATTTCTTACACAGAAAAAAATTTTGAGAGTATTAATGTGAGATTATCTGAGTATATGTGGTTTTCATTCTTGATTTCTCTTGGAGGCATGACGGGACCTCCTGGGCCACGAGGATTTCCTGGTCACCCAGGATTTCCAGGGGCAGCTGGGGTTCCTGGAAGAGCTGATTCTGCTCCAGGAAAACCAGGCAACCAGGGACCAACTGGGCTGCCTGGAGTGCCGGGACTGCCGGGACCTCCGGGATCAGATGGTAAAGTGCTCTTCATTCACATTTCATAACACTTATGTTGCATTTGATATTTGCAGTATCATACAGAAAATGTGACTTTCCAAATTTTTTAAAGGTTGTCTAATATTTCATAAGCCAAGTTAGTGTTATTAACAATACAAAAACGTCAACTGATATTGACCTACCACATCAATTAAAGTATGTGAAAATGTTTGGTTGAGAATTTTAGTGTGATGATAGAATTTTGTAAATGAACACAGTTTTTATTTTTTGAATATAGTTTTTATTTTTAGGAGTCATATGCAGACCAGACTTAAGAGTCAAACAGCCCTATAAAGCCTTTTGTGAAAAATAACCATCCCAGAGTCTCCTATTCTGTCCACCCCAGGGGCAATTATTTCCACACAGTTAGCTGAATCTTTTGTTATTTGTCTTTTATGACCATTTAGCAAACATATGTCGCTATTTCTTAATTTTTCAGTTTGAGCAGTATTATTTGACTTACCTGTCCACAGATGAATGTCCCCCATTCCTTGCCATACATGCATGTTTTCTGTTTCTACAACCTATCAATACAGTTATCATCATTATTTTAGTTAAATATTCAGTATCTATACTGAAAGATTATATAAATGTTATTCATTGGTTTATTCATATAATAATATATATTACTCTTTTGCTTTCCCAGCATGGCATTTAGTTAATAATTGTCTTAACATTCTTTTTTGTGTGTTTGCTTGGTTTTCAATATACTTATTGCTAATTCAACCTCAAATCATCGAAAATTGTATAAATCTCTTAATCATGCATTCTAACTCATTACCAGTGTTATCTCTTTGAATAAGTCTCTTCTGGAGCATTATGACTGTTCAAGTTACGTCAGGTTGCAATTTCAAAAGCTGATGCTAAGATCCTGCCTTGAGATCTTCCTTCATCGTTATCCTACATATTGTGTCTCTACTTGTCTGTCTGTTTCTGCCTCTCTTTCTTTGGGTTCCTTTTTCCCCACAACTCATATATTTCTTTGGTTGCTTTCAGTTCAGTTCAGTTGCTCAGTCATATTTGACTCTTTGTGACCCCATGGACTGCAGCACACCAGGCTTCCCTGTCTATCACCAGCTCCCAGAGCTTGCTCAAACTCATGTCCATTGAGTTGGTGATGCCATCCAACCATCTCATCCTTTGTCCTCCTGCCTTCAATCTTTCCCAACATCAGGGTCTTCTCCAGTGAGTCAGTTCTTCACATCAGGTGGCCAAAGTATTGGAGCTTCAGGTTCAGCATCAATCCTTCTAATGAATATTTAGGACTGATTTCCTTTACGATTGACTGGTTTGATTCTTTACAGTCCAAGGGACTCTCAAGTGTCTTCTCTAACACCACAGTTCAAAAGCATCAATTCTTCAGCACTCAGCTTTCTTTATAGTCCAACTCTCACATCCATACATGACCACTGGAAAAAACATAGTTTTGACTAGATGGATTTTTGTGAGCAAAGTAATGTCTCTGCTTTTTAATACACTGTCTAGGTTGGTCATAGCTTTTCTTCCAAGGAGTAAGCATCTTTTAATTTCATGGCTGCAGTCACCATCTGTAGTGATTTTGGAGCCCAGGAAAATAAAGTATGTCACTGTTTCCACTGTCTCCCCATCTATTTGCCATGAAGTGATGGGGCTGGATGCCATGATCTTCATTTTCTGAATATTGAATTTTAAGCCAGTATTTTCACTCTCCTCTTTCACCTTCATCAAGAGGCTCTTGTTCCTTTTTGCTTTCAAGCAGAAGGGTGATATCATCTGCATATATGAGGTTATTGATATTTCTCCCAGCAATCTTGATTCCAGCTTGTGCTTCATTTAGTCTCACATTTCTCATGATGTACTCTGCATATAAGTTAAAAAAGCAGGGTGACAGTATACAGCCTTGACATATTCCTTTCCCAATTTGGAACCAGTCCATTGTTCCATGTCCAGTTCTAACTGTTGCTTCTTGACCTGCATACAGATTTCTCAGGAGGCAGGTAAGGTGGTCTGGTATTCCCATCTCGAAGAATTTTCACAGTTTGCTGTTATCCACACAGTCAAAGGCATTGGCGTGGTCAATAAAGCAGAAGTAGATGTTTCTCTGGAACTCTCTTGCTTTTTTGATGATCCAACAGATATTGGCAGTTTGATCTCTGGTTATTCTGCCTTTTTTAAAACCAGCTTGAACATCTGGAAGTTCTCAGTTCATGTATTGTTGAAGCCTCGCTTGGAGAATCTTGATCATTACTTTGCTAGCATGTGAGATGAATGCAATTGTGTGGTAGTTTGAGCATTCTTTGGCATTTACTTTCTTTGGGATTGGAATGAAAATTGGCCTTTTCCAGTCCTGTGACCACTGCTGAGTTTTCCAAATTTGCTGGCATATTGAGTGCAGCACTTTCACAGCATCGTCTTTTAAGATTTGAAATAGTTCAACTGGAATTCCATCACCTCCAATAACTTTGTTCATAGTGATCCTTCCTAAGGCCCACTTGACTTTGCATTCTAGGTTGTCTGGCTCTAGGTGAGTGACCACACCATCTTGGTTTTTTGGGTCATTAAGATCTTTTTTGTGTAGTTCTTCTGTGTATTTTTGCTGCCTCTTCTTAATATCTTCTGCTTCTGTTAGGTCCATACCATTTCTGTCCTTTATGGTGCCCATCTTTGCATAAAAGTTTCCCTTGTATCTCTAATTTTTTTGAAAAGATCTCTAGTCTTTCCCATTCTTTTGTTTTCCTCTATTTCTTTGGATTGATCACCGAGGAAGGCTTTTTTTTTTTATCTCCCCTTGCTATTCTTTGGAACTATTCAATTGGATATATCTTTTCTTTTCTCCTTTGCCTTTCGCTTCTCTTCTTTTCTCAGCTATTTGTAAGGCCTGCTCAGACAACCATTTTGCCTTTTTGAATTTCTTTTTCTTGGGGATGGTTTTGATCACAGCCTCCTGTACAACATTACAAACCTCTATCCATAGTTCTTCAGGCACTCTGTCTATCAGATCTAATCCCTTGAATCTATTTGTCACTTCCACTGTATAATTGTAAGGGATTTGATTTAGGTCATACTTGAATGGTCTAGTGGTTTTCCCTTCTTTCTTCAACCTCATCTGTTGGTTTACTCTCTCATTGTGCTTTGTGAGAAAGTGTATACATTTGGGATATTTGAAATACATTTATTCTACTGTGAAATTTGATTGATAGTTTGGTTGAATATAAAATTATAGATTGCAATCATTTTTTCCTTCAGGTTTTTGAAGGCATTTTCCTTTCTTTCTTTCTTTTTTTTTTTTAGTGTTTTTACTAAGAAGTTCAATAATCTTTAGATAGTTGATCCTTTGTTTAAAGTCTCTTTTTTCTCTGAAAGCTTCTAGGAATTTTTCTTTGTATTCAATGTCCATAAATTTCACAGTGATTTACCTCAGTGTGGGTAAATTTGCAGGCACTCAGAGCAGTTTCAATTGAACACAAATCCCTCATTTCTGGAAAAATGTCTTGAAGTAATTTTTTTGAAAATACTCTGTGATTTTTCCCTCTGCTTTCTATTTCTGGACACAATATATTTGTCTGTTTCAGAATCAATCCTATACCTCTCTTTTTCAAATCTTCACCTATTATCTTCATCTTTTTATTTTTCCTTACACTTTCTGATACACTTCCTCAATTCCATATTCCAACTCTGCTTCTGAATTTTGAAATTTCTGCTTTAATAACCATTTTTTTTAAAATTTCTGAGAATTTTGTTGTTGGTGTTGTTCTCTCTTAATGTGTCTTTTTGCAGCAGCTTGTTCATGTCTCAGGGATGAAATGCCTTCCTTTGTCTGTTTTTTAAACTATATAGTTTATTTTTTAAAGATTTCTTCTTACTGTATTGTCTGTTTTCTCTTATTTGAGGGAGTTTGTTTTTTCCTGCTGCAATTTTTAAGAAAGATTTCTTAACTATTTAGCTGTTTCTTTGACCAGTCAACCTATGTGGGTCCTCACTGTCATTCTGCTTCGGAGGTACCAATGCCTGAACTTTAGGAGAAATTTTTCAGTCAGCTATGCTCTTTTTCTGCTTCCCCTACAGCCTGCTTGGAGTTCAGCTTTTAAACATCTGCTAAATCTTTTTACATTTTTTTTTTTTTTTGCTGTTGTTTCCTTTCTCTTGTTGTTTCTTTGTCTTAAAGAATTCTGTCTTTTTATAATATTCTTTTACTGTCTGTTTGGAGAGAACAAGGAACTTACTGTTTGTACTTTATCTGTCATCTTTGATCAGATATCTCTGAATTTTTGCTTTTACAAACTCTGCTTTATGCTTTCTTTATTAGGTAATTATTGATAATTGAATGGGGGAAAATGATCTGTGCCATACACTTATTCTTACTTTATTTGTTTTGTTTTGGTATATTTGTTTTTTTTATTCCCTACCTTACCCTACAATCCACTAAATTAGGGCTGAGATTAGGGATGGTTTTAATCAATGGTTATGGTACCAGAAGCTTGCTGAGACAACTGTATGGTCTATTTGTGTACATATTCTTATATCAGAGAGAAAGAATCTTAAGAAAGGAGTGGAAGAAAGAATAGGGGTAAGGGGATGATTGAAGTATGAGAGACACTTCTACTTGTTTGCTAGTAGGTATTCACAAAAATCGTGTGATTCTCTCTGCACTCCCCTATCCCACTGTGAAGCTGTATATTGTACTGTTGGGCAACCCGGACCACAAGGAACAAAAGGCAAAGTGGGTCCTCCAGGAAGACGAGGCTCCAAAGGAGAAAAAGGCAAGTATTCCTCCAAGTAGAATTTCTAGAAAAAAACAGCAGTGGAGGGTTGGGAGGCATTATATGATATGTACAGTGTGGCCTTTCATTTAGGTTTTTTACTCCCTTTAGTTACCCTGTGACTACCTAACTCATTGTGTGCTTGTGACGTGATTAGACCTTGCCAAAAAGTCAAATCCATATTTTAGAATATAAAGGAGACATTTGTCTGCCATGAGATTTGTCTCAAAGCGGTGACTCTTTTCCATGAGATCCTCTCAATTCCTTGAAAAAAGCAGAGATAGGACAGTTTTGATCTTCAATTTCAATTTCTCTCTGTGGGTCCCATCTTTCCTAAATTCACCAAATGCCTCTAGCTCTCTGTTTCTACACTCTAAATTGTTTGGTGTGTTTTTGGCTAACAGAGTCAGGCAGGTATGAAAGCTGAGCAATTTGATTATCCTAATGGTATTTTTTAGACTAAAAATCCTGATGAGTAGAAAATGCATTTAGTGAATTATCAACTGTGATATGCATTCAATAATCCTCTTTACATATTTTATTTGGATTCTTTAAATGTTCAAAGTTTATACTCTAACCAATTTTAATTGTTGTTTTTTCAGCAGGAACCAAATTAAGAGTTTTTTTTCTAAGCAGGATCCAAATAAGAGCTATCTAAACTTTTAAAAATAAGAAATTTTCTTATTTTCAAAGTTTCTGCAATAGAGTTCAGCATTAGCTTTTCCCCTTGATTTTACCAGGGTGAATTTTTTAAGACACAGAACACCCCATTGTCTAGAAACAACATGTCCAGCCACATAGACCATAGCTACCTCCACATCATGCTCTGTACCCCTCCCCCATCACATGTTGTCAGTTGTCTGCGATAAGAATTGTGTGCATCAGACCCTTTTTGTTCTTATTCACACTATTGGTTTTGTATAGTAAGGACTTTATTGGGATTTCATTCAGGAAATATAACAAAGCTGCCTTTTATCCTCTGTCTAGGGAGCTCAGGGCTCTGTGCCTGCCAGCCTGGTCCCATGGGCCCATCAGGCCCTCCAGGGCCTCCTGGGAGGCAAGGGAGTAAGGGAGACTTGGGGCTCCCTGGGTGGCTTGGAGAAAAAGGTTCCCCAGGCCCTCCTGGTGCCAAAGGATCTCCAGGGCCACCGGTGAGTAACTTCCCAGTTTTTTTATCTTTTAACAGAGTTATAATTCAGTTGTACCCCTCTGTAATTTATAGTGCTATATATATGTTTTTAATATATGTATTGTATATATTGTAATATATATAATGTGATATATATGGTTTTTAAGTTTTTAAATTTATTTTTATTGATGTATAGTTGAATTACAATATATTATATGTTTTGAATCTATAAGTATATTAATGGCAAAAAATTGTCTCTGTCCTTTTATTCATCCATTCATCATTCATTTGTTCAATCAATTGTTTACTGAGGACTTACTATGCTCCAGGTGCTATTCCAGATACAGCAGGGACCAGAGCACAATCTCTGCCCTCCTGGGGCCCCTTCTCTGTGGGGAGAATACACACATCATGACAGATAGACAAGTGAATGTGCACTATGGCAGACGGCAATAAAATCCATTGCCATCTAGTGTGGTTTGAGTGGAGAGAATGAGGGGCAGAGTAGCAGATGAAGTCATAGAAATGGCTGGAGGTTAGGAGGGGTTGGAGAGCATAGGGTTTTGTAGAAGGGCTGGCTTAGAACTTGTGCTCTGAATGTCATGGAGCAGCTGGTGGAGAATCTTAAGGAGGGATAAATCTGACCTTGGTTTTAACAGTATCACACTTGTAGCTTTGTTAAGGACAGACCAGAGAGGATAAGGGAGGAAGTAGGAAGATTTAGCTGAGCGATTGCTCCAGTAATCCTGGTGAAATATGAAGGTGGACAGGTTTCCATATTAATGTTGGGTGTGGCGGGAGGTGGTCGGATTCTAGATATATCTTGACCACAGAGCCAACAGATTGGCTGTGAGACCAGACATGAGATATGAAAAGCAGAGAAGTAAAGGATGGAATCAAGATGGGGGAGGAGGGGCAACGTGAAGAGTAAGCATGGGGTAAGAAAGGATGCAGAGCCATTGGGCACATTTTAAGTTTGAGGCACCAATTAGACAAAGAAGTGAAAGTGCTGGGTAGAAGCTGAGATGATTCAAGTGAAGGATCCAGATGAGCGATTGATTGGCCTGGAGCTATAAATATTGGCTCTGTCAGAGTTTACATGATGTTTTGTGCCAGAGGGTGGGTGAGATCTTGCTGTGACTCTCATTTGCTGACTGTTCCAAGGAACCATTACAAGTGCCCTGAGCTGAGGCTGTCCCTCTGAATAAGATCAGTGCCCTCCAGGGCACACTCCTCTGGAGGCTGGAGACAGCCTTTGTTACAGGGGCTTAATCCTGGGGTGGCCTGGGGCCCAACCATCAGCCCCAGTGCACTCTTTTCCATTTCCCTCAGGAAATCTTGGGAAAATAAGATCCCAGTTTCAGAGCCTTAAGTGAAGGTTTTTCTTTCACTCTTCCCACACCCCACTTGTAACATTAGCAAAGTCAACTCAAGGAGAAGCTACATCCTTCATACACATATGTTGAATGAACGTGGTTGTAATTACTAAGTATGTTGCGTTTTATAGTCTGATTTTTTTAATTCACCATTTTTTCATAGTCATTTTTCTGTGTCGTTACTTACTCTTCTTAGTGAAGGTTTTATTGACTCTAAGCTTTTTCCTGCCTTCACACTGAGTTGCTTCTCAGAGCTAGCATCTTGGATTGTGAGTCACAGATTCATCCAGGGTTATCCTGGCAAAAGTTTATGTAATGCAGTTGCTCCAGGGCTTACCTCGTTAGTGTTTTTAAATGTTTAATTTATATTGAAGTATAGTTCATTTACAATGTTGTATTAAACTGGCCATATTTCTGATGTCTTTGTTCTGTATATGCTTCTGTCCATATGACTTCTCTGTATTAAATTCATCAAATTGGGATCACAGTTAGGGACCAGGTTCACACCATGGGGCACAGGAAAGGAAAGGAGGGAGCGAGGGATGAACAAAAGGACCCACAGACAGGGTGCTCTCGCTCCTCCGTACATCTCTCTTCTGCTGATCCCTGGCCTCAGCAGCCACAGGTTGGTGGCAAAGTACCAAACAGAAAAATAGGTTTATGTTCTCAGCCATTTTTTTCTGTGATTGGACCAAAGCTTTATATTCCTTGCCTTAGCCTGAGAGCACTTCCTAGGAAGGGAGTTTCCCGCTAGGATGCTCTGGTGCAAGGCATAGGGTTTAGGAGCACGTGGACCAAGCTTTACACCCCAACCCTGACACCGGTGATCTCTGCGGCCTTCCTGGAAAATCTGTATCACATCACCTATCCTCCAGGGTTAGTAGGAATTCAGTTCAGCTGTGCATTGAGAGCTGTCACACAGCAGTGAACCAGATGACCAGGGTCACTGGCCCTGAGGAGCTGCAGGGCAAACCAAAGGTCACAGAATGACAAGGGCTAAACCTCTGGCAGTTTTGGTTTTGTCCTCACGGTCTTTCTTTTTGTATTCTTCATATGAGATCTGTGGCTGCCTTTGAGAAACTGGAAGTTCGTTAACACAGGTCAATGTGTTCCCACTGCTGCCACAAGCGGAGAGGTGGTCATGCCTATGAGAGGAGGTTGGGGTGCTCTAGTCTCCACTATGCCCTTTTGCCTGCTTCTCAGAAGGGCACAGCCCCCTGATGGGCATCTATGGCTGAAGTCCCTGCTTTGGCTTCATATAAAATAACTGATACATGCCTGGCGGAGAGGTCTTCTTTGTTGCTGCTGAGATTTTGTTGTTGTGTTAACCTTTGCCCTGGAAGTTTTTTAGGTTCCACATTTGTTTCACTGGAATCCAGGGCCGTGAAGGCAAGATGGTTTTGTTAACTATAGTGTCTTCTGTACCCAGAATAATGCCTGGTAACTTGTAGGTTCTCAGTAAATCTCTTTATCAAAATCCAAACACAGCGCTGGTAATGTTTTTTCCCCTTACTAGCTCAACTAAGTCTATGATCTAACTCTAATACTTAAAATTCTACACCTGCAGAGTACTAGAACTGTTTGTCCTAAGTCTCCAGTGTGCTGGCCAATAAACTTCTTAGACTCCAGGGTGAATTTGATCTTCAGGGTGAAAGTGCAGGGCTTCCCTGGTGGCTCAGACAGTAAAGAATCTGCCTGCAATGCAGGAGACCTGGATTTGATTCCTGGCTCAGGAAGATTTCCTGGAGAAGGAAATGGCAACCCACTCCAATATTCTTGCCTGGAGAATCCCATGGACAGAGGAGCCTGATGGTCTACAGTCCATGGGGTTGCAAAGAGTCCATGGGGTCACAAAAGTAAACTGTTCAGACTCCCAGGGTGAGTTTGATCTTTAGGATACCCCGGTCTTGTTTATTTAAGCATGCCACTGTCAATCTCTTTCTGGAGAGAAACTGGTTCATGTGCTCTGGCAATAGCTTTCTGTCTTGATAGTTCAGGTACTAGAAGGACATTTTCATTAACCAACTCTTGGATTGGATGCTGTCTGGCATATACTTTGGCCAGTCTCATTGTTAACTCAAGAGTTAGCATAGACAGTAAAAGTAAGAATTAAGACAACGAACACTTCACCTATACTTCCACTTTATGATTTCTAAAGCTCTTCTCTTGTCTCATTTGGCTGTTTCTACAAAGAAATTTTTTCAACTCTCCCTTCTGGACATCATTGCACACAGGATGGTGTCCTAGAATGATATTTTGGGGAATATTGAGTGGTGTGTGCAAAGTGATATTTTCTTTACATTAAGTGGCTCCCAACTGTTTGGTCCACTTTAATTTTGATACCTGTTGTATACATTTTAGGCTGTTTCTTCTCTCACTGATGCTGCCATTGTGCTTATTCCCACTGGTAGCTCTACTCCCCTTCATAGTTCACCGCTCACAAACTGATAGAAACCAGGCAAAAAGATAATGAAGTCTGCTAGAACATGTTGTTAGATTGTATGAAGATAAGACAAAGTAGCATCTGTATAAGCAAAGCAAATATTCCATCCAGTCATTTTTACTTCCTTCCAGATTCTTATCTATGTTTCTTGATTATTGAAGTCACTAGATAAGTGACCTTAAGCTATGTACAGTGTGTTTCTATAATTGTATTTACTGTAATGCTTGGTCACTCTAATATACCAAAAGTAGGCTAAAAGATTTTTGAGATAGCTTAATATTTGATCATATGTATCACTTACAAAACCATGACCCAAATAGTCCAGTCTCAGAGCAGCGTTGAGATCAAAAGATGATAAACCCATTGGCCAAAATTAGTTGTTTACTTGTCATAAAGTGGAAATACATCGATTACAGAAGGTGTTCTTATTTTGCCTTCTCGTGTTCATCAGTGTTCATCAGTATCACAGTTGTTTTCCTCCCTAGGAATTTTCATCCCTCACGTCTGCATTCAACTCTAGTGGCAGCTCTTTTTTTTAATTGTTAAATTTTTTGGCCGCACCTTGCAGCATGTGGGATCTTAGTTCTCTGACCAGGAATCGAACCCTCTGCATTGGAAGCACAGAGTCTTAACCACTGGACCACCAGGGATGTCCCTAGTGGCTCAGATGGTAAAGAATTTGCCTGTGATGCAGAAGACCTGGGTGTGGTCCTTGGGTTGGTTGGACACCACTGAGTGACTGACACTTGCACTTTCACCAGGGAGGTCCCTCTAGTGGCAGCTTTTGTGGTTACTGCCCCTCCCTTTCCTCCCAATTTTACACTGCTGCTGCTGCTGCTAAGTCGCTTCAGTCGTGTCCGACTCTGTGCGACCCCATAGATGACAGCCCACTAGGCTCCCCCGGCCCTGGGATTCTCCAGGCAAGAACACTGGAGTGGGTTGCCATTTCCTTCTCCAATGCATGAAAGTGAAAAGTGAAAGTGAAGTCGCTCAGTCGTGTCTGACTCTTTGCGGCCACATGGACTGCAGCCTACCAGGCTCCTCCATCCATGGGATTTTCCAGGCAAGAGTACTGGAGTGGGGTGCCATTACAACACCCAAAATAGTAAAATTTTTTATTATAAATTATTTTGAGATGCTTTTATTTTATGGCTCCCAAAAAGTTGCACAATCATACAGAGAGGTCCGGTGAATCTTTCACCCAGCTTCCCCCAATGATATCTTGTTGTTGTTTAGTCGCTACATAGTGTCTGACTCTTTTGTGACCCCATGGACTGCAGCTTGGGCTCCTGTCTACGGTATTTCACAGGCGAGACTACTAGAGTGGGTTGCCATTTCCTCCTCCAGGGAATCTTCTTGACCCAAGGATCGAACCTCTGTCTCTTGCATTGGCAGGCAGATTCTTTACCACTGAGCCTCCAGAGAAGCCCCCAGTGATATCTTATTTAAACAGAGTATATTGCCAAAACCAAGAAACTAACAGTGATTTCTATTGAACCCAGTGCAGACTTTTCAGACTCCACCAGTTTTACATGCAGTTCAAGAACCTCAGTTTTGTAAGGCAGGGAGGAAAGAGAATGGTACCAATGGTGCCAAACTGGAATCTGGAGCAGGTGATTTAGAAGGAAAGAGGAGAGAGGTTGGAGGTATTCCAATGACTTTTGACTCATCACAATTAAACTGACTTGTTCTTCTTTTCACCAAGGGAAAACCTGGTGCCTCAGGACTACCTGGCAGCAAAGGAGAAAAAGGTGACATGGTTGTATCAAGAGTGAAAGGTGAGCATAATCAATCACTTGGCTCCCTGCCATTTTATGAGTGATGTATGAACCATTCTTTTGCATTAATTTTCCCTGTGACCTAAGATCAGTTCTGTAATTCGATTTGAGATTGTTGAGATTGCTTAAACATATTCCCTGCCCTTCAGAGTCTTGTGAATGTTGAGCCTAAATCCTCTGTATCTTATCTGAAAACACAAATACTCCTTTAGTCACATACTCAAATCCTCTTTGTTGTGAATTGGGTTTGATTGAAACAAGACCTCGCTTGACTTGTCCAGTGGTTATTCACTGCATTGTATATCTTGTATTAATCAAGAAAGTTTGGGGGGACTTCCCTGGTGGTCCAGTGGTTAAGACTTCACCTCCCAATGCAGGGGATGCCAGTTTGATCCCTGGTTGGGGAACTAAGATCCCACATACTGCAGGGCAACTGAGCCTGAACGCTGCAGCAAACATGACCCAACAAAGTCAAATAAATATTTTTTTAAAAAGAATATTTTGGTTGTAAGTGACAGAAACCCAGCTTGAAGTAGTGTTTTTAAAGAAGTAATTTATTGACTTACCTAAGAAAAATTTGAAAGGTTTGATGTATGATTTGCACTGGGATGCCTGCATCGGGAAGCTGTCTTGGCTTCTTGTATCTTTCATTGTGCCGTCTGCATTTTCTCCCCATCTGGTTTTCTCTGGTCTACGGGTACGTGCCCGCAGGCGGCTCCAAGTTCACGACCAGAGGTGAAAGAGAGCTCTACTTCTTTTTGCTCCAGTTAGGGAAAAAAGTCCAGGAAGGATTGGATTAGCCTGGGGCACATGCCCAACCATGGACCGTTTCCCCATTCACTATGGCCAAGGGCTGGGTACCAAGTTTGGCATCACACAAGCTGAGGAAGATGCTGTAGAGACTGGCACCTCCACACACAATCTCTTTGTCAGAATGAGAAAAGAAACACTTCTCAAATAAGAGAATCAGCAGGCTTGGCCACTGTCAATCTCCTCTCTGATTTTTGCGTGATTATCTTTGTGTGACTTTAGTCAGCTGAGACACTCAGAGGAATCTCTACCTGCCCATGCAGAGTCAAGGTCATTGCTTTATTTTTAGTCCTTTGTCTCCTTTCACCTTTGCTCACTGCTGCTGCTGCTAAGTCACTTCAGTCGTGTCCGACTCTGTGCGACCCCAGAGACGGCAGCCCACCAGGCTCCCCTGTCCCTGGGATTCTCCAGTCAAGAACACTGGAGTGGGTTGCCATTTCCTTCTCCAATGCATGAAAGTGAAAAGTGAAAGTGAAGTCGCTCAGTCGTGTCTGACTCTTCACAACCCCATGAACTGCAGCCTACCAGGCTCCTCTGCCCATGGGATTTTCCAGGCAAGAGTACTGGAGTGGGGTGCCATTGCCTTCACTGCTGAGAGGGACTTAAATCTTTTGGCCTTTGTTCCCAGGATACAAAGGAGAAAGAGGGCCTGATGGGCCCCCTGGACTTCCAGGGCAGCAGGGACAACACGGTCGAGATGGATATGCTGGAGAAAAGGGGGACACAGGGCCGCCTGTATGTATAATTCTCCTGCTGTAGAATTTCACTCGTACGGTCACAAAGCATCCTGGTTTAAAAAGCTAAACTCAGTAAAGCATCAACATGCTGCAAATCAGAGTCACCTTTGATTTACTGCCATAAGAAGTTGGTTGCTATAAAGATATGGCATATTGCAGATAGTCTAGAATCCTGAGTGGTGGTTCATCACGGCAAGGCGTTCTGTCTCTAGTCTTTGTATTATTTTCACGGTGTTTATTTCCTTCTGGGACGCTTGTCTCTGTGAAGCCCCCACTGGTTTCAGGTCTGTTCAGTTGACTCTGTAGGGTGGAGGATACACACAGGTTCTGAGAATTGCCTTCAGTTCTGTTCCCTGATGGAGAAGCACTTGAGGCAAAGCAGCAAACAAGAAGGGAGGAACTAGTGCAGCTCTACTGGATAGACGTATTGGCTGACGCAGGGTCCCACGAATAAATGACATTTCTGCATTTTTCAAACATGTTTTGGATGGAGATTACATGTAGCTAATGAAATTCATAAGAAAAGACTATGAGACATAATGTAGGGGATATGGTTTGATCCCTTGTCAGGGAACTAAGATCCCACATGCCTCGGGGCCAAAAAACCAAAACAGAAAACAGAAGCAATGTTGTAACAAATTCAATAAAGACGTTAAAAATGGCCCACATCAAAAAAATCTTTAAAAATAAAAGATGTAACACACATAACTTTCTGTATTTGAGGCATAACACACATGCCTGAAGAACGTATGCTGTATATGTCTGTAAAAAATCTAGGTTAAACATTTTAAATTACACGTGCTATTAATTACTTCTGGAATCACTGGCTTTCTGCGTGCGTTTCTGTAGCCTACGATGACAGTGAGAGCTTTGTGTTCATGGCCTTTCAAAGACTGATGATTGACTTGTGATGCAAATGTTCCTAGGGTGATCACGAGGATGCAGCCCCAGGTGATAAAGGGCCTCCTGGACCGCCAGGGCCCCCTGGCAGAGCGGGACCTAGGGGGCCCCCAGGCCTGGGATTTCCTGGCCCTCCAGGAGACAGAGGGCAACCAGGAGCTCCAGGCTACCCAGGCAACAGGGGTCCTGATGGTCGGAAGGGTCGGAAAGGTAACTGAATGAACTTTCTTGTGGCAGAATGTCAGGTGCAATTATGGAAACTAAAGTGAGCCTCTCTTCTGAGCAGAGATATTATAGCTGTGGCAGAACCTCTAAAATAAAATTCCTACAACTTGCTGTTCAAACCTTGAATGTTATCAAACAAATAAAAACATTACAGCACAATCAATATCTAAAACAAGCCTTTAAAATGCTAAGCTGTCTTTGCTGTTTTATTGGTTTGGCAACTTGCCTTTCATTCATTTCTCCATATCACTGTGGACAATCTGACTGTGTTAAAATTACATACGTGTATATATTTAAAATCTCTTTTTTACAGTCTTTTGAGATAATTTGTAGTATTTTAATAAAAAACCACCAACATTTCATTTTAAAATACAGCATTGCCCATGAAAACCCATTTGTAAGCATTCTAGGGAGAAAAAAAAATGGTCTTTTAAATATATTTGACAGTTATTTGAATTCCAAACAAGAAAATGATTTGTAGTTTTATAGCTGAAAACTTTTAAAAACTTGGAAACAGATTTATTTAAGATTTTCTCTTTTGTAATATCTCCATGTATCTTGGGTTACATAGTTAATTGTGGAATTTTATAATATAATAATATCTTTGGTTCTTGTTTTGACGACAAAGACAAATACCTCAAAATTTGATATGGATTAAGATTATGGTCGGTGACCATCAAAATCTTCTAGCATGATTTGTATTCATGTGGTTCATTTTTTATTTGACAGCATTTAGTGTAACACATTAGGAGATATCATTTCTATTAAAAGGGGAACATTGAGTTTTAAAGGAGAAGAGAACTCAGAGGCACAACTTTGGAGTTTTTTTTTCACTAAATAAAATGAGGGATGACAAAAACCACATTGCAGAGACATTAGGAAAACAAGAGAGAGAGAATATATTTGAAACATTGCAGGCCTTCAATAAATGGCATTTTTAAATTACTCTCTCTCCCAGTCTCTTTTTCTTCGGGCACAATTCCTCCACATCCAGAGCCAAATCTTGGAATCTCAGTGCTGGATGCTTACTACTGTTTCATGGTTTATCAGAGCTTCTGACTCCACTGTATTAGGTATCCATGGACCTATAAATTTATTATTTTCTATAGGCTATTAATTAAACTATTTCTTAGAATCAACATTTTCCTTATTCCCCTTCTGTTTATTACTGTTCTGACAGCCGAAGTTCAGATTTCAGGATAGATCTTCTGGAAATTCAAAATAAAAGTAATTCAAGTGACCTAATGATGGCCAGAAGTCTTTTTTTTTTTGAATTTCACATTTTCTGTATGAAAAAGCATTTTGATCAAGCTGTTATTGAGACGTGCATTGATCTATCAATCGTATGAATGTCACTTTTTTCTTTTTTCATTCCAGGTGATACAATTCCTTGTAACGTAACATACCCTGGGAGGCCAGGCCCTCCAGGTTTTGATGGTCCTCCAGGTACTATCAAGGAGAAGTTCCTGTCATACACATTCTCAAAGTAAAAGAACCTGCAAGACAGATAAACCAATGGCAAATCCTCAGGGAGTTCTTCAGGCTATTTCTACCCTGATTATAAAGTTTTGAGGGACTCTGGAGAAACAGGATTTGTAGGCATTACCCCTAAGTCCCCAGTCTACCGAACACACTCTGAATAATATTTCTGTGCAGCAAAATTTACCTTGATTTGATCACATATCAGCAAAACTGACTGCCTTTTTAACACAAAAACTAAACATATTAAAACTGAATCTTTTCTTTACCTCTGCCCAGAGAGTGAAAAAATTGCTTACTAATTTTAAATTTTACTCTATTCTGCTGTCCAAAAGACCCAGATTTCTGAATAGAGACATTCTGAAAAATGCCCACACATCTACACCCCGACTACACTTTTATACAATCATGTCACTTGACTCAATCACTTATTTATAGCTGAATTTAACCCAAAATTTATATAAGGGATTTTTTTCCTAATTCTTTTATACTGAGTGGGCCCAAAAGTTCATAACATCTTATAGAAAAACCTGAACAAACTTTTCGGCCAACCCAATATTTATTCAGAGTTCACTTAAATTGATCCATTAAGTACTAGCGTGGCCACTAGAGGTCACCTTTTTGTTCTGTGTCACTACAGAAATTATTGAAAGGTTGAATGATGAATGACCTTTTATTGCCCTCTATAACCACTAGCTTGCATCCCAATAATGTTGTTTAACAACCTGCAAATTGCAGTAGGCTTAATAAATCATATTTATTTTCTCTCATATGGGTCTGTAGTCGGTTGGGGTTCAGCTGACCTCAGATGATCTCTATTGACTTGGTCCCTGGCTCCAGGTCAGGTCAGGTCTGCAACATGCACCTCTCTGCGGTGCCAGGGTGTGCCCTGCTCCTGTGGCTGCAGAAATGCAAGAGGGTGGGGTCCAGCTTTACCAGCACACTTCATACCTCTCATTGCTTCACGGTGTGTGTTAGGATCCTTTTGGCCAAAGCAAGTCACATGACCAAGCCCCAGATCAAAGTATGGGACATACAGGCCACCCACCACAAGATGGTAGCTTGTGGAGGTGTAATTTTGAATCTATGTAGTGAAGAATTGTTGGTTGATTCACTGAATGCTCATTTTCACATCGAGCATTGTCATGGATACTGTCATGGATAGATATATCTGTCACTCAGATATATCTGACTATCCGATATATCCGATATATCGCTCAGTTGTATCTGACTCTTTGTGATCCCATGAACTGTAGCCTGCCAGGCTCCTCTGTCCATGGGATACTCGAGGGCAAGAATACTGGAGTGGGTAGCCGTTCTTTCTCCAGGGCATCATCCTGACCTGGGGATTGAACCTGAGTCTCCCACATTGCAGGCAGATTCTTTGCCTTCTGAGCCACCAGGGAAGCCCCTAAGGATGGATAAAAAAATGCTTATGATTACTTTCAGCAGTTTCACCCTCAAAGGAAGTGAACACTCAGAGTTTCAGTTAACAGTTGTTAACTCCTTTGAAATCCATAATTTATAAGTTATTTTAGCTGAGATAGCTCCTAGTAAGAAATCACAGAAAGTTTAAAAAAACTCAATTCTTTTTGCAGGTACTTTTTCCCTGTACTTCGTATAAGGGCAAATGAAGTAAATGCAGGGAAATAGATTGGGTCTTTATTCTGGTGTTTTCTCATCAAGCTACCCACTGGCCACCACCTCTATCCTCTTAGAAGGAAGGTTGTACTCATGTATTTGTGTTTGAGACTCAGCGCAGGAAGGTACCAAAGGGTTCATCTGAATAGTGGTGTAAATTCTTTACTGTATGGCTTCTGAGAAAGTAACTGAATACACATCTCTGTGAAATACAGTTTGGAGCACATGACATAAAATGATTATATAAATATGGCTAAGTCTTCCCTGGTGGCTCAGTGGTAATCAGCCTGCCTGCAGTGCAGGAGACACAGGAGATGTGGGTTCGATTCCTGGGTCGAGAAGATCCCCTGGGGGAGGGCATGGTAACCCACTCCAGTGTTCTTGCTGGGAAAATCCCATGGACAAGAGGAGCCTGGGGGCTACAGTCCACAGGGTCACAGAGTCAGACTCAGCTGAGCAACTGATCAGGCGCATGCAGGCAACACTTGTACTTCCATAAAGTAAAAATATCCTAAGAAAGATTTAACATAGTTTGGGGTTTTTTTTTTTTAAGTCATCTTATTTTGTTCTCATTTGCTTTGTGTTTTACTGAGTCTGTGTTTGTTGTTATTGTTTAGGTCCAAAGGGACTTCCAGGTCATCGGGGTGCTCCTGGGCTGAGGTGTTTGGATGGACAGAAGGGTCAACGTGGCAAACCAGGAATCTCAGAAAGACCTGGTCCACCTGGTAAATAAGAGCTTTTCATTTAGAAACGTCTGGATACCTCTAAACTGGATCATAGTCAGCAAATGGCCCAGGGATCCCTATGTGAGTGGGGAATGGTTTTTTTGTTTTGTTTTGTTTTTGATACATTAAGCACTTAGCTGTTTTGGTAACTTCTGGGTTATGATACTTTTGTGACTTTTCAGGGCTCCTCAGGCCTGGAGCATGAGTTACAGGCTGTTATTGGTCTATGTTGTTAGAAACTGCTCAGTCTAGACAGTTTGCCAGTAAATGAAAGCAATATGGAAACATCATTGGCTTATAGGAAACACAGTTATGATTTATTTTTCAACAACAAAAACCCCCCCAATATTGCCTATTAAGTTACCCTTTAATTTTAGTAAGTACCCCTGTATTTTAAAATAATGTGTTTTTAATTAAAGCAGTATTCTTACACGTGTGTTGATTTTATATTTGTACGTGTAAAAATTTAAACACTTTTCTGTTGGATAGGTTTTCGTGGTGATATAGGAGAACCAGGTTTGGGAGGTGAAAAGGGGTCCTCGCCTGTTGGGCCCCCAGGCTCTCCAGGTTCACTTGGAGTGAATGGTCAGAAAGGACCCCCAGGAGATCCTGCTATCGGCTACCCTGGACTCCCGGGAAAGAGCGGTCTTCCAGGAGCACCAGGGTCCAAAGGACTCAGAGGCGATGCCGGGCGTCCAGGGACCGCAGGTATGAGGGCTGCACTGTTCTAGGTCCAAGCCAAGTCCCTGAACAGGTCCCTGAAGAATGTCTAGACTGTTTCGCCTTAAAAATCTAGCATGTAAAATGCTCACTCGAGCATCTTCCCTCATCTATGGGCAGTGGCTCATTTCTAATAACCTGCATCCCCAGGGTTGCCTCTGCATTTTATTGGTTGGTTTTGAGCCCGTCTTACTGTGGCTCAGTCAGTTCAGTCTGATCCAGTGGCTACCAGATGTCCTCCTGCTTTGGACTCAGGACAGTACGTGCGTGCTGAGGAGTAGGGACCCTGTGACCCGCCCACTGCCCTTGCCCGGCTGAGAGAGGGCAGGACAGAATGCCAGCAGAAGCTGTATTACGTGGACAGGTAACAGGCTGGAGGGACTTTCATTCCAGCAGGGCTACCTGGTAGGGCAGAGAAACTGAAGACAGGGAGATGGCCCCTGGCACTGATTCACATTCTTTTCTGAAATCACTTTGGATTCTTCAGGATCCCCAGCAGAGGCTTTCAGATTTTAATATACTTAAAAATAAGGTGGGGGTAGGGGTCATTAACATCATTGTCTTCTGGGCCCCAGTCTCAGAAATAGTGATTCATTGCATCAGAATTGCGTGGAACCCAGCACTCCAGTCTGAACTTTAGCCCCTGAAGGCTGATGACCAAAAGTGGACCCCAGGCCAGACTTTCACAAACACTCTTCTAGTTTTTTTATAACAATGGACGGGCCTGTATTTAATAGGTACCCAGGATAGTTCTATACAATAGTACAGGGAAGATGGAGGGCCAGGGAGTAAGTCACATTCTTTGTCCTCGGGGAGCTTATTCAATAGTTTGTATATAAACCAGAAACATTCATAAACAGAAACCCATTTAATTGGAACAGAACAAGATAATACATTATGTGAGTCAATGAAAATAATTTTGACCCAGTAATCCCACTATCTCACTTATGAGATGTATTTAAGGCAAGTGTTCAACAGAATGTGAAAGTTAATATTAAAATACTGTTGTAGTATTATCCACAGTAGGGGAACAATTGAAAACAGTAAAGTAATATATATACATGCACAATGCTCACATACCACGCTCAAAGGTATACTATTCAGCTATCACAATTAATGTTTCTCGGGTGGCTCAGTAATAAAGCATCTGCCTGCCAAGCAGGAGATGCAGGAGACATGGGTTCGATTCTTGAGTTGGGAAGATCCCTTGGAGAAGGAAATGGCAACCCATTCCAGTGTTCTTGCCTAGAGAATCCCAGAGACAGAGGGACCTTGCAAGGCTACAGTCTGTGCGGTTGCAAAAGAGTCCGACACGACTTAGCAACTGAACAGCATTAACAATTAAAATTATATCTGTAAAGATTACAATCAAATGGAAAATTTGATTGTAATCAAATGGAAAATATTTGCATATTAACTTGCAATGTAAAATAATGCAACAACTGAAAGTGCTCTGTGATTGCTATTTAAAAAATGCAAACACATGAACCAAAATACAATGAAAACAAGAAACAGTAAAATAGGTTTTTAGGTTAGAATACAGAATTATGGAAGACTTTTTCCCCCTCCTGAAAAGTATGGTATTGTCTTCTCAATATATAAAAATTTGAGAGTTCCAGGGATGAAATCACTTACAAAATGCAAATTCAGACAATGCACACAGGGTGTGTAAGCAGTGTGGATATTTGTTGGAAGGACTGCTGCAATTTTAGAGGTTAATTAAAATCAGGAAGAGCTACCTTTTTTTTTTATTTGCATAAACAACGTCTGTATTGTCTGCATAACCTTACCAAGTAATTCTCATAGACAAGCATGGTTTTTGGGTGCACTCGGAGCTCACTACAATCTATGACAAGAAAATCCATTCAGAGGCGTAACTCATTGGAGCCCTGAGCCAGGATCAAATTTTTTACCTCCAGTACTGATCCACACGAACACCATCGTAGGCCATCTGTATAGTTTATGCCCTGAGTGTCAAATGAACTGTGTCATTTCAGGGCCAGCTGGCATGCCCGGATTTCCGGGTCTCCAAGGTCCCAAAGGCCGAGAGGGAAATGCTGGGTTTCCAGGGATCCCAGGCCCACCTGGTCACTCCTGTGAAAGAGGTGCTCCAGGGATACCAGGGCAACCAGGGCTCCCTGGGGCTCCAGGCAGTCCAGGTAAGCATTGGCAGGTATCAAGAACTGCGACAGGTATGGGATGTATCTACTTACAAAGGAATAACCTCACTTGTTCTTTTGTGGGTGCTGACAGGAGCAAGACTCTTGGGTCAAGACATTGTTATTCACAGCACAGCAAGTAGCATGAGCTTCTTGTTGGTGACATTCCCCCATGTCACCCAAGTCTCTCTGGTGTGATGTAAGAGCCTGGGCTACCATGGCTGTATAGTAATACATTATTGATCGGAGATGTATTAATACATTTTTAGAGAGTGATTATAATTAACATCACCATGTGAAGTTGCTAGAGCTTAAAATTGATCAAGAGTTCATTATACAACTTATTGTCATTATCATTCACATTATCTTGTGTTAGGTTTTTGTTCTAGGGACGGGGGAGCCCAGTGGGCTGCTGTCTATGGGGTTGCACAGAGTCGGACACGACTGAAGCGACGCAGCAGCAGCAGCAGCAGCAGTGTATATTATAAACCCAAGTTTATTACCATAAAATTTTAAAAATTAATGCATTGCAAAAATTTTGACTGAAGAAGAATTTTTTGGTGGATTTTATACAGATACTTTCTCTGATTGTCCATGTTAAATATATATATAAATAAATATATATAAATATATATATAAATAGTATTTTCTCAGGAGATGATAGTTGTTCAGAATATAGTTCTGATTCAGACAATACGAATATTAGGCCAACAAAAAGACAAAAAACCGTAGTGATTGACTCTGACATGGCAAGTGAAACTAAAACTCATGGTACCAATACATGGTACAGGGTATTACAGGTGTGTCAGATGTAACTGGGGCTTCTCCAATGGTTCAGCGGGTAAAGAATCCACCTGCAACGTAGGAGACACAGGAGACACGCGGGTTTGATTCCTGGGTCTCCCTGGAGGAGGGCATGGCAACCCACTCCAGCATTCTTGCCTAGGAAATCCCATGGACAGAGGAGCCTGGTGGGCTACAGTTCATAGGGTCGAAGAGTTGGACACGACTGAGTAACTAAGCACACACTGAATGAAATAGCCAGCAAAGAGTTAGTGAAAAAACAGAATTAATTTTTGGCCAGACAAGATAAAAATCACTGGCCACAGGCGTTAGTTTCTGCAAAAATCCTCTGGTTAATAATGAGGTAACCTGCATGATAGCCTACTTTTCTTACCGGAAAGAAAGTGAAAGTGTTAAAGTGTTAGTGGCTCAGTTGTGTTTGACTCTTTGCGACCCCATGGACTGTATCCCACCAGGCTCCTGTGTCCATGGGATTTTCCTGACAAGAATACTGGAGTGGGTTGCCATGGCTTCCTTTGGGGATCTACCTGACCCAGGAATCAAACCCACATCTCCTGTGTCTCCTGCACTGCAGGCAGTTTGATTGCCACTGAGCCACCAAGGAAGCCCCAGTTTCCTTCCCAGGGGAGGTCCTAAATCATGTCAAGGCTGCTCACTGCCAATGCAACCTTGAGAATATTCCAGATAAGGGTGGGTCTGGACTCTGTGTTCTTGGCACACCCAGAAAGACATCATAGGAGCTCAAAGAGACCCATGAAAAACTATCTCTCAACTCAGGGTACCAGGGGGCTATTTCCAACGGGCTCTTTATTTCATCATTCAGATTGTCATCTATTGTTTAGATCCTAATGGCATTTATCCAAATCCAGGAATATGCCTTCTTGAAGGAGCCGAATGAGATGAGAGCAAACTGGGCCACTAGAGCTTTATTTTTACCACCGTAATGCCAGATGACACTGCTGTTTCCTGTGGTTCTCTCATTGCAGTAAACAGCTTGACCAAAATTCACTTGGCGGTAGCTTCAAAAAGCACCTGGAATGTTTTCTTCTGTTAGTTCCCACCCTCTCCTCACCCTAGAGTAAATACAAATTCTTTACCCTTATCCATTTTCCATTTTAAAAGACTCTTTATAATGCATCTCAACGGGGAAATATTTACTTAAATAATCTGCCTTTCTTTTTATAGCAGCCAGAAAAACATAACCTTAAACTGATGGAAAGTCGCTACTGTTATTTTAGCTGATAAATGTTGTTTACTTGGCCATAGATACACAATTGAAACTACTATGGATTTTTTTTTCCTGCTCATGTGTGAAGCCAGTTCTCAGTCTTCATGCCTTGTTGTCACTGCTGTTTGTCACATCACAGGTGCCCCAGGTTGGAAAGGACAACGAGGGGACATGGGACCTCTGGGACCTGCTGGAATGAAGGGCCTTCCTGGAGTCCCGGGATGGCCGGGGGCAGATGGAACCCCAGGTCTTCCAGGGGTCCCAGGCCCTACTGGAGACGATGGGCTACCTGGTCTTCCAGGCCCGAAGGGTGTGTATCATTTTTCCAATATGTCCCTCAGTTTATAAACGTAAAATCCACTGCCAGGTGAAAACTACTCTTGTACATGTGACCTTACTGTAGGATGTACCTGGTCTATTGAAACGGAAAGAGCAAGTCACTCAGTCATGTTGGACTCTTTGCGACCCCATGGATTAGACAGTCCATGGAATGAGTTCTCCAGGCCAGAATACTGGCATGGGTAGCCTTTCCTTTCTCCAGGGGATCTTCCCAACCCAGGGATCGAACCCAGGTCTCCTGCATTGCAGGTAGATGCTTTACCAGCTGAGCCACCAGGGAAGCCCAAGAATACTAGAGTGGGTAGCCTATCCCTTCTCCAGCGGATCTTCCCGGCCCAGGAATTGGCCTGACTGGCCTATTAGCCTGACTTCATCATTTCCTATGGGACTCCCTTCTTCGTGTCCTCTGTATTATGATTTTCGCGGGCAGAATGTTTTGGTTTAAGTTAATGGGAAAAAAGGGTGTGATGAAGTTAGGTGTACAGAACCCATAAACACTTCTGCCCAAAGGACTGGGGGTCCTGATAGAGAGTGGGGTCAGGGCAGGTGTGCTTCCACCCGGGATGGGCCCCCACACTTCACCCCACCTCCCCGAGGCCCAGTTCTCTTGAAGTTTATGGAGTTGGGACTCAGAAGCATAAGGGCCTGCAGTTGAAATCTGTAGGGTGGAAAACTGAAGCTTGAGTGGGACAGCCTGGCTATTACAGGTGTGAGGTTGATAGCGCTTGAGCATAAGCTCAGAGCTGGGGCAAGTCTGCATCTCTACATGGATGGCAAGAATCACAGATAGGGACTTCCCTGGGGGTCCAGTGGTTCGCACTTCGCTTTACAATGCAGGAGTGGAGATCTGATCCCTGGTGGGGAAGCTAGGATCTCACATGCCTTGTGGCCAAAAAAAAAAAAAAAAAGACATAAAACAGAAGCAACGTTGTAACAAATTCAATAAAGACTTTAGAAATGGTCCCCATCCGGCTTCCTTGGTGGCTCAGTGGTGAATCCACCTGCCAATGCAGGAGACACAGGTTTGATCTCTGATTGGAGAAGATCCCACATGCCGTGGAGCAGCTAAGCCTGTGCCCTGCAACTAACTGAGCATGCGCTCTAGAGTCCGGGAGCCACAACTACTGAACTCATGTGCCGCAACTACAGAAGCCCTAGCACCCTAGAGCCTGCGCTTCGCAATGAGAAGCCCGAGCTCCACAACAAAGAGTAGCCCCCGTTCTTCGCAACTAGAGAAAAGCCCATGCCGCAGTGAAGACCCATCACAGCCGAAATAAATAAAAAACAAAAAATGCTCATCAAAAATCTTAAAAAAAAAAAAAAAGAAAGAAACACAGATCCAGGAACCATACTAGCCTATAAAACTTTCCCTAAATTTTCATATTCTCATTCATCAGGACCCCAGGGGCTGCCTGGCTTCCTGGGTTTTCCAGGAGAGAGAGGAAAACCTGGTCAGGATGGACACCCTGGCAGAAAGGGAGAACATGGAGAGAAGGGTTGGCCTGGCTTCCTGGGAGACCGAGGATTGAAAGGTGTCAAAGGTAAATGCAGCTGACAGCACCGTGATGCAACACAGCTTGTTTTTAGTCTTTGGACAGAAACTGTAAGTACAATCCCTGAAAAATAAAATGGATCCTTCTGCTCCTTCTGAATCTGTGGTGTTTGTTTTAGGATTTTAAACAAAATTTGTTTTCCCTACCTCTCAGTCTTATCACATATGACTGTGGTAATGGAACTGTTCTATTAACAGAAAAAAAATAACAAGGGCCTTGATGGGTAGCTTTGGGGTTTCAGAAAACGTTCTCATCTTTTGAGAATGGGATCCAAGCAGGGCTCCTGACCCCCAAATCCTGCTTCAACATTTTTAATGAAAAAAACAAACAAACCAGTTTTTTTTTTTAAGCCAGATATAAATATTTCAGCCTTTGCAGACCCTATGGTCTCTGTCGAAATTACACAACTCGGCATTTAGAGCGCAAAAGCAGCCTGGGACAAGTAAACAAAAAAACATAGCCATGTTCCAGTAAAATTTATTTATGGACACTGAAATTGGAGCTTCATTTAATTTCACATGTCATTCTATTCTTCTTATTTTGAGTCCCCTCCCCCAGTGATTAACATTGTGAAATCATTCAGAGCTCACAGATTCTGTAAAAACTGATAGCAAGCAGGATTTGGCCCTTGGGCTGTAGCCTGCCGACCACTCAACTGTTTGAGTATGCTTTCATCTGGGCTGTGAGTTGCATCTCTCCCAGGCTTCATTTAAAAAAAGAGTTTTCATTAAAAAAAAGTTTCAAGACCACTGGTGTCAGTGTTCTGTGCCCATTCTTGTTAAATATTTACTTTGCTCTCTTGGCCAAAGAGGCTGCAGAGACTGAAGGTACAAATTCATTTCCATTGTTAAGAATGACGGCTTGACAATTTCTAAAAACAAAGTTTTTATCTTTAAAACCCTTTGGGCAAATAGCCTCATACTTTATTCAAATTTCTTTTAGTTGATTGATTGTACTATTATTTTTTGTTTTACTAGCCTGCAAATTATTTATGTAGAATCAAGGAATGAAAGAGTCATTCTCTGCTAGCTTAGATAAGTGATGTTTGCTGTGCTATTATGCTACTATATAATTATCTCACTAAAAATATTTAAAATTGGGTTAATGTCAGTGATGTGCCGGTAGGCTGGCTCTCAAATAAAATTTTTAAAAAATGCCCAGATCTGTAGTGTTTGCAACTACTCCCACCATGACTGATTTAAAACAACCAGTGGTTTAGCAACTAGTTTACAAAATTCTTGACTTGTTAGTAAGTGGTTCTCGCCAAGCTGGGATGAGCCCACTCCATCCCACATCTACCACTGGAAAGTGCTTGCCCAAACAAGGAGAAATATTGTCCACTCCTCCTACCTTTTAGAATTCTCTATGTGAAAAACCAAATTAATTGTCCATTCTTTTAATGTAAGAGACAATTGGTGGGTAGTTAGCAAGGGGAAAAATGAGGAACTGGAAAATATGAGATGGACAATTTAAAATTTACGGGATAAAGAGATGTATTTTAGACCTGGAACTTTTCAAGCCTTTTTTCACTGAGACCAGTTTGCTTGAATTTAGCAAACATTCCCTGAGCACTCAGTGTACAGTAAGTCCCCCACACATGAATCTTCAAGTTGTGAACTTCCAAAGATGCAAACGTGCGTTCCATCAATGTCAGGCATGAGTGAAACTGCCTTTCGCCCTCTGTCTCCTATTGCTGACGATCCTTCAGCTCTGCCATCTCCCACCTCCTGTCCCTCCTCCAGTCAGTAACTCTTCTTGCTTGTTCACTCCATGCCAGCCCCTCTATGCAGCTATTGGCTCAGACGGTAAAGCGTCTGTCTACAATGCGGGAGACCTGGGTTTGATCCCTGGGTCGGGAAGATCTGCTGGAGAAGGAAATGGCAATCCACTCCAATACTATTACCTGGAAAATCCCATGGAGAGGAGCCTGGTCGGAACGATCCACTGGAGAAGGAAATGGCAATCCACTCCAGTACTATTGCCTGGAAAATCCCATGGACAGAGGAGCCTGGTAGGCTCCACAGGGTCGCAAAGAGTCAGACACGACTGAGCGACTTCACTTTCACTTTCTTATTTTTCAAGATCTTCTATTATAAGATTAAAATTTGTATGTGTGTGTATTTGCTTTTATATATTATTTGTGTAAAAAATATTATAAACCTATTATAGTATAGTACTATATAAGCCAACTATGTTAGTTGGGAACCTAGGCTAACTTTGTTGGACTTACAAACAAATTGGATTTACAGACGCACTCTAGGAACATAACCCATTCATAGGTAGGGACTTACTATATATCAGACACCGTTGCTGGACAGGGTGGGAAAGGAGTGTAAAAGGCATAGACCTTCCTTTATGAAGTCAATCAACAATGTTGATACTGTGCAGTCTATGAACATAAATACAGTTTAGGTTGAATGAGAATTTGCAAACTGGATGTGAGGAGCCACAAAGGAATAATCACATGTCTGATGCTTCTTATACAGTCATAATTTGTTTTGCTCTTATATAATTAATATCTAAAGGAGCAAGAGGACCCCCGGGATATGAAGGAGAAACGGATATTATTTCCAAGAAGGGGGAAACTGGAGAACCTGGACCTTCTGGGGATGGTGGATTCCCAGGAGAAAATGGTAAATGCTTTTGTTTTTTAACCATACCAAGTAAATTAACTTCTTTATAGGTCATTCAAACAAGCATGTATATTAGACCACTTTGGCAAGGAAACTGTAATACAGAGTTTAGGAAAGGTCATTCTTTAGATAAAAATAAAAATACATGCTTAGGAATCTCCCTCATGGTCCTTTTTTTCCCATGTTAGAACTTAGTTATAGTTCATATGTGTTTAGGGGCTTCCCTGGTGGCTCAGTGATAAAGAATCAGCCTTCCAGTGCAGGAGACACGGGTTCAATCCCTGATCCGGGAAGATCCCATCTACTGTGAAACAGTTAAGCAGAATAAAAGAGAAATAGATTCGGATATTCCCAACTAGAATCAGTCCAGACAGATACTTGAAATACTGGTTCCAGGTTTACAGTATTCCTGGGTTTGGGCTTCCCTGGTGGCTCAGACAGTAAAGAATCTGCCTGCAATGCAGGAGACCCAGATTCAACCCCTGGGTCAGGAAGATACCCTGGAGAAGGGAACCCACTCCAGTATTCTTGCATGGAGAATCCCATGGACAGAGGAGCCTGGTGGGCTACACTCCATGGGGTTGCAAAGAGGCAGACAGAACTGAGTGACTAACACTTTCATTAAAACGAGTAGCATAGTGACTATCCAGAATTTCAAGTACAAAAGGTGTTACTCAGCCTTCAATGGGCATCCCTGGCAGCCCTTGTTAAAATGCAGTTACTGAATCAGCAGGTCTGGATTTCTAACGTGCTCCTCAATACCTGTGCTGTTGGCCTTCAGATGCACTGCATGACAAGGGTTTTGATGGCGAGTTTGTGTTCCCCTTCCCTGGTTTAGACCTGATCTGCATGAGATCTGGGTTCTTTCTCTAACTAGTTGTTAGAGGATGAATGTTTTAACTTCTCTGGGTGAGTCCTTCCTCATCTGTAAAATAAGCGTGTTATAATAAAGCAAGTGATGCTGGAATAAATTAAGCATCCTTCTCTTGGATAGCCCTGGGTCTCTTTATGGAGGAATCCTTTTTACAGTGAGATCACAGAAGCCAGAAACCTTTGTGATGTGGTTTAGGGCAGGAATTAGTATTCTTAATTCCTAGGACATGGCTTCAACTCCTATATGCTTAGTCAGTCAATTGTGTCTGACTCTTTGCCACCCCATGGACTGCACCCTACCAGGCTCCTCTATCCATGGGGATTCTCCAGGCAAGAATACTGGAGTGGGTTGCCATGCCCTCCTCCAGGGGATCTTCCTAACACAGGGATCGAACCCCGGTCTCCCACACTGCAGCCAGATTCTTTATTATCTGAGCCATCAGGGAAGTCCTCATCTCCTATAAGCAGGACCAAAGACCTATAGCCTAACTATCGCCCAGCCCCAAATTTCCTCCGAGAGGTCTGTAACTCTTCCAACTCCATCAGGTGATAAAGGTCATCCTGGGATGCAAGGAAGGAGAGGAGAGCCAGGAAGCCATGGACCACCTGGATTTCACCCTGGGGAGCCCGGAAGAAATGGACAGCCAGGGCTTCCTGGACCCCCAGGCCCTCCAGGCTCACCTGGGCTGAGAGGGAACATTGGTTTTCCAGGATTTCCGGGTGACCAGGTAAGCAGCTGCTGTTTTGGAAGGAAAGAAATAATAAAACCTTTCTGTCCTGGGGATGCCCGTTAGGCATCTTACTTTGCCAGTGTATGTCAGGGTCCTTTCAACAGCTTTTAGAATATAAGAAGTTGGTCAAGAGAAGAATGGAGACTCTGGAAGGCCATGATGTAAGTAATTTCTGGCCAGTGCTCATGCCTGGTTCCAGGCGTGATAGATGATCAAGTCACTTACTCCGCATACTACCCCTCCTTTGTTTAAACAGCTTCAGAAAGACTTGCCTCAGGACTGCTGGTTCACCAGATTAAAGAGTCAGGTGAAAAAATGACCCAATTTCTGCTTTCAAAGCCTTCCTATCCAATGGCAGACATCATAGATTTTGTTGTAAATATTTTTTATCTTTACAATCATGAGCCGAATACCCCAGGAAGTACAACTGTAGGAGCCTAATTTACAACTTCTGGAAAATGTATAGCATACTCTGCTACTCATTTTTTGGAGTAAAATAGATTTTTAAAGCTTTATAATATTTTATTTGGTATCAGTTCATTCATTCAAAACTTAAAGTTCAAATGATGTGATGCAATTACTGTTTTACAATCAAATATAGAGAATTGGATACCTCCTGTTGGTATCACTACTTCTGGAAGCATTTTGCCAACTTTTTACAAACTAGATGTATGCAGTGATATGCTTGCAATCTATTTCCAATTTTCTTTACCACAGCAAATTATAAAAGCCAACTTTGTTATAGAAAATGATAACTGGGTCATGTCAAGAGTGTGTCATTTGTATTTGAAATTCGGTTAAAGTCTTACTTCTGTTTCATTAAACTATCAGGGTGAGCCAGGTTCTCCAGGGTGCCCGGGACCTTCAGGAATGGATGGTACAAGAGGACCTAAAGGTATGGCTTGGAAATACAGTAGCCATCCACCAAGCTCATAGTCCTGGATGTTTGTAAGATTGTGAGCAAGTACCTCTGGCATGAAAAGCAAAGTCTATCAAGCAGCATTTAAAGAGTTCTTCACAGACTCTACTAGCTAGTCAGATAAGACCTAAATCATCTGTATATGTCATTCAGGCCCAATGGTACTGTGTAGAAAACATGTCTGCGTGCTTGGTAGGAGTCCTCACACCTGTTGTAGTGACTGCAGCTCTGTAAGTGACAGCTCAGGTGCAAGGAGACAAGGCCACATTGGTGGCCCATGTCCCATGCCCCAGAGGAACCAGTATCTCTTCTAAAAACGCATAGGTATAGCTTTTAGGGGCTCGGTTACAAGAGTCATGGTAGATAGAGAAAGCCAAAGCCATGGCTTCTCACGAAGTGTTAATAGTGCACTAAGAATTCCTGGGCCAAGTGTTATTTACAATTGGGATTTTTTGCCATAAGCTAAAGGTCAGTAAATGTATTTTTTACAGAGGGCCGGATCATAAATATCTTTAGCTGTGTGAGCTCTGCTGCAACAGCAGTACATGAAAACACAGCATGCATGAAAGCAGCATGAAAACAAAGGGGTATATCTGTGTTCCAATAAAACTTTATTTACAAAAGTCTGCAGGCTGCATTTGGCCTCACAGGCCTTAGTTTAATTTATGCCAGGGGCAACGTTGCCTTGTCATTCTACCTTTATCATGTCAACGTACATTCTACCTTTATCAGGTTTCCAGGAAAACAGGAATAAAATGTTAACCCCAGGTTAAAAATGTCCTTAGAAAAAGAGGTTTCATTAACTCATTATGCAGATTAAACAAACAAACAAAAATCAGGCTATCTTAAATTGCAATGTTTACACACAAGCTTTAATATTTTTCCTATTTTTGTGTACCATTGGGTTAATATTTTTCTTTAAATCTACTTTAAAATGATTCACCTTTTAAACCTTAGCCTTACCCTCACTATCTGTGAATTTATAGGCTTGATGTACAGTTATGTTTTATTTTAATATGTTAAATAACTCTAAAATATGAAACAGTAATTAGAAGCTGCCTAAAAATCTTCTCCCTTACTACCAGTGAAGCATGCTTTTTACTTTGAGAGACACTCCATAAATAATGGGATAATTGTTATATGAAAAACATGAACTGTGCACCCTTACTTATTCAGAAAGACTAATTTAGATCTCCTCTTCAGAAATACTTACATATAGGAAAATTTTCATGTTTGATTTTGACATTGTATAGCTTCAGTGCTCAGAACACACTCCTTGTCTCTTCTTCTACTCATCTATGCATTTATTATAGATGTTTCGCCTCTCTCAAAGAACAAACCTATTTCTTCTCATTTCCCTCCTCCTTGCATTTGGCCATCTTTTCCAGAAAATGAAGTACAATGAAGGTACTGAAGTAAGAGCTGTCTCATGGAGCCCACCAATAAGAGCTATAGTTCTGCTGGACCACAGTCTGATGGAACCTACCCCTTGGGAAATCCATAGTTTTTCTCTTGAGACTTGTCTCCATTGTCTGATTTTCACTTATCTGCCTACAACTGGCTTTATCACTCTGTATTCAGTGTCCTTTCTGGATCTCTCTGGATTTGTTTGGAATGCACTTGAACATGATCTGTATCAGGACATTGTGATAACCAACCTCCATCATGAAAATGCTTTTGATTTCTGCCTCAATAGACAAGGACCTCAAATTTTTACTTTTTATTATAATTTCTCAAAGACTGGCTGACCTGGGATGGACCAGATTTGTACCCTTCAAATGACTAACCCCAATTATAAGTAGGGTCAGGTAGAAGAGAACCTTCTCTAAGGTGTGGGTGGGACCCCTTTAAAGGGGTGTTGGTGGGCGGGTGCTACAACATATGCCTAATTAGCTCTCTTCTTCTCTTACAACCTCATCAATTATTTTGCCCTTCCCTACTACACCATTTTGAATCCTCTGTTTATAATTGGCTCTCAGTTCAGTTCAGTCACTCAGTCATGTCCAACTCTTTGTGACCCCATGAACCACAGCATGCCAGGCCTCCCTGTCCATCACCAACTCCTGGAATTTACTCAAAGTCATGTCCATTGAGTCGGTGATACCATGCAACCATCTCATCTTCTGTCATCCTCTTCTCCTCCTGCCCTCAATCTTTCCCAGCATCAGGGTGTTTTCAAATGAATCAGCTCTTTGCATCAGGTGGCCAAAGTATTGGAGTTTCAGCTTCAGCATCAGTCCTTCCAATGAACACCCAGGACTGATCTCCTTTAGGATGGACTGGTTGGATCTCCTTGCAGTCCAAGGGACTCTCAAGAGTCTTCTCCAACACCACAGTTCAAAAGCATCAATTCTTCCATGCTCAACTTTCTTTATAGTTCAACTCTCATATCCATACATGACTACTGGAAAAACCATAGCCTTGACTAGATGGACCTTTGTTGACAAAGGAACGTCTCTGCTTTTGAATATGCTATCTAGGTTGGTCATAACTTTCCTTCCAAGAAGTAAGTGTCTTTTAATTGACTCTCAGCTATAATGTATTAATGAATCTTTGTGTCTGAAAGGACACAGCAGCAGTGTGGAACAGCTCTGTGGGACTATGGGAATCACTGCCTACAATGGCCTTTGAATGTGCCTTGTGAAGTCATCAGTAAGATGACTTTTTGTGATTTTTTTTACAAGGACACTGAATTGAGCTTCCTTGCAGAGAGCTTGAAATGTGATTGCAGTAGCCGAAACAGTAACAGTTTCGGCTTTCTTTTCCTGAAAAACAGTATGAAGATATAGTTACTCAATGCCAAGTAATTTCTTAAATAGACATCTAAATTTGAAACTCCTTTAGAAAATTAAAATTTTAAGCTTATTAAGAATAAGCTTAAGAATAAACAATCTTGTTTCTTATGACTGTCATGAACTATAAACGTGTGTGTGTGTGTGTTTAAATCACACTTTGCATCTGTGTTCTTACGTGTATTCTTAAATCTCACTTTGGATTCCCTATGTTCTTATGTAGGGGGGAAAAAGCATTTTTCAAAAAAATTCTTTCCTGGAACATTAAAGATAGACTATAAAGACACAAATAAGTGAACGTTATTATGTCACTTGAAAGAAAAAATATAAACTCCCTTAAATGATGTGTGTATTTTATCACTTACAGGAGACAAAGGGGAATCTGCAAGTCAGTTTGGCCTGCCTGGTCCAAAGGGTGAGCCGGGTGGCCCTGGATATCCAGGTACAGACCCATCGTTTTTATTCAAACAAAAAAGAGTAAGTGTGTTTTGAAAAATAGAACAATTACTTCATCCTCCTAGCCGGGAATGATCATATCAGTATTTTCTTCCCCCTTTACTCATTAACATACGTATCAGAAGACTATGTATAGGGACTTCCCTGGTGGTCCAGTGGTTAGGAATCTGCCTTTTAAGGGTTCAATCCCGGGTCTGGGAACTAAGATCACAGATGCCATGGGGTGAGTATATCCACGTGCCACAACTAGAGACGCCTGTACACTACAACAAAGGCCTGACATAGCCAAATAAATAAATAAAACTTAAAAAAAAATAGAAACAGAAAACTTGTGTATAACCACTGGTCTAGGAGAATACCAGAGACTCTCCATCTTCTTGCCATCATGGGTCCCGTGACCTGGGATGTTAACAACACACTTCCCAGGGTCAAAAATGAAAATTTGGACCCTTTTGCAATCTCTGTAATTAAAAATGATAATTAAGCAAGAACCACTCAGCTGACTACAGTGGCAGGTTTTCATTCCAACCCTTTCTTTTCTACTCAGAAAAGCATAGGTGAATGCCCTGAGGGCTGCTGTTGCTGAGATATAATATTATAGAATACTGCATTTCCTGTGGATCTAGTTTACTAAAAACCAAACCAAAAAAGGAGAAGGCAATGGCACCCCACTCCAGTACTCTTGCCTGGAAAATCCAATGGATGGAGGAGCCTGGTAGGCTGCAGTCCATGGGGTCGCTAGGAGTCGGACATGACTGAACGACTTCCCTTTCACTTTTCACTTTCACGCATTGGAGAAGGAAATGACAACCCACTCCAGTATTCTTGCCTGGAGAATCCCAGGGACGGGGGAGCCTGGTGGGCTGCCGTCTATGGGGTCGCACAGAGTTGGACACGACTGAAGTGACTTAGCAAACCAAAAAAAAAAAAAAAAAGGTAAAGCTCCATCATCCACAAGTCTTTGGAAACAGTACTCTGTTTATCAGCAACAGTTGATGGGTAATCCCCTCAGAACAGATGACGGTGTTCCAGTGAGTGCTTGCTCTCCATAGAGGCTATGGTTGCCTACAGTAGATGACCCACAGCTGACAAAATACACATAGCCTTTTACTAATTCCGCCTGTTGGAATATACCTGAAGTCAATAATCAGACAGATGTACAAAGGTGTGTGCACAGGGATATCCACTACCAGGAAAGAATATTTGTTTCTCCACAGGTAATTGGTTCAATCAGTGACGCCCAGAGCTGTTAAGCTGACAGTGGACAGGTTAGAGACCAGGTTTACATTTAGATGAGCACCTTGTAAATGAAGGGCTTCCCAGGTGGCTCGGTGGTAAAGAATTCGCCTGCCAATGCGGGAGACACAGGAAACACCGGTTCAATCCCTGGGTTGGAAAGATCCCCTGGAAGAGGAAATAGCAGCCCACTCCAGTATTCTTGCCTGGAGAATCCTGTGGACAGAGGAGCCTGGTGGCCTACAGTCCGTGTGGTCACAAAGAGTCGGATGTGACTGAGCATGCACTTGTAAATTAAATATCTCGTATTAATGGTTTCATGCTTTATCTTCAAATTCTCTTTGGTGATGGTCGTGTTTCATTCCATATGACAGACTATCTGAGCAGACCTATTATGGGAATTTTTATTTCATTTGTTTACGTATTTATTTATTTTAAAGAATAAATAAAAAATTGTTTTTTTAACTTTAGACATTTTATAGAATTTCAGTCGTCTTTACACGCTATGTGTGTGTGTTAGTTGCTCAATCGTGTCTGACCCTTTCTGACCCCATGTACTAATATAGCCCACCAGGCTCCTTTGTCCATGGAGTTTTTCCAGGCAAGAATACTGGACTGGGTAGTCATTCCCTTCTCCAGGGTGTCTTTCTGACCCAAGGATCACACCCACATCTCCTGCATTGCAGATAGATTCTTTACCATCTGAGCCACAAGGGAAGCCATTTACACTCTGTGCTGCTGCTGCTGCTGCTAAGTTGCTTCAGTTGTGTCCAACTCTGTGCGACCCCATAGACGGCAGCCCACCAGGCTGCCCTGTCTCTGGGATTCCCCAGGCAAGAAAACTGAAGTGGGTTGCCATTTCCTTCTCAAATGCATGCATGCACGCTAAGTCGCTTCAGTTGTGTCCAACTCTGTGCGACCCTGTGGACAGCAGCCCACCAGGCTCCTCAGTCCGTCTCCGCAATTCAATAAATTATAGGCACAGGGAAGCCATATTTACAATAACAATGAATTAAATTTTGTTTTTATTCCATAAATTGCTAAAATGGAAATCTAACAAAAGAACAAGCCATTACCCTGGCAAAAACTTCCTTTTCCATTCCCTTCCCTTTGGGTCTTTTCCCTCTGGCATGTCAAATAGATTTAGATAATATAATTTTAACTGAGATGTATAGCTTATGTGTGTACATTTGGAGGGGAAAATAGCTTTGAGGTTAGCATTGTAGGGGTTCATAAGAAGTACCAGAATGAGGTCTCAGAAAGGAAAGTCACTGGTTCAACAAAGTCAACCTCCATTACCACTGAACATGTGGTCTTGAGCCAGTTGCTTATCATCTCTGAGCTGTTTGCTCATCTGTAAACTGGCCTTCAGCAGATTACAGGTTGTTCTGAAGATCAAATGAGATTCCTTGAAAGCGATTTGTAAACTGAAAAGTGCTACACAAATGTAATGTGTGATTCATCATTGTCATCGTCAGCAAAACATGAAGAAATATTTCCACACTTACTGCTATTTTTATGTAAAACCTTTAAGAGAGTAAGATTTCATGAGCTGAAAATAGTCCAAAATGGAGACCTTTTATATTACCTAATATTTTAAGTTAAAAATCATAAAGCTGAGTTATTTTATGCATAGGCTCACTTTTTCAAGAAAATTTGCCTTGGTGTTATTTCCCTGGTCTCCTGTGGTTATCACCATTTAAATCATTCCCTTTCCCAAACGCCATAGCTTTTGCTTAAATTTTTAAAGTTACATCATACTTTATGTACCAGCACAGAGTTTACCTAAACATGCAATTTTCATTGACTGGGAAAAAAGCTGGATTGAATTTGAACAAGCCTAACAGGAAGGCATGGACCTGCAGCCTGTCTCAGGGGACTTTATATGATTGTACTGGGTTCTGTTCTACTTCCCCTTCCTTTGTTTCAGAGAGCAAATACAGTAGAGATTAACTCAGAAGTTCTGTTCTTAATACAACTGTGATTGGAGAGGTTCAGTTTTTTCATTTGCAAAAGGGCTTCCCTGGTGGCTCAGTGGTAAAGAATCTGCTCGCCAGTGCAGGAGACTGGGTTCGATTCCTGGGCAGGGAATATTCCCCTGGAGAAGGAAATGGTAACCCACTCCAGTATTCTTGCCTGGGAAATCCCATGGACAGAGGAACCGTGGCAGGCTACAGTTCATGGGGTCGCAAAAGAGTCGGACGTGACTTAGTGACTAAACAACTTTCATTTGCAAATAGGAAAATGCTGCCCTCAGATGGTAAAGAATCTCCCCACAATGCAGAAGACCTGGGTTTGATACCTGGGTCAGAAAGATCCCCTGGAGAAGGAAATAGCAACCCACTCCAATATTCTTGCCTGGAGAATTCTATGAGAGAAGCCTGGCAGGCTACAGTCGCAGAGAGTTGGACACGACTGAGCGACTAATACAATGAACACCTTTACTGCAGGGATATTTTCAGGATAAATAAAGCAATACACAGTGAGGCTCATAGATCTAAAATTTGATCAGGAACAAGTATAGACTAACACAGGCTTGTTTCTTGTGTTTTAGAATAGTGACTATGACCTCCGTGGGTTTGTAAATACAATACCATGTAATTTATTTGCAGATTCAACTGATGAATTTTGGCACAGACTATTGGTTTATCCTATAAATATAAATTGTATTACAGGCATAGATAATGAATAAATACATGGCAAAGTCAACTTCTCTAGTAATCAAATATGACTTAGAGTCTGAAGTATCATTTCATTCTTACTAGATTAGCAAGAAAACAAATCCAAAAACTGAAAAGTCTTCAGTGAGCACATGCTATGCTCTCGGAGTTGTGGGGCTGTGGGTGGGTTACGTGTGGTGATGTGAGTTGATGGAGACTTTATCCAAAACCACTAGGCAACCTCTTTCAAGAACCAAATGCTGAGGGGTCTGTTCTTGAACACTAAAAGCAGCTGAGCCTTTCTCTTTAGCATGTCACTGTCCTGAGAAGAGGACCATGGTCGATTTTTTTTTTTTTAACCTAGTAGATGTATCCACCAGATGTAATATGTGGTTCTGGAAGGGGACCCAGTGAGGACAAAGCAGCTGTGAAGGACATTAAGAGGACAATTGAGGCAACTCAAGCATGGAATGAGTATTGAACATGATTAATTTTCTTGGCTGTGATGATGTTATTTTGGCCACATAGGAAAATGTTCTTATGTTTTCAGACATACCTCCTGAGATATTTAGGGATGAAATTCCATGATGTCTGTGATTTACTTTAAAATACTTCAGCCCTTAAAAATGCATTAAAAACAACCAAAATATCAGACTCTCTTACCTAAAAATTCTACTCCGAGGAATTTTTCTTAAGGAAACAATTTAATAGGAGAAAAAAACTGATTGAAAATATATAAAGATCATTATGCATAACAGTAAGAGTTAGAAATAACTCAGATGGCCAATAGTAGAGAAAATTAATTAATTTAATTAGGGTTAACTCAATAAGCTATCAGCCCGTTGTTTCAAAACAATAATTAGGAAAACGATATGAAGCTTGGAAGATTACTTATGATACAATGCTAATTAAAAATCAGAATATAAAATTGGAGGCCTTATTTGCACAGTGTTATACATATGAAATACTGTGTTAAGTTGGTGGGATTATAGGTGTTTTGTTTTCCAGTTTTCCTATATGTTATCTTTTCAATAGAAAAATTGTATGTATGTAAAAGTAAGAGTAGAAAAGAAAGAGCTGAAACTGGAGGTTTCATAGATTCACTGCTTTGGAGAGCAACTGCCACTACTCAGATGTTCGATCCTTCTTTCTTTAGGACGTTTGGGAGCATCTGGAGAGCAGGGCTTGCCCGGTGCTCAAGGTCCTGGAGGACCACCCGGAAGGCCAGGACCTCCTGGCTTGTCTGGACCAACAGGATGTCCAGGTAACTTGAAAGGCGCCTGGAGACTTCCCGGGCACTCATCTAGCTCTTGTCGTTTAGACTGGTCCAGAGCTGGCTCTGCCATTTCCCAGACCTGTGACTCTGGACAAGTCACTTAAACATACCTATCCCTGACCCCTAAGTTGGAGATAGACTGATCTCCCTGGGTTGGTCTGGGAACAGATGAAGACAGACCTGTCTCCATCCAAGGAGGATGCCAGGTGCAAAGTGATGGGCTGACAGATAAAAGCTCCTCTCCAGCCTTCCCTGAGGCCTCTTCCATTCACGAAGCTGGTTTCCTCTTCTTTAGCCTTCAGACAAACCTCACCCATTCAACACCACATTTCAATGGCTCCTCCTCCTGCCAATTCAGAACCAAGTGAAAATTTCAAATCAAAATTGGCAACTTTAATCTGAAATGTATTTTCTCCTCTTGAGAAAACTAGGAGGTTAAGGAAGAAAAAGTAATAAAACAATATCCCAGGGACCCATATATTAAAAATATAGATTGTCTCCCAAGTTAATGAAACTTGTATATCACCTGGATGCCTGCAAAACCTCTCTGTTGTCCTCAGGTAGTCCAGGGGGGCCTGGGCTGCAGGGACCCCCAGGAGAAGTGGGGGATCCTGGACCAAGAGGCGTCCTGGGGGACCCAGGAGCACCAGGTCTTCCAGGAATAAAAGGTAAGTCAGAAGGAACCCTGACCCCTCAGAAAGTTCTAGCCAATGATGCTCCCACAAGTTCAGAGTGCCTCTCTTGCACCCCAGGGACATGCTCTGGGGTCCCCCTTTTTTCCAGGATGCCTGTGGACACCTCCTTTTCTTTCTTACTCAGGCAGCACTGGCCTGGTCTCCTGACCGGCTCTACCAAAATGATGCTCATTTTTTAGGACATTTCTCCCATTGTTTTCCATAATTTTTGAGGCTTTGCATTTATGCTCACCCCAGAGAGTCAAGCTCTTGTGTCCTAGGTTTCTCTGTTAGACACTAGGCACATAATGTTGATGAAGACGGACATAGTTCCTGCCTTCATGGAGTTCACAGTTTAGAAGGGGATACAGGTATTAAATGTGTATTTGCCAACTGTGAAAAGTAGAAGGAAGAGAAAAGAATAAGATGCTATGGTGAAGGAGGAACCCGTGTTCATTATCTTTGATGAAGAAATGTTTTTGTCCTGGTTAAGTTTTTATCCCTTTAAAAGTGTAGTAGATTGGTTATAATATAGGTCTTGTGGAATAGAGTAGAATAGAATATATATAAACAAGTCTCATACCCCTCCATTCATCCATGGCACTAATTCCTTTTCAGTCCTTTTCTTTCACTGTAGAAAAAATATTTTTTTCCATGGTACTTTTTGTATACCTCTAGCAAAATACTTACATTGTACCACATTTGTTTTTGTTTAGAGGTCTTTCTCACCAAGCAGAATGTAATGTTTAGTTTTTTTTTATTTTAAAAAGTTTTTAAACTTTTTGCCCACACCACGAGGCATGTGGGGTCCTAGTTCCCCAACCAGGGATCAACCTCTTGCCCCTTGCACTGGACGCGTGGAGTCCTAACCAGTGTACTGCCAGAGAAATCCCAGAATATAAGCTTTTTTAAAAACCAAGAATCATTTTTAAGAATTGAACTATAGTTCATTTACAGTGTTGTCTTAGTTTTAGGTGATTCAATCATATATACATGTATATCTATTTTTTCATATTCTTTTCCCATATAGGTTATTACAAAATATTGATATTAGCTTCCTGTGCTATACATAGGTCCTTGTTGATTATATTATATATAGTATTGTGTATATGTTAATCCCAAACTCCTAATTTATCCCTCCCCCCATTTCTCCTTTGGAAACCATTAATTTGTTTTCTATAACCATAAGTTTGTTTTCTATATTCTATTTCTGTTTTAAAAATATATAATTTATTTATTTTTAATTGGAGGACAATTGCTTTCCAATATTGTGTTGGTTTCTTCCATACATCAACATGAATCAGCCATAGGTGTACATATGTCCCCTCCTCTATTTCTGTTTTGTATATAAGTTCATTTGTATCATTTTTTTTGATTACTACATATAAGCATTATCATATAATATTTGTCTTTCACTGTCTGGCTTACTTCACTTAATATGATATTCTCTAGGTTGATCTCTGTTGCTGCCAATGGCATTATTTCATTCTTTTTTAATGGCTGAGTAATATTTCACTGTATATATATGTATACACATCTTTATCCATTTATCTGTTGGTGGACATTTGGCTGCTTCCATGTCTTAGCTATTGTAAATAGTGCTTCCGTGAACACTGGGATGCATGTATCTTTTCAAATTATGGTTTTCTCCAGGTATATGCTCAGGAATGGGATTGCAGAATCATATAGTAGCTTTTTAATTTTAAGAATTATTTTTTATATCCTTGGTACAAGCAGATTCATAGTCAGTCTGTTGGTTGGTTTATTGTGTTTATTTATAAAAATAAATAAAATGTAAATATATTTATAAATTAAAATTACAATTTATAAATTTACTTTTGTGAATAAATACGATTAATTATTTAATTAATGGAGAAGTGGAAGAATGAACAACTGAATGAGTAGCTATGAAGTTGCGAGTCTGTCTTCACCTCCGTCAACAGTTGAAGGGTCAAGCCTTACTTGGTAGATCTCTGTAACCAAGACCCCTCTATCTCTTTCCTCCCTTTTCTTTCCACTTCTGTTTGTTGGCTTATATGTGTGCGTGTGTGCTTAGGCACTTCAGTTATGTCTCTTTGCGACCCCATAGACTGTAGCCCACCAGGCTCCTCTGTCCATGGGACTCTCCAGGCAAGAACACTGGAGTGGGTTTCCCTACCCTCCTCCAGGGGATCTTCCCGACCCAGGGATGGAACTTGGGTCTCCTGCTTTGGTAGGCAGGTTCTTTACCAGTAGCACCTGAGAAATCCTTAGTTGTCTCATAAGTACAGTAAATTTTGGTAAAATAAAGAGTACTTCCTCCTAGAAGAACTGGAAATCCCTTCTTTTGGGCTCACTGAGTTTATTGTTTTGAAAATCTAAGTAATATTTTTCTACACTCTCACCTCTTCATTTGTCAGATAGATAGAGGGAAGTTGTTTATTTTGAAGATCTGGTATACACTTATGTATTTCTATGCAGCCAAATAACTAGACCAGGGCAAGCTCACATCACCAGTACGGAGATAAGATATCTTTGCACTGTTCTTCTTCCTCTTCAATGGCCTTTTTAGTAATGTGAAATGCAGTGACTGGTGGTAAATTTAGGATTCCAAGCAAAATAATTTTGTTATTTTAAGAGTTTCTCTGATTACTGTGACTGTTTCCTGTCACTGACAAACCCTACAACTCTGTTGGGGTATTCTCTGATGCCTTTTTGAGTGTTTAAAAGACTAAGTTGGTAAAGAACCAGAAGAAAATGTTTCCATTGTTTTACTTCTATGGAATCTCCACTTCTTCCTACCCTCCTACTATAGTAAAATGGCAAGGATTTTCAAGTGTCCTGAAAATCGAAAATGTCAGTTGCTAAGTAGTGTCTGACTCTTTGCAACTCCGTAGACTGTAGCTCACCAGGCTCCTCTGTCCACGGATTTCTCCAGGCCAGAATACTGGAGTGGGTTGCCATTCCCTTCTCCAGGAGATCTTCCCGACCCAGGGATCAAACCCAGGTAGACTGCATTGCAGGCAGATTCTTTACCATCTGAGCCACCAGGGAAGCCCTGGTGCCATTTTATACACTCAGCTTGACTAAAATGACAAGGCTCATGTTGTGATTGTTGATTCTTCCTTTCCTTGAATTCATTTGCACTTACCACATAGCTTCAGTATGATTCAGTTCAGTTCAGTTCAGTCGCTCAGTCGTGTCCGACTCTTTGTGACCCCATAAATCGCAGCACGCCAGGCCTCCCTGTCCATCACCAACTCCTGGAATTCACTCAGACTCACGTCCATCGAGTCAGTGATGCCATCCAGCCATCTCATCCTCTGTCGTCCCCTTCTCCTGCCCCCGATCCCTCCCAGCGTCAGAGTCTTTTCCAATGAGTCAACTCTTCGCATGAGGTGGCCAAAGTACTGGAGTATCAGCTTTAGCATCATTCCTTCCAAAGAAATCCCAGGGCTGATCTCCTTCAGAATGGACTGGTTGGATCTCCTTGCAGTCCAAGGGACTCTCAAGAGTCTTCTCCAACACCACAGTTCAAAAGCATCAATTCTTCGGTGCTCAGCTTTCTTCACAGTCCAACTCTCACATCCATACATGACCACTGGAAAAACCATAGCCTTGACTAGACGGACCTTTGTTGGCAAAGTAATGTCTCTGCTTTTCAATATGCTATCTAGGTTGGTCATAACTTTCCTTCCAAGGAGTAAGCGTCTTTTAATTTCATGGCTACAGTTACCATCTGCAGTGATTTTGGAGCCCCCAAAAATAAAGGCTGACACTATTTCCACTGTTTCCCCATCTGTTTCCCATGAAGTGATGGGACCAGATGCCATGATCTTCGTTTTCTGAATGTTGAGCTTTAAGCCAACTTTTTCACTCTCTACTTTCACTTTCAAGAGGCTTTTTAGTTCCTCTTCACTTTCTGCCATAAAGGTGGTATCATCTGCATATCTGAGGTTATTGATATTTCTCCTGGCAATCTTGATTCCAGCTTGTGCTTCTTCCAGCCCAGCGTTTCTCATGATGTACTCTGCATAGAAGTTGAATAAGCAGGGTGACAATATACAGCCTTGACGAACTCCTTTTCCTATTTGGAACCAGTCTGTTGTTCCATGTCCAGTTCTAACTGTTGCTTCCTGACCTGCATATAGGTTTCTCAAGAGGCAAATCAGGTGGTCTGGTATTCCCATCTCTTTCAGAATTTTCCACAGTTTATTGTGATCTGTGTGATCCACACAGTCAAAGGCTTTGGCATAGTCAATAAAGCAGAAATAGATGTTTTTCTGGAACTCTCTTGCTTTCTCGATGATCCAGTGGATGTTGGCAACTTGATCTCTGGTTCCTCTGCCTTTTCTAAAACCAGCTTGAACATCTGGAAGTTCACGGTTCACATATTGCTGAAGCCTGGCTTGGGGAATTTTGAGCATTACTTTACCAGTGTGTGAGATGAGTGCAATTGTGTGGTAGTTTGAGCATTCTTTGGCATTGCCTTTCTTTGGGATTGGAATGAAAACTGACCTTTTCCAGTCTTGTGGCCACTGCTGAGTTTTCCAAATGTGCTGGCATATTGAGTGCAGCACTTTCACAGCATCATCTTCCAGGATTTGAAATAGCTCCACTGGAATTCCATCACCTCCACTAGCTTTGTTCGTAGTGATGCTTTCTAAGGCCCACTTGACTTCACGTTCCAGAATGTCTGGCTCTAGGTGAGTGATCACACCATCATGATTATCTTGGTCATGAAGATCTTTTTTGTATAGTTCTTCTGTGTATTCTTGCCACCTCTTCTTAATATCTTCTGCTTCTGTTAGGTCCATACCATTTCTGTCCTTTATCGAGCTCATCTTTGCATGAAATGTTCCTTTGGTATCTCTGATTTTCTTGAAGAGATCCCTAGTCTTTCCCATTCTGTTGTTTTCCTCTATTCCTTTGCATTGATCGCTGAAGAAGGCTTTCTTATCTCTTCTTGCTATTCTTTGGAACTCTGCATTCAGATGTTTATATCTTTCCTTTTCTCCTTTGCTTTTCACTTCTCTTCTTTTCACAGCTATTTGTAAGGCCTCAGACAGCCATTTTGCTTTTTTGCATTTCTTTTCCATGCGGATGGTCTTGATCCCTGTCTCCTGTACCATGTCATGAACCTCAGTCCATAGTTCATCAGGCACTCTATCTATCAGATCTAGGCCCTTAAATCTATTTCTCACTTCCACTGTATAATCATAAGGGATTTGATTTAGGTCATACCTGAATGGTTTTCCCTACTTTCTTCAATTTAAGTCTAAATTTGGCAATAAGGAGTTCATGATCTGAGCCACAGTCAGCTCCTGGTCTTGTTTTTGCTGACTGTATAGGGCTTCTCCATCTTTGGCTGCAAAGAATATAATCAGTCTGATTTCAGTGTTGATCATCTGGTGATGTCCATGTGTAGAGTCTTCTCTTGTGTTGTTGGAAGAGGGTGTTTGTTATGATCAGTGCATTTTCTTGGCAAAACTCTATTAGTCTTTGCCCAGCTTCATTCCATATTCCAAGGCCAAATTTGCCTGTTACTCCAGGTGTTTCTTGACTTCCTACTTTTGCATTCCAGTACCCTATAATGAAAGGGACTTTTTTGGGGGGTGTTAGTTCTAAAAGGTCTTGTAGGTCTTCATAGAACCGTTCAACTTCTTCAGTGTTACTGGTTGGGGCATAGACTTGGATTACTGTGATATTGAATGGTTTGCCTTGGAAATGAACAGAGATCATTCTGTCGTTTTTGAGATTGCATCCAAGTACTGCATTTCGGACTCTTTTGTTGACCATGATGGCTACTCCATTTCTTCTAAGGTATTCCTGCCTGCAGTGGTAGATATAATGGTCATCTGAGTTAAATTCACCCATTCCAGTCCATTTCAGTATGATAGGTTATTCAAAAACTTGATAGCTAGTGAGTTTGATCAAATAACAAAATTATCTCCAATGACATCATAATTCGGTGCTATGAAACAAGTTTGCTAAGAGGAGGAGTGAGGAAATGAGTGAATTGAGCCAAATGTACACCACAGTGTACAGATGGACGCTGCAGTGATGTTTCCTGGCCACGCGGGGACACTGTTTCCCTGCAAACAGCCCAGTGAACAACCAGTCTTTTTTTTTAAAATCCACAAAACAGTGAAATACATTCTTAGGAATGAAAACGTCTACAATATAAATCCATTGCTGTCATTTATCATGCTGATAGAAAAATGAAACACACTCTGGCAGAAATGCTTTGAACTGAGAAACTAAATATTTGAAGTATGTTCTAAATAAGTCAAGGGGACTGATTATCTTGTTTGAACAAACCAGCTGCTAACTCCAAGTTGTTTGCTCTACTAGAACAGGCCATATGGATTCTGAGTCCTGCTTATATTCCATCAGATTTAAACTTTCACTTCAACATAGGTAAAAATAGCTTGGTGCTCAGACTTCCAGTACCTATATATGCTCAATTCCTAGATAGGCATTCATCATTGCTGTTGTTTAGTTGTTAAGTTGTGTCCAACTCTTTGCCATCCCATGGACTGTAGCCCACCAGGCTCTTCTGTCCATGGGATTTCCCAGGCAAGAATATTGGAATGTGTTGCCATTTCCTTCTCTAGGGGATCTTCCTGACCTAGGGATCCAGCCTGCATCTGTGGCATTGTAGGCAGATTCTTTACCACGGAGCCACCTGGGAAGCCCCATAGGAGACTGTGATAATAGAAGCCTAAAATAATAAGCTTTGGCATGAGAGCATGTGAAGAATGTGGGCTGGGTTATTTTGGTTGATGGCAAGTAAACTGTTTCATAAGAACAAAGCACCTAGAGATGTCTTTTATCAGCACAGACAGGCCGGCACCTCACAGCTGTGAAAATCAGAAACATCCTCCCTTTTTACAACTAGCGCCCCCTCCTTGACCCTGCCCCGCAGCATTTACCACTCTTGAGGCAACTGCCTGATTGTTCTGTCGAGTCAGGGATGGTTTCTTTCTCAGTCCCGTGTCTCCTCAGTGCCTGTCACCAAGCACATTTGGGGTCTGAAGCTCCAAGGTTAGGGGGCCCTATCTTAGGCTCTTGTGCATTGCCTAAGTAGGCACTCATGTATTTTCTGAATTAAAGGAGATTTCAGAATCTGTTTTGCTAAGTTTTCCACTTTGTTCATCTATTACCTAGAGGCTCAAACAAAGGTCTCTTTCCCAGCAGCTTTCAAGTTAGGGTGACCAGCTGTCCCGCCTTGTCTTGGCCAGGGCAGGTGCTCAGAACACAGGATTCACGTGCTAGATCTAGGCAAGGCACCAGCGGGCAAGGGCAAGTTGGTCACCCTATTAATGGCATAAACTGTGAAAGGTTCCTGGGGATAGGGAAGCATTTTCAGTTTGACAACAGAAGAAAATCTCCGAGTGGGCATCCAGTCACGAGTCTGCTGGCTCACAGAGATGGAAGCTTTAACTGTGCTTACAGTTGGGAGATGAGATCAGATTCTCCGACCAGAGAACGCCCTCGCCTGTGTGTGCAGCGATATGCAGCCTTAAATGATGGTTGTTAAGCCGGAGGATGACCAGAGAGGTGAATTAAAAAAAGCCTCATTACCGAGGACTGTGTTTTGTGAGCCTAATTGCCTCTCATCTGCCCTGTATGTATTTTATGCATGAACAACTTTCTGATTTAGAGATGGGATGGATAAAAAGCTTTCAGTAAAAAAAGGAAAAATTGCCCTTAAAACCCTACCCAGATGTAGCTGCATTCAATTTAGAAAGATAACATTGGGTCAGATAAGGGTCGGCCAGTTCAACAATGGCGAGAGGCTGAAACTGTGACAGAGCAGGATTTGGACGTGTTGATGTGACAATAGAGAGTTGGCAGGAGTTGAGACATTCCACCCCCAGCCAAGTCCCCAAGCCATCAATCTCAGTGGCTTAAGCTGGAGATCAAAACACATTGAAATAGCAGAGTAGTCTCAAAAAATGTATTATCGTTTCAGATAGATGGCAATAAATATCCAGATTTGGCAGATGAAGAAGGTCTGTGTGTTCTTTTGGTGCAAACTTGAAACATTTGCTCATAAGTAGAAAAGGGAATTGAAAAATAAGCTCAGCTAGACCTGATAAAAGTGGTTAGGAAATAAGAGCTTTGGGGAAAATGGGGGTGCACTCCCCCCTTTCTGGTTCTGAGAGAATATGGCTCATTTGTACCAATGTAATGTTTAGATTTTAAAATAGAATAACTGTTTGCAGTATTGATAAAAAATAAAGTGGAACCAACGAACTGTTCCATCTTCCAATAAGAAGTCTACAGAGGACTTACCTTAATGAAGAAATAATAATGAGTGCTTGAATTATTTATATACAAGTGGATAACATTAACTTCCCCCAATCTGACTCATCCTATAAATCTATCAATGAAAAATGTTACATGCAAACAGAGATTGGAGTTCACTCTTTTTTATAGCTTTCTCTCACCCCGTTCAATCCCTCACCCTCCTTGATTACAATCCTAAAAGATGATGCTGTCAAAGTGCTGCACTCAATATGTCAGCAAATTTAGAAAACTCAGCAGTGTCCACAACACTGGAAAAGGTTAGTTTTCATTCCAATTCCAAAGAAATCTGGAATGCCAAATTGTGTGCAGTGCCAAACAATGTTCCAACTACTGTACAATTGCGCTCATTTTGCATACTAGTAAGGTAATGCTCAAAATCCTTCACGCTGGGCTTCAGTCATGTGATCTGAGAAATTCCAGATGTACAGGCTCGACTTAGAAAGGGCAGAGGAACCAGAGATCAAAGGGACAACATTTGCTAGATCATAGAGAAAACAAGGGAATTCCAGAAAAACATCTGCTTCTGTTTCATTGTCTACATTAAAGCCTTTGACTGTGTGGATCACAACAAACTGGAAAATTCTTAAAGGGATGGGAATACCAGACCACCTCACCTGTCTCCTGAGAAAACTGTATGCAGGTCAAGACATGGAACAATGGACTGGTTCCAAATTGGGAAAGGAATATGTCAGTGCTGTATATTGATTATTTCACTTATATGCAGAGCACATCATGTGAAATGCTGGGCTGGAATCAAGTTCGCTAGGAGAAATATCAACAGCCTTAGATATGCAGATGATACTACTTTAATGACAGAAAGCAAACAGGAACTAAAGAGCCTCTTGATGAAGGTAAAAAAAGAGAATGAAAAAGCTATCTTAAAACACGACATTCAAAAAACTAAGATCATGGCATCCAGTCCCATCACTTCATGGCGAATAGAAGGGGAAAAAGTGGAAACAGTGATAGATTTGTGGGCTCTAAAATTACTGTGGACGGTGACTGCAGCTGTGAAATTAAAAGACACTTGCTCCTTGGAAGAAAAACTCTGACAAACCTAGACAGCATATTAAAAAGCAGAGACATCACTTTGCTAACAAAGGTCCGAATAGTCAAAGCTGTGGTTTTTTCAGTAGTCATGTATGGATGTGAGAGTTGGACTATCAAAAAGGCTGAGTGCCAAAGAACAGATCCTTTTGAATTGCTGGAGAAGACTCTTGAGAGTCTCTTGGACTGCAAGGAGGTCAAACCAGTCAATCCTAAAGGAAATCAACCCTGAATATTCATTAGAAGGACTGATGTTGAAGACGAAGTTCCAATACTTTGGCCATCTGATGGGAAGAGTTGACTTACTGGAAAAGACCCCAATGCTGGGAAAGATTGAGGGCAGGAGGAGAATGGGGACAGCAGAGGATGAGATGGTTGGATTGTATCATCAACCTAATGGGCATCAGTTAAAGCAAACTCTGGGAGATAGTCAAGGACGGGGAAGCCTGGCATGCTGCAGTTCATAGGGTCACAAAGAGTTGGACATGACTTAGCAATAAACAACAACTCCCCCTGTTCAGTCCCTCACCCTCCTTGTTCTAGACTTGGTCATTTCCTCATTCATTCACTCACTCACTCAACAAACATTTATTGAGCACCTACTGTGTGTCAGGATATATGCTAAGTGCAGGAATAGAAGGAATAATAAGATCTGATCTTGCACTCAATTAATTTACCCAAAGCCAACCAGTCACCACAGACAGGACTGCTATACAGAGTGGGATAGGTTGGGCCGAAGGGCCTAGAGGGTGCTCTGTAAGTGTCATGGGAGTTGGTGAGGGCACTTCTCTGTGTAGGTCATAAGCAAAGGTGCGATTATCACAATTTTAAGGGCTATGACCTAAACTGAATGAATGCCTGACTGTGCTCTGAGGGGCTTTTAGCCTTAGGTGAGAAAGAACAGCTTCTGGATGGGAAATCCACTAATGTGGTGGGAAGGTTACCAGGCTTGGCCAGGGGCTGAGAAGATTCTTCTCCCACATCCATCAGTGGGATGTGTGTGGAGCTCTGGGCAGAAGACTCAGCAGCCAGGGATGTTCTGTACAGATTAGTAACCTGTCTGTTCCCTCCCTCTGTCCCTGCTTCCCTTTACTTCCTTCCTACAAATCTATATATTTATGTCATATAACACATACACTGACCTAGAGCCAGACATCCTGGAATGTGAAGTCAAGTGGGCCTTAGAAAGCATCATTACGAACAAAGCTGGTGGAGGTGATGGAATTCCAGTTGAGCTATTCCAAATCCTGAAAGATGATGCTGTGAAAGTGCTGCACTCAATATGCCAGCACATTTGGAAAACTCAGCAGTGGCCACAGGACTGGAAAAGGCCAGTTTTCATTCCAATCCCAAAGAAAGGCAATGCCAAAGAATGCTCAAACTACCGCACAATTGCACTCATCTCACACGCTAGTAAAGTAATGCTCAAAATTCTCCAAGCCAGGCTTCAGCAATATGTGAACCGTGAACTTCCTGATGCTCAAGCTGGTTTTAGAAAAGGCAGAGGAACCAGAGATCAAATTGCCAACATCCGCTGGATCATGGAAAAAGCAAGAGAGTTCCAGAAAAACATTTATTTCTGCTTTGTTGACTATGCCAAAGCCCTTGACTGTGTGGATCACAATAAACTGTGGAAAATTTTGAAAGAGATGGGAATACCAGACCACCTGATCTGCCTCTTGAGAAATGTGTATGCAGGTCAGGAAGCAACAGTTAGAACTGGACATGGAACAACAGACTGGTTCCAAATAGGAAAAGGAGTTCGTCAAGGCTGTATATTGTCACCCTGTTTATTTAACTTATATGCAGAGTACATCATGAGAAACGCTGGACTGGAAGAAACACAAGCTGGAATCAAGATTGCCAGGAGAAATATCAATAACCTCAGATATGCAGATGACACCACCCTTATGGCAGAAAGTGAAGAGGAACTAAAAAACCTCTTGATGAAAGTCAAAGTGGAGAGTGAAAAAGTTGGCTTAAAGCTCAACACTCAGAAAACGAAGATCATGGCATCCAGTCCCACCACTTCATGGGAAATAGATGGGGAAACAGTGGAAACAGTGTCAGACTTTATTTTTGGGGGCTCCAAAATCACTACAGATGGTGACTGCAGCCATGAAATTAAAAGACGCTTACTCCTTGGAAGGAAAGTTATGACCAATCTAGATAGCATATTCAAAAGCAGAGACATTACTTTGCCAACAAAGGTTCGTCTAGTCAAGGCTATGGTTTTTCCTGTGGTCATGTATGGATGTGAGAGTTGGACTGTGAAGAAGGCTGAGGGCCGAAGAATTGATGCTTTTGAACTGTGGTGTTGGAGAAGACTCTTGAGAGTCCCTTGGACTGCAAGGAGATCCAACCAGTCCATTCTGAAGGAGATCAGCCCCGGGATTTCTTTGGAAGGAATGATGCTGAAGCTGAAACTCCAGTACTTTGGCCACCTCATGCGAAGAGTTGACTCATTGGAAAAGACTCTGATGCTGGGAGGGATCAGGGGCAGGAGGAGAAGGGGACAACAGAGGATGAGATGACTGGGTGGCATCACTGACTCGATGGACGTCAGTCTGAGTGAACTCCGGGAGTTGGTGATGGACAGGGAGGCCTGGCGTGCTGCGATTCATGGGGTCGCAAAGAGTCAGACATGACTGAGCGACTGAACTGAACTGAACTGAAGTGGTGCTAGGTAAAGAATCCACCTGCCAATGCAGGAGACACAAGAGACCCAGGCTGGATCCCTGGGTTGAGAAGATCCCCTGGAGTAGAAATGGGAACCCACTCCAGTATTCTTGCCTGAAAATTCCACAGGCAGAGGAGCCTGTCAGGCTCCAGTTCACGGGGTTGCAAAGAGTTAGACACAACTGAGCGACCGAGTGCACGCATCAGATTAGTAGATGGCTCCTTACTGACATCTGACAGAAAGTTCTGGAAGGAGATGCAGGCATCAGTGAGATCTATCCAGTTACAGAGAATGGAGTTCTCAGTGATCATCATGAAATAAATTTGTTTCTGTAAAGAGGCATCAGAGAGGTTCTCTTTGACAGAATTGGTGGCAGAGAAATGGCGGCAGCCACGTTTGAGCTGCGGGCCTCTTCTCTCTGAATGGCACGGTGCTCAAAACATCAGCAGGACATGCATTCCTCAGCGTGCCTCAGACCTGCCCTTGCTGTCTTACTACATTTATCCAGGTAGATTGTGATGAAATTCAAATATGCAGACTGTGGTGGAGAGGGAAGATTGTGGGCATGGGAGGAGGGAAGCAGGGGTTTACTCCCACCCAATCTCTTCCTTATCTAGAATGGCTTTTTTGTTGTAAAGTTGGAGGTCATTTCCTATGCCAAGATTCAGTAATTCTAGACTGTATCTGTCTAGAAAGAGAGAAAGAGAGATTCATGATATGGTCAGAAACTAACAGAACTGTGCTAAAACCCAAGAAAGGGAGCCTTCGTTCCCTGGCAGTCCAGTGGTTAAGACCTCACCATCCATTGCAGTGGGTGCAAGTCCAGGCCCCAGTCGGAGAGCTAAGATCCCACATCCCTCGCAGCCAAAAACATAACACACAAGAAATATTGTAACAAATTCAATAAAGACTTTAAAAATGGTCCACATTAAAAAAAAACACATTATGAAAAAATAAAGTTATGTGTTAGGATATATGCCAAGTTAAGGATGGAGTGGGAGGTTGGGTTAGCAGATGCAAGATGTTATATATAGAATGGACAAACAACAAGGTCCTACTCTATAGCACAGAGAGCTATACTAAATATCCTATGATAAAGAATAATGGGAAAAAATTTACTATATATATATACTTCCCTGATGGCTCTAATGGTAACGAATCTGCCTGCAGTACAAGAGACCGTGGTTTGATCCCTGGGCCAGAAAGATCCCCTGGAGAAGGGAATGGCTACCCACTCCAGTATTCTTGCCTGCAGAATTCCATGGACAGAGGAGCCTGGCAGGCTATATAGTCCATGGGGTCGCAAAGAGTCGGACATGACTGAGCCACTAATACTTTCACTTTCACTATAATAAACCATAATGGGAAAGAAAGAAAGTGAAGTCACTCAGTCGTGTCCGACTCTTTGCGACCGCATGGACACCAGGCTCCTCCGTCCATGGTCCATGGAATTTTCCAGGCAAGAGTACTGGAGTGGGTTGCCATTTCCTTCTCCAGGGAACTTCCCGACCCAGGGATTGAACCCAGGTCTCCCACATGGTAGACAGATGCTTTATCGTCTGAGCCACCAGAGAAGTCTGCCATAATGGGAAAGAATATTTAAATATATAATATATAAAGGTATATATTAAGCAGTCTATGTTAACAGAAAACATCCATCACATGACCGTGTTTAGCGATGACCACTGGTGTGGATTCTGCCTTCCTAGTGATGTTTAGATGGTGAGGTCTCATGGTTCCCACCTAAAGAATTTGTGGGTCCCCGTCAGTTAACCTTCCCCTGGACCGTGCGTGCGAAGTACAGTCAGAGAATGTGAATGGACGGTCTTCCCCTGTGGGTCACAGACGTGTGGTGTGTTTCAGGTCCCTCTGGGTCGCCCGGCCTGAACGGCCTGCATGGTTTGAAGGGTCAGAAAGGCAGCAAAGGCGCTTCAGGTAAGAGAGAACCTTTGCAAGAGGCTGAACAGCCATTAATGAACCATGAGAGTCCACTCATGTTTCCTCCCTTCACAAGATACGGGTGCGAAACTGAGACACTGGTTTAGCTTCAATTCACCGTGTTGGAACTGTTTCTAGTTTTGATGATGACTTATCAAACAGGCATTTGAGAAAGCCCAATTTAAGCAGGAATGGTGGGTTAACGGTGCCTATTGTTGATACTGCTTGTGACTACCTATTAAAAATATTCTGCATAATCACTTAGGTGGAGCTAGGTTTCAAAATGTTATGAATAACAAGTAAATAGTCAGGATACTGGAGTATTGTTTTATGTGTTGTCATGCCAAGTACAACCACGTGGGTCTAATTAGTACTTCAGCATCCTTCAGTGGCCTGCTGTGAACACAAATTACCTGAACAAATTGCTGTTATTTTTGATGCCACAAATAGGCTAATCATCAACATCTTAGCTTGTTCTGTTATTTGAATAGAATTAACGTTGGTTGCATTCATTTCTCAGAAAAAGAGCTTGCAATCAGACGAGGTAGCTGGAATGAGACTTGCATATGTGTGAGACAGTGAGAAAAGGACCGAATTGTTGTGCGGCTGGGTTTGGATCTGTGGTTGGGGATTTATATATATAAATGGGTTTATATATATATACGTTTATACGTTTATACGTATATACGTTTATACGGTTTGGAAGATCAAGACGTCATTTAGGTCACTTAGGATTTTTATTGGCTCTTCCAAATTGTCTGGTAAAATGTGTGCCCTCTCCAAGAAACCAGTGCAGTTCTGCCTTTTCAACGTGAAACTGCATGACGGTTCTGTTTATTTTCCAGTGTCCATCTTAAATGTCAAGCCAGTTTATTCACAATCACTTACTGTTCCATCTCATTCGTTTCACTCTTAACCATTGTAGAGGTTGAAGGGTTGGTATTGTCACTAATCGGTTGTGTTTTTAAATCTGGGAAACAGTTATAAAAATAAATCAGAGCTACGCTGGACAGGTGTGATGGGTATAAGAGAGGGGACAGTGACCCCCGGAAGACTGCAGCCATTTGGATCGCTCTTGTGGACAATGTCGGTCTCAGCAGAATGCGCTCCTTTCCTGTCCTGTGCCTATTGGGAAGCAGTTCCTTTCCAGCCCCCATGCCAGGGACACACCAAGAGAAGATGCAGTGCTAATGCTGTTTTCCTCATTAAGGTTCGCATGAAATGGGCCCCCCAGGTCCAGTGGGAATGCCCGGCCCTAAAGGGGAGACAGGAGACCCCGGGAACCCAGGAATTTCTCCTCCGGGACTTTTTGGAGAAAGAGGTCCCCTGGGTCCCCCAGGACCCCCAGGTAAGAAAGCAGCATGCTCTGCCCTTCCCTCGATAACTGAATCCAAACCTCCCAGATGTCGTGAGACTAACAGCTGAACACGTTCCTCTTCAGGGAGAGCTGGACCGCCTGGTCCTCCAGGTGCCCCAGGAAAAGCTCTTAAGGGTGACATTCCAGACCCGGGTCTGCCTGGAGATCAGGGGCCTCCTGGCGCCGACGGTCCAAGAGGTATGGGACAGTCAGGCAAAGGGTGGTGGTGCTGCTTTCCTTAGACACTTGCCAGCTCTGTTGGGATGGAGGAGCGGAGAGGATGGTCAAGTAGAAGCACGTTAGCAGCCCCATCAACTTGGCAGATGGAAAAGGGGGAGGGTGGGCAGTGGGGAGCGTACCCAGGACCAGCATTCAGACCCCTCAGTCTTCTATTTCAACTCCATCAGACCACCTCTGACACAGAGCAAGTCTTTCCCATCGCTGGCTTGATGCTGAGCTTGAGGGTGCAGAAGGGAACAGCAGGAGGCAGTCTCGTCATCCCTGTTGGTCTCAGTATCAGCACATAAAGCACTTCTTTCAGCCCAGAGATAACAGGACCCCTGCCTCTCTCTCTCTCTCTCTCTCTCACACACACACACACACACCTACACACAGAGTCTCTTCATGTGCTGCTCACAGTACGTTTTGTTCCTGTTATCACTTCACTGGGATGAACTCTAGCTAGTCAATATTTAACAAAGTAAGATTGAACCAGAGCTGACTGGGGAGTTGGAACAAGAGTGTGGTTCAGTGCAGCCTTCTGCCAAATGTAGGCAATCATATTCCTACAAGCTCATAGAACTCTTCCAGAGAGACAGAAGCCTTTAAATCTTTAGGTTTTAGTGAGGGTGGGATTAAAAATATGTAATTTTGCTTTACAGTATGAAAAACTGAAATGCCCCAAAATATGCTAAGGTTAGAAGTAGGAATAGAACTTGGGCTCAAATACCATGTGTAGACAATGGTTTTCAAATAGGATTTTAAATTTAATTGAGTGGATATTCCTTTTTCATCAGCCAGATTTTCTCTCTCTCTCTCTCTCTCTGTTTTTTTTGGTTTATTTATTCTTGGTTGCACTGCGTCTTTGCTGCTGCATGAGCTTTCTCTAGTAGCGGTGAGCAGGGGCTACTCTTGTTGCAGAGCACGGTTCTAGGGTGTGTGGGCTTCACTAGTTGTGACACATGGGCTTGGCTGTGGTGTACAGACATGTGGGATCTTCCCTCACCAGGGATCAAACCCATGTCCCCTGCACTGACAGGTAGATTCTTAACCATTGGACCACCAAGGAGCCTAGTCAGACTTTCTTAAAAATCTATTGTCTCTCTGTCCACCCACCCATCCATCTATCCATTCATCCGTTTACCATCCATCCAACTATTCATCTATCCATACATCCATGTATCCATCTATCTATCCACCCATTTGTCCATCTACCCATCCATCCATCCATTTACCCATCCATCCATTTATCCACCCATCCATTCATCTATCCATCCATGTATCCAGCTATCCATCCACCCATTCATTTATCCATCCATCCATTTACCCATCCATCCATTTACCCATCCATCTATTATCTATCTATCCATCCATCCATCTATCACATGAAAGCAACGGGAAGGCAATGCAAAGAAAGGTCACAAACTGATGCTTCCAAAAGGAATGGCTCTGAAGGGAAGGAAGGTTTTGCATAGCTCATTTTGTCCTAATAGTTACTAACAGACTATTTACATTTCTCAACTTGGGCTTCAAGAGACATACTGCTTCACCTCTGATACTATTGACCTTCTTATTCTAATTCCTTGCATCCGTTGCTTGTAAACGATTAAATTCCTTTCCTTAAGAAGCTCTTAGGCAGCCAGCATGCACATTTGTTTTTGACTGAAAGAATCTTTTTGCCTACTCGTGTGGTCAGGAGTACCCGGGCCTCCAGGACCGCCTGGGAGTGTCGACCTTCTGAAAGGAGAACCAGGAGACTGTGGTCTGCCAGGGCCTCCAGGTCTCCCGGGCCCACCAGGCCCTCCAGGACACAAGGGCTTCCCAGGATGTGATGGAAAACATGGCCAGAAAGGTATGAATGCAAATAGTTCTTTTAAGTAGTACTAGATGACCTTCCCTATCTGGCTTGCAGGTCTGGGGTGTGCACCACTGTGAGGTGATTTTCCTTTCCTATGGCAATAATGACTACTTTTCCGAAATGTCCTAACTTGCCCAGAATCCTAAAATGAGGGTGACAGTTGGACAAGTAAGAAGAAGAAACACAAGTTCATCTTTAGTCCCTAATGACATGCTTGATAATCTTCTAGACAAGAACTATACAATAGAAATTTAATGCAAGCTACATATGTAATTAAAAGATGTAATAGCCACATTTTAGAAAGTAAAAAGAAACAGATTTTCCTAGTTTGACATAATATACTCAAATATTATTACATTTTAACATAAAACAAATATAATTTATCAAAGGGATAATTAGGGCTGGTTGTACAAACCTCGTTTCTTTCCCAAATAAGATGCTCCTCTTTGATGGTGAAATATGGTGTGTATTTTAAACTTATAGCATAACGCAGTTCGGCCTTGCCAATTTCAACTGTTTAATAGCCACGTTAGTGGCTTCTGTATTGGACAGTTCAGTTTTAGACTGCTGACTTTGCCTTTTTATATTCACAAAAATGTCTCCACTACTGAATTCTCCCACTATTTAAGACTAAAATATTTATTTTAATTAAGTTTTACTTAACTGCTAGTATTTGGGGAATGCGAAGTCAAGTGGGCCTTAGGAAGCATCACTGTGAACAAAGCTAGTGGAAGTGATAAGATCCCAGCTGAGCTATTTCAAATACTAAAAGATGATGCTGTGAAAGTGCTGAACTCAATATGCCAGCACATTTGGAAAACTCAGCAGTGGCCACAGGACTGGACAAGGTCAGTTTTCATTCCAATCCCAAAGAAAGGCAATGCCAAAGAATGTTCAAACTACCGCACAATTGCACTCATCACACACGCTGGCAAAGTAATGCTCAAAATTCTCCAAGCCAGGCTTCAACAGTACATGAACTGTGAACTTCCAGATGTTCAAGCTGGATTTAGAAAAGGCAGAGGAACCAGAGATCAAATTGCCAACATCCATTGGATCATCAAGAAAGCAAGAGTTCCAGAAAAACATCTACTTCTGCTTTATCAACCACGCCAAAGCCTTTGACGTGTGGATCACAACAAACTGTGGAAAATTCTTAAATTCTTACCTGCCTCCTGAGAAACCTGTATATAGGTCAAGAAGCAACAGTTAGAACTGGACATGGAACAACAGACTGGTTCCAGATAGGGAAAGGAATATGTCAAGCTTGAATATTGTCACCCTGCTTATTTAACTTTTTTGCAGAGTACATCATGCAAAATGCTGGGCTGGATGAAGCACAAGCTAGAATCAAGATTGCCAGAAGAAATATCAATAACCTCAGATATGCAGATGACACCACCCTTATGGCAGAAAGTGAAGAGGAACTAAAAAGCCTCTTGATGAAAGTGAAAGAGGAGAGTGAAAAAGTTGGCTTAAAGCTCAACATTCAGAAAATAAAGATCATGGCATCTGGTCCCATCACTTCATGGCAAATAGATGGGGAAACAATGAAAACAGTGAGAGACTTTATTTTTTTGGGCTCCAAAATCACTGCAGATGGTGACTGCAGCCATGAAATTAAGACACTTGCTCCTTGGGAGAAAAGCTATGACCACCCTAGATAGCATATTAAAAAGCAGAAACATTATTTTGCCAACAAAGCTCCATCTAGTCAAAGCTATTGTTTTTCCAGTAGTCATGGATGTGAGAGTTGGACCATAAACAAAGTTGACCACCAAAGAATTGATGCTTTTGAACTGTGCTGTTGGAGAAGACTCTTGAGAGTCCCTTGGACTGCAAGGAGATCAAACCATTCAATCCTGAAGGAAATCAGTCCTGAATATTCATTGGAAGGACTGATGTTGAAGCTGAAACTGCAATACTTTGGCCACCTGATGCGAAGAACTGACTCATTAGAAAAGACCCTGATGCTGGGAAAGATTGAGGGCAGGAGGAGAAGGGGATGACAGAGGATGAGATGGTTGGATGGCATCGCCAATTTGAGGACATGAGTTTGAGCAAACTTCGGGAGTTGGTGATAGACAGGGAGGCCTGGAGTGCTACAATCCATGGGGTAGCAAAGAGTTGGGCACGGCTGAGCAACTGAACTGAATATCTGGGGACCTTAGGTTTTGGCTGTAACAATTTTAGACAATTATAAGGTTCATAGGACATTTTGTTGAGAAAAGACCAATAAAGATTGTCCATTTTACCTCTCTTATGTCATAAATAAGGAAACTTGATACCGAGATGCAAATATTGAACTTTGCAGGAGCCCAGTAACTAGCACTCTGTCTGATTTCTAAAACAAATGTGAAATAAGTAAACGATTAGAGCAGAGGGAAGGTCAGAATCACCATGAGGCTGCTATTACTAGAACAGAAATTGCATCCCTGAAATGGTGCCGTGCATAACCTCTACAACAGTACTCAGCAGTCCTATTCACCTTTATTAGCGGTAAATCAATTTTAGAAATTGTGGCTTATATCTGCAGGCATTTTGGCTTCTAATTATTAAACTCCCGGATTGGACAGATATACCTAGCATTCAAGTCACCAAGAGAGAGGAGGAAGGGACTGGCTATACAGCTTTGTTCCTCTGCCTAATAAGTCAATCCTCCTCCCCAGTGGCTTCCCTAGAGAATTAGCTTTCACCTGGAGATATACTGGAAGGATTAGGGAAATAGCAAGACATATAAATAATAGCAAGCTACAAAAGGATATACCAAGAGCTGGAAATATTGGTAGACCCTCTAATCATGCTTCTTAAGTCCCATTCCAGTGAGCCTAGGGCCAAAGAGTGTTTAACTGTTAAAAGGATGAGGGAATTTCTTCAGCTTACCTTTTTTAGACTTACCCAGTGGGAAATATTTGATCTGTTCCATAAATTATTATTAGGAATCCACAGAAATATAGTAGTGAACAAATTCAAAAGGAGTACCCACTAATTAAGTTAAATATATGGTTTCATAAGGGAAGATACATTAAAGTATCCATCTATATTAACTGAGTTGGACCATAAAGAAGGCTGAAGTGTTAGTCACTCAGTCGTGTCTGACTCTTTGCGACCCCATGGACTATGGCCCTCCAGACTCCTCTATCCATGGAATTTTCCAGGCATTTAAGAAATACAGGAGTGGGTTGCCATTTCCTACTCCAAAAAAAGTCTGAGCACTGAAGAATTGATTGTTTCGAATTTTGATGCTAGAGAAGACTCTTGAGAGTCCCCTGGACTGCAGGGAGATCAAACCAGTCAATCCTAAAGGAAATCAGCCCTGACTATTTATTGGAAGGGCTGATGCTAAAGCTGAAGCTCCAGTACTTCGGCCACTTGATGCAAAGAATTGACTCACTGGAAAAGACCCTGATGCTGGGAAGGATTGAAGGCAGGAGGAGAAGGGGACGACAGAGGACAAGATGGTTGGATGGCATCACTAACTCAATGGACATGAGTTTGAGCAAGCTCTGGGAGATGGTGATGGACAGGGAAGCCTGGCGTGCTGCAGTCCATGGGGTCGCAGAGTCTGACACGACCAAGCAACTGAACAACAAGATCAGTACTAAATGAGAGACATGCTTTGGGTGGCGAGGCACGCTTCTCTGAGTGCTTATTGCAAAGCAACTGGACTTGGGTTGGGATTCCAGGGAGGGCCTCCTTGATGTGATCTGCACCTACAGAATGTGGAGGACTTCCTGGTTGAGGAGGAGAGAAGGAACAGTGTGTAGGAGGCACTGAGTGGCTGGTCTGGCTGAACTTGAGAGAGTGGGAAAGAGAAGGGTAGAATCTCAGGGTCAGGGTGGGTGTTCCCAGATAGTGGAGCATCTTTCCTAAGTTTCCCTTTCTGTGGCAGTCCTTTGACTGTCTCCAGAGAAAGTTCAGGGTTACTGGGTTTTCATCCTCACTTAGTTTTGTTTTGGTCATGGAACGATTTTCCTTTGTTTCCTTTGGATTGTTGTGTTTCCTTTAGACAGAGGCAACTCTTCTCAGCCTTCCAGAGGAAAGAGGGAGCTATTCTCCAATCCGAGGCTGACTTTGCCCTGCATTTTGCTGGCATGAACCTCTGAATTCAGTCCATCAAGCTGTTGTTGTCTTTATAATGCTTCATTCTAGCGCCCTCCTTTTCATGTTCCTTTTAGGACCAATGGGATTCCCGGGGCCGCAGGGGCCACCTGGAAGTCCTGGGCCACCTGGAGACAAAGGTTTACCTGGACCTCCAGGCAGACGAGGGCCTTTGGGTCCTCCGGGTAAGCTTCTAATGCCTAATCATCTCCACCTAACCGACACGGAGTGTTTTTTAAAAAATATTTATACATGTATACCCGTGGTGGATGCATGTTGATATATGGCAAAACCAATACAATATTGTAAAGTAAAAAAAAAAAAAAAAATTTACTATGAGGGTCATCTTTCAGAAAGTAATTATTCTGAAATTATCAGCAAATTCTAGTAAGTGAAGCCAATGGCAACCCACTACAGTACTCTTGCCTGGAAAATCCCATGGACGGAGGGGCCTGGTAGGCTGCAGTCCATGGGGTCGCTAGGAGTTGGACATGACTGAGCGACTTCACTTTCACTTTCACTTTCAAGCCCTTTTTTATAAAGATTACGTTTATCTCAAGCTGCATGACAGAGTCTCAGGTTTGGAAAGCTTACCTATAATTAGAACAAATGAGTTTGAAAGTTAGGAGTTGGTTTTACATATACTATTTCTAAGATAAATAAACCCTTGTTCCTTCGCACAAGATCCAAAGACAGACTTGATTGTTGTATGTGAACATTGTATATTTAATTCTTGTTTCCGAATTCCCTACCATTAATTTTTCTAGCGATTTTATTTTAATGTTTCTTGTCAAGTACATTAGTTTCTATGAAGATGAAAGGCTATTTGATTTTTCAGCTCTATAGACAACAGGTTTTCATCAGAAAGTCAAAAGAAGCCAAGGAAGAGTTGGAAGGGCACACATGTGTACCTGAGATTGGCAGAAGTCATATCTTTCAGGATCCTAAGTCAATACGACAGCAGTGTGCGATCAGTTCTGAATATTTTGCAATCTCTTAAATTAGCACTCTAGTCCAAATAGTAAGAAAATTGTACTGCTTTTTGATGGACCACAGAACAACACGATGGAGAACTACTATGATTCATCTTGTATTTCCTTTCTGTGAATAATCTACAGAACTTGGCAAATTAATATGGAATTTCCAGAAGCCTTTAAAGGACAGAATTTTTCCATACGTTAAATTAGAGCATATTTGCCATAAGAAACCAACTTGAATCTTATATTGCGCAAGAGGGTTTCATTTCAGGTCTTTCTAGATACGAAAACTTCATTCATCATGGCCGTTCTTGTCAGTAACAGGAATGTGGACTTTTTATGTAAATAAGATGCCGTCATTCTGCTTGTTGTCTATGCTGTCCTCAAATTATTATTTGCGTTCTCAATCTATTTCACTTTTGTCCTAACTTACACATTTATAATCTCTTTCCACCTTATGAAAATCGTTGTGTGGCCTCACATTTCTGGCTTTGGATCTCTCCAGGTTCCAGAGGTAAGCATTGCTATAAGATGAATAATTTCCTTTACATCTTGTTTCCAGTCATTTTCACACTTGCTTTTTTTTTCACTGTATTTGTGAGGGCAACTTTGTTCAATTTTTTAGATGGGGTGCTGTAATTATATTAGGTTTTAATGCTTCTGCTTCCTCATTACAGATATAGTAACCCTATGTTAGAGTGTCCCAGTGCTGAACCTCCTTAGAGGTTGTCAAGGCAGTGTAGAGACTCGGCTTATATAATTCAGTTCAGGCACAGGGTATGAGCTTTCTCTGTGAGATGCTACAGTACATACCAGTGTAAGTTTCCTTTCTAAATTCTGCAATATGAATACAGAGAACATCCCTAAAATAAACGATATCAACAACATGAAAAGATGGGTCCTGACCACCCAGTAGGGACTGTGACAAGCCTTTCCCATCACACCCAAGGCCCATTTTCAACAAGCAAGTTCCTTTGTGTATTAAAATGAAATGCCATTCTTTTCAACTAAGTGTGCACTGAATCCTCTACAATGCAAAAGCAACGTATGATTTTGTGTCTGGCGTTTTCGAAGAGAATAAAAAGAGTTTCTCAAAAGAAGGAAAGAAAAACCCTGAATGTGGGCATTTGGTCTTTCCAGGCAACTGTTATTAACCCCAAGGAATGTTGCCCTGAATACAGACGCCATATATTATTTTTAGGGCCCTTAGAGGAGATGCCTCAGCCCCTTTCTTTCAGCTTCTGGTTTGTCAAAAAGTAAAGAAAAAGCAAAATCAGAATTTTAAGAAATCTTGCTGCTTTTAATGTTTATATTTTAAAATTATTGCTGTATATTTAATGTTTTCACTTCAGTCTTTTTAATGTCTGTGACTATATATATAGTCACAGTATATACTGTGACTCACTAGATGATAACATCAACATCCCAAATATAAAGTACCAGCCGAATACCCAGCCCTGCCTTTACTCACCTGCTTTCACACCACCCCCCACTGGTGAATTTCCACCATAACACACCAGATTATCTAGGAAAAATAAGAACTATACCTCTCTCAACTCACCCAGAGTAAAAAAGCCAAGTTTTACATTAAACTATTCATACTGTAAAAAGACCTCTAACTTGGTGTTATTTGTGGTTTCATACAATATTTTCCAGGAGGTTAAATTCCAAACTGCTTATAGCATTCAAGTCCATTTTCCACAGGCACAGTTACTATTATGTAGACTCCGTTGCCATTATGGCCAGGCTTTCTTGGCTTTTCTCACTGCTTTATCATTGTCTTTTAAATTATTTGGCACATTTGTATGAATTTTAAGAAAACGATAACTAATAAAGGGTGCGCTTCACAATATGTTGCACTTCTTAGAATTCAGCACGTATTCGTTCAGAGTCCTTAAGGAGGGCGGTATGGGGTCGGGGTGAAAGGCACAGTTTTGGAGACAAGGTGTCTTGGATTTTAATCTAGACTATGCTACAAACTGGCTGCATGACATTTATTTGTCCATAAATAAATGTCATTTATTTGTCCATAAATAAATGTCATTTATTTCCCTGGGCCTGAGTTTTCTTCCCTGTAACATTCTAATGACAGCAGCACATACACACAGCCTGGGTGGGAACATTCAGTCATAAAGCATTTAGCATGAGATCTGATGCATGTTGAGCTTCGCTGGTGGCTCAGATGGTAAAAAGCCCACCTGGAAGGCAGGAGACCTGGGTTTGATCCCTAGGTCTGGATTGGGAAGATGCCCTAGAGAAGGGACTGGCTATCCACTCCAGTATTCTTGCCTGGAGAATACAGACGAGCCTGGCAGGCCGCAGTCCATGGGGTCCCAAAGAGTAGGACACAACTGAGTGACTAACACTTTCACTTCTCATGCATGATAAAGTGTCCACTAGGTGTTATCGGTCATCATTTTTGCTTCACTTCAGTTCAGTTCAGTCGCTCAGTCATGTCCAACTCTTTGTGACCCCATGAATTGCAGCATGCCAGGCCTCTCTGTCCATCACCAACTCCCGGAGTTTACTCAAACTCATGTCCATCGAGTCGGTGATGCCATCCAGCCATCTCATCCTCTGTCGTCTCCTTCTCCTCCTGCCCCCAATCCCTCCCAGCATCAGAGTCTTTTCCAATGAGTCAACTCTTCGCTTGAGGTGGCCAAAGTATTGGAGTTTCAGCTTCAGCATCAGTCCTTCCAATGAACACCCAGGACTGATCTCCTTTAGATGGACTGCTTGCTTAGAGCTATTATTTCTTTCCTTTGTGAAATGATTGCAGGGAGACTGAATGAAGATTTAGGGGGGAAAAACTGTCTTAAGAGATGTGAATGTAACCAAGAATTAAAAAATTTCAACATTTAGGGCTGCAATTCTCAAAGTGAGATTCCCATATCAGTACCATTGAGCTCATCCGGGCACTTATTACAATATGCAAATTGCTGCCCTTACTGACTCAGAGACTCAGGGCTCTAACAAGCCTGAGAGACAGTTATGATGTATTCAGGTCACAGCTGCAGCTTTCCAGTGGTGCTTCTTAGCATGGGCGAATATTGGAATCATCTGGAGAGTTTAAAAAATTAGTGATGCTTGGATTTCACTCACACAAATTCCTTTTTAATAATCTAGATAGGCTGCTGGGAGTAGTACTTAAAAAAAAATTGGACTACAGTTCCTTTACAACAAAGTGAATCAGCTATATGTATACATATATCCCCTGCCTCTTGGACCTCTCACCCCATTGCCCATCCCACCCACCTAGGTCATCACAGGGCACCGAGCTGAGCTCCTTGAGCTATATAGCAAGTTCCCACTAGCTATCTGTTTTACACTTGGCAGTATATATACGTTAATACGTCAGTCCCAATCTCCCAATTCATTCCCTCCCCGCCCCGTGCTCACATTTCCCTTCTCTATGTCTGCATTCCTGTTCCTTGCCTGCAAATACGTTCATCTGTACCATGTTTCTAGATTCCACAGCAGTATTTTTGAAAAGCTCTGCAGATGGATTTATTGTACAGTCAAGCTTGAGGTCACTGCCCAGGCTACATCCTGTACCAATTAAAATATTTCTAGGATGGGGCCCAGATATCTGAATGTTTATAATACTCTCCTGGATAATTTCAACGTGCACTCAAGGTTGAAAATCACTGCTGCCTCAGTGCCACTAGCTATCCTGAAATCATGTCTCCTTGAGTAGCAGACACTCTGGAAACCCAGCTGGCTGCAGTGTAGATGGCTGAATTAAAGCAGTGTTAAGCTGAGTGTGAGGAACCCACCAGGACCTCTCCCCATGCCACCTCTGGCCAGCACCTAGTAAGAAATAACCCAAAGATGGCAAATCCTGTGAAGTTCACCAAACGGTCACTGTTTCAGCCAGATTTCACTATTTCCTACTTTTGCTTCCTCTGAAATCCCATTCACTCATTCATTCAGTCACTCAATGAAAAGTTTTGGAGAAGTTTGTCTGCCCCACATAGTGAACAAGACAAAGTCCTGCCCTCACAGGGCTGACATTGGATGGCTGAACATTCTTGATAACATTCCAGCGTGGTGTCAGAAGCCCGTCCAAATTGTAGAAGGCACTGGTTCATAAGCATTTGAACCCTTTATACAGGTGGTGATTCCAATTTCAGGTGAGCCTGGGCCCCCAGCAGACTTGGATGCCTGCCCCCGAATCCCAGGGCTTCCTGGGGTACCAGGCCCGAGAGGACCGGAAGGAACCATGGGGCTTCCTGGCATGAGAGGCCCACCGGGACCAGGTATGAACCTCACTCTGATTTCTGGCATTGAAGATTGCTGAAATAAAAATCTGGGTGTTTGCTATGTAGGTTTTTGTATGGAGCCTAACAACTCTTGGGAATCAAGCATGAAAATCTCCTTCCCCTTTAACATTTTTTCTACATTTATCCAAAGGTTTAATCATGTAGTAGGGGGATCTATCCCCACTCCAGTACTCTTGCCTGGGAAATCCCATGGACGGAGGAGCCTGGTAGGCTATAGTCCATGGGGTCGCTAAGAGTCGGACACGACTGAACGACTTCACTTTCATTTTTCACTTTTCACTTTCATGCGTTGGAGAAGGAAATGGCAACCCACTCCACTGTTCTTGCCTGGAGAATCCCAGGGACAGAGGAGCCTGGTAGGCTGCCGTCTATGGGGTCGCACAGAGTCGGACACGACTGATGCAACTTAGCAGCAGCAGCAGCAGGGGGATCTATGGGCTTCCCAGGTGGACCTAGTGGTAAAGAACCCACCTGCCAAAGCAGGAGACATAAAAAACCAGGGTTCAATCCCTGGGTCAGAAAGAGCCCCTAGAGGAGGGCATGGAAACCCACTCCACTATTCTTGCTTGAGAATTCCATGGACAGAGGAGCCTGGCGAGCTACAGTCCATAGGATCACAAAGAGTCAGACATGACTGTAGTGACTTAGCATGCATGCATGCAATGGAATCTACAATATCCCTTCTATTTTTCGGGGAACACCTATTTTAACTTTTATCCTTGGGCGGCTTTTGGACATAAGGGTTTTTTTCCCCCCAAGAAATAATTATCTTCCTAAATTATTTATGTATTTGGCTGTCTCAGGTCTTAGTTGCGGCACTCAGGCCTAGTTGCTCCATAGCATGTGGGATATTAGTTCCCCAAGCAGGGACTAAACCCATGTCCCCCGCATTGCAAGATGAATTCTTAACCACGGGATCACCACGGAAGTCCCTGGACATGAAGCTTTGAAATCTCTTAGCATCACTGAATAAATGCTCTACAAGTAGTCATTTGACCTTGAATTAAAAACTATTGAATCGGGGCTCAGTGGAGCAGAAACAGCTTATAAGAAGGGAGGAGGAGGTGTATTTCTTAGAAAAGGAAGAGGAAAGAGGGGGAGGGTCACTCTAAATTCTGGCAAAGGTGGCCTTATTCACCTAATGGACTTGGGCATTGCTCAGTCATTGTCAGGACAGCAGGATTCTCAAGTATTTAAACGAAACCGTTCAGTTTGTAACACTGTGAGGGAGGTGGTGACCAAAACCATCTCACGAAAAAGAAATGCAAGAAGGCAAAGTGGTTGTCAGAGGAAGCCTTACAAATAGCTGAGAAAAGAAGAGAAGTAGAAAGGCAAAGGATAAAGGGAAAAATACACCCAACTGAATGCAGAGTTCCAGAGACTAGCAAGGAGAAATAAGAAGGCCTTCTTAAGTGAACAAAGCAAAGAAATAGAGGAAAACAATAGAACGGGAAAGACTAGAGATCTTTTCAAGAAAATTGGAGATGCCAAGGGAACGTTTCACACAAAGATGGGCACAATAAAAGACAGAAATGGTATGGACCTAACTGAAGCAGACGATATAAAGAAGAGCTGGCAAGAATACACAGAAGAACTGTACAAGAAAGATCTTAATGAACCAGATAATCATGATGGTGTGATCACTCACCTAGAGCCAGACATCCTGGACTGTGAAGTCAAGTGGGCCCTAGGAAGCATTACTATGAACAAAGCTGATGGAGGAGACGGAATTCCAGCTAAGCTATTTCAAATCCTAAAAGATGATGCTGTTAAAGTGCTGCATTCTATATGCCAGCAAATTTGGAAATTGGGAACCCTTATGGGTTTGGGTCATCTTTCCTTTTCTGAAGGATATTCTTTCAGCAGGGTGAGCAGGGCATTAAGGACTACCCCGAGTTTGGTTGTGAAGGATCAACTGCCCCACAGAAGTACCACCTCTGCTTAAAATAAAATGATTTTCTTCCTGTTTTCCATCAAGACCTCTTTCATTTCTGAGCTGATCTTGTAGCCAAGTGCTGCAGCTGAGATCTACAGAGAAAAAAAATGAACTTCTGGCTCCTTCGTGCCCAGTCTGAGTGGGTAATGGCCACACCAGATAAAACTTGTATCTGTTAAGAACCCTGGATAACAGAAGGTCTAATACTTTTCTCCTCATGTGTCTCATTCATCTCTACAATTATCCTTCCTGAGTGGCCCTCAAAGGCTGAGGTTTCCTGTGATGAACTCAAAAGTGGTTTCCGTTCTGGGTTGAACTGTTACTGTCTCATTGACATTCCCTACATCCTGTTTGGGAGCGTTTATCTTCAACACCTGACCCTCTCAGAGGAGGGACTCCATCTGACAGTGCTGGGCTTTCAGATGTAGGTCTGTTCTTGGCGCAATGGTAAAGAATCTGCCTGCCGATGCAGGAGACGCAGGTTCGATCCCTGGGTCAGGAAGATCCCCTGGAGAAGGAAATGGCAACCCACTCCAGTATTCTTGCCTGGGAAATCCCGTAGACAGAGGAGCCTGGTGGGCTACAGTCCATGAGGTTGCAGAGTCAGACTCCCCTGAGCACACGTTTGTTTTTCTGTTCCTGCAAACAAGTTCCAGATGAAAAGCTCTGGGCCTACATGTCAAGTTAACAAAAGCTTTCCTTCCTGGGGCTCGGAAAACGTCATCCGCTTACAATTTCCGTTTGTCTTCCTCGAAAGGGAGCAAAGCCCACATCGTAACATCTGGTCGGGGGGCTCTTCCAGATGGCCAGCTTGCTGCATGTGAGGACTTGGGAAGAAAAGGCTCCTGCCTTCTCTGCGATACACCTGCTTGTTTGCTGGCTCGTTAACCTTGGGTAGCCCTTTCCTGAATCACCCTGTGGCCATGTGTTGGAATCATGTCTTTGGATGGGAAAGAGAAGAATGTTCTGAGCTCACCGCGGGGCCCTAGGTTCCTTCCAAACTAACAGATACTCTCTTTGAAGCTGGTGGAAAGAGAGCAGCGCCATCTAGGAAGAAGCGTCTGCCTGGTTAGACAGGGAGGGGCACCCCTCCCCTCACTAGGGAGGAGGAGAAGAGGGGTTCCTTTCTCACTTACTGAGTGATGACCATGTAAGAACACAGTCCAGGCGAGCAGCACGTTCCACGAGAATTTATGATCCAAGAGGTAAGGAAGTGACATGACAGCACCCCAAAAGCCAGGAGCACCCTTGATGCCCACATCGAATGTACTGCAACCAACATTGGGTATGGGGGCTGCTGGTTGTGGGACTAAAAGAGGAGGTTTGTGGGGGCCACTCAGGCAGGGGATGCAAAATGTAAAGGTTTGGGGGGCACGCATTTCAGATGGCTCTAAGGGGGGGCCTATGTGAGAGGGGAGGTGAGTGAGAGATCTGGTCCCCTGAGTGTGGCAGCCCCTCCTCCATTCCCTCAGGGGGCTCCCACTGCCTCAAAGAACACAGCCCCGCGGGGAAAAGTGGGGCAGTTCCTGGAGTGAAGCCTCTTTGACATAATGATTGGTTTTGGGCTGATTATGGCAGAAAGAGAGAGATTGCCTAGAGAAGGACAATGGTCGAGGAAGGGAGAGAGATTAGACACTGGAAACCTTGAGGGGCTAGTAATTCAGATAATTACCGTAAGGGCTGCAAGCTCTCCCACAGGCAGGGACCAAATCTGCTTCCCAGACCAAAACAGATCACTGCTGATGAATTAATGCCTTGGCCAAAATAAACCAAACACTTAAAGAAAGAACTGCTCAAGTCTCAGGGTGACAGCTAGCTCACGGGGCCCCAGGGAGCACTCCTGAGCCCTGTGGCTTGTCCCAAGCGTGGGACTGGTGATACCTGGCACAGCCTGTGCACTTGGCCTGCTGGGTCCATGTCCTCTGCACACGTGACCCTCACTGTGGCCTCTCTAAGCCTCCATCTCCCCATGTGGTAGCACCTAGTCGTGTGGCTGCTGTATAGACTGAATCAGATAATTTCACATAAAAAGATTACCCTGCTCCCTAGTGCTTTGAACCCTCAACAAATAGCTGGTCTTTAAAAGTTGCTGCTCTTGCTTTAAATTTAACCTTTCTCTCAAATGAATGCTGTTCAGTTGTATTCATTCCTCTATTCAGGCTTCTAAAGCATCATTATTAGGAAAATATTCAATGACAAAAGCCATAGATGTTCAGTGTAAAAAAAAAAAACAAAAAAACAAAAACCCAACCAGGTCCAAATACAAGACTATGAAGAAAATATGAAAATGCTTCACTCAACACCTTGCTGGTCTGGCTTCAGATCCTGGCTCTGCCCATTCCTGGCTCACTGGCCTTAATTGGTCAAGTTTCTTGACCTCTTGGAGTCTTAATTACCCAACTGCCAAGTAGAGGCGGAGAAGGCAATGGCAACCCACTCCAATACTCTTGCCTGGAAAATCCCATGGATGGAGGAGCCTGGTAGGCTGCAGTCCATGGGGTCGAGAAGAGTTGGAAATGACTGAGCAACTTCACTTTCACTTTTCACTTTCATGCATTGGAGAAGGAAGTGGCAACCCACTCCAGTGTTCCTGCCTGGAGAATCCTGGCGACAGCGGAGCCTGGTGGGCTGCCGTCTCTGGGGTTGCACAGAGTCGGACATGACTGAAGCGACTTAGCAGCAGCAGCCAAGTAGAGGTGGTATAATCCCGACTTCACATACCTGCAAAATGAACAAGCTAATGCAGGTGTGTCCAGATGGGAGGCCCAGGCTGCCAAGTGGAATTCAGGAAGTAAGTGCTAGCCTAGCAGGTGTCACATCATTGTCACCATTGCTGTTGTGAACTTTCCTGCAGGGTGCAAAGGAGAGCCTGGGCTGGATGGCAGGAGGGGTGAGGATGGCCTCCCAGGGTCCCCTGGGCCTCCGGGACATAAAGGTGATATGGGAGAAGCAGGCTGTCCAGGAGCACCAGGTAAAGGGTTTCCATTTCTCTTCTTTTCTCTGGCCCAGTGAATCTGAGAACTGTGTACAAGGTCCCTAGCCTCATAAGCATTTGCCTTAGATACCAGCTCACCAGGCTTTAGGGAGACAAAGCAACAGGAACAGGAACGAATGGACCCCCGACGTTCTAATTGATACTCGACTATCATAAAAACAGGTCAAGGCCTTGTATCCATTACTCTTCCAAAGCACTATTCATTATCATAAAAGGCTCAGCCATTTCTGCTGTTCACTTTCCTATTGTGAGCCTGGTATGGCTGTACCACTGAGAGGCTGTACTGAAGATCTTAGGGTCGGCAGGGGTGGTCTCATGTCTGTAACTGGCTGAATCACTTGGTCTCTGGTTTTCTGAGTTCATTCCTCTTATCGTACAGCCATCAATACATTTTGTTGTTCAGTTGCTCAGTTGTGTCCAACTCTTTGCCTACCCCATGGACTACAGCATACCAGACTTCCCTGTCCTTCACTGTCTCCTGGAATTTGCTCAAACTCATGTCCATTGAATCGATAATACCACTTAAAAAGAATACAAGGCTTTTCTTTAAAAATACTTGAGAGTGGGCCTTCGGTGAAGGCAGATAAGACCCTTTAGAATATAAATCTGAAATATAACTCATCAAGCAATATGTTAGGGCTTGAAGACTCCAAGAAACAGTTTTCTCTGTGGAGAGTATCTGGCAGTACCAGGTTAGTAATGAGAAGCAGGTGAAGGGGTGCGGGGAGCTGGGATGCTGAGGAAGGGGCCTCAGGAAAATGGGGGCTGCAGTCTGAAAGCAAAGATTGGCTTCTGTTATGTGGAAATTGTGGCCATGTAGAAGTGTGGGCCCACTGTTCCCTATACTCTGCTTTTCTAGTCTGAAATCTTAACTCATCAAATCTTGGTAAGTCAAACAAAACACATGAGCAGGCCTGATGCAGCCCACAAGCTACCAGGTTGTAGCCTCTGGTTTACAGCATAGATGAGAAAATCAGCCAGTCTTCCAGAAACAAAAACTTTTAACAAACACCTTTTTTAAAGGTGTCGAAGTCTAACTCCACCCTCTGCTTTTGGCAATTAGAAGTAGCCACTGACCTTCTTCAGTAGGTCACCCCCTTAGAGAGGCCAAAGGAGATGTCCCTGCTAATATTCTGTACAGCTGTTCATTTCCCACCAGCCAGTTAGAGATCTAGAATTTGGGCTTCTTCCACCTCCCTTTCTTATAAAAGAAAAGATACAAAGCAAAACATATGGGCCTCCCTGGTGGCTCAGCAGTAAAGAACCCTCCTGGCAATGCAGGAGACCTGGATTCAATCCCTGGGTTGGAAAGATCCCTTGGAGTAGCAAATGGCAAACCACTCCAGCATTCTTGCTTGGGAAATCCCATGGACAGAGGAGCCTGATGGGCTATACAGTCCCTAGGTTGCAAAGAGTCAGACATGACTTGGTGACTAAACAACAGACACGATGGATTCTAAACCCTTGTCCTTCTTAGAATGGAACTGACAGTATGGGAGAACCATGGAACGCATCTAGGAGGTATAAGACAGACCAACTTTTGAGATTCACCTTTTCAGATAGCAGACTCCTGATCTAGTTGGAAAAGTCTGGGAGATCCCACACTGGCTGTCATTACCCCATCGTTCTTCTCAGCACTTATCCTTTATTAAGTATTTCATAGTTTACCTTTTCATTATGCTTATTGCTTTGTCATTTCTCCTCTTCAAATAGAATGTAAGCGTAGGAGGGCAGGTATTTTCAGTTGTTTCTATGCTGATGTAACCCAAGCAGCTAGAAGCTGCTAAACCATGTCCTTGTTGAATGAGTTGTTGGGGTGCATTGCAGTTGTGTGAGGGGGACATTCCTCTCTGTTCTCTGAGTACTTAGCATAGCACCAGACAGAGGTACTCAGAAATATCTGTTAAACGTAACTCCCTAAACCACCTTTCTTTATGTTTCTTTATTCTTCCAGGCCCTCCTGGGCCCATGGGGGATCCTGGGCCCATAGGGTTTGGCCCTGGATACCTCAGTGGCTTCCTCCTGGTTCTCCACAGTCAGACGGATGGAGAACCCACCTGCCCCATGGGCATGCCCAGGCTCTGGACTGGGTATAGTCTGCTATACCTGGAAGGACAGGAGAGAGCTCACAATCAAGACCTAGGTACGTAGACGGGATGTGGTCACCCAGGTTCATTGCTTATGAGCAAAACTTTTGGGTTAGTTTCATGGATTCATCAACATCTTAAATGATCACTCATCTTCTATGAGATTGGTTTTGTACTTTTTCAACTACCATGCTAATTCTCAACTAATTCTATTACACCTATGACCCTGTGAGGTGCCAAGAAAGCTCATTCTAGCTATATCATTATTATATTTTTATTTCTAATTTTAAATACTAATTATTATAAAATTTAAAGTGATTAATATTATTAAATTTTTATAAAATTTTAAATTATAATTATTATAAAATAAAATTGTAAAATAATTATTTTATAATTTAGGCTATTTATAATTTTTAATAATTATTATAATCTGACTATATTATTCATTTAAAAATAATTCTTCCTCAGTAAGTATAACTCTGATATAAAATGCAATTTTTATTTCCCAATGTAAATGATTTAATCAGGATGTGGTTGGTTCCTGGAGATGCTGCCTCAATCCCTGAGTCGATAAGATCCCCTGGAGAAGGGAATGGCAATCCACTCCAGTATTCTTTTGGAATTCATTGTCAAATGAAATACATTTGACACATAACATGATGTAAGTTTAAGGTGTACAAGGGTTGATCTGATGCATATATATATATCGTAATGACTTCATTGTATTGATTGTTGGCACCTCCATCATATCACATAGTTATCATTTCTTTTTTGTGGTGGGAATAATTATGATCTAATCTCTTCATAAATTTGATGATTATGCTACAATATTGTTGTCTATATTCATTCCACTAGGCATTGGATCACTAGGACTTATGTATCTACTAGTTGCAAATTTATACCCTTTAACAACTTGACTTTGAGAAAAGTAAAGCTTACTTGACTTTACTTACTCAGAACTTTACTTTGAGCGTCATTCCTTAGCACTGTTTGTCAATCTCCAACAGTGGACTCGTAAGCCTCAAGAACTGACTTCTAAGTTGAGGCTGGAGTCCCTAGGTGCTGACACTTATGATCCCCTTAAGACAGCGGTGGTTGCAGTGGTGGGTGCAGGAGGGCTGTGCCCACAGGCTCAGCTGGTGGTGAGGTGTGTCCTGTCACTGGGCGTGACCCCCACTATCGGTAAGGGTGATAAAAGCATGCAGGCCTGTGGGGGGGCACCTGCTTTCTCGTGTACCACCAGGGTCACCTCCCTTGCCCTGCTCTAGCCAGAGCCACCCCACTGTGGCCGCACTCTGCAGAGCTCTTGGAATAAAATCCAAACTCCTTAATGAGATGGACAAAGCCTGCATCCTCTGGTCTGCTTTATTGGGTTGGCTGAAAATGTGTAATCCTACAGAAAAACCACAAGGAACTTGGCCAACTCAATACTCCAGCAACGCTAGAGATAGACCCAGACCTGCTCTCCCAGCCTTCCCCAGGGCTGAACTCTGAGTCCTTTGAGCTCCGTGCTCCCTAATTACCTCTGACCCTCTTTACTGCTGTATAAACAGGCCTTTCCTTTGAACCATCACCACCATCTCCAAACCTGGCCAAACCTTGTTCGGAATTCAGGTTCTGGCTTCTAATCACTTCTTGCAGCCATCCGGCTTGGATGCCTGGGAGCTCCCACTTCCCAAGGCTTGTCTTGCTGTATTCCCACGGCCCCTTGGCTCCTCCAGCTCCCCACCCCCACCAAACCGGGCTAGCAGCTTCCTGAAAATTCCTGAAGCTCTTGGAGAAGAGGTGTGCTCATGTCTCTCTCTCAAGCATCCTGGCCTGTTGCTTGACTCAGGAGAGCAATCCAGGAAAAAAAAGCAGCCTGACCCGTGAGACCAAAGAGGCCGCCAACGTGGTCAGGTGCCCACAGAAGTAGGCTTTGGCCAGGGCCCCCCACCCCGCCACGACTCCATCCCCCACCCGCTGCCAATGCCAGACGAGTGTCTGCAGAGGGCCCAGGTAGGGAAGCTCATCCCAGAGCACAGCACTCAGCCTCCACGTGGTCTCCCCTGCCCAGGTCTGGCGGGCTCCTGCCTCCCCATCTTTAGCACGCTGCCCTTCGCCTACTGCAACATCCACCAGGTGTGCCACTATGCCCGGAGGAACGACAGGTCCTACTGGCTGGCGAGCACAGCGCCTCTGCCCATGACTCCGCTCTCGGAGGACGAGATCCGCCCGTACATCAGCCGCTGCGCAGTGTGCGAGGCCCCCGCCCAGGCCGTGGCGGTGCACAGCCAAGACCAGTCCATCCCCCCATGTCCGCGGGCCTGGAGGAGCCTCTGGATCGGGTACTCCTTCCTCATGGTGAGCCCCAGCGCCTCCGCCGTCCCTAAGACCCCCCTCCGCGCCCCTTCGATCTGGACTGGACGGTAATTTGAGAATCCAGGGCCGATGGTCAACAGTTTGGCATGAGGGTCATGAAGGCCACCCGAAACTAAAGCCTGCTGAGACACAAGGCCACTCTTTTCTGCTTATTGTGGATGAATTTTTGTATTACTTGGGTAGAATTTAGAGGATGGATTTGCATCAGCCCGCAGTGAATGGGGCTTCCCTGGTGGCTCAGACGGTAAAGCGTCTGCCTACAATGCAGGAAAGCCGGGTTCGATCCCTGGGTCGGGAAGATCCCCTGGAGAAGGAAATGGCAACCCACTCCAGTACTCTTGCCTGGAAAATCCCATGGAGGAGGAGCCTGGTAGGCTACAGTCCATGGGGTCGCAAAGAGTCAGACAGGACTGAGCGACTTCACTTCCACCTTTCAGTGAAAGGGTTTCTTTTTGTGTGTGCACCCATCTCCTTTCCCATGTACCCTTTCCTTTGTTGTCCTTATGGAGTCGCTGTGTCCTGTCCGACTCTTTGTGACCCCATAGACTGCAGCCCGCCAGGCCCCCCATCTGTCCGTGGGATTCCCCAGGCAAGAATACTGGAGCGGGCTGCCATTCCTTTCTCCAGGGCATTTTGCTGACCCAAGGATGTCCTGCAGTGGCAAGCAGGTTCTTCACCACTGAGCCACCGGGGAAGCCCATCCTTTCCTGCTTGCTCAGTCCTGTCTGACTCTTTGCGACCCCATGGACTGTAGCCTGCCAGGCTACCCTGCTCCATGAGATTTTCTACGCAAGAATACTGGAGTGCGTTGCCATTTCCTCCTCCAGGGGATCTTCTCGACCCAGGAATTGAACCCGTGCCTCCCGCGTCTCTGGCATTGCAGGCAGATTCTTTACCACTGAGCCACCTTTCCTTAGCAGATCATAGTCTCGTCTTTCTGGGATGATTTTTAGGGAAAATGTAAAGTCAGGCCCAGACCTGGGTGTGTCACTGGTTGGGTCTGGGGTTGTCTGTGCATGTCTGAGCCCTAATTCTCTCCTGTTGTCTGGGTAGCACACAGGCGCTGGGGACCAAGGAGGCGGGCAGGCCCTCATGTCCCCAGGCAGCTGCCTAGAGGATTTCAGAGCCGCACCGTTCCTGGAATGCCAAGGCCGGCAGGGAACTTGCCACTTTTTTGCCAACAAGTATAGTTTCTGGCTGACAACAGTGAGACCTGACTTGCAGTTTTCCTCTGCACCATTACCGGACACCTTGAAAGAAAGCCATGCTCAACGCCAGAAAATCAGCAGGTGCCAGGTCTGCGTGAAGCATAGCTAAGATCCCACCTTTCACAATCAGGTTGCCAAGAGAAACTTGCCAGGAGGCTGAGACATCCTAGGATGTGCTAAGAGATTCAGTGGTGCTCATCTTAGACTCCTGGTTTAGCCGTTCCTTCTGTTTCGATGTGGTTATTCCCAGAGGACTATATAATTCCTTCCTCTGTTCTGGACAGATTAAGCAAGTGCTACACATATGGATTTGTTTGGACCTACCAATCTAGACGAAACCCAGATATTCTTCTTTCATGAGGATAGTGGGAAAAGCTGGCTTTATTTAAAAGTATGCTAATTCAGGGGAAGGCAAATAGACGATAAAAGCCAGATTACAAATGACATTACTGGAAACTTCATTCATTGGTTAATAGCAACTCAAACAATTGAAGTCAATTACTCTATAATACACTGGGCTTCTGGATGGATGTTACAGGGGAAAAAAAAAAAAAAGGCCAGCAAATGAACTAGGAAGTAGAAATTTCCTACGTTTCAAAATGATTTCCTCTGTAATCTATTTTTCCATGCACTTTAAATAATTGTAAAACCATGACCCAAGGAGATTAAAAAAAAAAAACCCACACAGCCAGCCTTAACAGTTCATTTCAAAGCAGAATGAATCATTATGCCATGAAGGACCATGGTTGCTATATTCCAGAGATGAAACATTAGCATAAAACACATCACAGATGAACATAAAACATTATGTTCCCTTCTGCATTTTTCAGAGAATAGAAATGCCTACTTTGGCAACCCTTTGGAAAAGTGGCAATTATGGGGCAAAAATATGTTCAATAAGGGATTAAGAGCCTAAAAGCTATTAATGAATATTAAGGCAGTGATTCACAAAAATTGATTCCCCACTGCAGTGAACTTCCAAACAGACCGCTTTGGCCCAGTCGGGGTCCAGCTTGTCTTCCGCGCGTGTGTGTGTGTTAATGGGCCTGGAGCCACATGGGGCCACGTTCACACAAAGCAGACCCCTTCCCTCCCCTGGGCACGCCTACAGAGCCGCCCCACAGCCCCACAGAGGACACTTTCCCTCCATCCACATAATGGCATCTCATGCAGGGAAGTGACAGAGCTATCATTATGCGCTTGGGAGAAAATGAAGGGCCGACTTAATTAAACTAAGGTAAGAAGATTCATTTAAGTCATCGTCACCCCCGCCCCCACCAAAGACCTGGCACTCTGAAATGAAACAAAGACAACCTACAGCTTGAATCTTCTGTTCTGTTATTGGTTTTTACAGGAGCATCCTGTTTTTCCTATCCTAAAAACATTCTTGTATTCTATATCAGTATTAGACCAAGGCAGCAGTTTGATATTTGGCTTTTTTTTTTTTTAATAAAAGCTTAGAGGTCATGTCATTTTATAGTGAGTAGTTTTCTGTCTAGCAAAAGGATACGTCTTCTATTTTGCTAGAATTCTGTGATCTAATCCTGAAAATCAAAAGGCTTATTGGAAAAGACTTTTATTAAATTCCCTTTTCTCATGTTAAAAAAATGGTATTTTAGAGAAAACTAAAGAAATTTCCCATGAGAAAGTAACATTCATTTTAGTGCTTAGTTTCAATGCACTTAATAATAATTAAAACTTTGTTTATAAGAAATGCTTTTCTTGCCAAATATTGATTGGGAGTGTGCTGTTATACGCAGAATATATTTCAAATGAATCTTGCTCTGGGCTGCCCCCAGGATGGCAGTTTATTTTAAGGCTGCTTCCTGGTAAAAAGAGAAAAAAATGTACATTTTAAGAGAAAATATTATCTTGATGTACCAGAATATTTCCTAGTTCATTTGACCCTTTATTAATTTTTTTAAACTCTGCTATGGCATGTTAAATATTTGCATACACCTGAAATTTAAGCCAATTTCAACCTTATTTATAATTACAATTTTCTGATTCCAAAAGTTTTCTCATATATTACCTAAATTCAGGCCTTCCAAAAATTCATCTCGTTCATTCATGAAATTGTTCTGAGAACATTTTCTGGGAAGACGGAAGGGTGACTGATGGATCATAAGAAAACATATCTTGTTTGCTATTTTAAACACCTTCATTTTAGTATCAGAATATTATTTTAACTGGCCAAATAAATTTTAAAAAACATCCTGAATTAAGTGGACAAGTTCCTCCACAGTGAGTCCAAGCTAGTGTACAAGGCTGATTTCAAAATGCTAGTGTCACAAGAGCCCCCCTAAATGCAGTACAAACGCTGCCTGCTGATTTTGAAAAATTATTTTCAATGCTCGAAAAAGCAAGACTATGGAAAAAATACTATCTGGCATTAGAAAACCACATTATTTTTTAGGCCATTAGTTTCTTTATCTGGTTACCCATCAGTGTACTTCTCTCCTTTCTCTCTGAAGGATGAACAAAGCTTTAAAATTCTTCTCCTAATCCCTTACTGGTGATTATCCTTATCAAAAGCTCCTTCTCCCAAACCCTCTCCCCCAGCGAGTTAGTTGAAATGCTTCTGGACGGCCCAAAGACAGTTGCTATGAGCTGCGGGTCAGGGTGTTTCCTTTCAGGTTCTTATTCTCAATGAGTGGAGCCCATCCATGCTGCCAGCAGAGAGAGGCTTAGCCACCATAATCCCTCCCCTCTGAGATTCCCCCAGACCTCAAGTTCAGTTGTCACTTCCTGTGGATTGCTACCTTCTTCTCTGACCTCACTGCACCTGTCTTAACATAGCCTTTGTCCTTCACTGCTGCTTGTGTAGTAGACCTCTCCCAGCTGCTGCCTCCAGTTTCAAATTCTCATTATTTCTCTAAAATGCAAACTTGATTTTGTTATTCTTTGGCTTTTGTTGTTCAGTTGCTCGGTCGTGCCCAACTCTTTGCGACCCCATGGATTGCAGCACACCAGGCTCCCCTGTCCTTCACCATCTCCCAAAGCTTGCTCAAACTCATGTCCATTGAGTCAGTGATGCCATCCAACCATCTCACTCCCTGTCATCCCCTTCTCCTCCTGCCTTCAGTCTTTCCCAGCATCAGGGTCTTTTCCAACAAGTCAGCTCTTTGCATCAGGTGACCAAAGTATTGGAGCTTCAGCTTTAGCATCAGTCCTTCCAATGAATATTCAGGGCTGAGTTCCTTTAGGATTAACTGGTTGGATCTCCTTGCAGTCCAAGGGACTTTCAAGGGTCTTCTGCAATACCACAGTTCAAAAGCATCAATTCTTTGGTGTTCCATCTTTATGGTCCAACTCACATCCATACATGACTACTGGAAAAACCATAGCTTTGACTATATGGACCTTTTTCGCCAAAGTGATGTCTCTGCTTTTTAATACACTGTCTAGATTTGTCATAGCTTTTCTTCCAAGGAGCAAGTGTCTGTTAATTTCATGGCTGCAGTCACTGTCCGCAGTGATAAATGACCCCACTGCCCACGAAGTCTAGATGGCTTCCCACAGCGGGTAAAGGCCTGTGGGAACTCCGTGCTCATCACAGAGGCACGTTCCTCTGTGACTTTGCTCCTGCTCTTTCCACCAGCGATGTCCCTGTCCCACCCCCTAAGTTTACCTGGCAGACAACAGCTTATCTTTGGACTGAATTAGCTAGTAGGGAGGACTGTGGGCATTTCTCCACGATGACCTGGCCTCCGTTCTGCTGCTCCCAGTACGAGTCAGGGATTTGCTCACTCTCTCATGCTTTCCCCACAGCTCCTGTAACGTCTCATCCCTCTGCCTTCATTCTCTTGCTAAAATGTAAGCCCAGAGGGCAGGGGCCATGCTTCATTCATTGCTGTATGCTCAGGGCTCACATAGAGCTGAGCATGTTATTGACTTTTAATTTTTTCTTCACTGACAATTCAAATAAGCATCATTAGACATTAGATGTTCAGCTCTGGGTATTGGTTCTCATTGACAAAATGGTTACAAGTACAAACCATTTCTTACTTCAAATAATTTTAATGTGACAACCTATCTGCACACCCACAATCTCATCTTACAATTGTTCACAGAAAGCCGACTGATAAACTTTAACCATCACCCACTCCTGAAATGTAGCTTATTTATGTTTAGTCACTAAATCATGGCCAACTCCTTTGTGACCCCGTGGACTGAGCCCGCCAGGCTCCTCTGTTCATGGAATTTCCCAGGCAAGAATACTGGAGTGGGTTGCCAATTCCTTCTTCAGGGGATCCTCCTGACCCAGGAATCAAACCCATGTCTCTTGCATTGGCAGGCAGATTTTTTACCCCAGCATCACCAGGGCTCCCCTGAAACATAGCATACTTTTCCATAAACTTAAATTTTAGAAATAACATTTGAGAGATTTGACAATGAGAGAAGACTCTTCGTGGAAATGTGATATGTCGTAACTCATGCTGTAGGCAGTGTTCCCTCATGATCTTGAGTGTCCTAGCATAAAATCCCCTCTACAAAATCTGTACATGTTATTGGTGCTGAGGAAAAGAGTAACAGAATGGTTTACTAAAACTGGATTTATCAAGGGTTTTATTTTGAGCCTCTTAGAGATTATAATAAAACAAATCATTCTCTGTGTTTCAGGAAATTACATGGATTTGTTCTTCTGTCAGCTCAGCAGCCTAATTTTATCATTGTTACTTTTATTTGGTGTGGCTGCAAGAACAGTGGAAAGATGTGGCCTTAAAGTTGGTTGAACCTAGGTTTCAATTCAGCTGTCCCTTTCCAGCGACAGCACCCTGGGTGATACACCAACTCCCTGACCCCCATTTCCCACATTTCCAAAATGGGGCTTAATGCGTACTCTTGAATTGAAAATTAAGATTATATGTCCAGCATGTAGCTGACCTCGTACATTTATTGTGGCCACATCTCCAATTTAAAACAAGCCCTTTCATATGGAAAACATATTTCTTGGGATTCTTTACATAGTAGAACAGGATGATTCTCACAGGGCATATAAATTACTGATTAGAATTATTTATACCTGGTCAACTCTTAATGTCTTTGGGAAAGCTATTTTATTCCAATTCTCGAAGTTACTGTACCACATGTGAAAAAAGTCACCATTTCCTGCAGGATCATTATCAGGAAGTTCTTCAGGGAACAAAACAATTGACATTAAAAATCAGTACTCTGCAATTGCCACTGTTATTATCTGCCAGAGATTCTGCATAATGCATTTTCAACCACCAAGGTTGGCTGCCACATCCATGTGAAATGCTTGAATTTTATGGTGCTTAAATATTTAATGATTCATAGGAAAAAAATGTGAAACATGTCTGATAAATTGCATCCCTTTATCTAACCTACAGTTGTAAAGTTAAAGACTTTTCAACATGTAACAATTGCAAGGTGCCTGGTTTGCTATTGACATTGAAATGTTGTATTGCAATTTATACTATCACTTATTATATATAAAATTCTCTGATGACCTCCAAAAACAACTGTGTTTTATCTGGTGCATTCATTTTCTTTCAAGCCAAAGTGAGTTTACTACTTAACCTACCATGGCCTGCCTTAGGTTTGGCTCGGGGGTGGGGGGGGGCAGGAAAGGTTACATGGTAGACGTGTGATCTGCAGATGGGAGGAGCATGAGCAGAGCATAGACAGTGACCCCCGACCCCGCCCTGCCGCCCCCGGGCTTGGGAAAGCATGATTCTGAGGCTCCAGGGAGCACTGTCCTCCATGCAGTGGTGAGCTGGGGTGGACATGAAAGCAAACCTCTGCTGATTTGTATTCACCTGCCAGCACGGGGCTCTGCTCTCGTGGTTCTCAGTTGTCCCACCAGCTGAAGAATGAGACCACTTGCCTCACAGGGTTGCTCTAAGGGTTAAAAGTAAGAGCTATAGGGGACTTCCCTAGCAGTCCAGGGGTTAGGACTTTGCCTTCCAAGGCAGGAGGTGTGGGTTTGATCCCCGTTCAGGGAGCTTATATCCCACATGCCTCACACCAAAAAGCCAAAACATAAAGCAGAAGCAATATTGTAACAAATTCAATAAAGACTTTTAAAAAGTTCAAAAAAATTTTAAGAGAAAAATTAAGAGATATAACTACAAAGAGATATAAAATGTAAGGTACTGTTACTGACAACCAGAGTAACTGGGAGTTAGGGGTTAGGAGGTATTTTTATTCTCATAGCACAGGGGTGGGTGCAGTGCAGATATTCACTAGCTGTTTAATGGAGCAACTTTTGTTAATTAGGAGGGAACGTCAGTGGTTATTTGGTCCAACTGGGCTTCCCAGGTGACTCAGTGGTAAAAAAAATCTGCCTACAAGTGCAGGAGACACAGTTTTGGTCCCTTGGTTGGAAGATCCTCCGGAGGAGGGAATGACAACCCACTCCAGTAGTCTTGCCTGGGAAATCCATGGACAGAGGAGCCCAGCAGGATACAGTCCATGAGGTTGCAAAGAGTTGGACATGACTTAGCAACTGAGTATGCACAGTTGTGTACTCACTCATAGAGCAATAATGTTAGCAAATGAACATCTCTTCAACACCTACTATACGACAGGAACAGTATGAACCCTGTGGTATGAGCTCCCCTCAACCTCTCAACTATCCTATCTTACAGATGAGGAAGCTGAGGTTGAGAGAGGATAAATGACTTGCTCAGGGTCACACAGTCAACTCCAGGAGAACTTGAGCCCTGGTCCATCAATTGCTGAAGATTGTGCTCTACCCACTACACCACGGCCTCCCATACTACTGGCTTTACCACACAATTCTCTACCCAAGCAGCAATATGTATTACAAACAAATTCAGTGATTTCTGCTGGTCATGTTCTGGTTTTCCTTGATAAAGTCCAAATCGTATGTTCCAAACTGCCAGTTCATCTGAAGATCTTGAATAAGATGTCAAAAATGCCATGGGGGGAAAAGCAGTGTGCACAGACACACAAACACACCTGCAAAGGAACAGTGGCCAGATTTGGTGGTATCCACAGGGGCTCCTTGGTGACACCCTTTGAAGGTCCTGGAATCTTGAGTTTTGGGCACTATGCTGCGGCATTCGTGACATGGAACCAGCTTGGGGCACAGGAGGATGGAGACCTCTCCCCACCATCTGGTAAACCTTGGGGAAGGCCTCGATGTTTCTGCTTCTATGGGCAAGAGACTCTGATGCTGGGAAAGATTGAGGGCAGGAGAAGGGGGCGACAGAGGATGAGATGGTTGGATGGCATCACCGACTCAACGGACATGAGTGTGAGCAAACTCTGGGAGACAGTGGACAGGGAAGCCTGACGTGCTGCAGTCTATGGGGTCGCAAAGAGTCGAACAAGACCAAGCGAATGAACAACAACATGGAAAAAGCTTTCTTTCAAGTGATTCTTTCCTGTTACTCAAGAAAACAGACACACAGTCAACAGTATCAAGCAGCAACAGGCACCTCTTTTAACGTGTGCCACTGGTGATGTTATAAATGAGCTTGTTTCACTCCACAAAAACTTTATTGGTTTTAACATTTCAGACATTGTGCATGAAGAGATGCATAGAAACACAGTCAAAGTCCTGCCCTTGTGAAACTTACAATCCAGAGACCTTCTCTTACTTCCAGATAACTAGCAATTCTAAGCGGCTTGTGGAAACTGTGGTGAACACCCTCCAAGGGCAGATCATTCTGGGGGCAGAACGGGGAGGATCTGGATGCGCTGAGAGAGAGGAATAGGCTACTGCACGGAAACCACAGAGTCAGAAATGCTCGTGGCCTGGACAATGATGAGACCTGTTAGCAGCAGCAAAGACTCCCTTAGGGATAAGTGAGGGTGAGGCTGAAAGGCTGGCTGGAGCCCCATTGTTGAGGCGAATGAGTTTGACCTTTATCCTTTGGCAACAGAGAAATGAGAAAAAAGTACTGAGATGGTGAGTGGCATCACAAAAATAGATTTTGGAAGATTAATGGGCAGTGCTATGTAGAACTGAGTGAAGACAAATTTTAAGTATTGAGTGGGGCAATGAAGAGATTTTAAGCAGGGAGTCTGTGACTCTAAAATAAAAGACTGGGGCAAAAGCAGAAAGAAAATGATTGCAGTAATCCATACGAAGGGAAGGGAAGAGATGATAGGATTTTGTTTTTTAATGACTTGTTGTTCAGTCACTCGTGTCTGACTCCGCGACCCCATGGACTGCAGCCCGACAAGCTTCCCTGTCCTTCACCATCTCCTGGAGTTTGCTCAAGCTTATGTCCATTGAGTTGGTGATGCCATCCAACCATCTCATTCTCTGTTGCCCCTTTCTCCTTCTGTCCTCAATCTTTCCCAGCATCAGGGTCTTTTCCAATGAGTAAGCTCTTTGCATCAGTTATTAATTGAATACAATTCTTTGCTGACTCTTTCAAGAGAAACTAGGATGAGGAAGGAGGCGGCCAGGTCTGCCACATCCCCTGGGTTTTACTTTCCTTTTCTGGTGATGGGTCTCAGTCTTTTAATCCCCCAGGTGGCTCAGTGGTAAAGAATCTGCCTGCCAAAGCAGGAGACACTGATTCTGTCCCTGGGTCGGGAAGATCCCCCCTGGAGTAGGAAATGGAAACTCACTCCAGGATTCTTGACTGGAAAATTCCTTGGATAGAGGAACCTGGAGGGTTACAGTTCATGGGGTCATATAGAGTCGGACACAACTGAGCAACTCCGCTTACTCAGATTCTTAACTTACTTCCTAAGCAGCAGAACATGTGACGGATATGTATACTGGCCCCAATTCTACAAAAACCAGCCTTTTACTGTCCAGGCCTCAACAACAGACAGCTTAAAAGGACAGAGGGGCTGTGAACAATCATGTACAACTTTGGAATCACAGGCACTAAATACATTCAAGGTCATAAAGAGGAAGCAATTTTAACTGGTTCCTCATCTTGAAAACCAAGGAAAGAGTGAGTGGCACTCTCTTAAGTGAATTAAGAGGTCTCCTAAGTTGACTGATCACAACCAAAGCGTGGGAATGTTTAACAGACAACCAGGAAATCACTATTAAGCAAAGAAATCAATTTAAAACCAGCTCTAAATGCTTACTCCCTGAGAGATAATTAGTTGAATACACTGGTTTTTGTTTGTCTTTCTCAACCCAATTTCAGTTTTGTGGTGTAACTTTGGAGACTCCTTACTGTAGAAGAAAAAATAAGATGGCTATTGAAAATAATAAGCACTGGTGACAAGCAGGCCTATTAACTGAGCAAAGTAATTATAATAATTTCCAAAACATCTTTATTGTTGTGCTAAGGTAACTGGTTTATATTTATAACTGAAATGACCTTTCCCACATCTGTAAAGTTTAGTGATAATCCACTCCATAAATAAGGTGTGCTTATTACAGTTACACCATTTGAAATCCAATTCTGGTGTCTTTACATCTGACAAGTGAAACAGAGCAAGGAGCTACTATTACTAGACTTGACAGCCATAAAAAATATAAATACCTCCATATACAGTGGCTGGACTTTTTACTGCACTGAAAAAACACTCTGGTGAGAAAGCAACACTGAATAAGCCGCTACTGGGAGGCAGGGGCCAGCCTTTGGGTGATGCAGTGAGAGAGCTGCAAAGTGCGGAGTTAACAAGACCTCATTCCACAGCCATTCATAAGCTGTGCTCCTGTGTAGAAGGCATGTCTTTCTACAGTTGTATACAAATAATCATAAAGCCAAACATAAATGTCAGAGTTACCTTTACAATGTGCTATCAGAAGATGGAGCGTAAGAATGAGGTTATTCCCCGTAGGGGGCTTTCCAGGTAGCGCTAGTGGTAAACAACCCGCCTGCCAAAACAGGAGACGTAAGAGACCTGGGTTTGATCCCTGGCTTGGGAAGGTCCCCCGCAGGAGGAAATGGCAACCCACTCCAGTATTGTTGCCTGGAGAATCCCAGGGACAGAGGAGCCTGGTGGGCTACAGTCACAAAGAGTCGGACATGACTGAACCGACTTAGCATGCACGCATCGCCAGCAGAGGTCATGGGAAACAACTTCGAAGAGTTTGGGAGAAAAGGAATGACATTTGGCTTAAACATTTCAATTTTAAAATGTTTGGAGCTGCAAGACTCAGAGATACAATTCATACTATAAATGTGCTGCATGTCACTTTGTATCAGTCATAAATTAAGCTGAGGAGCTCAGGTAACACTGTTCCAGCTGGCAGGTCAAAGTGCTCCTGGTCTCACATGGTTTGTTAGCTCATTTACATGCAGGTGACAGAGGCTCACCCAGGTCAGCTGAGGTCAGGAACCAGGCACAAAACTGCATAGTTGGCATGCTCCAAATTTGTGAAACAAAGACTGAGAAAGCAACATCCTTAAAGTCTTGACCCTGGTGGAGACACAGGTGATTTTTAAATTGCGTATGTATTTTTTTGTATTTCTGTTTATATTGTAAATTTTATCAACAGAGACACAATTCTTATTCTTGAGTCCATTTTCCTGATTATATATTTCTTCATTTATTATTATATAAATCAGTTTCCCTGCTGCAAAAGTAGTACACATATATACATATACACACATTTTAAAAAGAGAACAATATAAAATTGTGAAAAACAGAAAGCAAACTCCTATGCACTCCACTTTCCCAAATAACCTGTTAATATGTGGGTGCATTTCCTGTCAGATGTTGGCTTTATGCATATACAAGGTATATATATTACTTTCATAATCAGAAAACTATATAAATGCTAGATAAAGCCATAGAGGAAGATCCTTTTCTGCTTCTAACTCTTTTTAAATATAAATATCTCAATGACATAAGACATGAGTGATATTTGACCTTTTCCTTTTATTCATGAAACTCAAGCACCAGGAAAGACGTCTTAAGTGACTTTCGGTCTGTGTGCTGGGGAGTGTCTTGGAGGGTGGCTGTTACAGTGGTCAATTAAAAGGCACTTTTATGAGAAAAAAAAAATACTTCCTCAGGAAGGATTTCTCTGTGACCAAGCTGCTGGTCACTCTTCTGCATGTGGCACCTGCTGCTGCTCTGCTGGTTAGTTCAATACAAGTTGCATCTCCAAGATGTGACATCATCCCTGGAGAGGCTCTTGTAGCTGGATTGTTGGTGCCACCTGCCGGGTTGTGGAGTGTGGAACTGGTTTCCTGTCCAAGGTCTCACTTAAGCTTTTCCACTAACACATCCGGGAAGGCAGAGGGGCATCAGAGAAAAGCAGGTTCACTGCAGACACCACTCAGACGTGGGGGCCCCAGGAACCGAGGCGCCTGGGCAAGGGAGGCTGGGACGACATCCTGCAATGATGGCTACATCCAGTGCCTGGAAAGTCACCATGGCAACATGCCAGGAGGATGAGGGATGGCTCCCCACTTCCTGCCAAGTTGGGCACTGAGCAGGAGGGGGGCCTGATCTTTTGGGCTGGTGAACACAAACCTCCTGGCAAAGGTCAAGGTCTTCAAAGACATAACAAGGCAGGGCCTCCACTGAGTCAACAGTGAGAGAAGGGAGCGTGGAGACTGGTCCCCAAGTGGAGACGCCCAAGCTCCTGTCTGCAAGAGAACAAGGTCGGAAGTACCATTCCCAGAGAGCTGGGGGCTGTCAAAACAAGCCTGGTCTCAAGACATCAACCAGCTCAAGACATCAACTGGACTCATGGTGGCCGTAGGATGACAGGCCACTGCAGGTGTGAGCAACTGGGATGGCGATGTGCCCGCTCTGCTTTTGTACAAAACGGAGGGTCTGGGGGTAAGTACTGCACAACTGGACCATGTTTGTTCACAAGGCTGGGTCGCCTCGCTGGCTATCGAATCTGTGCAGCCGCTGTCTCCTCATTTCTTCTTCTGGTGAGAGACGGAACCCATAGGCCGGGGGGCTGCTTCTGCGATTTCCTGAAGAGACAGAGCACAAGGTAGTCAAGCACTGCCCTTGTTCTGACACTCACAGGGCTCTGCATCCCAGATTCCAAGGGTGGGGGGAAATGGCTTGGGCGTTATCTTTAGCACGAAACAGAGACAGAACAAACATTTCAGCTGCAGCTGTCAATGTGACATTGTGACATCGAGTACACGTTTTAGTGAGGTCCAGTCCATGAAGCTAATTTGACTCATTTTGAAACTTGACAATCCTCCCATTTCTATGTTGTTTCCCCCCGACCATGCTCCATAATTTGCATCATTTAATTTCCCTAATGTCTCAGGGGCTTAGTTTATCTTTTCTTAATGCCCAGAAATAACTTTCTCACTATCTGTAACGTCCTCACCAGATGGTGAGGTGTCGGAGGTGTTTCCCGATGAGTCTGAGGGTCTCCCTTTCCCTCCCTCTAACCTGCTATCTCCTGAACCTCACCAGCCAGTGGGAATCACACCTGCCTGAGATGCACAACACCCGCAGGGCATCATGGCCCACAGAGCAGAGGCTGTGTTACCATAATGACCAGTATTAGGGCAGGCAGACAAAAATACAGGCATAATCTGCGAAGATCATATGAAGGACCATGGAAGTCATTACTGAAAAGAGCTTCTTGGCGCTGCAAACAGACCAAGAAAATCATTTGCAATGATAGAAGACTTCAGTTTACTGCATTAAAAACAAAAAACAATGGGAAGATCCAGGCATTGTTGGGGGTGGGTAATAAAGGAATAACAACAGACAGTCCTTGATCTCAAGGAACCAGCAACCTAACTCTAATAAAAGAGCTTTAACGTCCACGATGAGGCAACCGTGCAGGGCATCACTGATGGATACCGACAAATAGTAGATTCACTTTTAAGCATGTGGATCAAAAAGACTGTACTTTTTCCCTTCTGAGCCTCTGCTAACTCTGTGAGCTCACTTTGAAAGGCCTGCTCCCCTTACCTACATCCATCAAAAGTTCTATATGTTACAGCCAGCCCGCCACGCTCAACACTGCCCTCTGAGGTTCTGACACAACTGAGACTGGAAGTCCTGGCCGAGCCATGAAGGCTGGGTGGTGGGCAACGGGGCTGGAGCCACGAGGGAAAACAAGTGAACAGCTGATCCCTCCTGCTCACGCTCCGAGTGTCGATGTTGACAGGTCAATATATTGATGTGGCGACTGTTAAACCTATGATGAAAAGATGATACAGAAAGCAGTGTGAAGCTAACGGTCAGTTTGCTGAGCTACAACTAGAATTTCAGCGGTCAGACAGAAAATTCTAAGAAGGCAGTTTTTGGTCCACACTGCGATAGAGACCCCAAGACTCACCCATATGTGGTTCTCCTTTCCTTTTGAGACATGAGGGAATCACCCTTCCCAGACCTCCTGTAACATTTTCTGACTAGTCCACCCAAAAGTGAACGGGGTGGGCCAAGCCCAACACTCACTCCCACTGGGTAAACTCCACTTCCAGACACAGAACACTTTTACCATAGAGATTCTATGATTCCTATAACAGCAAAAGTTTTACTGGACACAGCTTTCTCCATATACATTTGTAGAGGGCTTTCTCTCTGTTTAAAGTGGTAAACACTTTGAAATTACAGAGAAACTCATGAATCCAATTACCATTAGTTTATGGCTTCAAATTGCTTTATACAATAAGATCCAAATCCTGCTTTTCCTCTGACAGTTGTTTTTAACAAGTCCATCCTTAATTGCACTCATGAGCACGGGCCAGTGTGTGACAGCCCATTCCAGCTGGGCAGGGAACTGGGAGGCCTGGGCTGTGGGCAGAGTCAGAAGAGAGCTCAACGTGGCATGTTGACTCTGGGCCATAGGGCGCGAGCCCACAGATGCTGAAAGACGCTCAGACGCCCAAGGGGACTCACAGTGTCCAAGAGAAAAAAGCTGTTCCTCGAAGGGAGGAATTAGAGAGGACAGACTGTGAAGGTTCCAGGGGTCCAGCTCTCAAAGTGGGCAGCCCACACAAAAGCTCTCTGGACCCCCGCTTGGGGCACTGGAGGAGAACCAGGAGAGCCAAGGGCAGAAATGCCACGTGCCCACGTAGAAAACTCACATCAAGAGAGGAACAAATAATCACTCCTTCATGAGAGCCTTGTGAGGTGTCCTATTTCAATTAGTTTTTATTCCTAATTTCATGAGGCCAGCCTTACAGAGGAGGAGACTGAGGCTCAGGGAGAGTTAGGGACAAACCTAAGGTCGTGAAGCTAGCACGAGAGGAAGTCAAACTTGAACCCAGGTGTTCTGACTGCAGTTTGAGTTCTCCTCCCCTTTCCCGCAATCCTGTATCACTGTTCCTTCTAACACACCGAGTATGTTAAGCATCTCATCTTTTCCTTCTACCTTATCCTCCTGCCCAAACCCAGAGAGTCCCTTTCCTGTATGGATATGTGGGGAGCTCACTATTTGAAAAGAGGAAAAGAAGAACCAGTCTAAGTCCTCAACTTGATGGGACTCCGCTGTCATCACAGATGTGGCCACAAAGTTCCCACACAGAAGGGAAAGTGTTAGTCACTCAGTTGTATCCGACTCTTTGCAACCCCATGGGCTGTAGCATGCCAAGCATGGAATCCTCCTGGCAAGAATAGTGGAGTGGGAGCCATTCCCTTCTCCGGGGGATCTTCCCGACCCAGGTCTCCTGAATTGCAGGCAGATTCTTTACTGTTTGAGCCACCACAAAGTTCCCACTTTGGGTCCCCTTAAACTCTACTGACTGCTGGAGTGGTTGGGTTTTTTTTTTAGGATCGCTGGGAAGGCCTTTGGTATAGCAACCACAAAATAACAATGACAACAATGCCTGACTTGGATGTTTTCATGGATATTTTAAGTCCTTCAAACGCAGTGTTTCTGATTTATCAAAGCCACCCTATTGTCTGAAGAATGACTTAATCCTTTCATTTCAGGTTTTGAACTCCATTCTTCTTAATGCTGGTGGTTAATTTTCTTGGAAAGTTTTCAAGTCTAAATTAATCTGTGATATTTTAAAGGCAATTGAGTATTTGGTATCAGATGGCAACCCACCCATCCTATTCATCACATCTGTACTTTAGGTCAGTGCCTCTCAGCTGCTATGCTCAGTCTCAGCTGAGCTCTATTTTCCAAATCTACACTTTTTCATTTGTTTTTTAACCCATTTCTGTGTTTTCCTCTTGTGTCACATGATTTATCACTTCTCTCTTTAGACTCCAGGATCCTCTGAAGCTATTTCTCAAAGGGTCTTAAGAAATGTGCTTTTAATATCTACTTATATTGATTACATATGTACTAAGTCACTTTAGCTGTGTACGACTCTCTGCGACTCTATGGACTGTAGCCCATCAGGCTCTTCTGTCCACAGGATTCTCCAGGAAAGAACACTAGAGTGGATTGCCAGGCCCTCCTCCAGGGCATCTTCTCGACCCAGGGATTGAACCCATGTCTCATTATGTCTCCTGCACTGCAGGCAGGTTTTTTACCATTAGGGCCACCTGGAAAGCCTGAGCACACAGAAAAAGATCTAAACTGGATGGTAAAAGAAGAGGTCCCTGCGGGTGACTGGAAACGGGAGATGTTTCCAGCCCTGCGTACAGCTGCGGGGACACCCGAGGGAAAACTTCACTGCATCAGGCTCTGGTTGGGTCACTTGTCAGGCGAGGCTGAGGAGCAAGGTGACTGCCAGGGTCCTTGCTACAACTCTGGAGTTTGACGACTGGAATTCAATTGTGCCTCCTCCATGTATGGTTATATATCCTTGAGCAAGGTTACTGGCCCTCAGCCTCAGTATTCTTATCTATAAAATGGGAATAGTAACAGTACCTCCTCTGTTGGGTTGTTGAGAGGATAAGAAGAGATGATGCATATAAAACGCTGAGTGCCAAGCATGCAGTTAGTGCCTGATGGCCAATGGCCGCTGGGACTTTTAACTGTAACATCAGTGAGAATCACGGGTTAAATGTCTGCTTGTTACTATCATTGACAAAGACAGATATAAAATAAAATTACCAATGACTTCTTAAAAGATAAGAGCCCAGGAAGTCTCTGGTGGTCCAGTGGTTGAGAATCTACCTGCCATTGCAGGGGACACAGGTTCGATTCCTGGTCCAGGAAGACCCACATGCCAGGAGCAACCAAGCCTGTGTGCCACAACTATTGAGCCTGTGCTCTAGAACCTATGTTCCGCAACAATAGAAGTCACTGCAACGAGAAGACCATGCACTGCAACTAAAGAGTAGCCCCTGCTAGCCACAACTAGAGAAAGCCTGTGTGCAGTAGCGCAGACTCAGTGTAGTCAAAAATACATACAAAATTTTTTAAAAGATAGAGCCTAATTCTGTTTGAGGAACAACTGGGAGTGTTTTGTACCAAGTGTGGGGTCACTACTTATTAAATATTTGCCCTTCAAGAAACAGATACAAAAAGGGTAATTCGTGAGCCCCACTTTTGTAACCAGAAGGAGCCTTACAGGCTTTGGGAAAGTTGGCGACCTTCTTTTCTCTGCTGAGTAAAACCATGCATTGAACGTTTACAGACTTAGGTGAAGTGGCCTCGCTCTGATGAACTTGGTACAGAATATTAGTATTTATGAGTCTTGCTTCTGTGCTCCTGTAAATGGAGGTCAGCCCTCAATTTTACTGAAAGAAAGAGTGAGCATGCTTCAAAGAACCTCAGGAACAGTGCCTGGTTTAAGAAGATTTAGCTCAATTATGGCACCAATGGTGAGATCATAAGATTTATTGACTTGTGGTTCTTGATGGAAAAATGTTCAGTTCTCTACGGTTATGTATAATGCAGTAACCTCTGCGTTTTACATCTGAGGGAGGAGAAGCAATTCCATCCACATAAGAATTGCTAAAAAGAATGCTGTGAGTTGATGGCCCTTTTCCCTACTGTTCACCATTCCTGTAAACAAGAGATGCTTAATTTGCTGGTATTCATAGATGCTGCCATGATCTGATGAGCCCTCTAGGCCATTCAGTGAAATTATACTAAAGTGAAGTCGCAGGATGGTGTATCTTTCCCTTAAATCAGGGACCCATGGAGGCAATCACTTAAAAATTTTTTTTAAATCAAGAAACCTCTAAATGTTCTTCTCCTTTGTCAAATGAGGGCAGTAGCATGGGACCCATAGTCTCTCTTTCAAAAATGTTACTTGATTAGAATTCCATGAATTCTAAAGCTTACAAAACGCTTTCTGATAGCACAGTTGCTAAATCATTTACTACGACCAAAAAGGCCTGGAAGAAATCCCAAGCGCAACAATTTGCAAGATATTCTTTGAAAGTGGGAGGTGCCCAAGGACAATAAGACCACTCTATTGTTTGAGTCACTAATTACAATGACCTATCTATCCATCCATCTGTCCATCTCTAAAAAGAGTTTGAAATCACTTAAAGTCTCATAATTTTCATACAGATGGAAGTTGCATTATGGTTTATAGTAAATGTAACACGTATTAACAGGTGTGACTTGAGAGAGAAAAATTCACATTTCTACTCCTCAACCAATGAGTTGAAAAAGTAAAGACTCTGAAGCTGGGAAAGACTGAAGGCAGAAGAAGGGGGATGCAGAGGATTAGATAGTATCATTGACTCAGTAGGCATGGATTTGAACAAATTCCAGGAAAGAGTGAAGAACAGGGGAGACTGGCGTGCTCAGTCCATGGGCTGCAAAGAATCAAAAATAACTTAGTGATTGAACAACAACAAAAACCAATCAAGTAACCGGAGTAGGAATTTCTTAGTTCTGAGACAGTACCTGGAATCCCAAAATGAGCAGCTTTGAATGGAAATCAACTCAGTTACTACGTTTCCTGTTGTACTTCTCTGCCTGTTCTAGTTGGCTACTTTGGGGGACCTTAACTGGCCACAACTGACTTAAAATCAACAGGCTATATATAATTCAGTCACAATTTGAGTAATCCAAAATACTGGGTCTACTTTGTCAGATCTAGAGTTTTCTGCAATATAGACAATGCAATGTCTGAGCTCTGAAACAAAAAGACAAAGTCCAGGACTTCCCTCGTGGTCCAGAGGTTGAGACTCCAGGTTCCAATGCAGGGGGGAAAGGTTCGATCCCTGGTTGGAGAACTAAGATCCCACATGTGTGCTAAGCTGCTTCAGTCGTGTCTGACTCTGCGGCCCCATCGACTGCAGCCCTCCAGACTCCTTTCTCCATGGAGTTCTACAGGCCAGAATACTAGAATGGGTTGCCATGCCCTTCTCCAGGGGATCTTTCTGATGCAGAGGTCAAATTCTCATCTCTTGTATCTCCTGCATCACAGGCAGATTCTTTATCACTGAGCCACCACATGTCATGAAGCAGAAAAAAAAAAAAAAAGAGAGAGAGAAAGAAAGTCCAGGGGGAGAAAGTGTTTTCTGGGCAATTGCTACAGGCTTTCCCTACTTACTCTCCCTGCCTTTGAAAAAGTGTACAACTTGATTAATTTTCATGAACAGAACATATGGAAGCAACATCCAGACCAAAACACAAGAGTATTTCTAGCACTCACAAGCCTCCATGTGCTCCCTCCCAGCAGTGGTCCACGGACTTCTCACCGCAGAGATTTGTCTATTTTTGTCCACAAGTGGATTCATACAATATGTACCCTTTGTGAGTAGCTTCATTTTACATTATGTTTATGAGATTCACCATATTGCTTTATGTAGTTTTTATTCTACTTATTCTTCTGAGTAGAAGTTCGTCTGTTTTACAGATAGAAAAATTGAGGCTTAAAGATTTTAAGGAACTTGCCATGGCCACACAGTTTGGTCAGGAACTGAGTCCAAAGTCAAATTCATGTTTATTTCTACTCTGCTCCAGACATGCAGTGTGTCAGTTGTCTTAATTCTGAAACCAGACTCTGTAAACCTGAACAATACTATTGCTTTTACACTTGATTTGGAGGCAGGGTCTGTTTAGAATGCAGTGGGAAAATGTTACCTTCTGCTGTAGATAAGCCTCATTGCAAACAGCAAGATTTTCTGGATAAGAAAGTAACTAGAATTAGGATCTCCCTGGACAAGGTTTTAGGCAAGAGGTCCAGTTGTGTATGTCATCCTTGGTAATTAACTACATCATGTATTTTCTGAACAGAGAACAGCCTCTAAGTTCTTATGAAATAATTCTCAATAGGCTGGAGGAGCAGCAGACAGACAGGCTGCAGACTTCCCTGGTAGTCCAGTGGTTAAGACTCTGCTCCCTATGCAGCGGGCCTGGGTTCAATCCCTGGTCAGGGAACCAGATCCTGCATGCCACAAGACCCAGTGCAGCCAAATAAATTTTTAAAAGAAGAGAGATAGAGTGAGAGGTTGAGGAGCAAAGTGTCTCCCATTAGGAGCCACTGTAACATGAGGTATGTATTACTTTAAACAAATGGATGTAGATTTTCATACTAAAGGGATTTTCCATTTTTTAAACCAATCTGTCTGTAATCCTTTCACAATTCTGTCATCACCTTAACACTTTATCAAGAGGGATTTTAATGAAATTAGGAATGATCTTCAAGCACCTTTTATATATATTTATACATAAAATCCCTTTAGTAAAAATCTCTTTAGTATTAAAGTCAATACAATGATTGATATACATTGAATATGTAAATGTTTCAAATTTTAGGATGTTTCCAATTCTCTTTGATCTAAAGCACTGATCAATTCTCTTTGATCTTTGAGCATCTAAAACAGAATGCTCACCAATCTCGAGGTACCTCAGATGGAGTTTACTCAGTGACTTCAGCTGATTCTGCAAACTGAGGTTAACTGTCTCCAAGAATATCTTTCCCAGTTCCATACACTCTGGGACTGCATCTTTATTTATTTTTTTAAATTCAAAATCATCTAAGAATATCCACTGGACAGATATGAGAAAATTCTTGGAAAACTAGAAGCAGGCCTCCCTTTGCTCCCATACCCTCATTGCCTAGTACCACAAGGTCCCACATGCCTGGCTGGGATGGCAAAGAGAAACCGGACATGAGCTCTGTCTGAAGGGACAGATTGGAGAACATACTTCACAACAGAAAAAAGGAAGCCGAATAAGGAAGTCTTTTTGTGGGCAGAGAGTTCTGATAAAAAAAAAAAAAAATACACACACACGCACACATACATATACATGAGTACAGACAATGCTAGATAAAAGACAAAGGCCTTTCAGAAAGATAAAATCCCGCACTCTTCTCTGAAGCTCCAAGACCAACATGCCTGACTTGCCCAGGACGGGTGGCTGCAGCCTCTCTGGATGTTTTGATGGAGATCCCACACCTGCCCGCAAACAGGGCCCTAGCAGGACCTCAAAGTGGGGGGCCACTGCCCTGCACCTCCTGCCTGGCCTGCATCTTCATTGCCTGCAGGGAATCTCGAGGGCCAAATGGTTACCTATTAAAGTCTCTGGCTCCTCTCCTCTGTCAGCTCTGACTTCTCATCTTTATCTCGCAGACAGAGGAGGCCTTCCACTGTCTTCATTGCCTGGACTTTCTGATGAAGTTAAGACGGGCCACGGTGGGGAAAGGACAAGCAGGATGGGACTTCTGGTGGCTCCTTGGAGCCTGGATCCCACGCCTCCTTTTGTCTATTGGTCATGGGGTTATCTTTGAGTAACTTTTTTTTTTAATTTTTACGTTTGGTTGTGTTGGATCTTCGTTGCTGCGCGGGCTTTCCTTTGGTTGTGGCAGCAAGCAGGGGCTGCTCTCTAGTTGTGGTGGCTTCTCCTGTTGCAGACGACAGGCTCTAGGGCACGCGGGCTTCAGTAGTTGCGGTTCCCGGGCTCAGCAGTTATGCCACTCAGGCTTAGCTGCTCCATGACACATGGGATCTGCCTGGATCAGGGATCAAACCCATGTCTCCTGCATTGGCAGGAAGAGTCTTTTACCGCTGAGCCATCAGGGAAGGCCTGAGCAACTTATAATTTAATTATGTTTTAAAAGGAGAGGGAAATGGGTATGAGATTATTTAAACTATGATCAATTGAGCTCAAAAAGATATTAAATAGCCTCCTCTCGAGACACACAGGGTTCTGGTCGGGCAGCTCACCACCTGCCAGGGCATCATCATAAAAGAGTTCAGCTGTGACTGAATTCTCCCCTCGCAGGCCTTTTAGTAGCCCTGTGCTACGAGCACAGTCTCCATAGAAAGCAAGCAGCTGGCCAATGGAGACAGGAGTCAGAGCCCTTCAGGAGGTCAAATGCAAGAGGTCTGGGCAAAGCTAGCCTGTCTTGGAGAATCTATAAATGGGAGAGTTGTCTGGTTTTCTGCAAAGATTCTTTAAGTTTCGTGTGCACAATAATGAAGAACTTGTTAAAAATGCAGAGTTACTAGATCCTAAAGGCCAGAGATTCTTTGCATTAAGTGCTTGGGGCCCAGGAAGCTATATTTTAATGAAAACCCACCTAGGTGTTTCTCCTGTAGACAATGTATCAAATGACTGAGAATCACTGAGGAAGAGAACACAGGTCTTTACCGGTGGGCTTGCATCTGGCTCCACCAGAATTCTGGACAATTCACTTCTCTCCAGGGTCTCAGGCTCCTGTCTGCACAACGAGGGAGCTGGACTGGACATCTTAGACCTCCACGCAAAGATGGAAGATCCCACCCAATGGGGCAGCAGGATTGGCTGGCCAAAGAAGGCAGAGTGGGCCGTGCCAGCAACCCGCCTCCTCCATGGCCGGTGGTCTGGGCAGCTCCTCTGCCTGACTGTCAGCCAGCCTGGCCGTGACTTCTGACAGCTGGACTGAGATTTGGCCAGGCTGTGCTCCTTGCAAACCTCCTCCAACTTATCTGATCGAACTCAGTGTCCTTCCCCACCCCCTGATATTTTAATTTTTAATAAACTTTTTATTTGGGAATAGTTTTTAGATTTAAAAAAGTCTCCAAGGTAATACAGCCAAACATATTACCACGGTCTAGTTGTCAAGACCAACCATGTACAGGGATGAGCATGTTACTGTTAACTGAATTCCAGACTTGCCTTGGGTCTCACTTGTTTTTCCACTCATTGCCTTTCTCTGTTCCAGGGTCCAACACCCCATCTAGTTGTCAGGTCTCCTTAGTTTCTTCCTGCTGGCGGTACTTTCTCAGTCTTTTCTTATTTCCCGTGACCTTGACAATTCTGAGGAGTACTAGCCTATAGAATGTGCCTCCACTTGGTTTGACTGATGCTTTTCCTCATCATTAGACTGGGGTTAGGGTTTTGGGCAGAATCCCAGAAAGGAGAAGTGCCTTTCCCATTACTCCATGCAATCATATGACTTATCACTGGTGATGTCACCTTGAGCCCTGGGGAAGGAATAAAGCCTTTTTTTTTAAGTTTCCTTTTCTCCCCCTTTTTGGTTGTGCTGGGTGCTGTGTGCGAGCTTTGCCTAGTAGAGGTGAGCAGGAGCTACTCTTCCTTGTGCTGCATGGACTTGTGCTGCAGTGGCTTCTCTTATTGAAAGCACAAGCCCTAAAGTGCAGGCTCAGAAGTTGTGGGGCACAGGCTTTAGTTGCTCCATGGCATGTGGAATCCTCCCAGACCAGGGATCGAACCTGTGTCCCCTGCACTGGCAGGCGGATTCCTATCCACTGTTACCCACTGGGCCACCAGGGAAATCCAGGAATAAAGCCTTGCCTCTCACCACCAAGAGTTACTAATATAGAAGTGGGTACCTAAAGTTGGCTTCATCACTTTCCCTGTTCAAGGATGAGCAGGATAGGGTGGGGTCATCCCTGACCTTCGCTGGCTCAGATCCCTGAATTCCAGATTCTCTAACAGAGATGTGAGTGTATGAATCACCAGGAGAGCTCTTTGAGAGTTTCCGATTCAGTAGGCTTGGCACAGAGCCCAGGCCACTGTATTTTTAATGAGCTCCCAGGTGACTCTGAGCTTTTGAGAATCCCTGAGCTACAGCTCAGAATTTTTTTTTTTTTTCCAACTGAAAATATCCACCCGGGGTTTCAGGCCAGTATTCATACTTGCCAGCAGGTGGAGTGAGAGGCCTATGCCTCGGAATCTGCTGCAGAAAACTAGGACAAATTCCAGTCAACAAAGCATTCCGCATAGTAAGCAGAATTAGGGTTATTTTGAAACAGATGGGCTCTCACAGAAGCTGCTGCACTGAATATTATGGAGTTGTTTATTGTCTGGATGGTCTGAAACCCAGGGATTATTGGCCAGCGTCTAGCAGTTTCTATGTCATACCAGATTTCTTCCAGGGCAAAGGAGACTGACAAGGCCCTGGGAGAGATACAGATGTGGTTATGGGTATGGATGTGGATGTAGATATTTTAACCAGCTCTAAATTCAGAATTTACCCTTGCTAGGGTGCATACTGCCTTTCATGGCTGCATGCTTCTTCCTGGAAATGACTGGTATCATTCTAACTCCAAATGAGAAGAGAGAGAGATACAATCCATGATAATCAGACAACGAATCCTGGATGCAGCAGTCCTAAAAATGCTTTACATTGCCTAATCAAAGTGGCTCTGCTTCCTGGTTTACATTTACCCAGAACCTCACTTACATGTGCCCCGACCCTCTATCCTCCTGCCCTTCTCCTTGCGCTGATGATCCCAGGGTCCTTGCTACCCCGGGGAGGAAGCAAGGTCAAGGAGGGCCATGGAGCGCCCATGTTCACTGTGCCTGATGCAGTGGTTCAAAGCATGTAGGACTAGGGTGTTACAAACGGAATATTAGTGAGTCCTGGAAATCTTCAAAGGCCTTTAGCACCTCCAGGTTCCTCCCTGGAGAATGTTTTCCTTAACTAATTCCTTAGCCTGTGATCCTGGACACTCAGCTGCTGCTGTCCTGGCCAGCCTGGGCTCAGAGAAGCCCTGAGGGTGTCTTGGAAGGCAGCAGCTTGGTAACCAGTATGTCAGAACAGGTCTGAACTATCTCTGCTGCTGGGCAGACCCTCAACCATCTGAAGGATGCGTGGATGTGCTTCCTAGTGGGTGAGGCCCTGCTTTAAGTGGTGGGCTCACAACTGCCTGGGACAGTGGCTCCTCCCCAAACAGGATAAAACCCCAGTAGACGGCACCCTCTCTGTCACACACGGGGACAGGTCCTCCACTCAGAAAACAACAAAATCCCCAGTACACTTGCTCTTTGCCCAGACTTGCAGGCAGAGGCAGAGAGCAGAAGCACTGCTGATGATATTTAGACCTGTTTCAATTTTTTCTCATTTCCTTCAACTTGAGTTTGGAATCAATGTCCGGCTTTTTAAGCAAAGGCCCAAGGTAATGTTTTCATTGACTTTTAAAATCATAGACCACTTGGAGTTAGCCATCTTTCCCTCAGAAACCTCAATGCTTTTAAAAAATTGTTCACGATGTTGTTAGTTTCTGTCATACAACAATGCGAATCAGCCATAATTATACATTTATCCATCCCCTCTGTCTTGAGCCACCCTCCCCTCCCCAACCCCACCTCCCTAGGTCATCACAGAGCACCAGACTGGGCTCCGTGCGTTTTACAGCAACTTCTCACCAGCCATCTATTTTGCATAGTATATGTAAGTATGTTGGCTCTACTTTCTCCATTCGTCCCACTCCCTCCCTCCCTCACTCTGTTCACAAGTTGTTTTCTACATCTGTGTCTCCACTCCTTCCCTGCAAATATATTCATCAATACCATTATTCCATATACATACATTAATAAACTATATTTGTTTTTCTCTTTCTGATTTACTTCACTCTGTATAACAGGCTCTGGGTTCATCCACCTCACTAGAACTGACTCAAATAATAATCTTCTGAAAATACCTTTTAACCTTTGGGCATAAAAAAATACTGTTCATGGGGTTCTCAAGGCAAGAATGCTGAAGTGGTTTGCCATTCCCTTCTCCAGTGGACCACGTTTTGTCAGAACTCTCCGCCATGACCTGTCTGTCTTGGGTGGCCCTACATGGCATGGCTCATAGTTTCACTGAGTTAGACAAGGCTATGACCCATGTGATCAGTAAAGAAAGCTGAGCACCAAAGAACTGATGCTTTTGCACTGTGGTGTTGGAGAAGACTCTTGAGAGTCCCTTGGATTGCAAGGAGATACAATCAGTCAATCCTAAAGGAAATCAGTCCTGAATATTCATCGGAAGGACTGATGCTGAAGCTCTTACACTTTGGCCACCTGATGTGAAAAGCTGACTCATTAGAAAAGACCCTGATGCTGGGAAAGATTGAAGGCAGGAGGAGAAGGGGACGACAGAGGATGAGATGGTTGGATGGCATCACCGACTCAATGGACATGAGTGTAAGCAAACTCCAGAGATGGTGAAGGACAGGGAAGCCTGGCATGCTGCAGTTTATGGGGTCACAAAGAGTTGGACATGATTGAACAAGTGAACAACAACAAATAAAAAAATGTAAGTAAAGATCATCCCAAGAAATCAAAGAATAAAAGAAAGTAAAAAGATGGAAGGTCAACAGGAGAACTTTGAAAAGGGGCAAAGAAACTTTGATCAGGAACTTCTGCTGAGAGCAAGCACTCAGGGGTCACGTCCAGATCACACTGGACAACCACTGCCAGGTTACCGCGTGTCAGGAGAAGCGAGGGTGTTGGGCCTGGGAGGGAAGGGACAGCTGGCCCCAGGCTTGGTGGCAAGACTGACTGGCAGCAAATAAGATGAAACATGTAACAGGTCCTACATCCACCTACTGCTTCCATGTCACCATCCTGCAGAGCACATGGCGCGTCAAAGCTCTAGAGATTAGATACCGGGTCTAGAATAGTTACTTCCAAACTTGCACGTGGGCGAGCGTGGCAAGAGGCAGGTTCTAGGTTTTAACGTGATCAAGGAATCTGCTCTTTTCACAAGCACCCCAAGTGAGTCTGATGCTACCGAGAAACTTGGGTCAGAGGGATGCTGTCCTATATTCTGGGGTTTTGTTTGGCTGTGACCATCAGCACTGGCATGATGCCATTTGGTATTGTACACATTGTCTTCTCTCATGTCTTCTCTGGGGCTTCCCTGATAGCTCAGTTGGTAAAGAATCTGCTCTGGTGGTTTCCCAGGCTGTGCTGTGCTTAGTCCTGGAGGAGATGGATTTTAAACGTAAGACACCAAAGCAACCCTGTTCTCCTGACTGCTACTGCTGCTACTGCTAAGTCACTTCAGTCGTGTCCGACTCTGTGCGACCCCAGAGACGGCAGCCCACCAGGCTCCTGTCCCTGGGATTCTCCAGGCAAGAACACTGGAGTGGGTTGCCATTTCCTTCTCCAATGCATGAAAGTGAAAAGTGAAAGTGAAGTCACTCAGTTGTCTCCAACTTCTAGTGACCCCATAGACTGCAGCCTACCAGGCTCCTCTGTCCATGGGATTTTCCAGGCAAGAGTACTGGAGTGGGTTGCCATTGCCTTCTCCGCTGTTCTCCTGAAGAATATACCAAATATGATCACAGTGTTGCCCTGGTGAGTCTATTAATTATAATGCGAGAGTGGTTGACACTGGCCGCTCAGGCAGTCCTAGAACAAAGCCACTCACCTCTGAATTCCAGGTGCCTGGGACACTGTGGGGGCATCATAAATGTTTGCTGAATGAACCAAAACAACTAACATGACAGCAGGGCTGGGCAGAGAGGAGGCTGGGGACTTGGAGGCCAGATCAGGCCCTTGGGGCTAGAGGACCCTGAAAGATACAGGTAAATAGTAGCAGCTAGGGAATTTCAAGGGCCAAGAATCTTGGTTTCTCACCTCTGCCAACAACCAGCTTCCAAACCCTGAGACATAAATGGGTGAGAAAAGGCAAGAGGAGGCTTCGGAAAACAATTCATCTATTTGTTTCCCTTAACCAATGCATGGAGGCTGTCTGGGCTCCGGGGTTCCACTACATTAGAGGCCTTCAATACCTGGATGCAGGCTGAGATATGAGATGTGATATGTATATCCATGATGAATGCTATCACAAAGGCTGTAAAAAGTCAAATTATTTCCACTTCCAAATAAACCTGATTTAACTACACGTTAGGGATTGGGGGCAGGAGGAGAAGGGGATGACAGAGGATGAGATGGCTAGATGGCATTACCAACTCGATGCACATGAGTTTGGGTGAACTCCAGGAGGTGGCGATGGACAGGGAGGCCTGGCGTGCTGCGATTCATGGGGTCGCAAAGAGTTGGACACAACTGAGCGACTGAACTGAACTGAACTGACTGAAGTGCGTAACTACACGTCAAGAGACATCAGTATCAATGTGCAATTATGAAATGACCCCTGACCTAGGAAATGGTCCCCAAGATGCTGAGCAGTCAAGGAGAACACTGTGGTTCAAAGCTCTCACAAGAGTTGGAAGCTGCTGGCCAGCTTCTCTTGCAGGTGGAAACAGAGGAAGACAAGCTGTTTGGGGAAGAGCCTGCAATGAGAGTGCATCACAGCTGGTCTCAAAGGGGCCCGGCTGGCAGGGTGGGGTGGGGTGGGCATCGAGAGACTCACCAGCTAAAGCCCACGAGGAAACAGCAATGCAAGGGTCTTGGCAGATGCACTTGCTGGGTTAAAAAAGGGCAGGGACCGAGAGGAAAAGTAACTGGAAGAGGAACAACATCCATGTCAACAGTCCAAGCCCCGTGATTTCTGAATGGTTGGTGGATTAGAAAACCAGGGTGGGCTCCTTGGCCAAGGCCTAGATAACCAGGGAGGTGAGGAAGACACATGTGAATCTTCAGAGTGGGCAAGCTCTGTGAACCAAGTGGCAGGGACAGGCTTGTGCACAAACACGAACAGGCGTGAGCCTTGCTCTCTGCACCAGGAGCTGAGAAATGCTTCCTCTGGGTCAGAGCTGGCCCCAAACTGGGACGGTGGTGAACTTCCATGACGTGATAAACTACCCCAGAGGCAGGGCTGCCATCTTAAAAACTTGCTTGTTTTTTGTATTCGACGGTATTTAACCTGAGCTGCACTGCTGTTTTTTGTGTTCTGTTAGGTTTGACTAACTCGCCCCACCCGTACCAAGTTCTGATCCATTAAAGAAAGAGCGTGTATGTGTGTGTGCATGCTTGTGTGTGGGCACGAGTATGTGTGTTAACAGATATGCCTTGTGACTGAAATGTCTCCAATAAACAAGCCCTCCCAGTCTGAGGAGGAGCCAGGGGCTTTCTCAGACTGTAGGCACACCTTTGAAATAGCCTGCCTCTAACTAACCCAGAATTGTTCAGAAACGATTCTAAAATGGCCTGTGCCATGGAGACTCAGTAACAAAAATAGCTAATTTTTGCTGTGCCAAGTTGCTTCAGTCGTGTCCGACTCTGTTCGACCCTATGGACTGTAGCTCATTAGGCTCTTCTGTCCATGGGATTCTCCAGGCAAGAATACAGGAGTGCCATTTCCTTACCTTCTTCTTATACAAACAATTTCTAGTAAAAGCAAACTTATGAACAGAAAGGGAGACCTCAGTACGAAATTTTTTGAACTTTGAATTCCAAGTTAGGAATCTAGAGTGAAGCTTATTTCGGATAACATGATTTTAGGTAAGTGGGGAGGAAAATGTTGCTCTCTTGAGCATGTTTGGGAATATCTAAGTGGGTGCTGTGACCATAGAAAAGGCGAGTACTGAAAGGCCTACCTATAGTTTCAACAAAGAAGCTTTAAAGACTGTGTCACGGGTGGAAATGAGATTCTATGTGAGATGCAGCCAGCACATCTTAAAATCATGGATTTTCAGAGTGAGATTGAGGAGGACCTGGGAAGCGGCATTCTGTCTGCATTTCAGAGCCGGGAAACTGAAGCCCAGAGAGGGTGACTGGGTCTCCTGCTTTGCAGAACTAAGAGGGGTAAGAACCAGATGCTGCATTTCTCGGGGCTCTGGTTCCTGTCACCAGGCTTCACTGTTTTCTCTTTCGGCCATTTCATCCTGAAGAATCCAACCCCCCTTTCAAGTCTGGAGTGGACATCGGAGTTTATAAGAGGGCCCTCCGGCACCCGGCTCTGGTGGAAGGGAATGTGCTGTGGTGCCAGACAGAGCTGCCTTTGAATACTGGCTCTGCCCCTTCCTCTGGACCCTCGGAGAAGTCACTTTCCTCATCACGCCTCAATTTTCTTGTCTGTGTAATGCAGAAACCTACCTAGAGATGTGCTCTAAATGGACGGGAGTAAAGGATGCCAGGGTCTGGCACGAAGCGTTGGAGGGTCAGGGTCTTCTGCTAGTACATTGATGACTTTCTGCAAGCTGCCCCACCCCAGGAATGTTCCTGCCATCCACTCAGTTAGTCACAAATGCTCAGATCCCAGTTGTTCTGGAAGTTGCCCCTCCCTCACCTGCCCCCTGCAGCCCATCACCAAATCCTATCGTCATCACCTGAACATTCCTCTGACTCGTCCCTTCCCCAGCACCTGCCCGGTCACCAGCCCTGCCTAAGCCACCTGCTTCGGGAGCCTGGGTGGTGCCTGAGCCCTGAGACGGTGTCCTGACCGAGCTCTGGTCTTCCACCAGCCATGCTCCACAGGGGTGCTGGAACGCTTTCCTAAAACATTCATCTCATCAACTTTATCCTCGGCCTAAACCCCTCTAGGAGTTTCCTTTCATCCAAGAACAAAGATCAAGCTCTGTAGCCAGTCCAGCAAACCTGCCCTCCCTCAGCACCGACTCCCAGGATCGTTCCCCGCCTCCCCCAGCTCTCAGGCAAGTGGCCGTGCCCCACTTTGCTCTGTGCTATCCCAGGATCACGTCCCCTTTCTCCAAAGCACACAATGCCACGGTTAGTAGTTTCTAGCAAATTACAGGATTCTGGTGGTCTCAGTCTAGCACATCCTCCTAAGGTGGTGAGCTTTGTGGGGTGAGCACTGAGGCTTTGTGTTCATATTCTCCCCTCCGGGATGAATAAATAAAGGAACCAGAAACAGGAGGGAGAAAGATGCGGAGGAGTTTAACCACTGTCCTCATTTTACATCCAGACTGAGGCTCGAGCGTGGCGTGTGATTTCCCGAGGTCGAGATCCCCAGAGGCCAGACCAAAGAGCAGTGCTCCCCACACTACCCCCAACCACGCTGCTTCAGAAACCACCACCCACATCTCTCTTCACATTAGTTGGGAGCTCAGCAAAAATAAATAAATAAATAAATTGTGGGTTCTTTTTAAAACTGGGGGACTATGAGGACACAGGGGTGTGTGTTGGTCATTCAGTCGTGTCCAATTCTTTGTGACCCCATGGACTGTAGCCCGCCAGGCTCCTCTGTCCATGGGATTTTTCAGGCAAGAATACTGGAATGGGTGGCCATTCCTTTCTCCAAGAGATCTTCCCAACCCAGGGATCGAACCCAGGTCTCCTGCATTGCAGGCAGATTCTTTACCATATGAGCCAACAGGGAAGCCTGTTGCTCAGTCATATCCGACTCTTTGTGACCCCATGGACTACACACTGTAATTGTCATGTGGATAAAATAAAAAATTTAGAGTTCATAATGGGGAGATTTTTGAGTTAAAAAAAAAAAAAAGACCATGAAAATGCACAAAATTTATTGCTATTTAGACCAAATGGAACAACATTTCCAGAGCTGTCTCTATGGATCTGAAGATTCTAGGTTAAGGCCAGCTGATTTTGTCAAAGGCTTGCAGACTTGTTTTCTGACACAGGCACTCTTAGGCAAGGAAAAACAAGGGCGTTAAAAGCTACACTAGTATGACTGATCTAAATGGAACATACTTCCATGAGTCATTTGCAGCTTTAAATACTATAGAAAAAAGAATTTATGAAACATGCCCAAACAGCCTCCCCCTTTGATGTGGTGAGCTCTTTTCAAACCACATTGTTCAAATTTATGTTAAAATGCAAACCCTTCATGTTTACAACGGGACTCTTGGAGGAATGCAATATAAAAGTACAACTGCTAAATTTCAAAGACAAGACTTATAACCCCAGAACAATGGGGCATTCCCGGAGCGAATTTATGAGCTGTTAAACCTCAAAAGGTTTCCTCAATTAGCAGTGAAGGTTCTTGACATATTTGCAGCCTGATACAGGGGCTGCTTTTTATATAATTTGGGGTGTACTGCTTTTATCGGAACTTTCCCTTACTTTGGTGGACCTCGGACGACAACCATTGTGCTCCTCTCTGGGCAGCGTTTGATCCTGCTAATTATGCTGTGGGGCTGGGATGGCATTTCACGGTTTACCGTTGCTCCTGGGGCGTGCTACAAATTATACATAATGCATTGCATTGTAATTGCTGCACTGTGAACTTGGCTTGCCTTTCCAACATAAAATACTGACATCCAAGTAGTTTTATTATAAAAAAAAAACAGAAGGGATTCTTTTGGATTATAAACATCTGAAGATCTAACATTCTCATGATTCCGGCGGCTATTTTGGACACACGGCGGGTGGAGGGGTGGGCGGTGGTGGTGGTGGCAGGCAAGGCTGAAAAGCAAAGCAAATATATTTCACATTAATGCTTACAGAGAAAAAGAGGAGGCGGTCACGAAGGCAAGGCCATAGTGAATGCAAAACAAAAGGGAGGAGGAGCTGTAGGGCCGACAGAAGTCCAAACTGGGAAACCAGAGGGGCAAGGTCTAGCCCTGGCCCTTCACCTCGCTGGGCTTCAAGGTCCTCATTTTGAAAACAAAGGCACAGGATGAAATGACCACAGAGGTCCCTTTTCCATGGAGAGAGGAAGCTCAGGAGGGCAGTGACTTTGTTTCCCAGTCTGATTTGTCAGGCACAGCCTTGTCACAGCCAGGAACCTGTATCTCGTGCCAAACACACGGCCTCTTGCCGTATTGGTGCGGGGCCTCTTAGAAAAAGATGATGTCTCTTTAAACAACTGGGGCAGAATAAACGAAGCACAAGTTTTACATATGCAATACCATCAAGAGCAAAAAAAAAAAAAAAAAAATCACAAGGATGGGGGCTTCCCTGGTGGCTCAGTGGTAAAGAATCCACCTGCCAATGTAGGAGACATGGATTCGATCCCTGATCCAGAAAGATCCCACGTGCTGAGGAGCAGCTAAGCACGTGCACAAGCACAGCTTCTGAGCCTGTGCTCTAGGGCCCAGGAGCCGAAACTGCTGCCGCCTGTGCGCCCTGGAGCCCGCGCTCTGCAACAAGATCGGTCACTGCCACGAGAAGCCTGTGCACCGCAACCAGAGAGTAGACCCTATTCGCCGCAACTAAAGAAAAGCCGGGGCAGCAATGAAGACCAAGCAGAGCCAAAAATAAAATTAAAAGAAAAAAAAATCACGAGAACAGTACTGGGGTCCCTCCAGACGCCTGCAGCAGGCCGGTCACAGGACCTGCTGCAGGCTTAGAAGCAGTGCCCAGGCGCCAGGGCGCGCCCTCCTAAGGCTCCTTCTCCCTGTAACGGGACAGCAACCTGATGTACAAGGCAGACGGGTTTCCTTCCACTTCTCAGAAATAAGTGTCCTGGAGGAGCCAGAGGTGCTCCAGAGAGCAAGCTTACAAGCACAAGGGGTCCTCACCTGGACAGCTCAGCGGGCCACAGGACACAGTCCGCCGTGCTCAGGCAGGGTAGAACATGACTGTGTTACAACTGTGGCTTCTCTTTGAAGTTGGGCCACAGATAATCCAATGTGCAGTTGGTAGGTTGTTAACCTTCCACGAAAGAATTCTGTGCCCCTCAACTGACTTTCTTCTCCCACCTGGTTCAACAGCGGGCAAATGGCCCAGTTAATTTCAAACCAAATTTCAGACTTACATTTGACAGTTAAGTATGCTTAGAACTCTGAGTGTTTAGCAGAGGAGAGTCGGAATTCTGTTTCCTTAAATTTTACACCTAGTGCTGTGTAAAAGATGTCCTGGATGAGAAACATGGCCGCCATCTGTCAAGATTGAGGAAAGGCTGTGAGGCATGTGGGTCTCCTCTCTTCAAAGCCTCAAGTTGACCATGGGTAGGTGGGCATTCTGCTACTGACTAGCTCATGTGAGCAAAAGGGGACACACAGGAGTGGGCAGCTAGGAGGGTAAATAGTCAGGATTACAACTCTAGGACAGAATACTCATAGTTCTTGGCCCTAGAGCTGTATGTGAAAGCTCACAGGCATGCTACCAGGGAGAGAAAATCAGCTATGATTTTGTCAACAAAAGAATCAGGTCAAGGTTCTTCTCCCCTGGTTATCACTCCTTAAAAGACAATAATAGCAGTGATAATATGAGGCCTGGCCTTTCCAAGAATGGCCATCTCTACGACTTTTCCACTTGCTTATTCTTGGTCGAATTTACCTTGCTTTCTAAAAAGAAAACAACTCAAATGTAAAGTAATGGAAAAGTTCCTGGTGAAGGGGACAGCGCAGGGAGAGTGAGAGGTCATATCTAGGAACTGTTTTGGAAAATACTCCCAAGGCAATGGAGCTTTGCTCTAAATAAAGAAAATACCAATCTTCAAAAGGGGATAGTTTTGGGTAAATGGCAAAGCATGAGGAAGTTGAGTGGAATATGAAAACACTACCTTCCTGACAAATACCATATGATATCACTTATATGTGGAATCTAAAATATGACACAAATGAGCCTATCAGTGAAAAAGAATCATGGACAACAGAGAACAGACTGGTTGCCAAGGGGGAAGAGCCTAGGGGAGAGACGGAAAGGAGTCTGGGGTTCGCAGATATAAGCCTTAATACATAAACAACAAGGTCCTACTGTCTAGCACAGAGAACTTACATTCAATATGCTATGATAAACCATAGTGGGAAAGAATATTAAACACACACACACACACACATATATATAAATAAATCTATGCTGTACAGCAGTAATTAACATAACATTGTAAATCAACTACACTTCAATTAAAAAAAAAAAAAGAAAGAAAATACTATCTTCCCAACTTCTTTAGACAAAATTAGGCCTGAGGTCCCCCCACGCAGGCACCCACTTCATGTCACCAGAATCTCCAGTGTAAGAAAACATCTTGCACAATTTTCTTAAGTAATTATTTTCTTAAATTGATGCCAGGCAAATCTTGTTCTTTCTCTGGGGAGAATATACTTTGGGATTCCTGCCACAAATTAAATGCTCTAGATGAGTTTAGAGAAAGATCATTTAAGGACAATCAAATCATTTAAGGATAATCATATACTCACATATGCATACATATATATACATACACGTGTGTGTATATACACGGCCATGTGTAGGACACATATGTATACATACAACATACACACCCTGGAAAAAGCAAATACTGAACACGCACGAGTGCCTAGGTTGGAAGTTCAGGCAGGAATCCGTGAGGAAGGATAGTGCCAGGGGACAACACAAACTCAAAAGGGCTCTGCATTCCTCTGTTTTGAAGTCCAAGTCCATCAAGAGATTTTGAAAGAAATCAGAAAAAATAAAGCAGTGGAGGAATTGAAGTTTTACATTTCCATTTTCTATGTTACAGGCTTTCTTTCCCTCTCCAACTTTATAAGCAGAAGGTTTCATCCGTTTGAAAACACAAGGACACTTGTGTACATACAACCAAATCCAACCAAAAAATGAGATATAAAAACCAGGGTCATTTCAAATTATACCTCAGGCAAGAGCTTGATCGAGGGTCTGGACTCCAGGGAGAAGTCTGTCTGGTCCTGGTGGTGGTCCCCATGCAGGTGGCCAGTGAGTATTTGTTGAAGGACTCAATGCCAAAGACTTTCCATGGATGGAGAGTAAGCTCCATCATTGCACCTCTGGCCCACAAACTCAGCCAATCAAGGGGCACTGCAGGTCTTTACTTTAGCCCTGGTCTGTCCTAGAGCCATCCAGCGAGATGCATCACAGCCTTTAAAGACCTTGGGATGATCTGAGAAGAGCAATCTATCCTGGTATCCATTTACATAAGAAAAGTGAGGATCCACTTCTCTAGGGGTGAACCAGGGCTTCCCAGGTAGCGCTAGTGGTCAAGAACCCACCTGCCAATGCAGGAGACTTAAGAGATGTGGGTTTGATCCCTGAGTCAGGAAGATTACCTGGAGGAGGGCATAGCAACCCACTCCAGTATTCTTGCCTGGAGAATCCCATGGACAGAGGAGCCTGGCGGGCTAGAGTCCATGGGGTGCAAAGAGTCAGACACGACTGAAGCGATCTAGCATGTAGAGATGAACTCAGGGCTGAGGAAGGAAAGCATGGCTCTGTCCTTTACACAATCTTCATCTTTCCCTCTCCTCTCATGGCTCCCTTTGTATTTCTTTCTTGCCTAAGAAGGGAACTCTCTAGCTTTCTATCATGTTCAATAGTTACCAAATCCAAATCTAAGAGCTCTGAAGAGAAACCACAAAGATTCACTTTTAGATTAAAAAAAAGTCACATCTCCTGAAAACACAGATATCACATGAGAAATACTTGAGGGCTGACACTTAGAATGCTAAACAAAACAAAAAAGACAGGCAAAAACACTTCTTTGGTTTTGTCAAAAAAATGAGTATCTGAATACTAATAACAGCTACCATTTATCCCACACTTGTAAGGCAAAGCAAATAAATAGGGCAATTAAACAGAGAACTGATGATCACCCTAAGGTAGTTACTCCTTCATAAGAACTCTGTGTGTATGTGTAGTCACTAAGTTGTGTCCAACTCTTGCGAATCCATGGACCGTAGCCTGCCAACCTCCTCCGTCCATGAGATTTTCCAAGCAAGAATACTGGAGTGGGTTGCCCTTTCTTCCTCCAAAAGATCTTCTCAACTCAGGGGTCAAACCTGAGTCTCCTCCATTGGCAGGCAGATTCTTTACCACCAGGGAAGCCCTCATAAGAACTACCAAAATGCAAAGAACCTGTAGTCTATTCTTCTGTGTGCCTTAGCTGGAACAGGGTAGAAAATTGGCTCAAAAAAGAACAATGAGAGAAAGACAACGTCTATGTTTTGAATGTAGTTTGGGAGTGTCCACCAGGATGGCTGTGTAAAAGAAATAGGCCATCCAGGGCTTATGTGGGCTTTATTCACCCATTTGTTCATTCCTTCACTCTGTCACTAGGTGGTCATCATCCAACAAATATTTATTAAGCACCTTCCCAGAGCAGAAAAGTGAGCAGGGGGATGGCTTTATCCTCTGTGGGACCAGTGCTCAGGGACTAAGCCTGTGAAAATGTCTGAGATCTCAAAATAATTAATTGGCTCCTAAGTGGGAGGGGGGGGGGGGCGGAAAACCTATAAAACGCAACAGTAATAAATATTTTATTAAATGCCTATGAAATGTACCATATGGATCATTTAATATCTCAACTCATAAATATATATATATTTACAACCATTTACTTAAAAATGTATTAATATACTATAGCTGGGATGTCACGTTTGAACACATTTGAGATGATACGGAGTATGAGGTGGGGCTTCCAAAATTAAAGCCCACGGAAGTCCCTAATGCCCCCACAGGATGGACAGGACATCTCTGCCCTTCTGGAGTGTACAGTGCAGCGGAGGCAGAGCCACACGCGAACAACCCCTATCACCTTGTGAAATGCCTAAGAAAGTTACCCCTCTGGGCCTCATTTTCTTCATGAAAAAAATAACCAACCAGAAACCATAGCCTTAGGGGCAGTAAACATTGAGGACCAATGTTTTATTAAATGATAGGAAAGTATTTCATAAGCTCAGAGTCATGAGAAGTCAGAATTTAACCCCTCTCATCTTAGCTCCTCCTGGTGGGAAATGTCTCTTACCCTGTTGGGTGCTATACCTGCTAACCTGAGGGAATCAGTGCTCAGAACAGAGACAAATCTCCACCGCACCCTAAAAATAAGGCTGCTTTGGTGCCCTTCTGCAGCCCACACATGTCTCTGAGAGACAGACGTACATAAACCAGGATGCTTCATGTAAAGATAAAACCGGGTCCATATCATGAGATTCCAAAGAGACAATGGTTTAAAGGCTCGGCAGGTAAAGAATCCTCCTGCAATGCAGGAGACCCAGGTTCAATCCCTGGGTGGGGAAGATCCCCTGGAAAAGGAAATGGCAACCCACCCCAGTATTCTTGCCTAGGAAATCCATGGATAGAGGAGTGTGGCAGGATACAGTCCATGGGGTCAAAAAGAGTCAGACACAACTTAGCAACTAAGCATGCGTGCGCACAAACACACACACAAACGAACAAAAATTGCTTACTTTGGTAAAAATAAAGCCATTTTCCAATTAGCTCAGCCCTGAATAGACACCACCATCTATTCTGCCCTAGGAATAAGAAGCTGCAGAGCGCTCCTAAATTTGACTTTACTTCTTGTTTTTGTAGACATTTCCTGAAATAACTTAATCTTTCCAGGGGTGGCAATGTTAGCACACACGTAAAAGGAGAAAATGAACTCAGCTTTGGAAAGGAAGGATCACATGGTATAACACAGAAATGTGTCCTAGGAGGCAGTTTGATTCTATTACTTCTCATTTTCCCTTTTCCCTATTCATCTTCACAGGCACCCTTTTAGGGAGCGGGGTAGGAGAAGGCTGGGGTAGGGTGTGCCCAGGTGAAAAGGAGTCCAGGACACAGTATAACAAACTGAAGAGGGATAATAGTTACAAACTTCTGCAAGTAGAACCTGGCTGCTTCACCTCTGTTAGAATAGACCCTCCTTCTGGCTTGAAGATTCCCTTTGTGTCTCACCACAGGATGTGTGTTAGGATCATATACAATGAGTTTAAATAAAACAAGAAAACAAAACAAGAAAAAATTTGCATGACGAAGAACGAAAATCTACTAAAAATACTTTACGGTGACTTCAAACATGGAATCACATTTTATAAATAATGTTTTTGTGGCTTGGGCATGAGAGACTCACGAGGAACATGTGGATTAAATTTCATCCAAAACGCATAGGGCTTTAAAAATCAAGGGGAAATTGGCTTGGCAAAATTAGCTTGGTTTGTAGAGCAGAGCTTGGGGGGTGGGGGGTGGGGGACAGAATAAAGAAGTTTGCAAATGGCAGTCACTCTGGCATTCCCCTACCCCCACCCGCTCTCTTGGATGACCAGGTCAACTGGCTACAAGGGCCATTGCCTGGGAAAAACTTTCTTGGAAATGATTTAACTCTCTCTCCCTATTTAGGCAAACTCTTCAATAAGTGTATAATAAATGACTCTCCCTTACCTCTAATATCTCAAGCATCAAAAATAGAGGCCTAAGGTCTACTTGTGTAAAAAATGTTGAGTTATCTTAGGTGCTGATCAAATGCCTACCGCACCTTTGTGGCAATCAGGTGGGACTGCATATGTAGGGACATTTTTATTTCCTATTAATCCAATTGAAACTATTGGGTTGGCCAAAAAGTTCATTTGGGTTTTTCGGTATGCTGTAATGCAAAACCATGAACAAACTTTTTGTCCAACCTTATACTCTTTTCTCCCCAAACAAGCATTATTTTAGACAAAGCCCACAAGAATCAGGCTCTTTTTTACTGCCCAAACCTTTTTTGTTTTCCTTCGCCACACAAACTCATACACAAACACTACCACCACCACCACTGCTATACAGTGTCTGAGTCTTCACGGTGCGCTGCTGCTGCTGTTGTTGTTCAGTCCCCCAGTCGTGTCTGACTCTGTGCGACCCCATGGACTGCAGCACGCCAGGCCTCCCTGTCCCTCACCGTCTCCTGGAGTTGCCCGAGTTCATGTTCACTGCATCAGGGATCCATCCAGTCCCCTCATCCTCTGATGGCCTCTTTTCCTTCTGCCCTGCATCTTTCCCAGCATCAGGGACTCTTCCAAAGAGTTGTCTGTTCGCATCAGATGACCAAAGTACTGGAGCTTCAGCATCAGTCTTTTCAGTGAATATTCAGGGTTGATCTCCCTTAAGACCGACTGGTTTGATCTCCCTTAAGATTGATTGGTTTGCTCTTGCTGTCCAAGGGACTTTCAGGAGTCTTCTCCAGAACCACAGTTCAAACGCATCAATTCTTTGGCGTTCTGCCTTCTTTACTAGAGATCAAATAGTGTTTATGGTTTCAAAAATGCACCCTCAAACACAACCTTGTTCCATTTTGGGGGACAGTTATGACAAGCATTTAACCCATTTTTTTTAGATGGGTTAAGGGAGATTCAGTGAAAGATCATACAGCAACAACTGGCCACTCTGCAAATACCAATTGTACTTTCCTGCCCTGGCACCTTTTATTGCTCATTTTTCTCTAGAATATCCATTCCCTTAGTCCTCACTGACCAGACTCTACCATTCTTCAAGGAGCAGAACAAATACCACATCTTTCAAGCTATGATCCTTTATGTCATTATGTCTCTAATCAGTTGACTTCAAGGGAGACCATCCTAGTAAATCCAGGAGGACCTGACTGAATTAGATGAAAACCGCAAAGAGCAAAGCTGAGGTTTCCTGGACAAAGAAGAAACTCCACCGAAGAACTGGAGCTTCAGCCACCCTTCCTGAAGGCCTGTCTACAGACTGCAGACTTGCTGGTTCAGTTCCCAGAACTGTGAGCTCCTCAATGAGTCAGGCACTGCTCATTACTGGATCATGAGAAAATAGCTAAAAAGATTTTCATAAAGTTCATAGGGTACACTCGGGATATCCTGCAAAGTATTTGTTACATGGCATTTATGGAACTGACTCTTGGGGATCTGGGGTCACCTCACAAAGAGAAGGCCCATTTGGTACATCAGGTTCTCAAAGTCATCTCCGGTTCAGCTTCTGAGCATTACCTGGGAAACTCTTAACAAGTCAAGTGCTTACTGTGTGACAGCCTCAGTCATGTCCGACTCTGTGCGACCCCACGGAGTGCAGCCCACCAGGCTCCACTGTCCAAGGAATTTTTCAGGCATGAAAACTGTAGTGGGTTGCCAGTTCCTCCTCCAGGGGATCTTCCTGACCCAAGGATTAAGCCTGTGTCTCCTGCATTGGCAGGTGGATTCTTTATCACTGAGCCACTTGGGAAGCCCAAATTCTCATACCTCATCCCCAAACCCATTCAGTCAGGAATTTTAGGGGTGGAGCCCAGCTCTAAACACGGGAAACCATTCTGTTCAGTGTGTAAGAGAATCACCTGCAGAGCCTGTTGAACTACAGACTCTTGGGTCCCACCCAAGACACATGGCTATTTCCACATTTAAATGAATTAAAATTAAGTAAACTTAAAAATACAGTGTCTTAGTTGTACTAACTACATTCCAAGCACTCAGCACATGTGGCTAGCAGCTACCATTTTGGACACAGAAGATAAAAGGCCATGTCCATCACTGCGGAAACTTCTATAAGATGGTGCTGCTCTAGAGCCACTGAGCAGGACCCTGAGGAGAAACCCCTCCATATACTGTCATGTACTACAGCGGGGAGATTAGGAATTTCCATTATTGGCCTTACGCTGAAAAAGCACAAGGCGAGATGGCCCACACCAAAGGCAAATGTTGCTTTGTGGTTAGGCCACTTCTCACACGGGCAATTGATTCTCTGTCGCTTAGGATGAGTAGCATCAGGAATTTATATATTTACTACTACTTAAGGCTAGGGAACCCAGCAGTAGCAATGGAGCTTATGTGAGTCATGAGGGTCCTTCTCTTTACTCTTTGTTAGGGGTGGGGGATGATTAAGAAACTCAAAGCTTTTAGAAGCTCAGGGCTTTCAACTCTGGTGGAACAAGGGACAATAGCAGGGTCTGTATCACACCAGGAACTGTTCACATCCTGAAACAGCTCCTGTCAAGGCTACCGCTGACCTCGGCATTGCTAAACCCATGGGTCATTTCTCAGTCCTCGTCTACCCAGGACCACCGGGGCACCTAGTACAGAAAAATGCTCTTTCCTCCTAGAAAAACTTGTCTTCGAGGATAGCGGTCCCCAACCTTTTTTGGCACCAGAGACCAGTTTCATGGAAGGCAATTTTTTCACAGACCAGGGAAGCAGGTGGTTTGGGGGGATGATTCTGGTGGCTCAGTTGGTAAAAAATCTGCCTGCAATGTGGGTTGACCTGGGTTTGATCCCTGGTTGGGAAGATTCTCTGGAGGAGGGCATGGCAACCCACACCAGTGTTCTTGCCTGAAGAATCCCATGGACAGAGGAGCCTGGTGGGCTACAATCCATGGCATCGCAGAGTAAGACACGATTGAGCAACTAAGCACGCATACAGCATACACAAAGTATTAAATTTACTGTGCACTTTATTTCTATTATTATTCCCATCAGTTCCACCTCAGATCATCAAGGATTAGATCCCAGAGGCTGGGGACTGCAGCTCTAGGACCACCTGCTCTCTTTTTCTCTGTTTTTTTTCACCCTGTTTCACTGGTTCCTTCTTCTCACTCTCCTTTGCTGGTACCTCCTTTTCTCTTCAACCCCTTAATGTTGGAGACCCTCAAGGCTCAGTCCTTGATCTTCTTCTCCATTGATATTCACTGCCCTGGTGATTCCATCTACGTTCAAGAATTTAAATATTTACATCGTGCTGATACTTCCAGACCATACCTGTCATCTAATCTCATACTGAACCACCTACTCCATCCCCACGTGGAGCTCTCATAAGCCTGTCACTCTCTTCAGGTCCAAGACTTACCTCTATTTTTTCCCCTGCAAATGTTCTCTGTGTGTTCAGGTTAATGGGAACTCCAACTTTTCAATGCCTTCAGCCAAAAATGTTACTCCCCCTTCACTTCTCTTTCTCTCATAATCACCACCATTCTGTCAAAGATGCATCCTCTCTGCCTTCAAAACGTATCCAGAAGCTCTGTGCAGAAGACCACTCTGCACTCCTCCATGGCTACCATCAGAATCGGGGCAGTGGTCCTCCCTTGCCTGAATGACTGCAGCAGGACCCTAACTGGTCTTCCTGCTGCTCCCCTCTGCCTCTGTCTCCACTTGTGCCTCTTCCTCTGTGTCTATCTTCTTCTTGTCTAACTCATCAGCACAGCTGTCACTGGGTTTCAGTTCAGTTCAGTCCCTCAGTCATGTCCGACTCTTTGCGACCCCATGGACTGCAGCACGCCAGGCCTCCCAGTCCATCGCCAACTCCTGGAGTTTACTCAAACTCATGTCCATTGGGTTTAGGTCCCAATGGACCCAATCAGGATGATATCACCTTGTTACTTTATTACATCTGCAAAGAGGCTTACTCCAAATACAGTTATATTCTGAAGCTCTGGGTGAATATATCTCTTGGGGGGGGGGTCACCATTCAACCCACTATGCCACCCCACAGACCATTTTCAACACAATAGCCCCAGTGACCCTTTACAAAATAAAGTTACATTATTATGATACTCCTGTGCTCAAAACTCTCTAATGGCTCCCATCTCATCAAGAGAAAAACTGAAGGCCTTCAATGGCCTGAAAGGCCCTATGGGATCTGGCTCTTACACCTCTTTGTCCTGACCTCCTACAGTCCAGTCATAACAGTGGCCCAGACTAGTGGACGTGGATTTGAGACATATTTTGAGTTAGCATCAAGATCACCTGGTTACTGACCGACACCCAGGAGGTAACACCTGACAGGGAGCAAGCTGGGGAGGTAGAAAAGCTACCATAAATTCAGGTTTGTACATGATGCACGTGAGATGTCCTTGAGTTCATTTACCTATGATTTCAGAAAGAGATCTGGGCGGAGGAGATAAATTTGAAGTACAAATAGTAACTAAAGCTTAAGAGAAGACAATAAGACCTAGAATAAAGTAATTAGGAAAACTGATATTCCAAGGTGGCAGGGGATGGTGGTAAGGGTTGGGGGTATGGGGGAAGCCTGCAAAGTAGACCAAGAAAAAGGTTCAGAGCAGAGTAGCAGTGGGAGAGCTGGGAGGGTGGGCATCAGGAGAACTGGAGGAAAAAGGCAGGGTTTCAAGGAGTGGATGGGTAACGTTAAGTACATCTAAGGAAGAAAAGTGTCTCCAGGCCTCAGCAACATTGAGATCACTGGGGAACTTTCATTAGAGTAAGGAGGGTGGGGCGGGCAGCAGCACGACTGAAGAAGTGGAGGGAAGATCCAGAGTGAAAGTGAAGACTTTGGAGACTGTAAATGGAAAGGAAAGGTGGTGAATAAAAGTCAGTTGAGTTGTTGACCTGTCTCCTCCTCTTTGGGATGAGGGAGGAAAGAGACTTGAGTAGGCTGACATGTTGATAGGAAGGATCTGGTAGATTCAAAAGCTGAAGGCAGAATGGAGAGAGGGTTAATCAGTAACAACAGATTTTCCTGCAGAGAAGACAGGTAAACGACTAGCTTTTGAAAAGAGGAATGAGCCCTCCCTGCCCAGCTGTCAGGAGGAACAAGTGTGGGAGTGGATGCAGGTAGGTTTGTAGTTTTCATGATGGGATGCCGAAGGTGTTACCTACAGGTGGATTCTATTTTCTCTGGGAGGTCGAGGACAGGGGAGATGTTGATGTCATTTATAACAGGCTCAGTCTGCTCTGTTGGGTCACATTCTCCAATTGAGCTCAGCCACCAGATGCAGGGTCCCAGATGCCCCGTGGCTGGGCTCATTGAAGTCTGAGGATTTTTCCATATAGGTGGACGAAGGGCTGAGCAGCAAGGGCATTAACGTATTTGTAAGAGCGTAACAAAGGACTGGACGTCTAAGCACTGGATGGAGGCAAGACAAGAAGGGAGCAATTCATGAACTTGAAAACAAAGAACACCTGCAGCTGAGTGTCCTTAACTTTAAGGTCATCTTAAAGTGGTCAGAACTCTAAATGTTAAAATCCACGAAAGCTAAGAGCCCAATGTATCTAACACAAGAAGCAAAGGATTTTAGATACAACTACTCTTCTATTAATACTAAACACTACTGTACTTACAATCCAAGAGAACCAGAGGGAACCTGATACTGAAGGAGGTACTGAAATTCAAGGAACATCATTCCATCTGAATTTTATATTACCAAATTGTTTTTAAGTGATGTGCTTTATTGATTTTGCTACAACTGCTTCTATGTAAGCATCCTATACACAAGTTTACCTGATTCTTTTTTCATCTAAACTTACACTCTGGTGCAGTGGTTCTCAACCAATTTAGCCCACCTAGGGAACAATGGCAGTGTCTGGAGATATTTTTGGCCATCACAACTGGGAGGAAGGATGCACAAGCACAGAGTGGCTAAGAAGTCAGATGCTACTCAACACCCCATGGTGCACAGGATGGCCCCACCCCCACCACAACAAGGAATTATCCAGCCCCAAAGGTGGTGCAGTGGTAAAGAACCCGCCTGCCAAAGCAAGAGACACAGGAGATGCAAGTTCAATCGCTGGGCTGGGAAGATCCCCTGGGGAAGGGAAAGGCTACCCACTCCAGTATCCTGGCCTGGAGAATTCCATGGACTGTATAGTTCATGGGGTCACAAAGAGTCAGACAAGATTGACTGACTCACACTTTCTCAAGGTGGTGCAGTGGAAAAGAACCCGCCTGCCAATGCAAGGGACACAGGAGATGCGAGTTCGATCTCTGGGTCAGGAAGATCCCCTGGAGGGGGAAATGGCAACCCATTCTAATACTCTTGCCTGGGAAATCCCATGGACATGGACAGAGGAGCCTGGGAGGCTACAGTCCACAGGGTCACAAAGAGTAGGACGTGACTGAGCACACACGTGCACACGCACACAATAGAGCTCAGTTAGAAAAACCCTGTTTTAGAACAGACGTCCTTGTTTGAAAAGTAGGCTATTTACATCAGAGAGAGGAGGGCTCAACTTTGGATCCAGGTAACAAACTGTCTTCAAGTTTTCTGTACCATGAGCATATGAACAGCCTAAATAAAACTACCTTACTTTTTAGAAAAACACTGAAATATGAGTTCACAAAACCTTGTAGATGTAGATACGTAAGAAAGGATGTGGATGCTCTTGATGACTTCCTCTCTCCCTCCCTCCTTCCTTGCCTGGCTTTTCCCATTCTCCTGTTTGTTTCTCTGCAGAAGGAGCTCTGTTCTTCACCACTTCTGCACACCAGACCGTTATGTTCCAATGGTAAATTAATTTTGACAAAATTCCTTTACGAGTGGTAAATGTAAAAGTCTGAAGAATTTAGTCAGCTGGCCTTTTGCCCATATACAGAAATGATTAAAGACTAGACTGCAATTAAATTCTGAGCAGAGTGACATAATTAGCAAATTTATGAATGGGTCTTCTTTTCACAGTTCTACTGTCAGGACTAATTACTTGTATTAATTAGAACTGTCAACACATGAATATGCTTGTTGAAGCCGCTTCCTATGGTAAAATATGAGACTGGTAAATATCAAGAAGCTTGGAAAGATGCAAAGACTTTCATTTATTAGCAACTCTAAATGATACAGAAGCACTGCCCGCACAATGAGCCCTGGGGATTGTAAATAGATTCCCAGTTAATGAATTCACTATTTGTTCTTCCTTGCTTAGGCGTTAGTCTTGGTTTAGCCTTTGGATGAAATAGTCAATATATCACTACTTCAGAAGGACTGTAGCAAGGATAAGGAAAAGAATTCTGCAAGTTTACTGGAAAAGCAGAAAGAATAGCTGGGATGGTTAAGGATGCTGTCTTCTCATTGATTAGTCTGAGACTTATTGTAAAACAAGTGTTAAGAACTGCTTAAGTGAAAGGGGAAGGACAGCTGGGGGCTTTAAGAACCAGAGTTTGAGACCCAGTTTACACTCTGTGACCTTCTGTAAGTGGACAGGTTACTGAGCCCCTCTGTGCCTTGGTTTTCTCATCTGAAAAACAGGAACATCAGTAGGACTTCCAGAAAGTTACGGTGAACCCTAATTCAGTTAATACGTAGGAAGAACTTAGAGCAGCACCCAGCTCAAGGTATGTGCTGGTTGACTGTTGTGTTGTTTCAGTTGCTAGGTTGTGTCTGACTCTCCTGCAACCCCATGGACTACAACCCGCCAGGCTCCTCTGTCCATGGGATTCTCCAGGCAAGAATACTGGAGTGGGTTGCCATTTCCTTCTCCAGGGGATCTTCCCAAGCCAAGGACAGAACCCTCATTCTTGAACTGGCAGGCAGGTTCTTTACCACTGAGCCACCTGGGAGGCTTTGGATGGCGGTAGAAACAGAATTTCACACTCCGAGAAGAGATCCTTGGAACAGGATGCAGTGCTTTGGAATCAGAACCGAGCCCTAATACGTTTAACATATAAGCCTCAACTGTGCCCTGCCTCATGAGTTCTTGTACAAAGTAAATTTTTAAAAATGCATGTAATGTCCTTGCTGGGCCTGGTACATACAAGGGGGCTTGCTAAATATTAGTGCTTCAGCATTCATTACCATTATCATCTTTTTTGGAGATATCTCCAGGATGGCTTGAAATGAATGCCAAAAGATAAATGTTAGCCAGTGGCCTGAGATGAGCGGAGACAGCACGTGTGAAAGAGGAGGCGCTCTCCCAGGGCCTTCTCTGGGCAGGGGAGGGGGGCGGGCGCTCATCCCAGGACTCAGGCGGCTGTCACCACGGCCCCAAGAGGAGGGTCTAACCACCAGCCACAAAATCCCCATAAATCCCCTAATTACCTTGTTCACTGGTGAAGGAGAGACAGCTGGGGCTCCAACTGGGGCCTGACTGGCTGTGAAGCCCACACTGTGTGGAGGAGTGAAAGGCAGGCTGCAACGGGCTTCCTCACAGACTGAGGCGAAGACAGACTCTCCGCTCTTCCTATCTTTTCCCTGTTTCCCTGCTTTACATATTTTTTAAAACAAAGTCATCATTATGGTTGCCTGGGGGAAACGGAGGGATGTGTACACATTGCTATATTTAAAATGGATAACCAACAAGCAGCTACCATGTAGCACAGGGAACGCTGCTCCATGTTACGTGGCAGCCTGGATGGGAGGAGGGTTTGGGGGAGAACGGATACATGTATATGTATGGCTGAGTCCCTTCGCTGTTCACCTGAAACTATCAGAGCAGTGTTAATCAGCTACACCCCAATATAAAATAAAAAGTTCAAAGGAAAAAACCAAATTCTTGATAGGCAAAGCTTCGGCTGTCTAGCTGAACTGTATCTGATAACTACCATAAGACAATTTTAAATTAAGTTGGGTTAATCAACTTTCTGATCCTCTTAAGTACCAACTTGGGCAAGGGGGCTCAAAACAGAGAATTATTCTCGTTTTATGCTGTTTTGAAAGGTCCTTCTAAAGAGGCACATTTCTGACTGTGTGATGACGGCCCAACACATGGATGCTGCTGGCAGTGTTTAGGGAATGAATGAGAAGCATTTGCTGGAGTCCCCCCTCAATTCAAAGAGCTAATGTTTGGCATTTAGCAAAATGTCAATACTAGGGCTGATTTCAACTGAAAATCCAATTGTGTACAAATGTTATAAAATTAGACTAAGAAAATATAAGTTGACTCCTAATTTTGTCTTAAAAATCATTTGATACTTAATTTAATCAATTAATTAAAGATTAATCTAGCCAAAAATTCACAGTATCAAGACACTCAATGCATAAGAAGAAAATCTAGTTGGAGGATGTTCTGGATCCATCCACAAGAAAGCTCAGTTAAATACAAGATGCGAGAAAACCCACCGGAGTTCCCAACGTCATGTTAGAAAGCAAGCTGATGTGAGCTGGTCGATGGAACTTGTTAAAATTTATTTTAAAGGATAGATCCTTGCCTATCTGCTCTAGTTTCTCAATCAATAGGCACGTCTCGAAGCAAAGGCAGGCACCAAAGGATCTTACTGACAACCCTCTAAGGTAGAGGGGGCTATGTATTGGGTTGGACCAAAAGTTCATTCGGGTTTTTTCCATAACAGCTTATGAAAAACCCAACAATTTTTTTGGCCAACCCTGTAGTTGTAATGGTGAGAATGTGTATTATTACTCTGAATAATCCCGTTCATTTTTCTGATCACATATTATGCTTAAAACTGAACTTGGGGGGATACGGGAAAAAACAGCTCTGAACAGGGAGTATGATTCTGCAGACTCCAGGGCGAGCTCAGGGATGGTCAAGCCATGTGGCTCCAGCCAATACCCTCTCTTTCTAGGGTGCACTGTGCCAAGGGGGTTAAGACCAAGGTGGTGAGTGCTAAGGCTCTTACAGAGTTACTATAATCCAAGGAATAACTATATTATTACAAACGAACTCTGTGGAATTCTTATAAGGCCAAACTGCTGCCACAGAGCTCTTAGACTAACATTTCTTTGCAGTTTCTGAAAGTGTCAGCTGAGCTCTCCTCAAATGGCAGAGTCGTGCCCGTCAGGTTATAATAGTCTCTAATTGGTGCTCTTGTGAATTGCAAATTTCCTAATCACTAAAAGGCCTGGAAAAGAATCTCATGCCTCTGTAATAAGAAACATGTTAAAAGGCAAAATAATTTAAAAAGAAAACACACTACAAGCAATAATCATTAAAATGTGCTGCTTTATGTTTATGTCAACATTCCTCATTAATAAAGGCAAGCCTAAAAAACAGAATAAATGAAAAACAAACATGCTCTTCTACAGTTTCTTAATTGTATGATTTCCAGTAAGAACTAGTATGTGATGTAAGTTGGTCTTAACGGTTTCCTTTCTCGTCATGTAAACCTAAGAGGAAACCATTCACGACTCGCTCTCTCTCCTTCTCTCCATCAATCCATCCCATTCCTAAATATTCCCGACCATCAGTCACCCTTCTCTTTGATTAACAACAGGTTAACTCAGACAACGGCTGTTTCTGTTGATTCCTTCTTAGTTCCCTCCTTCTAATCTTCTCCTTCTCTCTCTTCCACTTGACTAAGTTTCCTGCAGGCAGAAACTTTGGTTTTAATCTTCATTTTAGGGGAAGAGGGGGTGGCTACCTTGCTCATACCTGGCACAATATGGGTTTTCCATATATTCTAAAAATTACATAGAATTTAGAAATCTAGGTAACTACTAAATGGATGGTACTATTTGTACTTTCTTTTTTTTTTAATTAATTTTATTTTATTTTTAAACCTTACATAATTGTATTAGTTTTGCCAAATATCAAAATGAATCCACCACAGGTATACATGTGTTCCCCATCCTGGACCCTCCTCCCTCCTCCCTCCCCATACCACCCCTCTGGGTCGTCCCAGTGCACCAGCCCCAAGCATCCAGCATCGTGCATTGAACCTGGACTGGCATCTCGTACTTTCAATTAAAAAAATTTTTTTTTAAAAAAAGGTACCCTCTGTCGTCTTCTACAGCTAAAGAATGATATAGAGATAAATGGAAACGTCTCTCCTTTGTCCTCAAGGAGCTCCCCACGTGAAGGCCTGCACGCATCACAGGATGCTCATAACACAACCCTAATGCCTGCGCCCACATGGCTGTCTCAGTGTACGCACCCTCACCCCTGCCCCACTGGCTGTGCACTCTGGTTTATTTGGGGGTCCAGGCACCGATAATTTTTAAAAGCTCCTCAGATGATTCTGACGGGCAGCCAGGATTGAAAACCACCAAAATCTCTGAAACATCGTCTCGAGTTACTCAGTAACAGTACACTTGACCTTCCTTGTCTCATAGGCCTTAGATGGACCCATAGTCTTGCTGGATACCAATGGTGATTCTCTTTTTTCCAGAAATCAAGTGTGGTCACAAATACATTTAATTCTCCTTGATGTCAGTGAGCTGTACCTTTCATAAAAGTCCTCCATTTAATATCATCTTTTCTAACTTTCCACTGAAGTGGAAGATTCTGTCTATAGTTGGCTGAGTGTTAGCTGTGGGCTGGAAAATATCTGGGGATTTTATATTCCCTCCACTTTCACACGTCTCCATTGAAGGTTCTGGAAACACTCGACCATGAAATGTGTAGTAGAAATTCCCATAGGAAAGTTAACGTTGACCAAGAAGACATTAAAAAACCTCTATTTGGAAAACTTAATTTGAAACTTTTTGATAACTTTTTAATTTTTATTTAATTTTTGGCTGCTGGGTCTTCATCGCTGCTCGGGCTTTGCTCTAGCTGCAGCATGCAGGCATTTCATTGTGGTAGCTTCTCTTGTTGCAGAGCATGGGCTCTAGGGCACGCAGGCTCAGCAGTCTTGGTTCCCGGCCTTTAGAGCACAGGTTCAGTAGTTAATGGCACACGAACTTAGTGCTCTGTGGCATGTGGGATCTTCCTGGATCACGGACTGAATCCGTGTCTCCTGCATTGGCAGGTGGACTCTTTACCACTAAGCCACCAGGGAAGCCTGAAAGTTTTTGATGAATATTTTACAGAAAACTCTAGCTCATTATAATTTTTAATTTCATTCCTATGAGTATGAATACCAAGAAAAAGTTCATTAAGCCAGTAAAATACTAGTTGCATTTAGAATACTATTAATTATATTAATTATCAAGTAAAATAATATGACGGTGACCCTAGCAATACAATATGAAAGGCGAAACAATGTAATGATTAAGTAAATAGACTCTGGAACCAAGACTCCTTGGGCTCAAATCTCTGCTCTACGACCTAGCAGCTATGGGACCTCAGTTTGCCTCCCTTCAGCTTAGTCTCCTCTTCTCTGAAATGGGTAAATGGTAACACTTCATTTGCAGTTGTTGGATTGAGTGAACACACATGCACATACACACTCACATATATATGCAAGCATATGTCACTAAATAATGGTGCCCGGTGTGCTGGAACTCAAACTCCATCTCTCTCCTGTAACCCACACGTAGCAAAGTGGGCTTAAAACCCAGATTTCATCTTATTGCTACCCCCGCACTTGAGTCTCAGTGGTTTCCCCTGTATCCAAGGTCAAGTGCAAAACCCTTAAGCACAACATACTGGGTCTCTGACAGCCTGATTCTCACCCATTTGCCACTCTGGTCCGCACACTGAAAAATCCATTGCTGTTGCAACCACTGTAGTACCTACAGTGGGCCACCCTCTCATCTCAGGGTCTTTCCCCATGGTCCCCTCTCTCCTTTGGTCACACCCTTCCCTAACCTCTCATCACATTCAGGGGAAAATCAAAATCTTTAGATGGTCCATGGTCTGGAGCCCACTAATTCAAATTTAGGATAGATACCTTGACTGGCTCAAACTTTAGATATGATACATGTATTCACATGACAAAGCATGCTCACCCCCTAAATATTTGTCTGCCAGTCTTTAGGACAATCAAAGTGAAAGCAGTTGCTATGGTATCATTACATCCTCTCAAGAGGAAACCCTGTGAATCCTGAGTAAATAGGATCCTGTCTGTATACCTCTCTTATGTCTGCTGTAGGTGCAGTTTTTATTTTCATGTTAAACAGTTGTCTGTCTATTCATGTAACTAAAACAGCAGAGAAAGACACTCTTCTTAGAAAATACAAGTCTGGGTGTTTTTAAGGACAGTGCTCATTTGATCTCATTATTCTACCAGTTAATTGACAGGAAAGAATGTCCTAATAGCTCATTAACTCTGAAGATGTCCCCCTTATCTGGTGTCAAGGTCTGAGATACAGAGTGCACAGCAGCTGTACGACTGCTGCTGCTTTAAGAGGACAAAGCATTAGGTTCGCACAGTAGAAAAACAGCAGATGTTTTGATTTGGGTTTCAAACAATCCTATCTACACTATGGCAGAATTTGGTGGTGAGTTATTTTCCCCTCAGGCTAATAAGATGAACCACATGGCTGGTTAAACATTATTTTCTGGGGCCATCAGGGTTTTTCACAGCCACGCTTATGGAAATAATTCTTGGTTAGATTATAATCTGCCAAAATGGTGACCGGTTTGAAAGGCTCTCTGAGAAAGCACTCCTTGCTGCTCTTTCCCTTCTATGCATCCTCGTCCCTTACATGCAGGACTGTCTGCTCCTGCAGTAATGAGCGAAAGTGTAAGAGAAACAAGCCATCAACACGGGCACTGCTCAGTGACTACTCAGATCCCTTCCTCAAAGCATACAGTGAAATTATGCCATTTGCAGCAACACAGATGGATCGAGAGATTGTCATACTGACTGAAGTTTAAGTCAGACAGAGAAGGAGAAATATCTTATGGCATTCCTTATATGTGGAATCTAAAAAGAAATGCTACAAATAAACTTACAAAACAGAGAGAGATTCACTGACTTAGAGAACGAATTTATGGTTGTCAGAGGGGGAGGGATAGGGAGTTTGGGATGGGCATGTACACACTGCTGTATTTAGAATGGATAACCAATAAGGACCTACTGTATAGCACATGGAACTCTGCTCAGTGTTACGTGCCAGCCTGGATGGGAGGGGAGTTTGAAAGAGAATGGATCCATGTACACGTGTGGTTGAGTCCCTTCACTGTTCACCTGAAACTATCACAACATTGGTAATCAGTGACACCCCAATACAAAAGAAAAAGTTTAAAATTAAAATTAAAAAAGAAATCCAGAATCCAGAAAACAGCTATGCCCGTAAACCAAGAAACACGGTCTTCATGCCTTCCTGATGCATAAAACATTAAAATGATAATAATTAGCAAACAATTAGGGCTGCCGAGGGGGTAAGAAAACATTGTCGTAACCTGACAAGTGTCACAGTTATGCTCAAAATGATTCTCGCTGGGCCTGAGTGATCTAAGGCAGGGGCTCATTTTCCTCCTCAGCCCCACGTCTCACTAAAAAGCATCTTCCACACAATGGTGAATTACTTGGGGCTTAAAGTTTATCTCTGTCACAGCACAGTGTGCCAAAAGAAGGGCCTGCTAACCCCCAGAGACACAGCTCATTTAAAGTTATAATGAAGACAGCAGGTGTTCCATACAGATGTCACTTCTTTCTAGAAGACACTGATTAAACACTTTATCTCCCTTAATGTCGGTAGGCTAGGCTACATTTTATTTCGGCATCACCCCGAGCTCCTTTCAGTCTCACTGAGCTGAAAATTACAAAGTACTGGTTTTGGGTTGTTCTGTAGGGATTTGTAGGGAATCCTGAACACTATGATCTGAGAGTCAACTCCCACTGTTTCCTAGAAACACAAAAAGTGTATTTTGCGATACAAAAATTCTCTTCCACAGAAAGCATGCCAGACTCTCCCTTTCCTTGGCGACCCAAACTTCTGAGTGCCAGTCACTAGACACCTTCCACTGAGGTGATGCACAACTGATCTGAAAAAAAACACGCTTGGTAAAATATACGCAGCTTTAACTTTTGTAAACTGTAAAGTCAGATGGCAACACGTGGTGCTGTGGCTCCTGAAGGCTTCAATGAGACAGGATCCGGTGTGTTCTGGATCCCTTAATTTACAGGGCAACAGTGGAGAAACAGACATAGAGAATGGATTTATGGACATGGGAAGAGGGAAGGAGAGGGTGAGATGTATGGAAAGAGTAACATGGAAACTTACATTACCATATGTAAAATAGATAGCCAACTGGAATTTGCTGTATGGCTCAGGAAACTCAAACAGGGTCTCGGTATCAACCTAGAGGGGTGGGATGGGGAGGGAGATGGGAGGGAGGTTCAAAAGGGAGGGGATATATGTATACCTATGGCTGATTCATGTTGAGGTTTGACAGAAAACAGCAAAATTCTGCAAAGCAATTATCCTTCAATAAAAAAAATTAATTAAAGGAAAAAAAAATTACTGAAGCAGCCAGGGAGAGCTAGCTACTGGTAACTGAAGCCACTGTTCTTCATGCCCAGAGTATGTGGATACTTTCAGCCTGGAAGGATTGAAGGATAGATAAGAAACCAAAGAAGGAAATGAGCAAAAAGGAAAAGTGGAGACTGGATGTAGAGAAATCCTAGTTTGGATATCAGCTCTGCACCATCTCCCTCATCACTCTGATGGAGTAAGTAGCCCACAGAGGCTGGAGGTGAAGGCGTGAGGTGGAGTTTTCTCTGCATTCCTCTAAAAAAAACAGCCTGATGCCTTTAACAGAGTGGGACTGTGGATAACATCAAAGAAGAGGAAGGCCAATACTGCATATTTTTAGCAATGTGTAGATTTTCATAAAAGTTCTACGTGATTTTGCAGACATTTGAGAGAATGGCATGAAGTCAAAACAAGAAAGTAAGTCACCATAATCTTATTCCCGAGAAATAGGATGAGTGGCATTTTGCTAAATATTATTCCAATCTTTTTTATAGTACATTTAGTAGGTCTTACAAAAATAGATGTGTCTCTACTAAGAATACTGCTATATCCTGCTCATTTGACTCACTGTGAACCTGCTTCTCTTTTTAGTGGCTGAGTATTATTCTCGATCATGATTTATTTCACCTATTTCTCCTTTTGGGGCATGATTAGGCCATTTGCGATTTTTCTAAAGCAGATGATTACAATGTAATTTTAATCAGCTTAATATTTATAGTAATCTTAATAACGCTGCACAATTTTGGTCCTGTGTTACAACAAAAGTAGATTTAAATAACACAGATGTGACACAGGAAGACTGCTGGTCCCTAATTGAGATTCACGAAGATATATAAATACATATTATGCATGACTCTCACATCTGGCTCTCTATAACAAAGTACAACAGAATTATAAATAGTTTTGAATCCTTGGAGAACTGCCATGTGATGAAACTAGACCACTTTGAAAGCTATTTGTGATTCTGTAATAAATGGAAACCAACATATGACTCTTGATTTTTCTCACTAGCAAAACAACACAACAAAATGGATGAACACGTGCAACTCCAAGTGAGATTCAAGAGGCTGAGTAAAAGACAGTGAAAATTCTCACATGAATGATTCCTATTAACAAGAAGCTAGCTGCTGCTTAGTCGCTCAGCTGTGTCTGACTCTTTATAACCCCATGGACTGCAGCCCTCCAGGTTCCTCTGTCCATGGGGATTCTCCAGGCAAGAAGACCAGAGTAGGTTACCATACCCTCTCCTCCAGGGGATCTTCCCAACCAAGGGATCGAACCCAAGTCTCTTGCACTGCAGGCGAATTCTTTACTGCCTAAGCCACCAGGGAAGCCCAGCAAGAAACTAGAAGAATGTGTAAAATGTTGCTGTTTTTGTCTTGTGCTCAGTTGCTAAGTCGTGTCTGACTCTTTTTGATGCCATGGAACTGTAGCCTGCCAGGCTCCTCTGTTCATGGGATTTTCCAGGCAAGAATACTGGAGTGGGCTGCCATTTCCTCTTCTAGGGGATCTTCCCAACCTAGGGATCGAACTGTCTCCTTTATCTCCTGCATTGGCAGATGGTAGCTCAATGTAAAATTCTGATGTCTTAAGGCAAACTTGGTGCAAGCGCATTTATTCCTTTTTGTTACGAATCTTTTTCTAAAAAGAAAGCCATAGAAGAAAAATTGAATCCTATTTAAATGAACAGTGCAAATATCAATTCAAATGACATTAATTGAGCCCACGGTAAACACAATATTTTCAAACTCACATGCTATAGTTTTTGGTAGAAATGAATGACTGCCCAGAAGATTATTTATGACTGTCTATAGGAAGCACATTTTTTGGTGTGTGTTCTATTAGATACCTAATATGCAAGTTTCTTGCCATAAGAAGGGCATTCTTCTCCTATACAAACTATTGATTTCACAATTTTAAATTAATGTCAGGATTTCTTTTGCTTAAAAAAAAAATCAACCAAAGAACAAGGCCAATGATGTGAGGACAATAGTAAGAGAAATGTCACTGTCACTCTATAAATGATACTGTCTTTTTCAATTTAGCTGAGACTGTTCCATCGTGACCATGCCTACCTAAGAGTTTTCAGTGTTCTCATGTCAGGATGATTGCAACGGCCAATCCACCTCCAAGAACACAAACATAACTCCAGCTCAGCCATGCGGGCTGACTATGTGGAGGGCTACAGACAGATTCATGCTGGACTCTTCCGTATCTGAAAATTCACAGCAGCCCACAAGTGCTTTTTCTGAAGAGGCTGTGTTGGACAATGTAGAAAGTGCCCCGGCAAGGAATAGAGGAGTCTGGTCTTCTCATCTGTTGTCTGCCACTCAGCATGTGACCCTGGGCCTGGCAATTAACTTCTCTGTGCTCTGTTTCCCAATCTAAAACAATGATTACAATGACAAATGCTTATTTCATAGGGTTCTGTGTGGGGATGTGAACCTTCCTGGCACAGAATCATTAATGCTCATGGACCTGGGGAAACAATCACCAAAACATGTACAGCGGTTTCTTCTGGGTGCCTACCTTATGGGTAGCTGCAAGGATTCAATGTGAGTGGTTTTAATGTGGGTGGTGGAGTTATGAACTATTTTTTGTCTTTTCTTTTTGGTGATTTGTATTTTCCACAGTTAATATATTCTTTTCTAACCAGCATGACAACACTTGTCCAAATCCTAGAAGACCATAATAACTGAACTGAGGTACTCATCACCACCTGCCTCAGGCCCTCAGCAACACCCACCCTGGGACGTCTGGAATTCAGGTAGGACTTTGGGAGAAAGCTGGGAGTCCCTTTGCAGGCAGCCCAGAAGACAGATGTGGAAGCTAATTCAAGGCTCAGCTCTGCTCCCACCTGGATTCATAGGAGCACAAGGAAATGTGGATTCAATCTCGCGCCTTCCAGGAAGGTTCTGACTCCCAGGATCCTCATGCCTGGGGAAGCCGACCTACATCACACTGGCATCCCCAGGGCAGGCCACTGTCCACAGTTAACAGACACAGATATATACTGCGACAGGATTTAAGTCTCTTGACTTCTCCTAGTCTGCTTCCGCATTGGGTAAAATCAAGGGTCAGACAATGATGACCTTTAAGGTCACTCTCCGTGCCACTCGTGTTTGAAAATGGTATGGTCTTATATCATTCTCCATTACCTACTTTAAAAATAATTTAAGTAAATTAAGCAAAGGATTGACTTAAGAGGTCCCTCCCCAAGACTGCAGTTATGTACTTAAAATTATATGGTACAATTATATGGTATATGTTACAAGAAAGGCTCAAATTAAAAAAAAAAATTATTTAATTTTATTCATTAAAATATCAACTGCTGAGTCAATGAAACAAAGTCTAGGCCTTTAGCTCCAAAAAAAGAGAATTTGTTTTGTTTCCTATTTTAGTACAGATACACAGAATTAGAAAATTTTTCACACCTCCAATTGTTTGATTAATAAGAATGTAGAATCTACTATAATTTTAAAGCACTATTTGACAACTCTCTTCCTAATGAAAACATTTTATAGGAATGAAGAGTCTCTTAAACAGGCCTATAGTCTGATCTTATGAGACACTGAATATACCCATCAATAACTTTGGTATTAAAGACTGTACAGATTAAAAAAAGAAAAAAACTGTATAGATAACCTGAGTATCCAAATCATCATATTAATAAATTTGCTATTCTATAAAATTCTTACACAGCTTAAGGAATCACAGTTGTTGAATCACAGAATTTCATAGATGGATAAGTAAAGGGACTAACTCATTTTGAAAGTTACTTTATCTCTTTCCTAAATCTAATATATTGGGGTAGCTGAAGTGAAGTCACTTACATCTCCTATCATTCAGCAAAAAGAATAATACTTTTGGTTTGATAGCAAAGAAGACGACTTACTCATTTCTGTACCCTGTTATCACTCAACAACAGTATCACATATAGACAAGGGACTCAGAGAGGGACTCGCTAAGGAACAGAATGAACAGTCATCCGGAGCGAGGTGACAAATGCACCAGGCAACAGGCCTGCAACCACTAAGACCTGCTAGCCCCCAAAACAGGATGGAGAAGGTGTGGGTGGGCGGAACTACTTCATTAGAGTTTTGTTTATTGTTAAATCTACTCATTAGCATCTGAATACTGCTTTAAATAAATGGTGACTGGGGGGTAGGTGGCAAAGGAAAAATTATAAAATAATTCACAAAGAACTATTAATGTCAATTTCTCAATGTGTTTCAATTCCATGTATCATTATTTTTTTTTTTATTTTAGCAATGGCCAAGATATAGTTAATCTTTCTAAGTCTTAAACCTCAACAGAAGCCTGCTCCTTCCCAATAGCAACCTAAATAGAACCTTGGTCCACTTATTTTATTCTTTCTCTTCCTGACTGGGATATATTCACATGTTAGTTCACAGGTTTGAAAAAGCGTGTATTTATATTTCTTTACACGCACAATTTCACATCTAGCTACAGTCTCGAATACCAAACTTTACTCACTGAAATGAATATCTCTAATGTCGAGAGTAGGGAGTAAGAACCAGTAATCTAAAGGAAGCGTTCTGCAATGAAATTGCTTTTAGGAAATCTGGCAGATGGCACTTTTTCATTACAGAGAAAGTTTTCCTAGGGGAAAACACACCAAATTACTTAAAAAAAAAAAGTTAAGTGGTCACACAGAATGAGCTGTGCATCTCTGTCCTGGCCTCCAACACGCCTGCAAAGCCAAGCAGACCAGCCGTGAACATTTGCATACGTTAAAAATCACCAACTGCATTATGCCTGCATTGGGCCAGTGAAGAGTCATATAATCAAGCGACTAAAGAAGGTACCACCATCAAACGTATTTACATATCAATGTAGATTTGCCTTAGACAGTTGTGTGACTTTATCTTCCGATACAGAAATGATCTTTTATCCGTCAGCCCTGAGACCTAGATGACAAACGCGCCAATATTCCTGACACCTCTCAATGTCCCCATTTCTGGCTACGCCTGCCCTATTCAGTCCATTACCACAGAATAATGGAAAAGAAAGAAAACTCTGAAGGGGACCCACTTCAACTCTCTTATCAACCCACTCCAGTATTCTTGCCCGGAGAATCCCATGGACAGAGGAGCCTGACAGGCTACAGTCCATGGGATCACAAGAGTCGGACACGACTTAGTGACTAAACCACCACCACCACCATTATTAAAAAAAAAGAATAGCAATAATGCAAACGTCTGATTAGGTTCAGTGACATACATCTTAAGTAAAGTTAGTTCACTGAGGACTGACACTCAGACCACTGCAGTTCCAAGCCTCTTCTCTCATACCATGTGATGTACCATATGACGAAAGATTAAAAACATGTATGTAATTTACTCCATTTTTTCCAAAATTTTCTGTACAATAATAAACAAGACAAATGTCATTTGCATATACTTTGGTGCAGCTTCAATAAAAGGCAAAACAGACAACTCAGTTAAATTCTCTTTGTTTTTTCACTTACAATATACCTGAATTGATCCCTATGAATATAAATGCCTATAAAAAGGATTCAAAGATACTGTCAAGTGATCTTTGAGCAACAAAAGCCCTACATACTAATTTGGAACCTAGATACTCTTTTCCAATATAGCTCCCCTGGTTAATTTTACACGTGAAGACTTAGAGACAAAGCAGGAACCCATTTCAATCTAAAGCCAAGACCTTTGTATTATAGTTTATCCCACCATAGCTCCACATATGGCCAGCCAGTAACCCCAACTGTACAGTCTGGGGAGGGGGTGACAAAACTGCTTGATTTTCACAAGAGAGCCGGAGTGTGATTGTGGCCATTTGCCTTTCAGAGGAGTCTAGGAAAAGCAACACAAGTTACTCCACATGTCATGAGGATTTCCAGTTTTAACCAGTACACATGCTCCAGGCTGGCAGACAGAAGTTGAAAAGGACACAGCTTTGTACCCAGCCGCCAGCTGAACTTGGTGGCAGGCTATTTAAAAAAAAAAAAAAAAAGGCACAAATTATACATAGAAGGATGTGGGGGAGGGGGAGAGGAAAATGGAATGAGCTAATGTTCCTAGTTGGCATCTGCCTTTTGACTCAAAGAAAGAGATGGCTCTCATCCAGAATTTTTCTATTATTGTGGCATCAGCTGCCTCTTGGATTCGTTTATAAAAGCTGAGACTGCCAACAGAACAGGACAAGATTTTTGTTAATGGTAGTAAATGTGCAAAAAGCCTCTTGAAATAATAGGGATTTCGATATTTCTTCTACAAAGACTACTTTGGTATTATTCTTCCTGGCATGAGCTTTAGGACTTGTAATTATAGCCAGGTACACTGTTAGGAAATACGACAACAGCAAATTCTGAGGTTAAAAAGTTGCTACCTTGATTCTTTAATTTACTCTTCCAGTATATTGACCTAAAGAGAGGTCTGAAACTAATTTGGTGCTGGATGTTTCTTGCTGGACTGGCATTCCACCAAATGAATTTCCACTACTTGGCCCTTTCAAGTCCCAGTATTAATGGTGACTACTACGCTAACTTCTCTGAAAACTGGGAATCCAAGAAAAAGAATTAAGCGTTTACCCTGCCTTTTAAAACAAGCCTATAGATTCTACCTTCTTCATGAGGGAAAGATTTTCCTTCTTTTTTTTAAAAAAGCTGATAAATGTACTAAGATGATAAATTGAAACCCCCAATGAAGAATCAGAAACACTTCTGGTTTCCACTGGGGACATAGAAAACTGGAAAAAGCACCACTATCATCTTTAAGCATAAATTCTGCACAATTTGCAAATTAATATTCTGCCTGAACCTAAGAGAAAGGGACAGCAGTAGGGCAGTCAGCTAGACAGAAGTCCAAGATGTTACAGGAGCCCTTGTTTACCCAGGACAGGGTCTACTGGACGCTTACGAGAATTCAGCCAACACTGTTAACACATTGCTAAGGCAGAGCGACAGCTAGCAAGATTATATTCTTAGAATACATAACACAGAACACATGGGGCCTGCAATATAAAGGAATTCACACCCACTTTCAGGCTCTTCTCAGGACCTCCAGTGGTCCTTATAAAGACACAGGTGAGTTCAGAGCATGTGTCCTTTGTCCTCTGTCCTTCCTGGGATAGTCCTGAGGGACAGAACAGCAGCCACCGCAGGAAAGCCTGCCTGGATCTTTCCTCCCTACTGTCCCTAAGGAACAAAAGACTTAAGTGCCTGCAAGAAAGACAAAAACCAAGTTTCCCTTAGGGAAATAGTGAGAGCCTTCTGCAGCTTCGAAAAGGGAAGAGGAAGGAAAAAAAAAAAAAAACAACCACCCTCTAAACTGGAGGGTCAGGGATACTGAGAAGACCATGCCTCCAAACCAAGGGACACAATGACTCCCTGGACTGAGCCTTAATCAGAGCACACCCTACACCAGCCTCCCGCTGCTGCTGCTGCTGCTGCTAAGTCGCTTCAGTCGTGTCCGACTCTGTGCGACTCCATAGATGGCAGCCCACCAGGCTTCCCCGTCCCTGGGATTCTCCAGGCAAGAACACTGGAATGGGTTGCCAATTCCTTCTCCAATGCATGAAAGTGAAAAGTGAAAGTGAAGTCGCTCAGTCGTGTCCGACTCTAGCGACCCCATGGACTGCAGCCTACCAGGCTTCTACATCCATGGGATTTTCCAGGCAAAAGTACTGGAGTGGGGTGCAGTTGCCTTCTCCGACACCAGCCTCCCGCAGCCAGGCTAAAAAGCAGAGAGCAACAAGCAAATGGGGCTTCTCTGGTGGCTCAGAGGTAAAGGATTCGCCTGCAATGCAAGAGACCTGGGTTCAATACCTGGGTCAGGAACGAATAAAAGACTGATGCTGAAGCTCTGATGCTTTGGCCATCTGATGAGGAGAGTCAACTCATCAGAAAAGACCCTGATGCTGGGAAAGACTGAGTGCAGGAGGAGAAGAGGGCGACAAAGGATGAGACGGTTGGATGGCATCACCGACTTGACGGACGTGAGTTTGAGCAAGCTCCGGGAGATAGTGAAGGACGGCGAAGCCTGGTGTGCTGCAGTCCACGGGGTCACAAAGAGCTGGACACAACTGAGCGACTGAACAACAACGAGTAACAACAGTGTGCCACCCACTGGAGAAGGGGTGAGGGAGGGGACAGAGTACCTAACCCAGTTACAGCACAAAGATTTAAAAACGAAGTCCAAGTAGACACTGAGAAATACTCAGGCACATCAGCCCCCGCCCTAGAAACAAGGTAACGGCGGAGGAATTCAAAGCCGTTGGTACGCTGAGGGTAACCATATAGTACATATTGAATATTACAGTAATTCTACAAAATTCAAAATACAGTGCTCAATAGAACAAGTAGACAGATAATCCGCAAGGATTAGAAGACCTGGGCAACACTATCAACTCAATTAATTTAAATAACATTTGTAGAATACCCCACCCAACTAGAGCAGAAGACGCAGTCTTTTTGGGTACACATGGCACTTCACCAGGATGCACCAGAAACATCACAAACAGGAGATTTAACCTGGGAATGCAAACCTGCCTCAAGTTTGAAAATCAAAATTATTTAATATGTTATTAATAATAGATTGGGGCTTCCCTGGTGGCTCAGATGGTAAAGAATCTGCCTGCAATGCAGGAAACCCAGGTTTGATCCCTGGGTCAGAAAGATCCCCTGGAGAAGGGAATGGCAAACCCACTCAAGTATTCTTGCCTGGAGAATTCCAAGGACAGAGTTTGAAAATCAAAATTATTTACTATGTTATTAATAATAAACTAAAGAACAAAAAGTATATAATGATCTCAACAAACACAGAATTAAAAATACTATTATTAATAACACACTGTGCCTGCATGTAGTGTCCAGCTCTTTGTGACCTCATGGACTGTGGCTTGATACGCTACTCTGTCCATGGATTTTTCCAGGCAAGAACACTGGAATGGGTTGCCCTTCCCTTCTCCAGGGGATCTTCCCAACAGAGGGATCAATCCCATTTGTCCTGTGTCTCCTCTATTCGCAGGCAGATTCTTCACCACTGAGCCACCTGGGAAGCCCCTACAGCACATCTCCTGTCTTAAAAAGAAACAAAAAAAAGAAACAGGTGTAAGTTTAAGAAAATATATGGAGGGTCTGTATGTTTCAAAGTTTTTAATGGCATTTAAAAAGATGATTACAACATAATAATGAATGAAAAAAAATAAGGTTCAAAACAAATGTACCTACCATAATGGTCAACGGTTATAAAATAAACCAAATATTTTTCTATAGGAAATAAAGGTAAGAAATAATAAAGCCCGTTTTAAAAAATGTCTCCTTGGCGTCTCACTCTTAGTAAGACAGACATGAATATTTTAAGGGAAATAAAGTTGAAATTAATATAAACAATTTGCAAAGTGATTTCCTTTGCTGTCACCCATTACTGTACATATACGCACTTTAAGACATCAGTTCAGAACAGTTTCATTGGAACTAGTTCCATACGCTCTTAAAAACATTCATTGAAAATGAAGTTCTGTGGTCAAGTAAGTTTAGGAAAACATTAATTTCATAAATTGGTTTCTTAATTGCAGAACTAAGAATTGTCAGTATTGTCATTCTGGATTTTCAAGAGATAAATTGCAGGGTAAAGTTTGCAGTTTCTCACCTTTATTTGAGTGAGTGAGACAGGCAGAATGAAAAGGAAAGAGAGGAGAGAGCTGTTTTCAGCTAAAAATTGAAAGTAAGTTGCAGACTTATTACTTTGCTTCCAAATACTTCAGTGGATATCTCCCAAGAATAAGGGACCTTCTGTTACTTATCCATAATACCACTGTCACCTCAAAGAAAGTTAGTCCAATTCCCAAATAACATCTGACACAAAGTCCAAATACAAAGTTTCTGTTTCCTCAGAAAAGGTCTCTTTATAGGAATCAGTTTTTCAAGGTGCTGTGTTATGTTTGATTGTTACTTCCTTTTAATATAAAAATCACATCTTGCTTTCTTTCTGACATTGATTTTTTTCCAGGAGACCAGTGTCACTAAACTGTAGAAACCTCATGTTTTGTATGATGTCTTGACTTTTTCCTCTATTCCATGTATTTCCTGTATATGGGCCTTTCCTCTGGAAGATGAAACATTTTTAGTAAGAATATGTCATAGTCGATGCTGTGTTCCTCATATGGCGTCGCATCAGGAGACATACACTATCAGGCCATCCCATAATAATGCTGCCAAATTTGATCGCTGGGATCAGGTGATGACTCCTAAGTCTCCCTGCTTCCCTATTAACACATCCTCTAGGAAGTGACCCTTGATCACCATGTAAATGACCCTTTTCTTTTTCTTTTTCTTTTTTTGGTGGGGGGAGTATAGCTAACTTACAATGTTGAGTTAGCTTCAGGTGTACAGCAAAGTGAATCAGTTATAACAATGTTCCATTTCTAAACAAGACCCAAAGTGAATCCGTTGCAACAATGTTCCATTTCTAAATAAGACCTTTTCACTAATGATTTTTATAGTGTTTGTTTGCAAGACTACCAGTTATTTCATTGGGTTTCTTGCTAATTTCTATTTACATCTTTTAAAACTCCTTTTTAGGAAAATGTTCTCTTTGTGGGATACAGTTAGGTGAGTTTTGACAAACACAAAGAGTAGTGTATCCATCACAACAACCAAGATACAGAATAGTGCCATCACTCCAAAAATCCCCTCCTGTTGTCTCTCTATGGTACTAAAGTTTTGTACAAAGTCCAGGCTTAGTAGCTTTGCTCTGACTTCCTTACATTTGTGTGTGTGATACGCAGGGATTAATATTTTTATCAGTGATAACATTTCTACTGCACTTCTAAGATTTACATCCAATAGAGCATACCATATTTACATTCAATGGACAGTCCAAGGTAACAAATTCAGACACAGTTCTGTTAAGATTATGGTTTGTTCCAAATTAAATTAAATACATAATATCCTTACCTCCCATAATATTGCATGTCTCACCTTGGAGTGATTAAGCACCTGCTGTGCCCAGGACTAACCTTTAGAATTTGTTAAAATACAGCCTCTGGGCCTTTCCCCCAGTGTTTAGGATTCCAAGGCTAAGGCACGCTTCCAGTGACCGTGATATCAGCAGTCCATTAAGGCTGGTGATGGCAAGAATATACCTGGTTATCCCCCTCTGTTTCTGTGCATCCTCTTTGTAATGTGACTCTACAGCTTGGCCCAGGAAGAGGTGGAATCTACTTCCTTATCCCCTGAATTTTGTCTGGTCTCCTGATTTGCTTCGGTAACAAAATACAGAGGAACCAACAATACATCAGCCTAAGTATGTTCCCGCATTCTCCCTGGGAACCCTCGCGCTGAGGCCTTGTGGACGAACCTGGCCTGGCCGGCTGGATGACGAGTCACATGTGGACCAATTGCCACCATCGCATCAGATAGCGGTCAGTCAGGCAGGTAGAGGAGGTGTCCTAGAGCAGCTAGCCCCAACTGACCACCACAGACACCTCAGCACACCAGCTGAGACCAGCGAAGCCTGGCCCATGGGATCATCCGTGCAGAACCATAAATGTGGAAGAAACATGTATTGTTTTAGGCCAAGTGTGTCTGGGCAATTTTACCCAGTAATAGACGACTGACAGGCCACCGTTCTGATACTCTTCATCTGAGAAGTCCTGATGTATCTTCCTCTCCACTGCCTCAGCCACCTTCATCATCCAGACTCTGCTCCATGATTAGACTACTTCAAGTCTTCTGATTTGTCTTCCCCTCTTGTTCTCACTGCCTACCTCCACACACACTTACTGCTAAGACCGTATTCTTAACATCAGAAACCAAGTTGTAGGAATCTGTGTGTTCCTGTCATATGTTGTAATGCCTGATACCCCCCTTCATGCTTAGTCCTTGTTCCTGGCATGACTGTTGCTGGATCCGTGAAACACAGCTCTGATCAGATCACTCTCCTGTGCAGAACTCTTACTGGAAGTTACATCATAGACCAGACCCATTTTCCACGTGGCCTATTTAATTCTGGGACCTCTGTGATCAGGCCCCAGCCTAGCTACCCACTCTTCTTCCCCTTCTTCTCTTAGCACTTTATTCAAAAGCGAGGGTGGGATGACCACACCCCTTACTCTTGTGTCTGAGAAGATATGATTCCTGCCTCGAAGGCCCTTTCACATCTCAGCAAATGCTACACATTCTTCAAGGATCAATTCAAATACCACCTCTTCTGTGAAACTCTGATAGATCTAGTGAAGAAAAAGCTCACCCCTTCTCACGGATTCCAGCAAATGGCTGAAGCCTCTTTTAAGTACCTGATATTATGGTTACTTATGGTATCGAGCAGGCTTCCCTGGTGGCTCAACGGTAAAGAATCCTCTTGCCAATGCAGTAGATGTTGGGAAGATCCCCTGGAGATGGTAATGGCAACCCACTCCAGTATTTTTGCCTGGGAAATTCCATAGACAGAGGAGCCTGGCAAGCTTCAGTCCATAGAGTCACAAAGAGTTGGACATGACTAAGTGACTAACACTCAGACACACAAACAATAAAAACAGGAATACCAAAACTTATTACCAAACCTAGAAGAAAGATGGCAAAATAAATAGGGCAGTTTTCATGTACTATTTCATATAGGGCTTCCCTGGTGGCTCAGACAGTAAAGCATCTGCCTGCAATGTGGGAGACCTGGATTCGATCCCTGGGTCAAGATCTCCTGGAGAAGGAAATGGCAACCCACTCCAGTACTCTTGTCTGGAAAATTCCATGGACTGAGGAGCCTGGTAGGCTACAGTCCATGGGGTCGCAAAGAGTTGGACATGACCGAGCGACTTCACTTTCACTTTCTTTTCATATACTAATTGGTAAAAGAATCGTCTGGAAAGTCAGTTAAAAATACAAATTTCTAGGTTCTGCTCGCAGGGAGACTGGTTCAGTAGGCCTGCAGCTAAACCCTGAGTCTGCATTCTCACCAAGCTGCCCATGTGATTCTCAAGAAGGCCTGTGGGCGACACTGATGTACAGTGACATATAGCCTGCCTTATAGATATGCATTTCAAAGTAAACCCTTCCTTCATGTACCTAGAATTTTTTTCTTAGGTTTCTTGACTTTAATGCCAAAGCACTGAGTGCGGCAGGCCTATAAAAAGAACCACTTTAACAATACATACATAGTCTGGCACCTTATTAGCTTAGGTTGCTGGGAATATGGCATCGCACCCCATTCTTTGTAATCACAATCTGCACACATTTTTTTCATCTACATCTCCTTTTTATAAACTATTTAAAGTTTAATTTGCTACAAACAGCCCTTTTTCAGACATCACACCATGTGAGGTATGTACTTTAAAATAAGTGAAGGGTGCAAATTCCCTACCTTGGTCCAAGAGGCTGGCTCTCAATGCTCTCTCCAGCTGCTCCTCTTCACTCAGTCCCGCGGTGTACGTGTCATAGTTCCTGGGGACATCTTCATAGGCACCTCGCCCGCCATATGGGTAATAATCCTGATATCCAGAGTAGCCTACAGGTGCAATGAACAAGTTATGGAACAATGCCATGGACTATTCCTTTTCATACTTCCTATTTTGTAAGCAAAGACATTAAAATAATGTATGTCATTATTCTGATAATAGTAATAATTCTCAAAATAAGAAAAGATGACTGGTGCCGTATGATGACCTGGGGGATGAGAGGGGGTAGGGAAAGGAGACCAGAGAGGGAGGGGACATATGTATAATTATAGTTGATTAGTATTGCTATATAGCAGAAAACAATACAACATCACAAAATTTTAAAATATATATTTAAATTAAAAAAAAAAAGAAAGTTAAAAAAAAAGATGACCAATGGAGAATGCCTTCATGAGGGTGGGTGATAATCATCCTGTCACCATGGTACCACAGTGTCCACGTGGGACTGGACACGCCTGAGTCCTTATGTGCTGAAGATGAAGTAGATACTAATTTATGTAATTGCTTTTTATTGGAGTATATCTGATTTACAATATTATGTTCATTTGTACTGTACTTCAAAGTGAATCAGTTACACATACACACATACTTACCCACTCTTTTTTAGATTCTATTCCCATACAGCAGGGCTTCCCTTATGGCTCAGCTGGTAAAGAATCCACCTGCAATGTGGGAGACCTGGGATTGACCCCTGGGTTGGGAAGATCCCCTGGAGAAGGGAAAGGCTACCCACTCCAGTATTATGGCCTGGATAATTCAAACATGGACTATACAGTCCACGGGGTCGCAAAGAGTTGGACACGACTGAGCGACTTTTACTTCACTTGGGCTTCCCTGGTGGCTCAGATGGTAAAGAGTCTGTCTACCTGCCGTGCGGGACACCTGGTTTCGATCCCTGGATCAGGAAGATCCCCTGGAGAAGGAAACGGCAACCCACTCCAGTATTCTTGCTTGGAAAATCCTCTGGACGGAGGAGCCTGGCAGACCGCAGTCCATGGGGTCACACAGAGTTGGACACGACTGAGCGACTTTACTTTCTTTCACTTTCACTTTCCCATACAGCAAGGAGATCAAACCAGTCAATTCTAAAGGAAATCAACCCTGAATATTCACTGGAAGGACTGATGCTGAAGCTCCAATACTTTGGCCACCTGATGTGAAGAGCCAATTCACTGGAAAAAACCATGGGATTTTCCAGGCACGAATACTGGAGTGAGTCGCCATGCCCTTCTCCAAGGGATCTTCCTGACCCAGGGATTGAACCTGCATCTCTTGCACTGCAGGCAGATTCTTTACCACTGAGCCAACTGGAAAGCCCGTGCTCTACATTAGGTTCTTATTATCTATTTTCCACAAGAAGACACTAGTTTAGAAGGCACGAGAAGTACTGGAGGGGATGGGAATGGGCCACTGACGTATGCAGTGGGTTCTTTCCGTTTAGAGCTACTTAACACCGTCGGTGAAGACTTGGCTGGACTTGAGAGAAAGGTTAAAATGACAGTTGATAAAGCCTTACTGTCCAGTGGTTCCAAACAATGACAGACAGACCAATATTTAATACATATACTGTAGGACTTCTGTGTTAGGCATGATGCTTCAGGCGGTAATAACTACAGTAAGATATAAAAGATAGAGTTTCCCTCATTGTAATTCTATGTCAGAGATCATAGTTTCTATTACTAGCCCTTTTGAGAAACTGGTTGCTAGATCAAAAGAGAGAAGAGATAGCGTGGCCATTAAATAATGCTTTAAGAGTCAAACTTTTACATACTATTAACAAGGGGCAAATTGACTTTTGCAAGATGTTTCCATCAAACTTTTCAACTCAATTTGAGTTTATTTTATTGCTCACATTTATGGAATTTGTTTGGAAGAGGTTATTTTTCCCCACAGAAGACTGACGACTTAATTCACAGAGTGAGAGTGAGCACATGCTAAGTCATTGCAGTCATGTCCGACTCTTTGCAACTAGATGGACTGTAGCCCACCAGGCTCCTCTGTCCACGGGGATTCTCCAGGCAAGAAGAGTGGAATGGGTTACCATGCCCTCCTTGTGGGGATCTTCTTGAGTCTCTTATGTCTCCTGCCTTGGGAGGTAGGTTCTCACTAGTGCCACCTGGGAAGCCCATAATGAGAGAGGATCCACTTACTTTTTTTTCCTTCTCTCCTGCCACTGTCATACCCTTTGAAGATAATGTTTCAAATGTTTAATCAATGTGCTCCCTGTTGCTGATGAAAATTCCTACCCTTCACTATGCATCTTGTGCCATATGCCTCCATATCATTCCATGTCACCATAGTACAGGCCTGAGTTTAAACTTATTGCTTTAATAAGACTACAGGGGGGAACAAAAAAGCCAACAAGAAGAACTCTGTAGGGTAGAACCTGGTTAATTAAAATTTCGTGTTCAGAATTTCTGGTAATTAGTCTTTAAAAAGGAAATGACAATAGAACTCAGCTGGATAATCTAACTATAAGTGCTTATATAAATATTTGCCATGCAAAGTATCTGTGTCTGTTGGTTGTGTTTTTACAATGACTTTCAAGAGATTTAACTGACATACTATATATAATTCATCAATTTAGAGCATATAACTCAATGGATTTTAGTAAATTCATGGAGTTGTGCCGTTATTACCATAAACAACTTGAGAACACCTTTATCGTCCCCTAAAGAAACCTGCACTCTTTAGTGATGAGAGAGTTAACAGGCAGGAAGGGCAGAGGTTCCCGAGCGGCAGGAGGAAATAAACTGCAAGTGGCCGTCTGTTTTCCTTCTCCACACAAAATTAAGAGCGGCTCCTTTTAATTCTGTGTTGAGGACACCGGGTTCTGCCTTGAGCTAACCAACGTGTTTTTCTTATGTTAATGAAACGATGTGTTTGCTTCGGAATTCGCCTTTCTTCAAAATGGTTCTTCCTAAGACTTTTTTCCTTTCCTCAAACCTTGGGCTCCGGCTCAACAAACCAGTATTCCTGTCAACTGTTTGATGGCCTGGGGATGACACACCTCATGCCAACCTATCTCAAAAGTACATATTGTGGGAAAGGGGCCTAGTGCAACTCCTTCAGCCTTCAGGCATCTCTCTTATCTGATTAATAGCTTTCTAACAGACATAAAACACCTTGCTAAAAACTAGGAAGGCAGGCACTCTTTCTGTCCCTTTCTGATGTCTATGTCAGAGGCTTTCTCTATCTCTATTATACTTCAATAAAACTTTGCTACACAAAAAGCTCCAAGTAGTCAAGCCTCGTCTCTGACCCCAGATCAAAATCCTCTCCTCCGGAGGTCACAAATCCAGTGTAACACACAGCTCACAGCAGCAACCTTTCATCCTGGGGGCTTGTCCGGGATCTTCAAGACAAGGAAAGGATGATTGAAGCTCTAGTTCCTTACTCTCCTAGTAAACATGTTTTCTGCTATACTTTACTAACTCTATGGTGTGCCTGTGTGTGTGAAATCAACAACCTTTCACTTACCAGCCCCAGATCAGCCTCAGTTCAGTTCAGTCGCTCAGTCATGTCTGACTCTTTGAGACACCACGAACTGAAGCACATCAGGCTTCACCTGGAATGACCATCACCAACTCCCGGAGCTTGCTTAAACTCATGATCGAGTCGGTGATGCCATCCAATCATCTCATCCTCTGTCGTCCCCTTCTTCTCCTGCTTTCAATCTTTCCCAGCATCAGGGTCTTTTCCAATGAATCAGTTCTTCACACCAGGTAGTGAAAGTATTAAAGTTTCAACTTTAGCATCAGTCCTTCCAATGGATATTCAGGACTAATTTACTTTAGGATTGACTGGTTGGATCTCCTTGCAGTCCAAGGGACTCTCAAGAGTCTTCTCCAACACCACAGTTCAAAAGCATCAGTTCTACAGCACTCAGCTTTCTTTATGGTCCAACTTTCACATCCATACATGACTACTGGAAAAACCATAGCTTTGACTAGACAGGCCTTTGTCAGTCAAGTAATGTCTCTACTTTTTAATGCTGTCTAGGTATGTCATAGCTTTTCTTCCAAGGAGAAAGTGTCTTTTAATTTCATGGCTGCAGTCACCATCTGCAGTGATTGTGGAGCCCAAGAAAATAAAGTCTGTCACTGTTTCCATTGTTTCCCCATCTATTTGCCATGAAGTGATGGGACCGGATGCCATTATCTTAGTTTTTTGAATGTTGAGTTTTAAGCCAGTCATCCTAGTCCTAAACAAACACTGGTCTACTTTCTGTTTCCATAGCTATGCCTATTATGGACAATTTTATAAAAGGAATCGTATAATATGTGGTGTTTCATGTATGGCTTATTTCATTCAGCATAATGTTTTCATGGTTCATCCATGTTGTAGCACAAATCCTTATTTCATTCTTTTTTTGTGGCCAAGTAATATTTCATTGTATAAATATATCACATTTTGTTTATTCACTTACCAATTGATGTCTTTTGGGTTATTTCTACCTTTTTACTATTGTGAATAATGCTACTACAAATATATTTGTATACAAGTTGTTATTTGGACATATGTTTTCATTTCTCTTACCTAAGAGTGGAATTGCTAGGTCATATGGTAATTCTATATTTAACCATTTGAAACTGCTAGAGTGTTTTCCAAAGAAGTTACACAATTTTCTATTCTTTAGGTGGCTTAGAATATTGGAGTGGGTAGCTGTTCTGTTCTCCAGGGGATCTTCTCAACCCAGAGATCAAACCCAGATCTCCCACATTACAGGTGGATTCTTTAGGTGGCTCAACTGGTAAAGAATCCACTTGCAATGTGGGAGACCTAGGTTTGATCCCTTGGCTGGGAAGATCCCCTGGAGAAGGGAACAGCTACCCACTCTAGTATTCTGGCCTTGAGAATTCTATGGACTATACAGTTCATGGGGTCACAAAGAGTTGGACATAACTGAGTGACTTTCACTTTCACTTTCTTTATCAGCTGAGCCACCAGGGAAGCCCAGAAATTAGTGGGGATTTACCAAACACCTCCTGTTTAACCCAACTTCTGTATTCTCTCTCACATTTCCCATGTCAATATATAAACATTATGATATTTAAATCAGGATAAGGATATATCCTCAAATCCCCTCAATGATTTGGGACTGAAATGGGATCTGGACACAATTTTTCATATGGACACTCTTCCTCAAATTGGTTTCCACTCAACAGAACAATCAGAAAAATTCAGCTCCCACTACTGTGTTGGGCAACACATACCAGCAAGTTTCATATCCTAAGATAAAGGAGACTATGGCACTGCTACAAACCTTGCTTTCTGTGCTTTTCACCGAAAAGCCAAAAAACAAAACAAAACAAAAAACCACCAACCAAAAAAATAACCCCCCAAACCTTTCACATAAGGACAAATAATCAATACATAATAAATACATCTACTTCACAAAGAACAAAGACAGGGGCAACCATTCCAGAACATAATAGAATATTTATGGACAAGTCACTGAATACCACAGGATGCTTTAGCAATCCTGAATAGAGAGACTGCCCAATTCCCTAAGAGTGCCAATTATTTTATTGCAACACGAAAAGCACACTGGGCACTTTCCCATATGGCTCATTACCACTTTCAAATCCCTGGGGAAAGTCACTTTGTTGCAGAAGGTCTAAGCAGCATTTCTACCTATCTACCCTCAAAAATATTCAGCTAATTCAAAATCCAAAATAGCCCCAAAGCTCTGAATACCTATCTACACAGATACCAGAAACACAACATACATCTGTGGAGTTTCAATTGACAGATAAATTTGCTACGATTTGAGGCAATGTTTTCTTGATAGAGGAGAACATCTTTCTTCATGTTATTTCTTATTCAAAGTACAACTGAACAGTGCCTTCACAAAATAAAGCCTACAACTCTAAACATCTGAATATTATAAAATCTAATTTGGTACTTGCCAGACAAAACATGGGGAGAGAGAAAGGGAAAGTTTTAATGCTTTAAGTCAAAAAGACTAGTGTGGTTAAACGTTCTACATCGTCAGTCACGAGTTATCAACAGGACTGAAGATCCCATCAATATCTATTACAATGAGAAGAGGTCTCCTAGGACCAAAAATTTTCTACAGCTGTTCTAGTGGCCCAATCAGATATTTTAAAATCTTCATAATAAACATGGCTGGAAAAACCTAACAATCAAACACTTAAGATAAATAAGTTTAAATTATATCCTGCGATGAATGCTAGTCTAATATTCTTTTGTAGTTATATACTTTGGCTCTGTAATAAAAGAAATTCTGGTTATCATTATTCTATAAACTACTCCATCTGTTCCTTATACACATACCAGGATTTCACGGCAAAAGAGATCAAGAAACACCACCAAGATCAGAAAGATTGGTAACCGCTTTTTAAACATTCATGAGGTTCTGTGACCTATAAATTCTTTTCCAGCTAAGGACAGCCATATTCAGAATAAATCATTGCCTGTAAGAGATACATATGCTCTCATAAAAGTTCCCTAGCTGACCATTAGCATGGCCACCTGGCCTTATGTAGTGCTGCCTTTGAAGAAATCCAATCACTTCAGCGGAAGAAATATAAATATGATAATCTTACAGGGGATAGGAAAGGAAGGCAAGAGAGGCTTTTATTGTTGCCTTTCATTCTCTGGTCTGTGTGTCTGCTCTGCTTATGCCTCTTTCATATGAAGGAGGCTTTTAGCAGGTTTCCCTTTTTTCTTTGTAAGTTCAAAAAAGATGAAAGAAAAGTCAGTAAGGAAACCTGCCCTCTTTGGTAAGGTTAAATCAGCAGAATGCCTATGTCATATCCCTGTACAACAGAAACAGCAGGGGCTAGGAATCAGTGACTGGCATGTTTAGTCCTAACTGTATAACTAAGTACCCGGATGACTTTAGCCAAAATACTTAACATTTTTAAACCTCAATTCCCAATTGTCACAGAAGATGTTGGGATGAGGTCATTTATGATAGTTTAAGCCACGTCTGTGCACAAATATGTTATTATTCTCTTCATCCAGAGGATCATTCCCGTTTCTCTTGGAGATTTAAAAAATGAACCAGGAGAGAAGCCCCTTTTCCTTGAGTACTCTGAGGTATTAGGAGCCATAAATACTAGAGAGAATAAGGTCAATAGGAAAAGAGAAATCACAATGGGAGACAGCCAAAACAGTCTTCCTGTATGATTCATCTCTTCTGAGTCACATGAGCTGAGAAACCTCTACTCAAACTTAAGTCAGTGTGAGCTGGCCTCCATAACCAACAACCAAAAGGACCCAGTGTTCTTCCATAAGACTGTATCAGCTCTGTTGACAACTAACCATCACACCTCCTCTCTTCAGGTGAGTTCAGATAGAAACAAGTGAGCCCGCACTGTGTAACAACTGTTCCTTTCCTGCACCAAGACCACAGTTCTAGGATTTTAAGCCTCCAGAGCATCAGAAGTGAAAGCCTCAGAGTGAAGCCGCTGGGGAACAACAGTATTCTTCACTGTAGTCCATAAGCCTAGGTAATCCCAATCATCTAAGCCTATGATTTTTCTTCCTGAATCCATTAGAATCACTTGAGAAGCTTTTTTTTTTTTTTTTTTTAAAGGCCCAAGTCCCTGTCTCTATCCCAATTATAACTTAACTGGTCTGGGTTGAATTCAAGCCATGGACACACTATAAAAGCTTCTCAGGTGGTTCACATAAACAGCCAAGTTTGACCATCATGATCCAAGCCTTTACAACTACATCAAAAACATATCTTGATTGTAACTCTTAACAGTATCATTCTACTGAGTAAATCATTCAGTGGCATTCCACTACATTCTGGATAATTCCAGGCAGGCTTTTTCATAAAGAACTGAAAAGCCCTTTCCTTTCATTGCTTTCCTTAACTTCATCAAGTAAGGATGCTTACTTAACTCATCAAGACCCAGCACTCCACCTCTTCTGGATGACCTCCAGTAACTGCAACTCTGCTCCCTCCCTTCCAGGCTGAGCACTGACTGCACTCATCAATATCTCTGAAATGGACTCCTACCTCTGCCAGGAAGGAGCAACTGGGACTGGACTAGATCTACCAAATCAAGTAGAAGATGGGAGAAAACATATGAGATGGATGTTTTCGGGCATTGTATAATTGGCAGTTCAAGATTCTGAATCTTGAGAGAAGGGAAATAAAGGAAATGAGCCTGAAGGCACTCTCTAGACTGTGGTTCAGGGAGCAGGGAGGGACATAGGTGGATGCAGCTGGCTCCCTGAATAGAGTTGGAATTTTCAGGGCGGAATACAGCAAAGGAGAAAACTATGTGGACAGAAAAAGCTCCGGAAATCTTCCTGGGGTCAACTGGAGATTCTGTTGAACATTAACTATCATCATGTTATTCTGTACTACTCGATTCCATGGTTCATCATTCTGTTTTCTATACCCAGATTAGTCCTATTCGCTTCTACTGTTTTGCCTTTCCAAATGTATGGCATCTACCATCAAGTCCTGGTCATAAACTCTGAGACAAGGACTATAGCTCTTTCTTTCTCTCCCGCAGTGGTCAGTCTAACAAACGTGCACAACACGACCACTCAGAGGGTGCTACTGGGTAAACCAGACTGAGGGTCAGAGCACTGTATGGGAGAACAAAGCAAAAGCACCGATATATATCTAGCTACACAATTCTTTGTACTTGTATCATTTAATCCAGGGGTCAAAAAGCTACAAGTAGGAGTACAAATACAACCCACTGCCTGTCTTTATAAATACGGTTTTACTGGAACACAACTAAGGACCCTTGCTTATGAACAGTATATGGTTGGCTTCCCAGGTGGCACTAGTGGTAAAGAACCCACTTGCCAATGCAAGAGATGCAGAGACTCAGGTTCGATCCCTGGGTTGGGAAGATCCCCTGGAGGAGGCAATGGCAACCTACTCCAGTATTCTTTCCTGGAAGATTCCATGACAGAGGAGACTGGTATGCTAGAGGCCACGGGGTCACAAAGAACAGGACACGACTGAGTGACAGAACAGTGTATGGTCGTCGTCACACTATGACGACAGGTTGCCTCGTTGAGATAGAAACTACATATGGTCAACAAAGCCTTTAAACTCTCAAACAGTAGCTACCTGGCCCTTTACAGGAAAGGTTGCTGACCCCAGATTTAAGTTACAGTGGTTCTCAACAGGCAGGACTGTAAAGCCACCCACTGCCTCTGGTGCTTAGGTTCTTCGACGCTTGTCTGCTGGTACCGATTCAGGATATTACAGTGCAGCCCTGCCAGGCTGGAATGTAAGGGCTTTAGCTTAAAAAAGGTCATATGCTTCAATAGGAAATCCTTTCTACCTATTTACAAAGACCTCTAGAAAAAAATACCTTCTCCTCTTTAACTGTTAAAGGAATGCCTATCTTAGCTTCTTACAGTAAATGTGACTCTTCCTGCATATGTAAGTGGAGTGGACTGTGGAGAACTATATATATATGAAAGTAACTTCTAACACTTAGCCAGTGAATGGTCTCTTAGGCTGAGTATCAAGGGGCCTGTTTCTCATATATATCTTAACATGTCTGAGAAACCTCAAACCAATCATTTAACATTTTCTTGCTGGAGTTCCCTCCTTCCTTAACCATGCACCCAAATATGCTCCCTGGACAGTGTCCCCGTCTAGCTTCCAGTGACATTAGAGGTACAAGGACCTAATGTCTGGTGTACTCTCCAATAGCAATAATATGGGTTTACCCATATTACCTTATGGGAGCTCTGTAGTAACAAACAGTATAATTTTTAAAAACAAGTTAAACTGTATTAAATGAAATAAAGTTACTTACCTGAACTATTAAAGTAGTACTGCTGTCCTGGGTAATCACTATTGGATGGGAAAATGCCTAAAAATGAAGGAAAAAAAAACATTTTAATTGTAGCCATAGGCTCTGCCCTGACCCCTATTGCCAGTTTTACTGAGGTATGATTAACAAATTAAAATTGTACATGTTTGGGTTGGTCATGATTTTTTTAAAAGGTGTACAATGGAATGATTTAATATACATATATATTATGAAATGATAACCACAATTATGTTAATTAACACATCTATCACTTTATATACTTACCATTGTGTGTGTATATATATGAGAAAATGTAAGATCTATTCTCTTAGTAAATGTCAAGTACTATTTCAAGTATTAATAAAGTGCTATTAACTATAGTCACAATGCTGAACATTACATCCCCAGAACTTACTCATCTTATAACTGAAAGCTTGTATCCTTTGACCAACATCTCTGCATTTACCCCACATGCTACCCCCTGGAAACCACTGTTCTACTCTCTGGTTCTGTGAGTTCGTTTTTAGATTTCACACATTGTAAGTGACAACATACTTAATTATCTGGCTTATTTCACTTAGCACAATGTCCTCCTGGTTCACCCACTTTATCAAAAACAGGATTAGAGTTCTTTTCATGACTGATAATACTCCATTATATATACACACATACCACATTTTCTTCACCCATTCATCACACATTTGGGATGTTTCCCTATATTGGCTATAGTGAACAAATGCTCCAAGGAACATGGGAGTACAGATATATCTTCGAGACGCTGATTTCATTTCCTTTGGAAATACACACAGAAGTGGGATTCCTGGATCATACAGTCGTCCTATTTTTTATTTTTTGAGGACCCTCCATGCTATTTTCCATAGTGGCTGCACCAATACACATTCTCACTAACATCCTCACCTAACTTTGTTATCTCTTGTCTTTTTGATGATAGCTGTCTTAACAATTCCTGACTGCGATGGATGTTATAAAGCTACAGTAAACAAAACAGTATGTGCACATGTGTGTGCCCAGTCACAGAGCCGTGCCCAGCTCTTTGCAACCCCCTGGGCTGTAGCCCACCAGACTCCTCTGTCCATGGGATTCTCCAGGCAAGATTAGTAAAGTGGGTTGCCATTTCCTTCTCTAGGGGATCTTCCTGACCCAGGGATCGAACCTGTGTCTTCTTTGTCTCCTGCACTGGCAGGCAGATTCTTTACCACTGAGCCACCTGGGAAGCCCATTGTATACTATAAAGCTATAGTCAACAAAACAGGATGGTACTGGAATAAAAATAGACATGTTGTCTGATAGAACAGAATAGCCCTAAAGCTGTAACTACCAGCCTTTCCAACAATTATTAGCTTCTTTGCAACAAAGCTCAAAGTCATTATAAATAAGTTCTGAACAATTAAAATATATTCTCTTTTGTTTGGGGTTAGTCCTACAGGGAACACAATGTGGTGGGGACAATGAAACTCTAACTTATGCTCTCTGAAGTTCCTTAAGGTTCCTGACAACATAAGATGGTCTCTGCCTTCTAAGGGACCAAGCTTGGTCTTTGAGATCTCTGTACAAGTAGAGATGCTCTGGCTATAGAGAGAACATGCCCCATAACAAGGGTGTTCATGAGCCGTGTTCTTAGCCTTCCTAACGGACTTTCCTGTTTCTTACCCCTAAACACAGGACAGAAAATTCAGCACTGGTGAAGGAAAGGAGAGGGAAGAGTAACAGGGGACACCTTCAGTGTGATGCTCCTTTCCCAGGAGCTACCAGACAGCAGCTTTCATGTATTTTCCACAGGGCTCCTGTGTCACCTCAGTTCTCAAATCACTCTAGATCTTTCTCCTGCTTTACCGGAAAAAAAGGCAGAGATTGCAGGCTATTTGCGAACAGCATTGAAATGTTTCAACTTCTAGTATTCAATTTTCTACTTATTATACTGAAAATAGAATGATATAAAAATAAGTCTCCTTAGAAAACAGGCGAGGCTTCAGGGAGGAAAGTAAAAGTTAAAATGTTACAATTATGGGGACAATCCTCTTTAAAAACAAAACATTTGCCTAAATTTCATAATATGTCTGTAAGAAAGCTTTACTTAACCACTTAATCCTCAGACACACACACACAAAAAGGAAACAAAATACTAGATTCCCAAGAATCATTTCTTTTCCTGTATCAGCACTGAGGACATTTGGGCAACAAAACTCATATCTGGATTTCCATTAATTACGTTGTATTAAAAATATAATAAAACCCTACATTTTCAATACAGGAAGCTCCTGCTGCCTCCTCCAGGTACACACACCAGAAAAACAGTAAGATGCAAAGGTAGGAAAATAAAAATTTGCGTGGATGCAACACAGTCTGTAAAAATCGCCCAAAAGTGAATACAACCAGCTAATAAAGGCAAGGGGACAATGTTTAGAAAGCTTTCTAATATCATGAATATTATATGGTTTGTAAGAATACCACTTATTAGCACAAATAGTGAAAACAAATTATTTATGGTTTAAGAGAAGGTAAAATAGTCTCAGAAGATTCCCCATGAGTAAAAGATGAAATATTGGAACTCATATGGTCTATAGAACAAGTGTTTGCAAAACAGTTTCCTTATAAGTCATGACTAGTATAGCATTTCCAATTAAGAGAGCCAAAAAAGTTATAGGTTTCCTAAGTAAAATAAAGTATTTTCATTGAGCAGCAATTAGAAGGGAAATAATTTTTTAAATTAAAAAGCAGGAGCCACGCTTCAGGAAAAACAGACTTGGTTTGGCCATCCATGAATATATGTCTTGCCTGCCAAGGACCTAGTGGTCATTCTGAATTGTTTAAAATACTGACCTTGTACTTCAGTACAGATTTGTCTTTCTTTTTTTAACTTTGCCTTGCACTTTGAATTCATGGAATATTACAGAAGAAAGCATATTTTAAACCAGCTTTAGTTCTATGAATTTCAAGGAAATAGTGGTTTTCGGTGAGTGGCAACAACTCTGTGGGTGTAAGTGTGTACTTCATTTGTCCCCTAAGAAAGCATCAGGTTTAAAACTGGGGTTTTCAGTCTCCTTTTTGGACCATGAGAGGACCAGTGCCAGCTGGTTCACCTCTTAGTGTAAAAAGAGCCTATTAGGGACTTCCTAAGTTGAATCACAGGGAAACTTGGGGTTGCTTTTATTCCCATTAAAATGAAGATGAACTTCCAACTAGTCAAGCCAAAGGTGTTCTGTGCTTGTGTGCTCAGTTCCTCAGTCGTGTCTGACTTTGCCACCCCATGGGCTGCAGCCCACCAGGCTCCTCTGTCCATGGAATTTTCCAGGCAGGAATACTGGAGTGGGTTGCCATTTCCTACTCCAGGGGATCTTGCCAACTCAGGGAACGAACTAGTGTCTTTTGTGTCTCCTGCGTTGTGGTAGGTGGATTCTTTACCATTGAGCCAATGGAGAAGCCCTGTTCTCCATACCTGTGCACGACTCCATGATCTTCTTCAGAGGCCCATGAGTGTACATCAGTCCAACAAGAATTCCAGCCAGATGCCCGGCAAAGGAAGTCCTAGGAGAGAAGGAGGACCTTCGTGAGTGTTTGCTCTGTTGCAGACTACACACTGTCTTCTCAATGGCCAGGGGCGTGTCAATTAGTCACAGGTGGCAGGCTCTGGTTCTGCATCACATCTTTCATGCGGAGCAGCATTTAACTCCGTCCCAAGGACATCACTTCCTACCTTACAACAACAAAAAAAAGTACAGTGAATAACAAACATAACAGGTTTAAAAGGCAATCTCCCTCCTTGACCAAGAGAAGTGAGCTGGCTCCTTCAGGGCAGCAGAAGCGTTTTTGTCAAGACAACCCATTATACTTCTTCCAGTTCTATGTCTGTAGCTCTTATTAGGAAGTATCAATGAAATCCATTTCCTCTGAATTAAATCTTGAATTAGTCAGCCACTGTGAGGGACAGGTGTTACCTGTGTTCACTGCAGAGTAGACAGCTACAGTATTCCCACCCTGACTAGGGAGGCAGAGAGCAAGAGAAACTTTGCAGAAGAGATTGAGATGTCCACCCTCTTCCGCACCCCTCACATAAATGTGGATCTTTCAGTCCCTCAGCCCCCCAAAAACCCCAAAATGTAAACTTCAAGCTTGAAAGATGAGACAGAGCTTTAAATCGGTTCCACTCTTCTTAAAATAGCGTCTAAGATTAGCAACTGCTTCTAAATATAAATACAAGGCAAGCCCCAGCTAAGTATATGCTGAATGAGTAAAAAGAGTAAATCGAAGATCATCCAGCCTGGCTTTCTGCCGCCCCCAGCTCCTGCTCTCTGTGCAGCCCACGCCCTCCATCAGTTATTTTCCCCAGAGGTGAGGTCTTGTATGTCACGGCCATCCTGTAGGGGCTCACTGACTCCTCTGCTTACAGACACTTTAGCCTGTGCTCAAGGCCTTCCCACTCATGGCCCTGCCCATCTCTTCTCTCCATCCTCATCTCCTACTAAACCCACCCCCACAGCCCACTGCCATACCCTCAAGAGCTCACTGGTGACCCCAAGGCTAAACTGAAGAGTACCCCATCATAAAAACTCTTCACATCTCAGGTGAAGGGTTCCTCTTCCTTTGAAAGTTACCAAGGAGCTGATGTAAACTCCAAGAGCACGGGGACTTTTGTGGTTTACACAGGGGTATCTCGCACACCTAGGATGGTGCCAGGCACAGGACAGACACCCAAATATGTGTGGAATGCATGATTCCAGTGTCCCAGGATGGTTTCAGCAAGAAGAGCAGAAGGCAATTTAAAGTCGTTGTACCTTCAGCCTCAGATGGCTGTGGCACGGGAGGGACTGAGCCATGCCACTGATGCCGTCACCCTCGTGAGATGCAGAATCAAATCCAATATACCTTGTGACCATGGCAGCAAAGGACAGGGGCAAGAGGCCCTTAACGCCACAAGTGAGGCAGCCGCAAGTAACTGTCACGGTCTCAGGGCCAGGGAGAGTTGCTGGCTCGCAGGAAAGAAACAGACAAGGGAGCACTTCAGAGAAAAAGATGAAAGGAAGCCTTGTGTAGTCAGGACGGTCCTGCCCAATAGCCAACTCAATCACACTACTGCCCAAACAAGGCTCTGCATGCGTCTACACACACTGAAGGTCACACCACATGTGGGCGTGCATGTATGCACACACATACACATAATCATTCCTTAAGGATAGCTGTTATTTTCATCAAATATCTCTAACTAACAGCATGTGTGACCTGATAATAAAAACATGGGATCAGACAGTCAGTTTCCCATTTTCAGGGAAGAACAATATTAACTGTGCTCTCCTTTAGATTTTCCAAAAAAAAAAAAAAAAAAACCCAAACTGTACTTATTTTATTCTATTTTTAGGCAAATAAACTCTCCAACTAGTTAGAGGAATGGCAAAGAAAGTGGTGGTTTGAGCAAAGAAGAGGCCAGAATCAAAATTTTAAAAACAGTAACTTCAATTTAACTGAAGAGAATAAAATACATCAATATCTTTGAAAGTTTTCAAGCAAATCTTTATGATAAGTTATACAGCTATAACATGACATGGGAGAAAATGTCAATTTTAAATCCCAACCTATTAAACAATCAGCTTTAAACCTCATTTATAAATTAGAGCATAATAGTTAATATAGTAAAAAAAAAAAAAAAAAGACGTATATTTTGTATTAAGCTTCCCTGGTGGCTCGGCAGTAAAGAATCTGCCTTGCCAATGCAGGAGACCTGGGTTCTGTCCCTGAGTCGGCAAGATCCCCTGGAGGAAGAAATGGCAGTCCACTCCAGAACTGTTGCCTGGATAATCCATGGACAGAGGAGCCTGGCTACAGTCCATGGGGTCACAGAGAGTCAGACACAACTGAGTGACGAAACAACAACATAGTTAAATGAATTTTTTATCTCTCTAAATGGGTTTGTAGAAGTCTAAGCTATAATCACATTACAAATAACTAAGGAAGGGAGGCTAGCAGACCAGAGACTATGTTTCATTCAGTTCAGTTCAGTCACTCAGTCGTGTCCGACTCTTTGTGACCCCATGAATCGCAGCACGCCAGGCCTCCCTGTCCATCACCAACTCCCGGAGTTCACTGAGACTCACATCCATCGAGTCAATGATGCCATCCAGCCATCTCATCCTCTGTCGTCCCCTTCTCCTCCTGCCCCCAATCCCTCCCAGCATCAGAGTCTTTTCCAATGAGTCAACTCTTCGTATGAGGTGGCCAAAATACTGGAGTTTCAGCTTTAGCATCATTCCTTTCAAAGAAATCCCAGGGCTGATCTCCTTCAGAATGGTCTGGTTGGATCTCCTTGCAGTCCAAGGGACACTCAAGAGTCTTCTCCAACACCACAGTTCAAAAGCATCAATTCTTCGGCCCTCAGCCTTCTTCACAGTCCAACTCTCACATCCATACATGACCACAGGAAAAACCATAGCCTTGACTAGACGGACCTTTGTTGGCAAAGTAATGTCTCTGCTTTTCAATATGCTATCTAGGTTGGTCATAACTTTCCTTCCAAGGAGTAAGTGTCTTTTAATTTCATGGCTGCAGTCACCATCTGCAGTGATTTTGGGGCCCCAAAAAAGAGAGTCTGACACTGTTTCCATTGTTTCCCCATCTATTTCCCATGAAGTGATGGGACCAGATGCCATGATCTTAGTTTTCTGAATGTTGAGTTTTAAGTCAGCTTTTTCACTCTCCACTTTCACTTTCATCAAGAGGCTTTTTAGTTCCTCTTCACTTTCTGCCATAAGGGTGGTGTCATCTGCATATCTGAGGTTATTGATATTTCTCCTGGCAATCTTGATTCCTGCTTTTGTTTCTTCCAGTCCAGCGTTTCTCATGATGTACTCTGTATAGAAGTTAAATAAGCAGGGTGACAATATACAGCCTTGACGTACTCCTTTTCCTATTTGGAACCAGTCTGTTGTTCCATGTCCAGTTCTAACTGTTGCTTCCTGACCTGCATACAGATTTCTCAAGAGGCAGGTTAGGTGGTCTGGTATTCCCATCTCTTTCAGAATTTTCCACAGTTTATTGTGATCCACACAGTCAAAGGCTTTGGCATAGTCAATAAAGCAAAAATAGATATTTTTCTGGAATTCTCTTGCTTTTTCCATGATCCAGCAGACGTTGGCAATTTGATCTCATTATCTGCCTAAATTCAGCATTTTCCACTAAAGTCTCATCTCAATACTCTTACTGTCCTTATCATTTCATTTAAGCTATACAGAAGTGTTTTTCTTTTAAAATAAAAAACAAGAAGAGCTTATGATCTTATTCAATCAAAACTGAGAACCTCTCAGGACTTCCCTGGTGGTCCAGTGGTTAAGACTCCACGTTTCCAATGCAGTGGGTGAAGGCTTGATTCCTGGTCAGGAAACTAAGATCCCACCTGCTGCACACAGCATAGCTAACATAAACAACCAACCCCTGAGAAAGTCTCAACATTATACACAGAAAAGGTAAGGATGCCATCCGTGACAGAGGAATCACATGCTTGTCTCAAGAGGTGAGTTAACCTGCTCCATGCTATAGGTAACTGTTTGACAAACCACTGCCCTTCGCCTTCTAAGAGATACCCATGTCATGAGAGAGGAAACAGATGTGCAGACAGGAAACGGAAGTGGAGCTGGGAGCTACCTTCTCCCCGGTAGGATGGGGCAGCCCAGTCCTAGGATTAGGACACTTTATCCCGGCCCCTGGGAGTGCTGGGAAGGAGGCAGGGATAAAGGAGGCCTGGGGCTTTGAGGGAAGAAGACATACCTGGGCTCTCTAATTAGTGGCTGGGAATGTCAAATGTCACAGCTTTAGAAACAGACTGTGTTACTAGGATCATAATGACACATGCTAAACAGATGTTTCAACATTTTTGACATCTGAGGCTCCCCGAGCTCCACAGCAGCCCTCCTAGAAGGTACACTCTTCTCTGCTCTTACTTATACCTGCTGGCTGACACCCCAGGTGGCAGGCTGGGGAAGCTTTGCTTTTAGGAATAGCCTGAGAAGGTCTCAGGCTGGCGTGAGGATTTGGTGGAGACCTTGTCTCCTCCATCCTAATCTATGGCAATTCCTCAGAGACAGAACCGCTGTCCTCAACTCTGCATCCATGACCACAGCTGGTACAGCATCAGCAGCATTGGTGAGTGGCCTAACTCTAGTTCTTAGTAAACAACTCCTGAAGGAGCGGAGAAGTAGAATTAAAATTAACACACAAACGCACACATCTGACCTACAGTACAACTACACTCTAAAAGCACAAGTAACACCGGTCACCAGTGAATAGCTGCTTTAGTATCAAGTTTCACTGGGAGAGACAATGATTGAACACACACTTCCTCCCCGTGCTCACTCCTGCACACTTGGACAACATATTACACAAACCATGTGTTCACTGAACAGAACAACAGCACTAAGTCTATTATTATAGCCAAAAATTGATGACTTAGAAGTTTTGTTTCTTCTCATAGCTCAAGAGGGACTCTTTAGAAAATCCTAACAGCTATAGTCAAACATTGACTGTGATGGTGAGATGTGGTCACAAGAGCCAGATATACCACTGCTGTGTGTGGCCACACAGGTTGTGTGCTGTGTGAACTACAGACAGAAGGCAAATCACCTGTCCAGGGTCTCAGTGGTTCTGCAAAGTAACTGACAGATCTGATATTCAAATCCAGATGCTCCGATCTCACTGTCAGGGAGAGTTAAGTGCTGATATAATTTCTTAACTGGGGGACAATACAATAATCCAGTAGTCCTTTAGCTTGTCCAGGTTCTAAATCCCTTTAAATGTCTGATAAACGCCATGGGTCCTGTCTGTGGCAAGACTCCACATTCACAAGGTATGTCACTTATCATTTTAAGAAGTTCACAGATGCCTTGAATCCTATCCATGGACCTCTGATTAAAAATCCTTGCCTGAAAATAATTCATCACAAACAGAAGAATTTCCAATACCGGCACTAAGTCTAAGCAGTTACATACTCAATTGGAAAAACATTTTGTTTGTATTCAAATCCTAACACAGAGGCAGCCATTTCCTTAGACCATTTAAGTTTATGAACATGTCCAACTTCTTTGTTGGCCCATTGCTCTCTCATGGTGGAACCTACATCTGGGATCAATTTCTTTCTCTCTAAAATCCAACTTTTAGCAATTCTTTCAGTTCAAGTCAGAGAGTAAAAAATTCTGCCAGTCTTTGTTTGTTCAAGAACGTCCTATTTCTGAATCTACTACTGCTGCTAAGAAATGCTCTGACCATTGGACAGTCATTTTTCTACAGGTGATCTGGCTCTTCTCTCAGCCTTTAAGATTTCCTCTTTATGTTAGATTTACTGCCACTGTGGACTGTTCCAGCTGTAAACTGGTTTAATTCCCTCCTTGAGATTTGCTGTTGCTTTTTCAACCCGAGGTCTCATGTCGTTCTATAGTTATGAAAAACCTTCATTGTTTTTCATCCTGTGGACCTCCAGCGATGCAGCACTTCTGTATTGAGCACAGAGTGGGGGTTCAATACGTGTTTATAGAAAAAAACTGAAAAAAAATATGAAAAGCAAATATCAAATCAATGTTGCTACATGTAAGGAATAGTAATAGTGGAAAGATAATTTGGGAGCAAAACTAAGATACTATTGTGGATCAAAGGTCAATTACCTCTCAATAAAGCTGAAGAAAAGATACTATTGTGGATTTTAGTTCCACAGACGATATGCAGACAATATTATTAATACCAGCAGACAGTGTTCTTTCCTACTATGCCAGCATCGGCTGATCCCCACTCCTTTAACAGGCTGAGCTAAGCAGTTATACAAATGTCACACGCGCTGTTGAAGAATCAAAACTAAAGTTATGATCAGAAGCCAGGACAAGCTCTACAGGACCTCTGTTAAATGGCAAACTCTGCCCACAGTTGCAGAGGTGATCCTCTCAGGCACAGTTCAGAAAGCAGGCAATGAATTACTCTAAGACGTGATCTCACCATGGATGAACAGCAAAAGACCTCATTAAGGATGCAACTTGATGGAGACCTGGTCTTGAACAAGGTAAGATGGTAAGGTAGGGTTAAAGACAGTCAGGTAGAAGTGGCCTCTGGTACCGAATGTTCCAGAATTTCCTCCTGTAAAAGCAGTTACTACCAGGCAGGGACTGAGTGGATCAGAAAGTCTGGGGATCTTAATAAAAGGCCCCTGACTGCCATGACAGAAACAAGATGTAGCAAGAATTCTTCAGCTTTAATGAACATCACTATGGAAAATCTTGATCAGATGGCTTCTTCCCAAGATACCCTGTTCTTAAACCATCTGTTTTCTATCTGTGATGCTTTGTTCAACCACAGCCAGACTGTTTCTTTAGCAATGGCACTTTGGGAGATGCCTGAACTGTGTGTCTCTCACCATACCTTCCTCATGCCCTCTCCAGCTCGCTGTGGCCTCAGAAGGAAAAACTAGTCTCCTTCCAGTATTATATCTCCTTAAAGGTAATGCAATCTCTAGTCTCCATGTTGGTTTGATAAACATGGCACCAACCTCAAACATAGAGCTGGGAGCTGACCGCTGACATTTACTTCAGTCCCAGACAAACAAGACCCAGACAAAAATAAGCATGACAAAGGTTGGAGGAGCCTCTCTTGCACAAGCGCTTCCAATATAATAGATGATACCAAGCAATTCCTTGGCTCTCAAGTCCACGTCTCTTAGCCTGGCGGCAAGAGAATCCCACGAGCTGGTTCAAGGAAGTAGCATTCGTTCATTCACCAAATACTTATTGACTGACTACTACATAAACAAGACAGTCACTGCCTCACAGGGCTTATAATTGGTGGGGGAAACAGACACCCACACACACACTAACTGCAAATTGTGTTAAGTGTAGGGAAGTGACTCCACTTTCCCTAGGGTGGTCTGGGATGGCTCCTTAAGTGGCATTTAAAGTGACATACACAGGATTTGAAGCTGGCAGGCCACGAGGCGAGGATGGGAGCCTCTGGCAGGGAAAAGTACATATGGAAGACCGTTGAGGGAAGGAAGAACTTGGTGTTTTAAAAACACTGAGATGGCTATGAGGTGGCTGAATATAGCGAGATGACGGAAACCATGAATTTCAGCATGAGATGAATTCAGAAAAACAGGTAAAAGTTAAGTCCTATAGGCCTTATGTGCCATGTGGAGGAATTTGGGTTATTTCATAAGTACATTGGGAGGCCACCAGAGAAGTTTAAAAAGGAGAATTCTTAACAGTGATCTGTTCTGTCTGCTGAGCAGACTATCAAGTGTCAGCATACCAGGAAGGAGGCTAATGGAGCTCAGTGAGAGGCAGCAGCTTGGAAGAGGGTGGGAGCAGTAAGCATGGAGAGGAAAAGAATGGCTTGAGGTCTATTTGGTGGCCAAGATAAAGGATTTGTTGATACATTCAGTGCAGGGGGTGAGGAAAAGGGAGAAAGCTAGGCTTCTGGCTTGTGTAATGAGACAGATGAGGGAACTACCTACTAAGATGGGGAAAACCAGAGAAAAAGGGGAGCGAAGGGGGAGAATCTAAGAGCTCCATTTTGATGTGTTTACTCTGAGATGCCTGCAAGACAATTAAACAGAAATACTGAGGGGAGTGTTCACTAGATAGTTGGATACCAAGTTGGAAATTGAGAGGAAGAATGATTCAAAATTCATATATTTAACTTTACTTGACTCCTCGAATATCTGTATACATAGGGCCATGATATTATAGCTTTAAGTATATAACATATGAGGCTCCTCTGTCCATGGGATTCTCCAAGGAAGAATACTGGAGTGGGCAGCCATTCCCTTCTCCAGGGTCCTCCTTGACCCAGGAATCGAACCAGGTCTCCTGCATTGCAGGCAGAATCTTTACTGTCTGAGCCACCAGGGAAGCCCTGGTTCTGATGCATTATACGCACACAAATACACATATACATATCTAAAAATAGGAGATACATAGAAATAGCAACCAATAATATGGGGGAAACGAATATCCCTGCTTCTTTGTTCCAAATTTCTTAAAAGAGTGTTTTTACTATGTTGCTGGGTGCTCAGTCATGTCCAACTCTTCGCAACCCCGTGGACTGGAGCCAGCTTCTCTGTCCACGGAATTTCCCAGGCAAAATTACTGGAGTGGCTTGCCATTTCCTCCTCCAGGGCATCTTCCCAACCCAGGAATCAAAACTGTATTTTCCTATGTCTCCTACACTGACAAACAGATTCTTTACCACTGAGCTACCTTGGGAAGAATGTCATTATTTTTTAAAAATATATAAAGAAAACAGTAACTGGACAAGGTTCTTGTTTAAAAGACAACATTTCTTCAGGATGGGGAACACATGTATACCCGTGGTGGATTCATTTTGAAGTTTGGCAGAACTAATACAATTATGTAAAGTTTGAGAATAGAATAAAATTAATTAAAAAAAATAAAAAATAAAAATAAAAGACAACATTTCTCTCATTGATGTGGTGGATAAATCTAACTATTTTTGCTGTTGAGGTAAATTGTTAAGAAAGCTTCCTCCATTTGGCATATGCTAGTGTTTCCAAGTTGACCTCCAGATGGAAATCAAGATCACTAGCTTTGTAGCATTAATAAGGTTCTTTAGAGACTGTGCTATTATTCAAATCCCCTTCAAAACATAATGAGAAGTTGTGCCAAATTAAATGAGAAAAACAGGTAAGTGAAATTACACACACAATAAATGAATAACCCAGTACACTTAACTGGAGCACAGATGTTAGAGTCAGTGTAATTCCCTAAGTGAGGCTGGTGTTCTTTTCCTCACCAGACACTTCATGTAGCTGGCTACCTCCTAGGTTCCCTCTCTCATATCTTCCATATCACTGTTGAGTAGGTTCCATTTGCCCCAAATCTCTCCATCTGCTCTGCACTGCCCTCAATCCCTGTCCCATCCCAGGCTTGAGCCATTTGCAAACGCCTTGATTCCACCCCGCACAGCTTAATATGCACTGTGCCCTTTGCCTAGCTGAGCCCGAGTGAAACAGCCTTCCTGATCACCCTTGACTGCTGCCTCAGGACAAGGCAGGGGCGGCTTCTTGGCTCTTGGAGTATCGTCTGAGTTCCTCCAGCATTTAAGACTTTCTTTGTCTGCAGGTGTGTCTGCCGTTGCCCTGCTGCTTAACCTACTGGTTACGAACCCTATCACACCCAATGACCCCCAAGCCCGAATATTCTTTAATGCTCACTCTGTTTTCTTGTAATGGAATTTATAAATAACATATCTACACACACATTTTTAAAAACACAGACACAACACATATACTCAATCTCAATTCAACGCCCCAGTTGTAAACACTAGAAAATTTTAAATCACACAATAAAATACTATGAATTACAAATGTTCAGGGACTTTCCTGGTGGTTCAGTATTAGTAGCCACCTGCCAATGCAGGGGACATGGGTTCAGTTCCTGGCCCGGGAAGATTTCACAAGCCGTGCGGCAGCTGAGTCCATGCACCACAACTGCTGAGTCCACACTGCGACTACTGAAGCCCCCATGCCCCAGAGCCCATGCTCCCCAACAAGGGAAGCCCCTACTCGCCACAAGTAGAGAAAGCCCTCACAAAGCAAAGCAGACCCAGCACAGCCAAAAATAATAAACGAGATTTTAAAAAAAACGTTCAGGCACACCACCACCAGAAGACACACAAAGTGATCCTTTGTTTGCCCCCATGTACAGAATCTGCATGAAGGAGAGATTCACAAAGGCAGGTGGGGACAGATGGGCTCTCTGTGACTCAAACACCGCGGGCAGGGTTTCATTGGTGACATGACTTTATGGGAGACTTTTGACTCTGAATAATGCAAAGTACAATCTTCTCTTAAGTGACATTTACAATTCAATTTACAATTTTCCTGGAAAAAGTCACTGCCTATTAAATCCATGCCAAAGAGAAAATCTTTGTGTTTACATGAAAAGCACAATTAGGTTTCAGGCTCAGATAATCATAAACAGGTTTTTCACCTACATAAAAGTCCTTTCAACAGAATGGGGGTGTGGTGTATGCAGGACATTCTTGTTGAAGGGGACAGTCCTGCAGGCTGCAGGGCAGCTGGTACCTGTGGTCTTCACAAACCAAGTGCCAGTAGCTCCCCCACTAATCATTATGATACCTGAAAATAACCCTGTAAATTTCCAACATCCTTCCTGGAGACCACACCACCTATCCTAGTGGAAAACCACTAGCTTAGTACACAGCAGATGCTTACGAAATGTTTGTTGAATTGATGACTTTTAATCATTAAGCTTCAAAAATATTTTTCAAAGTACTTTTCATGTGACTACACCAGGCACACATTCCAAGGATTCCAAGTAAATCTACAACATATTGAAATGATACGCAAGAAAACTTCCCACCACAACTGAAATGCACACGGGAAGTCAGACTATTTGAAAGAGGCCATGATCACTTCCACACTGTGCTGCGGCAGAGTAAATGCAACTTGGCACAGGAAAATGCTCTGCCATCTGCTATTACTACAGACGAAAATATTTCTGGATACCACATGAATGGTTATGTGCATATCACCTCCAGAAAGTAAATGTGAAATGAAAGAGAAGTGGGATTGTTTATAGCCTGATTTTAACATATGCTACTGTTATGAAGCAAATCAGCCTTTTAGAGGTATTTTCAGAAGGAGTGTCATAGAAATTTCATGGCCCTATGGTAGTTGGGCTCTTTGAAGCTGTAGGAAGAGACTGGCTTAGATGACCCCAATTAATGACAGTTCATTATGGGGTACACAAGAAGAGAAGGACAGCAAGGAACAGTCTTGGCTGGGAACTGTGGCGGTGACTTCTACACTGTCCTTATACATACCAGAACACCAATGGTAGGCTTCTCTTATCAGGTGGTAGTTTTAATCCACTGGCTCTCAATCCTAGCTCTCAACTGAGACTTTTTTTTTTTTTTAATTTTATTTTATTTTTAAACTTTACAATATTGTATTGGTTTTGCCAAATATTGAAATGAATCCGCCACAGGTATACATGTGTTCCCCATCCTGAACCCTCCTTCCTCCTCCCTCCCCATACCATCCCTCTGGGTCGTCCCAGTGCACCAGCCCCAAGCATCCAGTATCGTGCATTGAACCTGGACTGGCGACTCAACTGAATCTCTTAAAGAGATTTTCAAAGTCATAGTTCCTTGGACACCACTCGCAGAAATTCTGCAGAATTGTTCTCGAGTGGTATCCTGACATTGCTGTTTTGGGGTTACTTGTTGATTATGTTGTTTTTAATTCCCCAGGTGATTTTATGTGTTGGGGTTGAGGCCCACTGATCTTAAGCCAAAATTCAAATTCTAATGATGAGATTTCAGCTGGCATGGCAGGCTAACAAGAAAAACATTTTGAGTGTTGGCAAGACTCTTTACCCTACAATGTACCCCCAGAGAAGTGACATCTGTTTCCCTTCTTGGTAAGTTGGTCTTAATATATTCTGAAAAGCAGCAAGAGAGTAGGTATAGCTTTGAAAATACGTGCAAGGAAACATGTGAACTTACTTCAAAAGATTTACAAGTTTTTTGTTCTTAGGAAAACATGATAATTTAGCTAATACACCCACGTATTCAAGAGAGTCATATAAACATGATCAAAACTGAAGACAGTAAAGAGCTACGGTAATCCCTGAGCCTCTAAATCCAACAGAAAGATTAGGAAAGAAAACTGGATCATAAAGCTAACCTATAATTTCAGAAAAGGTAAATTCCATTTGTGGTTAAATCTGGTCTGAATCAAAATTCTACAAATGCCCAACCTTCACCACGACTTAGAGACCCAGACATGCCATGGACATCACATGCTGCTCCTGTAGCTGCTTTATTGGTATGCCTGTGAGGCACAGTTGATGTTGAACAAGGGCAAAGAACCGCCAGCTGCAACAGTTCTGAAAACCGCCCATTAGAGTAGAATGTGTTTATATAAGACAACATACTAGGCTGAACATCTGGGTGGACAACGTAATCCCAGTGAAGCCATGAGATCCACAGGGGCTCATCTCAGGAGCACTGTCACAGTTGAAGATACACAGTCCCACCTTTGATGGAGGCCCATGCAGGGCAGATGTCCCCTCACCTCCCCTGCTGGCAGCTGGAGCACAGACACAGGACCGATACATGGCCAGTGAGACACACCTCACACCTAATCTTGAGAAGACAGTGCTGAGAGTGCAGTGAGGCGGTGACAATGGCACAAGGGTCGATCCAGTTCTCACAGGTCTTCCTGCAGCCCAATACTTCATTCTTCTCAACAATTCTAGGAGTTGCTTGTCATCCTTCCAGTACATCTTTCCATGGTTAAATATGCCAGAGTTAATTTCTGTTTTCCATCAAGAATCCTAACTGGTAAGGAACAGGTACATATATGGATGACAAGGAGGTAAGTGGCTCTGTTTTCTCTAGAATCACTAGCTTTATGATGACGTAAGACAGGAGCTGTTGGTCTACCCTGTCACTGTGTGGAGAGAGCTCTCCTGAGAAAGAAGCTCTGGTGGACAGATTCTAAGAGGAGCTTGGTGGTTCCTAGTATTCATGCCCTTCATAAACTCTTTCTTCATAAGCATGGATGGGATTGGGACTTGCTTCTAACCTATAGAATAAAGTATTCTACTTCCATGATCATATGACATAAAACTAATTTTTGCCTTGTGAGCAGACTCTTCCTTGCTGGCTTTGATGAAGGAAGCTGCCATATGGTGAGCTGACCTACAGAGAGATTCAAGTGGCAGAGAACTAAGGATGGCCTCCGGCTGAGAGTCGACAGCAAGGCTCTCAGTCCAACAACCCACAAAGAACTGAGTTCTTTCAAAAGCTACATAAGCATGGAAGCAGCTCCTTCCCCAGTCATGCCTTCAAATGAGACCTCTGTGCTGACAGACATCTCTGCTGCAGTCTCATGAGAAAGCCTGACATGTAAGGCTTGAAAATTCTAATAAAAGTGTCAAAAAGGATGTTACCACACTAAAGAAATATTAACCCAAATGTTCAACTCAATGTATGAATTCCCAGTGAGCTGTATTTGGAGAAGGAAATGGCAACCCACTCCAGTATTCTTGGCTGGAGAATCGCTTGGACAGAGGAACCTGGCAAGCTACAGTCCATGGGGTCATAAGAGTAGGATATGACTTAGTGACTAAATCAACCACCATACCCTTGTATTAGATACAGCTCAATTTGTCACGTGTGGGAGAAAATAAAAATACCATTGCAAGAAATAAAAGAGAAAATACATATAAAAGTGGTCCATATAATGCTTAATACACTGGAAGTGTTAAAATGTGAGTGTTAAAAATCCACTCACCTCCTTGTTAAAATTGAGAAACACTATTTTTAAATACTCATTTACTATCTCTAAAGGGCTTCTCAGATGGCACCAGTGGTAAGGAACCTGCCTGTCAGTGCAGGAGACATGGGAGATGTGAGTTCAATCCCTGGGGTGGGAAGATCCCCTGGAGTAGGAAATGACAACCCACCCCAGTATTCTTGCCTGGAAAATTCCATGGACAGAGGAGCCTGGCAGGCTACAGTCGGGACCTGCAAAGATTTGGACCCTATTGAGCGACAGAGCACCTACTATTTCAAGAGCTCTCTGAAATACGTAGATACTTTTGTCCAGTAAGGTGTCATTCTCAGGGGCTCTGATGTCCTCAGACTTGTGTGAGCTTCATCTGCCATTCTTCTACCCACAGAAGACAGCTCAGAGGCACTGAAATGGTGAGAGCTTTTCCAATGAGTCTGATGCTGATTTCAGGACTTTTTCTGTTTATCTTTTTAGTCCTCCCAACAAATCCATGAAATGCATACTACATAACAGATGAGGAACTGAATCTTTGAAAAGTAAAACCAAGGGCCAGGGTTATGAAAGGGAGATCTAAGAGAAAGCAGGAGTGATGCTCAATAACTGTGTGTTGAAAGGAGGAGAACTGAGTAATGCATCTGTACCCAGTACTTCCTCACTGATGGATATACCTTCTTCTTGCTTTTGCTCAGACTTTTTAAGTCTGGGAAAGCATAATTAGGATGTATAATCTTCAATGAGGAACATGAGGATAAGACGCCACACGTGTGACCAGAAGCCATATAACTGTTCATGTAACACAAGTCTAACAATATACTGGATCATGTTTTACCCATAAAACATTTCCCCAAAATGAACTAATGTACTGATTTCTAATTTGTACCCCTCAACAAACTTTTTCAAAACAGCTATGTGTGCCTCCTTCAAATCTACTAAAAGACTTGTTTCACCAGGTGGTTTTAATTTTCTTTACTGTTTTCTAAGATCTTTTGATGCCCGTTCCCCATCCAATCTTTTTTCTTTTTAAAGCGCTGATTCTGAGTTGAACCTTATGAAAACTCAACTGAAACCAGCATGCAAAATTCTATAGAATGTAGATCAAAAGACGTCAAAGTCATCATTAAAAATGAAGACTTCGGAAGAGGATCTTAGAACAACACGGAGCATAGGAAAAACACCCATCTCGTTAGCTGGGCAGTCCACCTCTATGTGGACAGGGAACAACAGCTCTCGTGAGTCATTTCAGGCTAAATATAACAGTGTCCCCTTATCCATGATCGTGCATTCTGAGGTTTCAGCAACCCAAGGTTCAACCATGGTCCAAAAATATTACATGGAAAATTCTAGAAATAAAAAAAATTCATAAATTTTAAATTGTGTGCTGCTCTGAGTAGCCTGATGAAATCTGTCGCTGTCTCGGTCTGTCAGCTACCCTTTTGTCCAGCATATATGTCTGGAGATATTGAGTAGCATCTGGGTTATCAGATCAACTGCCATGGTATACGAGGATTCGTGTTCAACTCACTCTTATTTTACTTAATCACAGCCCCAAAGGACAAGGGCAATTCAGATCTGCCACAAATAAGCCATAAAGTTTTTCCTTTAAGTGAAAAGGTAAAAGTTTTCAACTTAATAAAGAGGAAAAACCGTACGCTGAGGTTGCTAAAATCTGCAATAAGAATGAATCTTCTATCAATGAAATTGAGAAGAAGGGAAAAAGATTTGTGCTAGCTTTGCTGGCACATCTCAAACTGCAAAAGTTTGGCTATCATGGTGTGTGATAAGCATTTAATTAAGATGGAAAAAATATTAAATTTGTACAGTAAGGTACTCTGAAATACCACATTCACACAATTTTTATTGCAGGATATTGTTGTGATTGTTCTATTTTATTATTGTTACTGTTACTCTTTCCAGTAGTTATGTATGGATGTAAGCATCAGACCATAAAGAAGGCTGAGCACAGAAGAATGGATGCTTTCGAACTGTGGTGTTGGAGAAGACTCTGGAGACTGCACTGGACAGTGAGGAGATCAAACCAGTCAATCCTAAAAAAAATCAACCCTGAATACTCATTGGAAGGACTGATGCTGAAGCTGAAGCTCCAATACTTTGGCCACCTGATGTGAACAGCTAACTTACTGGAAAGACCCTGATGCTGGGAAAGACTGAAAGCAGGAGGATGTGAGTGACAGAGGATGAGACAGTTGGATGGCATCACCGATTCAATGGATGTGGACTTGGGCAAACTCCAGGGGATGGTGAGGGACAGGGAAGCTTGGCATGCTGCCGTCCACGGAGTTGCAAAGAGCTGGACATGACTTCGCAACTGAACAAGAGCAACAACAACAACCGTTAATCTCTGTGTCTAATTTGTAAGTTGAGCTTTATCCTCGGTATGTGTGTAGAGGAAGAACATTCATACAGGGTAGAGCATGATCCCTGATTTCAGGCATCCACTGTGGGTCTCGGAACATATTTGCTCAGAAGAAGGGGGTCCCTACTGTACTCAGAACAAGTCAGTCTTGTATTATCTGAAACACCATTACAAAGGATGTGTGTTAAACAGTATATAATCAGTCTGCTCAAGACATTTGATAGCAATCTTGATAGCAATCATATGTGGTGCACTGAGAGACACTGGAGTGCAGTTTATGAATTTTAAATGAACTTTTACCATTTCTTAGGGCAAATCTTTAAAATTTGCCCTAAAACCGCTACAACACAAAACAGCTTAAAGACAGGTGTTTTCAACCACTATGACTTTACGGTCATTTTTCCATCCTGGCAAATACACCTTAAATCTTTTGCCATGAAAGCCATTTAATGCCTAACTCTGAGGTTCTCAGGTTAGAGATCTGACAACTCCAGAACATGACTCAGTTCAGTTCAGTTGCTTAGTCATGTCAGACTCTTTGCGATTCCATGGACTGCAGCACGCCAGGCCTCCCTGTCCATCTCCAACTCCAGGAGTTTACTCAAACTTATGCCCATTGAGTAGGTAATACCATCCAACCATCTCATCCTCTGTCATCCCCTTTTCCTCGCGCCAATCTTTCCCAGCATCAGGGTCTTTTTCAGTGAGTCAGCTCTTCGCATCAGGGGCCAAAGTATTGGAGCTTCAGGATCAGTCCTTCCAATGAATATTCAGGACTTATTTCCTTTAGGATGGGCTGGTTGGATCTCCTTGCAGTCCAAGGGACTCTCAAGAGTATTCTCCAAACCACAGTTCAAAAGCATCAGTTCTTCGGTGCTCAGCTTTCTTTGGGAGAAGGCAATGGCAACCCACTCCAGTACTCTTGCCTGGAAAATCCCATGGACGGAGGAGCCTGGTAGGCTGCAGTCCATGGGGTCGCTAAGAGTCAGACACGACTGAGCGACTTCACTTTCATTTTTCACTTTCATGCATTGGAGAAGGAAATGGCAACCCACTCCAGTGTTCTTGCCTGGAGAATCCCATGGACGGAGAAGCCTGGTGGGCTTCAGTCCATGGGGTCGCACACAGTTGGACATGACTGAAGTGACACAGCAACAACAGCTTTCTTTATAGTCCAACTCTCACATCCATACCCAAAGATAGCCTTGACTAGATGGACCTTTGTCGGCAAAGTAATATCTCTGCTTTTTATATGCTGTCTAGGTTGGTCATAGCTTTTCTTCCAAGGAGTAAGCGTCTTTTTAGAACATGACTAATACCACTATTAGTGCCAAACACCCGAGGGAAACAAAACCAAATATGAGCCATAGTAATGACCATCATGAAGAAGAAAATTCTTCTGCCTTCAGAAAACCTGTAGTTCTTTATGGGCAGGAAGAAGAACTGTACACAGGATGATGCATGCCACTTAGCTTTATCCAGGGATGAGCTTTCCTGGATGAGATCAGGAGAAATATGAGAAGAGTGATGAATCAATGAGAAATGTGGTGAAGACTCATAATAATCCATGACCCTTACTTTTTTACTCCCAATTAGACTCTCAAATCAAGGAGAGGACTTTTAATCTTCCACAAGGTTACTCAGACACCAACTGTCTGGATGGGCATGCTCTGAGGACTCTGACACTTACTCAAAGTGAACTACCTTCCACATGGACTCTTTCCTCATCCCTCAGTCAGCAGCACACAAGAGGGAAGAAAAGGGAAGGAGGCTGCCAGGAGTCAGCCATCAGGACAGACAAACCAGACACCGCTCCTGCCGGAAACCTATTTCACCATAAGTACACACGATGGCTTCCAGGTGACCAAGTGGCAGAGAACCCGCTTGCCAGTGCAGGAGACGCAAGAGACACAGGTTCAGTCCCCAGGTAGGGAAGAGCCCCTGGAGGAGGAAATGGCAACGCACTCCAGTATTCTTGTCTGGAGAATCCCACAGACGGAGGAGCCTGGCGGGCTACAGCCATGGGGTCACAAAAGAGTCAGACACAACAGAACATGCATACACACACACACACACACACAAGACACCTATGCTTAAATAACTTCAAGGCAATTTTCTAATGGGAAAATGTAAAAAAACAAAGAAAGAAAAAACAGTAACAGTGAATTTCCATCAACACTACACTGGTTATTAGTAAAAAGATGGATTGGATAGTGTTCATTTTTAATTCATAGACTCTACTTGTATATTCAGTACAAAAGAACACTGCGAGTTTATAAAGCCGTTTTTCTACCGCCTGCATAGTACTGAATTATTTAAAACTCATTTGAAAAACACACACACCTGACAGTTTTTAAAATACCATTTGACAACAACGTTTTCAACATCTATAAAAATATGTGCTAGAGAAGCAGACTCTGTATACAGTCTTTCACTATCAAGTCCTTAAGTATTTTTACCCGCTGGAGCAGCACACTTCACAAAATCTCTGGAGAGGAATAGGAAGCAATGCGAGCCTTTGTTCAGAGTTCAAGTTACTTGGTCTATATCATTCGATGAATGCATGCCACCCTCCAAGTAAAATCAGCTGGTTCATCAAAATCTGCACAATGTCAGGACTTCCCTGGTGGTCCAGCAGTTAAGACTCTGTGCCTCCACAGCAGTGGGAATGGGTTCTACCCTTGGTTGGGGAGCTAAAGTCCCACATGGCACTAAAACAAGAAGTTCTAAACAAGAAAAAAAAAAAAAAAAATCTGTGCATTCTCAGCTACACTGGGACATCTTCCCTCCAAAGTGACAGGATTTAAGTCCTCACAAACTGACACTTGGTAAGATCTCATCAAATAAATTCTACAAGTTTGTATGCAATACTGATGTTGGAATACCTCTTGGAAACTCAGAGAATTGTAAAAAATTACATACCCATATTATTTGTTCCATAATGTTTTCTTTTATAAAGAAATTTTGGGTTTAATGAGTCCAAAATTTTAATAATCAAAAAAGCTATCTCTTAATACAGGGAAAAAAAGTTTATGAAAACATACATCCATTTGAAAGTATTTCCTCTTCATCAGGGAGTTATTTAAATTTCCAAGTGATTATGAGTAATTATTGGGATTGTTTTTTTTCCTTTTACTCAAATTCAGTCTTTTTTTCCCCCTAAGTATTTGTGTATTTAGCTGCACCAGGGCTTAGTGGCAGCACGTGGGATCCAGTTTCCCAACCAGGTAGTGAACCCAGGCCGCCTGCATTGGGAGCTCAGAGTCTTAGCCACCGGATCACCAGGGATGCCCCTCGTATTTACTTTTTTAAGTCCTTATCATTACTTTGTGATCAGATAATATAGCCTATAAAATCTCTGCAGTTTTAGAGGTGATTCAAGCTGCCTTTGTAGCCAGTGCACAGTCCCTGTTTATCTCATTATCTGATGTAGGAACGTGTGGTCTCTCAGGAGGATGAGATGAGCCCAGGGGCACTTCCACCATTCTAGCCCCATTGCTGAGCTGCCTCTCAGCCTCCTGAATGTCATTTTCTCTTTGCCCATTTGAATGGACGCTGCCTTCTAACTAGGCACTCAGGTTTTACACCTGACTTCTTTCCATGCTAGACTTCTGAACAAGGTCAGTAACTCAACTTACACTTTGCCTATTATCTTTAATTGGGCTAGTCACCTCAAAAGTGTCTTTATTCAACAAACACACATTTTACTGAGTAGCTATGATGTACCAAGCACTATTGTAGACACTGAGGATACGCAGAGAACAGAATAGATGATAGCTCTGCCCTCCTGGAACTTGGGAGGGACAAGAAAGTTAAGGATTATGCAAATACGGTGTTTATATTTTAATAACTCAAGTCTTTCCATGTAAATAATGCATGCTCACTATAGAGAATCTGACCAAACACAGTTAAAGAAAAATGATAAAATTCCACAACATTAACACTAATTATATTGTTATTTGTTTTTCCTTAGCCCTTTTTGTGACTATTCTTAGTTTGGAAAAAAAAATTGAAACCACATCACATGTAACACTTTGTATTCTACTTTCTACTCAACTTGAGGATCTTCCAATTCTATTAAGATAATCTCTGAAAATAGCATTTTAATGGCTATATAATATTCTACTACATTATATTTTAACTATTTACCTGTTATTGGATTGTTAAGTGGTTTCCAATTTTCCAACACTTTATGACAATAAATACGCTTACATCTATCGTTTTTTGTATTTACTGTTATTTCTAATTTGGACAATTAGACAAAAAAGTAATTATCAAATTAAAAGGTATAAACTTTTGACAATTACAAAAAAGTAATTATCAAATTAAAGGGTATAAACTTTTTGCAGCTTTCAATACATATCACCAAATGACTTTTCAGAAAGTTTATACCAAGATACAGCACCAACAGAAGTTTATGTAAACTCTCATTTTACCAAACTCTTAACAACAGTGATAATCTTTTAGTCTTATTGGTTTAATAAGTAAAGTAGCCCATTATTTTAATATTCATTATTTGGTCAATAATGAATTTTTGTCATACATTTATTAGGTTACGCATTCATTTTTTTTTCTGTTAACAGCCTATTGATGGACTTTTTCTTGCAATTAGTACCATTCACCACAAAAATATGATCTTCTTTTTCCAAATATATTTCTAATATATTTTTGGTCTTTTAACTAATAGTATATTTGGACCTAGAGAAAATTGCTTTTACCTACATTTGAGATTGTGTTATTGTTTTATGTTTAGAAGTTTCCTCTCAACTCAAGACCTGAAAAATTTACCTCACTGAAATTTCTTAGACATTTTTTAGATGCTATTTTTTAAATCTTCTAAACATAATACATGAAAGTTGTTTTAGGCTATAGTGAATTAAAACTATAAGTTGAACAACAACAGTTTCTTGAACAACAACAGTTTCTTCCAAATGGTTAAAGTCTTCTTCAAGTACCATTTGCTAAATAACCCTTATTATCCCCACAGATTTATGATGTTATCTTTATTACGTTCATGGCTTATTTTGCCCTAAAAAGATGCAGGGGGAAAAAGTATGTCTTAGAATCAAGAAACTATGGTAATATAAATCATAAAGGAGACATATATTGCTGGAAATAAAATTTGTTATTTATTTGACCTGTGTGTTATAAACAACTGCAAAATTAAAATGCTCTCCTCTTGAATTCAGAGGGGAACAATGTCCATTTAAAGAGAGATAAATTAGAATCAAATTATTTTATCTCTCATATAAGCTAATGAGAAGCCAAGTTGAAATGGAAGGAACATTCATGTAGTCTGAAGCCTGCTCTCAGCTGGTTATCATGGAATAATTGATGCACTAATGATTTCAATTCATAGCACCGACTGTCTTCATTTTGCATAATTTAAACCAAACCTGAATGTAAATGGAAAACAGTCCTCTTGACTATTTAACTCCCAAGACTTTTAACTAAAAATCATTTAATCCTGCAGAAGAGGAGGGGGAAATTAGCAAATATAAAGAGCTTTCTATTTAAAAACATTCCTTCTTATACTGAAATGGGAAGAATTAAGTAAATATACCACAAAATCTCCAGAGATGTGATTTATCATCTTACTAGTTGAGAGTGAACTCTGTGTAACATTTATCTCCAATAAATGTCTCCTGAAAAAGAGATCCAAGTAGACCTAAGTGCACATTCTAAATACTGATACTCCCAAGGGAAATAAATGTACTATACTTCACAGGGCTCATTTTTTTTAATGAAAAAACTATTAGTAAGAAAACAATCAACTCAAAATAATTGCTGCAATTGGTAATTAACTTTTCAGATCAAAAAACACATTTTCCTGTAAAACACATTACACAGGGCTCTTTAATTTAATAAGATGCAGCTATTAACTTATGGCATATCACTTTTTTAATTTTTAAAAAGTTTCATCTTTTAAAACTAACTTGTAGTCATCATTACCTGAGACAGTCAGTATAGTAAACCCAAGCTTTGCACCTGTCACCAAGTCACCAGAATTGATCATTAACAAGCCTAGTTAGTTAAGTACAGATTAGGTAGGTATTATCATCCACAAACCCACAATTACATCACAGCATGATGGCCAATTAGTTTCAACCTGCGCAGTGAACCTTATTCCAGACAACTCTGCACTCAACTGGAAAAACAGCTGCTTCCTCATTTCTGCCTACTGTTCTTCTCTGTTATTCTGAGCCAACAGATTGGGTGAAGCAGGTCTGAAACAAGGTCTGAGTAATTTACGGACAGCAGGAGTCCTCCACGCTAGTGTGCTCTAGTTGGGATGGAAATTTCTCATATCTACCTCTGTGTATGACGTGCACATCTTACAATGGAACCACAGCAGTGCCATTTAAGAAAAGACAAGACATGTTCATACACATAAATTAAAACTTACTTAGAGGAATGGGGGTTCAGGATGGGGTACACATGTACACCCGTGGCTGATTCAAGTCAATGTATGGCAAAAACACCAGAATATTGTAAAGCAATCAGCCTCCAATTAAAATAAATTAATTTAAAGAAAAAAAGAAAACAAAAAACTTGCTTAGAAATCCTGCCAATGGTTAACTGAACACTGCTTCTGAATCACAAGAGGGCAAATCAAAGAAGTTAATGCTTATACAAATGGACATTTAGGAAAAATAGCGTCTAACTATGACCAACCTAGACAGCATATTAATAAGCAGAGACATCCAGATGGGTGACACTGAAATCAGATTGATTATATTCTTTGCAGCCATAGATGGAGAAGCTCTATACAGTCAGCAAAAACAAGACCGGGAGCTGACTGTGGCTCAGATCATGAGCTCCTTATTGCCAAATTCAGACTTAAATTGAAGCAAGTAGGGAAAACCATTCAGGTATGACCTAAATCAAATCTCTTATGATTATACAGTGGAAGTGAGAAATAGATTTAAAGGACTAGATCTGATAGATAGAGTGCCTGATGAACTATGGACGGAGGTTCATGACATTGTACAGGAGACAGGGATCAAGACCATCCGCATGGAAAAGAAATGCAAAAAAGCAAAAGGGCTGTCTGGGGAGGCCTTACAAATAGCTGTGAAAAGAAGACAAGTGAAAAGCAAAGGAGAAAGGAAAGATATAAGCATCTGAATACAGAGTTCCAAAGAATAGCAAGAAGAGATAAGAAAGCCTTCCTCAGCGATCAATACAAAGAAATAGAGGAAAACAACAGAATGGGAAAGACGAGAGATCTCTTCAAGAAAATTAGAGATACCAAGGGAACATTTCATGCAAAGATGGGCTCGATAAAGGACAGAAATGGTATGGACCTAACAGAAGCAGAAGATATTAAGAAGAGGTGGCAAGAATACACAGAAGAACTGTACTAAAAAGATCTTCATGACCAAGATAATCATGATGGTGTGATCACTCACCTAGAGCCAGACATCCTGGAATGTGAAGTCAAGTGGGCCTTAGAAAGCATCACTACAAACAAAGCTAGTGGAGGTGATGGAATTCCAGTGGAGCTATTTCAAATCCTGGAAGATGATGCTGTGAAAGTGCTGCACTCAATCTGCCAGCAAATTTGGAAAACTCAGCAGTGGCCACAGGACTGGAAAAGGTCAGTTTTCATTCTAATCCCTAAGAAAGGCAATGCCAAAGAATGCTCAGACTACCACACAATTGCATTCATCTCACATGCTAGTAAAGTAATGCTCAAAATTCTCCAAGCCAGGCTTCAGCAATACGTGAACCGTGAACTTCCAGATGTTCAAGCTGGTTTTAGAAAAGGCAGAGGAACCAGAGATCAAATTGCCAACATCCGGTGGATCATGGAAAAAGCAAGAGAGTTCCAGAAAAACATCTATTTCTGCTTTATTGACTATGCCAAAGCCTTTGACTGTGTGGATCACAATAAACTGTAGAAAATTCTAAAAGAGATGGGAATACCAGACCACCTGACCTGCCTCTTGAGAAACCTATATGCAGGTCAGGAAGCAACAGTTAGAACTGGACATGGAACAACAGACTGGTTCCAAATAGGAAAAGGAGTACATCAAGGCTGTATACTGTCACCCTGCTTATTTAACTTATATGCAGAGTACATCATGAGAAACGCTGGGTTGGAAGAAGCACAAGCTGGAATCAAGATGACTGGGAGAAATATCAATAACCTCAGATATGCAGATGACACCACCCTTATGGCAGAAAGTGAAGAGGAACTAAAAAGCCTCTTGATGAAAGTGAAAGAGGAGAGTGAAAAAGTTGGCTTAAAGCTCAACATTCAGAAAACGAAGATCATGGCATCTGGTCCCATCACTTCACGGGAAATAGATGGGGAAACAGTAGAAACAGTGTCAGACTTTCTCTTTTTGGGCTCCAAAATCACTGCAGATGGTGACTGCAGCCATGAAATTAAAAGACGTTTACTCCTTGGAAGGAAAGTTATGACCAACCTAGACAGCATATTCAAAAGCAGAGACATTACTTTGCCAACAAAGGTCTGTCTAGTCAAGGCTATGGTTTTTCCAGTGGTCATGTATGGATGTGAGAGCTGGACTGTGAAGAAGGCTAAGCGCCAAAGAATTGATGCTTTTGAACTGTGGTGTTGGAGAAGACTCTTGAGAGTCCCTTGGACTGCAAGGAGATCCAACCAGTCTATCCTAAAGGAGATCAGCCCTGGGTGTTCTTTGGAAGGAATGATGCTAAAGCTGAAACTCCAGTACTTTGGCCACCTCAAGCAAAGAGTTGACTCATTGGATAAGACTCTGATGCTAGAAGGGATTGGGGGCAGGAGGAGAAGGGGACGACAGAGGATGAGATGGCTGGATGGCATCATCGACTCAATGGATGTGAGTTTGAGTGAACTCCGGGAGTTGGTGATGGACAGGGAGGCCTGGTGTGCTGCAATTCATGGGGTCGCAAAGAGTCGGACACAACTGAGCGACTGAACTGAGTTGAAGGTCATGATGGTTGCATGCTCTCTCTCTTTCGGTCTCTCTGTTATGTGAAGACCCAGTAAGAGGATAGCCATGATAAACTACGAAGAGACTCCTCGCTAGACACCAACCATGCTGGCACCTTCATCTTGAACTTCTAGCCTCTAGAACTGTGTGAAAATTAAATTCTGTTATTCAAGCCATCCAATCTATAGTATTTTGTTATGACTGCCCAAGCTGATTAACAAAGGAGCCTAAGGAGACATGAAATGTCACACAGGAGTCCAGTTAAGAACCTAGAACAACAACAACAAAAAAAAGAACCTAGAACAGAAAAAGGACATCAGGTAAAAACTAGGGAAATCTGTATAAAGGAGTTTAGTTAATAATTATGCATCATATTGGATCATCAACTGTAACAAATATACCATACTAACGTTCAGTTCAGTCCAGTCACTCAGTCATATCCGACTCTTCGTGACCCCATGGACCGCAGTACACCAGGCCTCCCTGTCTATCACCAACTCCCGAAGTTTACTCAAACTCACGCCCATTGAGTCGGTAATGCCATCCAACCATCTCATCCTCTGTCCTCCCCTTATCCTCCTGCCCTCAGTCTCTCCCAGCATCAAGGTCTTTTCAAATGAGTTAGCTCTTTGCATCAGGTGGCCAAAGTATTGGAGTTTCAGCTTCAACATCAGTCCTTCCAATGAATATTCAGGACTGATTTTCTTTAGGGTGGACTGGCTGGATCTCCTTGCAGTCCAAGGGACTCTCAAGAGTATTCTCCAACACCACAGTTCAAAAGCATCAATTCTTTGGTGCTCAGCTTTCTTTAAAGTCCAATTCTCATATCCATACATGACATTAAGATGTCAAAATTAGGTGAAACTGGGTGCAAGTTATGGGGGAACTTTCTGTATCTCTTTACAATTTTTCTGTAAATCTAAGGCTATTCTAAAAAGTAAAATTTATTTATTTAAAACATACAAATAGGTAAAACCTGTCTTCAGTCTACTCCTAAAGCAACCTATCAGATTTCTTATTTTCAGTGTAAAAGACTTTCTGTCCTTAGCTATAATTTAAGTCTTTATCGATTAATATCAGACAAAAAAAATCCCCATAAACACTAAGTTATTATTTGTGTGTGCCTGCTCAGTCACAACCAACTCTTTGTGACCCCATGGACTGTAGCCCACCAGGCTCCTCTGTCTGTGGGATTCTCCAGGCAAGAATACTGGAGTGGGCTGCTATTTCCTTCTCCAGGGGATCCTCCTGACCCAGGGATCAATCAAGTCTCCTCTGTTACAAGTTAATTTTTTACCACTGAGCCATCAGGGAAGCCCCAAGTTATTATTTACGTAACTTAAAACTGTACTGTGTACTTAAGGTCCCTTAGTATATGTAATCTAATAAGAACCCCTTGAAATTCAGTATCACCACTCATTAACAATAAACAATTAATTTATTCATATTGTTCAGTCACTAAGTTGTGTAGCGTCTTGAAAGCATGTTGGGGACACAAAGATAAGTCATGGACAAGGAAATAAAATTTATTAGAAAGGAATACAAAGTTGTCCCATTTCACTAACAAAAGATTATAAACAACAGTAAGGAAACAATTTTTGTTATGTATCAAATTAAAAAAAAAATATTATAGCAAATATTCAGTCTGGTCAAGAAGTGGAGAAGTAGGCACTCCCATATGCTGTTGGTGGGCTGTAAATGAGAACCAGCTTAGAGAAAACAAGTTAGAAAAATGAATAAAAGAGCCATGAAAAATAGTTCAAACCCATGAACTGATTCTGGAAATCTACTCCAAGGACATATTCAGATCTGGGAGCCAAGACTAGCAAATAATGCTTTAATAAACATTCTCACTTCTAATTTGCATGATTAGGTAATAAAATTAGCATGTAAAATTAGTGAATGAGAAAATAAGGAAACTACAACACGAATCATTATACAACCATTAAAGCTGAGGCTTCGGAAGAGCTGAGCTTGTAACAAGTTAAACAAGAAAGTAGGAAACAGAATTGAGTTTGAGGGGAGGGGTGTGCAATGGCAGAATGCTGAAAGTGGTTTTCTCCGGGTAGGAGATTATGGGCAATTTGTGTTCTTTATCTGTATATATTTTGAACTTTCCTACAGTGAATACCCCTTCGTGGATCACAGCCTTATCAAGGCGAAGGGGCTTGAGTAACTCAATGAAGCTATGAGCCATGCCATGCAGGCATGAATATACTGGTTTTCAATTAGGAGCTGAGAAATTAGGTTACACTCTCATTTGGCTACTGCTTTCTTTTCAGTTTAATTCTTTAGGTAATATAACCAGATTTTAAAAGAAACTGTTACACTAAATCTCTCATTAAAAAAAAGAAGAAAACACAGTAATCAGATAAAATTCTTTTCTGCTCTTGATGCACTTCCTATTCAGCTTGAGGCTCTTCGTTAAGTGGTCAGGGATGGTTCAGCTGTCCAGGACAAGGACGGGCCTTCTCTCTTGCCACAAGCTTGGACTCCAGAGCCAGGGAAATGATTTATACACTCCTCTGTCCCTCAAAAAGTTCCAGGCCTAACGGGAGGGAAAGTTCTCTGCCTCCAAAGTTCTCATTCTCATCTCATAAAACCTAACCCTAGGGAATCATTGCTTTCGTTAAGTACTGCTCTCACCTTGAGCTCTGTTCAACTGTAAGCCCTCCTGGGAGACAAACAAACTCACTCACTCTTTCTATAACTCACGCAACTTTCCCTTATGGGAGCCTGTAAAGAGAGAAGGAAGGAAATGTATAAATGGACACCCAAGGAATGCAGAAGAAGAATCTGCTCAGGAGAGTCCTGGAATGTTGACTCAAGCTGAACTGCTTAACAGGCTGTGAAAACATGCTTCCATGAAATAAAACAGAGGGTGAGTATCAATTCTATATACATGTGTCATCCAACTTTAGTAGAAAAATGCAACCGTGCCAGTAGATACAAAATAAAAGATGTCATTGTATAATATAAACAGAAAAACAATGCTTCAGAAAATGCTCACCCTGGCCAATAAATACATTTGTATATATACACATACACAAACACACCAAACAACCTGGCAACAATACATTATACCTACTAAAAAAGTGGGTTTTTAAAAAAAATTATGGCCCCTCCAATACAGGTCAATTTGCGTTAAAACTGACAAAAATGACATGATGAATTGGTATAACTTCTTGAAAAAACAGCTTAACCTACACTTGGAAAACAGGAATCTCTTACGGCTGCCGTCTCTCCTCTCAGTGAGCTGCCACTACCCTCCCTGGCCCTGAGAAGACCACGGTTCCTCCTTAGCTCTCATCCCTCAGGCCATTTTTAAAAACTTTTTACTTTGTATGGGAGTATAGGCAATTAACAATGTTGTCAGAGTTTCAGGTGAACAGTGAAGGGAGTAGGCCATATATACACGTATCCATTCTCCCCTAAACTCCCTTCCCATCCAGGCTGCCACATAACATTGAGCAGAGTTCCCTGTGCTATACAGCAGGTCCTTGTTGGTAATCGGTTTTAAATATAGCAGTGTGTATGTGTCCATCTTGTTAAAGGAGCTTTCTCTCCAAAGCACAATTAACTTGGGTATCATTGGATTTACCCATTTGTCATTTGCTTGTTTACACAAACTCCCAAGGTGTGTTTTAACCCTATATTCAGTTGGGTTTTATTTTCTACTAAGCTATTGGAAATGAATCTATCAATATATTAAAAAGCTTGGAAAGGAATGTTGCACTTTTGGGCAAAATGTGTTAACTTTTATACTTCATCGTCTCCTTTGCTCTAGACTAACCCTTTCTCTTGAATTCCAAAGGATTTTTAAGAATAATGTTTATAACTGAGCAATCGTTACTAGCAATTCTGATTTAGGTAGGTGAAGTCTAAATCTGTGAGCACACATATCCATATAGACAGCTATCTGGAGAGCTGGCATGATTATTAATTAATAAGTCTTGTGAATTACTACTTATTCTAATGAAAAACAATAAATTGGCAGAAATCTGTCATCACAGCCTATTCTCATCGTCCCTCAAGACCCGGCAATCTAAAGCTCTTCCACTGAAGACAATAAATGTCCCGGACCTTAGAGTAAATGCATTTAACTCTAGTTTAAGCAACTAATAGCTGCTTTAAAGCAGCACCTCCCCAAATTTTTGTACTGTCCCACACTAAAAATACACTTTAGAAATGCAGCACACATATACCTAAAACAAAAGTGCCTGGAAATAACACCCTTACCACATTCAACACTGGTCTGTCTTTCTCTTTTCTTTCCTCTCTCCCTTCCTTCCTTCCTCTCTTCCTTTCTCTCTCTTTCAAACGCTGCTTGGGTCTCACTACACTGATTTCAGAACCCTTTAAAGGATTAGAACCCCCAAGTGCCAACCGCTGCTTTAAAGCCCTGTTACCTGATGGGGGATGCTGTCGTGACCCACGGTACCACAGCATCCCAGCATGCATTCCTCCCCAAGCTGCCCTCCTTGGCTCTCTTCCACCTTCACTCCAGACTCTCTCCCATACTGTCCTTTGTACTCCTCTGCTTTTCATTCTACTTTCCCCACTTCTTTTTCATTCACCTGTCTGGCATTACACAGGACAAATCTCCCCACATGCAGAGGCATAAAATAACACTTGCTTTCTTCCACTTGCAGATTCTGTGGGTCAGGAATTCAGGAAGCACACGGGTGGCTGGTGTCGCCCCCACCATGTTGAGGCTGGGCTGACACACGGCTGTTTCTAACAGCCTTTCACTCACGTGTTGTGTGCTGCTTGCTCACAGCATGGGTGAACCAGGGAATGTGGGCTCCATGGGCCAGTGTTGCCGCTCATAAGGCAAAGGACTTCTTGCTTCAGAAGTAGCATGGCATTTCTGCTGCCATCTATTGACTGCAATGAGCCACAAACCCACTCAATTCAGGGGGAGGAGCCCCAGACCCCATCTTTAAGTGAAGTTCTAGAAGAACACGTGGGACAGGAGACAATGTAACCATCATCGTCCAAATTGTTATTCCTCAACCTCATTCCTAATTCCCAAGGCAAAAGTCCAACAGACTGCTAGGAAGCTAACTCCACAGAGGTGTCAACTGGCACTCAAACACAAGGTATGCCTTTTATGTTCCCTATCCCAGCACTACTGGGGAAGAAAGAACATGCGTGTTGCATTTTAGATGAATATGCCAGAAGCACCTTATCACAAAATGTAAGCAAGGAGAGAACTCAAAGCAGGACCAGAGTTCCCTGCATCTAAGTTCATGTGGAACAGAACTTATAATCAGTCCCTGTAATGACAGAGACAAGTGGCCACTCTCCTTCGGACAAAGTGTTAACAGTTCAGGCTAATTAGGAATTGTTAATTAGCGATTTCAATGGTTACATGTGTTCTTGCATACTTCACTGCTTCCCTTTCTCTCCCAGCCCTGGCTGCATGAAGCTACCATCTTTCCTTTCATACAAGTTAATGATCCAGCAATCCCACTGCTGGGCATACACACTAAGGAAACCAGAAGGGAAAGAGACATGTGTACCCCAATGTTCATCACAGCACTGTTTATAATAGCCAGGACATGGAAGCAACCTAGATGTCCATCAGCAGATGAATGGATAAGAAAGCTGTGGTACATATACACAATGGAGTATTACTCAGCCATTAAAAAGAATACATTTGAATCAGTTCTAATGAGGTGGATGAAACTGGAGCCTATTATACAGAGTGAAGTAAGCCAGAAGGAAAAACACCAATACAGTATACTAACGCATATATATGGAATTTAGAAAGATGGTAATAATAACCCGGTGTACGAGACAGCAAAAGAGACACTGATGTATAGAACAGTCTTATGGACTCTGTGGGAGAGGGAGAGGGTGGGAAGATTTGGGAGAATGACATTGAAACATGTAAAATATCATATAAGAAACGAGTTGCTAGTCCAGGTTCAATACACGATACTGGATGCTTGGGGCTAGTGCAATGGGATGACCCAGAGGGATGGTATGGGGAGGGAGGAGGGAGGAAGGTTCAGGATGGGGAACACATGTATAGCTGTGGCGGATTCATTTTCATATTTGGCAAAACTAATACAATTATGTAAAGTTTAAAAATAAAATAAAATTAAAAAACAAACAAACAAAAAAAAGAACACTGGAGTGGGATATACTAAGCAATCAATAAATTTTTGTTAAATTAAAAAAAAAAAAAAGACACAGCGAAGTGCAGTGCCAGAGAGGCAGCCTGAGAGAGCTGGGAGCAGTGATTCTCAAAGTGGGCTCCTTGGACCACGGGAGGTCCCAGAGGCCCTTCCGGCAGTTCATGAAGTCCAAACTATTTTCATAAGAATACTGAGGCATTATTTGCCCTTTCCCATGTACTGGCATTTTAATTAATGATATAAGAGCAACGGGGGCTTCCCTGGTGGCTCAAGGGTAAAGAATCCACCTGCCAATGCAGGAGACAGGGATCCGATCCCTGGGTGGGGAAGATCCCCTGGAGAAGGGAATGGCAACCAACTCCAGTATTCATGCCTGGGAAATGCCATGGACAGAGGAGGCTGGTAGGCTACAGTCTAGGGGGTTGCAAACAGTCGGACAAGACTTAGCAACTAAACAACAACAACATAAAAGCTACAACTGCTTGTGGCTTGGCTGTTTGAATCAAGTGAATCAAGGCAATGACTCCAAAAAAATACCAAGAGTGGCTGTGTGTCTCACAGCCACAGATTCACACTCAAAGGGGAAAATGGAAGCTCTGCTTAAGAATATCCTTGATAAACAGTAAAATTTTAATTTCTTAAAAAGCATACATCTTTTTCATATGCTATGTGACAAAATGGGAAATGGGCAAAAAGCACTTCAACTCTATATCCAACTAAGGAGCTTATCTCCCAGTAAAGCACCAGTGTGGCTGGTTGAGCTATGAGATGAACTGGCCACTGTTTTTAAGGGCTCTCCCTCATCACATTTACTCGAAAGAAGAACTGACTGCCCATGGTTAAATAAATGGAAAATGGCACACATTTTCTTAAAAATAAACAATGTGAGCCTTCAAAAAAACCCCATAAAAACCCAGTGGTATCTATTGTCAATAAAATTTGAGCTTTAAGGTGAAAATTAGAATTTTGGAGTCTCCTCCCTCCTGTGCCACCTTAGGAGCAGGGTCACTTCTTCAGACACAACCACCAAGCGGGGTCCCAGGACACACAGGGAAAGGAAACGACCAAGTGAGGTGCAGCTGTCACTGGCACAAGCCACACACGGGAGCCGCGACAGGGACACCGTGCAGGGCCCTGCGGGGCTCCTGGGCACAAGGCCTCTGTGGCCCCCATTTCTGTGACGATAGGAAACAGCCTTCATTCAGCCTCCAGGACCTTCCCTGAGTCCCAGTGGGCAGATTCAAGCAGTTGTTAATCAGGGAAGGGAGAGGATGCAAAGCCAGGGAGAAACAGTCAAAAGAGCAGCCTTGAGGCAAGGTCCTGTTTCTCCATCAATGGATACACACAACCTCTCTGAGCTGCTCTGTGGATACTGACCCCTGTTCAAAGTGGGAGAGGTTAATGATTAAGGATAGTATGCTGCCCACAAGCCTGTAGACCCCAGACTAGTTGGACCTGAAAACTGATGATGTTGACTCTTACTTACCTCACCACCAGTTCATCAGAAGAAATGGCCATGGACTGATCATTCCCTCTTTGAACAATTACTATAACACTTCTATCTTCCCCAAGTGAGGACACAAGGTTTTGAGGGCATTGAACCTGCTGTGTGTCCCCCTTTGACTGGCAAAGCAGCAAAACTATCCTTTTCTACTTCACCCAAAACTGTCTCTGAAATTTGATTCAGCATTGGTGTACAGAGAAGCTGAGCTTTCAGTATCAAGAGCAAAAGACCCAGCAAAGAAGAGTGGTTACTTCACCCTGCTGTGCAGGTCCATACCCCTCACAGGGCTGGCTGTTTGGAGTGGCTTCCCTCCATAAAACTCCCTAACTGGGGGAAATTACTAATTCTGTGGATTTCATAAAACACAGAGGGCCACAAATGTTTGCTTGGCAGATTTTTTTTTCCCCCTCCCAAAGGGCAGCTCATTAAGTCCATCAATAAAGCAGGCTTTGTTCTAAAGATTTACAATGTTTTCCCAATGAAAATTCTAATTGACAACCACCAGGAGAATAATAATGCGGAACAGCAGAGCTCTGGTTTCTCCCATTCTTCCAAGATCCATCTCAAAGAAGCACTCCCTTCTTAGGTTTGCTGGACCAGCGCTCAACTCTGTCTCTACTGGACACACACATAAGGAGATGCCTGGATATCATCAGTTTATCATTCTAAAGTAGTCAAATCTTCAAAAACCAAAAGATTTAGTCTTTCAGACTTCAAAGGAAATTCCATTTAATTCCCAGGCTCAGAATATCAGGTCCCTCCATGCAGAATAAGCATATTACATAAAAATGCAACCATGTCTTTTCTATGTAAAAGGAATGGAGGCGGGGGTGGTATTGCTAAAAAATAAAAATGCAAGATGAGAGTCTTATGCAATAGTTGCATGAGAATATTAAAGGCACAGCTATTCAATGGATTCATTATAGAATAAAAGTTCAAGTACCAGAGGGAGTGATTTTCATATGAATGTTGGGTGTTGCCCTCACACACAAGAGTCTCTGGTCTACACAGAGAACCGAGTCACATCGAGCAAGTCAGGGAGCTGTGAGTGACAAGGTATAGAGAGGGCTGTTCAGATATGGGACACACATTACTGGACCCTTTTTCAAAGAAAACTTTGAAGATTTTGTTAGGCTTTCTTGGTAGAACTGTCACAAGATAACAATACAGTTGCAAATGAGTGGAGTTCAGCGGCCACACCACTGCCTTTTACAGACCAGCTGGCGAAGGCTGCCCTGACGGGAGGGGAAATTAGCATTAAAGAAGGACTCAAGGTTACTGGCCTGACACGCAGCCCAAGGAGAACACTCTCAAATAAAGTACAACACCCAACATAGTCACACAAACCAAAAGCAAAACAAAAGAGCTCCTTACTGAAAAGAAAAGCAGCCAAAAAATATCCATACTTCTTTCTGAACCTTCCTGAATCTCTCCCTTCTCCAAATAGCTTCCAGGTCCCCAGCGTTTAAAAATAAATGTGCAAACCATGGGCTTCCAGTTGCATTACACAGATTAAGAGAAGTGCAGCTGGTGGAAGAGGTAGGGAAATAAAAAACAATTCATTCCTTTTTCTGAAGAGAAAGCAGAGAAAAGAATCAAGGTAGGGAAATAAAAAAATGATTCACTACTTTTTCTGAAGAGAAAGTAGAAAAAAGAATCAGAGTGGAAAAGCAACCCCCAACTCCATCCCCACTCCCCTGGGAACGTTCAGACCAGGAATCAGAAGGCTGGAATCCTAACTAGCCTGGTATCTACCACCAGCTGTTCAATGAGTCTCCAAGCCTTCTGAATTTCCTTGTCCTGATCTGTAGAGGAAAAGTTACAGATGTCAGGGATTCCCAAACTGTATTCCCTGGAGCTCCAGGGTTCCAGAGGTGCTTCTGACACAGCCACAGTGACATTGAGGTGAATCAAAGGGAATGGGGTCCTGTGCTTCAGTCCACCCAAAACAGTTCAGAGTTGATCCAGTTCATACGTCAAGACTGTGGGTAAAATCTGCTTATCATCAAATCACCAAGACAATTCACAACTTAAGTGGCTTAAAAGCATTAGTCCTGTAAAATATCTTTTGATATTTTAATCTTTAAAATTATATGGTTTCTAGCTGCCTCTCTGAATTAACATTATTAGAATTAACTAATTGACAGGCTGGTTAATATTAACCCCCTAAGTTGTGTACCAGGTTCTACTTAAAAGGTGAGAAAATGGAAACTCACATAAGAGAAGTACATCAAAATCACACAGCTCAGTAGCTGACAGGATTCAAACACAGGAATATCTGACATTAAAACCATTAACTGTATTCTGTCCTTAGAGTTAAAGAACAAACTTCACTGTAAAAGAGAACGGGTTACCTCATTATTACTACAATTCTTTCTCCATGGAATATCAGGTCCTTCATTTGCATTCTCTAAGAGTAAACACTCACCCTGGCGAGATGAAATGAATAGCCAAGAGTTCCACCCAACAAGCAAATCTGTTGGATACAGGAAAGCCCAAAACGTTGACAAAGCCTCCAGGGCAACAATGGTTGTTCAGAACTTTCAAAGCAAACAATACTCCTAAAAGAGAATAAAGAGTAAACAAATATCAGCAATCCAAATGCAGAGATGATCAACACTGGCAAAAAAAAAACTAACTGAAGTAAAAATGATTATCTGACTACATCCAACCCTTGACTTTGAAACATATTCTATTCCTTATAACAAGTCAACCCAACATTTGGCAGAAAGACAATCCTCAAGGTAACCATTCCTTCAATGTTTCTTTTTTTTTTCCTTTGATCTTTTGGCTGCACCGAAAAGCATGCAGGACTTTAGTAATCCTACAGGGATCACACCCTCAACCCCTACAGTGGCATCCCGGAGCCTTAAGCACTGGACCACCAGGGAAATCTCCTTCAATGTTTCTTAACAGAAGTTCATACTGCCTTTGAGTATGCTATTAAATATATAACACATAAAAAGGGAATAACATACTAGTAATGGTACTAAATGCGGAGAAGGCAATGGCACTCCACTCCAGTACTCTTGCCTAGAAAATCCCATGGACGGAGGAGCCTGGTAGGCCAGTCCATGGGGTCGCTAGAAGTTGGACACGACTGAGCGACTTCACTTTCACTTTTTACTTTCATGCATTGGAGAAGGAAATGGCAACCCACTCCAGTGGTTTTGCCTTAAGAATCCCAGGGACAGGGGAGCCTGGTGAGCTGCCATCTATGGGGTCACACAGGGTCGGACACGACTGAAGCGACTTAGCAGCAGCAGCAGCAATGGTACTAAATGCGACTGAATTTAAACTTCAAAATCATTAATTGTATGCTATGTGATTTTTAACTCAATTTGAAAAAACACCATTAATGTGTTTTTTCCTAACTCCTATGGAAAGACATATTGAAGGCAGGGCATATTTCCTTTCTTCTCACATAGTTAGATGCATGAAGATGAGGAAAGGGGAAAGGACAGCAGGGAAAGAAGAGGGAAGGGTTTGTTTTCCTTCTGTTTCAGGACAATTCCCCTCCTACCCTTTACATTATAATTTTTAAAGAAGACCTATTTTAAGTCTGATGGCAATTCAGCCCTACAAGAAAAATTTAAGAAAAGAACTAGTGAGGGGCAACAGTGAGAGGCAACGTAACATGTGGTTTAAGTCATGTAGACTAGTTTCAGATCCCAGCTCCATCACTTACGAGATGTATAACCATGACTGATTTCTCTGTGCCTTAGCTTCCTTACTTAGAAAATCAACACAAGGCCACCTCCCTATGGACCTGTTACATTAATTAAATAGCATAAATTGTGCATAGAGACTGGGCTCCCCAAATGGCACAGTGGTAAAGGATCCAGCTACCAAAGCAGGAGATGCAAGAGACTCAGGTTCAATCCCTGGGTCAGAAAGATCCGTTGGAGATAGAAATGGCAACCTGCTCCAGTATTCTTGCCTGGGAAATCCCACAGACAGAGGAGGCTGGTGGGCTACAGTCCATGGGGTCACAAAGAGTCAGACATGACTGAGCGCACACACACGTATAGAGAATATCATGGTAAGGAGGTGCCATCAGAGGGTGTGGTACCTTTAATGGCTTTTAATTAATGGTATTAATTAATTAATGGTACCTTTAATTATTGAGAGGCTGCTGATCTTTTTAGAGAACTCCCTATCACAAATACACCAGTGTATCTCTCTCTCTAGCCCCATCACAATGGAGCCAGGGCATAGTTCCAAAATCTTATTTCCTGCAAAACCACCTGTGGGCAGACCATAGTCTAAACTGTCCAAGAATGAATAATGCAGCGTAATAGGAAATAGCAAAATCAATGACTCTCCCGTGCTCCAATCAGCCTCTTCTCCAAAATCCAAGCCCCCACAGTCCTTAGCCACTCAGATGTCAGTTCCCTCACCAGATGGGACCCCCGCTTCATAAGACAGCAACAGCTGCACCTCCCTTACTGTCTTCAGGCAGGCTACCTTTAGAAATGTGTCTGCCTTACCTGAGAAACCGACAGCACAATTCCTTTTGAAGTCAGGCTCATTCAGAAATTCTGCCAGAGCAAATTCCAAGAACAGGTACACCACCCCAGTGAGGAGGGAGAATGTGACGATGATGTAGGCAAACCATCTACTCCCCAGTCTTCTCTCCAGATGAATTCCTTTCCACAGCATGGATACCATATTGAAATACAGGTGCCAGTCATCCGCATGGTGAAGAGGGGAAAGCAGCAGGCGCTGCCAGTCCTTCTGATAGTAACACTTCTCCACGCTGAGGCAGGAGCTAAGCAGTGGCTTCAGGGGATTCAAGAAGAACCAGATGTTGAGAGCCAACGTTGCCAGGGTGACAGGTGGAACATTGTTGATCCCAACCTGGAAGATTTGAGAAAGGAGCAGAAGCAGCCCGATGTTAACTCCTCTTGATCTCCGATGCATGGTGAGATATCAAGCCGGAGATAGGAAGATGTGGTCAGGTTTGGGGAATACACAGGCAGCTGAGTCTAAAATACAATAAAAAAATGCACATGAAAATCCACCAATTAAGAATTAGGGCATCGACAAGATATGCTCACAGGAAGATGAGCTTATGTTACATATATCTCATCTCCCATTTAATGGAAACATTTATATTCCATGTCGTCCAGAGCAACTCCCAGGACACCGGCTGCCGTCTCTCCTCATTGTACATCCTAAAGGAGAAATGTTATCCCAAATCCCAGTGGGCCAGTGAATGGTTGGGTATGCTTTTTTGGACAAACATGCCATAAAAATGTGACTTGCCTCCTGTATAAAAAATACTTATAACCTAACAAAAAGACAAAGATACTACACAAATATTTAATGATACTACACAGATACTTAGTGATTTCTTCTCAGAATGCTAATTTTAAAGAAATTTCAATGTTGATATATTAGAGTCTGCCCCAAAGTTGTTCGACACTGGCAAGTCTTAAAATGCAAGGATATATTATCTTCTAGTCCGTATTGCCAGATGTTAACTGCTACAATGCTTTATTTTCACAAAAGTTTCCACTTTTAAATGTTCCACTATGTGCCAAATCCTGGAGTGAAACGCGGTCACTGTCTTTAAGGAACTCATTTTCTCCTAAGAACTAAACCAACAGCAGCCACACCGTGTTTTAAATGCAGGGACAGAGGAAGCCGCGACCCGAGGCCGCGACTCAGCCTGACGTTATGGTCTTGAAGGGTAAACTGGATTCACCAGCGAGGAAAGAGTACCCTGTTCACTGGTCTACTTCTCCATGCCCTGGGCTGACCTTGTGAACTACTTTGGTTGACAGAATGAAGAGCAAAGGACACTAGTTCGGAATCTAGGCTCAAGGTGATTTGCAGACTTCTGTTCTCTTTTGGAACCCTCCCGTGCAACCATGCACACAAGTCCAGGCTAGCCTGCTGGAGGATGGAAGACATGTGCTCTAGTCACCTGATGGCCGCAGCCACTGACCAGCTAATGCCTCAGAAACAGACCTGTTGAACTGACCAAAAGTGAATAAGTAAGTCCAACTGGGGGCTTCCCTGGTAGCTCAGCTGGTAAAGAATTCACCTGCAATGCAGGAGACTCCAGTTTGATTCCTGGGTTGGGAAAATCTCCTGGAGAAGGGCTATCCACACCAGTATTCTTGGGCTTCCCTGGTGGCTCAGATGATAAAGAATCCGCCTGTAACGTGGAGACCTGGGTTCGATCTCTGGGTTGGGACGATCTCCTGGAGGAGGGCATGGCAACCCACTCCAGTCTTCTTGCCTGGAGAATCCCCATGGACAGAGGAGCCTTGCAGGCTGCAGTCCATAGGGTCACAAAGAGTCGGACACGACTGAGCTACTAAAACACAAATCCAACTGAGCCCAGACTAATTTGCTGACTCACAAAACAGTGAGCTAAACAAATGATAGCTTTTATCAATAATAAGATATTTAAAGTTTTTTGTTTATTTTTGGCTGTGCTTGGTCTTTGCTGTGCAGGCTTTTCTCCAGTTGTGGTGAGCAGGGTCTACTCTCTACCTTCAGTGCCCACTACTCAGTATGGTGGCTTCCCTTATTGCGGAGCACAGGCTCTAGTGTGTGTGGGCTTCAGGAGATGCAGCTCCCAGGCTCCAGAGAGCAGGCTCAGTAACTGGAGTGCTCGGGCATATGGGATCCTCCTGGACCACAGATCAAATCCATGTCTCCTGGATTGACAGGTGGATTCTTTACCACAGAGCCACCAGGGAAGCCCAGTAAGTATTTTAAATTAATTTCTCTAAGTTTTGGAGTGGTTTGTTGCACAGCAATGACTAAACAACACCAAAGGCCTTTGCTTTGGAAGGAGTCTGGGTTATGCTTTTGGGAGGAAGCTAGTAAAGAAAGGGGCACAGATTAAAGATGCAAGAGATAAACAGAATCAAGTCCTGAGAGGAACAGCCTTGTCCACCACAACAAGGAAGAAGACAAATGTCAGGTACAGATACGGGTAAACAGGCAGATTAGGGGAAAGGATGCTAAAAAAGTTCTCCTCTAGTGGTTTTCTGATTTGCCTGATTTCCCCTTTTCTGAGCTTTCTTGGCTTCCAGTCAAATACATATCTCACTCTGATACACTAAAGATTCTCATTCAGACAGCACACTGGAAAGTGCATAGCTTTGGATTAAAAAATGGCTAGACTCTTCTACTTACTAGCCCTGGGACATTGGGCAAACTACTTAAACTTCAATTACTTCACTCTAAATTAGTAATAATACCTCCTTCCCAGGATCACTGTAACACGTCTAGAATAAAGTAGGTGCTGAATAAACGGTAGCTACTATCTTCACTGGGGCTTCCCAGGTGGCTTAAGGGTAAAGAAACCAGTTGCCAATGTAGGAGACGTGGGTTTGATTCCTAGGTCAGGAAGATCCCCTGGAGAGGGAAATGGCAATCCACTGAAGTATTGTTTCCTAGAGAATTCCATGGACAGAGGAGCCTGGCAGGCTACAGTCCATGGAGTTGCTAAAGAGTTGGACATGACTAAGCAACTAAATAACAACAACTTTTCATTACAATAAAGTAATCTCACTTAAGAGAAAAAGCTTTCACAAATGAGAGCATTCTAATAAGACTCAAATGTACTCCCTAACCCGCCCCCCATATGGATTCTTATTAACATCACACCCAAAAGAAAAAATTATACATATATGCACGTGTCGTATGTGTATCCCTATTATTAGCACTCAAATTTCTTTATTGCCAGGGCTTATCATTATAGCTTTGTAGCAATCTCATAAACTAGAGAATTTAATAAAATTTCAACTGAAAAGCTCCCAGATAATTTTGGAGAAACAGTCTATATTTTTCCCATTGACTTTCATGTTGATTTTCAAACCTCCAACGATTGTGACAAGTTTGCAATTCCCCTAAATAGTTATATATATATATATATCTCGAACATCATTACCTGTAACGGGAATAATGGAAAAATATGGCCATGGTCATTAAGTAACCAGCTTAAAAGAGATCACAAAATAAACCCTTCAGTACTAGTACAGTGTCCTATGATACCAGGCATATGTGCAGCAGAAAACCAAAAGTAATTGTCTTTGCTTAAGAAAAGCCAAGACATAAAAGAAAAGCAAATTCCTCTCAACTGGAATTACTAGAGATGAAGAGTACAAACAAAAAGATAGTGGCATTTCCCCGAGCCTCTCTTACGCTGTGCACCCAGGCTCACGTTACACTTGCTTGACTTCTGCTCAGACCCAAAGGCCCCCTCTTGTTCTCCTCCCTTCTCACCTCTGTCTCCCCACTGATGGCTGCTCCTGCTCCCCTGGGCCGCTGGGCTCTCCTGTAGATCTCCTGACTCCTTCCAATCCCCCTTTCTTTACTTTGCAGTTTCCCTCCATTCTTACACTCTACTTTGCATATACTCATTGAATTCCACTCTCATGGTTTCTATAATTCTTTTTATCAGGATGGTTCCCAAATTTATATTTTACAGCCTTTATTTCTCAGATTTCAGAGATATAACCTTCTAGGAAGAATATAATCTGCCCGTTCTCTTGCTCTCACAGAATGACTATTCAGCCATACCTTCAATCACTAATTTATTTAATAAATAACAAGTGCTGATTGCATGCCAGCCCCTGTGCCAGGCACCAGAGGCACAGCAAAGACCAAAACCCTAGCAATCTCAGTCCCTAAACGGCCCATTTCTATTTGTTGAAGGAAATAAAAATACTGGCTGCAAAAAAATCACAGGATGAATAAAACGACACACTTAATAGTGCAAAGGCAGATAAAACCATAACCAATGTGAGAAGTGCAAAATATGTATCAGGCTCTGCTTTCACAAAGGCCAACGGAACATAAAGTTTTGAGTTTTAAGTAGCCAAGATCAATCCAAGTCTTTTAAGTAGCCAAGATCAAGCCAAGTATTGTTTCATATCAGATCTGTGGCCCAGTTTCCTTTCTTGTAAGTTATACCAAGTCAGACATCCAAGGTGAGGGGTGTAGCCTGTTTGTAACAAGGTAACAGAAAATCCAACTAGTTAATGTGAAGATCAAATATGTAATTTGACCTTGTGGGTCAGGCAGGCACAGTTCTAAGAACACCAAACAGAACAGATCACAAGTGGCATTTCCTATAAGATGAATATTGTCCTGTCCATCAATATACAGAAATTTCTAGAGAGTTAAGCTAAGCTTATTTAACTTATATGCAGAGTACATCATGCGAAATCCTGGGCTGGATGAAGCACAAGCTGGAATCAAGATTGCAGGAAGAAATATCAATAACCTCAGATAAGCAGAAGACACCATCCTTATGGCAGAAAGTGAAGAAGAACTAAAGAGCCTCTTGATGAAAATGAAAGAGGAGAGTGAAAAAGTTAGCTTTTTCACAGAAAACTAATATCATGGCATCCAGTCCCATCACTTCATGGTAAATACATGGGGAAACAATGGAAACAGTGAGAGACTTTATTTTCTTGGCCTCCAAAATCACTGCAGATGGTGACTGCAGCCAAGATATTAAAAGACGCTTGTTCCTTGGAAGAAAAGCTATGACCAACCTATACAGCATATTAAAAAGGAGAGACATCACTTTGTCTACAAAGGTCCAACCAGTCAAAGCTGTGGTTTTTCCGGTAGTAATGTACGGATATGAGAGTTGGACTATAAAGAAAGCCGAGTCCCCAAGAATTGATGCTTTCGAACTGTGATGTTAGAGAAGACTCTTGAGATCCCTTGGACTGCAAGGAGATCCAACCAGTCCATCCTAAAGGAAATCAGTCCTGAATATTCACTGGAAGGATTGATGCTGAAGCTGAATACTTTAGCCACCTGATGCGAAGAATGGGCTCATTGGAAAAGACCCTGATGCTGGGAAAGATTGAAGGCAGGAGGAGAAGGGGACAACAGAGGATGAGATGGTTGGAAAGCATCACTGACTCGATGGACATGAGTTTGAGTAAACTCTGGGAGTTGGTGATGGACAGGGAGGCCTGGCGTGCTTCAGTACATGAGGTCGCGAAGAGTCGGACACAACTGAGCGACTGAACTGAACTGAAGCTGTGGGAGACAGCACAGAAGCAAGATTGATGACCTGGAAACTGGAGCAATGTGTTTGGTTTTGAAAGTGATTTGTTTATTCTAATCTGTACCCAGACCATAACCAGTTATACCAGCTCAAGGAAGAGCAGGTTGGGCCCTCACTCCAACCCTGCCCTCACCTTATAAACACTTTCTTTCCCTCACACTCAACATGTCCCAACCTGAACATTGGAAGGTCCCTTCCAAGTCTGGCCCTCCCTCCACGTTCCAGATCTCAGGACACAGAATCCCCATCCACCTAGCTATTCATGTTGGAGATGCTGATAACATCCTGAACACATACTTTCCCCTCTTCATCCCCAAATCCCAACCACCACACTTTAATTCTTCCAAACTACTTTTTATCAATCTCCCTCTTTCTACCCCTAGATCCACTACATTAACCTAAACCACCATCATAGCTTGCCTGGATTACAACAAATTCTGCTTCTCCTTCTTATACCCACCAACCACTTTCCACCACTGCTCAGAGTAATCATTATAAACTGAAGTTGGAATACCCTGCAGTAAGCCATCAAAGGCTTATTGTTAAAGGCTGGATGAAGTCCAAACTCTTGACCACAATTACATGCTTGTGATAACCAGTGCCCTGCCTGCCCCTCTGGGCTCATCTCACACTGGTCTCTGCCTTATCCGCTATGATCCAGATACTCAGGTGCTCCCACCCGAGAAACTTCAGGGTCACAGCATAAATGCTGAGGGCAGAGTTATCTGTTTTAGCCACACTGAATACCCAGAGCCTAGCATAGTGACTCATATACTCATATGACTTGTGTTTGTCCAATGAATCATAATTAGCATGTTAAATGTATCTACCTTATACAATAAATTAGACTGACTGACAAGGTCTGAATACCTATGATACATTCATCCCTAAGTATTTTTCCTACAATTGCAGCAGCCTTCCTCACAGCACTATACATATTATTCCACTTAATACTTTCAGTTTTTGAACAGTGTTTGTAACGTTTACCTCAACTTTACAGGAATAAACTTCTGCTGCATTTAAAATGTATTAGTAAGTTGCTTTGCCAGAACTATTTGATAAAATAATGGCATTTTAATTATGCAGTAATACACACCAGACAGAGCTACATCAAGGTTGTGACAGAGAGAAATGGAAGACCTCTTAAAATATTGATAGGAAAATTAGCCGCAGTTACTTTTAATGAGAAATCAAAAATTAAACAGGTGTGTAATAAGAAAAACTAAGTGGTTAGAACAAACAAAAGAAACTGAATTTATAATCTGGGAGCCCAACGTGTCTCACGGGCGGAAGAAAGGAGTTTTACAAAAAGGGAAAAGAAACTAAGTACAGTGATTTTCAATTCTACTCACAAAAGCAAGAGATATTTCATCATCACCATTTACCATGGTGACCCTGTATCTCAATTTTCAGTTTAAATGTTCAAGGACTCAGGCTATTAAACTGCAAACATATATAAACTATATTATATATAATATAGTTATAAACTATATTCCCGATTTGGCATCTGATAGTAACCAAATTAATATCACAAGAAAGAAACTACAGTCCTAATAAGAGTAATTGAACACTATTCTGAAAACAGCCTTCTATGTCATTAAAAGTGCAACAGATCTTAAAATTATTCACTGAGAACTTTTAAAATTGTGTGAGCTTTTTCTTTAAGAATAAAGGATTATTTCTAAAGAATAAAAGGATTATCAATACATATTTGAGGTAGAATAATGATATGTTATTATTACTATTTTCACGCCTTTGGAAAACTTCATTCATATATATATTTATATGAAAATAAAAAAACTCCATATATATATTTAAGCATATCCTCTTTAAAAAAATCATAGAGGAGAACGTATGTTTGTCCAAGTCACTTTGCAAGTATTTATCAGAGGCCCGCTATCACTCAGGTTGAATATTTTGCTAATGCCTGACTTTCCAGATGCTTAAATATTGATTTTTAAAAATTGAGCTATAATTCACACACCATAAATTTTACTCTTATACTACACATCTCAGTGGGTTGTGTATATTTCACAAGGTTTCACAATCACCACCATCATCTAATTCCAGAATATTTTTGTTCCATCTAAATGAAACTCTCTGTACTTACCTCCTCAACCCTCCACCTACCCAGTACCTGGCAACCACTAATCTACTTTTCACTTCAATGAATCTGCCTATTCTGAACACTCCATACAAACAGAATCATACAGTATGTGGCCTTTCGTGTCTGGCTTCTTTCACTTAGCACACTATTTTCCAGGTTCATCTATACTGTATGAAGTACTGGTACTTAAGAGTTCCTTTTCATGATCCAACAATATTTTATTATATAGATAAACCACACTGTTTTATCCATTTGTGATGGACATTTGGGTTACTCCCACTTTTTTGGCTATAAAGAATACTGCTGCTATGAACATTCACGTACAATTTCTTTGTAGAAACATACCTTTCCCGTTCTCTGGGACATATACCTATACGAAGAGAACTGCTGGGTTAACTCTGGGGCTTCCCAGGTGGCGCTAGTGGTAAAGAATCTGCCTGCTGACGCAGTAGACTTAAGAGACGTGGGTTCGATCCCTGGGTTGGGAAGATCCCCTGAAGGAGGGTATGGCAACCCACACCAGGATTCTTGCCTGCCTGAAGAATCCCATGGACAGAGGATTTTGGTGGGCTAACAGTCCACAGGGTCTCACAGAGTCAGACACGACTGAAGTGACCTAGCACGGTAACTCTATGCTTAACTTTTTGAGGAACTACTAGACTGTCTTCCAAATTTTTGTGCCATTTTTCATTCCCCTTCGGTGTAAGGAGCTCCAATTTCTCCATACTCATACATACTCAACAGCACTTGTTTTTATCCATCCTTTTTATTACAGCCATCCTAAGTGTGTGTGAAGCAGTACCAACTTGCATTTCTCTAGTGACTAATGATGTTGAGCACATGCTTAAATTTTTATTGCTTAAAATATAAATATGCATGTTCACTGGTACATGTAACCATACAGATGAACATGTCCCTTCCCTCAGCCTCCCTCCCACACTCCCTTCAAGAAACAGTTTAACAAATGCCTCAGAAAAAAAAAAAGAAAGATGATGGAAAAAAAAGATGGAACCACAAAGTCATTCTGGTTAAACTGCCAGAATTTTAGCACTACCATCCATCTCTTCCCCTGTGATGTGATGTGTTAAAAGTGAACGAAAATGTACTTCAGTAGCAGGGGCCGGGCTGGGGCCAAGACATTCAACTCTACACACTGTAAAATCTTGTTTTGAAAGATGCAGAGGGTCAGTGTGATTTATCGATTCAAATAAAGCAAAAAACCAACTATGGAAATAGCAGATTGGATATGCTAAACATAAAAACGTCCTCCACTTTTGAAATTACAAGAGCTGAACAGCAAATTAGAGCATCATAAATACCACACTGACTTGGATATTCACCCAAGTGAATTCACAAAACAATTAGATGCATTTTCTCTCTCTCTCACTGCCAGCATAGTCTATTTTCTCTAAGAATGAAATGAAATGGACCATTTCTTCTCATTGCCACCAACTCTCTGCAACCTTTTCATTCATGGTTTTTCTAATCCAAACATAAGAGACTGTTTTTACCACCTGTTACTATAGGGCCAATAGATGAGAATGCTTTGTTCCAAGACAATAATAATATAATCTGTTGTTCTTCCTGTAATACATCTTAGCATAATTTTATTTTTCCTAAAGGTATTAGCTCCAAGGAAATCCAATTACAAAGTGCAGATTTTCAAGATATTTTTGAAAGTAAGAAAATGCTTCAGTATAATATGTATTTGCATTTAGTGGAAAATAAGAATTTATGAACCAAACACTTGTCAAGTAATTTGTTCCCCTTTTCAAATATATGAACGCATTTCAAAAAGCTTACATAGCTTAAAATGTGATACAGTTGTTAAATACAATATACATAGTTATATCAATAACATAGGAAGTATACTTTTAAAACTTAGTATTTAAAACATTAAATGTAATAGCAGATGGTCTGGCTTCACACCACTGTGTGGTGTCCAATTGACCAGAATGTATCATCTACCTGAGTTGATGAGTCAATGGGGAGCTCCAGGGGTCCACTGTGGAAGCTGCGACACAGCACCATCAACATTTAAGGACATAAACAACAGATTTTTTTCTGGCCATCAAAATCTGTTACATGACTTCATGAGCTACGTTAATGGTGAAAAATCAAAGAGAATCAGAGTAGGATTCTGTTTTCTTATTTCACATTAGAGGCAGAGAGATACAAAGAAATGAGGACAATTGAATGACAACTGACTTCATGAACAAACAATGAAAACTGGAATCAAATTATAGGAAGAAGGTAATTGGAATCTAGTCTTCAGGAATACTGTGACACTCAGTAATTACACTCCAGTGTCTATGCATGGAAATATCTACAGCTTGGACTGGTCCAGAAGAAACTGGGAATTGAGAACACTTCCCCTTTTGAAGACTGCTGACATCGCCATGTACACAAGGGTTCTCCAATCTCGTACGCTTCATCTTCCTAGCTATGTAAGAACCTTACCCGGCTCGAGACGACCATTAAACTCTCTCAGACACCAACGGGCTAAGTCTTTCTGATTTTCAGCTGCCAGACCTAGCTTAAAGACACAAGACCTAGTTTTTAACACGAGAGCTCCTCTTTCCTTCTCCCCCTTATATACCATCTCTCCAAGTGAAAACATACAAAATTTCCCATACCTTACTGGAACTAGGTCCAACTGTCTTTTACAAGGCTGTCTTAAGTACTAATATCAATGCTGTCCATGTGGAAGGCAAAATAGATGACCTCCGGGGAGTTAGGATTTAAGACCACTAAAATGACATAGAAGTTAAAGAATGTTCCAGACAAGTAAGAAGCCATTAATAAGGTCATATGTGTGGTGACAGACCCAACCAAAGGTCAGACCCTCATCACCTGATGCTCCTCCCCCAATCTTACTTAAGTTATGCCTGACTCGATTTGCTTAAAATCCAATGTCATCATGTTATTCCCTGCCCCCAATCCATCATGTTTTCTTACTAGATCAGCTTTCTCTACATCATCATTGTAATAAGACTGAACAGTATAGTTAACAGAGTAGACTCTGAAGCTTAATGGCTTGGGTTCAAATTCCAGCTCAACTATTTGTTGTCATTTGTATGAACTTGTTGTGTTCAACTTCTTGTGACCCCATGGACTGTAGCCTGCCAGGTGCTGTCTATTGGATTTCCCAGGCAAGAATATTGGAGGGGGTTGCCATTTCCTTCTCCAAGGGATCTTCTCAACCCAGGGATCAAACCCATGTCTCCTGCATTGGCACATGGATTCTCTACCACTGAGTCACCAGGGAAGCCCTTATAAAACAGATACTAAAGAATAATAAGACCTATCTCATAGAGTAGTTGATGAGTGAATATATGTAAAACACATAGGACAAGGCCTGAAACATAACAAGGACTTTGTAAGTATTAGCTGATATAATCATCAGATCAACTTCAAGCATTTTAGCCTATACTCCAGTCCTATAATATTTCTATATTGTTCTCAATAATAACTAATATTTATGTAGCTATTTATAGTTTACAAAATAGTTAGGTATACTTGCTTCATTTCACTTAATTCTCACAATCTGGGGAAGACAAAGTTAGTTCCATGTTCTCTACCAGCTGGTCTACCCAGCACTGGCCCCAAAAAAATGTCACTTTACTGTCTTGCTAGTCATTCTGAAGCCTGCTCTGTACAGCTGTCCAGATGAGAAGGCGCTCAGTGAAGCTTCTGCCCTTGAGACTTTCTGGGGATGTTAAATTCCTCTGTCCAAGGTGCTAAATAATTATGGCCATCTCCACTGATGGGCAGTCCTATGGGGCTCTCTCACCACCAGAGGTCACCAAAGTGAATTTTACATACATACCATAGCTTTTAAGTCTGAGTTCTTCCCTCATAGCTCAGTTGGTAAATCATCTGCCTGCAATGCAGGAGACCCTGGTTCAATTCCTGGGTCAGGAAGATCCCCTGGAGAAAGAAATGGCAACCCACTCCAGTATTCTTGCCTGGAGAATCCCATGGACAGAGAAGCCTGGCAGGCTACAGTCCATGGGGTCACAAGAGTCGGACACGACTTAGCAACTAAACCACCACCACCACCATTCAGAACATAACTGCCCAATTTAATGGAAATCCTTTCAGCAGTTTTAGTGAGAAAGCTTCAGAGAGAGAAATTCCATTTCTTTCTCATTTAAAGAGACCAAGATGACAGTGCTCTTAAATTGGACTACTAGAACTCAAAATCAGCTCATCATACCAGACAGTGCTTGTTTATCCGGCAAGCCCTTCAACCTTCTGCCTCTCACAAACGCCACCCTTGCCGCTACTGTCTATGCTTTTGAGACCCCTCCATGGTCCTATCCATCACTCAAAAAGTAAATGTCCACATTTCCATGGGTTTCCCAGGTAGTACTAGTGGCAAAGAATCCATCTGCCAATGCAGGAGACGCAGGAGACCTGGGTTCAATCCCTGGCTTGGGAAGATCCCCTGGAGAAGGAAATGGCAACCCACCGTAGTATTCTTGCCTGGGAAATCCTATGGACAGAGGAGCCTGGAGGGCCACAGTCCACAGGGTTTCAAAGAGTCGGACACGACTGAGCACTTGTCGGCAGCACGTTTCCACAGCACGTAAGAAATTCCTGGAATGACTATATGGGGTTAAATAAAAATCTTTTGTAATTTTAGTTTGTGATCTAGAGGCAGACCAGGAAACAGCTCAAACTTCTGATGCACAGTCCATCTTTTTTTTTTAACTCCATAGAAACCCTGAAACAAGATGTCAGCTACTTTGCTTTCACATAGCTGTTTCTTGGTGGTAAACTCAAGTTTAAGAGAATTCTTATAGGTTCTTAAAAAAAAAAAGAGAGAGAGAGACTAAAACGTTTCATTTTTAGCTCAATCTCTCCTTATATAGCATACAATTCAATGAGAACTATTTTAGGTAGTAATAAGTGAGAAAAGGGTGAATGTTTAAATATTTCCATTTAGCCAAGGGTTTGCTTGTATGAAAAGTAAGATCTCACCAAAGAGCTAAGATAGAGCCACCCAGTTTAAGGTAGGTATTGCTCGTGGCAATAATGAGACCCACTGAAATGGATGCATTGTCAAGTGAGCTATCACTGTGGGTGCCGGGCTTTATCTTACCAGGAACTCTGGGAGCTGGTACAGATAATACCCTCAGTGTTAATGCCAAGGGCTAGGACTCTGCCTTAACTCCCTGTCACTGGTGGCTTGTCAGAGCAGGAAAGGTGGGTGTCACGGGCCACAGAAACACTCGGGTAAAGAACCGCAGGTACTGAAGGCTGGAAGTCTGTCAGAGGACACCAAGGGCACAGGGATGTGGGCATCACGCCCTGATGTGAGACACGCTCCCTGCCACTCCTCCCAACCCGTTCAACTCTGCCCCAACCTTCAGAGCCCCTCTCCTGAGTTGCACCCTTAATGTCAGATTCCTCAGCCATCTCAGCATTCACAAAATCTCCCCCAATGCCTTCCACGTGTACGATCCACCTGTGCCAACAGGATGTCTTTTTATCATCTCCACTACACTGTGTTTTCAGGATACCTCAGGGTTTGAGAGCATATATTCTGGAGTCTAAACTGGTCCCAGTGACTGGCTTTAGCCTTAAGAGCTGTGTGAAGTTGTGTAAGTCACTTAACCTAAGCCCCCGTTTCCTGCTGTGAAAATGGAATAATAATAATAATAGCTAAACCTGATCCTGTCCAAGTCTCTTGGACAGCAGGGAGATCAAACCAGTCGATCTTAAAGGAAATTAATCCTAAATATTCATTGGAAGGACTGATGCTGAGGCTGAAGCTCCAGTATTTTGGTCACTTGATGCAAAGAGCTGACTCATTAGAAAAGACCCTGATGCTGGGCAAAGACTGAAGGCAGGAGGAAAAGAGGGTATCAGAGGATGAGATGACTGGATGGTACTACTGATGCAATGGACATGAACTTGGGCAAACTTCGGGAGATGGTGAGAACAGGGAGGCCTGGCATGCTGCAGTGCATGGGGTTGCAAAGAGTTGGACATAACTGGGTGACTGAATAACAACAAACCTGATCCTAGAATTCTTGCAAGGATTCAGTGACCTAAAACACCAAGTTCTTAGAATGACGTCAAGCACACAGTCAACACATTCAATCTCAGCTCATGTTTTAATGACTTAAACAGAGATACCCATTTGTTACTGAGTTTAAGTTTTCCTCAACACGTTGACTAAAGTTACACTCTCATATAGTACGAGTTCATCCTTGGCAGCACTGTCCTCAAGCTTTACACCTGCACTATTACCCGATAAAGTTAATTCACAGATCAGGACCCACGTAATGAACGCTGCCTCAAAGGTCTGGCTCATGCCACAAATCTAAACCCAAGTCAGCCTGCTTTTATGGGAACAGCCTCGCTGCCCAAGAAACCTAACGCCAACCACAATCCTCCAGATCAGCTTTAGTCAGGTCATCTTACTCTCTTGAAAAAACAGGTCCTGCTCGCCTCAAAAGGAAACCACCCCCTACCCCCTAGCCAACCATGCTGTTTCTTGCCTCTTCTAACATTCTGTAAAACTCATGCGTGTACATGTGTGTGTGCTCAGTCATGTCCAACACTTTGTGACTCCATAGACTATAGCCCGCCAGTCTCCTCTGACCATGGAATTTTCCAGGCAACGATACTGGAATGGGTTGCCATTTCCTACTCCAGGGCGTCTTCCTGACCCAGAGATCGAACCCACATCTCCCGCATCCCTGCATTGGCAGGCAGGTTCTTTACCATTATGCCACCTGGGAAGCCCTCATAAAACTCGCTCTGGCCCCAAATTCCCCAGGAATAAGGCTCCGCTGCTTGGGAGGTGCCCTGTCCCCCCACTCTATGAACAAAGGACACCAAACTCATCACTAAGTTGTCTTAGTTTTGTCATCCTGCATATCCCATTCAATCCTCTAAACTTTATGCGGCAGGTATTATTTCATTTTACAGATGAGTGGGGATTTTAATCAAGCTAATCTGGCTCCAGAGTCCTTGTTCTTAAAAGGAAGTTGTGAATCAGGTCTGTCTGCATGAAAGTTGTGAGTTTTTAACTCTTAAGATAGCCTATTCTTGTAGTAGTTTATCAGAACTGCCATGTAAGCATTTCAGTGAGTTACTACTGCTCAGTGGCCATGGTTCTAGGTAAGCTGTAGGGCAGGAGAGGTGCACCCCCAAACAGGCCACTTGGCATAAGGATTATCTTGAGCTGAATATAATTAAGAACAAGCAGATACAACTAAAGCTGCTTCCCCAATCTGCTTAAAAGCAGGACATAAATATGTGTAACCCCTCCCCCTTTACCAGGCAGGACAAAAGTTAATCACCAGAGACAACCTTAAAATTGGCCCCCCAAAAGATGTGCACGGCAAGCTTTGTCAGCTAGCCCTGAACTTCCATTAGTTCCCTGACCCTTTTGCCTTCCTACCATTTGCTGCCCTAGAAACTCAAAGCCCTTTGCCTTTGCCTTGTCACTTCTCAAAGAAATGTATCGTTCCTTTGCTAGGATGCTGTATAAGCCCAAGTTCTAACCAACTCTTGAGCTACTCATCACTAGCTATGGTACTTCCACCATCTGAGCCACCAGGGAAGCGCACTAAAAGCTGTACTACATGAATTCTCCAGGCAAGAATACTGGAGTGGGTAGTCATTCCTGTCTCCAGGGGATCTTCCCAACCCAGGGGTTGAACTCGGGTCTCCTGCATTGCAGATAAGGAGAAGTGGGCATCAGAGGACGAGATGGCTATGAACATGAACGGGGGCCAATTCCGGGAGATGGTGAGGGACAGGGAGACCCGGCGTGCTGCAATCCATGGGGTTGCAGAGGGCTGGTCATGACTGGATAACTGAACAACCACCAAGATACTTCCACTGTGTGCACAAGCTTAGCTGCAATTCTCAAAATGAGCCTTTATCTCCAGATTTGGGGGTGGCAGTTTGCCCTGTGACCTCAATTCTGACAGATCTAAGAAAAAGTCACTGATTTTCAGTTTGTTCAGGGTTCTTCTTGTTGTGAAAACCAGGGTAATGACCTGCAAGCTCTTCACATGTCATTGCTGAAATAGGAAGTCACTCCTACTGTCTTTTGATAAGAGAAATGACACTTCAACCACCAAAAGAATTAGGAAGGACATTATTTGAGCATAAAGACTTGTCTTTGCTAAGAAAGTGCAATTGGTGACTTTCATCACACACCAAAATATATACGCACTTTGAAGTATTTCAAATGTAGAAAATTTCAGAACACAGAGCTTTTACTCTACCAAATGTAACTGTTTCTTGACACAAAGTAACTTGAGGTACAAAGTAATGCTCAAATACCCAACCTCTTTTGGTAATTGTCATTGCCATAGCTTAAAAAACAACAACAACAAAATCTGTTTCTAAAATCAAGTTAAGAAACAAAACAGTAACAGTAATCCAAATGTCACTTTTCTCATTTTGGAATATACTCTACACACATAGAGAAGCTGAGGAACAAAAGCCCCTGCTCCTTTGCTGACTTTTCTCCCACCAGGACCAGGGCTCGACCTGGCAAGGACTCTGGAAAGAAGGGCATGAAGCACAGCGATATGAAGGGTGCCCTGCCCAGCATTCTTTCACCCTCAGGCCCAATCCTGCAAAGTAAGGCTTAATCTAAGCCACAGAACGGCAAACATCTTTTCTACCTTTTATGTGGACAGTAAGGAGATCAAACCAGTCAATCCTAAAGGAAATCAACCCTGAACATTCATTGGAAAGACTGATGCTGAAGCTGAAACTCCAATACTTTTGCCACCTGATGCGAAGAACTGACTCATTGGAAAAGACCCTGATGCTGGGGAAGACTGAAGGCAAGAGGAGAGGAGGGCAGCAGAGGATAAGATAGTATCACTGACTCAGTGGATGTGGGCTTGAGCAAACTCCAGGAGATAGTGAAGGACAGTGAAGCCTAACGTTTTGCACTTCATGAAGTCACAGAGTCAGATTTAGTGACTGAACAACAACAACCTCTTAAGCGACACTTTTCCAACTCTTAGCCCTGTGTTTCACCCTGGAAGGGGTATCTTCTTTTCACATTCAACAAATACTTAGGTAGCACTCATGAAGTGTAAAAATTTCTATACAACAGCCTCTTTGGGAGGAAAGGGTAACCTTTACCCCATCCTTGCTCTCATTTTATTCAGGGTGATCATGATTCATAAGAAAGTACCCAGTGATGAGTAACTCAAAAGATGGCTAGAACTTGGGCTTATACAGAATCTTAACAAAAGAACAATACATTTTTAGAGAAGTGACAAGGCAAAGGAAAAGGGTTTTGAGTTTCTAAGGCAAATTTCTTTGCCAAATCTCCAAATGCTGCCTGGTTGGATCACATCATTTTGCCTTTGAAGGACTTCTGCAGAAATGTACCTTCATATTATTTGAGGCCCTGACATAGGTCTCACTCACCCGAGGGACTGCTGCAGAGGAATCATTTTCACATTGTCATAAAACACTGTTCAGACTTCTCCGTCCCTGTGCAAAATCCTACCAGAGCTAGAAAGGCTTAATTTCACCTAAGAAGTGCCTGTGCTCTCTTCTGCTGAGAGCTACTAGTCATTTGGTTGCTTTTTTTCCCCCTTTACTACCAACTTCTGTCTTACGTCATTTCTAAAACTGACACTTTCTGGAAATGGGCAAATGTACAAATTTGTGCCAATATAAATGTACAAATATGTGCCAATATAAAAAGGTATTAAGTCAATTCAATTCAGAGAATACCTTAGGAAGAATCCCTACCTGCATCAGACTTTGAAAAAGCAGATAAAAGGAGGAAAGGTATTTGTGCTGTTAGTATATGTGTTAGTCATTCAGTCGTGTCCAACTCCTTACAATCCTATGGGCTGTAGCTCGCCAGGATCCTCTGTCCATGGAATTCTCCAGGCAAGAATACTGGAGTGGGTAGTCTTTCCCTTCTCCAGGGGATCTTTCTGACCCAGGGGTCGAACCCAGGTCTCCCTCATTGCAGGCAAATTCTTTACCATCTTAGCCACCAGGAAAGCTGTTAGCATAGAGACAGCAAATAGGTGAAACATGCTTGTGTGTGCCTGCTCAGTCATGTCTGACTCTCTGTGACCCCAAGGACTGTAGCCCACCAGGCTCCTCTGACCATGGGATTTCCCAGGCAAGAATACTGAAGTCGGTTATTTCTTCCTCCAAGGGATCTTCCCGACAAAGGGACTGAACCCACACCTCCTGCACTGGCAGGCAGGTTCTTCACCACTGCGCCACCACAGAAACCCAAAATATGCTTAGCGAAGTTTAAACGCATTAGGCTGCTCAGTTCTGCTATAATGCTTGTTTTGTAACAAGCAGATTTGTTCAAATGCAATTAATATTGATATATCAGGGAACAATCTGAATACAAAGTCTGCATCAGATTTGCACAGTTTCATCAGCAAGTCCTAAGTGAATGCAGGAAACTGCACTCTGCTAAAGCAAGCTGTACAGACATTCATAAAATGTACACATTTGCGCACTTTGAACACCCACCAGCGGCCTAAAGTTCACTGCGTATTTAATAAGTTACGCACCTCCACGTCCCCAGCTACGACTCACCCATCCAGATGATCCTTCCTCCACCACGTGACAGTTATTCACAAGCTTCAGTCCTTCTGACAACCACTTCTGACAGCAAAGTTTAGAACTTTGGGAAGGGAAAGTGCCATATTTCTTATGTACTTCTGTATTTATCATTTAAGGAGTGTAAAACCATGCTACCATTAGGTTCCTATCTTTTTTTTTTAAAGGTACCACTGATAAAGGTTTTGAGTGTTTTGCTCCTAGTACCCTTTGCGCCATAAGCTCTCTGGTTTTTACCACATGATTTTGTACAGTCTGGTGGTTTGGGGAATGCCTCTGTCACTTTTGGCAGAGCTGACTATTCCTCGAGTCTAAAGTGTGTGGGAAGGAGGACAGTCTGTATTCGGGAACTGCTGCTCTTTAGCCAATGTTATCCCACATCCACTCTGTATTTTATTTCTATCATTCCACTCTGTAACCCAAACTACCCAGCTTAGAGGCTCTTGTCACTCAAATATTTAAACACCATATACTCTGAACTTTCTTGGACAAATTAGAATAAGAGGGGATAAATTCTCTTTCAACCTACCAAATATGCCCATTTTTCCCCCCTTAAGTCTTCTCTACCAAAAGCTATTTCACCTTCCTTCACATGGAATTTAAAACCAAGACTCATTTAATTTTGGCATTTGTTTACTTGACTGTATGTCCTAGGAGTGTCAAGGTTTCACGTCCGATTACAATTATTCAATGACACAAAACATCTGTGTTTGGCCAGATGCTTTTAGTAAGAGATATCAGTACAACATTCAAGGGCAACAATTTCAGCAAAGAAGTAAAAGCAGCGTGAAAGTAAGAACCCAAGATCAGATGTTCTGACAACACATGCAGCTCAATGAGCCAACTGCATTTACATGCATTGTGCATGTGTGACTCCAGACAGCATACAAGGTCAAACCGCTGTCAGTGACAATAAGCTTCCAAACTTCTGGTCAATTATCTGGTTAATAACAAAAGACAAGGCTATGACATCATTACGGCTATAATTAATTTACACAGATCTGCTTCCTGTTAATCGAATACATCTTTAAAAGCACTTAATTACTTTTCACCTAGAAAGCCAACACTCAGCTTTGTTAGGCGAAAAGCAACCTTGCTGAATTCAACATGAGAGGCTGTCAGGCTGCTCTAAGACATAAAGGACAAGTCTTCACAGGGCACACTGCTGCAATACAGGAGCTGCTGCCACATCCACAGCAAACAGATGCACAAGATGATGGATAACACAACACATTCGAACAGTTTCTGAAGACAAAGAAGTTGTCAGCGAACGGGGGGGGGGTAAACAGACAGATTCTAGCTAAGGAAACATCATGGTGTTTTTTGTCAAAATGACATACAGGACTAGTAATATTAACATATGGAGTACAGGACAGTAGTTAAGGGCATGGTCTTTGGTAAAAGCTCCAAAATACGCCAGCCATGTGACTTTATAGGAAAGTTACTAACTGCTGGTTTCTCACCAGTACAAGGAGATAATGTAGCCACATGTGGGACTGTGAAGCTCAAATGAGATTATGTATATAAAATCATAAATTGGAATATGATATGATTTTTAATGCATATAAACACATAAAATGAGGTTTAAGCCGAATAATTGATGCTTTTGAACTGTGGTGTTGGAGAAGACTCTTGAGAGTCCCTTGGACTGCAAGGAGATCCAACCAGTCCATTCTGAAGGAGATTAGCCCTGGGATTTCTTTGGAAGGAATGATGCTAAAGCTGAAACTCCAGTACTTTGGCTACCTCATGCGAAGAGTTGACTCATTGGAAAAGACTCTGATGCTGGGAGGGATTGGGGGCAGGAGGAGAAGGGGACGACAGAGGATGAGATGGCTGGATGGCATCACCGACTCGATGGATGTTAGTCTAAGTGAACTCTGGGAGTTGGTGATGGACAGGGAGGCCTGGTGTGCTGTGATTCATGGGGTCGCAGAGTCAGACATGACTGAGGGACTGAACTGAACTGAACTGATTAAAAATTCTAAAAAGCTTGATTTTATAACTTAGTAACCAAATAGCCTTTTTCTGGGCTACCTATGATCCTACATTTTTAAACTGTATTGTGTGATACAATTATACACTTTTTTAAAAAACATGATGGGCTATGTGGAAGGCACAACAAAACAGAAAAAAAAATTTAACTAAAATAAATTTAACAATAAAATTTCAAACCAGAGTTTTTGTCAAGATGATCTGAATCATTACATTTGAGAATTTAATGAGCCTCCATTTTAGGATTAAAAAAAAATGTCAGATGGCAAAAGTTTAATTCCCCCCCCCCTTTTTAGAGTGTTATACTCTTGATTAAATGATCTTTATACACGAAAAATAAAATACTGGATTTCGTATATAATCTTGACTTGTGCTCCATCGTGAGGTGAATTAGTGCCAACTCCAATTCTGATCCATCATCACTTATGATTTCCAGTATCAATCATAAGCCGGTTCCTTCTCTCACAGACTACAAGTTTTAGTGTAATGAGGGCTCATTAAAGTTCTCCGACTGACAGCCCTTCAGACGTGGGTCCTTCAACCAGGAGGCGCTCAGGGAGCAGCAGTGCCAGCAGTCCACCGTCACTCCCTTCAAGAGGATTTAGGGAACTCCACGCTCACGCTCACTCCACACCGGATTTCTTTGTTTACCTAAAGTCCGTGAAAAGGTGAGAGCCATAACCCCATTTAAACTAACGCATGTAAGAACGCATGTAAGTGAATTATTTATGGAACTGAAATCCTCCTAGCACAGGAAGAAGTCAAGAGGGGAATGGCATGCAAGACATCAGAAATGTTCATGTTCCTCAAGCACAGAGGACGTCGGCTAATTACCAGGTGGTGGAGACAGCCTGGGTTTGTTTGTTTTGCTTTGCTGTCTGGCCAGCATCAATTTCGTTCTTTCAATAACAGGTGAGAGATGGCTCTCACTCCCATTGGATGTGGTCCTGGAAGGACCACAAATCAGGGGTGCATTTCCTACATGGATTCGAGGGTGACACTGACCAAAACTGGAATAACAGCTCTTTTCCTGGAATCTAAAACCTGTGCAGAGATACTAAACAGCTTCCGGATCTGATATTCAGAACATTAAAGAATTTTCCAGATCTACCCAAGTCTACTCTGGAGAAGGAAATGGCAACCCACTCAAGTATTCTTACCTGGAGAATCCCATGGACAGAGGGGCCTGGTGGGCTACAGTCCACGGGGTTGCAAAGAGTCGGACACGACTGAGTGACTTCACTTCACTTCACTTCACCCAAGTCTACTCAAGCCTCGAGTGCTTATCTGGCTGCTGTCCTGTGGTTTTGGCTTTTCTGTAGATTTTCTGAGCTTATTTATATATTTCCATTAAATCTCCTGTTCTTGAATAAGTTGGGCTTCCCTTGTGGCTCAGCTGGTAAAGAATCTGCCTGCAATGTGGGAGACCTGGGTTTGACCCAAGGGTTGGAAACATCCCCTGGAGAAGAGAATGGCTACCCTCTTTAATATGCTGGCCTGGAGAATTCCATGTATAGTCCATGGGGTCACTAAGAGTTGAACACAACTGAGCAACTTTCACTTTCTTGAACAAGTTATCAAGGTAACTTAGTTAACTTCTGTTTTCACAGTCGAAGAACCCTACCCAGATATTAGGGCATTTGCCAAGGGCGAGCAGCAGATCCTAGTATCTTTCAAGCATCACCAACTCTCATTTTTTATTGAGTCCATACAACACTCTAGCTGACCAGAAGAACCGCAACTGGGAGGGTATATAAGCAGCATCCCAAAGGCTGGCCATACACAAGCTATTCCCAAAGAAAGAAGCGTGCACAGAGCTGAGGAGGTGAGCACAAAAGCAGCTTCTGCGTACACAAGGCAAAGCCCTCTCAGTGCCATACACTTGGTGCATAAATTTGGACACTAAATGAAGGAATATTATTTCAAAAGGAAGAACTGATTGTCTTAAATGTGGCTTCTACTTATACAAAATTGATGGTTTTTCAGGAAAACTTCTAATTACTGAAGTGATGTACTCCCTTTGTTCTGCATTGAAAGTAAGACTAGTCTATACACTTAATAAAATGTTATCAGTTGATAAAACTTCTGGCTAGAACTTTAGGACAATGAATTATTCAGATTCATGGGAGGAAGGGAGGGAGAAAGGAGAGGAGGAAGAGAGAGAAGAAAGGAAAAACGGGGTAAGAGACTTAAATTTCATAGCCTTCAGAAAGGAACGCAGAGGTATCCTGCATGCTTTTCTGTGGAAAGGTTTAACCCTCCTTTCCACCACAATGCACTTTCATTAACAGATCTAAATATCCACATTTCTCTAATCGTGAACCCAGAGAAGAAAACCAATGAATGCGAAACTACAGCAATAAAAGCACTAAGCATGTAAGTCAATATATCTTCATCTATATTCCATCATTTAAGAAATATCTGAGCCTCTACTAACAGACAAGCTCTGTCCTTATAGACAACCATAGTCTTGAGAGAGAGACAGACAGACAAACAGCAACATTACAGTGTGATAAAGAACTGTAACAGGTCTGCAAATAAAGATGCATTAAGTGTCTGGAAAATAGCAAAGGTAAGTTTTAAAATTCAGTATGGGATGTGGACTTTTCTATGGCTCTGTAAAGAATCTGACCGCAATGCAGGAGACCCCAGTTCAATCCCTGGTTTGGAAAGATGCCCTGGAGAAGAGAGTGGCTACCCACTCCAGTATTCTTACCTGGGAAATCTCATGGACAGAGGAGCCTGGCAGGCTACAATCCCCAATCCACAGAGTCACAAAGAGTCAGACACAACTGAGCTACTAACACTTTATGGGGTGTGGGAGGAAAGAAAGAAAGAAAGTCCTGGATCAAGTATTATCCTGTGGGCAACGCGGAGGGAGATGAAATGTCCAGGACACAGAGTCAAAGCAGTGGAGCCATTCCACAAAAAGAAATGGATGAAATTTTAAGTCATCATTTGGTGGATGTAACACAGGGCGAATGTTTAGAAAGCAAAAAGGTCCCTTATTAATACAAAATGAACATTCCTTGGAAAGAGAAAGACCTGAAGACTCTGGTGTGTAGGAACTTCTACCTGGGCAGCAGGCACAATGTTTATTCCTACATCTGTTCAAAGTCAGCATCACAACTGATTCGTTACAATATACATCACTGCAAATGTCTTGTATTTTTAACATAAAAAAAAGGTAGCAAAATTTCTTTCACAGTGTTGCCCAAGAGACTTTGCTCAAGGGAAATACACATAGGCCCTTATATATTATTTATACAAAACTGAAGTCATTGCCATCTGTATCTAAATTTCATTCATAACTATCCTGATATTGTGACTTTGGATTTAAAAAATGCATAAGCAAGAAACAGCCATTGGTGTAGTAACAACATTCCTGGGGTTAAAGCCAGATTTGGGGTCAAATCTAGACACGTACTAGTATGTGGTTTTGGGCAAATCACATAATCAATCCTGCTTCAGTTTCTTTATCCATGGATGATGAAAATTCCACTTACTTTCTGGCATCATCAGGAAGAAGAAATGCAGTAGCCTGTCATGTAAGAGCACATAGCACATCCCCAAAGTTTGTTTTCCATTCTCCCTTCTTCTCCATAAAGTAATGAGCCTTCTGCCCCCATGGAACTAGACTTTATTGCTTTATAATTATGATATCCATGTAACAATGTCCAAAAGAGGAGGTGGTAAATAACACCAACATGCAAACCTGAATGCACACATTGTTAGCTGGCTACCAGCTAGATCCCCAGGGGCTCTTGCACACTATCTATTGCTTCCCAGAAATTTGATACATTTTCTCTCCTGAATACAGCCAAAATTATCCACTGGCTTTGAAATATCACCATCATGATGTTGCACAGAGCAGCTGGTTGATTGAAAGTGACTCCCCCTCCCCCACACTCCAGCTGTCACCAGGAAACCCTCCTCAGTGTGTGAAAAAGGACAATGTGATAATACTACTACTGCTATTAATAACAATCTAACAAATACTTAGCATTTGAGATTATTTTTCTTATGAAAGCTCACTCTTAACTGGAAATTAACTCTTTAAGAAAAACCTTTTACCATATAAATGCAAACCAGCTGTTTTCATACAACAGAAAACCAAAGGACAGTAAACACAAGTAATATATTTCCACTGACTCCTTGTTTCTTGTTCCTTGAGTCACTTATAATGCTAAACAACAGCCAGTTAAAATACTAAATAGTTTTAAATGTGCTAACAGATGTCACAAGCTTAGAGTGATTATAAAAAAAAAAAACAAACCTCAGATGATTTCTCAAAATATGTGCCTAGATTCCTATTTTTGTATTAATCACATTGAAGGTTGGATTTTTCTTTTCTAATAGCCACTCATTTCTCTGTAAGAGAAGCATATGTATGGCATGTTTGACATTGCTAAAAATGCTGGAAGTTGTTTTTAGAACATGTTTGTGAATCCCACTCAGGAATTCTCAGCGCCCGGACTTCTTGGGTACAGTACAGCTCAATCTCCTGAGGATTTCCACACCAAGATGAGGAGTTTCACACCTTCTGACTCAGCAGGGTCACTGCAGGAGGTTCAGGATAAGCCCTTCAAACTCTCAAAGCCTCTCAGCTCCTGAGCTTTACAAGATGCTGCTAAACAGTTTCCCCTGCTACAAAAATCTGAGGTCCCCTGCTTAGCTGACTGACTGGAACTGCAGCACAAAAGGTGATCTTTTTAAGGCATTTCTATCTCTGTAATGGCTTTTAAAAGAATTTTTACAAATACACATATAATGTATAGATTATCTGTCCCCACTCCCACATTACATACATTGCCAAGTAAACAAAATTACGACCTCGTAATGACACCTTCCGTGCTCACATATTCATACGTAATATACACAGAAATACAAGAGATTTTTGGTATTTTAAAAAATGGAACACAAAACTTTTTGCTTTGCTATCATTAAGCATCCATATTGCAAAATAATGATTTCAGAGCTGACAGCATTTTCTTATTCTTTGGTGCACGTCTTCAGTGAAGTCTCATCTCCTGTGACAAGTGCCCCTTCCTCTAGCTATCCCTGTTAACTGAAGATACTTAAATATTAACCCCTGATCCTGACCCTGTCCTTTCAGTACACACACAAAACAATGCAGGAAAGTTGCTCTGTTACAGTGATAGACCTGAAAATGGTGTTCTTCCATTGGGCTTAGAGGTTTAACTTTCTCCAAGTGTTTGCTTTCTCTCATACGTAATAATGTGAAAGCTTTGACTCCTCAGCATTTTGCTTTAAAAAAGAAAAAGTCAGTGCAGTTAGGTAATTAACAGAATCACCTCATTTATAAAAATATTACGAGGCAATGAATGAGATCAAGCTAGATTTGAGGTGATAACCACCTTTTCTCCCTTGTCCAATGTTTAGCAGTTACCTGAGCCTCTCAGTGTCACAGACGTGTTTTGCACTGGATTTTATTTTATTCAATGTCTTAAGGTAGTCCACACCATGCTATGCTATGCTATGCTAAGTCACTTCAGTCGTGTCCGACTCTGTGCGATCCCATAAACGGCAGCCCACCAGGCTCCCCGTCCCTGGGATTCTCCAGGCAAGAACACTGCAGTGGGTTGCCATTTCCTTCTCCAGTGCATGAAAGTGAAAAGTGAAAGTGAAGTCACTCAGTCATGTCCAACTCCTAGCAACCCCATGGACTGCAACCCACGAGGCTCCTCCGTCCATGGGATTCTCTAGGCAAGAGTGCTGGAGTGGGGTGCCATTGCCCTCTCCATCCACACCATGACTCCTACTCTATAGGAGAGGAAATGAATACTGGGAAGATATTAACTTGTCCGCTGGACATGATCAGTACGTAACAAGAAGCGGGGTCCAAAGCAGAGTCTGCCTGACCCCAACCGCAGAGACCTGCCTCTCAGACACAGAGGACAAGAAAAATGGGCCTTTGTGAAAACTGAAGGCTTCATGGTGGGACAGTGTTAAGTTAGTAGCAGCATTAACAAAACTACTTATAGGAGCTGAAATCTACGCTGACTCCTGTTTATCTGAAAACTCACCACAATACCCAGGAACCACAGTGCAGACTTAGGAGCAAAGACTTATCAAAGTGACGTGTAGTCTCAACCACAGTGTGGCACTCTTCTCAACATCACACTGAGTCTAGGCTTTAGGGCAGCTGCTTCAGGTCCTGAATACTTCTCTATATACCCCCAACACTGACGCCCTGAAAAGGGAAGGAAAATGTAAGCAAACACCGCAACTGATGTTTGGTCAAAACAGTGGATGGAGGGCATATCTAACTTAATTCCTGTGATGCCTCCGGAAAACAGAGATAAGTGGATAGGATGAGGCCTTCTCTGCTAATATTGCGGAGCTGTATGACACGCGGGAAAAAAAGATAAGGAGAGAAACATCTTCAGTCTTGCCTCTTGTTTTCAAGTCACTGCTCTGTAATACTTCTCAACTCTAAGGCTGAGGCTGGTCTATGGTCAGTTATCCACTTTATTTTTTTTTTTTTTAACAAGTTCTGGGGCAAAAGAAGGTTGGGAAAGACCAAAAGGCCGAAGAATTAAAAACTACTCTTTAACACAATTACTAATGTGGTTCTTAAAAATACCACAGCATAGGTATTAACTGAATATCCTACACTGGACAACCTCAACTGTATACAACACAATGAGAATCCATAAACAAAATGCCCTCTAAGCAGCAGCAGAGGCACAATATTCGTGCACTACAACTCACATCTAAACCAAAGAAGAATCCTTCTAGCATAATCTATGTACTTATTTTAGGCAAATTACTTAACATCTCATTCTAACAAATTACTTAATAACATCTCATCTGTTTTCCATCTGTGTTAAAACATTTTTCCTGAATTTTCACAAAGAATACCCACAGCCTTATGAAGTTATCTGTAACTAGTCCAAGGTCCTACAGGACTTCCCTGGTGGCTCAGACTGTAAAGCGTCTGTCTACAACGCAGGAGACCTGGGTTCGATCCCTGGGTTGGGAAGATTCCCTGGAGAAGGAAACGGCAACCCACTCCAGTACTCTTGCCTAGAAAATCCCATGGACAGAGGAGCTTGGTGCAGGCTATTGTCCAAAGAGAAGAGTCGGGCACGACTGAGCGACTTCACTTCACTTCAGTCCAAGGTCCTACACCTAGGAAAGGCTTCACCTGGATTCAAATTCCATTCTGTGACTCCACAATGGCTGGCTGCTCTTTATTGAGCATTTCTCAAACTTTAGCACCCAGGTGTACTGGGATCAGTTGGCAATCTCCTTAAAACAGATTTCTGATTCATGGAGTTTGGGGTAAGACTCTTCACTTTGCAGTTCCAACAAGTTACCAGGTGTTGTTGATGCCAGTAATCCTGAGACAACTTAGGAACGCAATGCACTGCATTCTTCTAACATGACTTGTTTTCTCAACCCATGCCACACCAGCAGCAAATTAGAAGCTTTAGATTTAAGTTATTAGAACCAGAAGTGTGTCATATAAATGTGAGACATCAGACAGATTTTTAAGAAGTAATTCCAAAGGACAACAACAACAACAAAAAACCCCCAAAAGCCGCAAAGTCCAGCTGTCACTGCAAAAGGGCCTACCCATCTCGATGACTCAGTCATAACTACGCAATTATTTATTGTGCTGGTAACCCTGAGTCTTCAAGAGAGCTTATGCTTGGTTTAGAAAAACATACACGCATAGGATCCGTTTTTGAATAGGTTTATAAGGCCTGGATATAAAAGGGTTGTGTACACTTAGTTTACTTCCTGTCCCCTATTAAGGGAAATATCACTACTCAGGTTAGGATTGTTTGCCAAACACAGGTGCAGAGAAAGAGTTCCTCTTTACAAGAGAAACTGAAACCACAAGCCACTGCTGATGCAACACCACTTTAAACTTCGAGCTTTCGTCAGGGATCCTTTAACCACCCCCTCTCCCCGAAACCAACGATCCCATCCTCCCAGCGCCTCTGCCCGTCCTTCCCGGTGCGATCGGCCTCAAGCAGAGACGCAGGATGAAGACGGTTAGATCTCCAGATAGAGTTGCTCCAGGAAATCCCCATTCTCGGACCGGCCGAGAGATCCCTGGATGCGGAGGCTGGGCCTCCAACCCCGCCCCAGCTCGGGTCGCAAGGAAGCGCCGACAGCCGCCCGCAGCCCTAGCCCCACAGGCGCCCGCGCCCGCGGCCCCGACTGGACTACCAGATCGGCGACGAACAGACGCGGAAACTTACGCTCTCTTACGGCCCGCCTGCGTCCCCACGTCTTCGCGAGCAAGTACGTCATCACGCACGGGCGCCGGCTCCCGGACGCTCCAGGTCCCGGCGGCCTGGGGGCGGGGAGAGAGAGTGGTTGACTTTGCGACGTCGCTTCTACGGCATTCGCCCAGTGGGCGGGCCACGGCGCATGCTCAGTTGCGCGCACGTGCGCGCTCTTCCTCGCAGGTTTCCCCGAGGGACCGCGAGCGGTGTTGGTGGCTTGGAGGACGCTCCTAGGACGCGAAAGGGAAAGGGCTGCGGCCGAGCATAGTGTGGAGGGTTTGTACCTTCCACTCATCTTCCAAGCTCCGAGTGACACCTAGATAATAACATTCCTTCTGCCATAAGTAACTGTTGGCTGCCTGTCATGCGTAAAGCAAGTGAATGGCCTGCATTCGAGTACATGGACGTGGGATGGAGTAGGCCCGATCGGGCTGAGAAACTGCCCTTCCGAGCCCTCCCACAGGCTCAGGACCTGCTGTATGGAAGAGTAACACACGTGGACTGGATGGCGGAAGAGATACCTGTTCATGAGTTATCAGACTCCGAAGAGCAGCCGACCCTCAGGGCGGAACCCGTGGTTACAAAGCAAGCTAGCAAAACAAGATTGTGGGTGTACATTTCACTCCGTAGAGCTTCCACTTGAGGCTACATTTCGAAGTTCATTTGCCATTTTAAGGCTTTAGGTGTTAAGTAATTTTTGTTACTGTATCATTTGATGTTATTTTGATTATGGATCCATTTCTGCCCTGGAGCAAGTTTTATGTTCGGTTGTAGGAGTCAGGTTAAGTTAAATGCTGTATTTCATACAATATAATAACCAAGGGGACAATAACGTGTTTTCCAAGGAAGAAACCAAGAGCAGGTGGTTCTATGCTGCCCTGTATTTGTTGGAAGTTGTAGCAGCTGTGTTTAGATAGTCTACTTAAAAACTGCCTGAATCAGAAGCCTTTTGATTATCGTTTGTTATTATGTATTGCAAGAATTCTTCATGGAAATGTTTATTTTGGAGTTTGGAATTTAAATGAAGATTTAGCTCACATGCAGGGTGTATAACAGACTTTCAAGTGATAAAGAAGATTCTTGGCAGTTTGCAAGTATGTTCCTTGAGCCTTGCAAGTTATTCCTTTCTTCTGAAAACAATATGCTGATCAAAAAGTTTGGCTGACAAGGAGAAGCTGCGTTTCTCCAAATAGAAATTCAGTTGAAGGATGCAGGTGAATTGCCAGTAGGAATATTTTTGTATCAGTTCAGTTCAGTCGCTCAGTGGTGTCCGACTCTTTGTAACCCCATGGACTGAAGGATGCCAGGCTCCCCTGTCCATCACCAACTCTCTGAGCTTGCTCAAACTCATGTCCATTGAGTAGGTGATGCCATCCAAGCATCTCATCCTCTGTCATCCCCTTTTCCTTATTTCCTTAGAAAAATAAAAGTAATTTCTCAAAAAGAAGGCATTCCCTTTTATCCCTGTCCATGATCATGAGCATCAATTTAGTTAATACTAATCCTTAGCTTCCATTCTCTACTACCGTTTGCACCTTTCTATAATCACATAATTTTTATTGTCCTTTTCTTAACATATCAAATACATAGGCGATTTTAAGAAAGCCACAAATCAAAGAGGCTCAATGCAATAATCTCATAAAAATGTCATTATATATGGGGATTTAGAAGTATACTTAGGCAATTATATTCAATTCCAAGTATTATCAATGAACAATTTCATAGCCATTTAAGAGTACAGAAAAAGTCTAGCTTTTTAAAAAATGACCTTTTTTGTCCTATAGGATTCATTGAGCAGACAAATTTTTTTAAGCCCATTGACATCAACATGTATCAAACTCAGACCCTATTTAAATTGACAAACAGATCACTTGGATAATAATTGTAATGTCTTTAACATTACCATATGTGGCAGTCAGCAAGATCTTTTTTCTGAGGCAACATTTCAAAATATCAAAGAATCAATACTCGAAAAGGTCATTTAGCACAAGTTATACAATTATAAATTACCTTGTAAGATCATGATTCCTAAAGTTCAAGTGTACTCTTGTATCTTAATTGCGAGAATAAGCAGTATTAGGCACATTATGAATAATATCAGAGACCTATGTAATGGTCTGGACAATTTTTTTTTAATATTTATTTATTTGGCTGTACTGGGACTTAGTTGCAGCCTGCAGGGTCTTCAACCTTTGTTGCAGCATGCAAAGTCTTAGTTGCAACATGTGGGACCTGGTTCCCTGACAAGGTGTTGGACCCGGGCCCCCTGCAATGGGAGCATGAAGTCTTAGCCACTGGACCACCAGGGGAGTCCCAATTTTCTTTATAAAAGTTTTCCATGAGAGCAGTAGTGCCTAGGATTAAGCCATCTGACTTAAATGAGTGTTCCTAAAATGTGATTCTTGAACACAGAGGAGCTGTGGTAACAACCTTTGTACACTTCATAAGTCTAGGATTGGAACTGCAGGAGGGCAGGTAAGTGTCATTCTCAGGTTTCAAAACCTGGACTGAAGGTGACAAAGCATCAGACGACAACACTGTTAGCAAATAACACAACTGGATTATTTTGTTTAAAGAGGAACTTGTTTGTTATCTGATTGCTTTTAATGGATCAAGTATTTATTATACCCAACACTGTAGGGAAAGGTGTGTGAAACTCATCAAAGAATTTATAGCTTAATTATTATGAAACTTGAAAATTAAAACAAGAACAACTTTAAGTACAAAATTGCATCATGTATTATGACAAAAAGACTAACAACAATACTTAAGAGTAAAAGTGAAAGTGAAGTCGCTCAGTCGTGTCCGACTCTTAGTGATCCCATGGACTGCAGCCCACCAGGCCCCTCTGTCCATGGGATTTTCCAGGCAAGGGTACTGGAGTGGGGTGCCATTGCCTTCTCCAGTGAAGTCCCTCAGTCATGTCCAACTCTTGCAACCCCATGGACTGTAGCCCACCAGGCCCCTCAGTCCATGGAATTTTCCAGGCAAGAGTACTGGAGTGGGTTGCCATTTTGATAGGCCCTGCAAATGGCAACCATAGGAGATTTGCAGTGGCAATAATAATGACAGACAAAACGACTTTAAGACAAGTATTTCTAGAAACAGACATTTCGTAATAAAATGGTCAATGCATGAAGAAACTGTAACAATTAGAAATGTACATGCACCCAAAACAGTCCTAAATACATGAAGCAAATATTGGTGTGAATGTAGAAATAGACAATAACTTAATAATTTAATATCATACTCTCAATAATGGGTAGATCAACTAGACAGGAAACCACTAAGGCTATAGAAGCCTTGAACAACACTATCAACCCAACAGGTATCTATAGACCTCTGAACTTAGTGACAGCAGAGTTTATATTCTTTTAAAGTATATTCTCCAGGCCACAAAAACAGTGGGGTAAACACATATAAACATTACTAGAATTAATAAATAAGTTTAGCACAGTTTTTGAATATAAGATCAAAATTTTTTTAAATGTATCTCTAATACAAGTTAAAAGTCCAAAAATAAGATCATTTCTGTCAACTGAAAGAATACATGCGGCCTAAAAGTTGAGTTAGGTTTATTACATGGGATTCATGAGGACTTCAACCCAGGAGACGGCATCTCAGGTGACCCTGAGAGAACTGTTTTGCAGGAGGCTGGGGGAGGAGTCAAGCTATATAGAAGTTTTGCAGCAAGGGGCAGGTAATCTGAATATTAAAAGATGATTGTTAATTAAGGAAAACCAGATATCGTGCATTAAGGGATTTAGCACTCTTTTATGTATGGGAAGATGTAAACATCCAGGCTTACTAAAATCATTTCTTTCATATACATCTCACCTGTTCATTGTTCAGTTGCCAAGTTGTGTCAGACTCTACACGACCCCTTGGACTGCACCACACTAAGCTTCCCTGTCCCTCGCCATATCCTGGAGTTTGCCCAAGTTCATGTCCATTGTGTCGGTGATGCCATCCAACCATTTCATCCTCTGTCATCTCCTTCTGCTTTCAATCTTTCCCAGCATCAGGGTCTTTCCCAATGAGTTGGCTATTGGCACCAGGTGGCCAAAATATTGAAGCTTCAGCTTCAGCATCAGTGTTTTCAATGAGTATTCAGGGTTGATTTAAGGTTGACTGGTTTGAGGTGTCCAAGGAACTCTCAGGAGTCTTCTCATCTATCTGGGGCCAAATCCTGGTTTTCACTTTTCTCTTCCTTAATCCCTCCTTCTCCTTAAGGGGTTGCAGATGTGGCTGATGGCTGCCTCTTGCACTTTCTAACATCTACCCAAACTCCCAGCTCCTCAGAGCTTACCTGAGAAGCAGTTCAGTTCAATTCAGTCACTCAGTTGTGTCCAACTCTTTGCAACCCCACGGACTGCAGCACGCCAGGCTTCCCTGTCCATCATCAACTCCTGGAGTTCACTCAAACTCGTGTCCATCGTGTCAGTGATGCCATCCAACCATCTCATCCTCTGCCATCCCTTTCTCCTCCTGCCTTCTATTTTTCCCAGCATCAGGGTCTTTTCAGATGAGTCAGTTCTTCACATCAGGTGGCCAAAGAATTGGAGTTTCAGCTTCAGCTTCAGTCCTTCCAATGAATATTCAGGACTTATTTCCTTTAGGATTGACTGGTTGGATCTCCTTGCAGTCCAAGAGACTCTCAAGAGTCTTCTCCAACACCACAGTTCAATAGCATTAATTCTTTGGTGCTCAGCTTTCTTTATAGTCCAACTCTCCCATCCATACATGACTAGTGGAAAAACCATACCTTTGACTAGATGGAGCTTTGTTGGTAAAGTAATGTCTCTGCTTTTTAATATGCTGCCTAGGTTGCAGTTGGTGCCTGTCTAATAACCAGTATTGCTTCCTGGGCTAAGAAATTTGTATTTGAAAGGCTGGAATCCCTCCTGGCTGTGACATCCTTCTTTACCTATATGGCAAGAAATATTTCATTGCACATTTCATTACAAATAGCATCACAAAGAATAAAATGCTTGGAAATAAATCTAACAAAAGAGATGAAGATTCATACACTGAAAACTACTTAAAATGGCTGAGAGAAATTGATATTCCATATTCATGGACCTGAATTGTAATATTGTTAAGATGGCAGTTCTAAATTGATAATAGAATCAACATAATCTCTCAAATTCTTAGGATTTTTGGATAGAAATTGGACAAGCTGATTTTTATAATACAGAATAAAACATCTATAATAGCCAAAACAACTTTGAAAAAGAACAAAATTAGAGGAATGATGCTACTCAAAATGTACTCTAAAGTTACTGTTGCAGGGACAATCCAATTCTGACTCCACGTTGGAACTGTTTCTTTGACTTGCTTTTGTTATTATGTATATGTGTATTAGTTGCTCAGTCGTGGCTGACTCTTTGTGACCCCATGGACTGTAGCCTGTCAGGCTCCTCTGTCCATGGAATTTTCCAGGCAAGAATACTGGAGCAAGTTGCCATTTCCTTCTTCAGGGGATCTTCCCAACCCAGGGATAGAACCCAAGTCTCCCACATAACAGACAGATTCTTTACCATCTGAGCCACCCTGGAAGCCCAATCATACATAATGGCCTACCTTAGAGAATCCTGCCCCTCTGCCTGACTGTTAAACTAGAGTGACTGTCTAGAACCCTATCCTCCTTACTTAGGTCAATTCAGTTCAGTTCAGTCGCTCAGGAGCTCAGTAGTGTCTGACTCTTTGCTACCCCATGGACTTCAGAACCCTATCCACCTTAGGTGGCAGAAAGGAAGAAATTAACACATCCCACTGCCTGAGGCTTGCCATTCTAGGAGATATTTGCAAGATTAATGGACTCTTTACCTTGTTGTCTCACCTCCTCCTATCTCTGATTTATGAAAGAACCTGGCATCCAGACCCAGATAAGATGGTTACTTTGAGACATCAGTTTGCCATCTTCTTGGTAAGCCAGTTTTCCAAATAAAGTCATATTTCTTGCCTCAACACCTCATCTCTCGGATTCACTAGCCTGTAGAGCAGGGAGCAGATTGAGCTTGGACTCGATACCATTACAAATATCAAGACAGGTTATTATTGGTGTAGGAATAGGCATAGAGATCAATGGAATGGAATTTAAATAAACCTTTATGTGGTCAGTTGGTTTTCAACAAATTGCCAAGGCAAAGGATAATCTTTTAAACAAATAATGCTAGGAAGATTGGATATTTATATTAAAAAAGACTATTAATTTGGACTCATACTTTTGTAAATAGACATGTGAAAATATTGGGGGATGATAGAAATGTTTAAAATTGGTTTTTGAAGATGGTTACCGAACTCTGTAGATTTATTAAAAGTCACAAAGACACACTATACACAGATAATGGGTGAACTTTATGGTATGTAAATCCTGTTGATACCTCAAAGTTGTTTTTGGATGCTATACTCTAGGATCTTTTAGTCTTGTATTGGAGTAGAGGGGTCTACATACATTTCAGTGAAACCAGATAGAGCTAACTGCTCTAAGTGAAGTTTAGTTGAATTAACTTAAGACTTCAAAGGAAGATCATATTGACCGAAACTGCAGAGATGAGTGAATGCTTTGTGGAGTTGATATCTAACTAGTTTATTTGAGGTCCAAGTGGGATTGGACCTACTGATGATAGATCAAAGCTTACAGTGTTCTGCTGGATTCATGGTCTCCAAAGGAGAAGATTTAACTCCGGGACCAAAGACAGTCTCAGTCATTCAGAGCTTTGTGTAGTAGAAATGTTATTGAAGTAATAATGACAGAAAGAAGCTTCTGACATAGACATCAGAAGCGGGTAGAAATATTACCCACTTTGCTAGTTTTAAGCAGGGAAATATATACTTTTCTGCTAGTTGTTGAGAATAGAAAAAAAAAAAAAAATACCTCAAGACTGTGAAAATTTTGCACAGACCCTTTCCCATAACATACATCCTGGGTTGACATCAGCACGAGATTAGCCAGAAGGAACAGGTTAACCCAGAGCTCAAGGTTGTGGAAGTTTTACCCAGACCTTCTCCTATAACATACGTTCTGAGCTAAAAAAGAAGCGAGTCCTTGAATGAGAGATACTGCTACCTTTGAGGCCTATGTGTCTAAGGCAAAAGAATGTGAAAAAGAAAGAAAGTTCACCTCCTCCTTAAAGGGGCCTTAGGCTTGGACTGCTTATCAATTTGCCTAAATTAACTCTTTCACTGAGATGAATGGAAGAGAATTCCAACCCCTCCCCACACCCCCACCGCAAAAAAAAAAAAAAAGTAAAGTGAGAACAATATTACAAGGAATCAATCATTAACGTGATTTATATTTTGTGTAACATCTGAGTAGGGTGTTATTTTGGTCAATAACAAGGAATGAAAAGGAAAAGTTTATGCTATTATGTCCAGTATTCTTGGTGTATGAGGTGGCTTGGTGATAAACAATCTGCCTGCCAGTGCAGGAGATTTAACAGATGCGGGTTTGAGCCCTGGGTCCGGAACACCCCTTGGAGGAGGAAATGGCAACCCACTCCAGTATTCTTGCTTGGAAAATTCCATGGACAGAGGAGCCTGGCGGGCCACATTCCATGGGGCCACAAAGAGTCGGACACAACTGAGTGACACTAAGCACAAGCAACCTGGGTGCTGATGTCAACCCAGGATGTATGTTATGGGAAAGGGTCTGAGCATAATAATCTATGTGCTGGACCAAGTGGAATGGGAAAAAAAAATTAGGAGAATAATGGGAAAGTTTAGCTGTAAACTGTGGATGTAAAATATAGAGAATATTAAATACCCCTTGAAAAAAATTAATAATAAGAATGCTATCAACATGCTAATGTTTTGGAAATTCTTACAATGAATGATCTTTGAGCCTTTATAAGGAAACATGTGCTTTAGAACTTCAGTGGTTTCCATTGGTTTAAATGAAGAATATAGAATTCAGAATCTATCATGATTGAGTTCATTCTACAGCCAACGAGAGAAGTCCTGGAAGTAATAGTTATCACTAAAACTGCAAATAGGAGCAATGCACTTGCAGTAGACCTGTGATGGTTAATTATCTTGACATTATTATGGTCATTATTACAATTGCATATCAATTGTCACTAATCGACTCAGTCAGGCTAATGAAGCAAGAATGTAACTGGGAAGCTGTCAGTCAAAGGCTCTCTCTTGGGACCCAGGCTCTTGGAAGGATCTAGAGATGGTGAGGCCATACTCATCTCAGCATCTGAAATGGCAGTACCTTCATGGGCGAGCTGGGGGCTGAGTACTTTTCAAAGCACCCAGAGAAGGGAAGGGTATTAGCTTAACAGTCTCAGGATTCCCCGAACTTTAACCCAACATTTGACTCTCTACTGCTATGACCTTCAGATACAGCTTTCATTTTCTTACAACTCAGTATTATTTTAGTAAATGTAAAAATTGTTTTGTCACTCCTCTAAGATCTTACAAGATCTCACTATTACCATCACTGTGACATCTACCTGACAAGTAAGATAATGCATTTAGACCTCTCTTATGAAAGTGCCTGGGACACAATAAACACTATGCACATGAACTGTTTTTCTAACTACTACTGCTGCTGCTGCTGCTGCTAAGTAGCTTCAGTCATGTCCGACTCTGTGCGATCCCACAGACGGCGGTCCACCAGGCTTCCGCGTCCCTGGGATTCTCCAGGCAAGAACACTGGAGTGGGTTGCCATTTCCTTCTCCAATGCATGAAAGTGAAAAGTGAAAGTGAAGTCGCTCAGTTGTGTTCGACTCCTAGCAACCCCATGGACTGCAGCCTACCAGGCCCCTCTGTCCATGGGATTGCCACCATTTGTTGATTGTCTGCTATGGGCCAGGCACTTCACCTCCGTTTTGAAAATAAGGAAACAGGGGATCAGAGAGTCTAAGTAACTTACCAAAGCTCACAAAGCTAGTGGTTAGAGGGATTGATGGTTCAAGCTTTCTTTTTTAAAAACATATGTTTACTTGGCTGTGTCAGGTCTTCACTTCGGCATGTGGGATCTTTCCCTGATGCGCATGGCTTAGCAGTTGGAGCAAGCAGGCTTAGTTGCTCCGCCAGCACGTGGCGTCTCAGGTCTCCACTGAGGGATCGAACCTGCACCCCGTGCATTGCAAGGCAGATTCTTATCGACTGGACCACCAGAGAAGTCCCTGGCTCAAGCTTTCTCATACGCTATTCCTACTTTTGAATATTAAAATCCAGTACTGCTTTGCATTGGATATATCATTGTCCACATAAAAGGTAATTTTGTTTTTATTCATGTACATGTTTACATAAAGTTTTCATTGTTTCTAATTATCTAAACTATAAAAGATAAAATGACAGCTATTTATTATCCCTTTCAGAATTATTTTGAATGACTGTGTTTCTTTCAATTTTCTACATTTTTCTATTTCAGGAAGTTTTTTTTTTTCTATTGAGTGTTTGGATAAATCTTCCTTAATCGTATTTTGACTCATCATGATTATTATCTAAAAATTAAATTGAGTTTACAGATGTCCCATTGTTCTTATGTTTCCAGGATAATAGTAGATATTGTTTGACCGTTCCTTTTTCTTTCAAATAATAAATCCTAAATAAGCAGTTTATTTTAAAAATTGTTCCTTTAACAACATTTTTCTTTCACATCTGCAACTGCCACTTCTGTTTTCATATCAACTAAAATTCTGATGCTTCCATGACTACAATGAATAATTTCACTCCAAACTGCCATATCACATTTTCTATGTACCATGAGATCTCATAGAAGGCTTCCCAAACTACATCTCCTCAAATCTGACAGAATATATCATGATGACTCTATATGTCCTTTATGAAAAAACAATTCAGATAATGAATTCTTAGCAAAGGAAGATCTGCAAATGTTCTTGCTAGGAAAAAATATTCAAAAGAGGAATTTGCATCAAGATACGGAAAATGAGGCTGTGATGACGGTAGCAGTAGGTGATTCAGGCTGTCTTTCCCGCCAGCCCATAGTCCATGGTGATTTTAGGACCTTCTTTAAGGACATATACACAGCTGTATCTCCACCACTGTTTGCTAATAGTTAAAATCTCTTCAAAAAGTGCCCTTCCATCCACCATTAGGCATGAGTGTGTGTGTAGTCGCAACTCGTGACTCTATGGACTGTAGCCCGTCAAGCTTCTCTGTCCATGGGATTTCCCAGGCAAGAATACTGGAGTGGGTTTCCATTTCCTCTTCCAGAGGATCTTCCTGACCCAGGGATCGAACTCATGCCTCCTGCATTGACAGGCAGATTCTTAACCACGGAGTCTCCTGGGGATGACAAAAGATGAGATGGTTGGATGGCATCACCAACTCGATGGACGTGAGTTTGAGCAATTTTATTAAAGGTCAATGAGTCCACCTGTCTCCCAGCTTGTGGCAGTCCTGACTAGAGGGAACAAGAAGCAGAGAAACTGGGATAAAAGACACAGTAGGAAAATTTGCAGAATTATTACTAAGGTTTTGCCCAATTTCCTACAATAGGACTAGGGAAAACAGAAGCCATGGGCAGAGCAGAAGAGGAGGGAATTTTTGACATCACCTATGATCACAGATAGCTTCACTTTACATAATTTAGATTTTTCTTTTTCTAACACACCTGACTTCTAACAAAAGCATCTCTTTTCCAGGGAATTTATTATCCAATTGATAACTATCTAAGTAAAGGCTGACCTTTATCTGAGAACGTTAAATATAGTTAAGTGAAGATTTTTTATAGCTTCCTGTTTATTTTTCTTAAGTTATCAGAATGTCAGTCTTTAAGTGGATGGTATATCACATAAGTTTTCATGCTCCCAATTATGTTTTTAATGTATTTTGAAATAGTTGCAGACATTATAGAAAAGTTGCAAAAATAGTACAGAGAATTTCTGTATATTTTCAAAATATCCTAAATGTTAACATTTGTTGCTTTTTCTTTCTCTCTCCCTCTCTATCTATGTAGGTTGTATTAATATTAATATATTAATTGACATACATTATATACATACACACGATTTTGAATCATTTTGTTGTCAAAGCCAAGTTTGTGTACCTGATGCATAGTGAGGCCAAACAAACCATAACTGCAAAGGCTGGAGCAGAGAAAAGCTTATTGCAGGGCCATGGAAGGAGGAAAACTGGGTGGGTGGCTCATACTGAAAAACCCAAACTCGCTAGTGGTTTTCAGGGAATGTGATATTCAGCTCTAGCACTAGCTCTGTGGTCTTGGGTAAGCCATTTAAACCCTCCAAAACTCAATTTTCTCAACTGTAATATGGAATAATCACATGAAATTATTTCCAAGTTCTTTTTCAGCTTAAGTATTTTAAGATTCTATGATCTAAAGAAAAAATAAATAGCACATTTGGAAAAAACCAAAGATAGTAAGATATTAAAATATGACTAGACCTAAGAGTTGCTGAGCCAAAAGGAAGATAAAGTTTGAGATATAAAGAATCATCATAATTTTTAACACTTAAAAATTCACTTAAATTTAATTAAAACTTTAATGGTGTAGAAAAATGGGTAGAATATACAGTTTTGCTATATTTTGGAACAGAGAAAATAAAATCGAGGGAGTCAGTAAACTAAATATGACTTGCAGTTACTTAATAAATATATCCTGTGCTGTGATGTCCATGAGAGGCAATCACAGCTTTGTACAAAGAAAATTCCTAAATTATAGGGCATGAGTCAAAAAAAAAAATTAAGCTTAAAAATCTCTATCTACTGAGAGCCAGTAAGTCATAGGAAAAGAATAAAGAAAAAAATATAACTAAACAAAATCAACAACTCTGGAACAAACTCAAGCAAAGAATAAGTTGATTATTTTAAATTTAACAGGAAAAAATATATTCATTCACTGCTTTAAAAAAAAATACAGAAAACACTACCAATCATTATTGCATTTATAACTGGCTTGAATTCAAGCAAACCAGGCTTCGGTCCCAGCCCAACCAAGGGACTGTGTGATCTGACCAACCTCTTAAACAGAGCAATAATCCCTTCCTTTGTGGCTTCTTGTCAAGATTGATTGTGATGCTGCTGCTGCTGCTAAGTCGCTTCAGTCTTGTCCCACTCTGTGCGACCCCATAGATGGCAGCTCACCAGGCTCCTCTGTCCATGGGATTCTCCAGGCAAGAACATTGGAGTGGGTTGCCATTTCCTCCTCCAATGCATGAAAGGGAAAAGTCAAAGTAAAGTCGCTGAGTCGTGTCCGACTCTTAGCGACCCCATGGACTGCAGCCTACCAGGCTCCTCCGTCCATGGGATTTTCCAGGCAAGAGTACTGGAGTGGGGTGCCATTGCCTTCTCCATTGATTGTGATAAGTCATATAAAATATATATGTTAGTGATTGGCAGATAGTAAGGGTTCAAAAAGATGTTAACTGTCATATCAACCTTTCCATCATTCATATTCAGTCTTCTGCTTTGAGGAGGAAAAACAACAGCTTGAGTGGCAGGGATAAGTGAGGATGGGTTTACCAGAAGTCTAGAAAAGGTCTGCCTGATACTAGGGGTGTTACTAATCTACCTTCCTGGACTAGTAAACAGGCCCCATTTCTTCAATGCGATTCTTTGAAAGATCACCTGACTTTCTAGCAACTCCTTTTTGGATCTGTGTTAGTAGATTTTTTGATCTTACTTTCAAAAATAAAAGTTAATCTTTAAAAGAAACATTTACTTTTCTGTAGACCTTAATTTTTAGAGACTGAACAAGAGTCAGCAGTGATGATTAGCTATTAGCCTAAACACTGCTTTGTCATGAATAATACATTCCTTTGCCTTTCTTTTATTAGGTGAATAAATTTCCTTAAAAGGAAAACTGAAACAAGGGTTTACGGCATACTTTTTTAGGGATTTTTCTTAGGACCTATGAAATATTGTTTAGTCAGTGTCAGAAGAGCCAACTCATTGGAAAAGACTGATGCTGGGACAGATTGAAGGAAAAAGGAGAAGGGGGCAGCAGAGGATGAGATGGTTAGATAGCGTCAGTGACTCAATGGACATGAACTGGAGCAAACTCTGGGAGATTGTGAAGGACAGGGGAAGCTGGCGTGCTGCAGTCCACGGGGTCACAAAGAATCAGACATGACTGAGTGATTGAACAACAACAGTATCAGAAAAAGAGTCACCCTCATTGATTAAAACGGAGCTATCATTTATTGAACCTGTGCCATGAACTTCATTCATAAAACTACATTTATCCTCCTAATGAGTTTATGAAGTAGGATTATTATCACATTTTACAGACAAGAAGCTCAGAATCAAAATGACTAGTTTTAAGTTCACAGAGACAAAATATGAGAGACTTAGAACCCAAACCTAAATCACCATGAACTCATCCACAGAGCTTCCACTGCCCTGGCTAAAAGGGACAGCTGGACTGCAAGAGAGAAATGATACGAGATGCAGTTTTCAAACTTAAACCCAGGCAATATTTCATAAACAGATTTTTATTTTGAATTTCCTTGAGACTTGTTTTCAGTGTGCATAATCAAGGGAATTAAAATAATGAAGAGAAAGGCTTATTTTTCCATTGCCAGATTATATTTGGTCTGGGGTAAAGGTAACACATTTTATTTTTGAGGCCTTGCTGAGAAATAATACACAGTATTTTAACTATATTTTTTATAGAACAAAGAAAATGGACCACATGTTGCCTATTTTAATATTCTTGGGCTATTAATCACATGTGATTGATTTAAAGTGAATTTTTAAGAGTTTCTTAAATTTATTATTTATCTTTAGTTTTGGTAAAATATAGTAACCATGTTTTCTGTAAAACAACAATCTTTAGCACTATCTTTCCTTTTGCTATAAAAAACACGTACAAAATAAAATATGCACATCAATTAGACAAGGAAAATTGTGTAGCCTCTTAGAAAGACTTGAGTTAGATTGGGCCTTCTTTTGATTAATGGCCATTCTTTAAACGAATTAGCCCAGATTCTGCCCAGGAGCATAGTATGGGCATCCCAGGGGGATGCAGTCGAACAAGTCTGAATGCAGAATATCTGTCTTCATCATCAAATACTGTTCAAAAGCAATTGGTTTTGAAGCACCCTTAAGACAGGGGTCACCAACTCCAGTGCCTCCAGGAGGTAGGCAGGTGATACAAATGAGTCAAGTGGGCTGGATGGAAGAAAGCATCTGAAACATTGTGGTGACAAATGGCACCTGACACTTGGCCATGGTGTCAGGGGGTGACCTGGAGCCACGTGATCATGGCAAACTGGCCATCAAAAGGGGCAGCTGCTTTTCAGTTCTGGCGGACTGAGGCCATCTGGGAATCAAGGGCCAATGCTCTCAGATCATCTAATTTTTAAAGAGAAATTAGAATTTCAAATTTTGATGTATCATCTTCTAATCTTTATGTTGACAATTTTAAAAATGCTATTTGGACCAATTTAAAAAACCACCCATGGACCACATCTGGCCAGCAGGCTACCAGTTTACAGATTTAAGAAAGTAAGATAATAGTAATAGAAATAATACCTGAAAATGATATCATAGTTTTGAATTCTCATATCCATTTTAGACTTCATATACATTAAAAATACACTTAAGTTATACTTTCCCAAAAGAAACAAAAGGATGGTATAGGCCTAGGGTTCTAGGTGAAACCATAAAGTGTATTTCTCAGTATGTAAACTATACACTGTCTACTCCAGAATTAACTAAAGAGCTTATTTAAAATGTGCATACTGGATTTGCATTAATGAGGTCTCAGGTGGCTTCTAGCAGTCTGACTTTGTCCAAGCACCCTGATCCCCAGATGATTCTAATAGTTATTAATGGAGTTCCTTGGAGAATTTGCAGGCTATGTGGTCGTTTTACTGCCAGTCGTAACTTCTGCATCCTCCCTATTTTCCCAGGCAGAGACAGCTGTGATTTAAAGAGGGCTAGGCTTTGGATCCTTTGGATCCCTGCTTAGTTGGATGATCATAACACATCTGTGTTTTGGGGTCATTCAGTCCCATAGTTACAGGTTGATACTTCATAATGACAAATGTCTACCCCATTAGCTTGCAGTTTATGGTTGCTCAGTTTGTGTCTTCATTTAGCTAATGTCTTAGTGGGTTATTTCCTTGTGGCTCCCTACTGAGTATCAGTGTAATGTACCTGATCGGTGCCCAGTAAGTAATTTTTGATTGACTATTATAATGCATTAATTAGAACATTGTCAACGAGGCCTACCAGATCAACTGTCTGTGACTTAACTGAATAATCATTTACTTTAACCCACCAGGCATTTTAGTTAAGCCAATAACTTGACTAATTTTTAGTTCTCAGAAGATTGTTTGATGACATTTGACCAAATGAGCCCATCCCCAAATGATTAATGTAACTTCTGACCTTGCCTGCTCATACCTTCACGGAGTAAACATAGTATTAGGAGTATGTAACTCACTATGTGCTGTCATACAGGACAAAAATAGTATCATCAAAGTGGTATTGTCACACCATTTTAGACACTGGAAACAATAGCTGTAGAAAATGCTGATAGACTGACATGTTCAATGAACTCCACATTTTAGTGTGCCGAGGGAAAACCACAATTGAAATGTAAATTGTCATTTTGCTTCAGTGAAAAATCAACCAAAATGCAAATTTTCTTTTAAAAACATTGAGAGTGGGGAAAGGCATTAAACCTGTGTTTTCTATCTTGTGTTCACACCCTGTAAATGACAGCATCTTGGATATAGGGCACAGTTAAAAAGATTATTCATCCCTTAGCCTGGACTATAAGTAGGAACGTTTCTTTATTCCAACATTGTTAGACAAAAGAAACATTTGACCTCCGAGATAACCTTCTCCAGAAGATGAACTGATAATTCCTTGCACAAGTTGCCTTTTTTTCATCATTTCCATTCCAGTCTAGTTAATGCAACCAGTTCTGCAGTTTACTATATTCAGATATGCTACTTGGGTTCTGGACACAGTGATAGGTCTTGAATTCTCCCTTGCAAAGGTGAAGTGACATTAAATTTGTCACAGTCTCGTCTAAGTCAGCAAGATGGCACTGTATAATATCTTTAGAAATACTAAGTTAAGAAGTCCATGGGGAAGAAGGTGAAAAGAAGGTCAGCTACTGACATAAAATCAGACTTCAGATGTGATGACCTTTCGTCAGAGGCTTTGTAGCCTGCAAGTCAGCATAACATTATTGAATCTACCTCCTAGCTGAAGCCAGATACGGTGACAAAGACAGCCCAACCTGCACACTAATAGAGGAACCATCAGCATTACCTCACAAATGAGACACCCAAAGCAGTTCTTTTTGTAAAACAAACAAAACTTAAAGCTATAAATACCCACTTTGGTTTTTACTTCCTTAACTTCAAAGTGTCGACCTTTATTTTAATGTTTGAAGCACTCACGAATATATTACAACTTAGAGAAAGATAAGAATTAGTCTTTGGTAGCCAGAGTCTTGAAAGTTATACTTTGAAGAATTCCTGGAAAATTCACTCTTCCAACTGACAAGCAACTAGACTAATAATAACAATAAGCATTTTAGTTTTGCTAGAGACAAATCTAGTGACAACTCTTCAAATAACCCTTTTCCTCCATCAAAAAGAATTAATGAAGTGGAATAGAGATCACAAGTTTTAATTTTTACTTTTGCCTCATGTTACGTGAGTTTATGGTGTTTAGAATCAATCGACCTTGATATGCTTCAATTAATACAATACAAAAATTCCCCAAAGATTTCTATGTTACCTAGAGGAATTAAGCAGTAAAATGTTCAATGCATTTTTAAAGCTCAGATGAAATGTTTAGTAACTGTATTATCTGATGTTCTGATCCTTATTTTGGAAAAGAATCTCCAAACTAGATGCAAAGAAGGATTCCAAAAGCAGATTCTAGGAAATTGCTCATAACACACCATTATTTTGAGTTATAAAAATAATCTTCACCATGCTTATTGCAGAAATTAGCTTATATAATTACTGAACAGAAATTTCATGACAAAAACCAATGTTACTTACCAACAATTCTAATTAATAATGAATAAGGATTAAGAGAAGAAAAATTAATTAGGTTAGAGTTTGAGCAAAAAAAGAAAAGAACTTCAAGCCAGTTTTCCTTAAAACTGATCCAATGAGTATACTTGAAAAAAATGGCATTGGGAGGGGCATCCTCCGGGGGCCCAAAGCAGTCTCTGAAAATTGTTTCTTAGTGTCCAGCTGGTACACAGATCTGTCTTCTGACGTTGGGCAGTTTCTGTAGCTAGTCATATGAGCAGTCAAATAGATCAAGGAGCACACAGAGTGACTGCCGGTATCTGCCCACTCCCTGGAGAACGGCAAGGATGGAGGGTGGCTTGTTTGCCGCTTGTGAGGCCTGTAGCCCTGGACTCCTCTCTATATTCTATGCAAAGTTTGTATCAGCCAACTAAGTCATCCTTGTGGGCTTGAGGGATTGGGAACTGGCACAAACATGCTGACTTCCAGCTACTACTTTTTCTGTGCATAATATAGTCTTCCATTTCTTAAAAAAAAGAAAAGTGTAAAAAGTAGTCAGAGGTCCCACCATCCTCCCAACTGCTAAGGACCAAAATCCCAGTCATCTTTGACTTCTCTCTTAAAATTGTTCCAAACAGCTGGCTGTTTTCAAAGTTCAGTATCCCCACCTCTTGAGTTGTTTCTTTTTCTTTTTTTTTTCCCCACATATGTTCCTTCCTCCTCATTTCTAACCCAGACCTTCATTATCTCATTTGATCTTTTGAAACAGGTTTCTACCTAACCTACCTTGCCCAAGATTTCCATTTTATTCTGTTTTCAGATCTGCTCATGTTACTTCCCTTGTTTATCATAAGTACTCCTTATTATTTGCCAAGTAATTCCAAACTCTTTGATCTGCCTTCAAAGTCAGCTGTGTGGGCCCTCGAGTTAATGTAAAAGCACTCAGTTCTACAATGGGTACTGAGTGCTTGCTATGAGTGATTCTCAAATGAAGAGGACCCTCTTCCCCTCGAAGAGTTTATAAGTCCCTGCTTCTTATAATGGAACTGTGATGATTATGTGATGATTAATCCCTTACATGCATGATCTCATTTATAGTCAGGCAGTATATTCCTTTTCTTCCAGTCCACACAGAACACCTGCTTTTCTTCATGGCTTTCCCACCATTGTTCAAATAGTTCTCCATGCCTGGAATGCTCCCTTAAGCCATCTTTATTCAACACATATTTGTCTGGAGATATATTTAACTTGTATCTTCCCAGGTGGTGGCTAGTGGTAAAGAACCCACCTGCCAGTGCAGGAGATGTAAGAGATGTGGGTTCGATCCCTGGGTTGGGAAGATCCCCTGGAGATCCTCAGTATTCTTGCCTGGAGAATCTCATGGACAGAGGAGCCTGGTGGACTATGGTCCATAGTGTCACAAACAGTCAGACACGACTGAAGCACACATGCATGCATATTTAACGTATGTAACTTGTGATACTTAAGAAAAATAAAGTAAGTTAAGGTGAGAGTCAACCTAGCAAACACTTACTCCTTCTTGAAGGATAAAATTTCTATGATTCTCACCACTATATGGTAGGCTCTGATCTGCAAAGGATGAGGGATTAAAGATGAGAGAGATGACGGGTGGGAGTAATCTCATTCAACATACATGGCTAAGACAACAATAATGATGGTGACTAATATTTATAAAGCATTGATAATATAGGAACTATCTGTTTAAAATCTCACAATGGCCCAGTGAGATAACCATTATTATTCCCATGTTTTTAATACTTGAGACATGAGGCAGGTTAGATAATTACCAACATTTACAATGATGGTAAATGGCAGAGCCAATTGAACAAGACAATTCAGTTCTAAGGAAGGCTTAAATTAATTGCCTTCTATGAATTAATCCACAGAGGATCAGGGTGCTCTTGGCAGGAGATGAAGAAAGTGAATGCTGTGTAGATGCCTAATAAATTTCCATGTTGATTACCTTTCTTCCTCCAACCTTTTCTCTTCTAAGTCCATCCTCCAAAACTACAAGAGTGATCTAACTACAAAGTCCAACTTTGTCAATACCCAGATTAAACAATTTAATGGCTCCAACTGCTGGATAAACTATTATTATTCATTGCTCTCTAGTGAAATTTACAAAGTGGTATTTACCTTAACTCTCAGTTTAAGAAAACCTCTACCCCAAATCTAAGTACCTGGTACAGAAGGGTAAGCTTATTCTACTTTATTAGTCATTATGAAGAAATCCTTACTGGATGTCATTGATAGACTATCTACAAGGAAGTTTAGTTTTTTATCCACAGAAATCTGTCCTTGGGTGTATTACAAGAAAGTCAGGAGCAACTCATGGAGGCACAGGGGTGGAATGGTTAAAGATAAAAGGTCTGGAGCCAGGGTTTGGAATTATGGCACTTTGAATTAAGATTCTTTGAGCCTTATTTGCAGCAACGTCAAGTGCAATTTGAGAAACACATTTTTCTTACAGGGTTGCTGGGAGGACTGAATGAGAAAACATATTAAAGGGCTTAAATCAATGGTTATATAGAAATTCCTAAGCAAATGATAACCATTACGTGTTATTAAAGTTTTCCTTGTTCTGCACTTGCTATATTAAATATCATGGTTTAATTCCAGTAGTAATACAAGAATGTAGTTGAAAAATCAAACAAGCACTATAAGAGAATATGGGAAAACAGAGTCCCTTTCCCAGAGAAAACCATTGTTAAGATTTGTTTGCCTTTCTAGAGTTTGTCTATGTAGAAAAATATACCTGTGATTTTTAAAAAATGCAAATGAGAGCATTTATATTACAGTTTTGTACCCTGACTTTTTTTTCCTGTGAGAATTGTTTCACAGTGATACAAATAAGTTTCCTAAATTATCTTTAATGGCTATGCAGTATTTCAACATGTAAATATGGAATAACTTATTTAATAATTTCACTATTGATGGACATGTATGTTATTTTCAGTCACAAGACAAATTTCAGTGAATATCTATGAATGATTATTTCCACAGAATTCACTTCTGAAAGTGGAATTGCTGGATCAAATGGCATATGCATTCAAAATTTGTATAGCTCTTGTTTAACTGCCTTCTGAAGAGCTTAAAGATTAATATACTCTTACTCAGTTCTAGTACAGAGAAGTTATTTAAATACATTCCTTATAAACCACTTCAATTTTCTTAAGCTCATTTTCTCACTGTCCCAGAAAATCCCAAGTTACAGTCCTTCTTCCTTGCTATAAACTTGTTTTGCTTCTAGCCTAGAATTACTTTTCTTCTCATTTATCCATCTCATCCTACATATCTGCAGTAGTAGGACACAGTTGCAAGTAACAAAACTCAAATGAATCTAGCTTATGGAAACTAAAAGGAGAGAAGAGGAAAACCACTGAAAGGATTCTGGTAGTTCACAGAACTGAAGGACAAGCTGCAAGTTCCCAGGGCAGGTCTAGAAACATAAGACTGGAGCCTTCACACACTCCTCTAATTATCCATCCTCAGCTTCATGTATCTCTGAATGATTTCATTCTCTTCTACGGTAGACGGGTGAGGCTCATAACTGTTAAAAAATGTGAAAATTTACATAAAAGGCCACACATCATAA